>NC_057350.1:113882279-115297279 GCF_016509475.1 Prionailurus bengalensis
AGCACAAGATCCAAGAACTGCTCTGCCGGAGTCCAAATCCCAGCTAGAGGAACTGTGGAAACTTACTTAGGATTGCTGTGCCTGTTTCCTCATCTATTAAGAAAAAAGGCAGGGGAGGGGATAGGAATGGAACCCACCCAGCTCACAGAGTTGTGAGAACTCAGCGAGTTGGAACACATAAAACACATTTAGAACAGGCCATACACTCAGCACTGGCTCATCCACAGATGAGGCAACACTGGACCCTGACAAGCTCCAGCCATGGCAGCTGACCCCATGGGTGGGCCACGAGCTCCCTACTTCATCATTTCTTCATCCCTCTGGGTCTTACATACCATCTACCTCACTTATCTAGACTACCAGCCATTACATGACCACCTATATAGGGCTATCTACTTGGCCTTGGACTTTGCAAGACCTGGTACTGAGAGGAAAACGAGCAGGTCCAATGAATTTAACTACATTTCCTCCCAGTCACCCTCAGTAACAGGTATGTAGTGCACTCCATGGCCATTACAAGCAGCATAAGAGAGCAAGGGGACAATTGATGGGTGCTTCTGGGACTGTGAGAATAAACAGTGCCTCCAGCTATAAATCAGGGAAGTCTTCAGAGCTGCAGCTAAGAGACTATTAGTGCCAAATCATCCATTTAATCAGCGTCATGTTTACATCCAAAGGGCTCTGTAGTGCGCCTGGTAATAATAACCAGGCTCTGAAGGCTAGTCCCTACCTCCATGTATTTACCCACCACAGCTCATTGCAGCTGAAGCCAATGAGCCTGGAGCCTACACGCACACAGGTGTTCTTAGCCCCAGCAGTCCAGGCAGCAGCAAGCACTGCATGGGCCCCGACCGGCACAGAAGAATGGATCCCTCACGCAGACCATAGTGGGCAGTCTCCCTAAACCATGTGTGGGTCCCCTGGGGCCTCTGCTGAGAGTATGAAGGACCAATCGTTTGTGAGGCACAAAATAAGAAAAGAAACCGTGCTTCATGAGTGAAGAGACCTGGGTCTGAGTCACAACTCCATCTCCAGGGTCTGGGACACTGCTTACCACATAGTACATACGAAGTATCTAGAACAGCACCTGGTTTATCAGAGGCATATAAACAAGTGCTAACATTTATTGTGACGGCTAATCTATACGTTTTTTAAGCAAACTGAACTTTTTAAGCGAAACCATGAGCCCATAATTTGGCAATAGAACAACCTGAGTGAACACACCTGGTATTCAGGCGTCTTATAAAGGACATTAGAAGTCATGGTTTTCTTTCTTATCCGGTACTGAGTCACACTTTGATAAGGGCTTTGCACCCAAACACTGAGTGCTTCTCAATCTAACTGCACACTCTAGTTCAATAGGAAAGGTACTGGAGCTGTCTTCAGGACATGACAAATTATACCAGGTAACTTGAACTAAAAATAGGAAGTGGGTCCTGCCTCTCGCCTTCCAAACAACACAAGCCAAGCAAAACGTCAACAAGCGATGTGTTTACCTGAAGTACTATTCCTGATCTGTCAGTAATGCTCAAATATGGAAAAATTAACGTGGAGAACAAGTGACAACGGCAGCACCTCTTATCTAACACATGTGGCCACTGATGTCAAAATGCTTATTTAGTCAAATGCTGATTCTGCATTTCCAGGTCACCCCAATCACCACCTATTTGTGAGCAGCTAGTTACACTGGGCGGCTGTCGCCAAGTTCCTCCTACCAGTGTATTTCAGACAGAACCATGTCTTACCCACCACAGCTGCCACCGTGGACTACCGCAAGTTGATCTGGCAAAGATTAAGAAGAAAATCTATTTAGATTGTTGCCTAGCTCTTCACTCGCCAAATGATGTGGTGATGTTGAAAAAAGTAGAAAATTTCAAGAAGGGGGCGGGGGGGTGGAAGCCAGGGTTACTTTGGATCACTGAAGGAAAAGAAGTAGCACAAAGGCCAGCCTGACACCCACAGAGATTCAAACATCTCTCTTCTGTTTCCATTTCCTGGCAGCAGTGAGTAAATTCTGACTGACCAATTCAGCTGTGACAGGAGACCCATTATTTTGTGGTTTCTGTCAAGTTCCTGATTCTCATCTGTTCTTCAAGATGAGCAAGAACTCTGCGTGTAACAGACTTTCTCCGGAGTGTATATTGAGACATATTCTGAAATGAATGCTGTTTGACTCACAGTCCAAGGGCTGCAGACAGGTAAGGAAACAGATTTTCTGTGAGATAACGTGAGCGCGTATGAGTGGTGTTATGAGAACAGAAATGATCTGTGCGCTGGGTGGCAAGAATGCCCGGTAACACTAGATGATTCCCCATTCTTAGTAAGTCGCTTTTTGTTTGAGCACTATAATTGGTTGCTATGGGATTATATTTGCTCATACTGAGTCTGGGATCCAAATCTGAAATTTTATCATTAACGACTACTTAGGATTTCCAATTTGGGTTATTCTGTGAAGAAGACACATCAAAGAGAGTGCCTAAAAGGTATTTATGCAGGACAAACATTTTTAAAGGTTGTAAACGTATATCAAAATTGCCTCTAAGAACTATACAATCTATTATTACTACACATATAAGTCAGTGTGAATGTTTGTTTGTACTTGCATGAGTCCACAGATAACACAGTTATCACCTGTATGGACATATACTCATAAAGGTAAAAGCCTGTGTCTTTGCTGGTGTTGTCATAACGTAACCCTACTAATATCTAGTAAGATATTTATTTGCCTTTAAAGAGTTATAAGCTACAAAAACACCTATGCATAGCAAAAAAATTGAGTTAATATGCTACTTACTATGGTTTATGACTAATCAGCTAAATTATTTCAAATATTTTAAACATTCTGAATTTAAATTACACAGAGGGCAATTCTACAATGTGACCATATTCAACCAATCTCATGCAATCCATCTAGTCCAGAAATTTTTTTTTTTAAGTTTTTATTTCTTTTCATGAAGAGAGAGAGAAAGCAGGGGAAGGGCAGGGAGAGAGGGAAACAGAATTCCAAGCAAGCTCCACGCTGTCAGCGTGGAGCCCGATGTAGGGCTGGATCCCACAAACCCGGAGATCACAACCTGAGTCAAAATCAAGAGTTCAATGCTCAACTGACTGAGCCACCTAGGTACCCCCAGAAATAATTTTTTTGGTAAAGTACACCTAATCCTATGGAGAAAATCAATCAAAAATCACACTGGTTTAAAAACACACACACACATTGTAGTTCACATATTCTTCTTAAGAAAAAGAGACTTGAAAACAATTTTAGCACTACAAAACTTAAATATCATTGATAAGTTATAAAAAAACAAGAAAACATAATATACTCACCATAAAATATCAGAATAATATACTTTCATCATTTTTGAGCCTACAAATTTTATACTCCAATAAAATCCATAAATACACAATAATCGTATGCACACACATACACAACTGGTAACATACACATAAACTAAGTTATCGCATCCATTATAGTGTGCTAAGGAAGAAATGAGGGCACAAATGAGATACTCAAAGCATGAAGACCCAATAAGGGGAAGTGGGCAGGGTGTGGGGAAAGAATTGCCATTGACTGAGATATTATAGTGTCCACCTCACACTTGAAGAAGCATGTAAAGAGCATTCACTACCCTGACGAAGACCATCCAGCTGATCTCACCGTGAGCCTGAGCCCTTGAGCACATGCAAGGCACTGGTATTCCATTCATGGCAGATTCCAAAGGCCACAGGGTTTCAATCAGCCCAAACTTACCACTGCTACACCTGCTCCCTCCCCTTCCACCGCACCCTACCCAATCACCAATCAGCAGGTCCTAAAATCCTCTTGGACTGCTTTCATCCTCAACTATGCATTTGTAGGATATATTTTTTTAATTAATTTTTTAAATGTTTATTTCTTGAGAGAGAGCACAAGCAAGAGAAGGACAGAGAAAAAGGAGGGAACAGAGGATCTGAAGAGGACGTGAAGCAGGGAGCTGACCACATACAGCAGGGAGCTCCATGTGGGGCTCAAACTCACAAACTGATCACAAGATCATAAAATCATGAGATCACAAACATCACTACCTGAGCTGAAGTCAGTTGCTCAATCAACTGAGCTACTCAGGCACCCCTGGAAGATAGTATTTATAATTCTCTGGCTATAACAATGTTCGACCTAGTATCAGGCACACATATTAAGGGGGAAGTTATATTAAAACATAAAACTATCTCTGACATCTTTCTTTAAATTTGTTTTTAATGTTTATTTATTTTTGACGAGAGAGAGAGAGAGAGAGAAACAGAGCAGGGGTGGGCAGAGAGAGAGGGACATACAGAATCAGAAGCAGACTCCAGGCCCTGAGCTGTCAGCACAGAGCCCGATGTGGGACTTGAACTCACTAACTGCGTGATCATGACCTGAGACAAAGTTGGACGCTCAACCAACTGAGCCACCCAGGCGCCCCTATCTCTGACATCTTTAAATAGAGTACAACAGTTGGGTTGGGGGAAAGGCGGCAATAGAAATTAAAGTCTCTCCTGGGGCACCTGGGTAACTCAGTCGGTTGAGTGTCTGACTTCGGTTCAGGTCATGATCTCATGAGTTCAAATCCCGCATTGGGCTCTCTGCTCTCAGCACAGAGTTGGCTTTGGGTCCTCTGTCTCCCTCTTTCTCTGCCCCTCGCCCACTAGTGCTCTCTCTCTCTCTCTCAAAAATAAAAATAAACATTTAAAAAAACATTAAGGAAAAAAAAAGTCTCTCAAAGGCAGAAGACTCAATGTGGGAGGTGCCACATTAAAACAGCTAATGCATGGGAGGGGCGATGGGCTAAATGGGTAAGGGGCATTACAGAATCTACTCCTGAAATCATTGTTGCACTGTATGCTAACTAATTTGGATGTAAATCAAAAAAATAAAATTTAAAAAGTAAATAAATTAAAACAAAACAAAAAGACTTTCCACAAGGAAAAAACAACGAATCCATACACTAAGTAGCCAGTTACTAAGTAACTACCTTCTAGGAGGCCAGGCCACCAAGCTCCCTGAGTCCCATTCCCTGATGTAAAGCTGATAACATCAGTACAAAACTGCTATAGGACTCAAATAGATCATGTATGTCAAGTCTTTAACACAGTAAGACAGGAAGCATTGAGTAAATATGGCTGACATCATTTTGTTTTCACTATCATAAAAACCTCAAGGTAAATGTATATGTAATTATATATAAGACCACTGGAAAACAGAAGAAGGGGGCATGAGAGGAAGGAAGGAGAGAGGGAGGAGAGAAGGAAGAAAAAAACAGTCAAGGTTATTTGCCACTAGATCTAAGATGCTTCTGAAGTCAAGTGTGGACAGAGGAATATTGTTGCCTTCAGAGTGAATTTAGGTGTTGAAGCTTCCTAGGCCAATGCCTTTATGGTAAGAAACCAGAAGTCACATTTATTTCATTCAGTTTCCGCATTTCCTTGAAAGTTAGCTGTCTCAACCTGCCAGCATGGGCAGTCTCTGGCATACCAATAACAGACCAGTCCAGAGATGACAGGCTGATGCCAACATGAGCTTACTCTGCCACCTTCCTCATGGGTATCTGCACTTGCATAAGACTGCCTAATAGAGGATGACTGAACAATAAGGAGAGTTTCTTTCAAATGAAAATTACACCATCAGTGCAAGAGTGCCAAGCTCTTCTAGGTAGAACAGTCGTTCTTAAAGTGACCCAAGACAAGATGCATCAACATCACCAGGGAACTTGTTAGATATGCAAATTTTTTACCCCAGAACTACTGAATTATGAAACTTTGGGAGTGAAGCTTAGCAATCTGTGTTTTAACAAGCCCTCTAGGTGATTTTGCTGCACAATTTTGAATTCCACTGGGTAAAATGACCATACATCCTGGGACAGGGTTGGGCTTGATTGTAAATAGTACAATTTTGTACTACCTAAGTGGACACTTCCTACTTAAGTGACCTGCTTTGGACAGTAAATTATATGATCGTCCTCACATTTCAGAGTGGATACTGTAAAGGATGGGCTCTATTTACTACTTGGGATGTCAAATTAGCTTCAAGTCTGCTGCCACATTCTGGTACTAAACCCAGAAAGTCCCTGAATGTTGAAAAATGCATTGCCTCATAAAAGTCTAGGGGGCAAGGATCCTATCTTTCCCCCAAAATTACCCACTAACAAACTATATAAAATTCTCAGCTTCCTGAGTATCATATGGGATTAAGTTCCCTCCATCAGGTCTTTAAAATTCTTTTAATTAAATCTTCTGGCTCCTCCACGGGGAGTTTTCTAGGGTGCTAGCTGGTAGAAGAAAAAAGTACAAACCTAGTAGGTAATTTACTAGCCTTATTTTTATCATAATAATAACTATATTAATTCCCAGAAAAACTAAGTTTACCACAAAGCTTCCCAATCCACCTGTTCTTTTAAAGACAAAGTTAAATGTTGGTTATATACTTTTGGATCTGATCAATTTTTGACTCCTTTGAAATGCTCTGTCTTGACACAGCCTGAATTAAATTGCTGGGTTTTTATTCAACTCTGAAGTCTTCCTTCTGTTGTTTCTGAAAAGCATCAAAGGCCTCGGATATCATGTTCTGACCCTTCATCTCTCAGATAAGAAAATAAACATACAGGGACGGTGGCTTCTACTCAATTACGTAACATCTGTTGTCGAACTCAAGATGTCAGAGAAAAACCATCAGCTATTTGGCAGCTCAGACTTGGCCCAAAGGAGACTGTGTACTTTGGTGTAGTCACTGGGACAGAAAATCTGATTCTCAATTTTTCAGGATCACACGCACTGATTTTCATATAGTAACTATACTATAGCAACAATTTACCCCAAGCAGACTTGCAATATGTCAAGTTCTCCTTTACTGTGGGAAAGATACCTGGCTGGAAAGTAAGACTCACCCATTGCTTATAGGGTCTTCCCAGTGAGTTCGGCGCTAGGGTCAATGGTTTGGTAGATAAGCTCATAGAAGGCTTCCTCTAAATAAGGAATGTTTCCATCCTGATACAGAGGGTAAATGAAATCTTCTTCCCATTCTGGACATATTTCAGTCATTCATTAATTCAGTAAAGACTCATTGCATACCATGTGCCCACGATTCTAGATGATGCTCAGGAGCTGGCCTACAGCAGACTCCCTGACCTCATGGAGCTTACATTTTAATGGGCACCAAGACAAGCCTTGACATCTTCAATGTAACAACAATCTTTGAACATATTGTAATGGAATAGATTATATTTTATTTATTTAATTTTATTTGTTTATATTTATTTGATGTAATAGATTATATAGATTATATTTTAATTTTCTTTATAGAGATCTGAAGGGCACCTAATCTCATCAGAAGGCAACCAATATTTACGGACTTGATCCAAATCCATGTCCTAACTCTGTTATAAGCTGATGCCCTACATATACTGATGACAAACACAAGATATGGAAAACAATACAAATTTCACTTAAATATTGTAGGAATTGGCCTTAACATTTAATATTCTCTTTTTCCTGGCCCTGAAACTGCCTACCTATGTTTCTGCATAAGGATCTCACTGTCTCTTCCCCTACTATAAATATCTCTGCACGCACCATTTTTACAGAAGTGAAAAACGGTAAGAGAAAGGGTATACTGAAATTAAAAGAAAATCTAGGGGCACCTGGGTGGCTCAGTCAGTTAAGTGTCAGACTCTTGGTTTCAGCTCAGGTCATGATCTCATTGTTCATGAAGTCGAGCCCTGCATTAGGCTCCATGCTGACAGTGCGGCGCCTGCTTAAGATTCTCTGTCTCCCTCTCTCTCTACCCTTCCACAGCTCATGCATGCTCTCTCTCTCTCTCTCTCTCAAAATAAACAAATAAACTTAGGGGGAAAAACAAAGAAAAGAAAACCTAAAATTGAAGGTTAGCTGTCTTGTTATCACTGAATCTATGAAGAGTCATACAGCAGCAGCCCTTATTACTAGTGCCATGGAGACAGGTAGTTTGTTAACAAAAAAAGGGAACAAAGTCAGAATCAGTGTTAGAAAAGGAGATCTCCTTTAAATACATTACTTTAAATTAAAATATTTAATGTACCCCTACTGCCTAATCTTTTGGGGTTGTGGCCAGACTATTTTGTCTGGGGATGGGTCTGCTAATTTTCCTTCAAAAACCAGAACTGTAGCATACTGCCAGTCATGTCCAGTTTCTTACTTTATTTCAAATACTATGAGAATTTTTTAATTCTTGAGAAGCCATGGGAGTAAAATAACAAAATAAAAAACCGAGACCTAGACCTAGACTCTTAAGCCTTCGAAAGAACGGAGTGTGTCTTAGCCTTACAAGGAAATAGCACAGTGAAGTTTCCCCACAAATGTTCAGTGGATTGACGGCAGTAAGGAGGATCTGAACAAAGTAACTGTTCCATAGAAACAACATTTTGCCTCACTAGTTTTTATCTAAATCCATTCCTACCCTACCTAAGAAAAGGTACACACTATGCTTTCACTAAAAGACGACTTTCACTAAATCCTAAGTCCTCAAGTCTACAAAGCCAAGGGATATAGCATAACAGTAAAGAGTAAAGATCATGCATTCTGGAATCAGACTATGTGGTTTCAAATCCTGACACCACACCACTTACTCTGATATCACCTTGATAAAGTTATTCATTCAATGATTCTATGAGTTTCCTCACTGATCATGGAAATTAAATGAATATGCATAAAGTATCCAAAGAATGACTGGCATGACATAAGAGTACAATCAATGTTTACTGATGTCATCACCATCACCTTATTTCTCAGTAACACAGTACAGTAGTTTGATGACCACAAGAACAGTGGAAGCCAAAGAGAGATTCTTCAAATTCTAGCTTGTCAAAACCTCTGTCTGCTCAGTTTATGCATCTGTAAAAACAGAATAAAAATGCCTACCTAAAAATAACTATTGTAACAGTTATCATAATGTCTGGTATATAGGTGACAATCAAAAAGGATAGCCATTGGGGCGCCTGGGTGGCGCAGTCGGTTAAGCGTCCGACTTCAGCCAGGTCACGATCTCACGGTCCGTGAGTTCGAGCCCCGCGTCAGGCTCTGGGCTGATGGCTCAGAGCCTGGAGCCTGCTTCCGATTCTGTGTCTCCCTCTCTCTGCCCCTCCCCCGTTCATGCTCTGTCTCTCTCTGTCCCAAAAATAAATAAATGTTGAAAAAAAAATTTTTTTTAATAAATAAATAAATAAATAAATAAATAAAAAGGATAGCCATTAACACTCATATATATAGATGTAGCAAAGCTACGTTCCACCAGATGTCCTCTCCTGCACATCTATCAAACCTCCATCCAAAGAATCTTAACCAGGGGCGCCTGGGTGGCTTGGTCAGTTAAGCGTCCGACTTCGGCTCCGGTCATGATCTCACGGTCCGTGAGTTCAAGCCCCACGTTGGGCTCTGTGCTGACAGCTCAGAGCCTGGAGCCTGTTTCAGATTCTGTGTCTCCCTCTCTCTCTGCTCCTCCCCTGTTCATGCTCTGTCTCTCTCTGTCTCAAAAATAAATAAACGTTAAAAAAAATTTTTTTTTTAAATAAAAAAAAAAAGAATCTTAACCAGCATTTTATTGTGGATTCAGCCTTTCACTTGGAGCACTGGAAGAAAAACTACCTACCCTCAAGAAATAATTTTGAGAAGATACCCACTGAACATATAGGCTACAATCTAGGAAAAATTATGTGCTACACTGTGCAGTTATAATAGGAGCTCAGAAAAGGGAAAGAACACTGTGTGCTGAAGCATCCAGTGGACTGAAGAAACAAAATTAGGCCGAATCTTGAAAAAGGAAAATGATATACCAACAGAGGAGTGGGAAATGATACACTGAGTAAAGAAACAAATTCAATTAATATTTTTACTGACCTCTAAAAGCATGTCTTCCTTTATCCTTGTCTTGATCCCTTGACCTGAGATCTTGATCCTATTTGGAATTATTTTCCCTTCAATGGCCAATCTCTGACATTTCTCAATTTCCATCTTCAAAACACAACATAAACCATTTCTTGCCCAGAAAGCCTTTCCTGTTTGACCTGCCTTTTTCTGAGAGCTCGTGTGATGCATATTCCCCAACATCTTTCCAACATCCTACACCATTTACACATAGTTTACAATACAATTTCAACATCCTTGCTGCTCTACAGGGCCAGTTTTACACCATCGATTTTTCCCCACTTAATTTAGGTTGGAGTGTAAACTACATACAATAAAATAGAAAGATTTGAAATGTAACTTCAATGAATTTTGACCCCAAGTAAACACCACCCCAATTATTATACTTGAAAGCTCCCTTATACTTCTTTCCCCTCCTACGTGTCCACTTACCTGATTTCTGTCACTAGAACTTAGTTCTACCTGTAGTAGAATTTCATTGAAACATAATCACACAGTACATACACCTTTTGTGTTGAATTCTTTTGCTCAATTTAACATTTTGAGATGTATTGTTGGGATCACACTGTTGGCATCTATCATTCCTCTTGATTACTAAGTGGTATTCTCTAAGTATACCACAATTTCTTTACTCGTTTTAATCTGCTTATGAACATTTGAGTCATTCCTGATTTTTGTTTGTTATGAATAGGGTTGGTATGAATACTCTAGTAAAGGGCTTTTTATGGACATATGCTTTCATTTCTCTTAGGTGAATAGCCAAGGAATTAAATTACTAGCTCATTAGCTGTATGTTTAACTTGATTAAAAGTTACCAAACTGCTTTCCAAAGTAGATTTTCTACTTTATACTCCAACTAAAAATTGTTCTATTTCCTTGTGTACAGTTAGTATTGTCAATATTGGTGTTTTGGGTTTTTGGGGGGGGGGTTGTTTTAATTTTTTTGGTTTTGTTTTGCCATTTTAATGGGTGTGAAATATCTCACCATTATAATTTGCATTTCCCTATTAACTCAAGATGCTGAGCACCTTTTCATCTGCTCCTTGGTCAAACATCTTCTTTAGTGAATTGTTTCTTCATGTCTTTTGGCCATTTTTTTTTTATTGAGTTACAAAAATTCTTTAAATAGCCTGAGTCATTTAATAGAAATGTGTATTGTGTATTTTTCCTCCCAATCTGTGGCTTGCCTTTCATTTTCTTAATGGTACCAAATGAAAAATGGAAGTTTTCAATTTTAAAAAGGTACAATTTATTAACTTTTCATTTTATGATTAGTGTGTTTTGTATCCCAATAAATTACTGCCTACCCAAGGTTGCGAACATACTCTATATTTTCTTCTAGAAGCTTTATGGTTTCAGTTTTACATTTAGGTATATAATCCATCTTGAATTGTTTGACTCCTTATTTCATCTGGTAATAGATCTCGCAGAGAAGAAATGATCTATAAACACTGTTGCTCATATACAAATGCCCCCATGGGTTAAGACAAAGCCTGTTGAAGAGGCCTATGCTTAGCCTACGGTATATCCTGGATGGAAAATCTACTCACAGGAATAAAGTCACAAATGTGATCCAAATGGACACATAAGTCTCCATTTGAAGGTGATGGTCTGGCCTTATGATAAGCTTTTGACTAGGATAGGGATAATCCAAAGTTTGCATTTTTTTAATGAACAACAGTTTAACCCAGCACAAAGAAACAGAGGACAGTTTGCTCACAATAGTTTCTTCCTCTTTGAATAGGCATTAGATCAATTACCATCTCATTAGTATAGACGAAATTCTCTTTAATGAATTAGGCTTCATCAGTCAAGTGATTCTTAGCAGCTCCATTTTAAACTGACTTCTAAAATGAGTAATAAATGATTATTCAAAAAGATTACTCTCCGGGGACATTGTTTCTATAGCCTTAAACATATGCATTATCTTATAAGATTTAGAGGACTTTTAAAAATGTTTTAGTAATATTTCTTCTAAAAAACATGTCAAGTCAAAGCATAAATAGAATTATTCCTGCTACTCAAAGATTATTACCTAAGGCATCTAATATAAAGCATTTCAAGTTATTTCCTTGAGATTTTACTAAGAAAGCACAAGATTGGGAAGAATAAAAATACTCTTTTCCACTGATTAGGGCTTGGAGAAATTAACAAATTAACTAGGATCATAGAACATTTTCTGAGTACTTAGCAATGAAGTTGGTAAAAATACTCCATATACTAAAAAATGAAGAGACTGTTCTGAAGAGTTGTATGTTGCCAGCTGCTTCCTTGATGATACTGAGCTAAAACGCACTCACTGTTTAGCAAGTCTTATTTCTTATTACCCAGCTGACATTTATGTTTCCTCAAGTGAGGAACTGCCACAGGAAAACTATTCACAGCTAAACGAGAATTTATTTATTTGTAGCTTGCACGTCCCTCTATGTTTAATGACTACCCAAGATTCACAAGCTAATATTGCTCCGAACTATCAACAAGGGGCACCTGTGTGGTTCAGTTGGTTAAGCATCTAACTTCTGTTCAGGTCATGATCTCAGTTTGTGAGTTTGAGCCCTGCATCAGACCCTGTGCTGTCAGTGCAGAGCCTGCTTCAGATCCTCTCTCCCCCTCTCTCTTTTCCCCTAGCCCACTCACAACCCTGCATTCTCTCTCTCTCTCTCTTTGTCTCAAAAATAAACATTGAAAAAAAATTTGTTAGAGAAACTATCAACAATAGTTGCTTAGAATTTAGGGCAAAATAGAAGAAAGTACCATATGAACCTGGCATTGTTTCTTTTTGAAGAGAAAAAGGAGTTTTCATGGCTAGCCACTTTAATGTGGTTAAGTTATGCATTTAAATTCCTTTTTCTCATCAAGTATTTCCATTATCACCATTCCCTTAATGGAACTCCATTACTTTTAATGCCTTATTCAATGTATAACTTTTTCTAAAGCCTTAAGTCAGAAAGAATAAAAGCAGCAAAAAATAAACTCCCAGTAAGGAATATTGTCTTAAGCCATATAGTCCATGAAGTGTTTAGTTAATGGTTCCAATAACAGTCAAAATAAACTTTTCGTTTAAAGAATTTAAGAAACTCTACCATTCAGGAAATACGCTCTAGAATGAGCTATCCAAAATTTAATTTGAAAAGTTCTCTAGGACTTTACAGCACTGACAGAATTCACTAATGCTAGCTATGAAGTAAATCTTAGTTCTCCTGAACACCCATTTCAAATCACACTGAAGGCACCCCATGAGAGACTGCACGGACTTCACATCAGGAAGGAGTTTATACAAGTTACAGGATCCGATGGCATACGAGGACCGAGCACACCAGTCCCTCCCTAGGAAGAGGTAGCTTTTCTTTCATAGAATGGCTACAGCAATTTTTCTTCTCACTCTTGACTGTCTTCTTAACAAGCAGCCAAATGCCCCTGCGCGCACGTTTTATTTTTCCCAGTCACAAGCCACCAAATCTCAAAGCTTTTCTCCTACGGCTAGAGTTCCTTGACACTGATTCGTTCATATCACTTACTCATACACTCCTTCATTTACTTAAACTCTTCAAAATGCTAGAAAAGATTATTCAAAGAAAAAATAGCTAAGACTAATGTGAAAGTCAAAAAACACAACACGCCAAAAAAAGGACTATACTATTATACAAGTGCTTTTGTGCAAATATAATTTTCATAATGTCTAAAGTCTAGGCAAACTGTGTTTGCGGGGGGGGGGGGGGCGTTGGTGGTTGTTTGCTGTGTTTTAGACCAGTGAATTTATTTATTTTTTTAGTTCTTTTTAACACTTATTTATTGTTGAAAGACAGAGACAGAGCATGAGCAAGAGAAGCAGACACAGAATCTGAAGTAGGCTCCAAGCTCTGAGCTGTCAGCACAGAGCCTGATGTCGGGCTCAAACAGCGAGATCATAACCTGAACCCAAGTCGGATGCTTAATCAACTGAGCGACCCAGGGGCCCTGCAGACCAGTGAATTTATTGATGAGATACTAAAATGCCTTTGGATCAGAGATCTTAGGTTGTACTAAAACCAGAAGCTGGAAATGCTCTAGGCCATACTTTCTTCCTCTAATCTGTTTTTGTCCTTGAGCTGTTTCATTCCTGCTTGTTTTGTTTTGGCAGAGAGACTTTACTTTTTGCAAATACAACATTATAATTCACATCTTTTCTCTTTCACTAATGTCACTGGTTCAGCTTCACATTTCTGTGGGTATCTTTCCAACAGCTACACAATCATCTCTGGAACTGTGGCCATGGGCATAGGGTAATAGAGTTCAGGATTCTTTCTGTTGGGTGACATTCTTAAAGGAAAAGTGTCATTGTGAACTCAGTGAACACTCCAAAAGATGTTAGGTGAAATATCATGCTGAGAGGCTGACATCTGTTATCTGAGTCTATTCTTTCAACAACATTCAGTTAGAAGGGTAAATCAGAAGGTTTATATGCTTTTAGGCAAACCGCTATTTAATGTTAAGTTCATTCACTCAACAACAAACAGCTTTACATTTGGGCTGGTACTATGAATATAAGCCTAAAGGTTTCTTCTGCTTGGGATTTCTGGACACATTCAGCATTAAGTTTCAAATATTCAACAAATCTGTTTGCATTTTAACTTTGATCAAGTTCATATTCTCATTTTAACAGAGGCCTCTGAAAGCCTCAAAAATTGAGGATGTGAAGAAAAATCTCCTTATTTAACAGGAATCAGGTGAGCCTCCCCCAAACTCACTGTGCCAGGAGCAGCCATCAGCATGAAGTTTCCACAGCCATGCACACAGAAGCACTAAGGAGCAAGGAGGAACTGGAAATGAGCAAAGTACGATGGCAACAAAGCCAAAGGCACCTGTGTACACTGCCAAGAACCTACAGCAGGGGCTCTGGAACTCTGTAACTAAGTTCAGGGCACAGACAACAATCAAATGTCCCCTTGGACCAGAACTAGTCATACTCACCAAGGACAGAATGCCCTAGTCTTTGCCTGCCACCTTAAATTCTCAGAGTCACAAGGCCCTGTTCCAGTCCCTCCCTTTAGTGCCTGGAAAGAGACGAAATCAGAGACCCCTCTAAATCAGAGTTGTTAGGACTGTCATTTGTCAGGAAGAAGTTCTATTCAAACAAAATCTTAAAACACTTTTACATCAGACACAGAACCAGAAATGGTCTTCAGGAGGCTGAAGGGAAGAGACTCCCTCAGACTGTCTAAAACACACCTCTGGAAAGCTGTTGTGCCTGCCCAGAAGCCAGCCGGGAAGAAGTTTGAAACCACTGCCCAGACTCCTCCTCGCAGACGGCAATGATCTTGTGATTATGAACTAGACAAGTTTTTAAACATATAAACTAGGGGCACCTGAGTGGCTCAGTCGGTTAAGCATCCTACTTCAGCACAGGTCATGATCTCACGGTTCGTGGGTTTGAGCCCCACGTCTGGCTCTGTACTGAGAGCTCAGAGTCTGGACCCTGCTTCAGATTCTGTGTCTCCCTCTCTCTTCCCCTCCCCCTCCCCTCGTGCTCTCCTTCCCTCTCAAAAATAAATAAACATTAAACAAAATTAAACCTCAATTTGAAGAAGAACAATTTCAGGGAAAAGGCATTCTATCGAATATAAATGAGAACACTGTCCATACTGGCGTATGAGCACTTTATACAATTACATACCAACTAATGAGTTCAGGTTTGAATTTCTGAGAGACGGGGCAGGCATAAGAAGTTTTCAGTAAGAGTGCTTAGACAGCTTCCTCTTTCTTCTCTGCTAAAACACACCCCTCCTGCCCTCATGGAAAGACTCGATTCTTTAAAACATAGCACAGTATGCCCAATAATGCCCAATAATGATTTAACGCTACACCCAACGAGCCCAAACCCTTCCTGATACCCCACCAAACAAGTGTCAGCAGAATAATGAAAACAATTATAGCAGTGGAACTAAAGACCAACATCAAACACAACCTTCAAAGTTTTAATGGGAAAGTACGAGGGAGTGAGGAAATAAGGTATGAGATGTTTATAATGATGAGGAAAATATGAAATAATCCAAACATCCATCAATAGGAAAATGGTTAAACATGATTCTTGCCTTCTGGTTTACAAATACTCGACAGAAAAATATTCAGCGTTAAAAAGTGACATTGGGAAGTCACCTAGATACACTGGGTCAGTAGGGGTTGGGAACAGTAGGAAGAGAGCTCAAGTTTTGTCCATGGTTACCTGCCTTCCTAGTATTTAACAATTACTAACATTTATTAAGTACTTTCCACACATTAGGCACTGCACTAATGCTCAGTGAATTCTTACAACAATCCTATGGGATACAGAGAGTAATTCCCATTTAATAAATGAATTAAAGTATTTTAGCCATTCACAGCTGGTAAGTGAGGGAAGCCAGATTTGAATCCAGGAATTTCAACGTTGCAGTTCACAATCTTAGCCTCTAATTTGTCTCTTAGAGATCAGTCCTTGTTCCCTGGGTATAGTCAATCAATTCACTCTTAGATTCTTTACGTTCATATAACAAGAAAAAATTTCCACTTACTGTTCTGGGAAATAATTTTAAGGAAAATTAAATAAATGATCTCACATGCAAAGCTCGTGACATTTTGAAAAGTCATTATGACCCAAGCTGGCATTAAACTCAAGATCTAAGTACAAGGCAACTTTATAAGCAAGTATTATTTAAAGGCTCAGTGACCAGGGTCACTGGGTAACTCAGTCAGTTAAGCACCCGACTCTTGATTCTGGCCCAGGTCATGATCTCGTGGTTCATGGGGATTGAGCCCTACATCCAGCTCTGTGCTGACAGCAAGGAGGCTGCTTGGGATTCTCTCTCTCCCTATCTCTCTGCTCCTCCCCCAGTGTCTCTGTGTCTCTCTGTGTCTCTCTCTCTCTCAAAATAAATAAACTTTAAATAAAATATAATAAAGGCTCAGTGACCAATAATGATTCTGTCAGCCCCACCATAGTAGCAAATTGTGCAGGCCAGTTCATACATTTCCTTCAGGTTCAAGCTGTTTGCGTATGTTCACAGCACAGAAAATGTAATGTTTAAAATTAAACAGATGCCCATCACTTCAAGGCAAGCCGCGAAGGTCCCAATCAGCAGGCATTCTTTTAGCAGCTCTACATGTTGATGCCAGTGGAATGGGAGGTATTTCCAGGTGAAGCTGGTGATTAGCCAGGTCACTAACAGGTGCTGGGCAGTCCTAAAATCATAGGAACTATACACGCCCACAAGTTGTTGATCCACCTCTGTGCCCACCTGACCCGGCAAAAATGCCCTACTCCTCACCCTCAACCCATTTACACATGAGTCTCCTCTCCGCTGCCACCACCACGCAGCAGTAATGACAGCAAGTGACAGCATGTGTTTTCCCATCATCCTAGAGGAGCAGAAGGGACACGTTTAAGACCAAGAACTAAAGCACCCCCTGCTGCAACTTACATCCTTACCAGCTGTGTGAACTTGGGTATGATGCTTAACCACTCTGTGCCTTACTGTCCTTGTTTTATTGGGGTACATTTACGGAACTTACTTCATACATTAGTTATTAGATTTTAGTAAGTTAATACAGAAAAGGAATTTAGAAGAGTATCTGGCATATTCTAAAAACTCAATGTTAGGTTTTGGTAATAATGGTATTGCTACTACTATTACCATAGCACATTAAGCAGGAGATATAAACTTACTTCTTGTGACCCTTCTTTTCCTTATTTTACCATTTACAAGAAAATGGTTACCCAAGGATAAATTTCTCAATGATCTTTCTTTTCCTTTTTCCACTTTTCTACATTTTATAATTTTCCTATGCATGCCTTAATAAGTCTTCTCTAATTAAACTGCTTAAAGCAAACAACTTGAAGATTAAGTCTTCACTCAATTCCCTTCCTATGCGCCTGGCTAGGTGCAACAAAAAGAGCCTCTACCCCATCAAGTCTACAGTTGAGCAAGCAGGTGTCAGGACCACCCTGCAGAGCCCAGCAATAATGTCTGGAAACTTCAGGGTGTGACCTTTACATGAAGAAAATTGGTGGCAAACCACGGACCACAGCTACACATCCTACTGCAAACAAATTATTATCAAATTTTAAAAACACAAAACAAAAACTGATGTGTGACTTAGAATCTACGAATTCTAGCAGGGTACAGTCTGAAAATTAAAATACTTATGGGCACCTGGGTGGCTCAGTCGGTTAAGCGTCCGACTTCGGTTCAGGTCAATATCTTGCAGTCTGTGGATTCGAGCCCCGCACAGGGCTCTGTGCTGACAGCTCAGATCCTGGAGCCTGCTTCAGATTCTGTGTCTCCCTCTATGTCCCTCCCCTGCTCACTCGCTCACACTCACACACACACACACACTCTCTCTCTCTCTCTCTCTCTCTCTCTCAAAAATAAATAATCATTAAAAAAAATTTTTTTAATTAAAATAGTTTATGTCAGACTATTTAATCAGGGGTTCCCCAATCTCCCACTAATATATAAAATGTATTGTACATTGTGGCTTTCAACAAACTATGAAAGGACTTCACAACCTAAAGATGATACAAATTGTTGGTTTACTAGTGATCCTCAAACTTTAACACACCTGCCAGAACATGTATCCCTGAGCTCACCCACAGACCTTGTTTCAGGGGTGGGAATCTGGGGTCATTCCTGAGAATGTGCATTTCTATCAAGTCCTCAGACAATGCCGATGCTGCTGGTCCATGTCCAGCAATCAAACCAGTGATTTAAGGAATTATTTAAGAACCAGTGATGGAAGGAATTCTTGTGGGCATTTTGGCTTTATCCCAACAGGAAGCAACCAACCTCCTTAACAGAATGTAAGAGAACTAACGGCCATTTCTCCATTATTTACCAGTGAGTTGCCTACCAAGTAGTGGCCCTTCAGTGTGGCTTCCTCATCACCAACCGTCCCTTCTCACATCTCTAGGTAAGCTATGCCTATCATTTTATTCGACTGGGCAAATATTTATCAAATTCCTTATTTCCAAATAGGTATGTTAGAAACTAGCTTTGGATATTGGTATAAAACAGTGACTGCCCATATATTTCCACCCACACTACAACCTCCATCAATTTGTTTTTTGTTTTCTTTTTCATACATATGCATTTTCAAATGAGAAGAAACAGTATAATGTAGTTTAGAATTCCACCTCTCCCCTCTTTCAAAATTAAATGTATAAACAAACATGGCTCTGATGATCAAGATGCTTCCCATAAATCAAAGCCAATGTCGTGCAACCATCAAACACAGAGACCACCAGGCCATGCTTGACCTGCAACACACAGAATGAAAGGGGCCAGACACATAAATTCACAGAACTCAGTCTGTAGAGATGAACAGCAGCAGATGATGAACACATCATACATGTGTTACCCTCAGGATAAAGGGCAAGGTTGAGTATGCTATAGATGCCTTAGCTTTGAGTATAATTTAGTGTGAGTACAACCACAGCATAGATGGTATTCTGAATAGGGAAAAATGCTTACAGTCACTTAACACAAATAAGGAATTTATTACTTTTTTAAGATTAGGTCCTAAAGCCTACATACTCAGGAAAGTGGCCATCAGGGAATAAAGCTGGTCAATATTGAGTTGTACTTAGGTGAACAGTCATTTAAAAACTAGTTTTAAAAAGATATTAGTAGAGCTAGGTAAAGGAGGAAATCAGAGGTGAACAGAAGTTCATTTTATCTTCTGGTAATATCAACTCCTTTATAAATAACTTCCCCAGGCTGGATAAGATGACCTTTTGGCTCCTTTCTCCATGTTCAAACACCGTGTCCATTAAATCTGAATAGCCCTCATTCTTTTTACAACTGAAACACATTCCTACTCAGCCACCACACCCTTGCGAATGACCTCCCCAGCGGTATCCATCAGTACAGTGAGAATCCATTGATGGTCGGTTGAATGCTATGGTTAGCCAAAAAATAGAAAATGCCAAGGTCCTCTTTGAGAGTGCACAGAAATATGAAATATTTATCGCAACCAAAAAAGAGATTGGATTCCAAATAATTTGGAATTAAAATATAATATAGGGACTATAGAAGGGAGAAAACAAGATGAATTAACTCTGTCAGATTCATGAAGAAATCACTATTAGAACAGAGAAAACACAGAGCCTAAACTATAAGCCAAGACTCTTTAAATGTTTGTTTGGAAAAGCAATTTGCTCTTTTCAATGGTTGGTGAAGAATCCTGGTAAGGACTAGCTGAGTATTCATACCTCGAAGATCCTCAATAAATTGACTCATAGCAGATGCCATTCCTATCACAGCACCTCAAGGAGGGACAATGTAAAGGCCATTTGTCTTGAGGCACATTTTAAGATTTCAGATAAGTCCCGAGCTTTCAGAAAATGGGGTATTCAAAATTTCTATTTTGTCTATGCAGAGTGTGTCTATCTTAGGGTAAACATAGGTACCGATTGTCTAGGGCAGATCCAGATCATTCCTGCAGGCCTAATGTAAGTATAATGTAAGTATAATGTAAGTATAATTTTGAGAGTTTAACTCTCAAAAGTGTCCCAACTTAAATAATAAATTCTAAGCTGACTCTATCCCAATCTGTTTTGGCTAAGTCTTTGGTAAATGAAATCTCTTCAAAAGTACCAGAGGCAATGTACTTCAGGTCAGAAAGTTTCTCCACAAATCTTGAAGGTAAGAAAAACACACCACAGTTCAAAAGGAGTGCCTATTTGTGAAAGCAAGCCAGATGATCACAGTACGTTAGCAAGAGCACTGATCTCAGTTCACTGGTTTTTAGTTACTGAATTATCTATGCAGCCCGTGGTTGCAACTTGTGGGACAGAATTACTGTAGAACAAACACATCTTCCAGAATGGTATGGTTTTCAAACTGTATCCCGTAACCACAGAGAATCATAGATATATGTGGGAGAACAAGGTAGAGACTAAACAGGGAGGCTAACTCCTACCCATCTTCAAAGACACACTTCCATCTACTTATCCATTAGCTCTATTTAAGATTTCAAATACTGCAGTCTGCTGTTCAACACAAAACAAAGAAGTACACACACATACACGGTTTTAGAACATATTGCTAGAACCAGGGTCTGGACAAACATTTTAAAAAGACGCTACAGGAACCACACCACCACCCCACCCCACCACCACCAAGAGAGAGAGAGAAAGACTGAAAATTTTAAGGAGACGCGGATTTTAGGTAACCCAATATGCTCATTAAAACTGAGGCAATGCAGGGGGGGATGGGTGGGGTGCCTGGGTGGCTCAGTTGGTTAAGTGTCCCACTTAGGCTCTGGTTACGACCTCTTGGTTTGAGTTCAAGCCCCATGTCGGGCTCTGTGCTGTCAGTTCAGAGCCTGGAGCTTACTTTGAATTCTCTGTTTCCCTCTCTCTCTGTCCCTCTCCTACTCACACTCTGTGCCTGTCTCTCAGAAAGTGAATAAACATTAAAAAAAAATTAAAAAGAAAAAAACTGAGGCAATGGGACACCTTGGTGGCTCAGTCGGTTAAGCATCAGACCCCTGACCTCAGCTGAGGTCACAATCTCACAGTTTGTGAGATGGAAACCACCTGGGATTCTCTCTCTGTCCCTCTCTCTGTGTCCCTCCCCAGCTCGTGCACATGTGCTCTCTCTCAAAATACACACACACACACACACACACACACACACACACGCACACACACACACACCCCTGAGGCAATGAGAGGCACCTGGCTGGCTCAATCGGTGGAGCATGCAATTGGGCGTGGAGCCTACTTGAAAAGGAAGAAAGAAAAAAAACCTGCGGCGTGAACTGAGCCGTAGAGGATAGGAGTAAAAAGCCTACTATCACAGTACCATCCCTATCCTCACTCTCTGCCTGCTTTTGTTCACCGTTCCCCCACAGCCAAACCTTACCACTGACACAAAGCGTTCAGGTCCTATCTGCACACTCTCTAAATGATAATGCAACTCCAGAACACACTCGGATGCCCGCGGAATTAACAATGCTCGTGTCTGTTTCTAAAATATGCCTACTAAGGAGGAGTGGGGTTGAGAATACAATAATGTTAACTTGGAGAGATCAATAAAAATAGTACTAGAATTTGTTAGCTATACTTTGTGGCACAAACTGTTTGCATTGCATGTGCACAACCTCACCTAACATAGCAACCCTGTCGGGGAGGTGGCAGAGGGGAAGAATGGCACGGACACATCTGACCCCAGAGCCCCATGTCCACACCTTCTCTACCACACAGTAGACAGACGTGGTCCTTGCCCCACAGGACTCTGTAAAAGGACCCAAGCACATCAGTTTTGGATGCTAGGTCGAAAGTGAACAAAGGTAGAAATAAAAAAATCCCCCGAGAGCCTCAGGATGTGTCACAGCTCTGGAGATTTGCCAGTCACTCTAAAAGCAGCAGCTTAGAAAATGAAAATTCCCATTCCTTGCTGCAAGGTGCACCTTGGAATTTAACCCAGGGCCAATCCTGGACCACACTTCACTAATCAATCTTGTGTTCCCCCTTCAGGAAGACAACAAGAAATTCTCTTCATCTGCTTTATAAGCAGCGCACTTAATGGAACATATTTTTATGACAGCAAAGCCAAGCAACAGAATTAAAGAAAGTGGTGACATTTCACTGTAAGTAATTATTGTGAGGCTCTCGAGTATTTGATCATACCTCTGAGCCAGCTACCACATAGCTTCCAGGTCTTCGTGATCCATTGCAGGGTTGCCTTAAGTAGTATAAGAGCTCTTATTTGGGCGTCTGAATGATGACTCCCAAAAGTCGGTCTATAAATGCCTCGGTGCACGACAGACCCACAGATTGGAATTGTATGGATACTGGGTCTGCATCTTCACTATTTTATAGATGCTTCATGTCAAAAAAACTGAACTTGAGGCCAAAACAAATTGATTCATTTGATATATATATTCAAATTGATATATATGAATATATATATGAATATTTATTTATTTATTTATTTATTTATTTATTTATTTATTTATTTATTTCTGAGAGCGAGACAGAGCACGAGTGGGGAAGAGGCAGAGAGAGAGGAGACACAGAATCTGAAGCAGGCTCCAGGCTCTGAGCTGTCAGCAAAGAGCTCGACATGGGGCTCAAACCCATGAACTGTGAGATCATGACCAAAGCTGAAGTCAGACGCTTAACTGAATGAGTCACCCAGGCACCCCCAAAACAAATTGATTCTTATGCTGAGTACAAAATGCTTAAAGCAAATTAGAGGGGGAAGGTGGAAAAGGAAGCAGCAAATGTTAGTTACCTTTCGAATGCTGTAGCATGGAGAAGAAACATGGCATTTAAAGGTTTGCATAAATCGCATCTGTGCCAAATGGTCCAAATGACACTTAGAACAGCATGGACAGGACAGAGGAATATTATGGTAAGACACAGACCCATAAATAATAGAGTTAAGCTCAATTTCAAAATCATGTTTTTTCCAAGCAATCATTATCTTTTAGAGACAACAAGAAACCCCCACATGCAAGTCTCCTTCAAGATTTTTTTTTTTTTTTAATTCTCCATCAAGGAAATAATACTTATGGAAGGGAACATTAATTCACTGTTCTGTGTGCCAGGCACACAATAATATTTTGAAGTAAATATTATTACTGCTTTTGTATACATCATTCCAAGGAAGAGACTTCTGAGGCCCAGACAGCTTTAGTAATGTGCTCAAGGCTCCACAGCTAGTCCGTGCTCTAAGGCCATCTATCCCAGTCTCACCAATCAGATATGCCGCCTCTCACATTTCTAGGACTACAGGCCAACAAATGTTTCAATTGCCTAAAGGAAAAATATACAGTGGCAAGATCCTATAAATATTTAAACTAAATACAACATTGCAAGTGGCACACAGTGGAAAGAGCATTAAACGGAAGCTGTGGAATAAGAGCTACAGAGAAAGCAGCTACATAAGCATGCCTTCCAGGCAAGGTCACTTAGAAACCACTCCACATTCTGAGGAGACAGATCAGAAAGGTCTACAATCTGTCATAACCATTTTCTTTTTAAAACCACACCATTTATTTTGAAGTTCAGAAGCATCTATCACATGCAGCTTTCTTATTTTATTTTTTTGAAACTAAGCGCCTCCGATAGAACATTAAGCATCCTAACTCCTGGCAAACAGCACAGATTTCCTATGTGGAGTGATACGCAATATCTGGTTTTACAAATGGCAAGAAATCATTTAACAAATTCAAACATTACTTTTTCCCCTATGGCCCATTTATTTATTTATTTATTTATTTATTTATTTATTTTAATTTCTTTAATGTTTTATTTATTTTTGAGGCAGAGAGAGACAGAGCATGAACAGGGGAGGGGCAGAGAGAGAGGGAGACACAGAATCCGAGCAGGCTCCAGGCTCTGAGCTGTCAGTACAGAGCCAGATGCGGGGCTCAAACTCACGAACTGTGAGATCATGACCTGAGCCGAAGTCGGACACTTAACCGACTGAACCACCCAGGCGCCCCTCCTATGGCCCATTTAAAAAAAAAAACAAAAATAAAAACAAACAAACAAAACACCTCTAAGTCACTTCCCAAAAAAGCCAGAATGGAATAAAACCACACAGCTGAACTAACAAAATAATTACAAAACGCTCATTCATATGAGCTTTTGTTTTCCTTACCTAAGCAAAAATAAATGTTCCCTGCCTCTGCTATTATTTAACCACTCCTGGGCTTTAAAGTAAGAGAACTCATCAAGACATTGCTAAATAATTCCATTAGCATAACAAGCTTTAGTCTCTCCTGTAGGGCAGCAATCTGATGAGATCCATGGCAATGGAGAGGCTTTGGGACCTCACTTTTGTCTACATTAATTAAAAACAGTGGAGCCCTAAAAATTTCTGGAGTTGACAACAGTGAAGAAGAGGGAGATAAAGAGGATTAAGAGATATGAGCTTGCAGCTATAAAATAAGTCACAGAGATGAAAAGTACAGCATAGGGAAAACAGTCAACAATGCTGTAATAACAGTGTTACTGGTACAGATGGTGACAGTGACAACACTTAACATGGGAAACACTGGGTAACATAAAGAATTGTGGAGTCACTATGTTGTACACCTGCAACTATGTAACATCATATGTCAAGTAAACTTCAGTTAAGAAAAAAATAGACTGGGTGAGGTGAGGGTAGGAAAGGAGACACCCAACTTCCTCGCCACGGGGTTCAGGGAAGCGAGGGCACAGACTAAACCACTCAGGAAGCACTCTATCAGCTGTGCCTGTCTTTAAAGGTGTGAGTTCGCTAGGCTCCTGCATATTATTTCCTCCTGAGAATATGTTTCTAATTCGGCAATCCTTTTCCCAGGGTTATGTATGGCCATGTCATCTTAGAGAGCTTTCCCGTAACCATGGTTATTGAAACAAAGACCTACTCTCAAATATGAATCTTTCCTTAGAAATCAACATTTACGGGGATGCCTGGGTGGCTCAGTTGGGGAGTGTCCGACTTCGGCTCAGGTCATGTTCTTGTCGTTTGTGAGTTCAAGTCCCAGTTCAGGCTCTGTGCTGACAGCTCAGAGCCTGGAGCCTGCTTTGGATTCTGTGTCTCCCTCTCTCTCTGCCCCTCCTCCACTCATTCTCCCTCCCTTCCTCTCCCCCCCCCCCCCCACCAAATAAGCAAAAAACATTTTTTAAAAAACCCAGCACTTATTAAAGGTGCAAAAAGCATAGCACTCTATCTATATCTACCATATATTCAATGACAGTACATTTTCAAGAAAATTGTAAAGTAACAATTAGGCTACGATTATATTAGTAAAAGCCCCTGCCACGTACTGACCACCTATTTTGGCTGGGGACTGCAGTAAAATATAAAATATATATACATTACTTCAGTTAACTCTGCTAACAACTTTAATAAGGTAGGTAACACTAGACCATTTTCCTCCAGATGGAGAGAGATTACAGAACTAGAAGGTCCCCTGGCAGATCAGAAGTAAAGCTCCCTCGTGTATCCAAATATCTCTAACTTATTAGGTGGGAAACTACAAAGAATCACAGATTAATCTAACTCTATCTCCATGCTGGACAAATCTGCAGTAATTTCTACCTTATTTTATCCTGTATGAAACTCTAGCCAAAGATAGCCACTGTTTTCATGTCAAGGGTCGGCAGCGACACACTGTCTGAGATCCCTAGGGAAGGACTAGAAGGTTGCAGGAAAAGGGGCTGTGTTCAGTTGCAGACGTTTGTGAAAGGCACTGGTGGCAGAGATAACCAGCCACTGAGCATTCATTCACACCAACATCCTTCTGCGATGCATTATGAAACCACCATGGACCTTCTCTCTAGTAGATGCTCATTATCTAGATACCCTCCCCTTTCGAACAAAAGTTTAAGTAGATATTTAAGTCACACTATTACATGAGGGTTACCAATTAGTATGACATACTATGATATTCCCCCCAATACTATTTTTTACCAACAAATAAGGGTCACTGTCTTCCTCCTGCACCCCATCAGTCATCTGTTAGATTCTCCCTCAGATTGTGTATTCTTACATGAACTTGGTTGCCCAACAGTCTCTTCAGCTCCACAAGCCAAACCACAGCTGGCTTTTATGTTCTAAAGAATTCTCTATATTTTTAAATGAGTAAAACCAAGAGCCTTGCTTATCAAATATAATATAAGGCTTCAGGAAAAAACTACCAAAAACAAAAAACAACTAAACAATAGCAAGGTAATGGATCAGAACTTGATTAAGGCCTTCCACAGCAGGTACACTTCAACTAAAAGAAAAAAAAACACACACACAAAACAAAACATAGCTTTGGAAATGTGTGTATATTCTACATGTGACTTTTCCCAGATAGCAGTGACTGCTATTAAATTAACTGCCAAAAGCAAAATGCCTAAAATTGATATAGCAGACGGCCTCTCCAGCGCAATACAAGAGAAAATTATTAAGAACAAAGACTTGCCCACAGACATTTCCTCTCTTGAGCAATAATGCTACTAAGTATCTATCCAGCAAGGGTTGTATATATTAACACAGACCTGTACTGTACAAATGTCTCTAAATGCAGCTATTGGCACAAATACTTTAAACCTATTCCTTCATACACATATAGCTAAGAACAGGGCTAAATGAGGTTTGGCTCAAATTATAATATTGAAGTGATGGTAAGAGCTAACATTTATATAGCATGTTTACATATCTTAACGAACTGAAAATGGCAAAATGAGCAGCCTAAACCCTGAGGGAAACCTGCCTTCATTAGACCAAGAGGGCACAGTTTCTCCTGGTCACCAGAAGAGGCTAGGGAACTGTAATCCCTTTCAAAGCACATGATGGGCTTCAGCAATAAATAATATTTACATAGCTTTCATTATAGGAATAAGTGATGCTGATTTGTCCAGAGATTGGAGACGTAATTACTGGGTGAGGAGAAGTGCTGGAGGGCAAGGGAGCTGAAACTTCATCTTCTACACAAAGAAGTCAACAGATGCTACTGAAAGCCAAATACTGTCATTTATGTAGAAATTTAAGGGTTAATGCCTAAAAATAATAGCTAGAAGGGAAAGAGGTGGTCATGAGGACATAGAAAAAGGGCAAGGACTGCTATTTTCCATTACAAATTTTATAAAATTATTTGATTTCTTAAAGTACCTAAATGCAGGATTTTAATAAAAATTTTAAATTAGTTTAGTCTGAATTTAAGAAACACACACATACATACATGAAGTGATCTAAATTGCTTGGGCTAGGAAAAGAAGAAGGAAAAATAGGGGAGGTCCTCATTGATTAAATACAATAAATAAATCACCTTTTTGTACCTAAAAGGCCTTCCCTTTTCAGTGAGCTGGAGTGTTAGAAGGCAAGGTGCCTATGGATTGCTAAGCAAAAGGGGAATGTGCCAAGCACAGGAAGCCAGACTGGAGAGTCCTGGCAATATGGGGTGACAGAAACTGCAGGAAAATCACCTGCGCTCCTGGCAGACAGGTCAACTTACTCCATGAATAACAGACTCAGGGAACATCAGCACAAGACTCACCTTTCCCCAAACCAGGCGAGATAACGACTACCATCTGTAAAACAGTACAAGGTCTGAGAAGCGGCCAAGTCAGAATTCACATTAAGCCCTATAGGAATTCAGAGGGGTAACCCTTCATTCTCAGGGGTAAGATAAGGAGAAGCTCCATAAACAGTAGACTCTGAACCGGATTCCTGGGGATGCACAAGGGCTCAACAGGTAGAAATGGAAGACAGGCCCTGTTCCAGGCTGAGGAAACATGATGAGAAAGAAAGGCCACAGGTGAAAAAGTAAGATAGATGGTGCGTTTGGAAATGGGACATGATCTAAGACACATCAAAATGCATATTACGTGTTGTCATCACCCCAAGAGGAGAGTGGGGGTCAGGGGTGGGAGACTCCCATGACAGTTACTTCACTGGTTTCTGGCAGAGTGTAAAACTACAGACATGATCGGGGTGCCTGGGTGGCTCAGTCGGTTAAGCATCTGCCTTTGGCTCAGGTCATGATCTCATGGTTCATGGGTTCAAGCACCGTGTAAGGCTCTGTGCTGACAGCTCAGAGCCTGGAGCCTGCTTCTGATTCTGTGTCTCCTTCTCTCTCTGCCCCTCCCCCATTCACGCACTGTCTCTCTCTCTCTCTCTCTCTCACTTTCAAATATATAAAAAAAAAATTAAAAAATATTTTATCAACTTAAATATAATTTTTAAAAAGGGGTATGTTTCTAAAATTAACTTGTTTATGGGAATATACCCTCCATGTTTAACTGACTTTGCTTATGACAGACTTAAATGCCAGACACTGATATTTAGCTCATTAGTCATGTCATGCCTGTCATGCCTACCATGCCCGCGAGTTTTCCCAAGTCCTTAGCTTTGTGCTAGTGAATTCCATCAATACTTTTGCCTTCTAATTCCCCAAGAGTGTTGAACTCCTAACACCTAAAGATTCATGTTTCAGGCACCTTCAGTTCTCCCTTCAATTTACAAAAGGAATACCATCATAAATGGACAAATTCCTCTAAAAAATAATTTTTCCCCCATTGGCATCCACATGTAGTAAATGTTCCTTTCAAAACTGCAATCATAGGGGCAACTGGGTGGCTCAGTTGGTTAAGCGTCCAACTTCAGCTCAGGTCATGATCTCACAGTTTATTGAGTTTGAGCCCCACATCAGGCTCTGTGCTGATAGCTCAGAGCCTGGAGCCTACTTCGGATTCTATGTCTCCCTCTCTCTCTGCCCCTCTCTCACTCACACTCTGTCTCTATCACAAAAAATAAACATTAAAAAAGACTTGCAATCATAAATTGAACCAACTTTGACCCATATAATCCCAAGTATTGGTTTGGGTTAAAATATATACATCTGACTCAGGTTTCTGTGTATCTAAGCAAGTGGTAGCAGTTACTGGACCACAGATGAAATGATTCCTGCAGATACGAATGACTATTCATAAAATCCATTCATTTTTAATATAAATCATAAGCTATCAAAAACAAAAGTGAGCCCGTTAACTTTAACTGTCCTTTATCATATTTAAAAGTCTCATTTAGGAAACACACAAGTACTACAAGTAAATCTTGGATGAAATTAAGAGGTCAACACATCTTCACTTTTAATTCTGTGAGTAAAAATGGTAGGTGCTGAAGATACAAAATTGACACAATATTGGCCCGCCTTCCTCAGCTAAGGATCTAGCTGGGAGGAATAAAAGGAGAACAATTAAATAACACAGGTTAAGTATTCAAGGTTGTACCCCAGGGTCCTTACACCACCAACCCTCCAGAAGAGGCTGATGACTGATAAGTATTAGTTGACTGATTAGATGAACAAACGGATGTAACAATTATTGATGGAAGGACCAATAGTCTTTTTGGCTAACAGAGAGGAGGGTAACTTTACCAAGTGTGTGGGGTCAGGAACAGCTTCCCAAAGTTAGAGTATGGGCCAAACGGCATCTGAAAGGAGTGTTTCCACACACCAGAAATTGTCCAGAATACACTGAACCCAGACATAAACACATGATATCTAGGACTTCAAAAATATTTTTCGATAAAGCTAAACATTTAATTTTTTAAGATGACTCCATGTAAAAATCAGATATAAACAGAGCGGAGGATGTATGGATAAAGCAAAAACTGAGTAGCATGTGAAGAACTGAAACTTCTATAATTATTTTTAATGTTTATTTATTTTTGAGAGACAGCGAGCAAGTGAGAGCAAACGTGAGCAGGGGAGGGGCAGAGAGAGAGAGGGAGACACAGAACCCAAAGCAGGCTCCAGGCTCTGAGCTGTCAGCACAGAACCTTACACGGTGCTTGAACCCATGAACCATGAGATCATGACCTGAGCAACAGTCGGACGCTTATCCGACTGAGCCACCCAGGTGCCCTGAGCTGAAATTTTTAAAACAGGTTTTAAACTTAGGATGTCCCAGGAAAAAAGAGAAGAGAGGTATTCCAGGGAGAGGGCAAAGCATAAGCCCAAGCAAGAAGACAAAGACCATAGGTATTGTAGGGAGTTGGAACAAGCAGACAGTAATATAAAGCTCAAGGTAAGTAGTGGAAGAAGATGCAAAATGTCCAATCAAAGAGCACTAAATCTGCCAGATTCAACAGGATGAACTTACCTTGTAAGTGACAAGGAGCCAAGGGACGTGGCTATACTTGTATTTTAGAGAGATCCCTCTCATGGGTGACTGGAGGGAAGGCACTGGGGAGTAAGTAGACTGGGGTAGGGAATACAAGCTTAATAGGAATCATAAACAAGAAATATTTAGGTGTTAAGAAAATCATCAGGCTTTGGTGATTGGGTATGAGCAGATGAGATCAAGCTATAATTTAATGGTTTATAGCTTCATTGACTAATAGACAGTAGTACCTAAAAAAAGGGCTTAAGTCAGAGAGAACTTTGAGGGAGGTGGTTTTATTTTTGTGTGATAATTAAAATAAGTATGATTGATAATGAGCCTGCTGCCCTAAGAAAAAGAGAAAAATCGGTAAAATGAGTAAATGTTCAAAGTGGATAGAATAGAGGAGACTCTGGCCCCCTTCCTCCTGAGATGACTGCATTAATAGAGAGTGCTATGTAAGAATAACAAATCCCAGCAACAATTTGTTAAATGACGAAGGAATCCAGAAACTGGGGTCAAACAGGGTGCTTGGAAACCAGATTTAAGAGGAAGGGGTAACATAAAGAAAGATTAAAGTCACAAGAGCCTCAATTCAAGGTTGGGAATGTGTGAGGATAACAGAGTAGACCAGGCCCCGCCAATCGACCCCCTAGAACTGGGTCCAGGTAGAATGGTCAATCACACAGGTCCAAAGGAGATGGCATCACCTTTCAATCTCTCTCCTCACTTGACACCGATCTTGGCCTTGGCTGATCAAGACTCCTAGGTGATCTGCCTACTTGCAAAGCCCTCCCCCTCTCCCCTCTGCTAACTGAAAGTGGCAAGTGTTCTGGTCTATTTTACTCTCAACTATTTTTTGATTTTCCAACAAGTTTCATGGAGTTTAGTTGAAGCCATGTGAAGTACAATTTGAAAATCCTTCCCAATAAACACAGAAGCTATTCTTACAACAGCTTCCCAGGAAGAGGTCACAGCTAGGCATGGGAAAGATCTAGCCTCCTGCTGACTGGAGCTCTCGCTTGCTCTGTTGCTCTCCCCTCTCTCTCTGTACCCAGTTTCATACCACGCCTTGCTAATTTGCAACCCTAAGCATAAAGTGCTTACACTTACACAAGCACATAGTAGAGCTGGGTTCCAAAGAGGACTGGGCATCTGTAGTACTTGACATTCAGGCCTTTGGCAAGATGTCAGCATTTCATAGAGTACTTTAAATGTTTTGGTCTGAGAGCTGATATAGCATTTCCTCACTGGTCAACACGAGCAGCCCAAGCAGAAAGCTAAATCTATTTCCCTCAACATCAGATGTTACACTCCATTGTTGATCCAGTCTTGCCTACGGAGACGACAGGAGGCTGGAAAAATTGGTAAGTAAAAACGGTCCATTCAGTGCAGAGTATATTTAAAGAATATTTGTGATTCCAATGTGAAATGGCTGGTTGTGCTCATGATGTCCTAAATTGTTTTTTTCTCATGGATTAAACGATAAGTGACAGATTTATCAGTGAGATCTGACTTTTCCAGGTTCAAAAACTAAACTAAGTCCAATTAACTTTTCCCTGTAAATGTGCCTTTTAATTGCATGAAGCAGGATTTTCTTCCATGGGCTCACACATTAGACTTTAAGAAATCCCTGTTTTGTTTTGTTTTTTAATTTGTAAACTTAAGGCTTGTAAAACATAAGACAGTGTTTGTGTGTGTGTGTGTGGACAGTGGGTTAAAATCCGTTCGGGATATGTTAAGGAGCAAGGATATAGCTCGGCTATGATGTAATCTTCCAAGCTAAGGGAGTCCGATAAAGAAATGAAATGCTGAAGAGAAAAAAAGGCAAAGCAGCTTTGGTTTAAGAGAGCAAACTGCCACAAACTCACAAAAACTGAAACCAAAGGTAAAATACTTCATGCAAGGAAGGATGTGAAGTCTTCTCTGAAACCTAAACACCTGAGCTGCTCATGTAGATTTAATGGTGACTCACAACTAATTTTCACAGGGAAGACACAGGAATAAATAAGCCTCATAGTTGCTATTTTAGTTTTTTTTAATATTTAAGGTTTTGTTTTTCATATATTGACTCTTAATGTCTGGTTTCGTCTGAGATTTCCCAAACATTTAAATATCAAGTATTCAGAAGTTTTTTGGTTTTAATTTGTGGACGGCAAGGACAAAGAACGTAATTTGTGCAGCTTATTTTTGCTTGTTTTTTCTAGAAACTGTGTAATAAATTTCATAAAATCTAGACTGACAGATAATTTTTTTTAATTTTTTTTTTTAACGTTTATTTATTTTTGAGACAGAGAGAGACAGAGCATGAACGGGGGAGGGTCAGAGAGAGAGGGAGACACAGAATCTGAAACAGGCTCCAGGCTCTGAGCTGTCAGCACAGAGCCCGACGCGGGGCTCGAACCCACGAACTGTGAGATCATGACCTGAGCTGAAGTCGGACGCTTAGCCGACTGAGCCACCCAGGCGCCCCAAGACTGACAGATAATTTTAAAACTAATGCTTAGAATAAGTTACAACTTGTGCCGAGAACCCACTCCTTATACTTCCCAGCCAAAAAAGCTTTATAAGAGCTCCATTTATTGGAGAAATTCTAAGCATACTGTAACTGAAAGAAGGCAGTGATAGGATAATTTACAAACCACAAGTGTCTCCCTACTCTGCCATCAAAAATATTTTAGAAGTCACAAAATGTAGTGATTTTAAAAAGCTATAACTCTTCTTAATAAATGACTCTCTAAATGAATAAAACGCAACCTCTTAAGTCTTCTTCTAATTCATTTTTACACCTACCAACTTTCTTGCCAGTTTTCCCTCTTAAAGATAGCACCCATTGGGGGGGGGGGGGCAGAATCTCTCTATATCTGTAGTTCTCCTTCTGTTCTAGACAGCTTTCCACATCAGCCCCACCCATTATAGGGGAAAACATTTCTTCACCTTTGGTGCTTCAACACAAAACAGTTCACTGCTGATAGGGATTACCACATGTAATCAAGATCATCTGAGAAAGAAAATCCAGAGTAAAAGTTGGTTTTAAAAAACATAACCAAGATCTAGACTTACTTACATTTGGCTATATGCCCTATAAATTACATAGATTTTTTTTTGTTAGCCATTCATATGCAATCTTACTAATACCTATTAAATGTATTATACTAACCATATGAAACTTCCATTTTTGTAGGCAAAAAAAAAGCCAATTATTAACAATTTTATATGACTCAATCTAATAAAAAAAGCAAGAGAGAGACAGTCTCAAAAGGCAGTCCCAGAAGTCAAGGGTGATGCAAAAAAACCTTTAATGGTATTTTACATAACTTTTATATGACAGTGAAATCCAAGACTTGTAAATAACAATTCCAATGAACCCCCATAGATACAGCCCTCTGCTTTTAAAGCTTTGCATAGATATTATCAAGACTGGATGAAATTAAAAAAAACACTGGTGTCTCCAGCAGCCAAATTACACTGGGAAATACCTTAAATTGCTGGCTCTATTCAGTTAAGAAACTAGGGTCCAGGGAGGTTCATCGACTCAAACAACACAACACAGCTAATGAAGGCCTACGATGGGTCTTAAAGGAAAAGGCCATCTGGCTTCAAATCCAGTACCCTCTCACCTATCCCATATCTTACCTCTGATCTAACAAGATGAATGTGCCCAATAAAAATTATAATTTATACATAAACATAAGTTGGAGATGTGAAAGAGCACAGGACTGCTGAGCCTCTTTACTAGCTGTTTACACAACAGTGGCAACAATCACACTGCATAAAATATAGTCAATATTATGGGGACTCAGATTTTTATAGAGGCAATCTTATATGGTAGAAAAAGCAGGGCCTCTGAATGCAGCAGGCCAGCTGACTTTGAATCTACCGTGACCTTGAGCTACGCCTGCTTCTCAGCTCTTTTGCCTCTATGATCCTCCTCTGTTCCATAACCAATATAACATCACAATAAAGCTATCGCCCCACAGAGCTGCTAAGACAGTAATTGAGACATGTTCATATCTGGCACAGAGCAGCTATTCAAAAAAAAAAAAAAAAATATCTCCCCCATCCTTGCTAATAACCGATTATGTTAGAGATAGTACTGGAAAGATTAAATAAAACCTCACAGGAAATTTCTTCAGTTAGTATCTGATACTCACAGGGCCAAATAAGAAATCGCAAATAAGGGAACATGAATACTTCTCCCAATTCACCTCCTATCACTTCAACAGAAAACCGGGTAATGTACCAACACACAAGTAGCAAGTATCTATTAACGTATGTCCACTGAACAAGCAAACCTGTCCTTCCCGGCCAGACCTGTGGGCCTGATAGCTAGAGACCTGGCAATCAAGGGACTCAGAGCCCTGAGCCACACAGTGGTAGTCCTAGACAGACAGAGGTGAGAAAACGACATGAAGGTTATTATTTGCTTAATTCACATACTTCATGGATGCATGAATAACCAAATAAATAGACAACCTTATCAAAAACTCAAGAAAAAAAGTAAAATTAAAGATATTCAATCTGTAGGAGTTACAATGATAGACTGTGAAGTTTTACCTATTTTTAAAATTTAATTATCTTTATAAAAGTGTGGTATCCTTTTTTTTTGGTATTTACAGACCATCCAGTACATGATAAATTAAGGCCTAACATCAAAATAAGCAAACTAACACCCCAAAATTCTTATTAGAAAATACAGTAAAATATATCTTAGCCAGGAATTCTCATCTTCTGGTCTCAAGATCCTCTTTGCAATATTCAGAAGCCCAAAGAGCTTTCATCTGTATAAGTTCTAGCTAACCATATTTACTATAATAGATACTAAAATTGTTGAATTTATATTTGTAATTCATTTTAAAAGGTGTCAACTGTTAACAGGAATAACACATTTTTTATAAAACAATAATTTATTTAAAAAAGCTTTAATTGGAAAGGTGGTATTATTCTACCTTTTTGCTTGCCTCTTTAATATCTGAACTAGGACAGATTCTCATATCCACTGCTTCATTCAATCAGTTTCAAAATGTAGTTTTAATTAAAGTATATTAAAGAAAATCTCACCTCACACAGATATGTAATAGGAAAAGAAAGAAGTATTTTAATAGCCTTCTGGATTTTTTTCTTTGGTACCACAACAAATCTCAAAAAGTGGTTGTTTCTTAAAGGTTGTCTGCAATGTAGAACCTAAATCCTTATCAATGAATATTCTTTTTGCATTAAAATCCTTTAGTCTAACTTAGTCTTTGAATTTCTTTTTATCTTTATTTATTATAGAGAAAGACAGAGTGTAAGCGGGGGAGGGGCAGAGAGAGAGAGGGAGACACAGAATCCGAAGCAGGCTCCAGGCTCTGAGCTGTCAGCACAGAGCCCAACGCAGGGCTCGAACTCACGAACTGGGAGATCATGATGTGAGTCTAAGTCTTAACTGACTGAGCCACCCACACACCCCTCTTAGTCTTTAAATGAATCTTTGACCTGTGCTAGATTTTATAACATCACATAATCAAGTCATTTGGAGATGTACTGTCATTCAGATGTATACTCTTTATTATATAAAAATTAAAAAAATGGTCTTAATATTGACACTGATCTCTAAGTACTGGGCAGTGCTATTTTCTTCTGTTGATGAAGGTTCAGCTCATCCATTTTTGAGAAAATGTCACCAAATACCCAAGTCAGTCTGAATTACTATAGTCTGTGTGTCATTCTTTCAAGTAAAAAATGGTGTTCCAGCAAAAAGCATCTAATTCATTGTTCATGGCTCACATGGCTTAATCACTCAAGTGTTGTTCCTCTAGACAACCACCAAATAAGACAGAAGCTTCATGAACAATTCCTATTCTGTCATGTACAATGTTTAAAGGACACATATTTAAAGGGTAAGATATAACCAAATTAACAATATATATTCCTTCATCAAGAACACTGTAAAGTGCACTTGGCCTTTTCTTCTCCTGGTTACTAAGAATTCATAGCAGTAAGGTATGCAGTGACTATAGAACAGATATGTGCATGGCCCTGATTGGTGCTCAAGTATTTTACATACCCTGGCTTTTGCACCATTCATACAAATGTCAAGACAATGAGTAAAAAAGGCAAGTAACATGTTAGTATTCTTTTCAAGATGGGTTGACTTCATGGCCCCCGTGAAAGGGTGTCAAGGAACCCCACGGTCTAACAGACCATATTGTGAGAACTATTATTTTAGACTTTGAGATAGAAAAATTTTCTTTGGATACTAAAAACACTAACTCAAAACAAAAATAATTTGACTATATTAAAATCTGTAACTTTTGTTTATCAAAATACACCTTCAAAGTGAAAAGACAAGTTATAATCTAGGAAATGTATTTCACCATATATACACCTAACAAAGCAGATTATCAACACTATTTGAAGAATTTCTACAAATCAATAATAGCATAAACAACCCAACATAAAAATGAGAAGATAATGACTAGACATTTTATGGAAATAATCATTATATGAAGAGATGCCCATATCATCAGTTATCATGGAAATGCAAATCAAGGCCACAATATAGTATCACATCATAAACAACACTTTAAAAATCTGAGAATACGAAATGTTGAAGAGGATATGTATCGACAGGATCATTACACATTCTTAATAGGGGTATAAACTGGTGCAATCACTTTGGACCATAGTTGGCACTGTTTCCATTATTTTGACATTCCTATACCACATGAATTTGCAATTTCACTTCTAGATTTATACCTACAAGAAAATCTTTCCTATGTTCATCAAGATAAACTATGGATATACGTCTCAGCCAAGTTTACAAGAGCAAAAGCCTAGAAACATCCTAAACACAGGAAATTAGTCACAGTCACCAAGACAAATAATTTACAGCAATACTCAATACCATGGATGATATGTGATAAGATAAGGTTAAATCGCTAAAAGATAATATAAGGCTTTTAAAAAAAACAAAATCACAATTTCATACACATACATACCACAGATTCACACTTACTTTTAGGAACACAGACATTGCAGAACACTATAAAACAAGAAAGCAGGAGAATGACGAAAATAGGATTCAGGGTACATAATGGCCAGAGGTGGCATATGGGAAAGAGGACAGAGCATTCAGGTACACATAGCTTTTTACCCTCTCGCCTTTTGTTTCACTTATGGAGTTTAAGGAAAATTACTAATATGATTAAAAGTAACAAAATTAAAATTTATCAAGTCAAACTTGCATCAACTTTGCATAAGAATATTTCACAAATTAAAGATTATGTAGGTCCGATTTTATTCCCCAAAGATTTAAAAAGCTATCTGTACATTTTAACCTCTTGCAGATAGAAACTTTAAAAATCTAGAGGTTCTAAACAGACTCATAATTTGACAGTTAAGTAAATCAACTCAATTTAACCAAAATTCGTAAATTCACTAAGTATCTATTGAACTTTTACTGTCTGCCAGGTAAATAACTAATTTAGCAGTGAATAAGAAAATTAAGTCCTGTTCTCATGAAGGTTACCTTTAAGGGGGTGATGGAGACAGTAAGTTGAAAATTAAATATTATTTATTTATTTTTTTTAATCTTTATTTTTGAGAGAGAGAGAGAGACAGTGTGAGCAGGGAAGGAGCAGAGAGAGAAGGAGACACAGAATCCGAAGCAGGTTCCAGGCCCTGAGCTGTCAGCACAGACCCCGACGCAGGGCTTGAACTCACGAACCGTGAGACCATAACCTGAGCTGAAGTCGGATGCTCAACTGACTGAGCCACCCAGGCGCTCCAAATATTATTTTAAATAACAAAGACATGTATGAAGAAAATAAAACATGGTGGGCGGCTGGCAGGTGCTAGGTAGGAGCTTGGCTGTGTCAGATGTCATGAACAGAGAAGGGCCCCCCTAGAAGGTGATGTTTTAACGCGGACCGACAGGGGGCAGCCACACAAAGATGCTAGAGAAGGACAGCCACAGACAGAGCTACAAGTACTTTTGCCTCAGTGAGTTTTATATCTTTACAAAACTGGGCTACAACATCACTGTGGGGACAGCAGGAAAGCAAATTCACCCTGGTATTCCTGCTGGTCCTACGTAGTGCTTGACAAAACTCAGTCAGTGATGTTTGCAGACCCTTGCCAGTAGCCCCCACCAGTTTAAAAGGACCAGAAGCCATTTGAGATTTACTGGGACAGAGAGAAAACACGTATGTACCTAGCTCAGAGCTTCTTCCAGCACTGAAAAGGAAAGGCACGGGCAAGGAAAAGCTCAAGGGGATAGCTAAGTAGTAAAGCTTCCACTTTTATCTGTTTTGTTCGAATGGGCCAAAATATCTAAGTAGCACAATAATCTACGTTTATAATAAACACTGATTTGCCTGAGGCACCAAATATCTACTGTTTTGCCTTCCCCACGTCCCCCGCCCCATGCACACAAATACACCTGCACTTTTTCCACAAGCTACTCATGTCAGTGACATCCAAAAACCAGAAGAAAGCTTGCTGGCACTTTTGCTACTGTAGGCCGGACACACTTATGTTCTAGGTAAGAGTCACACAGCTGAGGAGAGGCCTCTGCTCTCCACCAGGAGAGCAACAGCGGAACCTGGCTGAGAAAAGGGGGAGCAGGATCAGCTGTATTAGTTATGCTGAGGTAGTATCTATCTGCCAGGCCTCTCCCAGCCACGTCCTAGAAGGGAGGCCTGAAACCAAGGTAAGACCAGAAGGTTAAATGCTGCAGGCAGTGAGGGCTCGGAGGAGCTGAGCTGCCCGTGTGAGTGCTCTGGTTTCTACCTCAGGAATTTGCTCAAGCCACTAAGCTCCCTTCACCTGCTTTCTTCCTGTGCAATATAAGAATGTTTTAGGTCATTCATCAGAAATTTATACAATTCACACTATGAAACATTTGCCAAGTCAGGTCAAAATACAAAGCTCTCTCTCCATGCAGAACAGACAAACCAACAAAAACACGTCTTTTCAACAGGAAACAATACAACCCTAGCAGGTAAGGCCTTGGAATGACACTGACCTGGATTCGAATCTCACTTCTACAACATGCTAGTTGTAACATCCTGGACAATTTATTCAGGCTCTCTAGACATCCGTTTCTTCAACTATAAAGTGGGATTACTTTTATCAGAACAACATGAGCATTTATTCAAAAGTACATAGCTGTAGTTCATTCATTCAGTGTTGCATAAAATTACACTATGTTTTTCTTTTACACATTCTCCTACCAATAATCATTTGAGCCAATGCCCACATTTTTGCTCTATCACTTTCTATGTTTCAAGAAACACTTGTACATGTTTCTCAATATGCTTCTATAAAAGGTTTTTAGGGCATATACTTAGGAATTAAGATGCTTGGCTAGAGGGTAAGTGAATGCTCATCTTTTCAAGTACTTCCAATTCCTTTTCTAAAGTGATAAACTAGAGACACATAATGCTGAGCTGGGGATTTTTAAAAAGTCCTGGAAGACAGTATATAGCATGAACAATTTTAGAATGCAATATATATGCTTGTATGGATTACAGTCATCTGTTTAAAGGGCAGAAATGAAAAACACAGAACTCAAGACAGGGTTCCCTCTGGGCAGAGGGAGGCAGACAGCCAGGGAGGAGCACAAAGGTAGACGCAGGTGGCTCTGGCTGTCCAGTCAGCACTGTGTTCTTTTTACTGTGCTTTACCTTAGGTTACATAAATTCTTCTCAAAGTAGGAAACAGTCCCTGAAAAAGAGAAAATACTTCAAAAAGCAATTAGCATCGCCTGTGTCCGGTACAAGGTAAAGTTCCCAATGAATGGCAGTTGTCGCTATAAGACGCGAGGCACAGTGGCAGCTAACGCAAGGCACAATGGACTCGGTTGAGGGAAAAGCTCTTCCCAGTGGAGGTGAATCAATCTGCCTCCTCAACACCCAGGGCCGTGAGTGAGCCAGAAGTGCAGAAAGTGGGGGTCCACTGTGCAGAGGGGAAGTAGATGAGGCTGCTCGGGGTCCAGGAGCAGACACTGAGCTCCAAGGGGGGCAGGATGCACCCACAATACCAACAACACTGCATGATAATAAGCGCCCAAGGAATATTTTATAGGCAGTTCACTTTACTGATGATGGTTTTCAACAGTGTTCTAAACGAAGATTATTTTGGCTTAGAAAACTAGGTAGAAAGAGGAAAGAAGATGGCAAAGAATAGAATAAGAAAATGCAATTTAAGGATAGGTAGAAAAGCTTCCAAAGGTTAACAGAGGAAAACAGGCAGCAGGGTAACAGATGTGTCTAAGAGACTGTTGAGTACCTGCTGTGTGTCAGGCACTGAGCTCAGGATTCTTCCCTCAAAACTAATACACCCACATATATCACATGCACATGTGCATATGCATACACGTGTGTATGCACATATACTGTAATATATATCATCCTAAAAGTATAATACACAAGCATATATATACGCACACATATACTTTCTTTTACTTCTACTGAACCTCTTCCAAAATGTGCTGCAGGCATTATGACCCTCCCATCCTAAATACTTCGATATGCAACTCAGAAGAGTAAGGATATTCTCCTGCTTAACCATACCATCATCACACCTAGAAAGATTAACTCAAAAATACTAACACAGGGCCTATATTCAGATTTACACAACTGTCCCAAAACAATTATTATAGCTCTATCCTCTACTCCCTCAATCTCCAATCATAACCACACATTACACATTATTTCTCTTTGGCCTCCTTTGATCTAGACTGCTCCCTCCCACCCAATCATGTTTGTTCACTTTTCATGACATTCATTTTTTTAGAATCTAGGCAAGTTGTTTTACAGAATGATCCACACTCTGATTGTTCATCCATGATCAGCTTTTTGACAGGGCACGTTGTATACATCTAAATAAATCATAATGTCAACTTATCCCACTTGGGGTAAGTCTGATCATTCAGTGACAGCTAGATATCCCTGCTGAAAAGGATCAATTTTTTCCTTTAGTATTCTAAATGATCTGAGAGTGATACTTTTAGACTAGAACATCCTGTTCTCCCATAGCCTTTTATCGACTGGCTTTTTGTAACTACTGAAGACTGTGTCCTCATCAGTTATTACACTGAGGCTGAAAAATGGTGACTTTCTATCATTCATTCTACATTTTCTAGCTGAAATTATGTAAAGAAGAGCCTCCCCCTGTCTTCATCCTCCATTTGTCATCCCTATTCTTAATATCACTCCCCCCTCCTTTTTTAAAAAAAAGTTTAGTTATTTTGAGAGAAAGTGTGTGTGAGCAGGGGAATGGCAGAGAGAGAAAGAAAGAATCCCAAGCAGGCTCTGCAGAGGCTCAATCCCACGAACCATGAGATCATGACCTGAGCCAAAATCAGGAATCAGTTGCTCTGCTGACTGAGTCACAGAGGCACATCAAACACGCACACTTTTTTTTTTTTTAAGTAGGCTGCACGCCCAGCACAGAGCCCAACTCAGGGTTTGAACTCATAGCCATGAGTTCAAGAGTCAGATGCTTAACCTATTGAGCCAACCAAGCGCCCCTTGCTTTCCTTTTCTTAATATCGCTGTCAACTCCTGAATTTGGTTTGTTTTTCCAAGTACTTTGATCTCGTCATTCCTGTTGATATCCAAATTGTCAAATTTAGAAGTATCTCCAATAGCAGTTTCTGTGTTTTGACATGTCCCTATTGGGCTGAGCGCTTCCTTGCTTTTTGCCCAGCTGGTTCATCTCAACTCACTTGTACTTTCCCTGTGCCTTATTAAAGTCAACCATTTATCCAAGAAGCCCGGGGTCCTTTCAGTGAGCAGTGATACTTAGGAACAAGATGAGCTACTAATACTGGGAATCAGTATTTCTTTGCCTATAGAGGGTTTTTACCTTTGTTACTGAAGGATGGAAAAGGCTTGAGCAAGTTTATAGCTATGGGGCTATCATGACTTCTAGACCTACCAATTTTTAGTCTGTTTTATTAAGGACTTATGCAGGTTTATACTTCACAGGAAAATCACCACTAAACAGAGAGAGATACTAACAATACAAGAGAAAAACAATAATGTATAAAGATTAAAAAGAAGTCTAGAGTAGGCTGCATTTAAAAAAAAAAAAAAAAAAAGCATAGAGTAAAACCAAACCAGTCCTGGTCCAAGCAAGTTGTTAACATAAAACTGCAATGGAACACTTATGAGCTGGTTATGATTAGACTTCTCACATATGGACATTACAGCTAAGGCAATAATGAAATGCCATCTAAGAGCTCCCATGCAGCATGGCAAGACATGACATGACTTTCTTATAATGTACTTGATGGACTCACATTGAATTCTATTGGAAAAGTGAAATAATCACAAATGTAATGGTCTAAAAGTGAAATACACATCAACAATGGATCCCAACCTATGGACCTAGGGTTCACAAAAGGAAAGGTCTTTTACCTCACCTGTACTCTAAGCACCATTTTTAAGTTGCATAAAACTCCATCTTTCACATTTAAGTTCTACCCATTTTGAGATGAATATAGTTACTTCATTATCATATGTTGTATTATAAAAATACGAATTCATTTACAGAATTGCCTAATTCAAGGAATTGTCATGATGCATTTTATTAAAAGCAAAGGTCACTGATTCTTCCAAAATGGAGGAAGTAGATCAAACGTTAGGTTTTCAAATGCATGTATCACTCTTCTGCAGTATTCGCACTCCCACCCAAAGTCCTGGATATCCTTCTTCTTGGGCTATGTGAGGCTGATTCTTGAACAAACCTGCAGGTGGTTGATATTTAACTAAGTAGTTAAAAGTGGGGGGTTCCCAGAAATGAAAACCTGTTCCCCATTCCCATAGCAAAGGGATACGCATTAATGCCCTGAGCCCCAAGATCTGAACATCTGAGTACTGCATGCCTAACTGAGAAATGCAAACATCATCTCAGCGAGGCAAAAGGAGGTCAAAGATTCATTTCCTTGCCTGGCCCTGGGGAATAGAGCCTCACAGTTTAAAAAAACAAAAACAAAAACAAAAACAATGCGGCAGAACAGGCTGGAAAAAAGTCAGGAATCCAAGTAGCTCAACCTAATTCCAGACCTAGAAAGGAATCATTTCCCAAAATTAGCAAGACCAAAATTTCATAGCTTTATGCCACTTTCATCAAAGATTCAGGCTTCTGGGGATTGATTGCTCAGTAAGACCATGAAATATTTGGGCTTCCCTCATTCCCTATTGCCAAATGCCACTTCCTGTGAGGACAATAGGGGGACCATTGGAAGCACAGCCTTCCCCCCATCCTCCCCAACACAAGCACTTTTGAGCCAGATACCCAAGGAGGTTCAGAGCACTTAGCAAACAATCTACAGTGCCTCCTATAGCTCTCATTCAGGTGCAGAGCATCAGCTGAAAGTGAACATGAGAAAGCAGGGGGAACCGTGTAGATGCCTGACCCAGGGGAAGTCCTGGGCAGACTGAAAGTCCCAGGGACATGGGATTATTCCGCTGTCAGCTGAGTCACTCCCTGAACCCCCACTGTTCCCTCTGAGTCACACACTACCAAGCACCAGGTTATTTGATTCTTAGAGGAACAGGAACCCTATGAGGCAGCAACCACTACCCCCCCATTTTAAGAGAAGTAAAGACAGAAACACGGAGGTACTTAGTAACCCATGGCTATTAAATAATCAAGCCGCATTTCTAACCAAGGTCCACTACATCCAACAGGCATGCTTTTAATCATGATACTGCACTGTCTGCCTGTTGCCCCACCAGTGCAGACAAGACAGTCCACTTCACATTCTGAGACCTAAGGATTTGAATTACCTACCGTTGATGAGCTACTCAACATAGAGTTAAGACTGTAAGTGTTAAGACAGCACCAAAGAGAGAGTGACTAAATTCTCTCTGTATATCAAAATGATATCAAATATACCTACCACTTAGAGGCTATTCCAGTGATTTTCAACTTAGGAACATTTAGAAATGTCTGCACACTTTTTGTTGTTGTTGTCATAAATCATGGGGTGCTACTGGCACCTAGTGGATAGAGGCCAGAGATGCAGCTAAAAACTTTGTAATGCAAAAGACAGCCTACCTACAAAGGGCTGGAATTCAAAAAAAAAAAAAAAAGAAAAAAAAGTCAATAGTGCCAAGGTTGAAAATCCTTAGGCTATGCCAAAAAGTGTAGGTGAAAACTCCTCACTAATCCATCCTGACAATCCAGAGGCTAGTTGACAGTTGGCCATTTTCATGGCCCCAGACCTTTGGCACCTGTGCTACACCTCACTGTCCACCACCTCCCGTAATCAGATAAGATATGCAGACACACCTCTGAGCTCTTAGGTGTGCCAGGCATACACTTTGCTACTAGCTCTGCTAAAAGTATTTTAAGAGAAGTGGTTAGAATAAACAGTAAAAACTAGGTTTGAACATTATCAGTTTACTGTCCATACTAACCCACTGTCAAATTATCATACATAATTGAAGACGGGGTCTCTTTGCAGCAGAAACACAGATCTTTGATTCTCATGAGTGTGAGTCTGTGAATAGGGAGGCCCAGGAAGAAAGCCTAGCAGTTAAGATAAAACTGAGCTCAAGTACTGGAAGTTCTCAGGTGTGCAATTCAGCCCAAGAAGCGCAGACAGCCACTTCTAATGTGAAAACTAATTAGCACTGTTCCTCATTGGAGGTATGTAACCTCAGCATTCACCCAATTAGAAGTTAAACTAAAGCATGTTTCTCATTCACCAAGACTCTAACTGAAGGTGAAGTCAATGGGCCATAGTGTCAGGAGTTAGGAGGATCAAGTCAGATCTAATCAAGACCTCATATCTACTACAAGAGAAAACTAGCTAAAGGTGACAAACAGGAACAAGCAAAGCCAGAGACCCCAGGGAGTCCTTTTGTGGCATCCAAACCATACACAGCAGTCCTGGGTCTCCCCCAGCAGCACAGTCCTTAGCACTTACTGGTTAGTGTCCTTGTTTTAATCACTGTAATGAATGCTCCAATTCTATACCTCCCCTGGCACATCAATGCAGAAGATAGAAAACTGAGTCAGAAGTCACCAACCCATTCATTTGTCAACACTTTCAAAAACTGGCCAAGAAAATGGAGGTTTCTCCATGCTGTGGTACCTGGAGTCTAATTGGAAAAACTGAAGATATGCACACCTTGCAGACCTTCAAAATCTAGATAAAACAAAGGACATGCATACTTGCAGACTCACACACAAGAGAACCGGCCCTCAAAAAAATGCTGGCTGAGTGATTCCTAAAGACAAGACTCCTGGGGTGTCTGGGTGGCTCAGTCAGTTGAGAATCTCACTTCAGCTCAAGTCATGATCTCACGGTTTGTGAGTTCAAACTCCACGTCAGGCTCTGTGCTGACAGCTCAGAGCCTGGAGCCTGCTTCAGATTCTGTCTCTGTCTCTCTCTGTCTGTCTCCCCTCTCATTCTCTCTCTCTCTCTGTCTCAATAAGTAAATAAACTTAAAAAAAAAAAAGACTCCAGAAACCCACAACTAACATCATAATTAATGAGAAAAAAATTAAAGTTCTTCCCCTAAGGTCAGGAACAAGACAAGGATGTCTCTCTCACCACTTTTATTCAATATAGTACTGGACGTGTTAGCCAGAGCAACTGGACAAGAAAAAGAATTAAAAGACATTCAATTTGGTAAAGAAGTAGCAAAACTGTCACTATTGGCAGATGACATGATGCTATACATAGAAAACCCTAAAGATTCCACCAAAATACACACACACACACACACACACACACAAATATATTGGCAGATGACATGATGCTATACACAGAAAACCCTAAAGATTCCACCAAAATACACACACACACACACACACACACACACAAATATATATGAGAATAAATGAATTCGGTAAAGTTGCAGAGTAAAAAATTAACATGCAGATATCTATTGTATTCCTATACACGAATAATGAAGTAGAAGAAGGAGAAATTAAGAAAACAGTTCTATTTACAATTGCACCAAAAAGAAAAAATACCCAGGAATAAATTCCACCAAGGAAGTGAGAGACTTGTACACTGAAAACTGTAAAACACTGATGGAAGAAATCAAAGATAACACAAATGGAAAGGTATACCATGCTCAATGGAACGATATTGTTAAATGTCCACATTACACAAAGCAAACTACACATTCAATATAATCCTTATCAAAAAGCAAATAGTATTTTTCACAAAAGTAGAATAATGCTAAAATTTGTATGGAATCTCAAAAGATCCTGAATAGCCAAAGCAATCTTGAGAAAGAAAAACATAGTTGGAGGTAACACAGTCCCAAATTTCAAGATAGGCTACAAAGCTATAATAATCAAAACATTATGGTCCTGACACACACAAAAAAGAGACATTATAGATCAATGGAACAGAATAGAGAGCCCAGAAATAAACCCACACTTTTGTGGTCAATTAATCTATGTATGACAAAGGAGGCAAGAATATATGCGGGGGGGGGGGGGGGGGTGTCTCATCAATAAATGGTGCTGGGAACACTGGACAGCTACATGCAGAAAAATGAAACTGGACCACTTTCTTATACCACACATAAAATTAAAGTCAAAATGACACCTAAACATGAAACCTGAAACCATTAAAGTCCTAAAAGAAAACATAGGCAATAATCTCTTGGATATCAGCCTTAGCAAAATGTTTCTAGATACGTCTCTTCAGTCAAGGGAAGCAAAAGCAACAGTCAATTACCAGGACTACACCAAAACAAAAAGCTTTCACACAGGAAATGAAACCATCAGAAAAATGAAAAGGCAACCTACTGAACAGGAGGAGATATTTCCAAATGATATATCCAAAAGGGGTTAATATCCAGTATGATATAAGATGTATACAATTCAAAACCAAAACAAAATAATTTAAAAAATGGCCAGAGGATTTTCCCAAAGAAGACATACAAGATGGCCAACAGATACATGAAAAGATGCTCAACATCACTCATCATCAGGGAAATGCAAATCAAAAGCACAATGAGTTATCACCTTACACCTGTCAGAATGGGTAGTGTCGAAAAGAAATAACAAGTGTTAGAGAGGACGTGGGAAAAAAGAAACCCTTGTGTACTACAGGTAGGAATGTGCATTTGTACTGTGGAATGTAAGCTGCCACTGGGGAAAATTTTTTGGAGGCTGCTCAAAATTTAAAAATAGAAAAACCGTATGATCCAGTAATTCCACTACTGCGTATTTAACCAAAGAAAATGAAAACACTTATCTGGAAAGATACATGCCCCCCCCCTCATGTTTACTGCAGCATTATTGCAATAGCCAAGATATGGAAGCAACACAAGTGTCTACTGAACAATGAATGGGTAAAGATGTGGCGTTTGTGTGCACTCAGCCATAAAAAAAAAATGAGATCTTGCCATTTGTGACAACACGTATGAACCTAGCGGCTACTAAGCTAAGCGAAGTAAGTTAGAGAAAGATAAATACCATAGCATTTCACTTGTACGTGGACTGGTAAAAGTATTAATAATAAAAACATACCAAAAAAGGAGACAGATCCATAAATACAAAGAGGTATGGCTACCAAAGGAGAGGACCATGAGGGGATGAACAAAATAGGTGAAGGGGAGTGGGAGGTACCGAATTCCAGGTACGGAATGCAGAATTCATGAGGAGGAAAGGTACAGCATAGGGAATATAGTTAATAATATTGTAATAGTATTCTATGGTGACAGATGGTAGCTACACTTTGAGCCAGCACAGCATAACATAGATGCTGAATCATCATGTTGTATACCTGAAACTAATGCAACATTGTGTATCAACTATACTTCAATTAAGAAAAAGAAGACAAGACTTCAGAGAAATGCTGAAGAGCTGTACACATGCTCATGCTCAAATACCACAAAACACGGAGCCCCCACATTCACTCAAGTATAGCGGAGAACAGACACACGATAGAATACTGTCTGGCCCCATGTTAGCCACCCAAATCACCTTTGATGAATTAATGAACCATTTTAAGCATTATTTTCCTCATTTGTAAAATGGCAATAATAGTAACTCACTGACAAGGCTCTATTACGTTAACCGATTTGTGCAAGCCGTATCTCCTAGCCACCCCCTCCCCCAACTATGCTGTTGTCTCATGTACCTTGGTGCATATATCTAGTAGCTCTCTCTGCCTAAAACTCTCCCCCTCTCCTTCTGTGTCTGGCTAAAGTCAAGCGATTTATCAACCTTTATTATCACTTGATCCAAGAAGGTTGCCTTGATACCACCATTCCTGAAGGTGATAGTTGCTCACTGCTCACTCTGTTCTTGTGCCTCCTCCTTCAGGAATAACCCCTTGTTGTATCCTGAAGCACCACTCTGCTCAGGCCCCCACACCCTAGGCTGGGACATTTCTGAGAGTTCCCTGTGGCTGATATATCTCCACAATGCCTGGCAAATACGGTCTGATGGATTTAGTGAGCACATCAATAAAAGGTCTTGGCAAAGGAAGAACTATTGCAAAGGAAGGACCACTGGGAATACACAGGAGCCCAAGGCTACAATGTACCATAAGAAGAAAAGATTTCAACAAGGAGAAAATCAATACCATTAACTACTGCAGAGAGATCAGGATATAAGACAACTGACAAAAGAACAATAAACTTAGAGATGAGATCTCTGGCAGCCTATGAGAAGGTTGGCAAGTGTCGAACATTAAATCTTTAGTGACATAAAAAAAACCACAAGGGAGGTTCATACTTTCGGGTGAAGAATAAAGTGAGATTCCCACTGGCTGAGCCTAGAGAGAGCACAGGCCAGAAAGAGGCATGGGGAGAGCAAAAGGGTGGGACAACTACTGTTAGAGTCTGACAGAGAGCCCAATAGAAAATGGGTTTCTGGGTTGCCTGGGTAGCTCAGTCAGTTAAGCATCCAACTTCAGCTCAGCTCATGATCTTTCAGTTTGCAAATTCAAGCCCCGCATAGGGTTCTCTGCTGTCAGCGAGAACCCACTTCTGATCCTCTGTTCCCCTCTCTCTGCCCCTCCCCTGCTTGTTCTCTTTCTCTTTCTCTCTCTCTGTCTCTCTCCCTCCCTCCCTCCATCCCTCCCTCCCTCTCAAATATAAACAAACATTAAAAAGAAAGGAAAGAAAGGAAGGAAAGGGAAGGGGAAGTGAGGGAAGGAGAGGGGAGGGAGGGAGGGAGGAAGGAAGGAAGGAAGGAAGAAAATAAATGGGTTTCTAAGAAGGTGGGGGACAGTCAGTTACAGAGGAAAAACAGTAACTTCTATGAAATAAACTGGCATGCTTATAATGATGTCCTCCCAAACACATCTAAGACCTAGAAACAGAGGACACTGTTTACCCATCCCTAGGAATCAACAATTATCCAATGTTGGAGAGAGAAGCAGGACCAGAATCAAGGTGGAAGACATTCGAAAATATCCAACCAACCATGCAATAAGAAAGGCCAGAAGCCTGATGACAGAATACAATTGAATAGAAAATATTTTTTAAATACAAAATATCTTACAAAGTATTTAATAACACAAAACCTACAAAACATGACTGCAAGACTGAATACGCAGACATTCATAAATCCCCTTTCTATTCAACCCTCTCTAACGTCTTTGGAAACCATCTAGGATACGACATACTGGCACCAAAAAGGTGTGGGGAAAAGGAGTTACACATTATGGCAAAGGAGATAAAAGCTGCAGTCATAAGAAAATGGCTTTAGTAAGTTTAGAAATGTACACAATGATTACACGCATCTATATTATTTCTATTGACATAGGCATCATTGAGAAAACAAAATTTTTGTCATAGGAAAATATGTGGGACACTCTGGGTTTCAATCTCTTGATGTTGGACAGGAAGGAGGGGGAAGGAAATAATCAGATTGTTACTTGGTAAGAATCGAACAAATAAGACAAGGATGATGTGCCTCATAGGTGAGTAAGCGCGTGCTGATAAAACAGTAATTTGAAAGCAATCCATTCTCCATATACATTTTCTAACAATAAGATATTTTAAATATACAAAAATAAAAATACGCAAACCAATGTTGGTGACACCAATGCGCCCAGCTGCCCAGTGTTAATGGATAGTAATATGTACATATGTTGTTTCCGAGTTTAAGAGATGAAATACCATGAACACAACTAAACCCCAACTACCCTGAGCCCTCCCTTGCTCCTCCAACCCTCCTCAGGAGTAAGCCTTGTCCTCACGTGCAAATATATCACTCCCGGGGCTCTAAGCTCACCACACAGAGCCTGCATGGGATTCTCTCTGCCTCTCACAAACTAAATAAGCAAACATTTTTTTAAATGTTCAAAAAAAACACAAAAAGAATGTATCATTCCCAACCAGGCCATGGATCACATACAATATGACTCCACAGAGCTTAATCTCTGTTTTGCTTCTAAAGGAAGCTTCATGACCTTTTAGGGATATTCGAGATAAATATAAGGTGCTCTTTATCATTGTTCTCAAATAGATTTCTATAAAATAGCTATTTAAATTTCCAGGAGACTACATAGGATCAGATTATTTGTGATGAAATCTGTAAGAGATAAACTCGAAGAAGATCTTAGGTTTCAGGGTTACCTAAAATCAACTTTTTTCCTATCTAGAGTCCCAACTACAGCCAAGAAAACCAAATTTTTAACCCTCCTCACCAAATATTTACTAAATGTCTCCTACGTACAGGGCTCTCAAAAGTGTCTGCTCCTCAAAGAGTAATCACTGTCCTAGCAGCATCAGCATCACACCCAACCTCAGACCTACGGAATCGGAGCCTTCACTTTAGCATGATCTCCAAATGACATGCACGTACACTTGAGTTTGAGAGGTACTTGTTTAGAGAAATCAGGACGGTGGTAACACAGACCAAGGAGGAACCAAATCTAACCACCATGCTGCCAAACTTATTCTCGGCCTATTGGACAACACGGCTTTCAGGTGTTATATCTGCAAAGTCCACACATCAGTCTCATTAGACCAGTAGCTATTCAACCAGGGCATACTGGGCCTCCCAGGACATTGGCAATGTCTGGAGACATTTTTGTTGTGACCTGGGGGGGGTGGGGGGGGGGGGACCAGTGTTACTGGCATCTGGTAAATAGAAACCAGGGAAGGTACTAAACACCCTGCAATGCAGAAGACAATACTTCACGACAGATAATTATCTGGCCAAAGTATCAGTAGTGCAAAGGTGAAAGAAAAAGACGGAAGGAAGGAAGGAAGGAAGGAAGGAAGGAAGGAAGGAAGGAAGGAAGGAAGGAAGGAAAGAAAAGAGAAGAGAAGAACAAAGAAAATACTGCCTTGATATCCCAGCTAAAATAATCAATTATTACCTTCAGGAATCTGATGAACTGATTTGAGCATCTGTGTCCATGGGCGGGGGAAGCGGGGGGGTAACCAGTAACTAAGAACACTGTCTATCCAACACTCTCAAGAGTAAGTTTTCCCCAAAAGTTCATACCAATATTCGTCAACACTGACAACCAAGACCTATACAGCACAAGAAATACACACGTTGTAATATTTCGTAATTATCCAAGCTGAATTTTAAAAAGTACATTGCTACCATACGTACTTCTCTAATAAAAACACTTTGGTATTCACTCAATTAATTCTCCATTTTTCTCTCACCATACAGGATCATTAGGGAAGGAACACCTTGGCCACTTCAAGATGACAAGCACACACTGGACTACACTGCTTCATTGACAGGAAGCCTCCTATTCTACCAGCGCCCCCACCACGCCAAAAAGAATTTTAAGGTAACTGAAAAAATTCTCTAGTATTATCCACAAGTTTGTTAATTTCACACAAATTATGAATGATTCCTCTTCTCCAGAAAAAGAAGAATTATGGCACATAATTAGGAGGGTGGTCCGTATGTAAGAGAGATATGGGTCAAGGTGTATAGGTACACAATAGAGGAGTAATGAACCTCAGGCCGATTAAGCATGTTTTTATTAAGGTGCATGTTTCTGGAGTGAGCATTACTTTGTATGGCCTGTATCGACTAAATTCCGCCCAAAGAGAGAGCCCAAAGGTTAAATGTAATTCTCTGCACTTTGAAAATACTTAAAGTACCACAATCCTCAGACCCTACATTGCACTAAGGAACAAGGGCACTCACTTTAAATTAGAATGAATTTGTGGCACTTGACATTCTAGCTGTGCAGAAAAATGGAGAAAAAGCAATTCATGTGCTATTATTACACATTAATAGCTATCTTTTGGTCTCATAAATCCCATTCCTCCATGTTCTTTAATTATGTTACCAAAGACCCAAGTGATGATATAAACTAAAACATTTCATTCCATTTCATGGTCCTTTACCTGGATTTGTGAGCCAAGGAAGAGCCTTACCTACGAGAAGCTGAAGACATACTCTTAAGGGTCCCTTCTTGAAAAGTTCTACCACATATAGAAATCTTTCTTCAACGTAGTCTCAAGAATTTAGGGAGCAGTGCTTACGTTCTTGAAGCTTTCAGTACAGAAATTCGAGATAAAACTCAAAAGTAACTCCAGCCAGGCGCAAGGCTGGCTGCACCTCCACAAACTGGCTCACTAGAGCACCCACTTCTTGGCTAATCACCATCCTTTCCCCCTTTGTTCTTCCTTTGCAGATCTCTCATCTTTAACAGGCTGCGACAAGCTGCTTAGAAATAGTGAACCTTCCAAGAGCCTGGGACAGGAAAGGAAGAGTAGGTGGGCTACACCAAGACATTCTTTGTTTTCTTTTTGATTCACTTGGTTCTTACTTTTGCATCATTGTATAAAATCAGCATCTATATATGACTATTTCCTCCATTTATGAAATGATTTGAAGTTTCGGTAGGTCCCATCATCAACACACTAAATCATCTCTACACTAAAGAGAAGGAGAGGAGATTGGACAGATGTTAAAAGGTCAAATTGATACAGGTCCCTGTTATGATCTTGTCCTGTTTTCATCCAACACATATTCCTATCTTTTGGGCTCAGCATGTAATTGTCCTCACTTCCTGTAGATGCCTCAGATAGCTCTATTTTCACACATCTTTCAATCTATCACTGTACAGAAGCCTGGCTGAGACCAAAAACAGTAAAACATTCAGCTGGAGAACACAATGCCCTAAGAAAAACACTGCTGCTAAAGAAAAATATTTAAGAGCTTCGATTATCTTGGGTTTACTTTCGGCTCATTACTCATGTGGAGTGTCCCTTTGTCTCTACTGTGTCTAACTAGTAACAATGCAGGCAACAGTGATAGTGTTTTCCCCCAACCATCACATGTCAAATCTTTCCATCCTAAAACAAAGACTCTTACCTGTGATTCCTTCAAAACAGGCCAGAATAGGAAGAAGGTGTCTGCAGGGAAAGACCCAAGCAAGTCTTAAGTATTCACTCGCTTTCAGAAGCCTTCCTTGCTCTAGAAGTCTATCTGGGTCAGTCATACTCTTCCATCAACCTCGAAGTGACGAGGGGTGCAGGAGACAATGATGTACAACACAAGGGCATAATATGCTCAGATTCTCAACACATTCAGGATTCTAAGAACACAGTTCTGGACCCATGGCATCAGGCTATCAGGAGACAAGACAAACTATTTAGTAGACAAACTCCTTGCCACAGTGGACATTTAAAAATAGAAAATGTGGCCCCTTTGCTTACTATCTAAAATTCAAAACAGGCTACAGAAGACTGACGGGAAGCATAGGACTACAAACTATTATGATCAGAGCCAAGGGTGGCATGCATGAAGTAAGAGCACACAGAAGCAAGGTGTTCTTGTGTGAGAAGTAGTACACAAAGTTTGCATATACGACTGTTTTATTTGGAATGTGACTGAATTTCATATTCCACATCTCCAAATTTGACTTTCTCACACTTCCTTAATTTTACTGACAACACTCTTCACTCACTGTGTTTGAAACACTGTACTTGGCTCCAGGAATACAAAGATGAACAAGATACATTCTCTGATATCAAGGGACCCATCATCCTCCACAATCATTCTTTCCCATGATCCCTGACTACCTGTACATTTCTTAAGAGTAGGGATTCATGTCTTCAATTCCCAGACTGCATGTTCTTTCATTTCACAAATATTTTAACTATCTAATGTCCTAAATATAATGCTAGGAACAACGGTAAAAAAAAATAACACGATCTCCCTATGAAGGGGCTTACTGTAACAGAAGAAAGAAAGAAACAGATGGAGAAATCAGTGTTGAGATGGGAGAAAGCCACAGAGCTAGGAGCACACATACAAAAGGAGTATAACCCACTCTAACCAAAGCATAGGAAGACAACGTTTTCTAAAGAAAGTGACATCCAAGCCTAGCTGCAGAGATGAAGAGAAGAAAACATGGAAGGTTTTCCACAGAAATGAAAGTTTGTGCAAAGGTCCAAGGTCAAAGAAATCATGGAACTCATGGCTGAGAGTGGAGGAAGCCGAGGTGAGACCAAGAAGGGACTTCAGTCGGTCAGCATGAAAGAGTTAGGACTTTATCCTGAGGCCAAAGAATGACCACAGAACAGTTTCCAGCAGGATGTTGATACATATGTAGAATGGACTCGGCATTTTTTTTTTTTTTGGAATTTTTGATCGCACAAAAATTTGGAGTTCAAGCCCCATGTTGGGTTCCATGCAGGGTGTGTAAGGAGGGGAGGGGAGGGGAGGGGAGGGGAGGGGAGGGAAGGGAAGGGAAGGAAGTAAAGGAAAAAAATGAAACATTCTCTGTCTTTACAGTTTTGTTACTTTAATTTTTTTAATGTTTATTTACTTTTAAGAGAGAAGGAGAGGGAGAGAGACAGAGACAGAATGCAAGTGGGGGAGGAGCAAAGAGAGAGGGAGGCACAGAATCCAAAGCAGGCTCCAGGCTCTGAGCCATCAGCACAGAGCCCGATGCGGGGCTCGAAAAGATCATGACCTGGGCCAAAGCTGGATGCTTATCCTACTGAACCGTCCAGGCGCCTCAGTTTTGTTATTTTTTGAGCCTTTATTTAAATGAGTACTTCCTCGAACTTTGGAGTTTTAAAAGGAACTTTTACCATTTTGGGGGAACGCTGATCCCATTACCTACAGTTCTCAGACTGTCCTGCTTCTCCCATTTTTCTTTCCTGTCATCTGTATACTCTAGTCTTCCCTTTCTAAAAGGAAAGTAGAGAAGAAGGGAAGGAGGGAATGAGGAAGGCGTGTCTGATGCAGAGCTAACACTTAATTTCAAGAACACAACAGGTTTGACTATATCCGCTGGCCTTTATTATTTGGCAAATTATTTATTAGATGCTGTAAGTCCCTTCTGAGTGACTACTTCACATTGCTTTCCAGGCCTCCCCTGCAGAAGTTACAGAATGATAAATTCCACCACCACACAACCTCCGAACGAGGCCTGCTCCCGGAACACCCTCATAACTCAGAGTATCATTCCCGTGCTATACTTGGCGGTCTTTGTCGCGGGGATCCTGCTCAATGGTGTCTCTGCATGGATATTCTTTTACGTGTCCAGCTCCAAGAGTTTCATCGTCTATCTCAAGAACATTGTTGTGGCTGACTTTCTGATGAGCCTGACTTTTCCCTTCAAGATTCTTGGGGATTCAGGCCTGGGACCCTGGCAGATAAACGTGTTCGTGTGCAGGGTCTCAGCTGTGCTGTTCTACGTCAACATGTATGTCAGCATCGTGTTCTTTGGGCTCATCAGCTTTGACAGGTATTATAAAATTGTAAAGCCTCTTTTGACTTCTTTCATCCATTCAGTAAATTACAGCAAACTTCTGTCAGTCACGGTGTGGGTGCTCATGCTCCTTCTGGCTGTCCCCAACATTATCCTGACCAACCAGAAAGCGAGGTACGGGAAGGCTACGCGTATAAAATGTGTAGAGCTTAAAAACGAACTGGGACTTAAGTGGCACAAGGCATCAAACTACATCTTTGTGGGCATCTTCTGGATTGTGTTTCTTTTGTTGGTCGTTTTCTACACTGCTATCACGAGGAAAATCTTTAAGTCCCACCTGAAATCCAGAAGGAATTCCATTTCGGTCAAGAAGAAATCTAGCCGCAATATATTCAGCATCATGTTCGTATTTTTTGTCTGTTTTGTGCCTTACCACATTGCCAGAATCCCCTACACGCAGAGCCAGACAGAAGCTCATTACAGCTGCCGGTCAAAAGAAATTTTGCTCTACGTAAAAGAATTCACTCTAGTACTGTCAGCTGCAAATGTATGCCTAGACCCTATTATTTATTTCTTTCTATGCCAGCCGTTTAGAGAAATCTTATGTAAGAAACTGCACATCCCATTAAAAGCTCAGTCTGACTCAGAAACTTCTAAAACCAAAAGAGGAAATACAATGCATGAAAGCACAGACACTCTGTGAATTCCCACCTCCTTTCAAAAAGAATCCATGTACACATTTTGCAATCTTCAGTTACATACGAATACAAAAGAAACATGTCCATGCAACTAAGTATCATCTCTATGCATTACTATTCAATTTAGTATAATAATAAAAACAAAATATAAGTTCCACTGCTTTTGTAACAGCAAAGAAAAAAGTAATACATGCATTGTTCAATTTTATTCCATCAAAACACAAGTTTTCAATGTATAATCACTCGTCTCGACAGTTAATGTAGAAGTTTAAATAGCATAAAGAAAATAGGAAGCAATCAAGACAATTCACTGGGGCATGTTCCTTCTCTAAATACAAGAATTTAACTTATGTGTTTTTTTTTCACCAGGGTTACTAAAGACCAACCTAAAAGCAGGCAGAGTTTGATAAAGAACTGGAGACCTGTTTGGAGTGAAAAAGTCAAATTTTCTGATTTCACTTAGGAAATTCCCTGATTTATCTCCTAGCATTTCAAAGGGAAGTTGACATAAATTCTGTTCTTTGCAGTAAAAACAAAATGTAACACTTTGATAACATTTTGAAGATGATAATAAGATACATTCTGAATGTTTTGTATCAAGACTTATTAAGCTACGTCTTGAGCATGCATTTCTGGTGTTAAAATATTTTTAAGTGGACTCTATTGAAGGAAACTGGCTATTGGTATATGTTGCCAGCAACTTTCCCTATGGAATGCTATGGAGGAAAAAAAAAAATGATGCCCAGGACAAACACACAAACACACACACACACAGCATGCACATACACACATACATCGAGGGACAGGGGAACAGTTTTCTTTGAAAGCAACCGGACTTGAAAAAAAGGAAAATCTAAAATTTGTAATTTTGAGTGAGAAATTACACATAAAATGAAAATTTGTGACATTTTCTGAAAAGGAGATGGATTTAAAGTATGTAGATAAGGGATATGGCTGCTGGCTTGTGAGTTACCAAAACTAAATTCTTTCTCTGCTCTTAACTGCCTAGAAGACATCCAGGCCATCTTCCAAATGTTATTCTCAAACATTTTTGTAAGCCATGTATATATACTTTTTTGCTTTACTGTATATGTACTAATAAAAATATTTTCAATAGTATCGGGATTTTTTCCTTAAAACCTAAGGTATAAAAAACAATGCCAAATTATTTCACAGTCGAGACATGGGTGGTTTCTTTAATATGCTCAATTACACATGAAGAAAGGAAGACAGGGGCACCTGGGTGGCTCAGTCGGTTAAGCGTCTGACTTTGGCTCAGGTCATGATCTCACAGTTCCTAAGTTCAAGCCCCGCGTCGGGCTCTGTGATGACACCTCGGAGCCTGGAGCCTGCTTCAGATCTGTGTGTCTCTCTCTCTCTCTCTCTCTCTCTCTCTCTCTCTCTCTCTCTTCCCCTCCCCCACTTGCACTCTCTCTCTCTCTCTCTCTCTCTCTCTCTCAAAAATAAACAAATATTAAAAAAATAAAAGTTAAAAAAAAACTACAAAGACAGTTACATAGAGAATTTAAACTTTTATTTGCCACTTTTTCAAAATTAGTATTTCATATGCTCTGGGACCTCCTCAGATTTTAGGAAAAACTCAGAAAGTACCTCTTAAATTCTTCAAGAACTAGGAAGGTTTTCACTCTCTGTGTCCACCTTCCACCCTCATAAAAACTCCCTGCTCCTAACTCTGGGTCAAATATCCTCTAAAGAGAACAAAATCACCAACCTATGATAAACATGCTTGGAAAAGTTAAACCCGCTATATATGTTTGGCTAACTACATCTGCAAAGAAACTGGCTGTGTTTATTCTTCACAATTTCCAAAAGCCGGGACAAACTAGTAAACACTGGTGGTTTTACCATGCCCCCCACTGGGCCACCGGAGAAAATGAAAGCAAAGAAGAAACTGAGTAGCACCAAGTAATTACTGCCTTTGTAACCACTGTGCTAAAGTAGATGGGCAATGTGGAAATCGAGCTTTTTCAGGAAACAACGTGCAAGCCAGGTAAGGATACAGTAAAGCCACCATTGATTTAACAGTTACTGTTTATCGGGTCCAGAATTACAATAAAAAACATGGTAAGCAAAGTCAACCAACAGTGGATGAACACAGACACTTCCCTGAGATTACCAGTACTATTTTTTTTTTTTTAATTATGCTATGGAACAATTTGTTTCTTTTCTGTAGCTAGCTTCTAATAGTGTTTAAGATACGTATTCATCACAGAGAAGGTAAAAACAACATTTAACCATATTGTAGAAGCAGTGCTCTGAAAAGGTTAAACTATTTTAAAAAGCGGCCTTATGGGAAAGGAAAGCCACACTTTGTTAACGTGGTTCTTTTGCGGGGATGTCCTGTCAGGAAATGGTGATGCTCGTGTCACTAGCATCTTGCAGAGAATTGATGAGCAAAAGGTAGTAAGAGCTGTGACCGCTGACGGCGGTGCTGCGCCAGTTCTCTCCCCACCCCCACCCACACACCTCACAGTGTGGTTTACCCAAAAGGAAATCTCGTGTCACTCTAGGGAGATGATCTGCTATGAATGATAGTATCTTTGGTATTTTCTGTATTAACAAAAATCCTTTTTTCTTCTTCTTCTTGTCCAGAGTCAAAGGAGACAGGTAGCAGCATGAGGAATAAGGACAGAATGGAGAACTAATGGCACATACTTTCCTGTCATCCTCGAGCAGAAACAGAAATTAGCGGAAGGGTGTTTTCTAAAATTTCTGAGTTAATCTTCTAGGTGAAGCCAACTCAGAATTTTTTTCATTTGCAGGTGACATAAAAATACAACTAAAATTGGACTTCTGCGGTTAAGCGGCCGACTTCGGCTCAGGTCATGATCTCACGGTCCATGAGTTCGAGCCCCGCGTCGGGCTCTGTGCTGACAGCTCAGAGCCTGGAGCCTGTTTCAGATTCTGTGTCTCCCTCTCTCTGACCCTCGCCCGTTCATGCTCTGTCTCTGTCTCAAAAATAAATAAACGTTAAAAAAAAGATTTAAAAAAAAATAAAATTGGACTTCTGCAATAAAAAGAGATTCACTGGCTGACAGACTAAAGGTCCCAAAGTTGCGGGTATGGTTTTATTTAAGGGCTGATGCGGGGCCTCTGCTGATGTCACCAAGGCTGGGTTTATGCCATTTTTCCAGCCACTTTCCATGGCGTTAGTCTCAACTCATAGGAAGCTGTGGGCTCTTCTGTGTGTGTGTGGTAGTAAAATAAAAGAAGCACTGCTAGACCATCTCTTCAGAGCCAGCCCTCCAGAGAATTTCCACCAACATCTAGTACTTGCTCTCAGGGGGTCATACGGGCTCATGTTCCACCCCAACCTGGAGACAGTGGGGTCAGACACACAGGCTGGTTATCAGTCATGGTCTGAGCCTCCCATCAGGGGCAGAGCGGGCACTGTGACAGCATATGAGCAAGAACTGGAGAAAGTGACTTTCTCAAAGGAAAAGCCTCACTTTCACCGCCAGGAAAACAGAGTCTGGAGGCTGAGGAGATAACTAACAGGTGAGCACCACTGGGGGCAGGCAGACTTTTGTAAACAAGCATTCCAGGGCACATGCATCTCAGTGAGCACCTTTCATGGGTCATCTTAGGTGCTCGTGCTCTCTTTGTTTCTTGGTTCTTATCACGAAGGTTTCTTTTATGTTTAAAAAAATACTTCATGCAGCTGTGTCAATTATGCATCACAACGGAACCGCAGTTTGGTTAAAATGTGAGAAATCCTCTCAGTGCGAGATTTTTAGTCAAAGAGCCACTTTTGAACACCTTTCTATTAGATTTCAGCGGTAGCATATTCGATCCACAGGTGTGTTTTCTTTTTAATTGCTCCCCTAACAATGAAAACTTTTGTGACTTTGTATCTCTTCAAAACATGGTGAAACAATCCGCGGGAGCTAAGAACCTGTTACAAGCCTTTCTTGGGGACACACAAGCTCTCAGCTCTCAACTCACTATCATCCACAGCTTTCTCCAAGTTCTACTTTTTCTGAAAACCGAGTGTATGTTGCCTTCTCTTCTACCACGGGCACCTGAGTTTATAAGCTGCCCTGGGTCCCCTAAGCACTTGAGGCCTTGCTCTACAGAAAGACCTGGAAAATGTTCCCCGTTGCCCAGGTGCACTCCAAAGAAGATTCAGAGTTGACAGGAAATATAGGAAGCCACGCCACTTCTATCTCCCACCTCCAGTAGAAACTGGGGTGTAAGCGTGAAAAGCAGTATTACAGAAATAGGCCCGTCTCAACAACAATGAAATATATGAAAAGTATTTTCGTTGACAAAGTTCATGAGACTACTTGCTACCTCTTGAAGGTGCTCCTTGTCTAAGTCTGACTTCTCTCAGGGTCGAAATGAAGATCTCCTCATGACCCATCCTAACCCACTTCCCAAACATTGCCCCCCTGCTTGGGGGACCCGAAACGCGAGACTCTGGACCCAGGGCCATCTTGTTCTACCTCCACCTCCAGATGTCACCAGCTCTAACCCACGTATCAGGGGAAGCACAGAATTATACACCTTCCTCCTTCTCTCCCAGATCCCAGGTCACTGGAGAACTGCTAAACCTCCACCCAAAGCGCCTGGTAAAGTCCTAAGGGCTTACCGTCCCAATATTCCATCTTCTGACACAAAAGGATATCAAAACATGGCTCTCATCATCCCCAGACAACACTCCACACTACTTAACATAATTTGACAATCCCTTTTCTAAACTAAAAGCTTCTCTACATTTAACTAGTAGCTTTTTTCAAGCTATTAATTATTTACATTCTACTTTTTTTAACATTTATTTTTGACAGAGAGAGAAAGAGAGAGAACCAGCATAAGTGGGGGAGGGGCAGAGAGAGAGAAGAGACAGAGGATCCAAAGCAGGCTCTGTGCTGACAGCAGTGAACCTGATGTGGGATTCAAACTCAAGACCTGAAGCTGGACGCTTAACCAACTGACCCACCCATGTGCCTCTACATTCTACTTTTTACACCACAGCTTTCTGAAGGACCACTAACTCTCTGACATTTACTAATTAAAATGAGAAGTTAATCTTCATTGTGTTTTGAATGAAAGGCCAATTTCAACTCCGTATTAAATTCACCTTCTAGTTTAAAAACCAATCCCACTATTAATAAAAAAACAAAAGACAGAAAACTTGCAATGCCATGGCCAAATGTATCTTATCTGGTTGATACTATGAAAGTAATTAGATGAATAAAATAGAAAATGCTATTTTTTAATAGGAAAACCAGGACTTCCACCAACATTATTCAAAATAAGGGCTCCTTAAGTGTTGATAAAATTACATTCAGAGTGCCCTGGTTACTGCACAGCAAAAGAAACCATCAACAAAACCAATGGCAATCTACTGAGTGTAAGAAAATATTTGCAAACAATATATCCAAAAAGGGATTTGTATCCAAAATAAAGAATTTATAAAATCCAACACCAGAAAACACGACTAAAAAATGGACTGAATACCCATTTTTCCAAAGAAGACGTACGATGGCCAACAGACATGTGAAAAAGATGCTCAACACCACTGCTCATTAAAAGAATGAAATCAAAAGAACAACGAAGGGGGGTGGAGGAGGGACACTTGGGTGGCTCAGTCAGTTATGTGTCTGGCTTCAGTTCAGGTCATGATCTCACAGTTCATGAGTTCGAGCCCTGCGTCGGGCTTTGTGTTGACAGCTCGGAGCCTGGAGCCTGCTTTGGATTCTGTGACTCTCTCTCTCTGTGCCCCTCCCCTGCTCATGCTCTGTCTATGTCTCTCAAAAGACAAAATATTTTTTTAATTAAAAAAAAAAAAAAAAGAACAATGAAGGGACACCTTGTTGGCACAGTCGGTTAAGCATTCAACTCCTGATTTCAGTTCAGGTAATGATCTCAGAGTTGTGGGAATGAGCCACCACATTGGGTTCCATGTTGACAGTGCAGAGCCTGCTTGGGATTCTCTCCCTCCTCCTCTCTCTGCTCCTCTCCTGCTTGCACTCTCTCTCTCAAAATAAACTTTTTTTAAAAAGAGAAGAAAATGACAAGTGTTGGCAAAGATGTGGCGAAAAAGGAATCCTCATGCACTGTTGGTGGGAACGGAAATTGGTGCAGCCACTGTGAAAACAGTACAAGTTTCCTTTAAAAAATTAGAAACAGAAATGCCGTATGATCCAGTAATACCACTACTGAGAACTTACTCAAAGAAAATGAAAACTAATCTGAAAAGGCATATAGACCCTATATTTATTGCTGCATCATTTACGTTAGCCAATATATGAAAGCAACCAAAGCATACATCCACAGATGAATGGATAAAGATGACATGGCGTATATATACAATGGAGTATTACTTAGCCATAAAAAGGAATGATAGTTTGCCATTTGCAACAACATGTATAGACCTAGGGAGTATTAAGCTAAGTGAAGTCAGACAAGACGACAAATAACATATGATTTCACTTATATTTGCAATCCAAAAAACAAATGAGCACACAAACAAAAGCAAAAGCAGAATGTCCTGGTGATGACTGATGAAGCACTGAAGAATATCTAATATCTAAAAGAGAAGGAGTAAAATAAAGAGCAATCTATACTTCATCAAATAATGAGGTAGCAGTAAAAACATAGTAAGCCAACACTCAAACTCGCCTTTCTACTTCCTACCTACATCAAAGCAGACCCTCTCCTCAGACTTCCCTAGCCAGAGCTGAAACCGCAGTCTGTTCCCCTCCCAGCCCTACACCACAGCCCCACACCATACTTCTGCAATGGTTCCAAGCTCCCATCCCTTCCCATCCATCTCACTGCAGCTCCTCATTGCTTCTCACTCAAAATGACCACAACCAGCCCCTACTTGGTTTTTTGCCTTCTGCTTTCTCACCTAACCCTAAGGAATCCAAAGCCCTCAGACTTACTGAGCGTATTTACTGAGCTCTCCACTGTTAATGAAACACCCAAGATCAACCACAGTGATCCAAGATTTGGTCTCAGCCTTTTCCTAACGTGGATCCTCCTCAGGTTCTCCAAGCACCCAGACTGCCCGAGAGTCAGCTAACACACCGGCCTACATCTCAGTCATCTGTACCACCCCCATGCCTGACACCACATCGTCACTCCTCAGAAGCATCTCTTTACCTCACCTCAGGACTGTACTGCCTGGACTCCTATGGGTTCTAACAGCACCACTGCAGGATCTCTGCATATTCCATATCACCCTCTCTACTCTGTAACCTTCTAAACAAATACTCTCTAGCATGGGAGCTAAGGGGGAAGCATGCAGTCAGTAAATGTTTGTTGGAGGGTCTCCTGGGTGGCTCAGTTGGTTAAGCGTTCGACTTCAGCTTAGGTCATGATCTCACAGCTCCTGAGTTCGAGCCCCACGTCGGGCTCTGTACTGACAGCTTAGAGCCTGGACCTGGCTTCGGATTCCATGTCTCTCTCCCTTTCTGCTCCTGCCCTGCTCGTGCTCTCTGTCTCTCAAAAATAAACATTAAACAAGTTTTTAATAAAAATATTAACATAAATAAATATTTGTTGGAATTTTCCTTAAGTACTTGATCAAAAAGCACAGACTTGCATGGCAAGGGATAGGGAGAATTTCTCCAGGAGAACCTTCTCTTGGAAAGTAACAACAGAGTTTGTAAAATGTATTCTGAGCTTTGAAAACATTACTCACAACTTCCTAAGAAATGGACCATAACCACTTAAGGGGGGAAAAAAATGAACTTCAGTGACTAAAAAGAAACAAGATAACCTTTAAAAGTTCTTTCTTAGGGATTTCCCCTCATTAATTATTTCATATCCATGAATCAAATCTCCCAGTTAGACCTCACAAGTGAAACATAAAACGGACTGTAGGCTGACCCATTAACACTGTATAGTCAATAAAAAGGGAGAAAAACAAAACGACGGGCAAGGGGGATGAGTATACTCAGCTACTTTTTTTTTTAGATTTTTTAAAAGCTGATTTAATACCATGTTAAGAATCATGTATATTTTTTCTTCTATATTAATCCATATGTTGTTCTATGAACACTCAGATCCTTTCACATTTTTTTCTATGTAAAATCCTATTTTGCATTTTTTTAATTTTATTTTTTATTTTTTAAAATTTACATCCAAGTTAGTTAGCATATAGTGCAACAATGATTTCAGGAGTAGATTCCTTAGTGCCCCTTACCCATTTAGCCCATCCCCCCTCCCACAACCCCTCCTGTAACCCTCAGTTTATTCTCAGTATTTATGAGTCTCTTCTGTTTTGTCCCCCTCCCTGTTTTTATACTATTTTTGTTTCCCCTCCCTTATGTTCATCTGTTTTGTCTCTTAAAGTCCTCATATGGGTGAAGTCATATGATTTTTCTGACTAATTTCACTTAGCATAATACCCACCAGTTCCATCCACACAGTTGCAAATGGCAAGACTTCATTCTTTTTGATTGCTGAGTAATACTCCATTGTGTGTATGTGTATACACACAATTGTGTGTGTATACACTCTATTATGTGTATGTGTGTACACACACACACATACCAAATCTTTTTTCTCCATTCATCCATCAATGGACATTTGGGCTCTTTCCATACTTTGGCTATTGTTGATAGTGCTGCTATAAACATGGGGGTGCATGTGTCCCTTTGAAACAGCACACCTGTATCCCTTGGATAAATGCCTAGTAGTGCAATTGCTGGGCGTAGGGTAGTTCTATTTTTAGTTTTTTGAGGAACCTCCATACTGTTTTTCCAGAGTGGCTGCACCAGCTTATATTCCCATCAGCTATTCTTATAATTGAGTTCACATTCCTCAAACACTGTTGCTTTTAAAACATTTCCAGCTTTTACTATTTCATTAAAGACGGAAAACAGAGTTTAAGTAATACAGAAACAGCCACATGTTAGAAGCTCTGTATTCTATGCCTCGGTTTTAAAAGTACTCTTATCGGGGCACCTGAGCACCTGGGGAGCTCAGTCAGTTAAGTGTCTTACTCTTGATTTCGGCTCGGGTCATGTTAGCTTTTTAAGATCCCTGTTTGGGATCCCCTCCCTCCTTACCTCCTCTCCTTACCTCCTCTCCTCTCTCTCTCTCTCTCTCTCTCCTTCTCTCTCACTCACTCACTCCCCCTCCTCTGCTCACGCACACGTTTGTGCTCTCTCTCAAAATAAATAAATACACATTTTAAAAATAAAGTACTCTTGTCTAATCACATTCATCACTCTCAGACTGGAAGATGCCAGTCTCAGTGAGAGTCAGGGGGAAAAAAGTCTGAACTTTTTTGGGGAAAAATGTCCCCTTTGGGAAAGGGAACTATGTACTTTTAAAAAGTTTCAAAATGCAACCCTAAAGCACAGTGGCTCCAGAGAGAAGGTAGACAGAGAGCCCCACACCCTGAAGGAGAAATATCTTGATCACCAGCATTTCTTAATTGAGGAACAGCCCCTTGCCCAAAGATCAAAAAAATACTTCGGGATGCAAACTACTTTGAGTTGAGAACATCCTCAGTTGCAAACTCTGAAATTCAGCAGCACCTGAATTCAAAAAGTTGGGAACACTGAGGGGGGCAGAGGGGCAGGGGACAGCTGGAAGGACCTGCCGGACTACTGTGTAACCACTGTTGCCCAATATTTTCATTTAAGAAGCACATGAAGGGCCAGGACCCTGAAGTCTAACTGTGCAGCTTTGGGCAAGGCCTTAGTTTCCCCACCTGTAAAGTGAGGACTCTCCTAAGATCTCATGGATTTCTTTGGAGCAAATAAGCTCTCAGACCCGTGTCTGGCTGTGGCAGTGACTACCTACTCAACATTCATTTTCCCCTTCCTTATTAGCTCCAAAGGGCTACTGTGCTATGTTTAAAAAAGAAAATTTAAGAATGTTAAGCATTAAAAATGACACTTCTACCAAAAGACTGCTTGATATTTGTATTTGATAAGATCAAAGGCATGATTTGTGTGCCTGGAGGAGCTGACTACAATAAAAATTTTCTATCTCAACTTGTGCGGCAATTTTGTTCTGATTTTTTTTGTAACATTTATTTTTGTGAGACACAGATAGAGACAGAGCGTGAGCAGGGGAGGAGCAGAGAGAGACAGACACACAGAATCTGAAGCAGGCTCAAGGCTCCAAGCAGTCAGCATAGAGCCTGACGCGGGGCTCGAACCCACAAACTGGGGATTGTGACTTCAGCCAAAGTCGGACACTTAACCGATGGAGCCACCTAGGTGCCCCTTGCTTTTTATTTTAAACAACAAAATATCCATTAAAGTAAACAGTAAAGTGACCAGTCACTTCTTAAAAAGTACTTGCCATGACCAACGTAAGGAAAAAGTAACTTCACCACACTTGTCCCTACTTGGGTTTCTGAAATACTGGTTTAGTGATGACCTCTAATTTCCCAGAACACTAACAAAATACACTCTGACAAACATTTGTCCTTAATGAAACAGATAAAGAAGTAACTTCTAGAAACTCAAATGGAACTCATGTTAAAAACAAAAACAAAACAGGGACGGTAGCCACAAAAAAGTATATTTCCACTCTGAATAAACTTCCACAAAATATCATGTTACCTCAACCTCATTCTCAAAAGGAAGAACATGGTTCAGTTTCACTATTAAAAGTTTGGTTGCTCACCATTCCAAAAAGGAAACAGAACAACTGAGAACAAGGGTACTTCAGTTCATTTAGATCTGGAAATCCAGACACAAAAGCTGTGGCCTTAGACTTTTAGTAATAGTTGAACAGACTTCTTAATTCTGTCTTTACCCCCAAAGTGGACAGGAAAGTAAACATAGATAAGCATTCCTTAAAAAAAAGGAAAAAGAGGGGCGCCTGGGTGGCTCAGGGAGTTGAGCGTCCGACTTCAGTTCGGGTCACGATCTCGAGGTCCGTGAGTTCAAGCCCCGCGTCGGGCTCTGTGCTGATGGCTCAGAGCCTGGAGCCTGTTTCAGATTCTGTGTCTCCCTCTCTCTCTGACCCTCCCCCGTTCATGCTCTGTCTCTCTCTGTCTCAAAAAAATAAATAAACATTAAAAAAAAAAAAAAAAAAAAGGAAAAAAGCTTCACTACCAAAAACCGTTCATTCCAGTTTTGCTTCCCACCTTGTTAGTACCATTCACCACTCAGGTGGTGGCCAGCCCCATGTCACCAAATTCTCTCCATCCCACCCTCTCCGGACCCCAGGGAACATAAACCCTGAGCCTAACTGCCCACTTACTGGACTCTGCAAGGGCGCCTTTTCTGACGTGTATTTTCAGTGAGTCCTATCCAACAACATTGAACACAAAGCATAAAAGACGGATTATTTCCCAGCACTGTTATGATGAAAGTTAACGTTGGTTCTTAAGATGTAGGATTTTTTCATTTGATTTATAAGTGAATATATGTAAAAAGTTTTCTTTTGCAAAGTGATTATGATAATAACAGTGGTAATAATTATTACTGATATTCATATTAATCATCGTTATTAGCACTACATGAATTTGGAAAAACACCAGAAAATGTGAGACAAATAGCCACTATCATCATAAGCATCCTTACATTGTTGTGGTTTGTTGTTTTGTTTCAAAAGTTCCCTTAAACTCTCCCCAAATTCTCTAACTTAACATCTCATTTAGTATCTTGAGAGATCTTTTCTTTTTGAAAGTGAATACCGAAAGGGATTCATTTTGGATTCTGGAGAGGTTTCTTTTTCTTTTTTCTTTTTTTTTTAATCTGGAAAACTAATAATTAGGAGAAAAAGAGACAAAATCAAAGCAACTACCAGAGCAATAAAGCAACACTAGAAAATCAGACCCTAACTGATGAAGAAATGGCTTTGCACTTACAAATCAACTTTGGACGAGCAGACTTAGAGCTCCAGAAAATAAGGTTGACATATGAGCTCAAAACCTACCTTTATTCAAAGCAGATAACCTAGCAAAGCCACTTGATGATGTGGATGAGATAGTGACTTTTTTTTTTTAGGTCCCTCACCACGCTGAGTTCCATTCCGACACTCAGTGAGCACGTGCTCACCACAAGCAGAATAAGCATCTAACCAAACAATTTAAATGCACAGGAAATGCACAGGAAGGTCCCATTACATACAATGTACTGATTACTAAATACCTGTCTCAATGCATTAAGCTGTTGGGCCCAAACTGACAACTGCTCCTGGCAGGCCTACTCTTTTAACTTAGAAAAACAGATCCAGTATATCCTTGAATGAAAAAATTAAACCATACAACAGTATGCACAATATAATAACACATTAGATGGGTGTACATACACATAGAATTTTTAAATCTGTACCAAAATTTGTGTCAATTTATATACCAAAAATTTTAACATTAATTATCTCTGTGCATATAATTTTCTTCTTCTGTTTATTTCCAGATTTTTCTACAATGACCAAAAACTAAAACATGAACTTTAACAGACTATGTCATATGACATCTTTTTGTTGTTTATTAATAAATGTCTCAGCAGAATCCCAACTACAATTGTTTTAATCCCAACTACAATTAACTTCCAAAGGCTGATGAGTATCAGAAATTTGGCTTCAAGATCTAATATATTTAACTTATAGCCCCTTTCAAGGCACAAAAAGTGATGTTCTTTCATATCATTATGATGGAAAACACATCTTGGGTGCTTAAGAAAAAAAAACAAAAAACTGTCAGGTACTACAATGGACAAGTAAAAATCTTTCCTCTAGCAGAATACACAAATCTGAATTGCTTCAGAAAGCATACACAAAATTGACAAGAACCTCTTTGGGAGACTTTCATAGAGTTAAACTATTTACAAACCACAGCTTCATCTACGTCAATATGCAACACTTTAAAACCACACGAAAAGGAAAGGAAATTTTTAGTACAGTCAACGTTCGCGCAATGAAGCTGCTACTGCTGAGGCCAGGCCAAAAGCTCATGCTTCTGTGAAGACCTGCAAGGAGCCCGCAGTGGCTCAGAGAGTATCCCCCCAGGTAGGTCTCTTTAAATACTCGGTATGTTCAAGTATCTTTTGGTAGAAAGGGAAGCTATGATTTTCAAAGCTTAAAACGTGTAAGTTGGAAATGCCTACATATAATAAGGCTGCTGTGTAAGAAGGCACCCATTATTAAACTCTAAATAGATTCTCGCTATGAACTTTCCTCTATCTGATGACCCCAGCCATCCCTCTCAAAAAAAAAAAAAAAAAAAGTTTAATTTATACAAAACTGAATACTTACCTACAGGTGAACATAACTATTCAGTAAGTCAACGTTACATTTTATGATGGACAAACGCCATGTTGTAGGCTTTACAACAGGGTACAACGGGTCTTAAAAGGACTTTCCTCCGCAAACATTATAATAGGTAATTTCAAGAACGTTCTATTGTGACATTCATTTTTTTAAAAATGTAATGAGTTTCTTTATTTTCTAAGCAATGGGCACTTTATCTAAACAAAGGAGCCACTTGAAATCTTTTCTTTGCTGTAGTACCTCTGCATACCTCAAATTTCCACAGGGTAAATAATTGGTTTATGAAATAATTATCAAGCGCCTGGTTTTCTAATTTGTGATAAATAACACAGAATGTTATTATAGTATAATTAGACCTCTAATCAATGTACCAAAACTTTTAAATGACAACATGTGGTTTTCACTGCAATCTAGACTGAGGTTCATGAAAACCAAGTACAAAGCACGTGATTCTCCAGCATCATCAAATAAATAGTTACACTCTAATTATTTTTAAATAAATTACCCATAGGCGGTATGGGTGGATGGCCAGTTCTAGTTACAGAGAATATTAATATATTCATCTATGAAATGAGACTTTTTTGTATAAATCGTATTAGCAACAGGAACGCTTTAAAAAAAAAAATACTGTGTTAACTGTTATTATATAACATTTGAAATACAAGAGCATAAGCCAAAATCCTAACACCCGGTAAAGGAATAATGAGCAAAGGTGGGAGACAGAGACAAAGATCAATTTATCCCAACACTAGCTTTGGACCCAGAGAAGGAAACGATGCTCAGAGTGCCAAGGTTCAAATAAACGGTTACTATCAAAAATTAGAGTCCTTGCCATTTCCAAGTACGTGGATGGAACTGGAGGGTATTATGCTAAGCAAAATTAGTCAGAGAAAGACAAATATCATATGACTTCACTCATACGAGGACTTTAAGAGACAAAACAGATGAACGTAAGGGAGGGGAAACAAAAATAATATAAAAACAGGGATGGGGACAAAACAGAAGAGACTCTTAAATACGGAGAACAAACAGAGGGTTACTGGAGGGGTTGTAGGAAGGGGGATGGGTTAAATGGGTAAGGGGCATTAAGGAATCCACTCCTGAAATCGTTGTTGCACTATATGCTAATTTGGATGTAAATTTAAAAAAATAAAATTAAAAAAGAAATATCAGAGTCCTAAGAAGCCAGTGAAGCCTGTAGGAGACTGCAGACATGAAGAACTTACTCCAGGCATTTTAAGATAGGAAGGATTTGGACATAGCAAGGATAAGGGCAGAAAGCCTAGAATATGAGCAACATGGTCAGATTCTAGCCTGTTCTCACAAGCTGGAAAACCCTGAACAATACCCAAGTGTCAGAACTCAGTGTCCTCAACTGATCTGGGACTTGGACTAGACGCTATCATTAAAGGTTCCCTCCATCCTTAAAGTCCTATGATCCCCCAAATTTTATCACAACTAAAAGTACAAAGGCAAGAAGGAGCAGGTCACAGAGTAGCGATCCCACAAATCTTAAGAACTGGGATAAAGACTGTAGGGATGGCTTGAAGCAGCTAGGTCATAGGAACTTTGAAAGTAAGGGAGGTTTAGATTTAAAAGATAGAATGTAGGTTTGTTTTTTAAATATAAATGTAAATATAGTGTGTGTGTGTATATATATGGTGTGTGTGTGTGTGTGTGTGTGTGTGTGTGTATAGCAAAAAGAAACATCAAAATACTTAAAGTCTAAATTTCCTTTATTAGTATTCAGGGGAAAAGTTAAGAACGATATTTTATTTCTGCTCTTTTATATGAAAATTGCTTAAAATAGAGTTCCTGCCACATAGTAAGTACTTAGTAAGGCTGGCTCAATAATAATAGTCATTATCATCATCACTAGCATCATCATTACTCTTATTGAGAGTTCTAGAGTAGTTTTGAACATAGCTTCTGAGATCAGACTTCTGAGTTAGAATCCTGGGTCTATAATTTAACAGCTATATAACCCTGGGTGTTACTTGACCTTGTTGTGCCTCAGTATTCTCATATGTAAAGTAGGGATAATAACACCAACATGACAGGAATGATGAAAGGTAAAATACTTAGCTCAGTACCAGACACAAGTAAGTACTTAATTATTTTCACTGAGTTTAGTACAGAATGAAATTATCCATGAACTCTGAAGTCCTATGGCAAGTAGGAAAAGAAGGACATGTACCCTTTTAAATGACATTTTATAAAGTTTCATATACATCTGCCTTGTCAGTCTGCTTGTAGACTGTTTCATCCCAAGATGTACACAGTGGATCATTAAATAATTAGGAGAATTAAGGATCAGAAAGACTTCAAAAATTTTTGTTTTTTTACTTTTTTTTTTTTTTGAGGGAGAGAATTCCAAGCAGGCTCCATGCTGTCAGAGTCCAATGTGGGGCTCAATCTCACAAACCATAAGATCATGACCTGAGCCAAAATCAAGAGTTGGATGCCCAACTGACTGAGCCTCCCCGGCACCTCTGTTGTTTTACTTTTAAATGGAGGTTTCAGAGAATGGGCTTATTCGGACTTTTTAGCCACTGTACTTATTATTTGCTATTTTTAAGAAGTTGTGTATCGTTTTTTTTTTTCTGCTAAAACACAAAATCTTCTGGTCTTTGAAACAAAAGGCAGGTGTTTACTATATATGAGGAGCATGCACACCAGAATCAGCACTACAGAGATGTACCTATGGCACTAAGAGCATTAATTTCGACCAGGTCAGAGGGAGTAAACGAAGCCCAAATGGTTTAACTTGCACTTATCAACCTCCAATTGTTCCAGGAGGAGGAACAATTCCCTCCAGGAATGTGGAGGGAATACGTCATGATTTCAGCATTATCAGTGTCAATCACAATGGTCCTAAGAACATGTCCTACACTTTTCAAACCCTACAATGAAAGAAAAAAGAAAACACTCAAGTATGATAGATGTTTTCATGCTAACATAACTGAGCTTCTCCTTGAAAATTTTCTAACCAATGATCATATATTCTTGTTCTAGAAGCCTTTAAAATACATCCATGGTCTAATTTCTCAAAAACACTGACAGACGGGCGCCTGGATGGCTTAATAGGTTAAGCATCTGACTTCTGCTCAGGTCATGATCTTGCAGTCCATGAGTTCGAGCCCCATATCAGGCTCTATGCTGACAGCTCAGAGCCTGGAGCCTGCTTCTGATTCTGTGTCTCCCTCTCTCTCTCTGCCTCTCCCCCGCTCATGCTCTGTCTCTGTCTCAAGAATAAACAAACATTAAAAGTAATTTTTTAAAAAAAGCACTGACACAGAAACATCCATACAAGCACGGTTTAATAGAACTAGGACACAAACCAGAAAGATACTTTAGAATGATCTAGTACCTGCATTACAAAAGCAAAAATAAACAGGAGAAATTAATTTTAATAACATACTTAACCTAATACATCAAAAATACCATTTCAACATACGCTGAATATAAAAATATTGAGATTTTATTAACTGTACTATTTATATACAATAGTGAAATTTTACTACTTGTAATGTTTTTTATAATATCTCCTAAAACATCTTTAAAACCCAGTGTGTATTTTGCATTCACAGCACATGTCAATCTGAAATGGCCACGTTTCAAGTGCTCAATAGTCCCATGTGGCTACATAGTGGACATCACAAGGTCTAGGTCGTTAGGAAACTGAGTGAGGGAAAAGGAAGGAATAAGCATCAAGACCAGACTCTAACCCTTCAACTCTTTCTGCTAAAAAGAAAAATGAAATGCAATTTTGACTGTGAAAATGTTCTAGTAGATGACACAATGAAGGGCCTACTTTCAAAGTAACTCCCTCTAAATTTCAGTACAATTTTCTGTCACCCATTACTTCCCCTCTCAGCCTACAGTCCTCCAGCATGAAGAGCTCTTGTCAATTTACGAAAAAAGCAGGCCAGGAAGCTCAGTGAAACCTCTCCAGGCTTAGCCACAACCGAACAATGTTACCTTCATTTCCTTTCTTTGTTTCTCAGAATTTCAGTTCACTTACCTCCTCTGCAAACTAACTTCCAACGCAACTGGTAGCAAAAGAACTACCGGAATACAAAAGTGTGATGTCAAAATATCCCTTCTAGGGGCGCCTGACCGGCTTGATTGGTAAAGTGAACAACTCTTGATCTCAGGGTTGTGAGTTTGAGCCCCATGTTGGGTGTCGAAGTTACTCAAAAATAAAATCTTAAGGGATGCCGGGGCAGCTCAGTCAGTTAAGAGACTGACTCTGTATTTCGGCTCAGGTCATGATCTCGCAGTTCATGAGTTGTAGCCCACCACCCCCACCTCACAGGGCTTCATACTGACAATGCAGAGCCTGCTTGGGATTCTCTCTTTATCCCTCTCTCTGCCCCTCCCTTGCTTGTGCTCCCAGTCACTCACGCTCGCTTGCTTTCTGAAAATAAACTTAAATCATTAGTCTCTTTATGAAAATAAAAATAACTTCTTAACAAAAATCCCTTCTAGAAGCAAACATACATGGGAATTCCAAAATCATGAAATCACACCATGGAAAACCCAGGCTTCCTCATAATCTCAGACGTTCCCACCAGTCCACACAATCTAGTAAGTTCACCAATAAAATTTCCTATAAGAACTAGAAAAATTGTAACCTAGCATTGTGAATATAGATGTTTTAACAGAAAATAGTCGCTAATTTTAATTACTAACGTCCCTGGGGTGCCTGGGTGGCGCAGTCGGTTAAGCGTCCGACTTCAGCCAGGTCACGATCTCGCGGCCCGTGAGTTCGAGCCCCGCGTCATGCTCTGGGCTGATGGCTCAGAGCCTGGAGCCTGTTTCAGATTCTGTGTCTCCCTCTCTCTCTGCCCCTCCCCCGTTCATGCTCTGTCTCTCTCTGTCCCAAAAATAAATAAATGTTGAAAAAAAAAAAATTAAAAAAAAAAAATTACTAACGTCCCTACCATTTTTTTAAACAGATTCTTCGGATTTTTTTTTTTTTTTTTTTTTTGAAGAGTCATCCTTCCTTTCCCTCAAGATGACAAACAGTTCTCTCTTCTGCCCAGTTTACACAGGTCTGGAGCCGTTCACCTATTTTTTTTATTTAGTTTTTCTTGTTGGAATTATCGGAAGTGGTTTTGCAACCTGGGCTTTCATACAGAACAACACAAATCACAGGTGTGTAAGCATATACTTAATTAACTTGCTTACAGCTGATTTCCTGCTCACTCTGGCATTACCAGTGAAAATCATTGTTGACTTGGGTGTGGCACCCTGGAAGCTGAAGATATTTCACTGCCAAGTGACAGCCTGCCTCATCTACATTAATATGTACTTATCGATTATCTTCTTAGCATTTGTCAGTATTGATCGTTGTCTTCAGTTGACATACAGCTCTAAGATTTATCGGATACAAGAACCTGGATTTGCCAAAATGATATCGACCGTGGTGTGGCTAATGGTCCTTCTTATAATGGTGCCCAACATGATAATTCCCATCAAAGACATCGAGGAGAAGCCAAATGTGGGATGCATGGAATTCAAAAAGGAGTTTGGAAGAAACTGGCATTTGCTGACCAATTTCATATGTGTAGCAATATTTTTAAATTTCTCAGCCATCATTTTAATATCTAACTGCCTTGTAATTCGACAACTCTACAGAAACAAAGATAATGAAAATTATCTATATGTGAAAAGGGCCCTCATCAACATACTTTTAGTGACTACAGGCTACATCATATGCTTTGTTCCGTATCACATTGTCCGAATCCCATACACCCTCAGCCAGACAGAAGTAATATCTGACTGCCCAACCAGGATTTCACTCTTCAAAGCCAAAGAGGCCACGCTGCTCCTGGCAGTGTCGAACCTGTGTTTTGATCCTATCCTGTACTACCATCTCTCAAAAGCATTCCGCCTAAAAGTCACCAAGACTTTTGCTTCACATAAGGAAACCAAGACTGCAAAAGAAAAATCAAGTGGTGAGAGCAGTGCATAAAATATGGGATTTTTCATGCTATCACTTCCTGTCTCAGTGACAGTAAGTACTGGGAAAGAGAAAAGATAGCCTAAGTAAAAGACAGCTACCATATGTGGCCTGCTTTACTCAGAAACTGTTTCTAAATGTAAATCGAGCAGCACCCTTGTGGTGCTTAAACCACGTTCATACAAAAACAAAACAAAAAACCTAAAAAGTACTGCTGAACCAACACAACACCTTGCATTATCCTTGAAACCTGAAGAACTTTTATGACACAGACTCAGAATCATTCATGAAGTATCCATTTGAATATTGGGAACTGACTTCTTGATAGAAATATGCAAAATGATCTCCATGTAAGATGCCAGAAAGCCCTTTGGCAACACGATTTAAAACCATTTAGATCATACTAAATAAAATCCAGCTGATCTTTACATGAAACCACTTGTCCTGTTTATTTTTAGTCCATTATCTAGCTCACTACTCCAATTTTTAAGATCTAATGGTTTTTCTAAAACAATAACTAAAACTGTTTATTTCGAAAAAGGCTTGAAAATACATGGAGAGTTTTCGATGTACTATATATACTCATATTCTCATAGATTATAAAGATTTTCTAATGTTAGCGATGACAACTTCAGTGACTTCTTATTTTCATTTTGTAGTAACATGAAATATTACCCTATAACATTTCCAAGCACGGTGTTAAACTATACTAACTGCTGAAACTACTGTTTTGGAACTAGAAACTCACATCAAAGGTACGGAAAAACAGCACTAGTCAAATGGCCTTAAGAGAGACATGACAGATCCACATAGCAAGGCCTTCTTATGAACACAACACGTGCTGGGCTGACTGGTGCCATGTCTGAGACTGACCCCACGTGGGGCCAACAGTTTAAAGAATGGGTGACTCTAGCTCTCAGGGTCACAATCCTTAGATCAAATTCTCTAGACTGCAAGTAATGCAGAAAGAATTCAATAGATGGTATCAAATAAAAGATTTAGGAAAAAGAAGATTGAAAAGTTTAGATAACCAGACTTGAGACTATGTGGGGGTTTTTTTCTCATTTCAAGAGCAAAAGCCCAACTTTTACAACAATTACAACAATTGGTAATACATTTGTACTAGCTGCGGTGATTAATAAATGGTGTTCCTGGCAGCACTCTCGAGAGACAGAGAGCTCGCCCACTCTCACATCTCAAAAGGGTACTTTCGCTTTAATAAACTTTCCCATTTATGTTAAAAACAAAAACAAAAAAAGAAAGAAAGAAATGGTGTTCCTGGAAGCTAACAAAACAGGTTTCATTCCGGGGCTATTTTTAGTACCGCATTGAGAGGAATTATTTTCTGAAGCTTGAACCCAAGACAATTCCTGTGTACAATTTCAATATTCCCGGATTTTGAAGAGAATAATAAGTGAGAAAATGCACAAAAGAAAATGTCTGTTACCCTTCTAACATGGTAAGTGCTGGACAAATTCTAGTTAGCTAGTGGTAATGACAGAACCCCGCACTGCATCACCTATCTGACACAAGGTGTAAAGGACACAATTATGTTACAGGCTGGTAGAATGGTGATACACTAAAACTTGTCCTTGTCAATAGTCTAACAACATGTTGTTACTGACAGGCAGATCAAGACATCATTCATATAGTCCCACATACAACTACTAGATTCTTTTCCTGAATCTTTTAGTCAAGGCCCTAGTAGTCTTCTTTCCTTGGTCTTCACTCACTAGGGCCACATCTTCAAGATCAGGGGCTGGAGGGAGGAAGCACACAATTTTTTTTTCCCCCAGCACATTCTCATATTTTCCTCACATGCATAATAGGTTAGTCAAACTTTCCCTTTTTTTTAAGAAAGAGAGGGGCGCCTGGGTGGCGCAGTCGGTTAAGCGTCCAACTTCAGCCAGGTCACGATCTCGCGGTCCGTGAGTTCGAGCCCCAAGTCAGGCTCTGGGCTGATGGCTCAGAGCCTGGAGCCTGTTTCCGATTCTGTGTCTCCCTCTCTCTCTGCCCCTCCCCTGTTCATGCTCTGTCTCTCTCTGTCCCAAAAATAAATAAACGTTGAAAAAAAAAATGGCAATATACTTTTATTAAGAAAGAGAACCAGACTCTGTACAGCATTCCTAATGTCAATCTCATATTAGAATATATGTTCATTTTCCCCTTACTAATATTTTATTCTAAATGACACAGTAAAGAGAAGTCTAGGGCAACTGGTGATGGAAAGCTATTAATAAACTGTATCCAATGATATCAATTTTCTAGCAGTTCTTGTATGAATGCATTACGGTTGAATTCTATCATAATCCATCATGAGAGACTTTATCACTGGAAATCATTCATGCTTCTTCCTCTAAGGAAGTGGACAGTCTTTAGAATGTTACATGGTGGGAATGACTGTGCAGCCAAGGATTACATGAACAACAGAATAAAGATGTCCATGTTTGGGTAGTGTCCTGCACGCCCAGATGCAAGGAAGAGGAAAGCCAGCAAAGCTCCACTTACCCAAGAGAGAAACACAGAATCTTCAACTAGTTTCAGCCATTTTCATCATTTTGTCATATGTGCTCTATTACCCCTCGCCCTTATATTTAAATTAACTTTTTAGTTTGGAATACTTTAAGATTTATAGAAAAGGTACACAGATGGTACAGAAAGTTCCCATATACCTTTCATGCAGTTCGCCCTAACGTTAATGCCTCATGTAACCATGACACGTTTGCCAAAAGTAGGAAATTAACATTGGTGCATTAACGGTTAACCAAACTCCAGACTTCCATATACTGCCTAACCCCACTCTTGACTCCCAACTATTTTTAAAGCAAATTCCAGGCACTGTAATAGTTCATCCATAAACTCTTTAGGACACATCTCTAAACTATCAGGCCACCCCTTCTATTGTTCTAAATGAACAGTGAGATTATTCCATTATGTTGAAAATGAGTGATGTATACAGGTAACAGCTAAAAAATGTATTCAGCCAGTGATGTGCAAGAAAGAATTGTGGCAACTTTTGACATAGCTCTGGACAGAAAAATTGTAATAAAAATATATATAGGTGTAGTGATTTTGAAAGTTCCAAAATAACAACAAAAATTAAAAATTAAACTATTTAGGGGTGCCTGGGTGGCTCAGTTGGTTAAGCATCCAACTTTGGTTCAGGTCATGATCTCGAAATTTCTGAGCTCAAGCTTTGCATCAGGCTCTGTGCTGACAATGCAGAGCCTGCTTGGGATTCTCTCTCTTTCTCTCTGCCGCTCCCCGACTTACACATGTGGTGTCTCTCTCTCTCTCTCAAAATAAACTTAAAAAAAAAAAAAGTTTAGTTTGCAGATCAAAATTCCTCAAAGGTATCCAGAAGATAACAGTATACATTCCTCAAAATTACACTTGTTAAAATAATAATAATTATTATATTATTAGTGCTCAATGAAAGAATGACTCATTAACATTTCACTTAAAATTCCAGGAGAAAAAACAGTAATTTAAGAATATAAACACATTTAGATTTGGGCCCAATTTTTATGAATATCAAGAAACCGATGTTGTTCCCCTTCAGCAAAATGCAAATCACAAGTTCTGAGTCCAACACTAAATTTCCTAAGTATTTCTCATATGCTATCAATTCTTAAATTCAACAGATCAAAACCCAAGACCATGTCATATACAACCTCTTCTATGAAGCCTTAACCCATTTCTCAATCAGATGTTCTCTCTCCCCTTTAATACTTATTCTCTGATAGTGGAAGAGACCCAAGAATGTCAAATGGTGTATCTTCCAGAGGGCACATGTGGTTTCACTCAATCACTGCACTCATTTTAGTGTTGATCATTTTATATGTGTCTCCCTCCTATCTTATTCATCTTTCCTATGCCAATTCTCATTCATCTGTATAATACCACAAGTACCTAGCACAATACAACGCACATAAGAGCTACTAGTAAATGAAGTTTCAAAAAATAGGAAAACACATTTAGACATCATTTACAGTGACTCAAATGCTCTTGATCAAAGGATAGTAACCTAGAAAATTCCATTAAATCTAGCCTGCCAGTAGTATCACATCACAAATTTAAACTACATCCGTATGTGTGCTATACAATTGTAATTATAACAAAAGAAGCAGTAAATGCAAAAACTCACCTCCTTTCATATGTGTTATGGAGGCACACAATGGAATAATCAATGGCTAATGATCCCATAATGGAACAATCAGGGTGCCAACTGATGGAAGCAATGACTTACCAGAGGTATGGGGAAATGTGTTGCATACTGCAGGTGCCGCAGAAGGTCATAATTAGATGGAAAAATCAACTCCCTGGGTTTTTCTCTCTTAAGCAACTTCTCACCATTAACCGACATTCTTCTGCCCAAGGAAGGGTTGGCATTCTCACAGGATTCTCCAGGCATGGGAGAAAAAATCTAAGTCATGTAAAACAAATGTTGGAGATTGTAAATGAAAGAGGGCAACACAACACAGCGCTACATGCCAGAACTTCACACACACGACATTCATACACTATCTTTTCCTTATTTAAACACTAAGAAAATATATAAATAAATTTTGTTAATTTCCACAAAACTCGTGTTCAGATCCAAAGGATACCATCAACATCATGCCCCATTTTGCAGATAAGAAAGTGCCAACCACACACACGTAAGAACTGTTCAGAGCTGCACTCTCCAGAGGGCCAGAGTTAACATTGGACTTCAAGGTTAAATGTTTCCTCATAAGGCTGAATCTCCCACAAAAACATACACAAAGAAATAATTAACAACACTAATGAATAACAGTGGGGCGCCTCGGTGGCTCAGTTGGTTATGGTTAAGTGTCTGAATCTTGATTTCACCTCAGGTCATGATCCCACAGTTGGTGAGTTCAAGTCCCACATCAGACTTGGCTCAGAGCTGAGCCTGCTTGGGATTCTCTCTCTCTCACCTTCTCTCTCTGCTCCTCCCTCAGTCTCTCACTTGTGTGCACACACTCTCTCTCAAAATAAATAAGTTTAAAAAATAAACTAATGAATAATAAAGCTTTTAGTATATACCCCAAACAGTATGATTTTTTATAAAGGACCTCATTTGGATCCATGAGGAAGAAAATACTATAACCATACTGAGATATGGTTGAAGAAGTGTAACAAGTCCAGAGCCAGGAAAGCTATTATTTAGAAACTGAACACATACATAGCAAGTCAACAAGGACTGTCACGATGAAACTACTATCTTCATGTATTCCTCAGAGACAATGGTCTCAAAATGAACAAAAGAGAAAAGACAGCCAGGAGGACAGAATGTTATAATTCACAAAGGAGGCGATGCACCCAAACTATGAATGAGCTGAAATGAGACAATCACAAGATGAGTAACTGTACACTAGAAAGGAGTATGGAATGAGCACATTTACATCCCAGGTACACAGGTCATTCCAGGACATGGGTCAAGGAACAGAAGGATGGAGACAAGCTGGGGTGCAGGCGGGGAGGAGGGGTTAATAGTCAATAAGAATTTGAAGGTTGAACCTACTGGAAACTCCGAACCAAAGTCAGTTTTAAAGTCATTCTTGTCTACTTCATCAAAAATATTAGTAGTTCCTGAGTCAATGCCCATATGCGCCATAATAGTCTGTTCCTGATAATTGCCAGAGAAAGAAAGTTGCACTGTAAATTTTGTAGTTCATTACAAACTAGCTAAAATATGACAATGATTTTTTAACCATCCTATGTCTTTTCTCTCCCTAGTATCTACTTTTCCCAAAAAAGAGAAGGAAGTTTTTAAGACATTCACTGTTTTTACAAAGTCACATTCTTTATCCTCATGATAAAAAAAAAGATTTAACTTCCATGATACTTGAAGGAAAAAGCACACAAACTTCCTAATTAAAAATCAAATTGGCCATAACGTCCCTCCTTTGGGCTATTTCCAGTCACATGCTCACCAACTGTACTTAGAAAAATCTAAGAGTATACCCAAGATACAAGATACCTGGACATCCAAGAATAGAAAAGAAAAAGCAGAAACATAGATGAAGCATCAACAGGTACGGTAACTTTAGTTTTTAGCCTTTAAACTTCTACTGTGGTCAAATTCGGAAACAATGGTGTTTACATTAAGGAAATGATTTTTTTTTTTTTAATTCCTGCACCATTTGATCACCAAATCTTAAGAGCACAAACTATGAATTCACACATGCAATTCTAACATCAGGTCTTTACAAGGATAACCACAGTTTTAAAAATACCATAATATTTTCATTATGCTTAAACTCCCACAGAACCAATTTGAAGCTTGATTTTAAGGAGCTGTCACAATCTCTCACCATTTTCTACTCTTTCTCATCACCACCTTCATGTTTTCTGCCTTGAAAACTTCTTTAAGTATCTGGAATGATGTCCAAAACACCAGAAACCGGCAGAAAATGATAAAAGTCATACTCACAGTATTATAATTTGTTGAAAAAAAAAATTCCGCAACATTTGAGAGATAAAGTTGTTAATTTAAATGAAAATATGTGTTATGATCAAAACAGAATTCCCATTTTGTATCAAAGACAGAAACAATGAATGAATTGGGGTTAAAGATGCTCCTTCTAATGGGACCAAAACAAATCTGATTTTAAGTCACAACATTCAAGGAAACTGGAATTTAGAAACACATAAAATTGGAAGTATTTAATTCCTGTCCAGTAAAAAAATGTTACGGACTGTCAAACCTTTTCATTAATAGTTTTAGAGTATCCAAAAGAAACTTCTGGAATGTATCAATTATAATCCAATGTTGTTTTTTGTTTTGTTTTTTTTCTCCACAAGTTTGGGGTAGGGATAAACAAATTCTGTAATGGGAGAATACAAGTAAAATGTAATCACCCTTCCACCACCAAACAATCCTTGTGAAACTAGTTGCCCAGCTGAGTGTGGTTTTCGGGTTTGGGGCACCACTCCCAGGGGCGTACCTCCATTTTCATGTCATGGTCCTTTGGATAGTGCTCATCTACATTTTCTCCTGCTGGCGATCGCGGCCGAGTCGAGGCGCTGACTGACAAGTCTCCCCGAGATATGAGGGTACACATGTACGCATCATGGGAGAAGACATCGTGTCGGATGAACTCACAGAAGAGCAGCACCAAATTCACAAATTCTACTTTTTCACATTCACTGTTTGGATCCGCTATAAAGAAACAAATCAAGAATTGTCTCCCTGACCTGGCAGGGAAAAAAAAAAAACAAAAAAAAAAAACAAACAAAAAAACCCACCAAACAGGAAGGCTTAACAATATTTTCATACATTTTTTTTTTAACACAGTGAAACATTTATTGGAAAATTTACTATGAGACAGAAGCAGTTGTGCAAAACTGGCACGGGGGTTTTGATTGTCCCCCTGTAATTAAAAAACAATATCCGATGTGCTAAGCTCAAGTTCAAATTTAAAGATAGTGGTCCTTGGCAAATGAATAACCATTCAATTAATACAAACACAAAATTTCAGGTACACATGGGGTGGGCGGGAGGGAAGCAGAGCTAAACTGCTTTCCTCTGGTTTTACTACTGAAACAACTCATGACTATTTTTATAGCTTGAGGGTGTCGATATATTCATGACGTGTGTGCACACTTTTTCAAAAACTTCACAACGTAACAACTGAAAAGGTACCTGAAAATAATAGTGAGTGGGATCTACTGGAAAAAAAAAAAAAGGGAAGATGGAATAAAAAAGAAGGGCATAAAGATGGAGCTCTGCAGTCTTGCTCAATTCATAGCCAGTCTATTTAACTCACGTGATAACTTAATATTGCAGTTGCATTCTACAACTTTGTACCCTCGACAGAGACTAAAAAAGGTTAAGAACAATCCTTCAGCACTCAGTCTGTGGTGCCATCGCACTCACAAACACCAACAAAGACAAACAAAATCTAGGCAACATGAAGCTCGCTCCCTAAAACTGAAGCCTAAGCATTTGCTGCTGTCCACCACCAAAGTCAATGACAAACGACAGAAGAGAAGCACAGCTTTCTCTGACAGCAGGAAACCAGATCTAGAACAAGCAAAGGCACAGGAGAAAGGTCTTCCCAAAGAACCAACAGGAGTGAGGACAGGATAAGGGGCACGAAGGGCAAATGTGTATCTTTCTCCCCCAGGATACAAGATAAGTTAGAGAAGCTAACATCCATTCCCGGCGATCTATTTTCTACTCTCCAGGATCTCTTCCGTCCCTGCATTTTTCTGCTTCCTTTTCCATGTTTCACTGTTGCCCCCTACTTCCCAACCACCAGTATTCTCTCTGGCTCTTGCTCTCCCTCTAGCCCACAACAGCCACCAACTAACTTAAAGAACCTCAGCCCAAAGTATCATTCAGCCCAAACCAAGGACTTTCTGAGAGGAATGGAAACTAGTATTGTTTCTTGTTATGTTACCTCCTTCTTCACCACAAACCTGTCCTTCCCACCCCTACCACATTTCCTTGTGCCATTTTTGTTGTTTCATCACTATCCATCCTAAGACCCTCCCCGCTGTACTTTGTCACACAAAAGCCTCAGAATAAGATCAAGCCCTCTTAACATGCATAAACAATTTTTTAAGTGTGCACTTACTGTATAAACCCACTGGGTTTGTAATTCCCAAACCCTCAACTCCCCATGAACAACAGAATAAAAGATAGAAGAATGGGAGATGATAGGGCACCTAGGTGGCTCAGTTGATGAAACGCCTGACTCTTGATTTTGACTCAGGTCGTGATCTGAAAGTTCGTGAGATGAAGCCTCACATATCAAGCTCTGCACTGAGAGCGTGAAGCCGGCTTAGGATTCTCTCTCTCCTCCTCTCTCTGCCCCTCCCCACCTCTCAAAAATAAATACATAAACTTTAAAAAATTAAAAAAAAAAAAAAAAAAAAAAAAAGGAAGAACGGAGTTGACAGAACCCATAAAGTGTAGGCAAGCAGCCAACCATATGTACAAATTATTTCCTTGTATCAAGGATTTGGATACAAAGTACTTTTATTTTCTTATTAGAAATGTAGAAAATCAGATTATTTTGAAAACTAAGCAAAAACAGAAAATTCGTAATCACAATAGTGATTAGATAGCGAAACATCACAAGACCATAGTTCCTCTTGTTTGGTAAGAAAGATCTAGAAAGGGAAAACTAGACCACCAAATATTAATTAGACAATGAGGGGACTCATTTTTAAATTTTTGAAACTCTAGAAATTTTTAAATCTTTGAAGCTCACTTGATTTTAAAACTGCATAGAAGTCTCCATTAAAAACACGCAACAAAATTTTGCGCAGTAAGATATACATTATATTCAGCACCAAGAACTTTTGATTATGATGTAAGCTAGGGAAAAAAAGAAGCATTAATTCCCCAAAACTGGTCAATTTCTTGTTTAAGATCTAGAAGCAAAGAACTTTACTTACATAATGAGGGGGCCTGTGTATCTAAAAACCTTAGTAGCACATTCTGGAAAACAGGCAAACTAGATCCAGCAAGAGAGGCTGAAGAAATGGACTCCTTCTCATCCAAGACCTCTGATTCACCGCATCTCTAAGATTAAAAATAAACAAACATAGTTAATTTTGGAGGACAATGTAGTCACAATGGATCATGAATTTGTCAGTTTTCTATTAACAGTTAAATTCTCAGAAAAAACATGCAGAATTAATTGAGATTTCTGTACTTTATTTGAGGGCTATGCATCACAGGTAAATATAATTTCTGAAAGTGAGAGACGACTAGGGACACCTAGGTGGCTCAGCTGGTTAAGGGTCTGACTTCAGCTCAGGTCATGACCTCATGGTTCCTGGGTTTGAGCCCGCATGGGTCTCTGTGCTGACAGCACAGAGCCTGGAGCCTGCTTCAGATTCTGTGTCTCCCTCTCTCCCTACTCCTTCCCCACTCACACACTGTCTTTCAAAAATAAACAAACATTAAAAAATTTTTAAATGAAAGTGAGGGACAACTACCCCCAGATCAACTGAAATGATTCCAAAGGACACCCATGAAAAATATTATTGATGTAAATTACAAAGTCTGCACCACGTGGTATAAATACCTACTGAATACACAGCATAGTACAATAAGCTACTCGTTATCCCTATGCAAAACTGCTAAAATCATTTGGGGCTGTCATTTTTAAACAGCTCACATAGTTAACTGTATATACCCCCTCTGAGAAACATTTGGGCATGTATACTGAGTTTAATATTTTTGTGTTTGTTTTCACTAGTAGCGTGTATTTACGATTGTCTTCGGGGAATGTTGGGAAGTGTGGTGTCAAATGACAGAGCTAGGAGGACTCCTCTGATACATTTCTTTCACTCATCACATCACCAATTAAGATCTCTTAGAACCCGTGGAATCTCCGTAGTTCAAGAAACCTATCTAAGGAAGCTCCCTAAGTTCTGCATCCAAGACAGAACTTACTAGAAGACCAGAAAAGAAACCATTGAAAAAGAATCAGAACCCTGTTTTCTATTCTTTTCAATATCCCTTCAACCTTCCCATTTTCATTATCTATTCCTTAATATATTATTTCATTAAGATATTACTTCTCTAATCCATCCTCTCTTCACCAAATTCTGAAACTGGTGATGTTCAATAGATATCAATTATCTTTTTGTTTTTTTTTAATGTTTATTTATTTTTGAGAAAGAGCAAAAGAGACAGAGTGCAACCAGGGGAGGGGCAGAGAGAGAGGGAGACACAGAATCTGAAGCAGGCTCCAGGCTCTGAGCTGTCAGCACAGAGCTCAATTAGGGGCCCAAACTCACAAACCATGAGATCATGACCTGAGCCAAAGTCGGATGTTTAACCAACTGAGCCACCTAGACAACCCTGGCAATCAATTATCTTAAACATCTCTGAAAGAATACATTCTTTAGATGTGGATACATTTACACCTATTAAAATTACAAAGTAATCTGTGGAAGCCTCTTCTGAAAGCAACTGTGTGTGCGTGTGCACACGTGTATATGCTCATTCTAGAACACGTTGGAAGAAGGATAAACTAAATTTGAGAAATTCAACCTCAGTTACTCAAGTCCAACCATTGCAATTCACTGTAGAAAAGTCCATCTATTCATAGAAAAAAGCAATGAAACACCTTCCCTAATCTGCACGTTGTAAAATGGGCCATGAGTTTCACACCTCAACACCAGTATCTTCAAGCCCCAGCTTGAACAATGTGATCCTTTATATTTAGTGAACAGTGCTTTCCCAGCAAGAGGAGAGAAATGACCATGGAAATATTCTTCCTATTTCAGCTTCACAGGATATGGCACTATTATCAGTAAGAGAGAGCCAGCTAAGTTCTCATCTGTTCATACAACACCTTTAGAGCATCTGCTGTGCACTGAACACTGTTCTGGGTGCCAAGGACAAGACAGTGAACAGGGTGGGCAAGGTCCTTATGGTCAAGCTTACATTGTAGAAGGTGACAGGCTGGCTTTTAAACAATAAGCCAATGAAACAGAGTGATATGAGAAACAGAGTGAAACCGAGTGATATGAGAAAGCGTGCCTGAGGGTGGGTGACAGAGGATCTTCCTGAGGAGATGACATGTGTTGAGGCAGGAATGCTAGAAAGAGACACTTCCTGCAAGAGGAAGGGCAGAAAGGAACTGGCCATGTAGAACTCGGGGAGCAGAGGGTGCCACCCAGGAGGAGCAGTGGGACAAAGTCCCCAAAGCAGAAGCTGGTTTGGTGTGCTGGAGCCACAGGACAGCCAAGGTGGCTGCAGCTGTGACCCAGGGGAGAAATGCACGAAATGAGGTGGGAAACGCAGGCAGGGGAGGCCCGTGCAGGGCTCTGTGGACGCGGTAAGGAGCCATCAGGAGTCTGAGTAAGGGAACAACATGATCTGCTTCCAGGCTGCAAAGACTGCTCTGGCTGCTGTGAAGAACAAGGCGGAGGACGAGCCAAGGAGCCCAGAGGAGACACCGATTCAGCGGGGGTGGGGGTGGGGGGCCACTCAGACCACGTGCACGGCTTCTCCTGGCTGTCCCTCCAGATCTCACTGGCAGATAAGAAGACTCGCTTAAATTTTTTCCCCTTCAGCACAAGCTAATGTTTGTCAAGTTAGCTTTGGTTTTTTTTCCCCCTTTATAATCTACTTCCGAGGCTTTAATTGCTCTCTCTGGGACCAGAATATAATCTCAAAACTAACACAAATTGGTATCTGTAATCTGAAAATCAGAACTGCCCCAAAGAAAGGTTTCCAGATCGACCAAAATATTACATGGCTTTAAAATTCACAAAAGTTGGGACACCTGATGGCTCAGTCAGTTAAGCATCAACTTCGGCTCAGGTTATAATCTCACTATTCGTGAGTTCGAGCCCCATATCAGGCTCTGCGCTGACAGCTCGGAGCCTGGAGCCTGCTTCAGATTCTGTCTCTCCCTCTCTCTCTGTCCCTACCCTACTTGCACTCTGTCTCCCTCTCTCTGAAAAATATATTTAAAAAAAAAATTCACAAAAGTTGGTGTATATTATATATATTTGTGTGTGTGTATACATATAAATGTATATATGTGTATGTGTATCCTAACCTCATCAAGGGAGATGTCTTTGTTCTAAATCAGATGTTAAAGTTTTATTTTAAAAGATACAATTTCAGGGTGGATCAGTCAGTTAAGCATCTGACCCAATTTCAGCTCAGGTCATCATCTCACAATTCGTGGGATCAAGCCCGACATTGGGCTCTGCACTGATAGTGCAGAGCCAGCTTGGGACTCTCTGTCTACCCCACCCCCCCCCCTCAAATAAATAAACACTAAAATAAATAAATAAAAGATACAATTTTAGGGGCACTTAGGTGGCTCAGCCAGTTGAGCACCTGACTTGATTTCAGCTCAGGTCATGATCCCAGGGTCGTGGGATTGAGCTCTGCATTGGGCTCCACACTGATTCTCACTCTCTCTCTTCCCCTCAGCTCCTCTCCTCTGCTCACTCACTTTAAAATTGATATTAAAAAAAAAAAAAAAAGGCAAAAAAAAAAAAAAAGGTACAGTTTTAAACTAGTCCAGAATACAACTTATTGGTTTCATCAACTTAGAGGGATCTTGTATGTAGTCTTTAGGTAAAAGTACAAACATTCTCCCTTTTTCCTTGAAGAGGGGGAAAAAAAAAAAAAAAACCAAACATAAGGAGTATTAAAAAAACAAAACAAAAAAAGAATCCTCCCCAGAACAGTTATTTTTAAATGATGGCATCTGACAACAGAAACAAAAGCGAACCTACCTCTGCTTCGATTTCCGCCTGCCTCTTCTCCAAGAGTTTTGCCACAGCCATGGCCCTGTGCTTGCCTGACCGTTTGCAGCTCACCGCCCATTCACACAGCAAGGTCACCACAGCTTCATCGTTAGGGGCGACCTACAACCAAGAGAAGAGGGCAGCAGCCATGTGACATGCAGCATTCACCCAAGGACGGGATGCAAGCCCTGGCACGTTTAAAGCTTTAAAGCTTTCTCGTATTTTAGTACAGTCATTTTAGAAAGCGTTCCTAAATCGTTTTCAGTTCAAGTATAAAGAGTAACACTTCAGTGACAAGGAAGGAAACCAGTTACTGGAACAGTCGAATCCAGGATGACTTCAAGAGAATTCGTGTCTCCTTGTATATGCCTTCATTGACACAGGACCGTAACCTAGCTCCACTGATCCTCCAGAACATCAAAGCCAGGAGGAAAGGAAACGGACCACTGAAAGTCAAGAGCAGAGGTTACCAATGCGAAGCACCCCCTCCACCGTTTACCCTCTCCCACTTTCACACTCACAGCCTCCCTCAGTACCTAATCCTAACATGCCGGTTTATCACACCACCCACTCCAACAAGGCTGGAATGCTAACCAAAGACTCACTGCATTAGAAAAGATAAACATGAAAAATGACACCCATGCATCAAAAAGGAACAAAAATTAATGCAGACACGGCTAATGGGGGATAGTATATCCTGGGTCTACGTAGGGCTCAGCACCGCCACAGGAACTATGTGCTGTTGTTACCAAGGCCTAGAAATGGGTACCACAGACTGAGGATCACAGGGACTTATGTTACATGAATTAAGGACAGGCAGGAGGAGGCAAGTTGGGAAGATGAACCATCATTTTATGCAACCTTTCAGAGGATCCAAGCCAACCAATGGAACATCAATTTCAAGTGTCTAATATTTGTGCAATTCTACAAACACTATGCCAGAAGAGTTAAATAATTGCAGTATTGGCATTATGTGTTACGTGAGAAGTTCTTAACTTTAGAATCCATAAGCTCAGGGCGCCTGGGTGGCTCAGTCGGTTGGGAGACCGACTTCGGCTCAGGTCATGATCTCGCAGTCACGAGTTCGAGCCCCGCATCAGACTCTGTGCTGACAGCTCAGAGCCTGGAACCTGTTTCAGATTCTGTGTCTCCCTCTCTCTCTCTGACCCTCCCCTGTTCATGCTCTGTCTCTGTCTCAAAAATAAATAAACATTTAAAAAAAAATTTTTTTAAAGAATCCGTAAGCTCAATTAAGATTCAAATAGCTATAAGCACACCCCCAGGAAAAACATGCATACATACACTCACATAAACCTAGCACAATTTTTCAGAAAGTCATGGACTCTGAGAAGAAACACAAGAATCCCAGGATAAGAATCCCTAGTCAGATGGTAGATATTACCCCACAATTCAGATCATGAAGATCAGTTTATTACAAGATTCTTAGTCATCTACCCTAAACTTGGCTAAACCCATGTTGACTCATACCAAAGAAATATTATCTAGGACAGATCTCGAAAGCATCTCTCGGTCTCTTCATTTAACACAAGAGAAATAATTCGATTAAAATATATCAAGATTGAACATAACATTTAAAAAAGCAAACTAGAGGGAATGTCTGCCTGGATTCAGTCTAATCCAGAGAAAAGTAAAAATATCAAAATAAATTCAGTGAAGCACCACATGCTTACATTTCAATTATTGAGAAGAGGGGTTACCGAAAAATAACTCCCATCAGTTTTTAATAAATCAATCTAGTCAGTAATGTGCATCATATCCACATTTATAAAGTTTTAAAATTTTCTTCTGCATCACTAAAATAAGATGAAAATATGCTACAAAAGAATAAATGACTCACCTAAGTAGCAGGCTCTGCTTGACCTAGAGATGCACAGAATTGCACACATAAAGGAAAACACTTTTTTTTTTAATTTTTTTTTTAATGTTTGTTTATTTTTGAGAGAGACAGAGATAGAATGCAAGTGGGTTAGGGGCACAGAGAGAGGGAGACACAGAATGTGAAGCAGGCTCCAGGCTCTGAGCTGTCAGCACAGAGCCCGATGCGGGGCTTGAACTCACAAGCTGTGAGATCATGACCTGAGCCAAAGTCGGAGGCTTAACCAACTGAGCCACCCTGGCGCCCCAGGAAAACACTTCTTTTTAACATATTCACATATGACCACTGGTTTGGGGTAATGTGCTAAAAAATAAGCCCCAGGAAGGAGTTAATTCACTTGCAAAAGCACTTATTAAGTACCAATGGTAGGCAGTGAGGAAACAAAAATTTTTAAAGATCTGGCTCCTGTTCTCAAAAAGTTCACCTTCTAGAAAAAACAAAAACAAAAAAAGCAGAAAAGACAGCTATATCAAAGCTACAAAACCTGAGACCTGGCTGCCTCAGTCAGAAGAGCTGTGACTCTTAACCTCAAGGTTGTGAGTTCAAGCCCCACAATGGATGTGGAGGTTACATAAGTAAATAAATAAGTAGGTAAATAAACATTTTTATAAAAAAATGTTTTGACAACACAAAGGAGGAAGTAATTAGGTCTGGCTGCCTGCACCTTCCATTATTTCATAGGCAATGAGTATCCGTCAGTCTCACCTTACAGACATCTGAGATCCTAAGTTGGAGACAGAAGGGCCTGCAGTCTGCCTGCCAGAGCTGTGGTCTCAACGTGTAATGTTTAGGAATTAAGTGAATAGTGTGCTAAGAAAATCCAAGGATTTAGGTTTTTGAAATATAAAATTTTATTATAGAAACTTTCTTGTACTCCCATCAATTACACCTATAATCTATTTTCAACCAGTAAGTATTTTCTGATACTGGCCAGATTCAATGAGTGCCAAGCCCACTCCTTTAGGAATGTCCAATAGACTGCCAAATAATGCCAGTCTTTCCAAGAGGTTCTGGGCCTATTTAAAACAAAAAAACAGTAGGATGTTACAAAAGATGTTTTACTACCAACTTCTCAGAAGATCATCCTGGAAAATCAGGTCACATTATACCCATTTGAAAGCACACTGTCCCTGCTATATGAATAATTATATACTTATGTATTTGGGGCATACTATACTTCATTAGTTCTTTATTATTAAGAAATTATTAGTTATAAGATACATTCTGATAATTTTATCATTTTTCAAGATAATTTCCCACTCAAAACTCTCCCTCCACCCCCCGACTAATTATTATGAAGTTTTGGTTCTCATTTTAAGTAGTTTTTAACAAAAGGCCTTTTCTAGATTCCACTATCAAAAAAAAAAAAAAAAGGGGAGGATATTCTGCCTATTTAACTCTAACCACCAGTTCCTGGGTATATCCCATCAGACACACTCAACGTGCATACAAAGAAACATCTATGGCTCATGTTCCTGACACGCAGATCCTCGCACCCCGCCCCCAACTGCTCTGCATCAATCAACTTTTAGAAAATTAGAAGATCGTTCCCATTTGTCTGCCAGATGCTATCTTACAAATTAATTCAAAAAACTGTCAATAGGACATCATGATTTTAAATATGTAAATTGAAACACATTCTCACCCTACCAACAAATCTCTAAAAATATTAAGCTCCATTTCTTTCAAACAATAATTGTTTGCTAAGTGAAATTTAATAAATATTACTTTAACACACAATAACTCAAAGGCAAAAACTTGGGGAAATTTAGGAGTTCAAGATATGAACTACAGTCCCTGCCTTCAATGAAATGGCAATTAAGTGGGACAGACATAAATGAACACAAATAATCTGGATGCACAAAAAAGGAAAATTATCTCAGAAAGTCAACATTAACAGGAGCAGAGACAGAAGACTGAGGGGAATTATTAAATACTTCCTTTTAGAAAGTGGCTTTCGGGAAGAATCTTGCATAAGGAGTTAAATTTCAAAACAGAGATTAACAAAAGGAGAAACAAATATGTGGGAGATAGAATAATGTCCCCCACCCCCAAAGATATCCATATCTCAAAGCCAGGACATGTGAGTACGTTATCCTAAAGGACCAAAGGGACTCTGTGGCTCCAGGAGTTGAGAGGAGGAATTACCCCAGATTATTGTGTGGAACCAATGTAATCACAGAAGTGCTTTCCAGGGAAGGAGAGGCTGGGTAACAGGAGGACACAGATTCTCCCCTAGAGCCTCTCTAGGAATGCAGCCTGAATGACAGGCTGATTAGGGCCCAGTACGATCATTACCTCCACAACTCAAGAGAATAAATTTGGGTTGTTTTCAGCCACTAAATTTCTGATAACACACTACAGCAGCAAATAGGAAATAACTTCAAAGCAGTTTTAAACAAGCACATAAAAAGTGGCAAACACAGGTGTAGTTCAAGGAATTAGAGCAGAGGATTACTGGTTAGTTAGCAAATATAGGAAGGCTACATACAGTTAAAAATCTAGGGGGTGCCTGGGTGGCCCAGTTGGTTGAGCGTCCGACTTTGGCTCAGGTCATGATCTCGCAGTTCATGTGTCGAGCCCCACATCTGGCTCTGTGCTGACAGCTCAGAGCTTGGAGCCTGCTTCAGATTCTGTGTCTCCCTCTCTCTCTCTGCCCCTCCCCCCACTTGCACTCTGTCTCCCTCTCTTTCTCAAAAATAAACAAACACTAAAAAAAATTAAAAAAAAAAAATCTAGGAGGGGCGCCTGGGTGGCTTAGTCGGTTAAGAGTCTCACTTCAGCCCAGGTCATGGTCTCGTGGCTCGTGAGCTGGAGCCCCGCATCAGGCCCTGCCTGTGCTGACAGCTCAGAGCCTGGAGCCTGCTTGGGATTCTGTGTCTCCCTCTCTCTCTCTCTCTGCCCCTCCCACGCTCACGCTCTCTCTCTCAAAAATAAACATTAAAAAACAAAAATTTTTTTTAATCTGGGAAAAAAGCCACACTGAAAAAGAGTACCATGAGACAGGCAGCAGTCTCATTCATTAACTTACGCATCAGTAATTATGTCCTGAATACCTACCACTGCTAGCCCCTTTTCTAGGCACTAGATATAGTCTCACATGCTACTTTTTAGGAATAAAACTTGGCAATTCCCTTAGAAGGTAATTCCTACTATCTAACAACAGTCTTAAAAATGTTCAGATCATTTGCTCCAATTATTCTGAGAATATAACCCAAGGAAATGATCTTCAAGTACAAACATATGAGGGCCTAGTTATCAGTGAAGCATGATACTACAACAATCCCCCATTCTAGCCCCAGCAACCAACAGATTCCCTCTGAAATGTGGAGACACATAACGGATCAAATCAGAGCAAACAGGGTAAGCTTACAGGAAAGAAAGGGCCACAGGGAGGGTTCAGAGCCAAGACAGTTTGTCTTTAGCAAAGAAACTATGGGAATTTTTACAGTGGTTGCTTGGTTTGTATTTCTGTTTTTCTGCAAAGTGATACTTTGATATCTAATTAAAGATGTATAAATATGGAAGGCAGCCTGGAGAGGCCTGCTCCTGAACCAAGGAAGGGGAAGTCAAAGATGCATGATTACTAGTAAGGCTCGAATCCCCTCCAACAGCATTGTCCCCTCTCAGAGAAGGTCAGCTCCCCTCCAGCCCACCCTTCTTCCAGGAGAAGCACCCCTACTTCTTCTAGGGTGACTGCTCCTCCTCCTGCCCCAGAAGATTCAAGGAGGGGCACCCCATCCTCTCAGTTTTATTGCACATTCTGGATTGGGGTCTTCAATAGGCCATGAAAATTTCAGGCAATTTTTTGGTCACAAGGGGGAAAAAAAAAATCACTCCATCAGGTAGTCATCAGGTATACCACTCTGTGCTCAATCTTATAAAGCATTCTGGATACTAAGAGACTAGCCCTGACCAGATGAAACTCTGTCTATTCTGACCGAAAATCTATTTTTCAGAATAAGTTTTCTGTAGTACACATTGATTATTCTAGTCATTACTGAAGTCTTAGCACTTATAACTGACCAAAGCAGACACAACAAAAATCGAAAATTGAAAGTTCTTGACCTTAAATATAAATCTTTCAGACACTTCTAAATGAAAATTTAAAACATAAAATAACATAGTATGGACTTAATCGCTCTGAAAATCACAAAGATATCTTGGAAAATTTACAGGTGATAATACAGATAATTAACATTTATGGAGTGCTTACTCAACTTACAGTCAGGCAGTGCAGTAAGTGTCTTTCGGGAATTATTTCCTTTAATCTTTCCTACCTATTAGCTAGTTATTATTTTTATCACCATTTTACAAATAAGGAACCCAAGGCAAATAGATGTTAAATAGCTTGTGCAAGATCACTCAGCTAATTAATAAAACTCTTGCCACAACATAAATCTTGGGAAATGAACTAAGTTAAGTGCAGCAGCACAGTGTGTCAAAGGAACTCGGGGAGTCACCTTGACCTTGCTCCCACAGTATACAATGGCCTTTTATGTAAGCTCCGAGCTTCTCTAGGCTCTTCTTCCTCCACTCCTGATGCTTAGAAAATCATAATATTCTGCTCTCTTGTGCTATAATATCACTTCCATGTAACATGCATCTTTCACAACATGGCTTCATGGTTATTAGATCTCCAGCTACTGGTTTCAAATATCCATTAGGAAAAGGAGACAGACCTCTGAGAGGTACTACAGGAAAGTCCTTTACCACCTCGAACACTATAAAGGAGAATTAGAGTCTTCAGAGGCAGTAACAGCTTTTCATAGCACGCACCCCCCAGGCGACACCCACACAGAGACAAACAGGACACAGAAGAATGAGTGAGTGAGTGAGAGAGAGAGAGAGAGAGAGAGAAAGTGAGCCACGGCACATAAAGGCCAGAAAAAAAAGCACCAAACCAGGGCATCAAGAATCTGAATTCTAGCCATGGCATAAATTAAAACATGTTAATCATGGCCAGAATAATACTAACAGTTGTAAATTTCCAGCCACAGGTAGTAGCAGAATAATTGAAAATATTTACTGAGCGGGCAGTGGGTGTTTCACACACATCATCTCTAATCTCAACAACAAACTCTGAAGTAGGTGGCGCTACTCCCCATCTGACAGATAAGAAAACTGGGGTGAAGACGGCCAACACAGATCTAAAATGGCAGAGCTAGGAAGCCTAATTCCAAAGTCCATTCTTTCTGCCACTCCTGTCATCACTGAATCAAGATCCCTGTGAGGACAAGCAGCACCGCAGTTACCTGGGAATCTCTCAAGTGGCTCTCACACACACACACACACACACACACACACACACACACACACACACACACACACACAACGAAGCCTGCTGCCCAGCTCCACTCCAACCAGCCACTGCCACCCACTGTTCCAGCCAGACTTCTACCTCTCTAGAGATAAGCCAGACTTGTCATTGAACAGACATGCAGAAAATGAAATCACAGGAATGAATTACCAAAGACTTTGTTCCTCCTCTAATACTTGCTAGACCAGATGCTCTTTTAAGTCAAAGATTTGTCTTTTGCATGGTTTTGTTTTCAGCATCTACCACAGTGTCTGGCACATAGTAGATTCAACAGTTATTTGTCATCATAGAGGAAAAGCAACTCTGTATAACATGAAACCCAATGCAAAAACAAGGTTAAGATGAGAGCAGACGATGGTGGGAGGAGTTTACTTTGTTCCCCTCCCCCAACCTACACACGTACTTACTTACTATGGTAAAAGTATCTGACAATCTACCAGCTGGTTAAGTGTGAAGTACCAGAAGTATTTTCATTCCTAAATTAATGAGTCAAGGATGCTGGTCCCAACATTATTATTTAGCATCATTCTGGAAGATTTAGCCAATGGGAAGAAGGAATAAACATTTGAAAGGATATGGCAACATTACTAGAGTTTGCATAGAATGATTATCTCCCCCCACCAACCCAGTGAACTAGAAAACTTTATTAGATTAAAAGACTGAGTATCATGACTAGAACAAAAACAAGCAAAAAGCAACAGACAATATTAAGCTGTGAGGGAAGAAAATCCTGCAGAATAGTTTGCAGAACGTAATCCATTTATGTCCTCTGACCTTTTACTAAGCATTCATGTATATGTACACAAATGCCCAGGAAAATATCCAAAGGATATGTTCCAAAATGAACAGTGGCTACCGCTTATATATATATATATATATATAAAACGACTGCTTTCTATACAGTATGCCCTGTTCTAATGCTTTCACTACCGTGCCATGACTGAGCAAACTAAGGCCTGAAGGTTACATAACTTGTTAAACGTCTCCAAGTTACTAGGTCATAGACCTAAGAGTCAAACTCAAGCTATCTGCTCCACAGATGGAGCTCTTGCGCCAATATACTCCGGTTCTGAGCAGAAGAATGGGACAAGGGTCTAAACTGTGGCTAAAGGGCACTTGATGATATCTTGAATGTATCACATCCTATGTGTACAAAACTCACAAGACACCTGAAATTAATAACAGTGTATCATACTGCACTGTATTGTAATATCATACTTCAGCAAAACATAAAAATATTTCTTTAAAAAAATGAAAAGCAAATCACAAGAATGATTTCTATAATGAGGATAAATAAGACAATGCATGGACACGAAATTCAAAACCAGTAATGTCTTCAAATAATAGCATTGTTCATCTAGCCTCATGAACTTTGGACACACCCACAGTGGTAAAATACTGAAATCATTATAAACTCTGTTGCAAATAATCTTCATTAGTGGTGCTATCCACATCTGTAATAAAGATATCCGAAATGTGAAGAAGGCCCTCATCATCAGGGAGATTGGTAATATTTTTCCTTTCTGGAAAAGACTTGATAGATTAAGCCTAATTCAATTTTTATTCAGTCACTCAATAACCTAATGGTTTATAGAAACTAACCACAGGTCTTCTCTAACAGACAAACAAGGGAAAATAATTGACAACTACATCTGAGAGCCAGGCTTCCTCTAGAAATTAGAAGATCCTGGAGACTGTCTGCTATTTTAAGAAATTTCTTAATATACTACCTTCATTATATAACAATACCACAAAAGGGAATGGCAAAAACCAATGACTCATTACTATAAGCAACAGCAAACTAAAAGAACTTGAGATCATATACCGAATGAAGCTTTTCAACAGCTTTCTGAGACTAAAAGGACATGTTTATAAATGTGATTAATCACTCTTAGTCAACATTAAACAAAATGGCCGTATCTAGATTAAAAACAGTCATATCATGGCACCAATAAACAAGGGATAATATACAGAGTAGTGATATTGCATATGGCTTGCAACCTGAGGCACATTAAGAAGATCTGGAAGAATTTCAAGAGTTGCATTAAGCTAAAAAGTGGTCCAAACTGCTAACAGAACATAAGCCTGTTGTATATGATCACTAAGAATCACCATAAAAAGCACTAAGACTAGGCCTATTAACCACAAACTCAGAACACTTAAATATAAATAGTATTCACTTGTGAAAAATCTTCATAAATACGAATATGAATGATTCCCTATGTACATTTCCAAGAGATATTTGAGATGGCTGGTTTTTGATGAGGAAAAAAGGCAGGTTCTCCTAGGCTCTCATCCTTAGAATCAAAGTTGATAGTCATTAGGTTTTAAGACATCTAAGAAACAAAACATATACTATAACAGCAAAAAGGACTTTTTTCTTTTTTCAAGCAGCAATTAAAAATAACACAGCTCTGAGCTCTGAGAAGGTAGTAGGTTAAGAAAACAAAATTAAAACAACTCCTCTGAGTATATAAATCAGCTGTCATTAATCTGCACTGTACCAAGAAATGAATTTGCTATTCTTCAGTTAAATCATCAACATTTAAATACAAACGGAAAAAAAATAGAGTTTTGAGAAGTCTATTTTGTGTGACAGAAGTCACACAGGAGGTGAATTATAAAGTAAATCCCTCCAAAAGTCTTTGAAAAGTGTCAGGTCTCTCATAGTGAATTAATATCCAAAAGTCATGACTGTAGAGGGCAGTAAGCTTTATGGCTTGCCTCTTATGAAAAAGGAAAGGAACCTACAGATGAGAAGGAGGACAATAAATTTCTAAACCATGGTACTAGGTTCAACCCACTTGACAATCAAAGTGATCCAGCCATGAACGTACAACTGACATTTACTAGGTGGTACCCTATGGGACCAAATGAACTGGATTCTAGTAGTAAGGCCATTGTGCAGTGAGAATGACACTGAGGGAACAAGGAACTAGCCTGAGACCACCCAGCTACTCGACAGCAAAGCCAGGACTCAAATCCAAGTCTGAATCAACCTCAAGGTTGTATGATATACTCTAAGGGTCAGCTTTCTCAACTTAAATATTGGCATTTTCTAACATAAATATTGTTTACTCTGTTGAAGCTGTCACACTTTTAAAAACCAAAGATTATTCCTACAAACAAATATGCCAATATTAATATGAAAACTGTGGCAATTACAAAGGTTTTTTTTTTCCCTCCTTTTTCCAAAATTTCATCTGACACTTGTTTATTCAACTAGAATTACCTGAATTAAATGAGTTTTTAAAGTGGTACAAGGAACAGAATGTGGTAATTAAAGGGCAGGGCACCTGGGTGGCTCAGTCAGTTAAGTATTCGACTCCTGATTTAGGCTCAGGTCATAATCTCAGTTGTGAGATCCAGCCCCATGTTGGGCCCCATGTCAGGTCCTGTGCTGGGCATGCAGACTGCTTAAGATTCTCCCTCTCCCTTTGCCCCTTCCCAATGCATGCACATATGCTTGCTAGAAAAAAAAAAAAAAAAAAGAATGTATTAGTTAACAGTTGGGCTCTGGAACCATTTAGGATCTCAATCCCTATTTCCCCACCAGTGAGTTGGGCACTAGCTTGGACAATTCACTCATCTGCTCTATGCTTTGGTTTCCTCATCTGTAACGTAAGAATTAAAATTTTTTTTTGTTTCACATGTGTCTCACTGGCCAAGGAAAAAATAAATGAGATGACACAATACACTTAAAACAGGCCTAGTGCTTAAGACGTACTCAGAAAAAGTCTGAAGAAAAAAGACTGGTACACAGGCTCAAAAACAATCTAATCCAAGAGGCCTACCACACTCTAAATGGATTCATTACCCCCTTTATCAGTAACAGCCAAGTCTAAATGTCTGTGCATGCCACCCCCCCCCACTATGTTAACATAATTGCCCTTTGATTAATGGATTTACTTGAAGAAAGAAGAAAGTGGTAGCTCTAAGAGCAACCAGTAGGAAACCGTGTGACTTCCACAGTACAACATGCTCAGACAGGGCTGTGATCAGCATCCTCAATTCTAAAATTCGGCACACACATCTCAGCAGGAAGCCAGCCAGATGTGCCTTCCGTGTTGGCTTGACTTTTGCCACATGTGACTTTGTTATCTTGAGCCTTCATTTAAAAAAAAAAAAAAATTTTAACATTTATTTATTATTGAGAGACCGAGAGACACAGAGCATGAGCAGGGGAGGGGTAGACAGAGGGGGAGACACAGAATCCGAAGCAGGCTCCAGGCTCTGAGCTGTCAGCACAGAGCCCAATGCGGGGCTCGAACTCACAAACTGCGAGATCGTGACCTGAGCCGAAGTGGGATGCTTAACCAACTGAGCCACCCAGGTGCCCCCTGAGCCTTAATTTTTAAAAGCAACTTTTTCTTACGAAAGAAAGAAAGAAAGAAAGAAAGAAAGAAAGAAAGAAAGAAAGAAAGAAAGAAAGAAAGAAAGAAAGAAAGAAAGAAAAAGAAAGAAAGAAAGAAAGAAAGAAAGAAAGAAAGAAAGAAAGAAAGAAAGAAAGAGAGAAGGAAGGAAGGAAGGAAGGAAGGAAGGAAGGAAAGAAAGAAAGGACAAAACACTAACAACAACGACAAAAAAACAAAAACCAAAAACCCCTAAGCATTGAAATGAGCATCATCTCCTATCCTACCTGGTGGTACTGCAGCCACCTCGCCTTGGGTTGGCCAGTCCCATCTGACTGCTTCCCTACTGCGGGTAAAGTCTTGGTAAAAATCAAATATAAAAAGCCTGATGGATCCTGGCTGTGCTTTATGGATGAATGGACTGTGTGATGGATAGTTGTGTGTGTGTGTGTGTGTGTGTGTGTCCACAGTGGTCCCAAGGAACCATATTCCCTCCATGTCTCCAGGGTTTAACTGCCTCCCTACATACATGAGTCAGTTGTAACAGCAGCTAGAGTTTACTCAGTACCCATCCACGTGCAAGGCACCATTAACCTTTCAGTGTTTTATCATTCTCACACCATCAAGAGATAGAATGCCCTTTTTAAAAATGGGGAGATTTACTCTTACTCATCAAGAGTAAGTGAATTGTCCAAATACCACAAAAGAAATGCACCGACTTGCCTATTTTACACCTGAGAACTCTTCCGTTGGCCACGCTACTCCCTCCACATTCACATATTTTCTTGCGCATCTGAACCTGTACCATCGTTAGAGCTAACAGATTACAGCACTCACCCCTACCCTTCCAAACCCAATCTTACAGAGGCTTTCTTTCCAGTTCACTGTCCCAGCAGATTTTAAGCGAGCCCCTAAAAAACAAATTCAGTAAATGCTTCCTGAGGACCTGTTGGGCTCCAGGCATGGTGTTAAGACACTGGTGATGTGCTGCTGGTGAGCAAAAGGAACACAGACCCTGACCTGTGGGGCTACAGACTTGCAGGAAGAAGAACATGGAACGTGGCCAGCAAGGACAGAAACAAAGATTTTCTTTTGCATGATGGTGGGAGTTCTTCAGCCACACTGATACAAAGGCCAGTGTGGCCCCGGAGGCCTGTGCCAGGGGTAAGACAGCCACTCTGGACTCTAGGCCTAGGCCTTTCAAAGAAATCAGGAGGAACTCAACACACCTATTCAGAGTGCTTCCTGACTATTCTGAGTAGGAAAGGAAGAGCAAACATGCAGATTCTCGGGTTTTGGCGTGTGACGGTTTGTTTTCACAGCCGGGCAAGAGGAAGTGCACATGCCTCCACCGCCACTCAGGCCTTTTCATTACTCAGGAGAAAGCTTGCTTCCTTGGGCACCAAAGAGAGAAGTGAAAAGGCAGCTCTTCCCGTCATCTTCAGACTTTCCCTTCTATCCGTGTCCCTGGGGGAGCCAACAATGCAGCTGGTTCTCCCTTCATACCCCACATAAATGGGGAAAGAAGCCAAGAGGAAGGAAGCGGTCTGGGTGCTGTGTGAAGCTGAGGGGCACCTCACCCTCGGCCTTCAGGTCAGCAATGTGGATCTCGCCTAAGGCTACAAGTGACAGGCTCAGTCAGGACTTGGAATCAGAAAGTGCCCCCCCCCCAATCCCCAACAACAGTCCCTCGTGTGGCACCGGCCTCTCTGCCCCCATCAGCCAGAGTAGAAATGGTTCTGAAACATTAAACAGGCAAATCAGTTAGCAAATGGTGTACAAAACAGTCACCAGGAGTTGCAGAGTGAAAGTCATGTGGGCAAACATGGACAACAGACATGCAGCTTGGCCTGCAAAGTGTTTTAAAATTGGGAGAGTTTGAGGGGCACCTGGGTGGCTCAGTCGACTGAGCATTCCACTTCAGCTGAGGTCATGATCTCATGGTTTGTGAGCCCGAGCCCCATGTCAGGCTCTGTGCTGACAGCTCGGAGCCTGGAGCCTGCTTCGGATTCTGTGTCTGCCTCTCTCTCTGACCCTCCCCACTTGTGCTCTGTCTCTGTCTCTCAAAAATAAATAAACATTAAAAAAATGTTTTTTAATTGGGAGAGTTTGTAAATCTTGATATACATCTTCTCCAGAAATGTTGAAGGATCAAACAGTGGGTCTACATTCCCAAGGAGAATCTGAGACAGGCCACTCTACTTAGAAAGGGCATGCCCTCTCCCCAGTCACGTCCCAGGGGCCCTGGATGCAAAGCCTACCATTCATTTGCACCACCTGCCTGGCCACTGTGCAACACGAGTCTCTGAGCCCTGTCCTAAGTAAGGACTTCACGTTTTCTATCTCACACTACACTGAATGGAAAATCAAGTAGCATAAATCTAGAATAAGCAAACATTGAGGGGGTTGAGGTTTATACTTGTGCTTCTCTTACAACAGTTGCCAAGCCCTAACACAGAAGCAGCAGCTGAGGACATGGGGGGCAGAAGGGAAGGCGTGGGTACGGGAATAATGCAGTGCCTGTAGAATGAGCGGAAGCATGCCACAGGCCTAGCACAGCCCATCGTGGAGCACACTCTCACTCTCGTGACCGCAGTCTAACCACAGGGCAGGACGAAATCCTCAAATGCCTTCATCCCATGCACTACGGTTTTCAGTGGGCTTTGGCCAAATACTGAGACTACTTAGACACGCAAATCTGAACTTCAGACTCTGCATCCCATCTGTACAGCTGCTCCTCCCCTCCCTGCAAGAAAGTGGAAAGAACCAGATTTCCTTTTAGCAGTTCCAGAGAAAAAGGAATCAAGGAGGCTGAAGTTCAAGTTGCCTAAGCAGATGTGGGAAACCAGGATGTGCAGTCCAGGGCCCAGGCCTGCCTAAATACAACTTCAGCAAAAGTAAACCTCAAGCTCTTTGCAACTACAGAGACTGGTCCCTTCTTATATTATCTTTCATGCTAAGTCCTAACACAAATTATGAAAACAAAAAAGGGGAAACACATTTTCAAGAAGTGAGACATGTTTTTGAATCCTAACCACGCCACTTTATACAACTCCTTCTAATCAGAAAATTAGAGTTTCATCATCCTGGTTCTTCCGATATAATCGTAACCTACTAATAATTATTGCTCTATTATCATTAACAGCAACATTTTTAACATATTTATAGAATGTTTCATGAATCTCAAAGTGCTCATGTCCCCTTAGAGGCAGACAAGGCAAATGCTCTATGCCAACTTAATATGTAAAGGCACTAAGGCACAAAGCCTACAAGTAACTTGTTCAAGGTCACACAGCTGATCACAGTTAATACAACTCCACAGCTTATACATGAATTCCAGGAATATATAAAGTGACTCAGGTGTCAAGAAAATAATAGACCTTGGTGAAGAGTAAATAGATGAAACACTGTCATCTGCCTGCATATACACACATACCTTGAAACACACAGATGCCAAAATAAAAATTAATTTAATTAAAATTTAAGGTTAAATAATTAATGTTAAATATGTAAATGTCAATATTTTAATGTTTAAAAATCATTCTAATGTTAAATTAACAGGATCTACCTAGTTCTTCTGATAGATTACTAAGAAAAGGTGACCAGTCTGAATTACAGGTTTAAAATGTAATGTGTGTATTACTCCTAAAAGAGTGTGATAACCACAAAGCAACCACTCACTCACAACACATCTTTCCATAGTCGATTCAACATTCAATGTAATTACTCCTAAATGGGCAACACTGTGACATTCCTTCCAATGAAGTATGTCAGTGGAACACACAAGACCCTCAACCCTGAGCACATGTCGCCCTCTAGTGGCAAGCACCTCTCAGCATCCTGGGTGGAGACGTCGCTCACTGCAAACAACCGTGTTTTAGAGAGCTTACAGAGTGATTTCATTCAAAAATACAAAATGTAATTTCTGCCCTTGGTAAGAGATGTACCATGATCTCTTAAGAGTGCTAGTGAATAACTTTAGTCTCTGTGGATGAATGAGGCATGCAATCCTGAAGTTGGCCAGTTCATTCACTATAAAGTTGTAGAGTCAAGCTAACCACAAAACTCAAGGGGTTTGGGTACAGCTAAAATGCTCACAAGGGAACAACGCAGTCTTTACTCAACTCTCAGTGCAGAAAGCTTAGCAGTCCAAAAGGACACCTTGAATTTTAGGTATCCCTATTTTCCTTCCACGTATCTTAGTTTACGTATTGAAAACCTTAGTACTCTTGCAACCTTTTACCTAAGTCTTTATTACAAATAGACTTTAAGGGCTCCACTCCAAAAGAACACAGTAATACTCCAACCTGTGTCAATAAGCAGAGTATTATGCAGACTTTTATAATCCGTGTGCTCCACAGAAGCACCGAATGAAGCATTGCCACTGAGACTTCACAATGAATTAGAAAATTCACTCGGGGCGCCTGAGTGGCTCAGTCGGTTAAGCGACTGACTTAGGCTCAGGTCACGATCTCGTGGTTTCTGAGTTTGAGCCCCGCATCGGGCTCTATGCTGTCAGCTCAGAGCCTGGAGCCTGCTTCGGATTCTGTGTTTCCTTCTCTCTCTGCCCCTCCCCCACTTGTGCTCTGCCTCTCAAAATAAATGTAAAAAAGAAAAGAAAAGAAAAGAAAAGAAAAAGAACATATACTCAGTCTACCTCACTCAACATTCCAATATCCTACTTGGCAGCAGTGAACTCGAACCTTATCTTCAAGAAGCCAGGGGATGACACAAATTATTCCAGAAAGAGGAATAACCTAGAACAGGTTCACATCAGGTTCACATAAAGGTATATAAGGAAAGTCTGGGGGTTTTTGTTTCCATTGTCTAATCTCTCCTTTCCACATATGCATTCCCAAAAGCTAGTATGGAAATCAAAGATAATAGTCATCAGTTGACTAAGGTATTCTTTGAAGGTAGGTACCATGTCTTAAAACTTACCTCTCTGTTCCTGGTGCCTAGCACAACCTGGACATACCATGGGTGCTCTCCATTGTAAAAATAAGACAAACTTCTTCATTCTCCCAAAATAAGGTTGAGGGGGGAAAAAACTGGAAAACCTTTGTTTATAGACAGTTCAATAATGAAACAATCTACTCTAAGAAAGCCTAAAATAATAATTGTCTGTGATGATAAATTTTATGTGTGAATTCAGCTAGTCCATGGTACCCAGTTTTTTGGGTCAAAATTCAGTCTAGATGTTGCTGTGAAGTTATTCTTCTAAATGTAGACAACATTTAAATCAGTAAACTTAAAGTAATGCAGATTATTCTCCATAAGGTAGGTGGACCCCACCCAATTAGTTGAAGGCCTTACGAGAAAAGACAGGTCCCTGAGGAAGAAGGAATTCTGCTTCCAGACTGACTTCAGACTCAAGGCTGCAACATCAATTCTCCCTAGGGTCCCAAGCCTATTGGCCTGTCCTTTACGTTCCAGACACGTCTGCTCCCAGAATCCTATGAGCCAATTCCTTAAAATAAATACTTTTCACTTTTATATATATGTATGTAAATATATGTACACACACACACGCACAGTTTTTTTTCTTTGTTAGCTCTGTTTGGAGAATCCTAATACGGGTTTTTTTAAAAAAATATGATCACAGTATCCACTCACTGCTCTAAATATTAAAATATATTACCCCAACGTTAAAGTTAAACCATTATATAAAGTCCAATCACCAGATAAAGAATATTCTGCTAAAACTAAAATGATGGGGAGTGATAATAAAAGGGCCAAGAAAAGTCTTTCCAGTAACTATACCTAAGCAAATAAGCCCAATGGACATTCTTTTTTAATAATTTGGGGGCATTTTAGTCCAACAATAAAATGATTTCAGGGTGTAGACCCCTTCATAAGTTATTACGCTTCATAGAAAAGACTTCACCAGAATTTACTGAATGAAAAAAGAGAGAAAATATGCTGAGAAATTTTAAATGAAAAGAAGAAAAATATTAACTACCTCTTGGTTATCTTTGTTTTGGTTTGCCCAGAAAATCTTATGATAAAGCGTCTCCATTGAATTGCTGGAATCAGTTCGGTCAAAACAATGTCGATCCAACACTTCCAACGTGTGCAAAACCCGACTAATGGTCACCCCTAGATGTGGAAATTAAGCAAGCAGTTAAAGAGGTCAAACAAAGCCAAACAGCATAGTATAAAGCCATCATTATGTAGGGCAAAAGGAATTTCAAGAAAGTGTCATTCTCAGCATGTGAGAATTGCCAACAAAACCAAACCTGACATTCTGGACAGCGAGGAACTAAAGGGCACAGAAAGAGGAACGCCCTCAAAAGTCACTAGGTGCCTCTGTCAAAAAGCATCCTTATCCAATACGTTGACTGAGTTATAAGAATCAGAAACAGGGCATCAAGTCCCACATTCAAAAGTACTCCTTCTTCTCTTGGGTTCTGTACCTGCTGTTGACTCTTGGCACTTGTCAAAAGACCACCGAACTTCCACTGCACGGCCTCTTTGTTTTATCTGCTGTTCTACCTCATAAATCCTTGCCCGAACCTGAAAGATAATCGCTTCTAATTAACTTATGCCTGGAAAGCCACAGTGGCTGTCTAAATCACGTCAGGTTTTTCCACATGAGCAGAGCATCCTACAGGGAACTACAATCGTGACTGCACCGTAACAAATTTAGCCTGTTGTCCAAGAAGCGCATTTTAAAATTTACGAGGGGTGATTCAATGCCAGTTGTCAATAACAAACACTCACAAAAAATAAATGCTTGCTTTACAAGTAAAAATTTTTTAGGATATCCTCTATGGGAAGGTGAAAGCTCTCAAGTATCATTTTTGAGCCATTCTTCTATGTATGAAAATAGCTAGGCATGTTTTATGAATTTAAGAAAATTGCTTGGTGAAAAACAGGGATCTTACTCTCAACATTAGTCACAGTCCCGCGGTTTAAATTTCTTAAGTCTCTGAACCAAATAACCCAGCACTAATAAAAACAGTTACTAAATATCACAGACTGCCATCTACGGGAATTGTGTCATGTATGAGAGCCACCATCACAATTACCGTCTGGGTGGCAGGACTCTTTGCAAGAGCTGCCCAGCAAGAGCTAAAGGAGGAAGGGAGCAATGTGAGGAACTTCTGCGGTCCAGAGAGGCTAACTACTTCCCCCCACGTCCCTCAGAGAGATGGGGAGCAGGGCTGGGAAGGGCAGGCATCCAAGCATCTGAGAGGCTAACACCCACTTGGCTTGCTGTGTCGTGATGCCTCTCAGTGAAAACACCCATCCAACCACCGTAACAGAGAGTCTACCTGCTGATTGAAAGCTGTGTTCCCACCCGGCATGGGGAGACTGGAGGGGGCCACCTGCAGCAGATCCAGGGGCGAGCCTGGGTTGGCGCTCTTATTGTCGTTTGTGGAATAATTCCACACCAAGGCACTTGGGCAACAGAGAGTGACAGTCTGGAAATGAAGCAGGAAAATCCAGATATTTAAGAGGAACAAGTATAACAGCTTAACAATAAAAACAAGGCCTCATCGTAACTATATTATAGTTTCCTACAAGTACCCATTCTCAACTTTTCAAGTCTTAAGACAAAACTAAAATAGAATTATTAATTTGAAATGGAGGTGGTACAGCTACTGAGAAATTAAGGAATATTATGATTCATAAGCTAACATTCCAGCACAGAGAACCTAGGAAACTTAATAAAAACACAGTAATTATCACTTAAAAATTGTCACTTAAAACAATTTTTTCATGCAATTAGAAAAAGGAGAGATGGAATTAGAATGTGTAATTTCTAAAGTTATAAAATCTAAAAAGGAATTTGTTTTAATCTATGAAATAATCTCTGAGATAATGCAGTAAATAGCTTCATAAATGCTAGACAGACAGTAACCCTAGACCAGTGGGTGGCACATTTTCTATAAAAAGACAGAGAGTAAATGCTTTAAGCTTTGCAGGTCACCTATAATTTGTCACATATTCTTTTTGTTTTAATAACTCACTGGAAATATAAAATATATTCTTAGCTCGTTGGCTGGCACTGGCCTACAGATTATAGCTTGCCTACCTCTATGTTACACCCTTGCAGACATTTTTCTTCAACCAGCTTGCATGAAGCACCTTCTATGACCCCTCACTCACAGACCACAACGATCCCATGAGGTAGGTAATGCTATTCCCCCCACTGTACCACAGAGGAATAGGAGCCACAGAGGAGAGTAATAACCAGCCAAGTTGATTTCAGCACACGTGTCTAGAACCTCTATGCTATCGTTCTGCCTTCTAAACTTAGAGTCGATATTATGGCTCCAGTTTAAACAAGTCCTTGCTCCATACTGAACACTGCATCATCACAACCCTAACCATGTGTGGTCACCAAGTAGGAACTGTCACCATCCCCCTCACACACAGGAAACAGAGCCTAAAGGTTACATTAGAAACTGGAAGAGCAGAGGCTAAAATCAGGTCTGCAAGTAATCTAAAAAACAGGTTTCGGGCACCTGGGTGGCTCAGTCAGTTAAGCGCCCGACTTCGGCTCAGGTCATGATCTCACGACTCGTTGAGTTTCAGCCCAGCATTGGGCTCTATGCTGACAGTTTAGAGCCTGGAGCCTGCTTCGGATTCTGTGTCTCCATCTCACTCTGCCTCTCCCCCACTTACACTCTATCTCTGTCTCTCTCTCTCTCAAAAATAAAAAATAAACATTACAGAAAAAAAAAAAGTCTTAACTATCATGTTGTTGTGCCACTCAACAACAAACTGTGAGCTTGTTAGAGAAGGGATGCAATGTTTCTTCTAAAATGCAAAACTGAGTATCACAAAAACTAGATTCTGAAGTCTAGGAGACATCTCTGTGGAAACCAGGTGGCAGATATGAAGAACGTCAAGTCCCTGAGCCCCACTACTGTGTCTGTCTCCACTGGTCCACATACCCGTCTCCTTCCTCCTGTGTGTGAGGAGGTCGGGGTTCTCATCTCCTGTCCATCATGGAGTTCTTCCCAGTGTTCTTAAAATCACCAATACCCAGGGCACTGATCTATCACAGACCCCTCTTCTCCTGTTTGCACTCTCTACTAGTTTAATCTCAGCTGAGAAATATGTTCAAATCTGGGGCGCCTGGGTGGCTCAGTCCGTTGAGCGTCCGACTTCAGCTCAGGTCATGATCTCGTGGTCTGTGAGTTTGAAGTCCCGCGTCAGGCTCTGTGCTGACAGCTCAGACCCTGGAGCCTGTTTCAGATTCTGTGTTTCCCTCTCTCTCTGCCCCTCCCCCACTCATGCTCTTTCTCCGTCAAAAATAAACAAACATTAAAAAAATTTAAAAAAAAAAGAAATATGTTCAAATCTGACCATCAAAAAAACAAAACCTTTTAAAAAATCTCCACTCACTTAGCAGCAATCTCTCTCCTTTCCTTCCACAGACAGGTCTCTCAAAAGAACAGGTAGCATTATTTCTCCTCCTTTTCATCACTCCTGAACCCGCCTTACAATGGCTTCTCAACTGACCACCGTCTTATCAAAGACAATCCAGCTATCTTCTTACCAGACTTCCCCAATATGGGGGCACTGCCCACTACCATCTCCTTTTGGAAACTTCCTGCAGTAGCTAGAGAAGCAGCTCAGCATGGTGGGTAAGAGTGTGGACCCTGGATCCAGACTGCCTGGGTGTGAATTCCAGCTTTGCCACTTACTTGCTGTGTGACCTATGCCCCCATTTCATCATTCATGTTACAGCAGTAATATTGGTTCCAATCTCATAGGATGTTCTGAGAAGTGACTTAATACACGTTACAATTTAGAGCGATGCTTAGAACACAATAAATGCTAGTAAGATTATAACAGAATCGTAACAATAGCATTCCTATTCTCGCTGTCCTTGTCTCTCCATAACAATAGTCTTTCCCCTTCCTTTTCTGTCCAGTCTGGCCACACTTTCACGGCCCCCTCCGTGGACTGCCCTTCAGCCGCCTCTTCACCACTCAGGCCACAGGTCACCACTCACTGCTAACTCTTCACGTAATCTCACCCCCTCTTGGGGTTTGGGTCAGCCAAGTGTCCCTGAGGGATTCAAATCCACACATCTGGCTGGATGTCTGGCATCAACTTCAAAATGAGACGTGTAAAAACTTCCGGAACAAAATTATTTAGAGATGCTAAAGGACAAATAATCCAAAACAGCCCAAAAGTGAACTTACCTAGACTCTCCCAAACTGACTTTTTTGGCCTTGTCTCTCCCTCTCTTTCCCCTCCCTTGCTAGTCCCACAAATCCTCCCTCTACTGTGGCCACAACAATCTAAATCAACGGCACAACTGACCATGGCACCTTCCTGCCTAAAACCCTACAGTCGATCCCAATCATAAGGCACCTAGGGAGTCTTATATGCCCACACTCCAACAGGCTTTACACTTGATGTTCCATTAATACCAACCTGCACACAGATGACTGATCAACCCTCTGGCCCTTTTCTCATGCTGCTCCCTCTGCCAAGAATACTCTTAGCACCTTTTTTTTTAAAAAAAAAAAAAAAACTCTTATAATAGGCACTAGTCAGAACTGCTTCCTTCAGAAAGCATCTCTGAATTCTGGGTTGAACTACAAGTTCCGCTTCTCAACTCCCTTAGTCCCCTGCTCATCCTTCCACTGGCCTTTGCCATAGTATATGGAAACTGTCCATTGACAAGCCTGTCTTCCCCACGAGACCATAAGCTCTACCTGAGTGGAGAACATGTCTTTAAGGCCAGGCCAAAGCCTCTTAGTGAAGAGCAGGACACCTTAAGAGCCCCAGAAATGGAACCTGAACACTAACTTGTGAGCTTCTCTAGGACGGGGCTGTATCTCATTCCTGACAGCATCGGCCCAGTGGCCTGCACGTGACTGGATGTTCAAGGACCACACAAGCAGTGATACTTGGCCAAACAACAGAGCCTGACAAATTACCTGGATTTTAAAGAAATAGAGAGGATGGCAACCAACTTAGGATGTGGACTGAGGAAGCTATAAAATGCTGCACTGAGAAAATGTCTTTCCAAAAGCAAAGTAATATAGCAGACTTATTCTGTGGGTTCCCTCAAGGATTTTATCATTGAGAGTGCTGCATGGTATAATAAAAGGTAACTACAAGAACTTTCTTCTACACAGAAGCAACAAATCTGCACTCAGCTTGATCCAACATAGAAAAATAAAAACATGAAACTTCAATCTGTAAATTATTTGGATGAGGAAAAAACTGGAATGTGACGTGAAAGTTGAAGGGGCAATTCTTAACTCGATTATCTCCTACGCTGAATTTTAACATAAAACAGCAAGGGCCAGGGACTTACCTGCAACATACAACTAAGTCCATAAACCAGGGGGCCATGCTGTGCACAGGAGAGGAAGTCTGAGAAGGCCAGCTGCACGGGACTCATGACGGGGCCAGGGGGGCCAGGGCTGGGGGCCCCGATGCTTGAGTTGTTTGGTCCTATCATCATGTGGGGCGAGTGGGCAGCAAGGAGGCTGGGGCTATCGCTCAGCAGCAAGGCAAGACGCCGGGCACAAAAGTAGGCAAGACGACGAGACAGGTAAGCCGACTGAACAAACTCGTCCGAATACTGAGAAGCACAAGGACAACGGGCTTCAGTCACGTCTGATACTGCTCGGTGAAACAACTATTTTAACAAAGACTTTTTTCATTAAGAGAAAGGGGGGGGGGGGGGGGTACTTCACAAGTACTGTAGAAACCAGTGCTGTCCAATGGAAACAACACAAGCCATATATGTAATTTTAAGTTTTCCATTAAAAAAATAACAGGCAAGTGGCACCTGGGTGGCTCAGTCGGTTGAGCTTCCGACTTCAGCTCAGGTCATGATCTCACAGTCTGTGAGCTCGAGCCCCACATCAAGCTCTATGCTGTCAGTTCAGAGCCTGCAGCCTTCTTCTGATTCTGTCTCCCTCTCTCTCTGCCCCTCCCCCACTCACACTCTGTCTCTCAAAATATGAATAAACGTTAAAAAAAATTTTTTTAATAAATAAATAACAGGCAAAATTAAATAAGTAACGTATTTTATTTAGCCTATCATACCCAAAACACTATCATTTCAACAGGGAATCAACACAAAAAGATTTCATGAGACATTATACACTCTTTTCTGAACTAAATGTGAAATCTGGTGTGCGTTTACACTAAGAGCACATATCAAATTGCACTTGTCATAGCTCGAGGGCTCGAAAGCTACCTGGGGCTAGTGGCTACTCTAATGGACAGCATGGGCACAGACCATCACAGGGAGGATACACAAGACACCCACACAGTGCAGTCTCCAGGAGGGTACGAGGGAGAGGAAGAGAATTACTTTTCACTAGATACTCTTTCATATTGCTTAAATGACCAAATGCATGTATTAACTTTCCAGGAAAACTTTATGTTTTCTAAGTAAATCGTAACCAAATAACCTAAATTTTTAACAGATCTTAAAGCAATCATTAAAACAGGAAGTTCCCACCCCCAGTGGCTCAAAGAATGTCAAATGAATATAAAAGATCCTCTAATGCTTAAAAAAGAGATGATTTTGTTTTGTTTTCACAGACATCTGTGCGAATGGGGAGATAGTATGTAAAGAGCTGTCTGCTTAGCTCACTGACGGGCGGCATTAGCGCAGGTGAGAATACTTTAGAAGGACACGTGGTTAAAAACTATGAACGTGGCTGATACATGTGGAGTAGCATCGAGCCATTTTTCCCTTCTATCCCAAAGATAATGTTCTTCCTCTTCCACCTCTACATACTTAATCATCCTAATCAGACTCCTTTCTTGCCCATAAAATCAGCTGGCTCATGGTCACATGTACTATACCTGCAGCATGAGTGGTAACAAGAGTTTAAGAAGGTCATCATCCATCGGTCTGATCTTCTCTAACACATCCAAGATCCATGTCAAATATTCATGTTTTTCTAGCATTCCTTCCTTCAATGAAAGAGAAAGTCACACCGATGATGTTAAAGCAAGACCAATTCACATTCAAAAAGGAGCACTGTAACTCTTTTGCTGGAGTGTAATTTTACTACTGTTATTTGTGTTGTATGGTCTCCTTGACCACACCCCAAATTCCAAACGAAACAAAGTGCCAGTGTGATTCTGTATAATCGGTTTGGGGTGGGTTTTTTGGTTTTCTTTTTTTCTTGGTAATCTGCTTCATTCTAAATGGAAAACAATTAATTCCTAAGAGAAAGGAAATTCAGAAGCTTTCAGACTCTGAGGACATGTTAAGCATGTGTCCAGATTTCCAGGGAGTATGAACTTATGTCACAGGAGGAAACTTGTCCAGTGGTGATAATTATACAGAACAAAAGCCCCCATCACACTATCATCTCAGCAAGCATTTGAAAATCCCATTAGGTCTAATGCCCTCCCAATAACCCCTGCCTCTATCCTAAAATGAATTTCAGATACTATAACCTATGCATGAAATATAACCTTAAAAAATCAACATAATGGCCTAATTAACTGTTAACAAATGAAAAAAATTATAATAAAATAATGTATAAATGTTCCAACATAACTACACTAAAAATAACAACACACCTCAGATTTCCAAAATGTTCCAGAGGTGGTCTAGCCCCTCTTGCACCATTAACATTTTCATTTACTACTTTCATATAAACACACACACATACATACATATAAACCAACTATTCTTCTATGATATTCTATGTGTGTATGTATTTAATATCATGTTACAGTTTTGTATTATGACCTACATCATGAAAGAATCTTCAAAATAGAAACAAAAAGATACGCTTTCTGGGAAAGACACTTGTATCTTTAAGGTCATTCTGATAACCACCTTAGTAGTTAATATGAATGCCTACTTTACTCCTAGCAACTTTTTCTTACCTATTTATCACCAGTGGTCCACTATCATGGTTATCAGCGATTTGTGTGAAAATATACTGACAAATCATAGCTTCAGTCTTTAAAAGATAACAGTGACACTGGCATGACATCAAGATATCTACTGGTTGCTAATTTCTAAATTTTAAAATGCCTTAAATCCAAGAGTTAAATGGTTAGTCACAAAAAAGTACAATTAAAAATTTTAAGACCAGTGAATTTGAAGTTGATAAAGAAATGAATAAAATGGAATTTTGTACTTAACATATAAGAGATGGCAAGTGCGAGGTTCAAAAAAGAGTCTTCATTAATATGACTTTCAACGGCTACACATCCATCCTCAAGATGCCTCTGTGTACATACCCACACCCTTATTTCTGCACATGTATCTGCAGGTGTATGTACTAAGTCAGTTTCACATTTCAGAATATGGCAAATTAAAATATACTAAACTTTTAAATTCAAACATTAGTGACCCAATTAAATTCATCCATTTAGGACCTGCTTCCTATAAAGGAGATACTGATTTCAATGTTCCCAATACACAAAGTAATCCTTCCAAAAACATTAAGCATGTTGACACACTTTTTCGAAGATGCAGACTAAATCCTCCACCCAGTCAAAGTCGTTAAAAACTCAGAGCAGGCACCAAGGGAGTCCTCTGCTAAATGGAACTTGCATTTGTAAGAGTTGTTTCAAATGCCTTAAAACTAACAATGCTACTTGCCAAAAAGACCAGGCTTTTTCCCACTTTGAGCTCTTAGGAAAATTCTCTTATAGTCTGGAAATTATAAAGCTCTGAAAGGAAAATTTAGAAACTACATATCTTTTTTACCCCTTTCCTCTTTGGTCAAGATAACAGGTAGTCAAAGTCTCTGCTAGTCATAAAACTTCAGCTGAATACACTTCTCCCTCTTCCTCACTAGGAATAAAGACTGAAGCAAAAAACAGCACAAGTGCCCTCTTCTGGTCAATATGATTTACATCAGCTTCTCGGAGAGGAGGATTCAGTCATTCCTCAATGGCCTTATTCATCCTCCCAACTACATTTTAAACTGCTGCTGAGCCAAATTAACATGACCCTCTTATGGAGAAACTAAGCCCTAATGGAGATCTATGAGACAGGAAATACCCACGCAAATATTTTCTGAATGTATCTAATTTTTGCAAAAGAAAAGGTTTACAGGGATTATATTTAATACAGCAAAGGCAAAGTAATTAACAGCATTAAAAGGGCTAAGACCATTGAAAGCTGGAGATCAATATATCCAATAGAAGCTGTCATGTCAGGGCAAAGGTGTTACCTTCAATACAACTCAAGGTGAGAAATGTCAGACTGTTTTCTTTCAACATATTGGTTCATATAAAGATATCACTTGACTCCTAAAAAACTAAACTATAAAGTATTTGCTCTCTTCTTAAAAGCAAGCTAGACAGCCTTGAGGTTCTTGGGAAGGTTACCTGGAACATGTGAAATGCCAACTTTTCGTTGTATTCCCATTGCTTCATGGCTTGCTCCACATCTGGTGGCACTGGGACAGGACCATCACTTGTGCTGGAAGCCATGTGGTAAAAGTCAGAAATCTTGGCCAGCTGCTCTCGAAGATATCTGGTAGATATTTGTGTCCACTCTGCATTAAAAAAAAAAAAAATTTTTTTGTTTTAATTTCCAGACAAGATGGATAGAATAATTAATGTTTTCTCCCCCTTTCTGACAATCTTAAGGGTGTACATATAAAACAAACATCTATTACAAAAAAGTGGTTTTGACACAGCAAGCACTGTGCGAAGAAGTACAACCACCCCAGAGCCTGTAAGTAATGCAACGTGGCCAGACCTAGTAGGAATGTTGGCCAGCTCTTGGGTGGAAAGGACGGCTCTCCCCTTGCGCCTCTGTGACCCCTAAGCTAGGAGAAGAGTTGCCCACACTTGAGTTATGTGCATTTAGTGATGCTCCGGGAGCATAAAAGATTTTTTTTGCATACAAAAAGCCACAAGCAGGAAATAGAACTGTGGAGGTGAGTACTTCAAGAAATTTCAATTCTACTGAAGAATTCAAAACCCTTCAAATGCAAGTCTTAAGGTAGATTTTTCAGGCTCCAAGTTGGATTTCTAACATGCCTAATTAAGATCTGTTTTGTTTTCATCAGTCTGTAAGAGGAGTGGCATTCGCCATGGGCTGGCCCTTCACAGCATTCCGACCTGCACTCTCCCCCTCCCCGCACCTGCCACAAACACAAGCGCGGCTGCCTCTTGGACAGCCATCTGGACCTTCAATTAGTCTCCGCTCCACAACCAACACAGGATGCCTCAGAACTCAATCAGAAAGAGTAGTGAGCAACAAAAGGTAGGAGTACAGAAAGGAAATAGGAAAAGTACCATTACAAAAAAACAAAAACAAAAAACAAAAAAAACAAAAAACAAACTAACAAAAAACACTAAAATTATTCAAAAATGTCTGCCAGAGGGGCACAAATTAAATCAGTGTGTTGCCTCTGGCAACTGTGAGGGATGTGATGCCAACTTTAGCCCATTCTGTGGATAAAAATGTAATAATTGCATGCTCACAGCCAAATTTCCCCAAGGATTAGTGAAACAGCATTTCAGAAGAAACCACCCTACTGAAACGTTACCACACAATGCTGTTTTCCCATTATCCAGGCAATTGGCTCTCCCGCCTTATTTTTAAAGGAACCTATCTTGACAAAAGTAGGAGCAGAAACTAAACATCTGTTGGGGACTGAGGGCTTTCTTTTTATTTTTTAAGTACTGTTAAAAGTACTTGACAATAGTCCAGAGAGAACTACTGTTAAGTTTTGGTCTAAACAACTTATTCTCATTGTGTCTTATTTAAAATTTTCACATGCACGTGTTAAACTGTAGTAATTAAGCCAATGCAAAAAGATGAACAGATACTAGGTCAACATTCTGTCCCTAGTGTAACAGTATTTTAGAAAGCACCACCAATAACATACTAATATTCATCTATCAGCATTAAAGACATAATACATTATCAGCATCATCATCGGATGCCCCCATTATGAACTAATAGTCTCATGACACTCGTTTGACAAAACAAAATGCCCACCATCAGATGAGATAAGTTTAGCTTGGCTATAATAAGCAAAAACAAAAATAACAGGGATCCAAATCCTAGCTTTTGTGTGCCAAGCCTTGCTATTAACTCTCTCAGCATGGCACCATCCTCAATACCCCCACAGAATATTTTAGCCTCAAGAGCTAAAAATAACACACATATTCACACACCACCTACTTTGTCCAGGGTATATTTTCTTTTCAAGATTGTTAAATACATAAGAAATATGTGTTCACTACAGAAAAATGTGTAATGCAGAGATGAAAAAAAAAATCTGTAATCCCATCACTCATAATGAAATATTCTAATATATATATATCTTTTCAGTCATTTTTCCTTTATATGTGCTGGGATTTTTTTATTTTATTTTTATTAAAATAAATCTTTAATGTTTGTTTATTTTTGAAGAGACAGAGCATGAGAGGGGGAGGGGCAGAGAGAGAGGGAGACACAGAATCTAAAGCAGGCTCCAGGCTCTGAGCTGTCAGCACAGAGCCTGACACAGAGCTCAAACTCATGAACTGTGAGATCATGACCCAAGCTGAAGTTACATGCTTAACCTTAACCAACTGAGCCACCTAGGCGTCCCTATGCTGGAATGTTTATATAAACATGCATTTCTTTTAAAAATTATGCTGAATAGGACATTCCACAATCTGAACTCCTTGTGGGATTCAAATGGTATGCAAATGTAGGTCTCTTGAGTAGTGTTTTTTAACACTAACTATATTTAACTGGCAGTAAGTTATCATATCAATCAGATAGATTCAGAGGTCTGGGACATAAGAGTCTACAGAGGATTAGTATAAAAATTAGGATGCACACAAAATGTTTATTAAAAACTGAAAACAGAAAATAACAAATGGCCCCCAGTCTTCCAACACCATGAAATTATTAGGATCCACTGACATCCCTCATGGTTAGTTAGGACAAATAATGAAAACCGAGCAGGGCTGGGGGGTGGGGGCCGCAGTGGCAAGGCAGGCAGTGGTTCTCAGCCCTGGGTGTGAATTCAGTCCCAGGGGGAACTTCGACCAAATTCCAGTGCCTTCGGTTCCTCCTGCCAGATCTAGACTTAACTGGCTGGAGGAAGGAGCTGTTTTTTATCAGGTGATAAAAAGAAAATAGGAATGGATAAAAGTCACAGGGAAGATGGGCGGGGGGTGGGGGTGGGGGTAGGATGTGCAGTGTTCAAAGGTGCAAAAGGCGCAGAAAGTGACCAAGGAGACCACTCTGAATGTGGAGCAAGCAGCTCTAAATTCAAGCAGCTCCAAGGATACGGCCACATTTGCAGTTCACTGATGTCAAGCAGAACTCCAGGTCCGTGAAGCCGGATTATTAGAAAGTGTGTCCACATAATTCACATCGAGAGTGAGTGGCACCAGGAATCAAGACCGAAAAGAATGACTGGTCCCTTTGACAACACTCCCCGGAGCCTCCATGAATCCCACAGCCACTTATTGCCTCTTTGTTAATGCCTAATCCCCAAGACAGAAGGGGTTTCGGAGGTCATACAGCTCACCCTAGCATTTTATAGATCCGGCACAGCAGGCTTATGCAAGGTCACACAGCTAAGCCAGAAGTACACCAACAGGTGTGAGATGCCCCACTGTAGTACATGAAAACATGTAAATCGACAAACACATAAAGGTCATAACAGACATGCGCCAAGTTCCGTTAAAGATGATCCTCCTTGGCCTGGAATACCTGCAGTATTAATAAGAAAACTGGGAGCCTGACAGAGGAGGAATCTACCCTGGGGGCAAACACAAAGCATGCCAAATGCAGCAAGGCTCAAGGGGAAGGTATCCTGGCAGCAAAACATTAGTTGAGAAGCAATAGAGGGCTGCGTTTAGTGGTTTTGCTAAAATGAACTTTGGAACAGGATGGCCTTGGGTCCAAATTCTAATTCTGCTACTTGCCTATGTGATGTGAAACAAGGTATCTAACTCCTGCTAAGTCTCGATTTCCTCCTCTGCAATAGGAATCAATAAAATACACACACACACACACACACACACACACACACACGAGAGTTACCGTAAGGATGAGTTACTTAGCATGGTGCATACAATGCAGAAATAGATCAATATGTTGTAGCTATCATCACTATTATTGGGATGAAAAGTTTCCTGAAAGGAGACTAAGGGTTAGATCTTGACTATCAGAGGATAGCACCTGCTGTCACTGATGTTAGACCCTGCCACTGCCACAGCTGAGCTGCCAAGCCTAACATAATGCTCTGGATAAGGATTTATAAAATCAAACAATGAGTTTCATGGTTCCAAAACCTTCAATGGATCAGCAATCCTTAATGAATTAAGGCCAAACTCCTTACCTGGAACTTAAAATCATTTCAATTGCTACCTATCAGTAAGCACCTGAAGTTGCTTTCTGACTCTCATGCCCATGATGCTCTTTACCTACAATACCTCCTTTACTCACCTGTGTTCACTTGTGATAATTTTTCTGGACCCAATTCAAACGTGACATTGAATATGAAGCCTTCTCTAGTCTCTGGACACCAAGCCACCATGTAATGGGGCTCTCTCTGTTCCCTGATAGATCAGAATTTCTGTTCTTTCATCCTCTATCTCTTTCATCTCCATAAAACTATGTCTTATATAGTCAACATCAGAGTACTAATGTGAATCAATACACTATAAGGTGCTGCCCAAAGTAACTACTAAATTAAGTCACTCCCCAATTATTCTGCCTCCCAAATCTTCCTACAAACATCTTTGCTTTTTAGGGTTTTTTCTTTGTGTTTGTTTTTTTGTTGTTGTTGTTGTTTGTTTGTTTTTTTCTTTAGAGAGAGAACATTCAAGCAGGGGGAGAGGGGCAGAGGGACAGAGAGAATCTTAAGCAGACTCTATGCTAAACACAGAGCCCAATGCAGGGCTCAATCCCACAACCCTGGGATCATGACCTGAGCTGAAATCAAAAGTCAGATGCTCAACTGACTGAGCCACCCAGATGCCCCTCTGCTTTTTAGTTTAAACTCATCACTGCATACCTACCTTTCAACACCATTTAGGAAATGTCAAATTCCCTGTCTAGTATGCTCTGTCTTTGTTACAGCCAACACATCTAGAAGCACCTGCTAGTCAATGTACTGCAAAAGGCCCAACCAAATACTGAAGTTTCTTTCTCTTTAATAAACTTCCGGTAAATACATATGTGCGTCCTTTCATTTTGTGAGGCTCATTTTCCTGGCCAAATTCTTTCCTCTGATATCAAAGCCAGTGGGAACTCACTCTGGAAAATAAATCCAACAGAGATTATTTAAAACTTCAACCAGTCCCAGAGACTAAGGTGCACATTTTTAAGGTGATCCACTTGATCTAAAACTTAAGTCAAAGATGACAGTTTCCTTGAAGGAGAAACTCATATCCTAGAAAATTCTTCCTATGGCTACACCACTAAAACAAAAGTCCTTGCTTCTCCACAAAGGGAACAGCCTGCTTCTCAAAACTGTAGGATGTTGAGGGTTTAATCAGCCTGACTTTCGTGCATATTGATTGAGGAAAAAAAAAAAAAACTTCATACATGTAAGACACAACACATTCCACTTCTATATACTCAGAATGACTGAAAGATTTTCTACCAGTTTTTCTCATATTTTCTATTGTTAAAAGGCTTTCTTGATCAAAGGATACCATCAATCAAGTGAAAAGACAACCTATAAATTGGTAGAAAAATATTTGCAAGTCACCTATCTGATAAGAGACCTGGATCCAGAGCCTATAATGAACTATAACAACTTGATGATAACAAGATAAATAACCCATTTTTTTAAATTGGCAAATGATCTGAATAGACATTCTCCAAGAAGATAAACAAATGGCCAATAAGCAGATGAAAAGATGCTCAACATCATTAGCTACTAGGAAAATGTTATTCAAAACCACAATGATATACCACTGGGGCAGTGATAAAAAGACACATAACATCAAGTGGTGGTGAGGATGTGTACAATTTAGAATCCTCATGCCTTGCTGGTAGGCATGTAAAATGCAAAACAGTTTGGCGTTTCCTCAAAAAGTTAAAAGTGGAGTTGCCATAAAACCCATCAATTCCACAACTATATTCCCAGAAGAAATGAAAGCACACGTCCACACCAAGATTCATCAAGAAATGTTTGTAGTGGCATGATTCACAATAACCAAAAAGTGAAAGCCACCCAAATGTCCATCAACTGGTGAATGGATAAATGTGTTATATGCATACAAATACCATTCAGCCCTGAGAAGGCATGAAATGAACTACTGACACATACTACAACATGGATGAACCTTAAAAACATTATGCTAACTGGAAGTAGGCAGTTTCAAAGGACCACATATTGTAGGATTCCATTTATATGAAATGTTAAGAATAGGCCAATCTAGAGGGGCTAATTAGATTGCCTAGTGTAGATGGGGAGGGAGGGCAAATGAGAAGTGATGGCTAAAGAGTACATGATTTCTTTCAAGGGCAACAAAAATGTCCTAAAATGTGGCCATGGCAAGAATATGCAATGAGGAAAGAAATCACTTCAATAAATGGTTCTGGTAAAACTGGACAGCTGCGTGTTAAAGAATAAAGCTGGACCACTTTGTAATACTACACACAGAAATCAACTCAAAAGGGATTAATGACCTAAATGTGAGACATAAAACTCTTAGAAGAGAACATAGGTCATAATCTCTTTGACATCAGCTGTAGCAACATTTTTCTAGATAGGTCTCTTCAGGCAAGGGAAACAAAAGCAAAAAAATTAAACTACTCGGACTTCACCAAAAACTTGTATGCAACAAGGAAACCATCACCAAAACAAAAAGACAACCTACTGAATAGGGGAAGAGATCTGCAACTGACATACCTAATAAAGTGGTTCACATGCAAAAGATGTAGAGAACTTCAACACCATCGAAATAACAATCTGATTTTAAAATGGGCAGAGAATCTAAATAGACATTTTTCCAAAGAAGACATACAGAAGGCCAACAGACACATGAAAAGACGCTCATCACTGATCATCAGGGAAATGCAAATCAAAACCACAATGAGACACAACCTCACATCTGTCAGAATGGCAAGAATCAAAAGCCCAACAAAGAAGTATTGGCAAAGATGTGCCCTGTTGGACATTCCTCAAAAAATTAAAAACAGAATTACCATATGATCCGTAATTCTACTACTGGGTATTTACCCAAAGAATACAAAAACAGTAATTCAAAAAGATATATGCACCTCTATGCTTACTGAAATATTACTCATAATAGACAAATTATGGAAGCAACCGTGTGTCCATCAACAGATGAATGGATAAACATGTGCTGTGTGTGTGTGTATGCTGTGTGTGTACACACACACAGCACACACACACATACACAAATGGGATATTACGCAGCTGTAAAAAAGGATGAGATCTTGCCATCTGCAACATGGATGGACTTAGAGGGTATTATGCTGAGTGAAGTAAGACTGAGACGAACACCCTAGGATTTCACACGTTTGTAGAATCTAAAATAACAAATGAATGAACAAACAAAAAGCAAAATCAGATCTATACATACAGAGAACCAACTAATGGTTGCCAAAGGGGACAGGGGTCGGGGGATGTGCAAAATGGGAGAAGGGGAGAAGACACAGTCTTCCAACTATGGAATGAATGAGTCATGGGAATAAAAGGTGCAGTATAGGTATTATAGTCGGTGGTATTATCACGGCATTTTATGGTGATGGATGGTAGCTACACTTGTAAGCACAGCATAACATATAGAAATGTTGAATCTCTATGTCATATACCTGAATCTAATGTAACACTGGATACCAAATATACTCAAAAAAATTTTTAAGATTTTTAAGTCCTCTCTACACCCAACATGAGGTTTGAAACCACTAAAGTATACTTTACATGAACTGCAAAGTTTGTTAATATCTCAATATAGCTGCTATATAATTTTATTAAATGTTTTCTTGAAATATGTTACTATCAGTAAGAAATCATCTGCATTGCATGAAGTAAGAGACTATCCCATACTGGTAAAAAGTAATCCACTGCAAGATGATACAGGACTTTGAAGGGGTGGGCAGTGGGGAGGAGAGGGGCAAAAACAAGGGTGTCCGTGGGTCAATGGTTAAACCTGGGTGAACTGTAATAGGGACTTTATTCTTCTGTATCTGTACATGTGTGAAATTTCCATAATAAAAGGCTTAAAAAAGTTAATCAGTTGTATCCTATAAAATGATTCACAGAAAAACCTGAAATTCCCTATTCAGCCACTATTCACTTGGGAAATGAAAGGGGGAAATCAGCATGCTGATTGGCAGGCTGGATAAAGAATAGTCCAGATGAAAAGTGCTGTCTCAGTGCGCCCGGAGACCGACAGCGTCAGCCCAATGGCTGGAATGCTGTGTTTTGCTGAATGGTCAGTCACTGAAATCAGGCCCTCTGGCTGGAAAGCTGAAAAGGGCGGGGGGGTGTGGGGGTGGTGGTAAATGTCAGTGGAGGGAGACAGTAGGAAGGCTGTGATAATAGAGTATGACATTTTTTTCATGTTTTAAAAAAGTTTTCCACTAACACAGAATTACCTGTAGAACACGGGTGTTTAATGGCAAATAGCCAGTATCTGTTTTTGTCTGGATGAGTAATTTTCCTATGTTATTTTTTAACTGGCTATTTCTCTCTGGTTTTATTTACTGAGCAACAATATGAAGTACTGTTAATTAAAAGATCAAGGTGGCTACTCAAAATAAAATAAAAATTATGGGTATTATAAGCAGCAAACATTAAGTGCCTACTATGGGCCAGAAACTGTCCTGGGCTCTGAGGCTACAGGGGGTTGAAGATAAAGCAGCCCCTAATTGGGGCAATTCAACCTCAAACTAGGCAAACACATAGGGACACAGATCTTGACAGCAGTGAGGTTAAGTGCTCTGACACGTCACGTGACCCAGGAGAGGAAGCAAGTGGACATTGTAGTCAAGCCTTGAGGGACAGTAAATACAAAGGAGTTCCACAGACACAAACAGCACTGTGCAATGTCCCAGGCAATGCAGAAAACAGAAAGGCAGAAGGACAGAAAGCGCCTTTGAGACCAGATAGGTGACCCAGGCCAGAGGTCTTCAAACGCTAGTGCATGAAATGGTCACCAGAGGGCGCTGGTTAAACACACAGATTTAGCTCTGACTCCAGAGATTTCAACCTCAGAAGTCTGGAGTGGGGTCCAGAACTCTGCATTAATAACCAGCAGCCCAGATGACTCTGACCCTGGTAGTGATGACCTAAGGAATTTGGTCTTTCATCACAAATGATTAAAAGCCACTGAAGGATTTTAAGCAAAAGAATGGTAGGATCAGATATGTAAATTAAGACCTTCTCAGATAGTTGTAGGGGAGAGAAAGTGAAAGGAGACTATCAAGTCCATTGGGGAGGTGACCAAGGAGGGAACGAAAAAGAGGCAGGTGACATGGTAACCAACCTGATACTGGAGAGAAGGAAAGCGAGGAGCAGGGCATCTTCCAGATTTCTCAGTGGGGTGGCTGAGCAGATCCTGGAGCCACTGACGGAGATGCGGAGTGGAGACAGGGAGCAGGGGGAGGGGTGAAAGGGCTGAGTTCATTCTGTTTGTTTTTATTAACTTTTTGTTTTAATTAAACTCTGTGCAGTTGTAACAAATACTGCACAGAGATCCGATGTACCTTTCACCTACCTTCCCCAAAAGCTAACATCTTGCAAAACTACATTAAAGTATCACAACCAGGATAGTGGCATTGACACAATCCAGTGACCTTACCAAGGTTTCTCAGTTTTGCGTTCCAACACCTGAATTTGTGGTCCCGGAGATACTCATGGGGAAACATGTCCGAGGCAGGTGGACACACAGGTCTGACACTCAGAAAAAGAGTCAGTGCAAAAAGACACAGGTATGGGGGCCGTTATCATGTGTCATTTCAATGCCTCAAAGAAAGTGATTATGACGAAAGAAGTACCCAGCAGACATAGTCCAGGGGCAGATAGGTTTATTCTGCACAGTCAGAATATTAGTTGGCATCCAGCCCCACCTAGGCCCCCAGCATATGTTAACTTGCTTGGTAGTGGTTGGTCAAGAGCACAGGCTCTCAAGTCAGAAGACATGATTCCTGTCTCAGCTCCAATCACTTACCAGCTCTGAGATCTTGGGTAAGTCACTCAGACTGTGGGTACCTCGTTACTTGTCTACAACACAGAGTTAAGTGTACTTAGCCCACAGGGTTATTTCCAGAATTAAGAGATAAAACCTGCTTACAACTCTGGGGCATGCCCAGAAGAAAGCAAACACCCATGATTTACAGGCCTGGCAGGCGGGAGCCCACACATAGGAAGGAAGTCCCCATAGGTGAAAGTAGCTCAGTGGATGGGGCAAAGAAGACAGGTAAGGAGGCCTGGCTACTGTGGAAAAGTCTGTCTGGGTGTCTACCAGGATGGAAGTGAGCTAAGGAAAACAGAGAGAAGTTTCCTACTCTCTGAAGTTCAAGGGAAGGAAGGCTTGAGGGAGAGATGATTCGACCAACCGTTATGAGCAAAGGGCATCTTACCCAAGGAGTGAATGATGTAAATATAGGAAGGAGGGACAATACTCCAAACAAGATAAGGACCATTACAAGGCAAAATTATAAATAACTGCACAGTTGTGTGGCAGACTGTTAATGTTTAAGGATTTCAGGGTAAAAAGAGACCAAACTGGCCAATGAAGGAAATGGATGGCAAGGTCTTGGGCAGGGAAAGGAGGAAGTGGGGCTGACAGGGGAGGGCTGGTAGGAGCAAAAGAGTTGCATTCCTAGGAAGCAAGTAAACTCCTAACTGTGTCTTTCTGCATCCTAGGTGCTGTGGAGTATCTCACACCTGAGGAGAAGAGACTTTGACACTTCTCTTGGTTTGGCACTCTAGGCTATCAGGTCTCCCAGTTTTTGTTTCCATTCTGATGTATGCAATGTTAACTGTTGCATTTAGGAATTTTTTTCCAATAGTCCTTTTTCCCTATCAGCCCCATACAAGCAACTGAAGCCAAGGCTCTTGGCAACCACAGAATCCAATTTTAGCCCCCAGAACAAGACTTTCTTATTCACCACATCAATCACACCCCCAACTTCTCGGCAGAAGTACAGCTTCAGGGGTTTCCTCCTAACAGACGGGCTCATACTCAACATCTGCCAGAACAGGCTCTGCTCCTTCTCAGGAACGTGAGATGGCTCTCTGAAATTAATGCTATAATTATCATATGGTACATTTCTCAAAGCTTTTCAGATATCTGTGTATACCTGAATGAGCGGCGACCTTGGCCACGCTGAGATATTCCTGTCAAGGAATAACAGGCACACTATTTTCACAAATATTAAACTGGTGCATTTAATTAACCCCTTAGGACAAGTCCCCACAGTCCTTCACATCTGAGACTAAGCCTCAAGTTTTATTGCCCCAGGAGAGGAAAGCTACAGCTCGACAATAGACTTGGCAAGGAAACCACAGCTGTGCTTCCCTGTGTGCAGAACATACCTCTGTGCACCACTGAAACCTCAGACATACAGGGAAGCCTCCCCTGAGGACTTGGGTGGAAGGAGAAAGGGAGGAGCAGGCCTGGAGAAAGACATTTGCTGCCGGCCCCATGGAGACATGTGAACTACTTAAATTATTACACTGGACATTTCATTATCTTCACTCCTCTCTCAGTTTCTGCTACTGAGGAAGTGGTGGAAAGCCCTGATCATTGACAGAGCCACATTAACTACATTTTCACTTTACACTTTACATTGGAATTTAATTTCATAATGAGCTTGGTTTGAGTCAAGTCTCAACAGTAGAAGCACTGTGTTTACTACTTAAGACTTAAATGCAACTGCTGTGAAGTTCATACTTCTGAACAAGCCTTAGGTAGGTAAGAGTCTTTCATTAGAACAGGAATACAAATACTACAAACATTGGGGCACCTGGGTGGCTCTGTCAGTTAAACATCCAACTTTGGCTCAGGTCATGATCTCACGGTTCACAGGTTTGAGCCCCACATCAGGCTCTGTGCTGACAGCTCAGAGCCTGTAGCCTGCTTCAGATTCTGTGTCTCCCTCTGTCTATGCCCCTCCCCAACTTGTGCTCGCGGTCTCTCTCTCTCTCAAAAATAAACATTTAAAAAAAATACTATAGATAGACATCATATTGCCAAAACCTATGTAAAGCAACTCTAGACTAAAAAGCCCTAAAACACAAAATTGCTTACACACTGTACAGACCAAGCAGAAGCAGACCCATCCCCATTATCCTCTCCTCCAGAACTCACCTGGCCTTTTGTTTTTTTTCCTGGAGCCCAAGAATGATGCATGACGTATTCATTTAATTAAATCTATTCACTTTTGTCCAAAAATTAACAACTCAAAAACAACAAATGTTGGCAAGGATGGGGAGAAAGGGGAGCCCTCTTGCACTGTTGGTGGCAATGCAAACTGGTGCAGTGTGGAGAACAGTATGGAGGTTCCTCAAGAAACTAAAAATAGAACTACCATACGACCCAGCAATAGCACTACTAGGAATTTATCCAAAGGATGCAGAAATGCTGATTCATAGGGGCACATGTACCCCCATGTTTAGGGCAGTGCTTTCAACAATAGTCAAATTATGGAAAGAGCCCAAATGTCCATCAACTGATGAACGGATAAAGAAGACAACTGGTGAACGGACTATTACTGGGCAATGAAAAAGAATGAAATCTTGCCATTTGTGACAATATGGATAGAACTGGAGGATATTATGCTAAATGAAATAAGTCAGTCAGAGAAAGACAGAAATCATATGTTCTCACTCAAATGTGGAAGTTGAGAAACTTAACAGAAGACCATGAAGGAAAGGGAAAGAAAAAAAAAAGTTACAAACCAAGTGGGAGGCAAACCATAAGGGACTCTTACATATAGAGAACAGAGGGTTGATGGGGTGGAGTGAGGGGGTGTGGGAAAAATGGGTGATGGACATTGAGAATGGCACTTGGGATGAGCACTGGGTGTTGTATGTAAGTGATGAATCACAGGAATCTACTCCTAAAGCCAAGAGCACACTGTATACACTGTATGTTAGCTAATTTGACAATAAATTATGTAATTAATAAATAGCTAGCTAAATCTATTCACTTTAGCTGTGCCACTCTCACAAAGACACTCCAACTGGTAATTTGACCCTTAATGTGTTTTCTATCCTGTCAATATATTCTAGGTACCCCTGACTCCAAAATAATGGCAAGTTGAAATGAACTTTAGAGCCACTTCATTCCAGGAATTTCATTTGAAAGATTAATATATACTTCATCTGAAAAGGACTCTGAAACAAAGTATGTCTTAAAAAAAAAAAAAACTCTCTATTCATCATGGAATTAACATTCCAGGGCAGATTGCAAAACACAAACAGCTTTCCTAAGTTATTAAAAAGTTAGTAGCCTGGGGCCCTTTAAAAGAACAGGGCCACTATATGCTCAGTATGGAACAAGCACCAATGTTCTTAAGAACATACATTAAAGATATACATGCAAACACATCTCAGAAGATACACAAGCAACCAGACTGGTAACAATTCCTTCTGAAGCATGTGAAGAGGGGTCTGGGAGACCATGTACGGATCAACAGTACAGTGAGACTTCACCACCCTCTTTGAATACTGTGTTTTATACAATGGATATATATTAGCTATCAAAAAATTTGTTTTCATCTCACACAAGAAGCCATTTTGGGGTGTTTTTTTTTTCTTGAAATTCATTACACTTGAAGCAATGGATCTGCAAGATGCACAACAAATAAAAACTCATTGAACACCGAGCCTTCTTCACAAGGCTCACCTCACAGCTCACCCCACACCACCCTCACTCCAGCTCCACACTCATCCTTCAGTTGGTGTGACCAGCTTGGAAATTCTGTAAAGCAAACAAGACCAGGATGGAATTCCTGGTTTTCCCACTTTCCCTGGATTTTCTTACCATAATTTGTAAATTGGAGATACCGGCTACCTGAGAAGGATTTTGTGAGGAGTGCCCCAAATGAAAAAACAGAATATCAGTCTGTAAACTACAAAAACTTGTAACAAATACTTTTGTTGTATAATACATTCCAAGTGTAAATGTGCACGCATGTACCAATAGCCATGGAGAGCAAAAAACTACACTATTAATTAGATTGGGATTCTGATTAGCATTTTATCACACAAGACGATTAATCATTTCAAGCAGGAGTCAACAGTAAAACTGACTAGAAAACAGGAACCCATTGCCATCCAAAGGTTCTAACAATAAATTCAAGACTAGGTAATTCCCCCAAAACAGCAAACCGGAAGAAATGACAGCGGTAAAGACCAAGCAAATACAGTACCCAGAACTCTAAACCTAACTCATTGGCTCCCAGCTTGCCAGGAAGGGAGATAATTATCTAAGACCAAGAAATACTTTTCAAGATACAATAAAAAACTAAAACAAAACAAAACTTTCCTAATTTTTTTTTAAATTTTTTTAATGTTTTTATTTCTTTTTGAGACAGAGAAAGGCAGAGCATGAGCAGGGGAGGGGCAGAGAGAGAGGGAGACACAGAATCAGAAGCAGGCTCCAGGCTCTGAGCTGTCAGCCCAGAGCCCGACGCGGGGCTCGAACTCACAGACTGTGAGATCATGACCTGAGCCGAAGCCAGACACTCAACCGACTGAGCCACCCAGGCGCCCCAAAACTTTCCTAATTTTTACTTAGAAGACTAGACTTCCTTAAGGCCCAGCTCGTATTTCACTCCTTCAGAAAGCCTTCCCTAATTTTTCATCTCCCATCATTTCCTCTATGATTAGAGGTAATTATGAACTGCCGATTGCTCTGTTTGAGAAAGCCATTTTCTCTCCACCAAAAATGACAGCCCCTTAAAGGCAGGCACTTGGTTAAAATTCTCCACAGCATCTACCTCAGTGTATAAAAACTTAAACCTTTTTCTTAAGCCCCCCCCCCCCCCGCCTTATTCGAGTGAAATAGAAGTCCTTTTGGTGCATTTTGCTAAGAAATTCAAAAGGAATCATGGGCAGATATTACCTTTGATTTCATCAAAAATTTAATGAACACACACACACACACACACACACACCTCATGACCACCACTATCACCTGCCTGCATTCTACCTTGAAAAGGACCATAACATTTTACTTTGGAAAATGTTTCCATAGAGCAATGATGAGTAATGCAGAGTTACACTGCAGCATATTAAATTTGATTAGAACTTTTTAAAGTAAACATAAAATGAAGAATAAAGAAAAATAATGTTAAATGAAAATGTTAAAGATAAACTGGAAATGAGAATAGAAACTCTAGTAAGTACACACAACACACGCAGGGAGGCAGGTCTCCATCCACCCACTGACTAAGCCTAGATGCCATACAACCTAGTAGCAGTGAGCACCGTCAGCACTGGGGTCTTGCTTTCTAAATACTGTTCCCACTAGAAAGAAGTAGGATTCCTTAGAGAAATGACTGACTACAGACCTGAGGCAGGAAAAGTACAAGACGAGCCTGAGACACTTTCTGTGCCAAAAAGCAAAGAAGTGCTCTGAGACAAAAAGGTGTCATGCCAGAAAGGATACAAAAGAGCTTGAAACATCTTCTGCTGGCCAACTTTTGGACAATCTGAACACTAAAATGAGGAAGAGTGTAACTGGTTGTAAAATACTGGTGAATAGAAATCCATGAGCCCATCACAATGACCAAAGATAACTTTTTTAAATAGGAAAAAGAAAGAAAGAAACACATTTACCACCACTAAACATGTCATTAGAGCAATTCTACTCAGAAAAACTGATAATCAAAGGAAAGGACTTTAGTATTTACTGTCTTTTTTATAAAGAATTACAATTTATCACAGTTGGTAAGAGAAAGCTTGTTTTCACAGAAGAATCCCAACATCTAGCCATTCCTAATAAAATAATGACTTGGTGCCTGGTTCACCAACAGATGCTAAAACTTTTAGATAAAAGATTGTTGGGGAACAGGAGAGTTACAGGTGCCAAAGTCTTACCCCAATGCCTCTATTGCAGAATTTTTTATCCAGGTAGCCAAGAGCTATGCCACCAATTAAAACCTATTTTCAGGCCTAAGTACAGCATGAATTTAAATACAGTTATACAAGCACTTCTGTCCAATCTTCAGAGTTATTCCCAAAGTAATGAAAGCAGAGATCTCTTTTATGACAATGAGATATGAGGACACTGAAAATGCGGTGGCAATCTTGACTTGAAACTAAGAGCTTGTCCCTAGAATCAAAAAAGTTAGTATTGGAAAGTCTTCAAGTACCCGAACTGAAAGTAAGCTGGTTGGCTTAGATAAGAAACCAGACTGTCAATTATGTGTTTAGCAGGGTTTATTTCTGCAGTCCAAATGGCTCAGTGAATATGTCACAAATTAATTAACCACTGTGCAAGAAGGGTAGCTATTCCTTCGCTGTATTTTGGGGCGATAAGAATAGTGGTTCCAAGAGTATAGTCAACCAGGAAAAGTCTCTCATCCAGTACAGATGCCCAACCCAGCAAAACCTCAGGGGTACAGAGGAAACAACCGGAGGTAAACAGAGCAGCTCCCTGGGGAGTTTAACCACGAAGCATGCATTTTAAGCTTCTTCTAATCTCTCTGTTCCCCCCCCCACCCCCCAAAAAGGCTTGAGGTCCATGATACATCTTGTCACTTTTCACCATACTGAACACCCAACAATTCTTAGTCGGTATTAGAGCTGTTCATCTTGCAAACAATTTCATCTTTCTCGAGTTTCCACAGCACGCTGGACTTTGCTATGCTCTGCCTGGACCCCATGGTGCCCATGAGATTAAGGGTTCTGACTCCTCAGATGCTGCTCACAGCCCTGAAACCCCACAGCCTGTTCCCTGCCAGCACCTGCCTGCCCAGAGATGCATCTTGTCTTCACGGGGCCCACAACGCGGACTTCCCCCTAGCAACCACCATGTCACAGCAGGGAGGAAAGAGCAAACCCCTAGTGAGTCCAGCTCCCTCTGTGCCAGCAAGTGACATAACTTCTGATGCTCAGGTCCCTCCTATGCAAAATGGGAAAACAGAACCTACAATGCAAGCTGGTTATGACTGCCTATAGTGTCTGTGAACTTCCCAGCACAAGATAATAAATACCAGCTAGTCATGATGGAATAAATGCTGGCTAGCAACTGTAGCAACTAGCAATAGTGGACACTTGCGTGGCCATTTACTATGTGCCAGCAACTGTTCTCAACTCTTTAGAAGCACTGACTCGTTTCATCCCTAAAAGGTACTGCCAATTATAACTATCCCCACGTTACAGACAAGAAACTTAGGGAGAGTGTTCTAACAACAATAGTACCCAGAAGCCCTCCCCTGGCCGCCCACCATCCCCCATAGAGTACCCACAGACCCTTAGCACACAAGGCTCCTCACAGCCTTTTATCACCACCCCATTGGCAACTAACACACAAGATGAAAAAAAATCCCAGCAGTTGCTCAAGTCCAACTATTTGATGACCCTCTTTCTCTGCAGACGCCATCCTTCTGCCAGAAGTGGCCTTCCCTGCACAACATCCCCCCAGTTCTGTCGAAATACCTTGTCTTTCAAACTTCGCTTCTCCTGTGGATCTCCCTGAGCTTCCCAAATTCCTTGGGACTCCCTGCACATTTTACTCATTTCACTGTGAGCGCTTCCTTCCTTTTCTGATACTTGGATTGTTTGGATATATGCCCTGCCCCAAGTGTGAACACCTCCAGAGCAGCAACTACACTCTCCCTGACCCCACTGACCAGCAGTGTCCAGCCCAAGCGTCAGAACCCAGTGTGGACACAGCACGCTGAGGGGCTTTGTGCACCCGTCTACACATCCGTATCCTCATCTGAGAAATGGGAATAAACTCTGTCTCTCACAGATCATCTGAATACATCAGAAAACCCACAGAACAGAACCTAGCAAGTAGGGAATGTGGTATCACAGCACACCACAGTAATCCTGGTAGATGTGGTAAGGGACAGGCTATTCTCACACGAGCCAACAGGAAACACAGCAACAGGTTCCAACAGCAAAGGGATGAGGTATGCCCAAGGCTGAAAAGCTCCCTCAAGTAACAGATCATTTTCACAGCACACGACACAAGCTGACCCGATCTAAGACTGCAAGAAGTGCCGTGCTCCTGCTTACCGCAGCGAGGCACATTCCATAATTGCTCAAGAGATGCTAACTACTACAGTGAGAGCAAACAAGGTAGTAAATTCAACGGTTACAATTAGTTGGCTCAGCAACAACAGGACTCCTCAGAGGGAAAATTCCTACAAATAAAGGTACAAATTTTGAGTTACTTACTATAAAGTAGTATTTCCTAATCTGTTCAAAGACTTTCCTTAATTATGTAACTGTACGTTTTACTTATTTTTAAATATTAGCTAGCCCATCTTAAATGCTTCCCTCCGGTGAGGTCAAACACTTAAGACAACTAAACATTCTCATCTTAAAAACAAAACATTCAACCCTAAAAAATTTCTGAAACCAACTTTGCATCATGTCTGGTGTTTGTTCCCATGAATCTGTAACACTCACCTATTGTGATAACATTTTCTAAATATCCTGTCCACCTGTAACATCCTATTTTTTAGCTCTCATAAGGACTGAAAATTATAATCTCCTCCTCTAAACTTCCCTAATTTCACCTCTATTTTAAAATCTCTGCCCTGATGTTAAGATTTGCCCAAGTCAAATAGTTCTTTACCTGCCTTGAAATTACATGTGAGGGGCATGTGGGTGGCTCAGACAGTTAAACATCCAACTTCAGCTCAGGTCATGATCTCACGGTTCGTGAGTTCGAGCCCCGCATCGGGCTCTGTGCCAACAAATCAGAGCCTGGAGCTTGCTTCAGATTCTGTGTGTGTGTGTGTGTGTGTGTGTGTGTGTGTGTGTGTCTCTCTCTCTCTCTCTCTCTCTCTGCCCCTTCCCTGCTCACGCTGTCTCTTAAAAAGAAATAAATGTAAAACAAAAATTTTTAAATATATAAAAAAAAAAAAAAAAGAAAGAAATTGCATGTGAAACCTCACCCAGAAACCCAAGGCCCCGCTCACTTTTAGGTACATACCATACTGGGTATGTCTTTGCCCGCTGCAAGCTCTCTAGGACAGCAACCCATTTAATCCACATTGTAGATCGGTAACTCTTTGCATAATGATAGTGATAATCTCTGTGTTGCTACATTTAAAGAATTTACACAATGGGGCCTGCTCTCTTGTTGCTGTTAGCCCACTTAACTTTAGGAAAAACTCTCTTCAATAAAATCAAACAGCAGTGCTTTATAGCTCTGTTCCAACACTGAATGTGGGAACTGAAAATAAAACATATGTTTCTATTACAAAGGAATAAAGGCCATTTCTGCTGAAGACACTTTACAGATTGTAAGAACAATCATCAAGACAACAAAAGTCATAAAACCAATGCCAGAAAAAGCTGACACTTGATAGTCAATCTTGCCCCAAATGTGCTGAATGATTCTTTTCACTGTCAAAGCCAGAACATAGAACCTATTACTGCAAGTTAATCTTCTGAAGTGTATGCAATTTAATCCAGTTCAACACATATATATGTGTGTAGTTGCTTGGCTGTAGAGCTTGCTTGGAGTGTGAAACTTGCTACATTATGGCTAGGTCCACACAGCCAAATCTTCCAAATGCACTCTCTAATGTGCTTAAAGAAGCTGAAGAAAGTGCTGAAGACAAAGCAGAGAGTGAGACATATCAGGTGTAATGGGGTGATAGTAAACTAAGATCAGATCATTGAAACCACTGAAATCTGCTCTCTGCAGATAATAAAAATGGTACGGAACATTCGCATTTTAATTTTTTTTTTTTAACGTTTATTTATTTTTGAGACAGAGAGAGACAGAGCACTAATGGGGGAGGGTCAAAGAGAGGGAGACACAGAATCTGAAACAGACTCCAGGCTCTGAGCTGGCAGCACAGAGCCCGACGCGGGGCTTGAACTCACAGACCGTGAGATCATGACCTGAGCCAAAGTCGGCCGCTTAACCTACTGAGCCACCCAGGCGCCCCAACATTTGCATTTTAAAGCACATACAAGAACACAGAAAAATGAATTAGGTATCTACACAGTTAAATTACCTATTGGGGGGGTGCCTGGGTGGCTCAGCTGGTTAAGTGCCTGCCTTCAGCTCAGGTCATGACCTGATGGTTCATGGATTCAAGCCCTGCATCGGGCTCTGTGCTGACAGCTCAGAGCCTGGAGCCTGCTTCAGATTCTACATCTCCTTCTCTCTCTCTGTCCCTCCCCCTCCTCTGCTCACATACACTCTCTCTCTCTCTCTCAAAAATAAATAAACATTAATAAATAAATAACCTATTAACTACAAAGGTTAAAACAGCAACCATGCAGTGAAGAAATCTGGGAGGCACCACCTTACCCAAAAGACCAAAGTCAGTGATCACCGCCAGCACTGGGACAATGTAGTATGATGTACTGAGAGGCTCACAGCATTGCTTCCATGGTATTCCTACCAAGAGTACATAATCTGAATCTAATCACAAGGAACTGGACAAATGAAAATCAAGGGACATTTTACAAGATAGCTGGTCTATCCTCTCTAAAACTATCAAGAAAAAGAAAGGCTGAAGAACTGCTCTGGATTAAGAGAAAATGAAAAAGACATGAAATTAGAGGCAACATGGATTAGACTGGATCCAAGCTGAGAAGACTGTTGTCTGGACAGACTAAGGTTTTGCTGTAAGCAACCAGTCACTTGGTGGCAGATCTGGGATGAGCAAAGCCCAAAGCTCCTTCCGAGACACTAGACCTCAGAGCTTAGGGGTCAGCTCCTGAAATGCATGCATTTTTTAAAATATTCTCATTTGTAGCTTTAAGCATTTTTTTAGGTCAAAGTTTTTATATATCCTACCATGAAAAATGGTATAGTAGGCACTTGATCTTCATGGATTTGACATTTACACGTATAAACACACATGAATGATCATAAAAACACATCAACTGTAATACTTAATAGACAGAGTCAAAAACCAGAATCATGTGTTATGTGGCTTACAAAAGAGAAAACACAGCTAGCGAGTGAACCTAATCAACCATCTGTCGTGGAAATAATAGAAATTTTAGATGGGGGGGAGTAGAAAATAATTGCCCCCCCTCCAAAAAAAACAACTGCTTACACTAATAAGGAAATTAATGGTTAAAGTAATGAATGCAAGAAGTGTCTGATGTTCTTAGCTACAAAAGGGAACTAGGCTTCCTTCCATTTGGTAGCAGAAATCATACGGTTGTGGCGATACATTCCTATCTGAGATCCCTAAAAACTCTAACTACACATTCTCTGCAAATGATGACGGTCTATCAGACTTTTATTTGTCCTAAAACTGTTTTATATTTCATTGGGCAGATGCATTCCTGCATGATTCCTTTATCCTTTCTATGAGTGTTAAAATCAGATTAAACTGATCAAGGAAACCACTGACAGAACCAGTTACAAAAAGCCATGAAAAGAATCTAAGGAAAGGAGGAATGGTCTCTCCATTATAGCTGGTGATGCTACAAGTTTCAAGGATTAGGAGTTGGAACACACACACACACACACACACACACACTTTAGGCCTGATAATTCATTTATTTATCTTACTTACTGAGCACCTTCTGTATGCCAGGTACTCTTCTAGGAGATTCAGTACTGAACAAATGAGACAAAGTTTCTCATGGAGAAACATTATAGCTGAATGAGTGGACATAAAAAATCAATAAATTAATTTAGGGGCACCTGGATGGCTCAGTTGGTTAAAGTGTCCAGCTTTAGCTCAGGTCATGATCTCCTGGTTCAGGGTTTGGTGCCCTGCATTAGGCTCTGTGCTGACAGCCCAGAGCCTGGAGCCTGCTTCGGATTCTGTGTCTCCTCTCTCTGCCCCTCCGCCACTCGCACATTGTCTCTGTCTCTCTCTCTCTCAAAAACAAACATTAAAAAAAATTTTAATACATAAATTAATTTAAAATATAACATGAGGTGGTATTAACAGCTATGAAGAAAAATAAAGCAGGAGATGATGACAGAGTAACAGAGAAATGACCTTTTGGCTGGAGCGATCTGAGAAGGCCTCTCTTAGGAAGTGCCATCTGAGCTAACCCGCAGCACAGGGAGGAAAGAGGCCACGCAGACATCATTAAGCATCTGACTTTGGCTCAGGTCATGATCTCACAGTTCGTGAGTGAGTTGGAGTCCCACATTGGGCAACCTCGAGCCCCGCTTCAGGTAAAACACAAGACCCCGGTAAGCCCCAATTCTCTCTCTCTGCCTCTTGCTCAATTACGCACACATGCTCACTCTCTCAAAAAAAAAGTAGGAAAATATGAAGAAGGGAGAAAAGAAACTTAAACATTTATTGGTTCTACTTTGGCACCATTGGCAAATATTGTAATGAGAATGTATAGCTTCGGTAATTTCTAAAAGGGACATTTCTTTTGTTTCCCCCAAAAAAATAGTAAGTCAAAGATGAAAACGATTAGAAGTATGGAGTTAAGACTGCTACCAAAACAACACTCAGAGATAATCACTGTTAACTCTGGGGATTGTTTCCTCCCATTCTTTTTCCCTTGAATATTTAAATACACGCACAATACGGTGTTGTTTTAAGTACAGCTGACTTGTGCTTCTTGGCTTTAGCACACCTGAACTCAAAGGTGGAAGCCATGGAATCTAGTCATGTTTTCTGTCTTGTTTTAACTTTTCATGCTTTTAGAGTGGGCTCCAGTGACTAGTTCACCAGGGCCCCCTACCAGTCCCAACCACCTCACACCCTCACACACTTATTTAGGATCCTGCCTGCACCTGAGGACATTTGCACTTCCTGACCCTGCTCCTCAGAGCTTTGTAGCTGGGGTCTCCCTTTATAAAACACGCATGTTTCCATTTCATAAGGAATTATTTGTAAACCTGATCTTTATGTGGACATCTTTACATGTAATTTTCCGTGCACATTTCTAGTATATGTGCTGCCGAAGCGAGCACATTCCATGCACATTTCTAATGCAAAATCAAATCTTTTATTAAGCATGTTTAGCACCACCTCAGGAGTCACTGTCTAGTCATCAAGAAAAAAACTGACCAAACAGTTTACCTTTAGTTCTTTCAACAATACCTACCGTATTCACGGGCCAGTGCATGTGGTGGGGGGAGGCTATGAGAGAGACAGAATTTTTAAAGATAATTTCAGATAGTGAGACATGCTGTGAATAAAACAAGAATAACTGAGAATATAATCAGATGGAAGGGGAGAAAGGGGAACGCTATTTAGCTAGGTAGCCAGAGAAAACGTCCTGAGGAAATGGCACTAGAATCAAAGGCCCCAAGAAGAGGAAAGGTGGGAATACCAGAGGGAAGAGCAACCCAAGTACAAGCAAGAGGAAATGCGTTCACCCTGAGAAAGGAAGGGGGCGTGGCAGGTCAGAGGGGAAGAAGGAAGACCATGTGGCCAGAACATCGTAGAAAGAGGGAGCAAGGTATAGATGGCCTCGGTGGCCACAGGAGAGAACCTAGATCTTGATCCTAATTGTAGTGAGAAACTATCACAAAATTATAAGTAGGGACGCGATATGATGTGATTCAGGCTTGGTGATTAGTGTGGCGGAGACTGCAGTGTAAGGAGCGAAAGGAAAGGCGGGAGCCCAGTTCGGAGGTTGCCCCTGTATCCAGCCAAGGGATGACGGTGGCACAAACCAGCGTTCCAGCAGCTGTGCTGGAGAAAAGTGTCTAGATGCAGGACAGATTTTGGAGGTAACAGCGACATGATTTGCTGACGGAACCAGGATGCCTTCTGGGCCTGAGTGAACGAGGATCCACCTATGTGCTGTGAGCGATTTTCAGCCTCCCCCATGGACCTTCCTTCCTTCTCGGTACTCACCTCGCTGGGCCACGGACAGAGCATGGAGACAATTACTTGTAGAATCAAAGATGAAATGTAAAATGTAGCATACCTCTCACTTACCCAAATTAGGATCAGTAGCCTGACGTTTCTTAATTTTAGCTTCAGAAATAGCAGAATAATAGGCACACGTCATCTTGATCAGCCACGTGGCTCGAACCATTGGCACTGAATATTTAGCTAAATATGCAAAAACATCTTCTTTTTTACTAAGGATTGGAACCTAAAAAGAAATAATATATTTATAAAACTCTCATATTTTCTTCATGAGACCAACCTAAAGAAAGGGAAAGCAAAACAAAGACACTAAATGCCTGCTACCTTTAACAAAGTATATTCTTGATGGCTTTTCAAACAGTACATTCTGCTTAAAAACCAAAACCAAAAACAAAACAAAAAAGCCAATTTTCATTAAGAAAAAAGAATCAAAACTCTGTTCAGCACATTGACAACAGTTTCATCAGTTGTGCTTTCTTATTTATTTAAAAAAAAAAAAAAACTTTACTTTCAGAGTCTCAGATGCAGGAAACTACTCATCATATCAACCAAATAGGGAAAATAATTTCCTGACAGTCCTCCAAGGAGTTTATCTCAAAATTGGAAGGTACGGATCAAATGAAAACCTGTCCCCATTCCACATTTCATCAAAGAACAATTTTTTTTTTTTATAAAGCTTTCTGGTTGTATCATTTCACAATAACAATTTCCAGAAAGCTTCTAAAGTGCCTTTAGCCCAAAATTTAAAGTAGAGGCTAAAATGATGGATCAGTGAATCTCCCTAATGAACACTGAACTAGAAATAGCTGGGTAATTAATTCACCGGCTGAAAGCAGGCACTGGAGGCAGTTTAATATTTCCTCCAGACCACGAAGGTATACTACTTAGCAAATTACTATCCCAATGTACCACCTGCATGTTTGAGAAGTTAACCCACTCTTCTAGAATTCCTCCTACACGTTCTAGGAACAGCCCAGTCATCTATATATAATCTATTCAACTTATGAATATAGAGTACAACAGTGAACAGTGAACACGGTACTCCATTACTGGCCCCCCCGCCAGTATAGTTAAACTCATCACTCCCGGGCTCTTCATTTATGAATGTAACACCAATCTAACCCTGACTACCTCACAGCGTGGTTAGAAGGGTAAAGTAAAAAAAGGGGCATCTGGGTGGCTCAGTCAGTTTAAGTGTCTGACTCTTAACATCAGCTCAGGTCATAATCTCACAGTTTGTCAGTGCAAGCCCCGAGTTGGGCTCTGTGCTGACAGTGCAGAGCCTACTTGGCATTCTCTCTCTCCCTCTCTCTCTGCCCCTCCCTCATTCACTCAATATGCACACTCTCTCTCTCTCTCTCTCTCAAAATAAATAAATGAACTTTTTTTTTTTTTTTTTTTTAAAGAAGGGTAAAGGGGCACCTGAGTGGCTCAGTCAGTTAAGCAACTGACTTCGGCTCATGTCAGGATCTCATGGTTCTTGAGTTCAAGCCCCATGTTGGGCTCTGTGTAAACAGCCCGGAGCCTAGAGCCTGCTTTAGATTCTGTGTCTCCCTCTTTCTGTGCCCCTCCCCCACTCACTCTCTGTCTCTGTCTCTAAAAAAAAGAAAAGAAGGGTAAGGTAGAAGAATGACATGTATCAAAACTGGAATGGTTTTCATTTTGTTGCCAGTTCCAAAGATTTCTTCATGCCAGCCAAAATATTTTCAAGCCATGGACCTGACCCTCTCCTAAGAGGGCCTTGGACACTACAACCACAGATATCAAGAGCCCTGGTTTCTATGCCCCAAAGTCTCGCTTGATTGTATGTTGGAAACCAAGACTTCAAACCAGCTGATTCTGACAGCATGGCATTTTTCTCTTAGTCAAATCCTCCTTTAGACAGTGGATATTTTCTATCACTCATATGTTACAAATTTGAGTGTTCACACACTTGGTACAAAGTGTGAGCCTAGGATTAAAAGGGAAGTATTTTTTTTGTACACAGCCCTTTAAAACAAGCTGTTACACCTGGTTCTTACCAAAGTAACACCCGTTTGGACACTGAGATGCAGCTGCCCATATACTGTATGTGATGGGCAATTTAACAGAGTTTTGATCATGGACAGTTCCAGCCCTGGGTGCTGACTTTAAACATAACCTCCATGCCAGAGGCAGCTACACTGCACAAACATACCTAAAAGGAAGATGAAAGTCTTATAAGCCAAAGCTGGAAGGCTTCCTTCTCTGCAGACCACAGTGACACGCTTTAACATGAAAATTTCCTGAAAATTTCATTTATAAGACACGTTGTTCATGGAGCACAAGACTATGGGTTTACAGACTACTGTTTAAGCCAAGGACAAGAAAAGCACAGGCTTATACACTCCATGCAAGACTTGAGCTGCTGCCTTTCATTGGAATATATAGTCTGAGAGAGTTAAATTTTAGTTGCCAAGGCCAAGTTGCCTCTCAGTCAGATGTACCAAAAAATTACAAGATCAAGGTCTAAAAATTAGGCAAATGCAAAAAAGTGAATGTACCATCTCCAAAGAAACATTACTAATAGCATCTTTTACAGATGCCTAAAGGATTTCCTTTGAATAACTGACAGAAGGAAAATAAAAATTTGAACACGTTAAATGTTCAGATGAAATAGCAAACAAAGCTAAGTCACACGTCTTCAACATGAACAAGCCAGGGCATACCTCCAGTTCAGTGCCCCTACTGGCAGAACCCTGTAAGAAATGGTTAGCTCAAATAAAAGGAATTAAAATTCAGAAGAATGTATGTGAATGTTATTTAATTAAGGAAGAAGACACATATTGATGGCTTTGTCAAATTCATAGTTTGGGCCAACTCAGGAAGGAAATTATGTTTACAGTGATTGACTTCCTCACAGGCATGGATTCCATTTTCAGCAAAGAAACCATCTGACTACAACTTGTAGCTGAACCTAGGCAAATACTGGGCAGCTATTTCATTTCTAAATCAAGCTAGACCTGCATCTAAGTACTAACAGAAAACTAAGACACCTAGCATGTGATGGTTTTTCATCCATGGAAAGGCTGTACCACCGTGTATTGCCTTTCCCCTTAGATAAAGGTCACTGTCAACACCCTCTGTTCACTAAGCAGAGGTGGAGGCAAATGGAAATTACATAGACCACAGTAATCAATGTCACCTGAAGTGAAGAAGCCATACCTAGTGAACTGTTTAAGAGCCAGAAGGATATCCCTAGAGGCCATAGGTCTCTTTTTCCAAATCTAACTATGACCATGGTGGAGTTAAAAGTCCCTTTATAGGCCATTTTTTTACCTCTCTGTGGCTGAATACATGGGAGATCTGTGGAGTTGTACCATAACAGAAAACTAGGTTCAGAAACTTGATTGATCCCATATAGGAAACTATTTTGAACTCGAGAACAAAGCTGGAAGAGGACCCAAGATCTTAGCAGGAAAATTAAGGTCTTCTGCATTAAATCATCTCAGAAATAAATACCAGAAATTAAAGAAGTATTTGAACTTTCTACTATGAAGAACATGTAAAGAATGAAATCTTTCACCCAGTTCTGAAAGAGCTTTTGCCTTTTTAAGAGGATGAAATGCTCAGGAAGGGAGGAATAGGGAGGGGCTCCTCAAATGCCCAAGAAATGAATACTTGAAGGCATAGTTAATGGTTTTATAAAGACAACAAGTTTATCTTCACAAAGAATTAATGTCAGGGCTTACCTGAGGAACACCTGACTTGGCCAGAGGCAGCTCCTAATAAAGAGAGAAGAACACTGGCTAATACACTGCACTGTAATTCATCTCCCTCCTCAAAGATGAGAAACCACTACCTACACCCCTCAAGCAAGGGCATCAATTCCTCACCATTATTTGCTTTCAGGAAATGTCCAAAAAAAGGGATTCTAAAAACGTATTTAAAAGGAAAACCTAAAAAGAAAGATGTCAGGCTGGCTACATGGAAATTGAAGGTATGACCCAACACGGAGGGTATGAACTATTGGTAGAAAGCCATCACAAAGGCTGTCCTTTGACTTAGGGGGCCTTCAGATCCAATTTACAGGTCACAGAGTACCCACATGGTAAATGTTCACTACTGGACAAGAAATGCTACATGGTTCAGCCGGTGATAAGACAGGCATAACCTGAGTAGCAAGGGGCGATTATGTGGACTGCTGTGCTTTTCAAGGATTTCAGTTGCTCTGAATCACGAAAATACGTGAAAGGCAACACAATACTACGGAGGCACGAGGGCAAAAGAAAGCCAATGGTAGCGATAGGCACTATTTTCAAAGAGTTGCTTTAGAAAATAAGCAAGCAAATACAAAAAGGAGCTCTTCTCTAAACCAGGCCTGCGCCACATCAGGTAACGAACACTCACTATCAAGGACAGAAAATAGACACCCCTAAGACTAAAGGGTTTCAGGCCAGTTGAGGAAGACACATGGGTTACTTGGAAGGTGTGCCAGAAGCCAGAGATCAAGACTAAGAGGTAGGGTAGAGCTCTCCTCTAAATTTCAAAAGACATTTGATAGGATTTGGACATTTGAGAGATTGTTGAATCTGTATTATTTCCCACTTGAGGAAAAATGATCAAAGGCAAAGATTTTAAAAGAAGCCTCGCTTTCCACATCCCGTCCCCCAAAAAGGTAGAAGCTATAAATAAACCTGTCCGTTCTGCTCTAAAATTTTTTCAAAGAAGTTTTTCAAGCACGCACAGAATCACTACTGTACTTATTAGGAAGGAGACAGCTTAAAGAATTTGGATTGGTACTTTTCAAGACAAGGAAATAACATCAAAGCAAGAATTTCTGTGTAACAGATTTTGGACATCCTGGCCTAAGAAAAATAGAAAAAAAAAAAAATACTGGAAATTAATGAACTCTTATGGTCTGTTCTCGATTTTAAAAACTTGTCTACCGGGGCGCCTGGGTGGCTCAGTCGGTTGAGCGTCCGACTTCAGCTCAGATCACGATCTCGCGGTCCGTGAGTTCAAGCCCCGTGTCAGGCTCTGGGCTGATGGCTCGGAGCCTGGAGCCTGCTTCCGATTCTGTGTCTCCCTCTCTCTCTGTCCCTCCCCCATTCATGCTCTGCCTCTCTCTGTCTCAAAAATAAATAAACATTAAAAAAAAAAATTTAAAAAATAAAAAAAAATAAAAAATAAAAACTTGTCTACCTAAAGTCCACATAAATTGCTTCCTGTGTGGAACATTTAGGTCAAGACGTCCTAGGCACCAGGTGCCATCACAACAAAGGGGCAAAGAGCATATGTGCAGCACCTGCCAGTGAGGCTTTGGGTTTTGGAAGGAACAGGGGGAAACAAGTATGTACTTGAACGTTAGCTCGAACATCGTGATTTCTAGAAGACCACAATTAAAGTAACATTAGAAATACTTAATACCTTTTTTGCCAAAATAGCAAGTGGTTTATTTCCTGCTAAGTCAGAGAACCAACTATGAATTGCACTCTGGGATCGAGCAGTAACCAGCCAGTAATTATCTTTAGCATTAACTTGTGGTTTCTTCTTTCCGGTGTCCTGGAAAGTGTTAAGCTTTAGTTTCTCAGCTAATATGCTGCTGAAATAAGCTGCAATCTGTGGAAACAAGAAAAAAAGAAAAAGTTTGATGACAATAAACAAGTATGTTAGTAATGTATATTCATATTTTATTTTTGTTTTACGAGAGTATCTTCAAACAGCCGTCAGAAAATAAAATGGCAATTTAAAATGTGATTTCCTTATACTAACATGATGCAAAAACTCCCACAGCACCTTTGTTCCACTATTAACAAGTGGTTCAAGGAAAAAAGAAGAGCCTTTGAGAATCTCTGATAAGATGAAATTAATTACATCCTGAATAAATTTCAAGACAATGGGTTCTGCTTTAATCTTCAGCTGTACTTCTTTTTCATACTACACACAAATTTGGAAGAGAATATTTTTCCTGAGAGGTGTTGCAGACAAAAGCAGAAAGCCTGGTAATCACACAGTAATCATTCTTTTTCTTGTTTCATCTTAATAGCATATATTTTTGGAAAGGAAACTCTGTATTTACACTCAGTGCTTTCTAAAAACGAGACAAGAAAAATTTGTTTAAGTGGAAAATTGCAAAAGGTTCGATTAAATTAAGTATTCAACATTTTTGACTGGGCCGCCAATTTCAGGAGTACAAGTAGTTCAAGAGAAAGCTACTGTTACCTGCTCTGAATGGAATAAAGTAGCAAAGGGAGCTTCTGTGAACGACTGTGGCATTTCGTAGTAACCGAACTAAAAGAGGACATAAGAAGAAAGGCACAAGAAGGAAAGGGATGAATACCTAAAAATCAAGTGAATCCACCTAAGACTTGTCGGAATTTCCAAGAATCATATTTCATTCCCTGGGAGTTCTTTAATAAGATACAAGCACAATTTCTAGTAAATATCTCTAGTAAGGTTAGCAGACAGTGGTAACCATGATTACAATAAAATACCTACCCTGCTGAAACAAAGTAAGAGTCACCGCCTTGGTTAAGGCTCATGAGTCAATAATTAGTCTATAGGCTGGAACACAGTTGTAAAAATTAGTAAAGTTTATCTACACTTTTTCTTTTTTAAAATTTTTTATTTTTGAGATGGAATGAGATCTGGCCATTTGCAGCAACATGGATGGAACTAGAGGGTGTTATGCTAAGTGAAATAAGCCAGGCAGAGAAAGACACTCATATGTGGATCTTGAGAAACTTTACAGAAGACCACGAGGGAGGGGAAGGGCAAAAAGAAAAATTACAGAGAGGGAGGGAGGCAAACCATAAGAGACTCTTAAGGACTAACAAACTAAGGGGAAAGGGGGTGATGGGCACAGAGGAGGGATGTGCCCTGGGTGTTGTTGGGAATGAGCACTGGGTGTTGTATGGAAACCAATTTGACAATAAATTATATTTTAAAAAAAAAAAATAATAGGGGGCGCCTGGGTGGCGCAGTCGGTTAAGCGTCCGACTTCAGCTCAGGTCACGATCTCACGGTCCATGAGTTCGAGCCCCGCATCGGGCTCTGTGCTGATGGCTCAGAGCCTGGAGCCTGTTTCCGATTCTGTGTCTCCCTCTCTCTCTGCCCTTCCCCCGTTCATGCTCTGTCTCTCTCTGTCCCAAAAATAAATAAAAAATAAACGTTGGAAAAAAAATTAAAAAAAAAAAATAATAATAGAAGGATATATATTGTGCTCCTAAAAAATAATTTTTATTTTTATTTTTTTTTTTTAATTTTTTTTTAGAGAAACTGTGAGAGCAGGGGAGAGGGGTAAAGGGAGGGATGGAAGGAGGAAGGGCCGGGGAGACGGGTGGTAGAGAGAGAATCTTAAGTAGGCTCCACACTCAGGGCTAGATCCCACAACCATGAGATCATAACCTAAGCCAACATAGAATCTGACACTCAACCACTGTGCCACCCAGACACCCAGCTGGTATGCTTTTTCTTAATGTGAATTGCCATTCCTTGATCTTTGTGATTTATGGACAATAAAAAAAAGTCTATTTTGGTGTGTTGATATAATATGGTAATAAAAACTTACAAGAATTGGAAAAAAAATTTGAGCTTTCCTTTTTTTTTTTTTAACAAAAAACTTCATGGTATGTTTTAAGTTGCATGGTATGCAGAATGTTGCAACAGAAAATATATTAAAAGTGAAAATGTAGCAATTATAGTTGTCTAGATACAAGCAACCAATAGCAACAAATTGTTTAATTTTAAATTTCTCAATCAATATCTAGTCTTTACACCAAGAACTTAAAATACCTACTTACACAGATTGTTTCATATTTAAAAAGTCTCTTACTTCCAATTATGTATGAGTATTTAATCATAATAAATGTATAAAAATGTTTTCAAAAACTAGTCAGTGATCTGTTTTATAACTATGTATTTAATAACAACGGAACAGGTGACTATATGTCTTATGTCTACATCTTAAACCCTGTGAACAACTGCATATTGTAAACTAAAATTCCCTAAAAAGAGAAAAAAGAAAATCAAAATGAACGTGCACTTAATTTTATATTCACATTATTCCAAACCTAAAAAACCAAATAGCCTCATTCCCAAGTCCCAATGCCTACCTCCAAGTAACCACTTTGCTTAGTTTCACAGGTCTTTCCGGTGTTGCTTCAGGTGAATACACATGAACACAAATAGGTTATTTTTTCTTTTTTATGTATGTACCTCTTTATGTGCTTTAGTACACGTCTAAGTCTTTCACATCTATCTATATATGGAGAATTTCTCATTTATTTTTACAAATAATGCACTGTGTGGGGTACCACATTTTATTGAATCAAGCCCCTGTTAATGGACACTTGGAGTGTTTTTTCCAAACTCTATTATAGATCACATTAAAATGAACAATCTTTCCTATTTGTCATTTCACACATGTACAGCTACAGATTTCAGATAAATTTCCAGAATTCAGATTGTATGATTCTGAAATTTTAATCAGCATTTGTTAAATTGCCCTCCATAAGCTTTATACCAATTTACACTCCATCAGACAAGGTAGGAGAGATAAAGTTTAATTTAAAACTTGTTTCCATCCACCCAAAGCTATTTTGAAAGTAATTCATTTCATGAGAAAATGGAAAAAAGTTTAGGGACTACAGTATAGTTCATGTATTCCATATTTATAAGATCAAATTCCCTTCAGAAGGTTTGAATCCTTGAGTAAATCTCACAGGAAGGGTTGACAGCAGCAGAAGTTGTAATGGATGTTATTTCCATTTATTCAGTTATTTAAATTGACATAAAACTTGATACAACAGAATAGTTTGGCAGTTCGTATCAAGAGACACACAGCAGTCATACTTTCTGTTACGGACCGAATTGTGTTACCCCAAAATTCAGATGTGGAAGCCCTAATCCCCAGTATGATTGCATTTGGAGACAGGGCCTTTAACAGCGGTTAAGGTCAAATGAAGTCTTAATGGTGGGGCCAAATCCAGTGGACTGGCTTCCTTATAAGAGGAAGAAACACCAGAAATACATGCACACAGAGAAAAGCCCATGTGAGGACACAGTGAGAGGCCAGCCTTGCACAAGCCAAGGAGAGAGTCCTCACAAGAACCCAGACCTACTGACACCCTGATCTTGACAACCAGACCCCTCAACTGTGAGAAAATAAATATTCTCAGAAAATCACATTTCTGTTGTTTAAGCCACCAGTTTGTGGTACTTTGTTATGATGGCCCTAAGAGACTAATACACCTTCTACCCAAGTGACATGCTTCTGGGAATTTACCCTAAAGAACAAAAGCTACATGTTCAAATATGACTACAACCTCTTCATAAATAACCTTAAGAAATTGGCAACAGGCTGGGGCGCCTGGGTGGCGCAGTCGGGTAAGCATCTGTCTCTTGATCTCGGCTCAAGTCATGATCTCACAGTTTGTGAGTTCGAGCCCCTCATAGGGCTCTCCTCTGATGGCACAGAGCCTGCTTGGGATTCTGTCTCTCCTTCTCTCTGCCCCTTCCTGCTTGTGCGCTCACTCTAAATAAATGAATAAATAAATAATCTGTTTAAAAAAAGAAATTGGCAACAGGCTAATTGCTGTATACTAGCAGTTTCAGGTCATTCTAGAACATAAACGATGGCATGTTCGTTATCTGTCCATCAATAATTATTAAAATGAATACTTCCGACCTCAAGAAAAAAATATATACCAAATGATGTTACTTTTTTAAAAAACATAAGGAAGACAAAAAAATTCTGGAGGTGGATGGTGATGACAGTTATACCACAATGTGACTTAATGCCAAAGAACTGTACATCTTAAAATGTTAAAATGGCAAGTTTTGTTTATTTTACCACAATTTTTTAAAAATGCCAATTACAGTATACACATAATTGTAGCTGTGATGTTAAAAGTGTATGAAGATTGGAAGAAGACAAAACTAAAAACACTGTGTTCAGTTGATGGCACGATCATCTGTAGAAAATGCCTGTTCTCTTTCACACTGTTTAAATATTTCAGTTGATTAGCAAACTGTCAATTACATGTGCATGTGTGTACATGTGCAAACAAAGAGATCTTAAATGATACACAAACCTCTAACAATGGTTATTTCTGGGTAAGGAGAAGAAAATATATTCTTTTCATTTTTATGTATGATGCTTTCAATTTAATATTTCAGTATTCAGAAAATAAAAACAACTCAAAAAGGATGAAAAAAAGCAAATTTTAAAAGAATACAAACAGAAACAAATAATTCCACCCATATACGTAATCGTTAACATAACCACACAGAAAAAAAATTTTAATTCAAAAAATTTTGGGAGCACCTGGATGGCTCAGTCGGTTGAGTGCCCGACTTCAGCTCAGGTCACAATCTCACAGTTCACGAGCTCAAGACCCATATCGGGCTCTGTACTGAGAGCTCAGAGCCTGGAGCCTGGTTCAGATTCTGTGTCTCCCTCTCTCTCTGCCCCTCCCCTGCTCACGCTCTCCCTCTCTCTCAAAAACAAATCAAAACATTTTTTAAAAATTTAAAAATTAAAAAAAAGAGGGGCGCCTGGGTGGCTCAGTCAGTTAAGCGTCCAACTTCAGGTCAGGTCATGATCTCGCAGTTCGTGAGTTCAAGCCCCGCATCAGGCTCTGTGCTGACAGCTCAGAGCCTGGAGCCTGTTTCAGATTCTGTGTCTTCCTCTCTCTCTGACCCTCCCCCGCTCATGCTCTGTTTCTAAAATAAATAAACGTTAAAACATAAAAATTAAAATTAAAAAAAAGAAAAATTTTATGACAACAATGACTCTATACCCTTAATGAAAATTAATCTAAGGACAAAAAGTATTACAGGAAAATTATAAATTTTACATAGTAACTTTGTTGTTGGAATAACATTGGTGGTATAGTCTATTCTAGAACTTTTTTATGTATATTTTAAGACAGAGTAAATAAATACATTGAATTTACTGAAAGCCAGGGTTCTCACTTTGGGAGAAGAGAGAGAGAAAGATGGAACATAAAACAGGAAAAACCCTGTGATATTGCATGAGAACTGGTGGATGGATGCAAGGAAGGAAAGAAAAAGGAGAGAAGAGAAGAAACAAATCTACGTGTTGTTTCCCATCTCTGTCCACTGAAATGACCTACACGTTATGATACTCTAGTAGCAATCAGCATGCCAAACATCCAGATCTGGGCTGGGGCACAGAAAGAACATGAACCTAAAATACATTATTATATCAAAAGTGAGGAAACGCTCAAAGAATGATGGAGGTGTCAAAAGCACCCAAGAAACAGGTTAAAGGTGCTCTCCCCCCACAAAGTAAGAGACAATTTAAACACCAAAATGAGAAAAGATGACACATCAAATATTAAAGAGTCCAAGGTTCAAAGTGATACTAAAATATGGGGGGTCAGTGCACCTGGCTGGCTCAGTGGGTGGGAAATGCAACTCTTGATCTTTGTGAGTTACAGCCCCAAGTAGGGAGTGGAGATTACTTTAAAAAAAGAAGGAAGGGGCGCCTGGGTGGCGCAGTCGGTTAAGCGTCCGACTTCAGCCAGGTCACGATCTCGCGGTCCGTGAGTTTGAGCCCCGCGTCAGGCTCTGGGCCGATGGCTCAGAGCCTGGAGCCTGTTTCCGATTCTGTGTCTCCCTCTCTCTCTGCCCCTCCCCCGTTCATGCTCTGTCTCTCTCTGTCCCAAAAATAAATAAACGTTGAAAAAAAAAAAAAAAAAGAAGGAAGGAAGGAAGGAAGGAAGGAAGGAAGGAAGGAAGGAAGGAAGGAAGAAAGAAAGAAAGAAAGAAAGAAAGAAAGAAAGAAAGAAAGAAAGAAAGAAAGAAAGAAAGAAAGAAAGAAAGAAGGAAGTGTTTGGAGCTCCAGGAGAAGGGGAGGGGAGGGGTGGGGAGGGGTGGGGAGGGGAGGGGAGGGGAGGGGAGAAAGAAGAGGGGCGCCTGGGTGGCTCAGTCAGTTAAGTGTCCGACTTCAGCTCAGGTCACGATCTCTCGGTCCATGAGTTCGAGCCCTGTGTTGGGCTCTGGGCTGATGGCTCAGAGCCTGGAGCCTGCTTCCGATTCTGTGTCTCCCTCTCTCTCTGTCCCTCCCCCATTCATGCTGTGTCTCTCTCTGTCTCAAAAATAAATAAACGTTAAAAAAAAATTTTTTTTTTAAATAAAAATAAAAAGAAAAGAAAAAGGAAGGAAAGGAGAAAAGAAAAGAAAAGAAAAGAAAAGAAAAGAAAAGAAAAGAAAAGAAAAGAAAAGAAAAGAAAAGAAAAGAAAAGAAAAGAAAAGAAAAGAAAAGAAAAGAAAAGAAAAGAAAAGAAAAGAAAAATGGAAGTGTTTGGGGCTCCGGGCTGGCTCAGTCGGTAGTTCAGGCTCTCTCTTAATCTCAGGGTGGTGAGTTGAAGCCCCACGTTGGGCGTGGAACCTACTTAAAAAAATAAAATAAAACAATAAAAAATAAAGGGCAGGGTGCCTGGGTGGCTCAGTCGGTTGAGTGTCCAACTTCGGCTCGGGACGTGATCTCACGGTTTGTGAATTCGAGCCCCCACAGCTCTGTCAGCACAGAGTCTGCCTCGGATCCTCTGTCCCCTTCTCTGTCTCCCTCAAAAATAAACAAACATTAAAATAATAGTAATAATAAATAAAAATAAATTCTAAAATGAGATGTCCATTTACACAAGAATGGCAATAATGTATGAGAAAAGACAATTGGAAAACCTGCATTTTGCAACCGCCAGCAAAATGAATCATTCAGCAAGCATCATGAACTGATGATAAAATCACACGATGAAATTTTATTGAAGAACAGCATATTCACTTGGTCTCAAACTATCACCCGAAAGAGTCTACAACAAGGAAAAGATAACTACTTTTACAATATAAAGAGAAGACACCACCTTTGGTGCTCAAACTCAGTATAACCAGTAATGGGCAAACTGGCCTTGTATGACTTCTGATATACAATATAGTCTTCTTACCAAAAATATTTAACCTGAAACTTATCATGAAAAACAATCAGACAAATCTAGAATATAAGACAAATGTATCTTTTTTTAATGTTTTATTTATTTTTGAGAGAGTGTAAGTGGGGGAGGGGCCGAGAGAGGGGGCAGAGGGTCTGAAGTGGGCTCTGTGCTGAGACCAGCAAGCCCAATGCAGAGCTCAAACTCATAAAGTGAGATCGTGACCTGAGCTGAAGTCAGATGCTCAACCCACTGAGCCACCCAGGTGCCCCTGGACGGCACTCTTCTAAAATGGCAACTCTGAAATCCCCCAAAAAAACACCACCATGAGAAAAGGTGGAGCGCAATCCTGTACCAGGTTACAATAGACTGAAAGGACAGGACAACCAAATGCAATGCACGATTCCTAACTGAGTCCTACAGCAGGACAGTATGCAAGATATCCTGGGAATCCTGAATATGGATTGTGGTTTAAATAACACTAATTAATCAACATTAACTATCAAGAGTGTCACACACACTTTTTCAGAAGGTTTAGGAAATAGACAATTTGCATTACCTTTGATGGGTTAATTACAATATTTCTGGCTGAACCATGTTCATCTCCAGTAAAGGCTGGCTGATTGTTGAAGCCTTGTTTCACATTCACAGCAGTAAGTTCATCCTGGTCAAGAAAAAGTATCAATTAATCAGAAGGACATAAAAACTCCAACTTAACCCGATACACTGCAGCCTAATGACCGACTACACTATACTCTGGAAAAGAGAACTGTTGAACACACATCAAAGAGAGAGCAGAAATTCAAAGTTTAAAACCAGGACACAAACATACAGAGAATGATGAAGTAAATGTGGCAAAATATTAACAACTGTTAACTTTAGGTAGAGGGTACGTGGGCGTTCATGACACTCTTCTCTTAATTATTCTGTAAGTTTAAAATGTTTTAACAAGTTAGGAAAAGAAAAAAATGAGCAAAAACCCTCCCCACATGCAGAAAATATAAAATCCCAGAATCTGTATACTGGAATTGTTTCTAGAGACCCTATAGTTGGGCTCTCCCTTCCCTGCCAGCCCCTATGCACATCTCTATTTTATGTTCAAGAAAAATGGCTCACTCCACTTACCTAAGACCCCATAGCAAGTTAAAGACAGAAATGAAGGGTTCATAGGCACAAGCTTTATAATAAACACAACACCATGACCAGCAACATGTGAAGGAAGTTTAGGGCTTGCAAAATTCTTCCGTACATGTTGGCTCACTAAGTAAGGATCTTCAGGCCCATTTATAAACAAGAAGAATGAGGCTCCCTAAGCTAGCACAGTAACTGGACAGAGCCAGCACTGAAATGCTGTCTCCTCAACCCAAGGCTAGGAAGAGAAATCTCCACGACTCCATGCCACCAAAGTACTAATGCCATATGAAAATGTGGTCTAAAAATATGTAGCTACAACTCATACTCTCCTTAAAAACATCTCCTACTGGATATAGGAAAAATATTCTTCCCAAGGTCACATCAGAAATAGCCCAAGGCTTTAAAAAAAAAAAAAGAGAGAGAGAGAGAGAGAGAAGGAGGAGAAGAATACAACCACCACTTTATCCAGCCCAAATCATTGAGCTATGGAACTAAATCAGAGTTCCTAAAATATAGACTTGAAAGAGTAAAGGGGAAAAGTTGAGTAAATGAAGCTACCTTCTCTTCCCCTCACTCTAAATGAAGAAAAGTTCTTAGTTAACTGTTGGGGTAATGCTAGCCATAGCACAAAAATGAGAGCATATACTTAACATATACTCCATAATTGCTGCAAGTAGAAAATGGAAAAAACAAAAAAACAACTGATCAAAGTCACTGCTGTGATGAAGCAGAAAGCCTTAGGACAAAATAGTTTATGACATATAAGCACCTGAAAGGTCAGCCTGGCTGAGAGCCGAGGTCCCCTGGAGACATGCCATGGAACTTTACTTAATTGTGTATATACTCTACCTAACATCTTGGCAAGCCACTGTTTTGGCAAGCTTTCAAAAGACCCCACTACAGGAAGTTTAGCTCTATGATAATCAAGTCTCCTCCAAGCACGAAGGTCACTGAAATCGTGACCTGCACAGAAAATGAGTTGCATACACCTATCAACACTGAGTCTCAAACTGCTCCCACTTGTTCAAACTAATTATTTGAAAATCTAGGGCAAAACTACATAATGCATATTATAAGTCAGAAAGGCGTCAGTCAACTTAAAGCGAGTGCGCTAATAAAATTTCTATAGTCTCAGAGTCTAAGAAAGAAGGGGGACAAATGGGGTCAGAAAGGAAATGGGATGAGAAAAATGAATTTTTATCTTTGATTTACCATCAGAGTATTACAAGAAACATTAATTGAGTAACAGCGTATGTTTTTACTAGAAACACATCTGGCTTAATCAAGAAGAAATGTGTGAGGCTTTCAGGACCAGTTAGTTCCATTTAAGGCTGCTTCGCATTCTATTCTAAAGGTACACAGACTCAGCTGCTCACCGTACTTGACTGCTAACTGCTAGCCTGGAGAGATAGGTTCTGCAAACATACGCATGCGTGCACACGTACACACACTCCTCAGAAGAAAAAGAACATGGAACCGTGGTTACTTGTCAACCACATAAGATTTTCCTCACACTAAGATCCACACAGGTACTGCTGGAAGCCTTGAGTTCTGAGAACATTTTATCTTGTATTCTAAGTGGCACAAAAACACTTCCAGAACCTTCATCACTACCAATGCCCTCTCCGAGTCAGGGACCCCATTAATCTCATGCTTGGACATACCAATGGCTCCTAACTGGTCTCCTTGCTTCTACGACTGCCCCCTGGAAGCCTTTTTCAACACAGCAGCCACAGGGAGCTTTTTAAAACTTCAGGAAGACTATGTTACTCCTGCTCAAAAGCCGCATTAACTCCCCAACTCTGGGTATAAGCAAAGGCCCTACGATGTCCCACAAGTCCCTAATGCTATTCCCTTTCTGACCTCATTCCTCACCCTCTTGCCTTAGCTGACTCGACTCCAACCACACTGGTCTTCTTGCAGCTCTTCAAGCAGGCCTGCTGGATGGCCTCTAGCCTCAGGGCCACTGTGCTGTCTGTTCCCTCAGCCTGCATGGCTTTCCCTGGTATCCACACGGTCAACTCTATAACCACCTACAGCTTTGCTCAAATTTTTATATTCTCAACCAGGAATCGGACGACCCTATTTAAAATTTAAACTGCTCACCCTGTCCTCTTCATCCCCAGCATTCCTAATCGGCCAACAATCCATAGCACGCACCACTTAAAATGTCCTGTAATTTACTTACAGTGTGTACTGTCTGTCTCCCCCACCACCAGGAAGGTCCCTGAGACCAAGGGTCTTTATTTTGTTCACAGAGGCATGTCAAGCACATAGAGCAGTGCCTGGCACAGAGAGCACACATAGGAATTCAATAAATATTTGTTGAAACAGTAAGTAAGTGAGGGGCACCTGGCTGACTCAGTCAGTAGACTGACTTTTTATCTCAGGGTCGTTAGTTCAAGCCCCATGCTAGGCATGGAGCCTACTTTAAAGAAGAAAAAGAAAAGGAAAGGGGCCTCTGGGTGGCTCAGCTGGTTGAGCGACTTCTGAACTCCACTCAGATCATGATCTCGTGGGTTTGTGAGCTCGAGCCCTGCATCAGGCTCCTCATGCTGACAGCGGGGACCTGCGCGGAATTCTTTCTCTCTTCTTCTCTCTCTGCCCCTCCTGCATGTGCTCCCTCTCTCTCAAAATAAACAAACTTTAAAAAAGGAATCAATTCTGAGGGTACATATCTCTTAAAAAAAAAAAGAAAGAATAAATGAATGACAACCTGATTTGAACAATTAACTTAATGAGTATATTCTGAATCACTGTTCTTTGACTTTGGGGCCCATAATTCTATTTGTATTTATGATAGATCTACCTCATCACCCAGAGCAGTGGCTCTCACCCATCAAACTCAATGCACCATCCCGAAAAAGAATTATTTTATAACACCCTTTTTCTGAATCTGAAACGAAATTGATAAACAATAACTATCCGGTACCAGTATATATATTTTTTAACAAATCAATATAATGCCCTCATTCTAAAAAGAATTTTTAAGTAAGTTATGATAACATAGGTATTTGAATATGCACAGGTATACAACACAAGACCTTCACTACTCAAAGCACGGTCCACTGGCCAGAAGCCAGCAGCAGTGCCATCAGCTAGGGCTTGTTAGAAATGCAAAATCTCAGGGTGCCTGGGTGGCTCAGTCAGTTAAGCATCCGACTCTTGGTTTGGGCTCAGGTCTTGATCTCAGTTTGTGGGTTCGAGCCCCACATCAGGCTCCGCTCCGACAGCTCTGACAGCTTGGAGCCCGATTGGGCCTCCCTCTCTCTCTCCCTGCCCCTCTGCCCCTCCCTGCTTGCAGATGTACACTCTCTCTCAAAATACACAAAAAAATAAAAATAAGTAAATAAATAAACGTGAAATCTCTATCACAATGCAAATGCAAATCCCCCATCACAATCTGTATTGCAACAAGTTCCCAGGTAATTCATGGGCACCTTAAACTTTGAGAAATGAGGCCCTAGGAGTCATGAATAAATTGTTGTATTTGTTCCTATACCTAGAATCTCTACAATGCAGTAAATACAAATGCAGACATCACACATGTTCTATTGTCATTTCAAATGGTCAGGAACAGCATGATACAACTTTTCAGAAAAAGTGAAAACTCTTGGTAAAGTTTCAAACTAATAAAACAGAATTCCCAAATTTATTAAAATGCAGTGTTATATTCCTCAGAAACTCAGGGTATATTAAATGTATATTAAAATCATGCAAAAAAAAATACTTGGAGATCATATGTAAACAGAGTCCCACCTGGAATAGAGAGGGGGGAAAAACAAGATTTAGATGGTCCAGTAGCACATCTGACAGCCCAGTGGGATGCAACTGTCTTAAGCCTCACTGTCCACATTAAGGATATCTAGCACACCTGGCCCTGCCCACTAAATGGTCATAGCTCTCCGACGGTAGCAACAACCAACACTGCCCCCGCCGGGTTCCACAACCCTTCCATTGGGGACCAAAGACAGAGAAGGGCTGACTTTACCCTTTAGAGGCCTGCTTCTGAAAAGAGGACTTGGAGGCTCTAGGTTTAGGAAACACTGAGCTTCACATTGTCAAGGGTCAGCAAAAGCCCAGCCCCTGCTGCGACATCACAAGGGGCTGTCCTCTTCCAGCTCTCTACGCACCTTCCTAGCGCTGGGAGATGTGGCTACAGGTGGAGATGATGCTATGGGAGGAAGGCTAAATGGAAATACATACAAGAGAGCAGTAGGTGAGAGCCCAGAGTCTGCGATCGCACTGTCCAAATTTGAACCTCCAGTTCCTGTAAGAGTGGCTCTAAGCAACCTTTGCAACTGTTCCTGTCCCTCAGTTTCCTCAACTGTAAGAGAGAGATAATAATAGTTTCCACTCTTATCTCCACAACCCAGTTGAAGGAAATAAAGCAGAGAGGTTAACTAGCCCAAGATGATACAGCGGTAAACAACTCCAAAGAATCCATGGTTTCTGACCACCATACTATATGAAATGGTCAGCAATTAGTATTACTTCTGTTTTTGTCCTATTTCTGGTTCAGGAAAGTGGTAACCTAAAGCTCCAGGAAGCACTCACGTGTACAAAATGTCTATTTAGGAAGCTAAAAAGACCTGGCCTTAAGAGGTGGTTCTGAAATATTTGCGTACATCAGAATACCACGGGTTTTAACACAGCTTCCTGGGCCTCATCCCCAGAATTTCCAATTCAGTAGGCCTGGGGTGGGGCCTGAAAATCTGAATTTCTAACAACATATGAATGAAGTATGCAAATCCAGGGACCACACATAAAGAGAACCACTGACATAAAGATTTGGAGTTTGTGGCTTCTAGAAACCCAGGGCTCCCATGCCCAGCATCAGTGCTTGCAGTCGCCATCAGGAGGAGGAAACTATACATCCAAAAAAAGGCTGGTCCGAATTCTCTACCACATTTCCCTTGCCCTACTACAAAGGTGCAAATACAAAGCAATACACACACACACACACACACACACGTATATGTACAGGTATAGATATATGTGTATGTATATAAAGAAACTAGTGCATAAAGCTTTCTCTTTCACTCTTTTGCTTCTCACAGACCCAAAACAAATAAAAACACCAAGGTCACCGTATACTCAATTACATCAGGATGCAAACAGCCAAAACAGAAGCTGTGTTTAAGGTTTACTGACAGAAAACTTTAGGTCCCCTAAGGGAAAGGGAGTAAAAGCCCAAAGCATCACAACCAAAATATGCACGCTGGTAGTTTATTTCCTAAAGTTTCTGAAAAGCGTGAAAGTCAATGGCAAGAATTTAAACAATGAGTTAAAAGTCAATTTCAAATTCTAGAGTGTTTATTATTGTTTAGCCAGTATTTCTCAAACTCTGCTCATGCACCAACACACCTCTTTCAAAGAAAAAATATTCTCTCTGACCTGAGAATGTCTGCAGACCCCAAATGGGGAAAATGGGTTAGGACATGGATACTTAATGGCATTCGGCAGCAAGAAGAGACACAGAACAAGAAGTAATGTGTGTTACATGAACTCAAACAACAAACTTCTATGACGCTTTGCTCTGAAGGCCTTTGCCAAATCTAATCAGAAAAAAGTAGAAGAGAGAGAGTCCAGATTTTGGAAAGCATGCCTCTACAATCCCCATGCCAGAAGCTGTATGGGACACAAATAGCTTCCTCTTGCACTAGCCTTGAACCTCTTCAAAGATTTTCTAAATAAGAAGGTAACCACCAAAATTCTAACAATGGTTCTTACTGAGATTTAAACTTCTTCTGCCACACCTCGTCAATGATTTATAATAGAAGCATCAGCTGCTACTTTGCCTATGTGCAAGGTGAGACAACTAAAACCCCAAAACCTTAGGGGCACACCCAACCATTAATCAGGGTCTCATTCTTACGCCTACATTCTGGGCACTGGATCAGCAGAGCTACTCTTTTCCAGTAAAAGGACTCCTTATTAAAAGGTTGAAAAATTTCACATTGTACAACACGGGGAATAAAAGAAAAAAAAAAGTACTTGTAGTTAACCATTGGGGAGAGGGGGACAACTATGCATTCAGAGAGTTTTTTAAATGTATTTATTTATTATCAACAGCATCAAGGGCAAAATATTGCATATGCAGACCAATGTTTATATGTGAGACCTCATATTTACTCAGCCAAGAGACGATGCTGGCTGAGAATATAAATTCACAGTCCTCACCTGGTGGCCTAGGGCAGCACTGCATCAGACCAAGGTACATATGAATTTCAACAGGCTCAACACAGAACCGGTCCGAACGTAGCCTCAACATGGAGAAAGGCAGACTCTCAACCTCTTGTCCTGGGTTTCTACTAAAATAATAAGCCTTAAAGCAATTTCAGGGAGACAGGCACCCAGAAACAAACAGAAACAAAATCCTAGAAATTGTCCCACATTCATATGGAAGACCAGGATTCACTCTGTACCTCTGCATTCTATACTGACACACAAACCAGATCTTCAAGGCATTGGGTGAACTCTGAACGCACCCATAAATTTCACACATTTTCCTTGAACTTCATAGAATAATCTTATGTTTTGGATCACTTTCAGATAATCTTTTAATTTCAATAAAATGCTTCATTGGGAAAGTGAAAATATTTTGATACTAGTTTGTAAACTGGTTAAGCTCTTTCTCAAGAAAAAAACAATAAAGGTCAATTTTCAATGATCATTTCAAAGGCAGAAAATAAATGCAGACAAACACATACACAGATGCACACATACACACAAGCACACACATACTTAACCTCCTCCAGACTTCTCCTCTAACCCACAGAACATGTGCACACATGCCCTGTTTAGTCATCTACTCGTGTTGAACACACTAACTCAATGACTGTTCAATGAACTGGGCAGAAATGTCCACCCGGAATAATACCACAGAAGTAGAAAAAAGTCCCTCTATGCACTAGTCAGGCAGACTGTGTTTGCTATGATCTTACCCAAACAAACAAAATCTTAAAACACAGCTTTCTAACTATTTTTCCTAGCCTTGTACAACTCTCCTGAAAAAAGCATTCTCTCAGACCCCTGAGGATGTCTGGGCACCCCATTTTGAGAAACAAGGCTGTTATCTCCAGCATGGGTGTACTTAATGGTCTTTGGGTAACACCTAGAGTTAGCAGGTATAAATGGCCCAAAAGAAAAGGGATTGATCTTCCTATCCTCATGCCTCATTCCTAACCGATTCTACTCAGAATTCTCTCAAAACATGTCTCACATTCACTCCTTCCTTTAAAATACTACAGTTCCCTCTCTAAACTGTGGCTGCTTCTCACGTATTTCCCTTCCTGTCTAGACTTTTACCTGAATCCATCCTGCCCACTGGTCTCCTGATGAATCGTCCCGAAACAAGTTTTCTTATCTGTCCTCCACTACGCAAAAGCCTCCAAAGGCTCTCTCCTTTTTTTTTCTTCTGTTCCCCAGAACGGGCTAAAGAATAAAAGCATGTAACACGAGATTCTACAAACCCACAGTAGCATCCATGGGGCTTCTCTCCACTGAACTCGGGCCCCAAATCAAAACACAATTACCTTACACAGGCATTAAATGCCATAAACAATCAAGTTCCACTTCTCAGTCCCACTTCCATCCTGAGCATCAAAATCACACGGATTTGAGTTTGAATGCAGAGCCCTTACCTGTGATTGGGGACGAGGTAAGCGACCTCTCTATACCTCAGTTGCTTTGTTTGAAATGCAGCAAGAATAACTCACAGGGTTGAGGTTATATAAGATAAAACGTACAAAGAGTTTAGCACAGTGCCTGGCCCATATTAAGTGCTCTATAAATGGTGGCTACTGTTAGAAAAACTTACAGCTATATTTTATTTTTATATTTTAAGTCATTTAATCTACTTGACTATTATATTCCTTCCCACATACGTCATCTTTTCAGCCTCTAAGCCTTACATAATGCCATTTCCATCCCCTGGAGTACATTATCATGAAATCTTCTGCCTTCTTCAAACCACAACTCAGGGCTCCCCTTCACTCAATCAACAAATAAATTAGTATACAGCACTGAGCTAAGTACTGGGGGTCCCAAAGTGAGCAAATTACAAGTGATAAATGCCCCAAGGAGAAGCATTACCTGCTCAGGACACACATTATAGCAGCTTCACAGTCTGAGAAGTCAGGCAAGAATTCCCTGAAGTGGCCTTTGAGCTGAGTTCTCCTGAGAAGTAGGAGTTAACTAAGAGGAAGACTTTATAATGGTGAGGTTGACATTTTGCATAAAGTGATACAATATTAGCTCTAAGACTGAAAAGTTAGGGATGTATATTGTACTTCCTAAAGAAATCACATGCACACACCAAAAAAACAAAAACAAAAACAACACAATGTAAGGTGGTATAACTAAAATATCAATAGGTAAATTAGAAGAAACTGTTTAATAACCCAAAAGACAGCAGGAGACACAGAAAAAAACAAATAGTAAAATGTGATATCTAAATCCAACCATATCAAGTTTTATTAAATAATTAAATGTTAATAGACGATTCCAGTTAAAGGAGAGATATTGTCAGAATGGATAAAAAACCAAAATCCTACGGAAACAGCCAAGTATCCATCAACCAATAGGTGGATAAAGTGGCAAATATATATAGATAGATATGTGTGTGTGCACACGCACACATGTGTATAATGGAGTATTACTCAGCCATAAAAAAGAATGAAATCTTGCCATTTGCAACAACATGGATGGGAGCTTGAGAGTATTATCCTAAGTGAAATTAGTCAGAGAAAGACAAATACATGATTTCACTAATGTGGAATCAAAGTAACAAATGAGCAAAGGGGGATAAAAAAGGAGAGGCAAACCAAGAAACAGACTCGTAACTATAGAGAGCAAACTGATGGTTACTAGAAGGGAGGTGGATGGGAAGACAGGTTAAATAGCTGATGGGGATTAAGGAGTGCATTTGTATCGAAGTGTTGAATCACACTGAGTTTTTGTTGTGAGTTCAAGCCCCACATTGGGCATAGAGTTTACATCATCATCATCATCATTTTTAAATAAATAAATTATAAAGGTAAATTGACAGTAAATGGATGGGAAAGATATCAACAGTGCAAACAACAAGCCTAAGAGTGCTGGAGTAGCTATATTAATACTGGACAAAGTAGACTTCAATGCTCCCGGGTGGCTCAGTGGGTTAAGTATCCGACTCTTGATTTTGGCTCAGGTCATGATCTCAAGGTCCCTGAGATCAAGCCCCATGTAATGCTGTGCACTGACAGGGCCAAGGAGGCTTGGGATTCTCTGCTCTCTCTCTGCTGGCTCACAAGAGTGGAGTCTTTCAAAATAAACAAACATTTAAAAAAAAAAAAAGACTTCATGGGGCGCCTGGGTGGCTTAGTCGGTTGAGCGTCCGACTTTGGCTCAAGTCATGATCTCACAGCTTGTGGGTTCGAGCCCCGTGTCGGGCTCTGTGCTGATGGCTCAGAGCCTGGAGCCTGCTTTGGACTCTGTGTCTCCTCTCTCTGCCCCTCCCCCACATGTGCTCTGTCTATCAAAATTGAATAAATGTAAAAAATAAATAAATAAAAGACTTTGAGATAAAGAGCGTTATCAAAGATAAAGGAGGACAACTCACAATGATAAAAGGGTCAATTTATCAGGAAGGCAAAGCAATCTCAAGCATACAGGTACCTAAAAAGAGGGACAGGAAGAGCATGTATAAATAGACTGCAGGGTTGAGAAAATCAGAGAAAGAAGGCTATCATAGCAGGAGCAGAAGGGACTCGGGTATGACCTGAGGTTAAGCAATGGGTGAGGACAGACTACACAGGATATTATGAACCAAGTGAAGACCTTCTATCTTTATCACAAGAATAGTAAAGGGTTTTATGTAGAGAGGTAAAGTCATACAACTTGAATAAATCTGCAGTGTGGTCAAGTGACTGGAGTTGGGTCAGATTAAATGGGAGGCTGCAGCAAGGGGATGGGAACTAGTCAGCAGGCTCTCCTAAGAGTTGGGACAGCAGGAGCGCCTGGGTGGCTCAGTCAGTTAAGTGTCCGGACTTCAGCTCAGGTCATGATCTTGTGGTTTGTGAGTTCGAGCCCCGCATTGGGCTCTGTGCTGACAGCTCAGAGCCTGGAGCCTGCTTCAGATTCTGTCTTTCCCTCTCTCTCTCTCTCTCTCTCTCTCTCTCTCTCTCTCTCTCTGCCCCTCCCCCACTCACACTCTGCCTCTCTCAAAAATGAATAAAAGTTAAAAAATTAAAAAAGAAAGAAAATTTGTTTAAAAAAAAGAAAAGAGTTGGGACATCAGATGACAGTAGCTAGGACCAAGATGGTGGTGATTAGAGGTAGAGAGAGGGGAAATATAAAGGGCTATTTAGGAGGGCTACTCAACAGGGCTTTTATTGAAGTGTTAGATGGAATGACAGAGTGAGGTTGTCAAGAAAGAATACCACCCAGATTTCTGGAATGGTAATATCTCTTAAAATAGTACAAGCAGTGTTGGGGGGGCGGGGAGGAAGGGCTAGAAAGAAGAGGAGCAGATCACAAGTATTGTTTTGTGTTGTTTTTATATGGGGAGAGAGAGAGAGCAGGGGAGAGGTAGAGAGAAAAGGAAAGAAAATCCCAAGCGGGCTCTGTGGTGTCAGCACAGAGCCCAACGAGGGACTCAAACCCACCAACTGTGACATCTTTTCCTGAGCCGAAATCAAGAGTCGACGCTTAACCTGACTGAGCCACCCGGGCACCCCCACAAGTTTAGTTTTAAACATAAGTTTGCGGTAGCAAACAGAACAAAATGTTTTTACAGTCACTTAAATATACAAGTCTAGAGTGCAGAGAAGTCTTGGCTGGCACTGTAAAGTTTGAGTTGTCTGAATATAGGTAGTTCCCGAGACCTGCAATGGCTGAGATAACCTATGGAGAGGGTAAAGTGAGAAAAGACAAGAATCTAGGACAGACCCCACAGAAAATCCAGTATTGATTTAATGGCTGGGTAAGAGAGGAAAAGTCTTCAAGGAGACTGAGATGGCACAGGCCAGAGAAGAGAAAAGGAAACCGAGAGTGCTTTACCTCAGAAGCTGAGAACACATTGCTTCACCAACAGAGAGCTCAATAGGAGTAAGTGCTACTGGGAACGTGGCTATCACCTGTGACCTCAGTGAGGCGTGTCTCAGTGGAACGACGAAGGCAAAAGAAGCCAGACTGGAAGGAGCAGAGGAAGAAGTATGCAGTGAAGGAGACGGCACACGGGATGCTTTTGGAAAAGTTTGGAGAAAGAGGAGAGAAATGGGAAAATGGAGCCATGAGGTAGAGGGAGATCTACGATGGGTGGGTCTCATGCATGTTTTCACAGCACCAGAAAAAATCCACCAAAGGAAATGGTTGAAGATAACAGAAGAAAAGGGAGAGATGGCTGATGGCTTGAGGTTCCTGAGAAAACAGAAAGGGACACCTAGGACCTCCTTCACCAAGACCCAAAAGACAAAAATCTAGTACCAGACCAACTGGGGATGTACAGAGGAGGATCTAGATAGACACACTGTTTATACATTGACTTGTGTACCCCCAAAGATATGTCAGTCCTAAACCCTACACCTGGGATTATGGCATTATTTGGAAATAGGATCTTTGCAGTTGTAATTAAGGTCACAATGAAGTAGGGTAGGCCCTAATCCAATATGGCTGGTGTCCTTATAGGAGAAAAGACGTAGAGGGAAGAAAGAGGCAGAGTAGAGCTAGGGGCTATAACACAGCAATGCCTGAGGCTACTACAAGCTGGACAAGGCAAAGAACTATCCTCCCCTAGAGGCTTCTAGGTGTGACCCCGCCAAGAGGAGGATTCCCAACCTCCAGGAGAATAAATGTCCAGTTTTAAGCCATCCAGTCTGTGATACGTTGTGAGGGGAGCCCTAGGAAACTAAACACACCGGTAGGGAAAGTAGGTGGGGAAGCTCTGCTCTATCCCTCACAGCAAGACCACCCTCCAACATCAGGACACAGGAGAGGAAACCACTGTAAAGTCTACAATAGCTGAGAAAAGCAGCATCACTTGGCTCTATGTAAGTGGACACCCCGGCTGTCCCCCATCCCGCACCACAGAAATAGGGGCTGATTAATTTAGATCTCCTCTGAGTAAGGTGTCACATGATGCCTGTGTGAGAAAAAAAAAAAGTCGGGGGGGGGGGGATCCCCCATTGCAGCCCATTGCAGCCAAAATGCCACTAGCCTCCTGAAGAGGGCCAAAGGAGGAGCCAAACTGACTTAAGGGATGCAAGACTCCCCTAAAAGGCAACCTAGCACTTCCTCCACCCTCACCAATGTCTCCAACACCAGGGCCACATTTGCATCAAAGCCGCATCTGAAACTCAGCTCTTTACCTCCACCCTCATCTACATTGCTATTAATATTTACCCCATCCAAACCACACCTGCAGGCCATCAATCAGTAACTATGGGGACCCACAAGAAATCAAAGAATAGGAGCTCAACACAAAACAGCAAGTTCTTCACACCTGTACACAGTAGCAGGCAAAAAGAGTACAAAAGAAAATCATGGCAATAATACTACCACTCCCTGGCCATTAAGTAGCACATTCATGTTGATCTTCATAAACCAGTGGCTTAGGCAGGATAGGTCCTCATTTTATAAGGTGAGAACTTGAGGCCAAAAGGTGGACAGAAGTGAAATGCTTAAGTGGCCATGTGAGGACCAGGTCCTGGTAGGGGCAATGTGTTCCCCAAGACAATGACATCTTTGAGAACAGTGTGGTTCCAACAAACCTAAATTGGAAGGAATCCAGGCTCCCTTTTCTGTGAAATGGACATATCTCCACCGACCTCACATGCCTGTTGTAAAGAATAGGTGACAATCACGTCAGACACTCAGCAGGGTAACACTTGAATCATTTGTATGGCCAGCACATATAGGCCCAAATCACACACATGACCAGGTACTCAGTAACTTGCCAATGAACTGGATGGGAATATCCACCAAGGATGATATGTTGAACACATGCAGTTCTCAAAGGTGTGGATTCCCCATGATGAAAGCCCTCCCCCTCCTCATAAGTGCCCTAGTAAGGCAGTCCCTCCCCATTTTAAAGTGGGAGAGTCTTTGATTCAAATTGTATCTAAATATACTTAGCATTTACTCCACTCTTATCTAAATAATTGTATCCATTAATTCACATTCAAATCACATTCAAATGTACGTCATCATCCAATATCAAACACCTGGATGTAACTCTCAGAAATTCTGTAAGAAAACTGCCTGAGAAAAACACTTGAACTTTTAGATTTGCATAATCATAAAGGAGAAAAGAGGACTTGAGGTGTCCAGTAGTTTATCCCACCCAAAATTGTATTGAAGCCAGCCTCAAAAGGTAGTTTTGCCTTTAGAGCCCCCATTGCTCAGGTAAGTCACAATCCCATGCAGTTCTTACACTGTGATCACATCTCCAGTAAACTCTTCCTGTAAATCATATTTTTCACTTAGCACTGAGTCTGCCTCCCACTGTGCTAGGTGACTTGAGGGCAGAGAACATAACACAAGTCATGGTTTCTGTCCTCTGAAGTTAACCGGCCAGTGAAGTGATTCACACTTACCCCCTAACTTGACCCTTTTTGTTTATCATTCTACCCCACACCTAATGACATCCCCGGCCCCATGCTAGGCACACACCTATAGGAAGGAGTGTTGTGCAATTTCTACCAAATGAATTGCTAATCCATAAAGAAAAACTTCCCAGGTCATAGGGATAAATTGGGTATAGGAAAAAATCAAAGTGACACTGCACATCATCATTCTTTCTGCCTGGAAAAGAAGGGAGAGAGACTGGGAGTTTCTCTTTGTTGTTGGTAATGGTGGCAATTTTGTCCATTTGTTTTAGGTCAATTACTGGGAAAAAGAGAGGCTAACCTGCTATTTTGAGCCAAGTAAACAAATGTCCCTGGGTCCACCTCTGAAAATATTGTCTGAAAGTTAACCTCTGTTAATCTCTCTCAGCCTCCACCCTTTTTATTTTCAGGAGGATTACTCATTCCCACTTCTTCCAAGGAGCCTAGCCAACCTTCCAAGCAATTCTGGTGATTAACCACCACTAAAGTAGCCCAGGAGGAGGTGAACAACAGGTAACAAAGGCAAGATTTAAAGCACGGGACAGGTAGTATGTAAACCACAGCTCCACAGGTCCTTTTAGTAAACCAGTTCAAGCCTGAAGTCAAAGGGTGAATGGGTAAGGGAATCTGAATATTCACTACACTTGGCAATCAAGTAATTCTAGATATCCATCATATGTATCACTAAAGACAGCACAAAAATGTCACTTTGAGGTCCTCCAGCAACAGGACCTACCATCGTAGCTGAACAGTGTCCAAGAAATCTGAGTGTTTTCCACATTCCTCTCATTTCTTTTGACCAATTTGTCACCAACTGCCAATTCTTCTTCTCCAGTCCTATTTAAAGCCCTGATCAGTGGGGTTCTTTTTACTTCATGCTTTGGTTACTACAGCCACCTCCCTCACAGCCTCCCCGACTCCCACCAGATTTATTAGGCATGAGCTAGTGAGATAAATCCGACAGCAGGACCATGTGAGCTCCTCACCAACCCCCCACCCCGCCACCTGCCAGGACTCCAAGACTGATCTTCAGAGGCACTAACCCTCTCTTCCCCTGTACCTCAATACTCATCCCACCGTCAGCTTTTTCTTATGAAAGGGTGCAACCTGTCCCCATTCATTCACATCCTGCCCCTCACACCCTGCTCCCTCCACTGAAACCTCCAAGCATTCCAATCCTCTCTTTTCTGAACTCATGCAGCATTTTTAGCCTCACTATATATAGATAATAGTTTTACAGCATGGGCTCAGAAGTCCAGCTCCCAACTCCATCATTATGCAGCTAACCGACCTCAAGCAAGTTAAGTAAGCCCACCTCCCACCCAGTGCCTCAGTTTCTTCATCTATAAGAAGATTAACAATACCCACCTCAGAGGGGTTTGTGAGGCTGGCATAAAACCAAATCTGTAAAGCACTCAGGATAACCAACACAATCAACACTAGCTATCATGATATAATGTGGTACTTTATACACCCCAATGAATATATGGATTATTCCTCGATTTTAAAATAAATTCATACACCCGTCATTTTCAAATGTTTTATGTGGGTCAGTGAACCAGACATTAATTTCTTTTTTTAAAATATTTATTGGAGATTATTTATTTGAGAGAGACAGAGACAGTGTGGGTGGGGGAGAGGCAGAGAGAAGAGGAGATAGAGAATCCCAAGCAGGCTCCATCCACACTGTTAGCACGGAGCCCGGTGTGGGGTCCAAACTCACAAACCGTGAGATCATGACCTGAGCCAAAACCAAGAGTCGGATGGATGCTTAACTGACTGAGCCTCCCAGGAGCCCCCAGATGTTAATTTCTTGAGCAGTGCTATTCAGTGTGGTCCATAGCTATTACTGGCCCTCAAAAAGAAAGATGCAAAAACTAAAGTGTTTGGAAAATTTTACAGCAATTTGATATTGCCTCTACATTCAAGCTGTATTTTTCTAGTAATTCATTTTAATCATATTTCTATCAGTCTGCAACAGATTGAAAATTAATTAAAAAAAAAACTGGTCCCTCAACACAGATATTTTGAGAAGCACTGTTCTAGAGGGGACAGAAGCAGACTTCTATTTCTTTTCTACACCCCCACATCACCTAGCACAGTGGGAGGTATATATCAAGTACTAAGTAAATGAAAATATAATTTCAAAAACATTTTGATTACTTAATAATGACTTAAAAGCAGATTTCATGTGAGTAGTCAAAATGTAAATAGTGTCTCCAATTCATGAAGAATCTTTTTTTCAAGAGGGAGCTGACATTTAGTCTAAAACTGACCAAGGAGTAAAAACAGCTCTGACCCCAAAAGTATTTTCCATACTGCCAACACAGCACTGTGTGAAGCTTTAAAAGAAAAAGAAAAAGAAAAACAAAAATGGGTGCCTGGATGTCTCGGTCAGTTGAGCATCCGAGTCTTGATTTTGGCTCAGGTCATGATCCCAGGGTTTTGGGATAGAGCCCCGCATGGGGCTCGGGGCTCTGGGCTCTGGGCTCCGGGCGTGGAGCCTGCTTGGGATTCTATCTCCCCCGCTCTGCCCCTACCCTGCTCGCACATGCTCACATGCTCATTCCCTCTCTAAAAAATAAATAAAATAGAATAAATAAAAACAAAAACAACTGAGTAATGTCAATATTAATCTTCCTCACAGAACTCAGGAGAAAGGTAAATTATTTAGCAATGCCTTGGACCTAATTTTGATAGGGCCTCCATGCTTCTACGTAAACCAGTATCTTAGCAAAAAAATCCCAATGACACTTCAGACAAAATACATTTTTATTAGTTCTTCACTGTTGCCAATGCCTCAAATGGTCCTAATCTCAACAACCTCATAGATTAATCCATGAATGAAATGGCTGGAAGAGGAAAGCAGCAAATTCTACCAAATTTTAATTGACAATAAGGCAGCACTTGCATAGCTAAACTGTGGCATGCTGGATGTGGGTTGAAGGCTAAGTTTGTTCCTGCTGAGGAAAATCTTCGCACATTAAAACTGACTCTGAAAATGCCTGTAGAAAATTCAGGATAAACAGCAAGCCCCAGATAAGTCCTGCCTCCTTTCCTTTCTCAGAGGCAGTAATCTGTAACACGCATAAGGTGTCCCTCCCCTTGGGACCTCAATCCCCTGGCCCCAGGACAAAGTCCGTCTCACTCAGCAGATACCCCTCCCTCTCCGGTAGTTTCAAGATCTACTTCTCTCTCAATCTCCCAAAAAAATCTATAGGCATGTTCAGCTTATTGACTGAATATACTCTCACCTTAGTGAACTATTTGCAGTTGACCTGAAGATCATGTCCTATTTCCCATCTCTGTGCCTTTCCTCATACCATCTGCCCAGAAGGCCTTGTCATCCGGAAAACACCCCCATTCCTTGAAGACTTCTAATCCCTCACAAAAACTGACCCCTCCCTCATTTGTTGCCACCACCCCACTAAAACTTTCAGTGACTTTGCCACCCAGTGTACAGGAGCATCACCCCTCCAAAGTCCCTCAAGGGTAGAAACCATGTCTTATACTTCCTGGTATCCCCATGCCCTGTACCAGGCTTCTAATAACCATTGGCTGAATAATGACTGTCTGGTTGCCAGATCCTGTCAAGACATAGGTATTTAACTTTTACCATACACCAGACCCTCTCCTGACTTCTGGAGATGGGGGGGGGGGGGGGGGTGAAACGGACATGGTCCCTGCTTCATGGAACTTCTACTGGTTGGGAGACAGAGCAGATAAGAAACAAATCAAACACAAATGGCATTGAGTGTTGAGGAGAAAACAAGCACTTCTCAGTGATGAAGAGAATAAGGCAACCAGACAGCAGAAAGCACATGTGCAAAGGTCCTGAGGTGAGAAACTGCTAAACTAAGAGGCCACCAACCTAGCTGGAACCTCACCCTATGTTACCTCTCCCCTTGGGCCACCCATCACCCCATACCCATCTCCTTAACAAGTGCCCTCTTCAGGATGTACAGCCCTGAAAAGTTCCATCCTAAGCCCGCTTCTCCATCTCTGCACACTCAACAGGTAATCACAGCCATGACTTGAAATATCTACACACATAACACACCCAAATCCGTAATTCCAGCTTCAGCTACTATACATTTCAACCTGGAATCCCAAGAGTTCTCTCAAACTGAAAACATTCAGAAATGCTCTCATTCTCTCCACCCCCACCTTCACCACCCTTGGAAAAAAAATAAACAAGTTCTTTTGTTTCCTGTGGCATGATGGCTTCGGGACTACCATCGATCGACTTACCCAACTGTGTGAGCCAGTGGACTCCAGGTTCAAGTCCTCTGTGGTTCCCAAGAACTTCCCAACTACCCATCCACGTGAGGCCTAATCTCCTTCATATCTTTCAACACAACATATTGTAAGAGACTGAATGGAGAACTAGATTTGAGAGTCTAGACATTAAAGAGATTTGCAAAAACGTAAAACAATGCCACAGTAACAAGTTACTGTTCATAAAAAACATTTTAACAAGATGCTGGTTTATTATTGCAGTTAAATGGATATATATTTTTTAAATTTTTCAGTTTTAATTTCTAATAAAGTAAATTTCAAGTATATCCTACATAAACAAAAGCCCTATGGGATTCTCAATGTTTAAGATTATAAAGGGACCCTAAGATCAGAAAGTGTGGGAACCACTAATCTAAGCTAAAAATGCTGGTATATTCTTGTACTCCTCTCTTTTACCTCACACATCCACTTTATCAATTCTGCCACCCAAATAATCTCTTAAATCCTCTCCTCCTTCTTCTCAAGCCCTGTTGGCCAAAAAAACAGACCCCTAAAGGATACCCACATCAAATCCCGGAACCTGTAAATGTTATCTTATTTTGGAAAAGGGTCTTTACAGATGTAATTATGTTAAAGATCTTGAGATGAGATCATCCAGGATTACCCAGGTAGGCCCTGAATGCAGCAACGAGTGTCCATATAAGGCACACCCAACGAAGAGACACACACTGAAAAGGCCACGTGAAGCTGGAAGCGGAAATCAGACTGAGATGTCCACAAAGAAGCCAAGAACACTGGGGCCAAGAGAGACTAGAAGAGGAAAGGGAGGATCTTCCCCTAGAGCCTCCAGAGGGAGCGCAACCCCACCAACACTCCCTTTGGACTCGTGGCCTCCAAAGCTGCGAGAGAATACATTTCCATTATTTTAAGCCACCTGGTCTGTGGAAACTTGTTATGGAAGCTGCAAGAAAATAATACATCCACCCCCTGACACGGAATGTCAGTGACCACCTGGCTACTCAGTCTTGTTGCCTCAATAAGACCCTCAGAGCCACTGTCCCCTCAAACTGCAAACATTAGTCATCTCAGTCTCATCCGTTTAACTTCACACCCTGGAACGGCACCTCACCACCCCCGCTATAATATCCAAACGCCTTAACACAGCAAAGGCCCCCGTAACTTGATCTCACCTTTCTCTCCCACTCCAACCCAGCTTCCCCCAACATATCCCACACCACACCTCAGGCCCAAAGCCCACAGCCCATCCCACATTCCTTCTGGCCTTTTGCACAAGCTGCTCCCTCTACCCCAAAATTAATTTTCTTCCACATCCTCAGCCCCATCCACTCCTACACATCCTTCAAGTCCCAGACTCAAAAATCTCCTATAGTAGGTCCCATCAAAAAAAAAAAAAAAAAAAAGAGTCACTCCCACCTGTTTCCACAGGACTTTGTACATTCCTCTCAAAGAGTATCTGAAACATTGTATTCCTGAGTTACAGGTCTATCACTTCCTGTAGACCAGGGTTTCTCAGCCTTGGAACTACTGACATTTAAGGCCAGATAATCCTTGGTGGGGGCAAAGTATTAGAGAAGGTCACAAACAATCCTGGCTTCTACCTACTAGATGTCAGTAGCAGCATGTATATATATGCACTTGACCACACAGAGTTATAACAACCCAAAATTCTGCAGATACTACCAATTTCCCCTAGGGGAAAGGGGAATCACTCTCAAATGAAAACCACTACCCTATACTGAAGTCTTTGGGGGTCCAGGACCAATGCTCCTACCATTTGTTTATTGTCCCATTTACTCATAGAAAAAAAGTTTGAGTCCTAGGTAGGGGCCAGGTGCTGTGTTCAAAGCCGGGGACATAGGAAAGAAGTTTTAGGCCCTACCCTCCAGGCTGGCAAAGGGCCTACAAAGTGCTCAATAATAATGGCTCAATTTGTTTGGCATGCATATATATACAGCAACGCTTCCCTCAAAACATGGAAAATAAAACCGAGAGGGTGAAATTCTCCTCAAGGCCACAGCAGGTCATAACTAAGGGGGATCCATTTATATAGAACACAAGTGTGCTCCCTGGAAGCAGGCAACTGGTACACCTGTCTATATCTCTAAGAGAGCTTACCCAGAAATAAGAGTATCTCAGCCAAGAACACGCAGAGCCCATCAATGCCAATGCCAGAGCCATCTACACCAGAGGCCATAGATACGCTGGGAAACTTCCACCAAAAAACAGAGTGTCTGAACTTTCAGAGTATTCTTCTCTCTGCCCAGAGACCCCAGTAAACATTCTGGCAAGCTCTAAGATCAAATGGTGAACTAAACAGTCCCCAGCTCTCACAGAGATACTAGGTGCCCCCAAATGCAGAGTAATTTTCATTGCCAGGACAACGTGAGGGTGTTTACCAGAAGCGAAGACTGTGTACCTAAGGGAGGCCAAGAAAAGTTGCAAGAACAAATCAGGGCACACAAGTGCTTGGCCCAGATCTGCCTTAACAAGTCACTTTAACCTCCCTGGGACTCAATTTCCTTTTCTATTAAATGAGAGCAACCCATCTCTAAGTTCCCTTCTAGCTCTAAACATGTTTCCCCCCAAAATGCTATAGATCCATAGAATCTTTCCCTCCAAACAAGAGGTCAGGGCTCTTCCTTCTGCCTAAACACTTTCTGACACAGATGGAAATAAATGAAGAAGCCATTTCCACTTCCTCTAAGCTTCTGATAGGCATGGGGCAAAACTTACTGCCTAACAGACAAGACACAGGCGCTCTCTGTCCCTTGCTATATATACCCATTAAGCCAGAGAGTAGGAGACTTTGGGGATGAGCATTCTCTGGAGAGAGAGAAAATAAATAATAAACAAACAAAAGGAAGGGCTCACACTGTAATTATTCCAGGTGCCAATATATAAATGAAAACTACCATGACAACATGAGAATGCTTTTAGCTGCAGCAAATTGACAACTGGTCCATAATGGCTTGATTGATTACTTAACAAGTCCAGGGAGAGGTGGTCCTCAAGTCAGTTCAGTAGCTTCACAATTTCATAAAGCCACTCAACTGCCTCCTCATGTGTTGGCTTTTCATTCCTAGGCTTGTTGCCTCATGGTCACAAGACAGATGCCCTAGCTCCAACAATCATACCCTTTAATTACTTTCCCAAAGACAGAAAACTAAGGAGCTATCGGAGCATTAAGAGAGGTCAGCTCCTCCTGTGCCTACACTTTTTTCAGTGAGAAAAAAATTCTTCTCCAGAAGTCCTAAGGTAGATTTCCATTAACTCTCTTTAGCCAAAATTAAGTCATATGCTCACTCCAAGCTGCAAGACAGGTTAGGTAAGTAAATGAGGGTCTGGCTTTGAAAAAAAATTTGTAGGTAGCAGATAAGGGAATCCCAGGATGAGAATAATCATCAAGTAGTCAACAAAGTGCCAAGTACAAACACACCCAAATAGTATGCTGATAAATGTTTAACAACTACCTTTAAAAAATGGAGAGGTGGGAGGGGTGCCTGGGTGCTCAGTTGGTTAAATGTCCAACTTTGGCTAAGGCCAATCTCAAGATTCTGAGTTCAAGCCCCGCATCTGGCTCTGTGCCAACAGCGGAGATCCTGGAGCCTGCTTCGGATTCTCTCTGCCCCTCCCCCGCTTGTGTGAGCACACGCGTACACGCTCTCTCTCTCAAAGAATAACATTAAAGAAACAAAACAAAAAAAAAAAAAAACCCTAACTTGTAACATTTGCCCATTTCCTTGGTGTAAATACTCCCATTATGCCAGAGTTCAAGTTACCAATATATGAACCAGCTAATCAAAGTCCTAACATTTTAATCATCAGTTGGTACGTGCCTGTTCCAGTACACCACACTGAATTTATACCTCAACAGTTGGTAACAATTTAAGTTTATGATGCTCCTTCACATTTTTTTAAGGTTAATTTTTGAGAGACAGCACAAGCATAAGAGGGGCAGAGACAGTGCGGGGGGACGGAGGATCTGAAGTGGGCTCTGCAGGGACAGCTGAGAGCCTGATGTGGGCTCAAACTCATGTACTTTGTGAGATGACCTGAGCCGAAGTTGGATGCTCAACCAACTGTGCCACCCAGGTGCCCCATGCTCCCTCACATTTAAAACAATGTACATGTACATGAGGGGTGCCTGGGTGGCTCAGTCAGTTTAGCGTCCCAATCTTGAATTGGGCTCAGGTCATGATCTCATGGTTTGTGAGATGGAGCCCTGAGTCCGGCTGTGCAATGACAGCATGGGACCTGCTTGGGATTCACTCTCTCTCTCTCCTCGCATCTCTCTCTCAATAAACAAACTTCAAAAAAAAAAAAAAAATAGGAGCGTCTAGGTGGCTCAGTAGGTTAAGCATCCTACTTTGCTCAGGTCATGATCTTGTGGTTCATGAGTTCAAGTCCTGTCCCGGGCTCTGTGCTGTCAGTTCAGAGTCTGGAGCCTGCTTCAGATTCTGTGTCTCCCTCTTTCTCTGCCCCTCCTTTGCTCACGCTCTGTCTTGCTCGCTCTCTTAAAAAGAAACAAACATTTTTTTAAAAGTTTTAAATAAAAAATGAATTAATAAAACAATCTAGATGATTAGGGATTCTCCCCAACTCATAGGTGAGGAAAATGACACAGCAATCCAAATCACACAGTTCAAGTGGTGGACAGAGCTGGAATGCTCACGCAAACAGCCCTAACCCCAACCTCACCACACTTTTGGTGACATCAGATGTGTACATATATAAATCTACACCCTCCCAGACCCCTCTGCCTATGCATCAGCTGAAGGAGTTCTATCTTAGTTTGGAACCAACAACAAAGACCCACTCTTGTAACCCCAACCAAAGTTACCTAATTACTAAGTCATTTCCTCCAATGACAACAGCAGTACACATTTATCTTTATAGTTTGGAATAAATATTAGTACAAAAAGAAAATAATCACCTCTAATCCCATCCTTGAGAGATAACAACTGTTTGCCCGTGGGTGATAATCCTTCTATATTATGTAGACATAAATTTTTAGGTAGAAATCATGCTATTTTGTAATATAATGACATTTTTCTTTATTATGTAAATTTCCCAAAACACAGAAAGAGAATAATATAATGAACTTTCTTCTCACCATCGCCAGCTTCAGACATTATCTAAAGACAATTAGAGGGGCGCCTGGGTGGCGCAGTCGGTTAGGCGTCCGACTTCAGTCAGGTCACGATCTCGCGGTCCGTGAGTTCGAGCCCCGCGTCAGGCTCTGGGCTGATGGCTCGGAGCCTGGAGCCTGTTTCCGATTCTGTGTCTCCCTCTCTCTCTGGCCCTCCCCCGTTCATGCTCTGTCTCTCTCTGTCCCCCAAAAAATAAATAAACGTTGAAAAAAAAAATTTTTTTTTAAATAAAGACAATTAGAAGTCAAGTGTTTTCATGTTCCCTTCTCAGGGAGGAATGTGTAGGAGGTAGACACTTCCCTCCACACTGCCCTTGGACTTCTTCCCTCCACGTGGCTTTCCCCACTCACACCCTGAGGTCAGCTTTTCCCCAGGCTAAGTCAACTAGCTCCTTTCACCGCTACTCAGAGAACGCTGCTAAGGAGAACTTTAATCGTGTTCATTATTACAGACCCCTCCAACTTCTCTACTTCCTTCCTAGTCTGTCAAGAAGCCTCACAAGTGGGATTCAGAACTTCATTAAGGGAGAAGTGCAGAAGAAATACATCACAATTCTTGGTAGTTTCCACTTCCACTTACTCCCTCCTCTGCTTCTGCTTTGTTTTCATGTGTATATGCACACACCTACAAAAGGCACCTGCTCAACTACAATCCTAGGACTCTGTTCATCCTCATCCTCTCCTACCTAGTGCCCACCCAACACAGTTTGCCTTCCAGACCTCACTTTGTGGTCCTTGAACTTCACATGTCATCACCACAGTCACCAGCCTAAGTGAAAAACCCGACAGGCTAACAACAGACAGTGGCTGCACCAGAAATTAATGGTTTTACATGAGTCCCTAAAGAGCCCAGTTTAGAGTCCAGGCCCACAGTCAAACATAAAACTCCGCTGCCCCGAACAAGGTCAAAGAACATCCTCATGGACAAAGCAAGACCTGCTCCCCTATGCCCCAGTTTAGCCAAGTGCACACAGGAGGGGGCTGTGGATACTTCAAGGGCAAGGCAAGGCATTCCACTCTGCTATAAACCGTGTACAGCAGATAGGAAACAAGCCTATGCTGGAAACCATGGTCATTAGAACAGAACTTTGGGGTAGAGGAGGGTAGTGGCTAAACTCATTCTCACTATTTTCTATCAAAAGGTATTAATACTTCAAGTGGTATATTTGTCTAAAGATTCTAAGACATGAAATAGTGGGAAGCAGGTAGTAAATGAGGGGGTCTGGTTTACAACATTTTCTACAGATAAACACACAAACTAAAGCAACTGTTCTCAAACAATATACTTAGGAATCACCTGGAAAGCTTGTTTAAAATGCAAATTCCTCAGCTTCCTTCCCAGAAATTCTGACTCAGCAAGTCTTAGGTGGGGCATTTTATCTGCATGTTTAACAAGCATCTTTGACGATTCTGCTGCAGGTGTTAGCAGACACTGAGAAATGACAGCCACATGGGTTCCTACTCTTTGGCCACAAAGTTTGGGTAGCAAAACTTCTGTAAGTAGCAGGAAGCAGCAGGGCCTCTGGCCCAGTGTTTCCTACACTGATTCTGGCCTAAGAGTCTCATGAGACCAGAGTTAAACATACAGATATTCCTCCCAGAACACTGGTATTCAGGGAGGTCTATGATGGGGCCATGCAGGCAGCCAATTAATCTCAGGAGGAAGCTTTTCCCCTAACCTTCTCTTATGGTCCCCCAGGCAACTGGTCAACCTGTCCTCTCTTCCTAGGCAACTTCATCAACATCCTCCCTCTCATAGATTATAAAGAAACACATTTTCACCTCCCCTCACCCCCACCTCCCCAGCTGTCTTTACAATAACCATTTAATGTGTTTTAAGAGTTTTACATGCTAACAAGCAAGCAGGGTTTGCCAAAATAAAACAAGCATTGGGGCAGTTAGATGTTATAAATACAACTGCTTGTTAAGAGTTCTTTCTGGGGCGCCTGGGTGGCTCAGTCAGTTAAGCGTCCGACTTCGGCTCAAGTCATGATCTCACGGTCCATGAGCTCGAGCCCCGCGTCAGGCTCTGTGCTGACAGCTCGGAGTCTCAAGCCTGCTTCAGATTCTGTGTCTCCCTCCCTCTCTCTCTCTGCCCCTCCCCTGTTCATGCTCTGTCTCTCTCTGTCTCAAAAATAAATAAACGTTAAAAAAAAAAAATTCCTTCTGCATTTTATTAATTTCTGTAAGAACTATTTACTAAGCACCTAGTCTAATGCCAGGCACTATGCAGCTCAAAACTGTAAACATCACAGACAAGACTCCACTCTCATGCAGTCTACTTCTCATGTGGAAGGCCATGGAGAAAATCAGCAACCATTTCAGACAGTAACCAGCACTGCAAAACCTATTAACACGAGATAATGGGCTAACAAGGATGAGCAAAGATGGGTTACAAGGAGGGAGTCTCTAAGAGCCAAATGACAGGAAACACGATTGCAGGGGTAGTCAGGGACAGGAACATAGACACAAAAGACTTGAGCCTGTTGGAAGGAGAGAGCCCACCCATGTGGTCCCACTGCACGGCCAAGGGGAGAATGAGCAAGTCAGGAAGGGGTGACTCAAAGCCTAGAGGCCAGATCTCAAAGGGCAGGGTCTTATGGATATTATAAATACACTGGAAGTCCTGGGATCCTTTAAAAAGGGAGAGGTAATCCCAATAGTAGTGGCCTGAACTGTGCACTATGTGCCAGACATGGTTCAAATCTCATTTTATCTTTCCAACAACCCCATGTAGTAGGAACAAACATGAAACCCATTCCACAAATGAGACTGGAGTCAAAAAGGTAGTAAGTGACGAGGCCAGAACTCAAAGCCAGGTGGTTTAGCTACCGGCAGTGGTTGCAGAAGTGAGCAAGGACCAGATGGTAGGGCCTTGAAGGCCTAGGTCAGGAGTCTGTGTTTTATTCCAAGCGTAATGGAAAGCCATTGGAGGGGGACTGAGACTTCCTGACTTGTCTTTGATGTACGAAAGGACACGACTTCTGAGAAAAGCCCACCAGACCCCGGCTGAGCCGGCTGCTAAACCAAACTCCCGAAACGTTAGCCATACCAGATGCCTAGTCCTGCCCTACCTGCATCAGGCAGAACTCTTTAGCCTCTGCAGAAGTGGATGTCATCGCTCTGGGTCAGGGTCCAGAGCGGGGACTGGACCAGCAGCCATCAGAGCACCAGGCATCTTGTTGAGCCCTGGCTCAGAACTACAGGATCGGAAAAACCCAGCCATCAGTTTGTAACAAGCCCCTACAGGTGATCAGGAGAGGTCAAGTTTGAGAACAGCTGTTCTGGGCTATCCACATGCAGACACCACCCACCACCCACCTTCGTTAACTCCCTGCTCCTTCCCCAAGTTTTACTGTACTTGTCCTTGGGCAGTCTCTGCACTGCACACCAGACCGTTCCCACCGCACCCCAATCTCCCCTGCCGAGGGGGGGGGGGGCACTCTATGGGTCTTCATGCCTGGAAATCTCACGACTGACCCAAACTGTTTTTCTCACTAATTTGACTTCCTGAAAACACTATTCAGCTGTTTCGGCCTCTTCCACCCCAGGGTAAACTCCTCTTCCTTCCTACTTCTAAGAGGGTTTAATTTAGCTTTCAGCCTTGTCACCCCCAAGGTTAGGAGTCAAGGATAATTTCTCCGTTAAACTAGACTGTCCCTAACACCCCTCAATCACCAGATTTCCTCTTTTTATTCATTCATTCCCACTTTCATTCATACATTCCAAGAATGCATGCCCTCAGGATCCGAGGATCCTACACTAGGTGCCAGGTACTTTAGTGATGCTTAAAACAGCCCTCATCCGTGCCCTCAAGAAATTGACCCTTTAGTGGGGAATGGCAGCATACAAATAAATGCAAAATTACAAACTACATGCTTATACCAAAAAGGCCTCTGAGAAGGTCACTGGGCTGAGACCTGAAAGATGAAGAAGAGGCAGACTCTGACCGTATTTGGGTGTCAAATCTATGCCGGACTCTAGTCTAAATTCTTTACGTGCCATTACCCATGTCATCTTCCAACAGCACTATGGAGTAGACAGCATATTCGCATCCCCACTCTACAAGAGGGGATATTGAGGCATGGGGAGAATATGGAGTCTGTAAATAGCAGAGCCAGGTTTCAAACCCAGCCAGACGGGCTCCAGAGCCTACCCTCCTAACCACAGGCTAAAGTGAGAAGAGCAGGAAGGGGGGGGGGGGGTGGTTAGGAATGGATGGGCAGACAAGTGTCCAGGCAGACCGATCACCATGTGTATGAGCCCAGGAGCAGAGAAAAGTCAGCCTGAAGCAGAAAAGAAGTCGAGCATATTAGTGAAACTCGGGAGCAGATGGATTGGAAATATATTTGGAAACTGGACCAGACAAGATGTCCTGATAGATGAGTTATGGAGGATAAGGAAGAAGGGGAAATCAAGGATGACTCTCAGTTTTCCGATTCTGTCTCAAGGCTTGAGGACAATCGGTTTCCAAAAGACAAAGTACTATAACACAACACAGAATAAAGTCCTGTGGAGTGCTGATGCACAGGCAAGCTCTCAATCAAGCAGGTTAAAGCCTCCAGCTCTCCCCACCCGACCCTCCTTCTCCTTAGGGGACCTTCATTCAAGGGTTCCATCCTATCTCCCAGGAGCTGTTCTCCAGAACACTACCACCACTCGTTAACAATAATAAAAAGTTACAGCTATAGTAATGAGAATAGCTTCCACCAGGAGGAGGGTTTTTCTCACACAAATGTAGCCAGGGTTTTGAAGGTTTTCTGAATAGAACAATTATACTAATTTACAAATGAGAAGTTATGCAACTTGCCCAAGGCCACACAACTGCAAAGAGGCTGAACCGGAACCCAAATCCAGGTCTGCCCAAGTTGGAAGCCCATACTTCCTTCATTAAATCAGCACTTCCCACAGCGTGACACACATATCTCTGATGAAACACAGCAACGGTCTTAAATGCAGAGATAAACTTTTAGAAGTTTCAATAGTCATAAGGCTTGTTTTATTATGTACAATCATCTATTGAATACCCAGCAAATAAAAATTTAATGTCTACATATAACAATTTGATTACAAATTTTGCATTATATATGTATATGCGAATCCATGGCTTCATGCGTATTGCTGCCTAGAAAACAAAAAAGTTTCTTAAAAATTAACTTAAAGAAAATATTAGAATAAAAGTACAGGTGATACAGGGATAGGGTAAAAATCTTGAGTCAGTACATAAGTAACTGCAGCCTATGAAGCACTGTTCACCACACCACCACGCAAGAACAGCCAAGCACCTGTTCCATATTGTACTCAAATTTGGCTACAGTCACATGTAACTCTGACTCTGTTCCAGAGAGATGAAATATTGGCTGTCTTGGGGGAAAGGGAGTAATATCAGAACCACACAATTTAGCATAAATCATTAACACAGTATCAGTCTTGACACAAGACTGGTTTGGTGGTCCAAATCCTCTGCTTCTCTATCATACACCTTGATTAAGTCAGGCAAACCTTCTTGGGCCTCAGTTTCACTTTGTCAAAAGGAAGTTACATAAAATAGACTCTAAGGTCACTTCCAGTTTTAGAATGCCATAAAATGTTGTAAAATCCTAAAATCCAAAATTTAATTTTTTCCAGAATCACAGGGCCCCAATCCTAAATGAGCACTGACCTGAGGAATAAACACTTAACACGCCCACGTGGCATCCCAGACGACCAGGCCTTAACTAGAGAGATGCTATTAATTACGCTGCCTTCTGGAAAATGTGGCAAGACATTAATTACAAGATGAGAAAGATCAGCCAATCAGTATTCCTGTCCCCACCAAAACTTTAAAAATTTCCTGGCACTGATCTTTTTTTAAGTTACTAATTTTCATCACAGTTGGCTCTTAATGTCTGTTACTTGTAGTCCTTAACACTTAACTTTATTCCGGGTGGGAGTAGCCCCCAGGGAGAACAGGGAGCGGAAGAATCGGCCAGATCTCATCAAACCATCCTTAGTGTTAAGCCTCAACTGAGAACCACCTGTAAAACCTTCCCAGCTTCAAACTGATTTACTCCAAGGATTCTCAAACATACTTAATGTGCTTATGCCTCTAAAAGGAATTGCCACTCCTTATTTTTCAGAAACATTAACAGAAGTTTAACCAGAGCAAGCATTCTTCCTTTATTACTGAAATAGATACATTTATCAAAAAGGAAGTCTTAAGGACCCCTCCTCGCCTTCTTTACAAAGCTGCTTCTGTGATGTCAGTGGGCCTCCAAACTTTTAATAAAGAGTTTTCAGATTCCCAGAAAGAAGTTCTGCAATGTGCTCACTTCGTTTTTAGCCGAAGAAAACAGAGGATGGGGTGGGCTGCAGCTGGCAAAGTCAGAAAGCACAGCTGGGTAGCAGGTGATCTTTAAAAAGAAAAAAGAAAAAAAAAAAGGCAAATCCCTGGGCAAATTGTGTAGCCAAGGGTGATCATTATAACCGGAGAGTTGTTACATAATTACTTATTAACTACTGACAAACACATAAATGGTTATAAAACGTCATGGTTACTCTAGACATTGAAGCTACTGTACCTAAGGCAAGAGTCAAGGTTTCTCCAATTGCGTTCAAATAAATAAGAAATCCCCGGGACATATTTCCCTTCCAAGGTAACCCGTCTGCTTTTACGTATACAAAACAGCCTCCAGCAATTAAACCAATCGCCTCTAGGGACGAAAATCAGGTTCCCCTTGATATTGATTTTTTAAAGGGAAAAGAGGATACAGAAAGAAGTACGTTCAAAGAGCTAAATATTTATCACCTCGATAAATATGACTTCCACTCCCAAGTGGAAAATTTGAACAGAAAAGGTCTCCCCCTCACGCCGCCCCCCCCCCACCGTCCCTGCTCAGCTGGCGCAAAACGTTAAGACCTGTGTCGGATGCGCTGCATTCCAACATTTTTCAAAAAGTTTACGCGGATTTACCGAAGCAGCGGGGAGAAAAATAAAGCAGGCAGAAGCGGGGGAGAGCAAGCAAGAGGGTTTCGGCAAGGAGGAACCCGGTGAAGCACCCAGCGGCGCCGTGCAAGGCCCGGTAACCGGGAAGCGACCCGGCACCCGGAGAGCGAGCGCCCCAGTGGAGCGCAGCGGCTGACAGCCGCTGGGTCTCCGCCGCCCGGGGTCCCCCCAGCCCCTCAGCCCGGCCCCCGCCGCCCGGCCCCCCTCCCCAGCCCTCCCCCCGCCGCGCCGGCGATGCCCGCTGGGCCAACTTGGCCCCGGGTCAGCGCTGCGGAGCACGGCCCCAGTTGCGGGGGAGGCCGCCGGCGCCCTTACCTCCTTCTGCTTGGGGTCCTGCGGGTAGACGTCGGGCGGCCCGAGCCGGGGGCGTTTCAGCGGTCTCTGCTCATAGCTGAGAAGCCCGAAGGCGGCCATGATCTCTCATGTTAACCGGCGAAATGAATGAGAGTTGGAGCTGGAGCAGCCGCCTCTGAGCACCAGGGAGCAGCACTTTGCAGACAGACTCCCTCTCTCCCCCTCCTCGCTCGCTCGCTGTGGCGCTGCAGGCAGGAATAAAGCAGGTTGGATGCTGCCGCTGCCCGGCACGCAGACACGCACTGATGGGGGCAGTCTTCGGCGGGCACCCGGCTGCGCTTCAGCCCCGGGACGCACTGCTCCGGTGGCGGCGGCGGAGCGGCTGGAGGTCCGCCCGGGTCTCCCGCGGCGCCTGCCTCCCGCCGCCCCCCCCCACCCTGTCCCCAGGGGGAGGAGCAGCTGATGGGAACGTGTGACTTTTTTCACCAATGGACCCAAACCCACCCCAGCCGGACAAGGGGTGGGAGGTGGGGGAAGGGCACGGGGGAAAAAAAAAAAAAAAAAACTTTTCCTGGCGCCCAGGCGGGTGGCTCGAGTGCTCGCCCAACGTGAGGGTGGCCCTCCAGCCCCGGGAAGAGACTGCGGAGAAGCCCGCCCCCGCCCCTCTTCCACGGCAGGGATCCTTCCCGCGCCGCTACGCGCCCCGCAGACCCCACCACCTGGGCGCGGACCCGGCCGGGGCGGGGGGAGAGAGGCCTGGAGGGTTGGGGGAGGCAGGGATGCGGACTGGGGTAAGCGGCCGGTGCCTCCTAGACGCCTGCCGGGCTCCGGTGGCGCATCCGAGGCTCTGGTCCCCTCGGCGGCTCCGGGCAGACGCCGAGGCGCGCTGCTGGCGGTCGCGGCGGCTGGAGGGGGCCGTGCTCACGGTGGCGCGGGGCCGATTTAACCCTTTGCTGCCCCTCTAGGGGCTGGGGAAAAGGGGGAAGGAGGGAGGGCTGTGAGCGCCGACGGGGGCAGCCAGCCCGCGGGCGTCTCGGGCTCCTCCAGCCCGCCGCGACCCCCCGGCCGCAGCTCCTCCTCCCACCCACCCCACCCCCAACAGTTTACCTGTTGGTCCCCGGCTAGTGGGCAGGGGCCGGCGGCGGCGGCGGCACTCCGGCGGCCACAGCCTCCATGATTCGGGCTGGGATGGGGGGACTGGACTGGTTTTTATTTGTGAGGTATCAGTCTCGTCCTGGCGAGCTCCGGGGACGCCGCGAAGTTTGCCACTGTCTGGGGGCGGCGGGCGACGCCGGCTCGCCGCCGCCGGCGTTCTCGCCCCCACGGCCCGGGAGCGCGAGCTTCCGAGTTGGCGGACGGCGGCGCGGCGGCCGCACTGAGCATGCCCAGCTCGGCGGCCGGACCGCGGAGGAGTTGGCTGCGAGCGCGCTCCGATCCGCCTCTCCGGGTTTTCGCAGCCGCAGAGCGCGCAGCCCGCGGGCCCCGGAGCCGGGGTTGGTCCTGGGGTGAAACTGGGCTAGGGAGGGGGTGCCCGCAGGACCCCTCTCCCGGCCGTGGGCCGCGCGGTCCGCCACGACCTCTCCCCGGGGTCGCTGTCCCCGTGGCCTGGGCCGGAAACCTCACCTGCGCCGGGCGTGCGGAGGGAGGGAGGCGATCCTCCAGGGGAGACCTTGGTCATCCAACCCGCCCGCGCTCCCCGCTCGCTTCGGGGCGTGGGCACGGAGATGCTGGGCCACCTGCCGCGAGCACTGCGAGACCGGAGCCGCGGGGGCGGGCCCGGCCGGTCCCGAGGGACCCCGCGGGAGGCGCGCCCGGAGGATGTGCCGGCACTTGTCCAAGAATGATGGCTGCCATTTATGGAGCCCTCCCTTCGTGCCAGGATCTTGACAGTTTAAAGGTCTCTGATCCTTAAAGAAAAAAGCAAAACCTTACAAGGTTTTACCGTACCCTTTTTGTAGATGGAGAAATTGAGTCAACGCAGTGAGGCCCGGTGACTTGTTCAAAGCCACAAAGCTATCTCTGCCTGATCCCAAGTTTCTGACCTGTTTCCCACAACTTGGGGTTGGAAGGACCAGGTTCCTGAAGTGCTCTCGCCTGCTTGTGTCACGTCCCCCACACCTTGGGGAATTTCCGGACTTCTGGTTCCATCTTCTATAAAATGGTATACGCGGAATCGAATCCAAAGCCTTGGTACAGCACCTGGCATATAGTGGGTGCTCAGGTGTTGCCCAAAAAATCCAAATATCTACTTACCTCAGCTGACTTGAAGCAAAAGGGAAAGAAGAAAAGGTAGATGAGGGGATGGTATGTGGTAGAGGCCAGTTTCTCACTCCTGACCCCGATCTCGTAGCCCTTCTCCGCTCAGCCTAAGGTCAAGGCAGGCCTATGGTTTTGGGTGTCTTTTACTCAATGTGAGTGCGGACTTGTAGAGAACAGTTACCCTCCACCAGGAGGCATTTCTTGACCACTTTCTGCACCCTGCTCCAAGGGTCTTTCTTCCTAATACCCTGGGTGTAACTTCAAAGCTGAACTTGCCCTTGTAATAAAGGCATCTATCAACTCTAACTTCCTTTCTTGAGAAACAGGACAGCTATCTAACTTTATTAGGAAAATCATCAAAGACACCAAAAAGCAGGAGAATTGGTATAATGAACCCCCAAGTACTCATCTCCCAGCCGTGACTGTTATCAAAGTTTTGCCATTTTTCCTCCATTTACCCCACCCCAACTCGTTGACATACAATAGAGAGAACCGTGTCATTCATCATTGCAACTTAGGAACACAGCAGGGAACACCACATGCAGGGCACTCAAAAAACAAAAACAAAAAAAATGTTTGTTGGCTGGTGGAATAGATGATAGTGAGTAGGTGGGTGGATGAGTAGGTATGTGGCTGGATAGCTCCCCAGTGCTACTTTAGGGATACCTTATGCTGATGTGCTCCTCTGACAGAAAATGTAACCTAAATTCCTCCCTTGCAATACCTAGGCAAGAGTCTCCACCTTGCCTCCACAGAGGAAAAACTTTTGAAGCGCTCAAAATTGTATCTAACCGTAAAGATTTTATTTTTTTTAATTTTCTTAAATGTATGTTTAATTTTGAGAGCCAGCGAGCAGGGGAGGGGCAGAGAGAGGGGGAGACACACAATCCAAAGCAGGCTCCAGGCTCTGAGCTGTCAGCACAGAGCCTCACAAGGGGCTCAAGCTCCTGAGCTGTGAGATCATGACTTGAGCTGAAGTTGGATGCCTAACTGACTGAACTACCCAGGCTTCCCCTAAAGATTTTATTTTAAAGTCAAAATGTGTTAGTAATGTGTCCCAAGTGTTTGTGAAAAAGAGTCCTTGTCTCCCTAATTCCATTGTCTGGAGACAATCTGGCATGGACGGGAGAAAAAAAAGCTTTAATGCACTGAACACTAACTCAAAAATCATTCTTTCACTACATGGACTTCCTTCCTATGGGCATTTTGGCTCCATCATCCTGGCACTTGTGTTCTTCATGATCCAGCCCCATCCACCAATCCAGTTTTTCCTCCTTCATCCCTCACCCCAGTTAGTCCTCATTCCTATTTCTAAGCATGGAATTCCCAGGGGCTTCAGTTTCCAATAGCCACCCGGGGACAGTCCTTACAGTCCAGACTCCTGTATGAAGCTCAGCCCAAACTCTTGAGGCACAGGATGATCCTTCGGTCCCGTCAGGGCCCTCAGCACTTAATTCTCATTTTAATAGCTCATCATTTACTGCCACACACTTAGATATGTCACAGAATCGTCTTGTTCTCCCATCCCCACCTTATCCTCTTGCTCTCCTTCCAGTCAAGTTAGTCTTTAAGCTAAGGCCAGTTAACGTGGAAGCCACCGTGATCTACACTGTGCATGAATTTCCCATCTTGGTCGTGTTTAATACAGCAGATAGACACAAATTCTTATTGAATAAGGTGAGTTTCATTTGCTTGCTGTTCCAGTAAGGGGTGTCTTATCTTTAATTGGCTAATGACCTCCCGGGCCTGCGAACAGTTTGCACAGAACAGGAATTACTCAGAAAACCAGATGCTCCCCAGACAGGTCCGAGTCTAGACCTCAGCCTAGCCAGAAGTGAGTTCAGGCACCTGAGGAGATTTAGTACACCTGGAGAAAGAAAGGGATTGAAATGTGGCCAGAGAAGGAGTAATTATACACCATTTTAAGCATATAGGACTTAATCCTCCAAGTATGAAACTCAGTTTCTAGGGCTGCTTTTGTGGGTTGGCAAGTGTTTAAAAGCTGACCCTTTTTCCTAGGTCACGACCTAGGCCTCCTCAAAGATCCGTCATCCTCAGAAACCTCCTTAACTGATAATGTCCCTTCTGCAAGCCCCAGTTTCAGAGTTCTGCAAGGAGTCCCTTACAGCTGGGACTCCCTTTGTAGTATTGGACAGTCCCTTTAAGACAGCTCATGGCTGGCTTTCTCTCTCTACATTTGGTCTGCAAAAAATACATAGATGTCTTTGCCTCCACATATTCTAGTGTAGGCATTTTCTCACCAGCTTCCTCTCCTTACCCACCATGGACACATCCTGCAAGCCACACTTCTTCACCTTGAATGTTCTCCCAATTGCTGAAGTTCATACAAACTGCACTGGTTCAAATGTCAAATGCCAAGGCCAGTGGTCCCCTCAAAGCTCTTTTCACAAGGTTTGAGGTGAGGAATAAAATGTCTCTGGCAAAAGGCAACATACAGTCGTATTTTAGAGCAGGTTTCTACTAAATAAGAGTGGAAAATGGTTAGGAGCAGAGGCAAGGTGTTGACCCACCAGAAAGCTGTGGTCCCATTTTCCCTATTTTACAGATTAGCAGGTGAGGCTCCAGAGGTGAAGTTCCTGGCACAAGACCATTGAATTAGCAAGTGGCAAAGCCAGGATCAAACCTAGATCCCTCTGACTCTCCAACCTCTGCTCATTATTGTCAGTGTGTTCCATGTATTAATTATCATTTACATAACACGTATAAAAGTGAGCCTCGGAAGACAGATCGGGTGTAAGAGAGGCAAAACTCCTGACAGCTTGCTCTGGTATAGAGCATGCTTCCACTCAAGTGGAAAGAAACAATTCTCAGTGTAGTGCCTGTAGGTGAAGTAATTACAGTTGCTGGGTTTCCCCATGGGACTGATGCTTGTCCAGGTGTATATATTACTGTGTTTTGTTAACAGTTTGTCTACAGGCAGTCTTTCTTACTTTCAGTTTTCCTTATATCCCCATTACATTTAAATGTATTTGTGTTGTGCCTACTTCTGACTCAAAAAAGAAAACTCTCCCCCTTCTTTTGGCCTCTTAAAGAAAAGGAGAAACGAGAATGAGTTGAGAAGGTGGGTCAGGATAGAGAAAAGAGAAATAGGGGTTAATTTTGGGATATTCTGACCAAATGGAATTTTTCATATAGTCCTTAGGCCACTTGTAGATATGTACAGAATACAGACATTGTGACTCCCTAAGGCAGCAATGCCAACGGAATTATATTGCTAGCCAAATATGTACTTTTACATTGTTTAGTAGCCACGTTATACAGGTAAAAAGAAATAAGTGAAATTAATTTTAAGAATACATTTGCTTTGGGGTGCCCGTGTGGGTCAGTCGGTTAAGTGTCCAACTTCAGCTCAGGTCATGACCTCGTGGTTGGTGAGCTGGAGCCCCACATCGGGCTCTGTGCTGACAGCTCAGAGCCTGGAGCCTGCTTCAGATTCTGTGTCTCCCTCTCTCTCTGCCCTTCCCCTACCCGTGCTCTGTCTGTCTCTCTCTCAAAACATAAATAAACATTAAAAAAATTTTTAAGAAAGAATCCATTTGCTGTAACCCAATGTAGCCAAAATACTGATCATTTTTTAATGTGTTAATGAGATATTTTACATACTTTCCTTATCCTAAGTCTTAGAAACTTGGTATGCATTTTACACTTAAAGCACATCTCATTTCGTTTAGTTAGTTAGTTTTAGTAATCTCTACATCCAGTGTGGGGCTCAAACTCACAATCCCAAGATCAACAGTCACACACTCCTCCCACTGAGCCAGCCAGGTGCCCCAAGCACTTCTCATTTCAAACCAGCCAATTTCATGTGTTCAGTAGTCACATGTGGCCAGTGACTACCACATTGGTCAGCCCAGCTCTAAGGGACATTTCAGCACTAGTGAACCTGTAACATAGGAGACCTTAATTGGATCACTGAGGAGGCAGTTGAGTTTCCAAATTAAAAAACCAAAAAGTCATAAAAGTCATAAAACAGGAGGAAGGTGAAGAAGTAAAGAAGAAAAGTAAAGACAACTTGAGAAAAGCATGGATACGCCCCCAAAACACTTAGTTGCTAGAGAAATGGAAGTGTCAGGAGAGACAAGAACATAGAAAAAAGAAATCTGGGGACTGAAAAATCAAAGGATGAGATAAGAGAGTTTTGAATTACAAAGCTAAACCCATGGCTTCATTCATTCACCTGCCAATGGTTGTCACTGCATTTACAAAAAAAAAAAAAAAAAAAAAAAGGCCTACTGGTTGATTGGGGGGGAGGGGTTGGTGGGGGGGTGACACATAAATTTAGGTCACTAATGATCAGGGTCACATACTCAGCTTTTCAGCACCAGAGTATTATTTTGTTAGCTTACTCAGAGCTGTTTAAGGCTCCACAAGGCTCAAGCAAATTCTAAACACACTCAAGAAAGGATCAGTAGAAAATCAGAATGTTAATTTGTTGATACCCAGGAATTGGTCTTTCTGGGACTTAAAATAGGTATATTCCCATATTCAGATCACCCCCTTGCTATGTTGTGGAGGTTTTTTGTTTTATTTTGTTTTGTCTTAGTGACCTCTATACCCAGAGTGAGGCTTGAACTCACAACTCTGAGATCAAAAGTCACATTCTGTACCAACTGACCCAGCCAGGCACCCTACCCCCTTTCTAGTTTTAAAGAAACTGAAATAGTTTGTTGTAAAATTTGTTTGTTTGTTGTAAAACCGAAATCGTAAGTAGAGGTTTGTTTGGTGAGCATGAAATTAAAGCAAAGAATTGGATAACGTCCAAGGACTGTTTACTCAGACTGACCCATAGTGGAAGTCACCTTCCTTGTGACAGAAGTAGGACAGAAGCCGTGGGTTCTATTGGTCCCTTCGGTGGATATACAGACAGGTTGTAACTGTCCAATGCATTTTACTATTTATTATACCAGAGGTTCCTGGTAGTCCACAAACATGTCTTTTAGGTTTGTTTGTTTTGTTTTGGGCTTACACAGCCACTTCTGGACTCTAGAAAAATCTGCCCACACTGGGTCCACATTCTCAAGTGACATCAGTCTGCTGGAGCTGAAACGGGCCTGCCCCTTTGAGTGTGGCCTATTGTCACAGCACCATCTGCCCAGCTTACCTCAGAGAACAGGTTCACCTGACTGGCTCCTATGGCTCCTAACAGTGAGATTCCTATCATATAGAGACCTGCTAACCAGGCCTGGCTTCAAGGTTTTCCTGTTGAGAGAGCGAGCGAGAGAGCAAGAGAGCACAGGACATTGATTCATGTTCAGTTACATGATTATTAGGTCACTGCTTCCTTATTGTTAACTAGTCTAAGAATCCAATCTTCATCATTTATTAGTTAGATGGGTTGCATCTGATGAAAGTTGATCTTATATTTATTAATTATAAAATATTTCCATTTTGAGAGGAGTATTTATTTCCCAGTTTTAGGGGCATCCTCTTACACTTCCTTATATGCCTGCTCTAGTTACACAGAGCAAGAAAGCCTAAAAAATATATTGGATGGAAGAATCTGGACATTACATAAAATATATTGACAGAGGCAAATGATCAAATTTTACATAAGAATAAACTCTTTTCCCTCCATCTACCGGATATATCAAAGACACTTTGGTATCTACTGTTTGCTAAATCTAAAGTTTAAATGCTAAGCAATAAAAAAATAAATGCTGCCAATCTTTTGGTCTCAGTAGCATTTGGGGAACAGTACACAAATCAATTATGTGATTCCTCTATATAATAGCCTTTTTAAAAGTATTTTTAAACGACCGCACAACATCCCCACCACTGTGCCTCCTCTCTGAGCTGTTAACAAATGGTAAAATTTACCAACTTGACTTTCATCTTTCTTCATTTCTTCTGCTCCCCCTCTGGCAGAGTTGCCGTCAGGAAGCCAAAATGGCCAGCAAGAGAATGGAAGAAGAGAGAAGCAGAATGCCCGCTATCTCTTCATACAGGAAAACCAGGCTTGTCTAATCCTGAACGGACCACAAATAATTTGATAAAGGCAGTGGCTCAGGCCTCTCCTTCCACCTCCCCCAGTGTAATTAAACTCGGTCCTCACTCATTTCCATCTCTGCTCTCAGCCTTACCCAGCCAGTCTACTCTTACCTCTGTTGTAATGCAGGCTGCTCACAGCGTCTCCAGCCTCCACTTATGGCTGCTCAGACTCCTCTGCCTCAAGATGCCTTAACTTGAACCTATCATTTTCCTTGCTCATCACTGGTGCCCCCAGCTGGCACCTGTTTCCTGCTGGCAGGACAGGACCAGGTAGCTGAGGTTCCAGGGATCAGGAGAGAAGGGAGAACCCCTCTTGGCCACAGCTGGGGCGTGGGGAGCTGCAAAATAAATATAAAACTTATGTGACAGAGAGAATGTGGCACATGAAGATGGAAAGTGTGTCAAATAAGCAAGGGAGCCTGAAGGAGTTGGGCACTGTCAGTCCAGGTAAATGGGGAAGTGGTTGTGATAATTGTGGGAGACAATGGCATCTTAGTGCATATGCATGCCAGAGCAAATAGAGGGCAGACATCTCCCAACTTTACAGTAGAGAATCATCTTATATCTCTATCCACATGTAAGGCCTATTGATTCATTCTTGCCGAAGTTATCTCCAATTCTCTTCAGTAATCCCTCACCTATAGCTGTAGTCCCAGCTCTCAACACTTCTTGCCTTGGATTATCCTTGTACCCCAGCTTGTGTCTCTGCCCCAGCTACTTCTCTTTTTGGAATCCAATGCACAAGGCGTCCAGATTAATTTTTCAAAAACCCTCACTGCACTACACCATTCCTTGCTGAAACTCTTTGCTACATTCCCGCTACTTTAAATATATAAAATGTGAACTCCTCAGTCTTAAAAATCAAGGTTTTCGGGGCGCCTGGGTGGCACAGTCGGTTAAGCGTCCGACTTCAGCCAGGTCACGATCTCGCGGTCCGTGAGTTCGAGCCCCGCGTCAGGCTCTGGGCTGATGGCTCAGAGCCTGGAGCCTGCTTCCGATTCTGTGTCTCCCTCTCTCTCTGCCCCTCCCCGTTCATGCTCTGTCTCTGTCCCAAAAATAAATAAACGTTGAAAAAAAAAATTTAAAAAAAAAATCAAGGTTTTCTCATAATGCACTGAAGGGATCGGGGCTCATGTGGGCTAAGTTTGGGAAGTCAACTGAGCCATCATCCAGGACTACTTTCACCTCCTCATCTTTAAAGTCGGAGAGGATCCCATTCCTGAACAAAGGGAGCACCACGGGGACAGACATTAAAAGTGGAGCTGCTTAATCCTGTCTGATTGAGAAGTCGCTTTCAACTCCAGCATCTCTTGTACTTAAGTAAGATTGCAAGTGCCCCAGAGATGGATGCTTCAGAAATTCTGAGTCACTGTGGGGTCAACCAATAGGTGGAGAGGAGCAGAAGTAAGAAACATTTCCATATCTGTCCCACGGGGAGACCATCATAGTTCTGGCACAGCCTCAGTCACCACTCTTAGAAGGAACTAAGGACAGGATTGATGGGCAAAGCCAGAAACTACCTCTTACCAGCAGGCTGTGGCATTTCTAGGGAAAGAAATCATGAACAAAGAAGTGGTCATATGTGCCACAGTGGGCCCATGATTGCTCCCCACTAATGATGAAGGAAGGAAGCAGGTGTCCCTTTCCCAACAAGCCCCAGTATCCCATTCAGAACAAACCACATCCAGCCAGGGTCAGTAAGCAAGAAGGTCTGGCTTGATAGCCTGTGATACTTTGACTCTAATTTAATACCAAGGTCAATTAAGTAGGCTTGGCTGCCTGCTTCATTCCTTACATCTGTAGTGAGACCTTCCTGGATCTGTTTCTGGAACTCAGAGCATTTTAGCATCCTGGGCAAGCAAGTGGAATCTAATCACATAGAGGCCCATTCATCCCCAGCAGGCCAAGCCAGTAGACCTTTGGCTGCATCCATTTGGGGACAGTTGTGGTCAAGAAACTCCATTTGCTTAACACATGTTTATGGAGCACATAACATGCAGGTATTTGTACTGGGGTTACAAAAGTGATATGACTAAGTTGATGGCACTTACAGAATATAGAAAAGACAAATAATCACACAAACTAATATAAAATTGTAACTATAACAAGACCTCAAGGAGGACATGCGTCTCTGAGGTTCTAGAAGGGGGATTTCTCACAGAAGAAATTCTTGAGTTAAGATCTAAAAAATGAATATGAATTAACTAGACAAAAAGGAAAGAAGAATGTTTTAAGCAGGAACAGCATATGCAAATACCCTGTGGCTACTAGGACTGAAAGAAAGCCAGCATGCCCAGAGAGAAAAGAGTAAAGGGGAGACCACTGTGAGGTGAGGCTAACAGGTGGAGAGGAGACAGACCATGTAGGACAGTATAGACTGTTGAGGAATTTAGTCTTTCTCCAGTAGGAAATGGGAAGCTTTTCTTTTTTTTTTTTAAGGTAGGCTCCATGCCCAATATGGGGCTTGAACTCATAACCCTGAGATCAAGAGTCTTATGCTTTACCGACTGAGCCAGCCAGGTGCCCCTGTACTTAGTGTTTTGCTTCTAACAAACAGAACAAAACAAAAGTGATGGGATTTACTTCTGAGATTAGGTTACAAAGAGACAGTGATTTCCATGTTCCTCACTCCTCTCCATCCCACCCCACCCCTCCCAACCCCCCACCTCCACTGAAATCCTTGTTCTGGGGAAGTAAGCTGCCATGCTGCAAGTAGCCCTATGAAGAGGCCCTGTGGTAAGGAACTGATGTCTCCGAGCAACAGCCAGAATGCACCTGAGACCCATCAGCCACATGAGTGGGCTTCAGAGTGGGTCCTCCCCCATTTGAGTCCTGACATGACTGCAGCCTGGCCACAACCTTCATTGCAGCCTCCTGACTGAACCAAAAGACCTCACCATGCCACACTTGCATTGCCAGCCCACAGAAACTATGAGCTGAAAAGTGTTTATTTATTGTTATTAAGTAAATTCTACACCCAATGTGGGGCTTGAACTCAAAACCTTGAGATCAAGAGTCACATGGTCTACCAACTGAGCCAGTCTGGTGCCCCTGTTTATGCTTTTAAGTGCAAAGTTTTGGGATACTTTGTTACACAGCAGTAGATAATTAATACATAATTAATTATAAAGTCAAATATTTTATAAGAGGACATGCTAAGGTGGGGTGCTTGGCTGGCTCAGTGGTGGAGTATGTGACTCTTGATCTTGGGGTTATAGGTTCGAGCACCACATTGGGTGTAGAGATTACTTTAAAAAAAATCTTAAAAAAAAAAAAGAAAACATGCTAAGTTAAAAATTAGATGTTATAGGTCAAACGCTCAGAAAAGTCTGAAGTGAAAATACAAACTTGAGATTGATGCCCACTTCGAAAATGTGAGGTAAAGGAGGAGAGATTCTTAAAAAGTCTTGAAAATCTCCATAATTGATTGGACAAGTAGAGCTGGATGAGTTTGCAAAGGAGATAGAGAAGGAGCAGCTGGAGATGTGGGAAAAAAGCCAGGAGACAGTTGAATCATGTAAGTCAGTAGAAGAGTGTTTCAAAGAAGTAAGGAATGATCAAGTAAGAGAAATACTGAAATACGGGTTTTAGGATCAGAGTAAGTCATAATTCTAGTAAAAGCTGCTAATTATGGTGGGACTAGAAGCCAGAACTGTGTGGCTTGAGGTTGGCAGATACAGAAATGAAGACAGAAACTATAGACTTCTGTACAAAATTTGACTTGTGATGGTGAGAAGAGAGATCAGGTAGACCCTGGACATAGACTATGATTGTGTTGTTCTTCTTATTTTTATTTTAGAGAGAAAAAGAGTGAAAGCAGGGAGAGCGGCAGAAGGAGAAAGAGAGAGAATCCCAAGCAAGCTCTGTACTCAGCACAGAGCTCCATCCCACGATGCTGGGATCATGACCTGAGCCAAAATCAAGAGTTGAGTTGGATGCTCAACCAACTGAGCCACTCAGGCGACCCTGATTGTTTTGTTTTTTAATGAGAAGATATATATATAAAAAATAGGAAAGATTCGGGGCACCTGGGCAGCTCAGTCAGTTAAGGGTCTAACTCTTGATTTTGGCTCAGGTCACGATCTCACGGTTCATGGGTTTGAGCCCCCACATCTGCACTGACAGTGCAGAGCCTGCTTGGAATTCCCACTCTCTCTGTCTCTCTCTCTCTCTCTGTCTCTCTCTCTCTGTCTCTCTCTCTGTCTGCCTCTCCCCCAGTCACATTCTCTAAATAAATAAATAAACTTTTAAAAAACTCGGGAAGATTTAGTTGAAAGAAAAAGGTGGAATAAACAACAACAACAACAAAAAGAAATAATGGTAGTGTAAGTTTCCCAGAAGACAAGAGGATATTCTCTTTAGATGGAAGGTGGGGCAGCTCTGCTATTAGATCAAAGACCACAGGATAGATATAGAGGTTAAGAGAGTTCCTACATGAGAGCTCCTATTTTCTCCCAACATGGTATGAGGTCATCTGCTCAGAGAAGAAAAGAGGAGAGGAGACTGGAAGCTTGAGGAAAAGAGAAAGTTTCCATAGTCACTATGGAAAATGGGGAAATGAGAGAGAACTATAGTAAGTGTTTTGTGTAGTATGAGAGGACCTGTTTGACATTAATGACCTGGAACTTATAGTGAAATCAATCTGCCCCATTGGGTAATGCTCAGCTGCTTGGTTGCCTGGCACAGAGAAACAGGTAGTTGGGTTCATCCAGGTTTAGAGCTGAGACAAATGGAGTCAACGGAGGGACAAGGAGGTTTAGGGGAGTAGAAATGAGAGTAGAGAAATGTAGGGCATAGAAGGAAGTTACAGAAATAGTACTCATGAAATCCAGGCTGGATAGAAAGGGCAAGGTTGATGGATTGGGAGATGGAGAAGGACAGGCAATGCCAATGATGCTTAAAGAAGAGTTGGTATGAGGGCAGTTGAATAAACACCTGGAAGAAGGGGTGGTTACAATCAAGCAGAGGAGTGCTTGAGTTAGTCATTTTGGAGGAGTAGCATTACGGGTGATGACAACATCTGGGGAATTTGTATGGGAGTACATGGCTGAAGTGGAGAGGAAATCACTAACGATGAAAAGAAGGTTGAGCTCCTATGTGGTCATGGTGGACAGGCTACCCACCTGGGTGTCATGCAGACTAATCAAGGCTTGGGTGAAGGGGGCAAGCAACTGGATTGTCCTATGGAACAATGGGGGTTTTGCTCATTGTCAAAGTACATACTGAATGGGAGGATCCCCAGTAGATGAAGCAGCAACAGGAGGTAGGGTAGAATATCTAAATGCCCTGAATACAAAGAAACAGGGTTTTTTTTAAGTTTATTTATTTCTTTTGGGAGAGAGAGGAGAACATGTGTGTGCACGCATGAGCAGAGGAGGGACAGAGAAAGAGAGAGAGAGAGAGAGAGAGAGAGAGAGAGAGAGAGAATCCCAAGCAGGCTCTATGCTGTCAGCGCAGAGCCTGAGGCAGATCTCCATCCAACAATCCTGGGTTCATGACCTGAACCAAAAACCAGGAGTCAGATGTTCAACTGACTGAGCCACCCAGGCGCCCCAAGAAACAAGGTTTTAAAGAGGAGAGTGTAAATACACTGTGAGAGAGTGAGGGTGACACTGGTGCAGACACTGCTTGTCCTCAGCCTGATATCTTTATCCTTTTTCTTCCTTACTGACAAAATTCTGATTTTTTTCTGGGGTGCAGGAAGCCTCCTAAATCCTCTGGGTTTATTCCCTTGCATTTAGGCCAAGTGGCACACTTCTACCCAATGATATATAAGCTTCGTTTTCTTAGGGAACTTGAGAATGTTTTTGCTTTCCTGATGCAAACATCACGACTTCTGGCCTGGAATTCAGACATGATGGCTGGGTTGCAGTGGCCATATTGTGACTAAGCAGTTGTAAATATGAGAAAAAGGCAAAGATAGTCACTGCGATGTGAGTCCTAATGTTGACTGGCCACCAAGCTGATATCAGCAGCCACCTACATCCAGATTTCTGATTATATGAAGAAAGATGAACACTACTTCATTAAGCCAGTGTTAGCTGATTTTTCTATTATTTGTAATTAATTATACTCACCATAGAGATATCAATCCACCTTGTTCTGAAATACAAGGGATATGAGAAAATAGTTACCTCAAGAGAGGGCTGCAAAGGAAATAGTGCCCTCAGGGAAGAGGCCAGCTTTAGCAAGATAAAAGGCAAGGGGTAAGAGAGTGATTTGAAGACAACTTGCAGGCAAGGCAACTTGCTGGCCTTGGAGAAAGGATTCAAGGGCCAGAAGAGAATGGAAGAGGATGAGAAGGAGAGGATGGGTGGAAGACTGGGATAAAAGGATGCACAGAGATTCAGGGGAATGATTGTGGAAGCAGATCAAGTGGCCGCATGGGCCCGTGGAGGCAGAGATTACACTCTGGACCTTGACAAGTGCAAACAGAAATGAGATGCATGATGGCTTTGATCTCCAAGTCTCCTTGAGAGTAGAAACCTGTGTTACCTTCCCGGAGGGATTACCAGGTTGCGTGTGTGGAACCATCAGCTACCCACATCCTTCGTTAGCAAGACAAGAGAAATGTCATCCTTTTAGCCTCTCTAGAGAATGATCGTGGGGGCTCAAAGCTGCATAATGAAACCTGGCAATTTCTCTGGATTCCCTCCAAATGTCCCCAGGGGCAGGAATGGAAGCGGCCCGGGGAGAAGGAGTGACTGCAGGCCGCAGGGCCTGCTAGGGCAGGGTTAGGGAGGCATTTGGCCCTCTCCTCTGGTAATTGGCCCACAAGGGTTGTTATCTCCCTCAGGAGGCTGGTCTTCCCCTCCCTGAGCCCTCCTAGTCCCAAAGCAGAGTGACATCGTGTGCCTGGTAGATCTTCCTCGTTGCCATAGCAACAGGCTTGCCCCTGGAGCCGTGGGTTCATGGCAAAATGATCAAGCCTTTCTTAAAGGTTACCGATGTGGGTTTGACCAGGATGCAGGCCAGACATGTGGCCATGAAAGCTTGGAGCCAAGAATATTCAGACCAGGAATTTTACTCCAAGTGGTCAAAAGCCTAAAGAACGCACAAATGAATACAAGCTAAATTCAACAGGGAGCCAGGAGTCAAAACAGAAGGAGCAGAACTCAGTCATCCTGTCTAAGGGACATGCCCATGATATATTTGTGGGGAGAAGGGATTGGTAACGGGAGTAAAGAAGTCAGAGCCAATGGGGCCAGAGAGTCTATGATTCCCCTTCATTGCCAGCTGGCTACATGATGTGATGGCTGAGCTGCTTTCATATTCGGGGACTCTGTGTGGGCCCTGGCTGCCCCCAACCCTCTTCAGCCATGGATAGCTTGCCTTTCAGCCTCTCTGCAGATTATACCCCCATTCTTTCTCTGAGTTAATGAAAACCAATCTGATGATATCAGGACTCCATCTTTGCCTCCTGCCTTCATCCTTTTACCTGGATGGACTCCTCAGCATCTCTCCGTGGGCCTATAAAACTGCAGATGCCCCCCAGGATATCTGACCAGTCTCTACCACCAAACCGGGCTGGTACTTTGTGCTATGGTTCTCAACCAGATTTAGAATCCAAAGACCTCGTGGAATATATGCTGCATAAGCAAAGTGTCCATTGAGAGTGTATTCCTAGCAAGTGGCACAGAGTCTGTCACATAGTAGGATCTTGACAAATATTCACCGAATGAACGTTCATTGACAACCTTTTCAGCACTTGCCTACACTCCAGGTTACTGGACTCCTATGGGCACCTGCCAACGGCATGCCTGCTTCTTCCAGGATAGATTATCTTACAACCAACATCTCCCAGGCACTTGTCACTGAGATTAACTGTGATCAGAGTTATCCACCTGGGCAGACCTTTAGACACTAGTACCTGGGCTAGGATGAGATTTCAAATGTCTCTTTAGCCACTGTAGCGGCAGCTTTTATATCCCCTCCTTGGTGATGGCAGCATTAGTCCCCTGGCCCAGTCCTGCTTCATCTCAGCCTACTTACTCCTCTTTATCACCTAAGAGGACTTGTCACCCTTTACAGTCAAGATCTGAGGAGTCTATGAGAATTGCGACAGTATTGCAGATGGCCTTGAAGCTCTCCCAGCTGCAATAACCTCGGACTAAAAATCAGGATTATGATAATGTAATTCTATTCTGATTCACGTTGAAGAATATAAAGTCTTTCTCTATCCAGATACACTATCTGGATACATTATCCAGAATTACGCACCCACACCCCTTTAATTATATATTTATTAAATTGGGTGGGTGTTTTTGTTGTTGTTGCTTGTTTTTTTTGTCTCTGCCACTGGAAGGTAAGCTCCATGATGTCAGGGATTATCCATTTTGTTTATTATCTAAACAGTAGATGTCTATAACTATTCAATGGAGGAATAAACTACTTCCAACTGATCTCAGAGCAGCCCCTGTGTGTACCTAGAAACCCAGTTCTCTTGCTGCCTTGTGGAATGCCCATTTTCCCCTTACCAGCTCTATGTTTCCATGGGCACATGTACAGCCATGGCCTCTGATGTTCACCACCATTACCAAGGCAGCAGGGCTCCTTCATTATCAAAGCCCCCAGTGCTGTCTCCCACCCATATCTGCCAAAAACACACTGCACCGAGGCTGCTCAGCTGGGTCCCAGCCTACACTACTACTGACCTTGATAATGTGCCAATGTGAAGATGCCTGCCTGGGCTCCCCACCGAAGGGAAGATAATCTCGTTCCCCACCTCTTATATTCCCACATCCCAAAACAAGGCTGCCTTGAACTGTCAGATATTTTTAGTAAAAATAATTCTTTTTGGTCTTTGCAGTAAGCCCCTTTGCCTAAGAATCTCGCATTTGCCCATCTCAGTGACAGGCACGGTAGTGTACCCAGGCACTGGTGTCAGACCAAGCTTCCGTTCATTGTCTTTCCCCCTGACTTTCATCCACTGAGCTCCCTCAGTTTCTCCTTTTACGGTCCCTGGGAAGGTCTTTGTCACCACTAGTCCCCTTACCATGACCTGGTATGTCTGAATCCTCCTGTGGGCGCAGAGAAGTTGGAATGGACACAACACAGGGAATTTGGATTTTATCCTGTGAGTTATGAGGAGCAAAGGAGGCTTTGAATGCAGAGAATGTCTTAAAGAAGCAGTGCCTTAGAGATGGGTATTTATTGTCCACATATAGAATGAGGCACATAGCTTTAGAATGACTACAGCAACGCATAGCTTTAGTCATTGTAACTCACTCCCCAAAGGTCCTGATTGAACAGAATTCCACTCTCCCCCTGCATGTCTGTAGGAGTCAATGGTTCTCTCCTAATATTTCTGGCTTTCTGGGCACACAGTAGGACATCACCTCATGGCCCTCTGTGTGCTTAGGTGGTGTCATATGACCAGCTGTAGCCAAGGAATTGTGGTGAGAAGTGACAAGTGTCACCTAAAGGCAGATGTGAGACCCTGCTGGTGCGATGAGAGAATGTGGGCGGGCATACCTGATTGAGAGGTCAGGGTTGCACAGGGAGCAGGTGTGATGACATGGGGGCCATAGCTGGAACCTTCCCCCATTCCCGGAAACCCTGAGATCCTGAGATGGTGGCTACTCTGTCAGCCTGGACTCTGAGAGGCCTTAAGGAGCAGCGCCCTCACCACTGTCCTATGAAGGACAAGGAGAATGAACAGGCTCCAAATCTAGCTTCAAGTCACTGAGGTTTGGGATTGTTGCCAGAGCCCAGCCCAGCCTGAGATACACCTCCACTCCTTTCTTCTCTGTGTTTCTTAACAAGTAACTTCCAGAAGGCTCTGAAACCTTCCTCCCTGGCCAGGAGCCTGGTGGGGCTCTGGAGCCAGGAAAAATTCTGAAACAAATCACAAGGGTGACACTGCAAATCAGGTGTAGTCTTGTGGTTACATCCTCATCGCTGTAACCACTGGCAGTTGGACTCATGCGACTATCCATTTAAACAGTCCTGATTTCCTTCCTGTAAAGTACGAAAATACCTCTAGAAACATCTTGGTGTTGTAGGGAAAGGGGCACCAGCCTTCTCTCTCCTCAGAGCCCACGAAATCCTCCTGCAGGGAAGGTATCAGTGATCCGGTCCACATTCCAGACAAGGCTTATGCACACGTTCCCCCTCACTCTGGCTTGTGTTTCTTAACTGCTCTTCTCAGTGTGTTAAGCAGAGTTAGATAGGGCCTGGCCCTCAGAGCTGCCTAGCAGTTTTCTCCTCTGTTTCCCTGGCTCCCTGTGGCTGAGTGGGGCTGTAGACTTGGGGCCTTTCTACTCCTTCTTATTCTCTGGCTTGGTCCTTTTCTTAGACTCCCAGCCCTTGGGTTTAGAAGTACATGGTGGGGAGACGGAAAGCCCCATTTTGGCCATAGGCTTTTCACCTAAGCTCATTTTCATATTGTCAGCAAGTGTGGAAATTAGTGTTCCATTGGAACTGTCCGGACTTCCCTCCACTGCATACTTTTGAGTCTACATGGACTGCAGAAACTTTTTCTGCACAATTCAGATGCAGAGGTAGAGCACCCAGTACATCCTCTCTGTTCTTTGCACCCTCAGAAGGTCAGCGAGCTGCCACTCCCACTGGGGAGATATGCGGCCTCACCTTGCTGGCATAGCAGGGGCAACCAGGCCCCCGGCATCTGCAGCTGCCACCAGATCCTCCTTCGGCTTCTCTGATTCCTGAGCCAGGTGCCTGTTTTGCTCTGTGACCGGCACCAGCTTCTCCTGCAGGACCTCTATCATCAAAGTTTGCAGGCAGTGGGAAACAACCTGGTTCCAGCTCATCCCTGTGGATTCCAGCTCTTCTTTCCCACTGGCCTGCCCTGTAATGTCTGGGCCCAGCACCAGAAGCAGAGCTAACAGCCTCAGACAGACGGTCACTCAGCCTCCACTATATATTGTGTGAGGACAGGTGCCTATAGTAAATCACTTACTAGATAGCACTCTCCATGCACCTGCTTCTCTGACCGACCCATTGTATTGTGCACAGATGCTACTAAAATGGCTGGTTGACTGTTCTCTCCCGTTTTTCACTGTTTGCCCAGCTTCCTTAACGATCACAGCATGGAGGATAGGAATAATTAGCAAGCAGGCCAGACATTCCTGGGTTCTCTTACCATAACTTCATCCATATTTATTCAGGTACCCCCTTGCACATCAATAAAAATAGAAAGATGGAAGTCCTTGACATGGCTGAAATATCTCATGGCAACTCAGTACCACAGGATATAGAGTCCAAAACACTGTAATAATCCTTCAGGAAATAAGGACAGTATGGAGCAGAGAGGCTAACCAAAGAGATGAGAAGACCACCTCCCCACATCTGTGATTCATCCCTCATTTATTAAATAATATGTGTTAGGAAGTCTGCTGTTAAATGAAATAATAAAATTAGCTGACATTGAGGATTTATTATATGTTACGCAGTTTTCTAAAGGCAAGGGACTTAGAACAATGCTTGGTTTTGGCACTCAAAACATGTTATTATTGTGCATTATATGTAATATCATGTTTAACCCTCATAGTGACCTTATGAGGTGGTGATTGAGGTGGATGCTGTTGGTCCCCCCAGCCCTTTTACCAGGCGTGCACACCCACCTCCCAGCTGCATGAATGTGGGTTGCTAAAGGTTTACAGCTCTCCTTTTTCTCCAGAGAATGGTCTTCCATCTAACAGGAGCCACTCTGGGAGATTAGACTGCCTATCAACCATGGATAACTTTCAGTAGACAATGACTAAGGGACATGCGGCATACAAAGTTAGCTCCTTGCCTTATGGTGGGACTAGCTTTGTGGTCCAACTCATGAGCTCCCTGTCAATCAGACTGCAGCTAGACCCCAGCTGAGACCACATCCTGACTTAGTCCTGTCCCATCCCACATCCCTCCCTTCTTGTCTCCTGAGAGTATTTCCTCAATAAATCACATACTTCCCAAACCTTTCTCCAGTTCCGCTGCAAAGGAACCTAACCAGGAGGGTACTGACAGTATCTCCATTTACAACAAGGAAACAAAGGCAAGGGAAGCCAAGGAACTTTTCCAGGAACCATCCCAGACCTCACAGTAAATAAAACAAGTAGCATTTGAACCTAAGTAGTCTGAGCCTATGCTCTTTGCCACTGCTCTTCATTTATAAAAAACTTGCTAAGTGCCAATAAATGCGATGTCTCAGCAAACATTAGTTCTAGCCCCTTTGCTCAGATACTCAGAAATGAAAGTCCATCATATTGGATCCTTATACTTCCAGGAGCTTATAAGCTCTTGGAAGAGATAGTCACCAGTAGAAGGCAGTGTTTGTAGGCATAAATGCACACACACACACACACACACACATATACCCACAAATCTATGCACATATATGCATATTCATACACATGTACCCATACCACACCCTTACAGTGAAATTCCCTATAGCTACTAAAAGAGAATGTCATATGGGGAGCCTAGGTGGCTCAGTCAGTTAAGCATCTGACTTTAACTCAGGTCATGATCTTGCAGTTTGTGAGTTCCAGCCCTGCGTTGAACTCTGTGCTGTTAGCACAGAGCCAGCTTTGGATCCTCTGTCCCCCACTCTCTCTCTACCCCTACCCCGCTCGTGTGCAGTTCTCTCTCTTTCTCTCTCAAAAATAAACGTGTTTTTTTTTTTAAAAAAAAAAAAAAGAATGTCTTGGGGCGCCTGGGTGGCGCAGTCGGTTAAGCGTCCGACTTCAGCCAGGTCACGATCTCGCGGTCCATGAGTTCGAGCCCCGCGTCAGGCTCTGGGCTGATGGCTCAGAGCCTGGAGCCTGTTTCCGATTCTGTGTCTCCCTCTCTCTCTGCCCCTCCCCCGTTCATGCTCTGTCTCTCTCTGTCCCAAAAATAAATAAACGTTGAAAAAAAAAATTAAAAAAAAAAAGAATGTCTTATACTATGTTCTAAAAACGTATCTTTTAAATGGGAGAAATAATCTTTAAAAACTTAACATTTTAAATATTTTAACCATCTACATATATTTCTTTGTGGTTTTTTGTTTATTTATTTTGAGAGAGAGTGAGAGAGTGCAAACGTGGGAGGGGCAGAGAGAGAAGGGAGAGAAAGAGTCCCAAGCAGGCTCCATACTGTCAGCACAGAGCCCGACTCAGGGCTACATCTAACAAATTGCGAGATGGTGACCTGAGCTGAAACCAAGAATCGGACGCTTAATCCACTGAACCACCCAGGTGTCCTTATTTGTGTGTTTTTAAACTTCCTATTATATAGAAACATAAAGAAGGAAGCAGAAATAATCCTACTGATATTTAAAAAAATAATAGGGGCTCCTGGGTGGCGCTGACTTTGGCTCAGGTCATAGTCTCATGGTTCATGAGTTCAAACCCTGCATCAGGCTCTATGCTGACAGTGAAGAGCCTGGTTTGGATCCTGTCTCCCTCTCTCTCTGTCCCTCCCCCACTTGGGCTGTCACTGTCTGTCTCAAAATAAATAAATAAAAATTTAAAACACACACACAAATACAGAAACCCAGATTTATATTAATTGGTCCAAAAGGATAGTTATGTATCCCTGAAAATAATAATAATGATGCATGTGTCAGGCTAACCTGTAGTCTGATTAACAGAAAAAATATAAAACTGTGGGTCATTTGAGGAAGTAATAATATGAACATTAAATCTTTAGATATTCATTTGTTCCCACATTATTAATGTTTTCTAGTTAGTGAATTCCCACAGAGGCTGCATTCTAAGGCTCTCCCTTCTAACCTTGTAAAGGCCTCTCTGTCTTGCTTCCTGACTCTCTGGCATCTGCCGATGGTCCCAATGTTGGGCCCCTGAGCCCTGAACTGAAGTGAAATGATCACCAGGCCTGGGGTCCTGGGTGGGAGTTACTGCAATAGCTTACTAACAATGATGTCCAGCAAGTCACTTAACCTCTTGGAATTTCAGTTCTCATCTGTGTAGATGGAGAAAACAATCTCTACTTCACAGGATTTTTTTGTGAAGATTAAATACGGTGACATTCGGATGACACCTCAGCCCAGCACAGGAGAAGATGAAAATAAAAGAATGGATTCTCAACATAGCTAGCTGATAAACAGCAAGGGGTGTAGGCTGGCTGCAAGAACCCCTGACCATTAATGTGATTTGGCAACCACACAGTATGGCCAACAGCCAATGAGAAGGAACCGCAGATACTCCTTCACCCAGATTGACCAATTAACATTTTGCCACAGTTGTTGTATTTATTATTATTATTAATGGTGGTAGTGAAAGTAGTGGTAGCAGTGTGAGTAGAAACATTTGAAGAAAATTGCAGACTCCATGACCCCTTGCCCCTTAACCTCGTTAGTAGCTGTCTCCTAATAGCAAAGACATTTTTTCCCGCAGAAAAATGTCCACATTCGGGGAACTTAACACTCTATATTCCAGTTGGCCAGTTGTCTCAATTATGTCTTTTATAGCGTTGTTTTCTAGTCCAGGATCACATATAGTTCTCATTTGGTTTTTATAGCCTCTATGAGAAATCTTTGTTTTATTCCAATATCACAAAGATTTCCTTCTAAAGGTCTTCTTCTAGAAGTTTTGTCATTTTAGCTCTTATTTTTGTCTATAAGTGGATAATTTGTTTAGTGGTAATATAATCTATTAATATCATTATTTACCTTATGCTCATATTGTCCCAATTTGACTTGTACAAGCCCCTCCAAGCCAGCTCCCATGTCCTTTTGACAGATTCTCACACTTTTTGAACGTATCCTTATTTTGTGGCATAACAAGATGACTCAGCTCACCTTGTATTTTACTGGTTCTAGCCCTGGGAATTAGCCATTTTTCCAAAGATCCTTGGTTCCTTTTAGTATAGTGACATTTAAAAATCATGATCTGGGTGCTAGGTTGCTCATTGCTGTTGAGGCATGATTGCTTTTGTCTGTCTGTCTGTCTATGTATCTACATGGATTACTCTAGATATTCCAAAGCAACAAATACCTTGGTGTTGTTTTTAGTCTTCTCCCAGTTCATATTTCTATTTATTTTCTCTCACAGTGAGAACTCTGGCTCCTAACACATCAACGTATGACTTGCTTGCTTAATTCGACAATACATCAAAATAGTTTCAGAATTGCTATAACCGTGATCTATTTTAAAAAAGCTCTATTAAGTAGAATTTAAGATTTCTTTTTCACCGTTTTTTGGGGGACTGAGGATATTTAGTTAAAGTATTGGTTCAAATGTTACTTGAATTAATTCTTTTCTTTCTCTTCCATGTGGTTATCCCATTAATTTCAAATATTGTTAATTGGTTTCTGTTTGCATTCAATTTTCTTTTTTTTCTTATACTTGTTGCTTTAATTTTGAATATGTAAAACATTAACAAGGTTTTAAAATCAAAACTATACAAAAAGCAAATGCAGAGAAGTGTTGATTCCTCTCTTGTTCCCTTCATTCTATTCCAACCCACCATCTGTAGGTAACCGATGTTATTAATTTCTGCTTTACCCTTCTCATGTTTCTTTTTTAAGAAATAAGCTTTTTTACTCATATGACATACTTTATACACACACACACACACACACACACACATATATATATATATATTTTTTTTTTACTTTGTATGCTTTTATGAGCTTTTTTCCCCCCAGTTAACAGCATACCCTGAAAGTCACTCCATACTCATTCATAGAGATCTCCTATTTTGTTTTCATATCTTCAGAGCCCTCCACTGCATGGATAACGTAGTTTATCAAACCAGTTTCCATGTTAAGGCATTTGGGTTATTCTTTATTTTTTGTTTTGTGTGTGTGTGTGTTTGTTTTTGTTTTTGTTTTTTTGTTTTTTGTCTTTGTTTCTTTTTCTTTTTTTTTTTTTTGCAATTACAAGTAGTACTGCAATAAATAACCTGCACATAGGTATTTTTATGTTGTTAGAGGTAGTATCAGTCTGGAGACAGAAACCACACCATAATTTAAATAGGAAAAGTTTAACATTAAAAATTATTAACCTATGATAGAAGAATAACAGAGTTGTAAAGAGAACTCTAAAGTAGGTTTGGCAACTGTTATTTAACATAGCACTGGAAGTCCTAGCCTTGCAATCACATAACAAAAAAATAAATAAAAGGCATCCAAGTCAACAAGGAAGGAGTCACACTTTCACTATTCACAGACAACATGATACTCTATATAGAGAACCCAAAAGACTCCACCAAAAAAATTGCTAAAACTGATACATGAATTCAGTAATGTTTCAGGACACAAAATCAATGTACAGAAATCAGTTGCTTTTCTATACACCAATAATGAAGCACTAGAAAGAGAAATCAAGGAATCGATCCCATTTACAATTGCACCAAAAACCTTAAGATACCTAGGAGTAAGCCTAACCAAAGAGGTAAAAGATCTGTACTCTGAAAACTATAGAACACTTGTGAAATAAATTGAAGAAGACATAAAGAAATGTAAAAACATTCCACGCTTATGGATTAGAAGAACAAATATTGTTAAGATGTCTACATTACCCAAAGCAATCTACACATTTAATGTAATCCCTATCAAAATACCACCAGCATTTTTCACAGAGCTAGAACAAACAATCCTAAAATTTGTATGGAACCACAAAAGACTCCAAATAGCCAAATCAATTTTGAAAAAGAAAAGAAAAGTTGCAGGCATCACAATTCTGGACTTCAGGCTATATTATAAAGCTGTAGTGATCAAGACAGTATGATACTGGCACAAAAACAGACACATAGATCAATGGAACAGAATAGAAAATCCAGAAATGGACCCACAACTATATGGCCAACTAATCTATGACAAACAGGAAAGAATGTCCAATGGAAAAAAAGATAGTCTTCAACAAATGGTATTGGAAAAAGTGGACAGCAACATGCTAAAGAATGAAAATGGACCACTTTCTTATACTATACACAAAGACAAAATCAAAATGGATGAAAGACCTAAATGTGACCCTGGAAACTATCAAAATCCTAGAAGACACCACAGGCAGCAACCTCTCTGACCTCAGCTGCGGCAACTTCTTACTAGATATGTCTCTGAGGCAACAGAAACAAAAGCAAAAATAAACTATGGGACTTCATCAAGATAAAAAGCTTTTACACAGTGAAGGAAACAATCAACAAAACTAAAAGGCAACCTACTGAATGGAAGAAGATATTTGCAAATGACATATCTGATAAAGGATTAGTATCCAAAATCTATAGGGGACTTACCAAACTCATCACCCAAAAGACAAATAATCCAGTTAAAAAATGGGCAGAAGACATTAATAGACATTTTACCAAAGAAGACATCCAGTTGGCTAACAGACACATGAAAAGATGCTCAACATCACTCATCATCAGGGAAATACAAATCAAAACTGCAATGAGATATCACCTCACACCTGTCACAATGGCTAAAATTAACAACACAGGAAACAACAGATGTTGGTGAGGATGCAGAGAAAGGGGAACCCTCTTATACTGTTGGTGGGAATGCAAACTGGTGCGACTCCTCTGGGAAACAGTATGGAGGTTTCTCAAAAAGTTGAAAATAGGGGCGCCTGGGTGGTGCAGTCGGCTAGGCGTCCGACTTCAGCCAGGTCACGATCTTGCGGTCCGGGAGTTCGAGCCCCGTGTCAGGCTCTGGGCTGATGGCTCAGAGCCTGGAGCCTGTTTCCGATTCTGTGTCTCCCTCTCTCTCTGCCCCTCCCCCGTTCATGCTCTGTCTCTCTCTGTCCCAAATAAATAAATAAACGTTGAAAAAAAAAATTAAAAAAAAAAAGTTGAAAATAGAACCACCATATGACCCAGCAATTGCACCACTAGGTATTTACCCAAGGATACAAAAATACAGATTTGAAAGGGTACATGCACCCTGATGTTTACAGTAGCATCACCAAAAATAGCCAAATTATGGGAAGAGTCCAAATATCCATCAACTGAGTAATGGATAAGGAAGTAGTATATATATATATATATATATATATATATATATATATATATACATATATATATACATATATATATATATATATATACACAATGGAATATTATTTAGCCATAAAAAGAATGAAATCTTGCCATTTGCAAACAACATGGATGGAGCTAGAGTGTATTATGCTAAGCAAATAGAAAGACAAATACTATATGATTTCACTCATATTGGAATTTAAAAAACAAAAAAGATAAGCATAAGGGGAAAAAAGAGAGAAAGGCAAACCATAAAATACAGTCTTAACTATAGAGAACAAACTGAGGGTTGCTGGAGAGGAGGTGGGTGGGGAGATGGGTTAAATGGGTGATGGGTGTTAAGGAGGACACTTGTTATGATGAGTACTGGGTGTTGTAAGTGATGAATCACTAAGTTCTATACCTGAAATTAATATTACACTGTATGTTAACTAACTAAAGTTTAAAGTAAAACTTTAAAAAAAAGTAGGATTGGCAAACTTTTTCTTTCTTTTTTAAAAATGTTTATTTATTTTGAGAGAGAGAGCATGAGTGGGGGAGGAACAGAAAGAGAGGGGGAGAGAGAGAATCCCAAGCAGGCTCTGTGTGCAGTCAGCACAGAGCCCAACTCGGAGCTCAAACTGTGAGATTATGACCTGAGCCAAAGTCGAAAGTCAGATGTTTAACCAACTGAACCACCCAGGCACCCCCCAAACTTTTTCTATAAAGAGACAGTAAACGTTTTAGGCTTTGTAGACTGTACTGTTTCTGGCACAACCATTCAACATTGTAGAGACAATACATAAACAAATGGACATGGCTGTGTTCCAACAAAAGTTTATTTATAAAACAGATGGTGAGCTGTATTTGGCCTACAGACCGTAGTTTACAACTGCTGTTGTAAAGAATGCCCTAGGGCTAAGGGAGAGGACCCAAGGAAAGTCGGTATTGGAAGAGGAATCCTTCCAATGAGGTTGAAACCTAGTTGGAGAAGGTATGTACTGTTGCAGCCTACTGAATGGCAGAGCCCACTGGGTTCCCAGCACCACACTTAGTGTCCCCACCAGGAGGTCTGCAAGGAGCCAGTCACAAGGCCTTGGCGGGGGCTAGGAGGTCACTAAGGAACCGGGTACTCTGGTTACCACCTGATTCCATCACCTTGACCCCTGTCCCCATATACATTGCACACCACTGACTATAGAGCAGGAATAAATTTTTTAAAAAATGCAGCACCCGGGAACCACAAATAACCCCCCTTCCTCCTGCAATATCCTTCTAGCGCCCTCTACTGACAAAGCTTAACATCTGCTAAGGAGAAATGCTTGAGTCCAGTCTATGATCACAGAGCAGGTACTAAAGGATACAACTGAAGCTAAGAGGCTCCTAAGGTAAATTCTTGAAAGTTGGATTTGTGGGTCAAAGGGCAAATAGGTATTCTGCTAAATTTTCACAAATTTATTTCCATGTGGGTGTATCATTTTATATTTCCACCAACAATATATGAGAGTATCCTGTTATCTTACGACCTCATCCAACAAAGTATGTTGCTAAAGTTTTTACTCTTTGGCAATATGATAATTGTGAAATTTTGTCTGTCATTTTAATCTACATTTATTTTACTGTTAGTAAAGTTGAACATCTTTTCATATACGTTAAGAGTCTGTGGGGAGCCTGGGTGGCTCAGTTGGTTAAACGTCCGACTCTTGATCTCTGCTCAGGTCACGAGCTCATGGTTCTTGGGTTCAAGCCCCATGTTGGGCTCTGCACTGAGAGTGCTGACAGTGTGGAGCCTGCTTGGGATTCTCTTTTCTCCCTCTCTCTACCCCTTCCCCCCTCTCTCTCTCTCTCAAAATATATAAACTTAAAAAAAAAGGAGTCATTGTTATCCTTTGTTGTTGTTGTTGTTGTTGTTCTTTTCTATAGGGGTATAAAATTGGTTCTTAACTAGCTTTCAGCAGGAATAAAATCAAGGCAGCTACAACTGCAAATTACTTGTGAAGGAATGGTTTTGTAGGGCTTTTTAAAAAATCATTGCTGTTTTCCCTTAACTTAGAAACTAAAGTTCAAATCTAAGTTTGGTTCATTTCAATACTTACTGAGTCCTCCCTGTGTGCCAGAAACCAGAGATAGAGTGAGACACGGTCCTTGCTATTAAGTGGGAAAGCAGATATGGGAAATCACTTGGGAGACAGAACCATGATTAAAATATAAATTAGGAGATATATGGGTTTGGGTTCAAATTCTGCATTGCCCTTTCAACAATCAGCTGTGCAATACTGGGTAGGTGACTATCTTTCTGCCTCAGTGTCTTAAGATGGAAATAATAATAAGCACCTCACAGAGTTCTCATAGTAGCTATGTTAGTTATTATATGGAAACAACGAATATACTGCCTGACACATAGTAGGTATACAAAAAATGGTAGCTAATAACAACAATAAATAAAAAATGATTAAAATAATGGCAACAAAAGTGATGGAGTGCTATGGTAGCATATATACTAATTAAATTTTAAATGAATTTAAAATGTTTAAACCATATGCAGTATATTTCATTTACCAAGAGAATTTATCACATTTTTTTCATATAATTTGCTTAAGTATTGGTGAAATAAAAGTAAATGCTTAAGAAATAGTAAAATCACAAATACAAAACCCACAAATCTGGTGTTCTGAATTGTTAATTATATAAATAAAGTATTAGCATAAAACTCAAGATGGTAGAATTCACACATTGCTATCACCCATGGATGGTTTTGAAAACTAAGTTCAAGCAAAGAATTACAGTTCAACTGACAATTCATTTACTAATTTTCCATCAGTCTGTTTATCACATGTATGTTGTGAAATAAAACATGAATTCCAAGCTCCTGTCTACTTTAAAACATAAAATTTCTAAATATATTTAATAAAGATGTTTAATTTACTATGATATGATGTAATCTACCTCTTGTAATTCATAAAAGTTAGCAAAAATGTCCTAGCAACTGAAGCACCTGGGGAGCTCAGTCAGTTAAGTGTCCCACTCTTGATTTTGGCTCAGGTCATGATCTCACAGTTGGTGGGATTACATCTGGCTCTGCCCTGTCAGCATAGAGCCTGCTTGGGATTCTCTCTCTCCTCTCTCTCTGCTCCTCCCTGCACTTACTCTCTTCCAAAAAAAATAAATAAACATTTAAAACAATGTCCTAGGAACCATGATCTGAAACACAGCTATATACATAGCTATAAGAAAACATAATTGTTGGGGCGCCTGGGTGGCTCAGTCGATTAAGCGTCCAACTTCGGCTCAGGTCACGATCTCGCGGTATGTGAGTTCGAGCCCCGCATCGGACTCTGTGCTGACTGCTCAGAGCCTGGAGCCTGTTTCAGATTCTGTGTCTCCCTCTCTGTCTGACCCTCCCCCGTTCATGCTCTGTCTCTCTCTGTCTCAAAATAAATAAACGTTAAAAAAAAAATTTAAAAAGAAAAAAAAAAAGAAAACATAATTTTTTTCTTTTACCTGATTACAAATGTTCCAGCTATGCCTGGAAGGACATTCATAAAATACAGAAAAAATACAGAAAAGCAAAGAAGAAGAAAAGTCACTTAGAGATAAATTACATTCGGTTGTACCATATTACAAAAAAGTCACCAGGTATTTATTGACCTCCTACGATGTGCCCAGTCTAGTTTTAAACACCCAGACTGATTGTGCCCCAGGGAGGCAGGAAGCAACTCTGCATTGTTAGTCTCTCCCGTCCTGAAAGAATGATGGCTGCCGCTCCCTGGGTTCAAGACATGGCCTGCAAAATCTACTCGAAAACTTTGAGCTATGCTACACATGAGATAACAATGTGTGCAACGTTCCGGCAACTTAGATGAGGTGCATAGCACTATTTAAAACACAGACTATAGGGGCACCTGGGTGGCTCAGTCAGTTAAGCATCCAACTTCGTCTCAGGTAATGAGCTCACAGTTCGTGAGTTTGAGCCCCGTGACAGGCTCTGTGCTGACAGCTCGGAGCCTGGAGCCTGCCTCGGATTCTGTGTCTCCCTCTCTCTCTGCCCCTCCCTCCACTCACACCATCTCTGTCTCTCTCTCTCTCTCTCAAACAATAAACATTAAAAAAAATTAAAACACAGACTATAAATTCTAAGAATACACATGCAAATATCATTTTTTTCATTGGTTTTCATCTTTCCTTGATCAAGGAAGGCTAAAAACTATGGACACTTTGAAGGAACTTAAAGCCCTGCCTTGCTTAAAGAAATCCGAAGTACAAAACCTCTCCCCAAACATGAATTAGCAGATGATCATTCTTATTTAAAAAGTGATCTTCACAAAAGGAGTTGCTGCAATCACTTTTTAATTTTGCTACATTAGCTGAATGGGGGCTACTATGAGTTATTCTGAGTCCCACAATACATTTACATTTCAATTTGATTTACCAGAGATTTATTCAAAGTATGAATTTTTGAGAACATATTAACTGTAGATGCCTCTAAATATCTCACATTTTGGCTCTTGCTTGGGACTGTGGAGGAAACCAGCTCAGTAATGTGGGCATGTGCTATTTCTGCTAACATCAGTTCCGTTAGACTGCAACTCAATAGATGGGACTTCAAAACTTCTCCAAAATTGCACTGGTTTGCAGAATGGCTATGGTTGTGTTAAGATTCATATCTTCCATAATAGCTTCTAATATTAAACTTTAAAGATTCTAAATTGATTTAGATTTCTTGATAGGTTCTTAAATGGGTCTTGTCCTCATCATCCTTTCTCCTGTGCCCCTGTGTCATTATTGGTATCAAAACCATCTCAGGGACTTCTTCAAAAATCAAAATACAAGAACATACAAGTCTAAAATGTGTCTGTCACCTTGCAGGCTCATTCTCCAAGGACATTTCCTTCTGCTATATATATAATTAAATAAAAGGCATAGTGCTTAGCAATTGCCATTTTGACATATTCTATTTAAGGATTGATTGCTTTTTCTAACATTTGTGAATGATATTAATATTCAAAAAAGAATCACAAGGGACCATCTGGAGTTGGACAGAAAGCAAGTATTCAATGAATGACTCTCAGAAAGACTGCCCAACAGTTTTATATGTTGCTGGTGAGAGTACAAATTGATAGAACTTTTCTAAAAAGAAGTTTTGCATCCCATGATTTGATTTATTAATTCCATCTGGGAATTTATCATAAGGAAATAATAAAAGATATAAAGATATAAAGAGTTATGGTGAAAATGGTGAAAGATAAAGATATAAAGGTGAAAACTGGGGGGAAAAATGAAATACTTCCCCATAGGAAATTGGTTAAATAAAACACGGTGCCCATATGATGCTGTGGCAGAGACAGCTGGCTGCCCAATTTCTATTCTCCTCTTCTTTGTTATTAACAAGCCCCTATATTATTGTGGCCAGCAATGTGCTTAGCTAAAAATACTACATTTTACAGCCTTCCTTGCAGATACAGGCGGCCAATAAGATAGAAGCAGAAATCCTTGGGTGAGACTTCCAAGTGCCTGGATGTCTGCCTGGACCCAGCTGTCTTGATCACTGATATGATGGCTCAAGCTCCAGTAGCCATTTGGGGACCATGACAGAAAAGCCAAGAGAATTGTAGTGACTGCAATTCTGACATCCTTGAACCACTGTAACAAAGCCAGCAACTGCCTCCTTCCAGATGTCTCATTATATGAGAAAAATAAACCCTTCTATGTTTATGCTAGTCAAACTCTGTTCAGAGAAGCCAAACACAATTCCTAACTGACACAGATGAAACATTTTGCAACCATTTAAAAATATCTTTCTGAAAAATGGAATAAAATATTAAATGAGAAAGCCAGAATACAAAATCTTATATGTAGTATGTCCTATTTTGTTCTTAGATTATATGTATACATTTTATATGAATGGAAAAGACTATAAAATATATTAAAATGTTAACAGTGGCTGTCTTAGGATTGTGGATTATTTATTATTGCTATGATTTACATTTTACTATGCTTTCTAAATTCTCAACATTGTGATTAAAAAAAAAAGATGTTTCTGAGATTGCCTAGTACACACACATGACTGGGGAGAATGTAAAGTGGTTAAATCTACACTTTTTGGAAAGGAATGGGTCAACACAGAACAAAAGCTTTTACAGTTTTCATGCTCTTTAACTCTCTATTTCTACTTTGACCTCTCTTGGTACAATATTAGACTCAGACAAAGGATTATGCATGATGATGTTTGCTACAACATTATCTTTGATACTGAAAGAATGAAAACAAACTAAATTTCCATTAGGAAAGTTTTTTTTTTTTTAATGTTTACTTATTTATTTTTTGAGAGAGCTCGTGCATGTGTGCGCGTGCATGCACGAGTTGTGGAGAGAAACGGAGAGAGGGGATCCCAAGCAGGCTCCTCGCTGTCAGCACAGAGCCTGAGAGGGGCTCAAACTCACACACTGTGAGATCATGATCTGAACTGAAGTCAAGAGTCAGAGGCTTCAACCGTCTGAGCCACCTTGGAGCCCCGGGAAAGTTTATAAATAAATATATTACAGAATATCCATCCTATATTACAAATACTTACAAATCATGACTAAAGCAAGAAAAAGAACATTTTGGAAACTGTGTTAGAGTTATTTTCTTGTTCCTAAATCCCCCACCACTGAAGCGATGATGGACATCAATGGAATAGGAAGGTATCCCTGATCTAGAAGATATTTCTAGCTTCAACTGAAATTAGATTTTTGTCTGAGCCCACAGCAAGAAAACAGCTCTGTTGAGAAAGACAGATTTTTCTGTTATTGTTTCTGTGTCAAGAGCCAAGCCTTGAGGAGTCATTTCTTTAGGTTCTGCCTGTCTGCATGGCAGCAAGACCCTGCTGCCTAGAGAGGAAGAAGCTATGATGAACGGGTTGGAGAACATTTCTGCTCAGAGGAAGCAGCAGCTGGTTTTTGTGCTCAGAATCACATGGTCCTGGCTCACTCACGTTCAGCAGAGTCTACACGGAGACTTCTTTGCATGATGTCCACATCCAGGCGTTCATCTTTTTCTCTCCATTTTTCTGCAGCCAGGTGGGGAGGTGTTTTGAACATGCTTACATAGCAAAGGATGGAAGTTGGTGGATAAATGTCCCAGCCTCCCGTCCTTTGGAGGAACCATTCCGAGGGCATTCTACCAATTTCCCTAGAGGTTCTCCAGTGAGCCTGAGCCCTGGTTGCCCACAGCAACAACTCGCTCCATGATACACCTTGTTTTGCCCTTTCCTTCTTCTCAGTTCAGCACTGTTCCCTGATTCAATTCCTAAATAAATAACCTGCATCCCAACCCTTACTTCAGGCTCTACTTCTAGGGAAAACCAACTGAGACAGATGGAGTGTGGGAGGAAAGAGGAGAAAGAGAAGTACCAGCCCTTGTTTATCCAACTTTGGGAGCCCAAGAACATTAATAGCAGTAACCCATTTCCCCTGGCATATTAGACCAACATTTTTTGAAGCATTTTTAAAATGTTTATTTATTTTTGAGAGAGAGAGCGTGCGAGTGGGGAAGGAGCAGACAGAGAGGGAGACACAGAATCTGGAGCAGCCTCCAGGCTCTGAGTTGTCAGCACAGAGCCTGATGAGGGCTTGAACCCACAAACCATGAGATCATGACCTGAGCAGAAGTCAGACACTTAACTGACTGAGCCACCCAGGCGCCCCTAGACCAACATTTTTTGAAAATAAGACATTAAAGGGGATAAAAAGAAATATATCATAGTGCATAGTATGTAATAAGGGTAAGTACTGTTTTGTGCAACTTCTGTTTCAGGTGTGTGTGTGTGTGTGTGTACATGGTCACAATATATAACGTATTTCTTCCTGTGGATTGCAGTCCAAAAAGATAGAAAACCACCGATCAAGAGGATACCACTAAGTCCAAGGAGTCCCTGATCTGCTGCAGCAAAATTAACTAAAAATTTATGAAAGAATTTTAACGACATGGAAAACTACTTATGATTGAGACTGAGTGTGGTGGGGGAAAATTACAAAACGTTGAATACAGTAAGACCTCAACTTCGTAAGAGAAAAATTACGAAAAGACCAGAGTCATTCATTCATTTCCAGCTTTATCCATCATGAGTAAATTCCTAGAACACCATGAGTAATAAAAAGGCACTTAATTTGAAAAGAGTGTGCTCACATGGAATAAGGGAAATGCAGGAGACACAGAGCAGGGACCCTGTGGGTCTTGCTCCACAGTGCCTGGAGTCCCGTTTGCTACACAGAAGCCAAGAATGATTTGTTGGATGAAAGAATGAAGCTAAGGGGGCACATGTTCACAAATCCCAATCTTAGAAGCACACAGCCTTGCCTGGCCCCAGGGAGGAGGGGGGTGCTGACTGATGGCCCTGCTTTATGCAGCTACAACAGCTGTATACCTTGCAGCATTTGCTGTGGCCTCCCGGGCACTTCAGACATTGCAGTTGCCACAGATCTTGCTGTCATCATCCATTTAGGAGACAATTCTGTGTCTGCTTTGAAAAAGGTGTGAATTTTTTCACTGCTTTATTGAGAAAGCAGTGCAAATTAATTGTTAATAAGGCAAATGGAATGCTTATATGACAACATGTTAATCATGGTTTCTTCTGGATAATGCAGTTTATAGGGGGCACCGAGATTAGTAGGGATTTAAAAGCCAAACCCTGTGTTAAGCTTTTTACTAGACCTGCATCTTATTCTCATGACCACCTGATGAAACAGGTACTGTTATCCTTATGTGACACAGGAGGAAAGTGCTTACTATTAATAATAGTAAGTAATAGCTATAAAAGTAAGTAATAGCTATTGAGCAATAACTGTGTACCAAAAATTAATGCTGAAAGCTTTATGTGTATAATCTCATTTAATTCTCACAACAACCCTATGAAGGAATTCCATTTATATTCCCGTTTTACAGATGAGGAAAAGGAAGGCTTTAGAGAGGTTACTTCTGAAGAGAGCATGAATGAAAAAGCACGTATGGTTGCCAGCTCCTGGCTGTTTCTAAGGGAATCATGATTGACCCTTGGCTAGCCCCTGGGAATGGTGGCCCTGGAGAGTTCTTTGTGTTGGTGATTAATGATTTTGCATATACACCTGGAGCAATGCACCGTGTTCTACTAGCTTGTCATGTTGTTTTGAATTAGTGTCAAGACTGATGATGTGCACCTGGTTTCACTGTTGGGTCCTGAGTTTCGGTTGCCATGGCAGATTGCGTAGCGAGATCTGTCTATGCAATCAGCCCCCACTTAAAGGTCTTGGACCCTGAGACTCCAAGAGATTTCCTGGGGCAGGGACATTCCATACATGTCCCTGTGCTTCTCTGCTAGAGGGAAAACACATCCTGTGTGTCCTTAGATGAGGAACAGCTTTGGAAGCCTGTGCCTCGAAGATGTACGTCTGTTTCCTGACACTTTTGCTTTGTGTCTTTTGCTACCAAGAACCGTACCGCAAACACTATTGGATCTTGTAAATTCTCACCAAGTGAAACACTACCCAAGACCATGCAAGTAAAAGGTGGTAGAAATAGAATTCCAACCCAGCCAGCCACACTTCCAGGCTTGCTCTCATAACCATTGCGTTCCACCATAATACAGCTAGCATATGGTAGGTCCTGCACTGAAAATTGGTGCTATTATTATTGTGATTTACGGTGCTTCCTTTGTTTTCTAAATTTTCTTTGATTGAATATACATGATTGGGTAATCAAAGAAAGAGAAAGCCTAGAAATGTACTTGGTTAGGAAACAGAAAAAGAGGAGTCAGAAAGGAAGCAGACCACAAGGAAGTAAGTTAGCAGGCTCCAATATAACCAAGTAAAGGAGCCGTAAGGTTAAGTGGAAGACACTTTTACAGAAGAAAATCTTCTCAGTCTTGGAGTCGGCAACATCAGACAGGACACACAAAATGCAAATCACAAAAGGAAAACCTGACAAATTGGGCCTCGTCATTAAAACTTTCTGCTCTGTTAAGATGTTGAGTAAATGAGAAGGCAACTCACACTTTGGCAGAAAATATTTGTAATGAATATATCTGGCAAAGAACCACTGTCCAGTACATACAAGGAATTCCCACAACTTAATACTGAGAAAATGTTAGAAGTGTGCAAAATAGGGGCACCTGGGTGGCTCAATCTGTTGAGCGCTGACTTCGGCTCAGGTCATGACCTCTCGGGTTTGTGGGTTTGAGCCCCTTGTGGGGCTCTGTGCTGACAGCTTAGAGCCTGGAGCCTGCTTCAGATCCTGGGTCTCCCTCTCTCTCTCTGCCTGTCCCCCACTTGTACTGTTTCTCTCTCTCTCAAAAGTAAAATAAACATAAATATATATTTTTTTAAAGTAGTGGGTAAACTATTTCAATAGATACTTCACAAGAGGAGATGTAAGATGTAGGAATGGAAAATAAGCGCAAACGAGATTCTTAATTTGATCGATCCTTAGAGAATAGCAAATTAAAATCACAATGAGACTGCCTACACACACAGCACAATGGCTAAAATGAATGATGGAAAATGGAGAACTAGAACTCATATATTGCTACTGAGAATACAACTGCTTTGGAAAAACAGCTTGGCAGATCCTTAAACATGTACTTACTACGTAATGCAACACTTCCACTCCTAAACATTTACTCCCCCCAAAATGATAACAAATATCCACTCAAGTATTTGTATATTAATGTGCATAGAAACTTTATTCATAACTATTAAACCTGAAAACAACCCAAATGCCCAGACAAATAAATGGAAAAGGGAACTGTGGCTCCTCAATCCAATTGGATACTATCCAGCGATACAAGGAAACCGACCTGATACATACAACAACGTGGATAAATCTCAAGGGCATCACATTGAGCAAAAGAAGTTGACACAAAAGAATGCCTATTGTAGGATTGATTATATTGATATGAAATTCGTGTGGTTGCCTTGGGATCTTTTGGAATGATGGAAACATTCTATGGCTTGATTGCGGCAGTGGTTATAGGAGTATGTATATGTATTGGTCAAAACTCAACCAACCACATGCTTAAAACAGGTACATTTTATTAAATCTAAATTATCTCTCAATATTGTTGATTTAAAAAAATATATATAAGGCAGCTCCTCCATCTAGCAGCTTGTGGCACTTGCTTTGACCCTGCCCCCTGCCCCCAGACTCAACTGGAAACGCGGCCCCCAGCCACTCACTGGTATCAGATGCAAGAGCCTGTGCTGGAGTAAGAAATCAGGCCTCGCTGGACGCATCCAAGCCAAGGTTGGAAAACTGCTTTTCCAGAAGAAAAAGGAAACCTCTACATCGGAAAAGGTGACTAATAAGCATACCTGAAGGACGTGGTTGCACAAATACCAGAATCTGATCAGATAAAACAATTGTGGGGATTTCCTGGGACCTCCAATAAACTTACAGAAACTTGTTTTTTGGACTGTTTTTTGGACTTCCCAAGAGAAATAAAACCTGAAGGTACCACCTATTCAGAACACTGCTTACAGAAATATTTCTAAATGACACAAAGAATATCCGTGAGACCCCAGGAAAATCATATTCGGGGGGATGAAGCCCCAGCGGCCAAAGCAGGACTCCTTGGCCGGCCACGACAGAGAAGTCCTCATGGATGGACTCTTGCCATCAGCGGTTACTCTAGAAATGAGGATTCATCTGACAGAATCCCCTGAAAGCAGCAGCCACCATGTTAAACTGTCATGACTGCTTGGAAAATTGAAACCACTGGAGACACAAAATTGCTATTTACCGGAAGTAATCAGATAGAATGCCTTATTTTTCAATGAAAACAGTAAGATGCAACATTTATGGAGGCCCTAAGATTCAGCAGCTTGGTCACTTTAGTAGAAAAATCATTTCTAATAGTTTCTTCAACAAATATGTGCATACGGCAGTTTCGTTGAAAGAGGGGCCGTTAATTTTTTTTCAAATATTGCAGAAAGGCAGGGAGAAGAGAGCTGGAAAATCACCATTGGACCTATCAACTGGTGGTGACTAGGAGTTTCAAGACTACAAATTCAATAGCCCCGGGGGTCAGAAATCAGATTGTTGTATGTGAGGGGGGAATACTTGACATGTAGAACAAACTGAGATGCTTTGGGTCCCTGGAGCCCAAGAGGCTAAGCTCACACATAGCATATATGCTAACTCCGTAGCAATAGAGCCCAACCTACTGGAATACCAAACCCAGGAATCTACTCCGGCAACAGTCATCCTGTTGATTAAAGATATTTTGTAACCTTAAGTAGAGGAATGTCAAGAGTCTCTTCATCCCTGTAAGACGTTTTTTTTTTAAATCAAAACATTATTTATCTTTTCAGCTTCCTTTACATTCTCCTCTCCATTCTCAGCAAAAGGCTTTCCCCTCCTACTGGGCTGAGAAGGCTTCCTCTCATGTGGCCATAAGACTTCTCATCCATCTTCTCATCTTCTGCCGTCCCTCTCCTCTGTACCAGGAAGACGGAGCCTCCTCCAGTTAAAAGCTCTCCCCTGCCTGTTGCGGGAATATTCTAACACCACTCAGCTCTTCCACGACAGTGACTTCCCTTTGCCTCTCCTGGGGGCTCCCAACCCCCAAAGCGATTTCTCCAATCTCTTCTCGGCACCAAAGCTGCAAACTTCTCGCGTTAGTCAAACCCCTCAGTCGCTGTTTCCAGATCATACTTTCCCACAATCTGGCTTCTTCATCTGCCCCAAGAACTTTCCCTCATGCCAAATCCTGTAGGATTTTACAGACATAGGCTCCCTAAGGTTTCTACAATATTTGACGTGAGGGTCTAACCTTGTCCTTTCTAAGGGTCCCTTTTTGGCTTCTGAGAAGCCCTTCCTCCCAGTTTCCATGCTAGTGTTCCACCCTTCCTTTTCATCCTCCACTAATCTTCTGACCAATCAGTTTGGATGTTCTCTTGAACATCTAATGTTCTGCAACATTCCCTCCAGCCCTCCTCCCCTCTCGGGCAGCACTTCTCAAACTCTAATGGGCATATGACTTACCTGGGATTCCCGTTCAAAAGCAGATTCTGATTCAGTAGGTTTGCGGTGGAGCCTGAGATCCTGCAAGGCTAACGAGCTCCCATGGGAAGCTGGTCCAGGGACATGCTAAGTATCAAGATCTTAGAGAACAGAGCCTACATCCAGATTCAAACACTTTCAAACTCAACAACTTGAGATGTGATCAGTCCTACATGAAACATTCTGAGTCACAATTTAAGTGCCACAAAAATGAACATTCCATGAGGATTATCCATAACCTTATTATTTAAATTTTTTAGGAACAAGCAGTTTTCCTCAATATAGTAAAGATGGGTAGGAGGTATCAGCCTCAATGTTTCAGGTAATTAGAGTCAGGTTTCCATTAGCAAATAAGGATGATGCAATGAGAAGGTCAAATTAAGTGAGGAGGAGAGGGTTCTGCCTAATCCTTAGGCTGGAAGTCACCTGAAGTGCAACAGCTTTTTCTAGAATATGTATTGATCACCAAGTGACAAGAAGATTCAGTCACTCTCATTTCTGAATAAGCCGAACTTATATCCCCTCACATAGGATTCTTCAATTGCATCCACTGCCTTTCTTCATAGATTGTGCTCTTCAACTGGCATTTGATTTTAGATTCATCCTCCCAGACCCATTCAGCTAAGCCAGTAATTCAACCTTGATGCGATGTCAATGATCACCCGGGAAGATAACAGTCGTGGTCCCTCCTCAGGACAAAGCTTTGAAAGGCTGGTTTCTTTCATCTCCTTTCCTCCTGTGTATTAGAAAGATTTCTGCCACAGTTGGAGAATTCATTCAATAGCATGATTTGGGCTTGGTGATTATGAGATGCCTAAGCTGCACTTTGTTATTTAATCATCTACAAAAAAAGGGGCCATTTATTGCTCCTGGTACTTCAGCAGTAGACAGACATTGGATTTCAATTCAAATCTTCCATGAGTCCACTGAAATTATGCTCTGAAGAAAATAAGGTGGCATTAGAACATGGGGTACTTGGGAGCAATTTCTTGATGAAAGGCCTTACCTACTGAGGATATTATTTCAGGCAACTAAAAAATAAAGACTGAATTATAAAGCAATTTGTGTCAAGATGCAAGTAATAGCTACTGGAATAGCAAATGAATGTAGTATTATCACTGCTATTGAAATGAGTCAAAATTAATTCACAGTGAGCTATTTTTCTAAAGATGGAAAGAATTTATTGGTTTACTATCACGAACCCCCAACATTAGATGTTAGCATGTCAAATACTAAATGCAAATATTCAGATAATTAAATAAGGTCAGAAGAGGATAGGGAACAGAAATTTTCCTTTTAAGTTCATCAGGCAAAACCTGACACCTCTCTGAGTTATCTGATTGAGAATAATTAATTGTAGACAGAGATGAAGTCAGACTTGATCTCACGGTAACCGAGCATTTCTCTTTCTGTTTCTGCGTTCCGAGCAGTTTGTCCGAGGAGCGGTTCCAGGCTTGGAAGAGGTACTGTTTAAGGCGTATGAGAGGAAGTACATCTCTTTTCATCAGTAAATCTCTGCTCGATTCACCCGATGACAAATCTGCATTTTCACATTTCAGAGACCTAAGCGTAAGAGCGCAAATGGTCCAGGCATTGTCCTGTCCACGCTTCCTGTCATCACCAGAGTCCCTGAGGGAGCCCTGTGGCTAGTGGGAGGCATGGGAATTGCAGTAAAACACACCAGGGTTCAAGTCTTGGCTAGGCCGTCTGCTGACTGTGCGATTCTAAGTAATTTCCGTAGCCTCTCAGAGATACAGTCAACACAAATGGAGTTAATATCACCTAATCCGCAGAATGATGAGAATTAAACAAGCGAACACACGCAAAGCACTTCGTCCAGTCAATAAAGGGTTGCAGCTGCTGTCACCAGGGTCACTTCAACACTTCATAATTACCATGCTGAAAATCTACCTCGTTCCTCCATTATCTGTGGAGCCAAGCCCAGTGTGGCCTGACGGGCAGCAACCTCCAGATTAGTTCCACTTCCACCCCAAACTAGTTAACTCACTAATCCCTGAGTATCCTGACAATAACTCACTGATCCCTGAGAATCCTGATTAGTTAACTCACCAATCTGTGCATATCCTCTGACTAGCTAACTCACTAATCCCTGAGTATCCTGACTAGTTAACTCACCAATCCCTGAGCACCCTCTGGGCTTTCCTATTTCTTTCTTCACTCATTCAATTTTTCATTAACATATTTATTAAATATTACAGAGTAACCCTGAGGAAATAGGTATTAGGATATGTGCAGAGGTGCCAAAGGTTAGTAAGACACAGTTCTTCCCCTCAAAGTGGGTCCAGTAGGAGAGACAGCTATCTGTATAAGTATTTATAATGTAAGGGGAAAGCTGTCGTAAAAGACAAAGTGCTGTGAGAGCACGGAGAAGGAAACGTTTAATTCGGATCTTGTTTTTTGCCTTATCCTCAATGTCCTCCTCTATCTCTATTATATAAATCTTATTCAACTTTCAAAACCAAACAGTTCCAAGCATTGATCTCTTCAGCACATATCATGTGCTTTTCTGAATGCCTAGTCCTATGCTTTAGGCTGAGCAGTATTTAGAAAGGGTGTTTTACATCTCTGAATGGCTGCTTATTTATTATGTATCACATATTCTCTTGTATTCTCAATCATGCCATCATATGTCTCTACTCTCCAATTTTTTGTGTTCCTTAAAATCAAGGACTGGGTCTTTTTGGATGAATGCCCACAGCAGCTAACAAAGCTGAAGTGGATAGTAGATGATCAATAAATGGTTGTTTATTGCTTCTCAGTCTAAATACCAAATTTAGCTTGAGGTTCAAACTAAATTCTGGAGAATGTTTAAAAGAATGAAACTGATTTAGGCGTGCCTGGGTGGCTCAGTCGGTTAAGCGTCCGACTTGGCTCAGGTCATGATTTCACGGTTCGTGGGTTCGAGTCCTGCATTGGGCTCTGTGCTGACAGGGACAACCTGCTTGGCATTCTGTCTCTCTCTGTCTCTCTCTGCTCCTCTCCCCTGCTCATACTCTCTCTCAATAAATAAACTTAAATATTTAAAAAAAAAAAAAGAACTAAACTGATTTAAAATGATGTGTAAACATGGGCTCTTGGTAGTGGACACCTGTACAAAAAAGCTGGAACAGATTCTGGTCAGATACCAATAAATTCAGCCCTATCTCTGCCATGGCATTTTTAATACAAGATGATTGGTTCCACTATTTGACACTGAGAACGTTTTGTCCTAGTATGTATGAATAAGATCTTGTCACCAGAATGTCATTCACATTAATGAATTTTCATCTTCAAAGAACTGATCCACAATTTCCTGGCAAATGCCATTATGATCGTTTAAATCCTTGATAAACTGTCTATACACTGTAGTGAGACCATTTCCGTTTTTGTTTTATACTCCCATTTCTATTTTATTGCAATTATTTTCATCGGGATCAGTTCTCCTTGATGTAAAGTTTCCGACCGAAGTTTGATTCACCATTCAAGGTTTTGTCCCTATCAAACTTCACTGATTATGTTTTTAGCACTTTGGGTTTTCTTTTGTTGCCCTCATTTTTACTAATTCCAATTTTATCTGGGTCAAACCGGACAGATCCAAACGTTACTAAGAAGGTCTAAAGTCTGGAGTTTTATGTCATGCGGATAATTTCTACGAGTCTAATTTTCCACATCAGCTTTTAGTTTTCGGCATCACCAAGAAGCTATCATTCCTCAGCAACTCTGTGCTTTGTAATAAATTTTACCTGTGAGCAGAATTAGCCATTGTCAGCTGATTATTTCACACAAGTCCAACGCTTTGCTAGTGATCTGGTCATATTGTCCTTGGGGTGAAAACAGCACAGTCCAAACGGTACTGTTAGTGGAGAAGGATCATGATTTCCTGCTTCAGAGGTTACACATTAGGGATGCAATAGCTTCCCCTTTCTACTCTTATAATACAAACACCCTTTGGAGGAGTAAGATGTTAAAATATCATCTGGTGAGAGGCAAGCCACCGAGAGTGTCTATCCTGCGAGACTGCCAGGGTTCCAACCCCATTTCTGTCCTTTACTAGCTGTGTGGCTTTTGACAGTATACTTACAAATGTGTGCCTCAGTTTCCACATTTTTCAATTGAAACTGTAAGGATTAAATGAATGAATAAGCTCAGAACAACACCTGGCACCTAATGACACAGGTAAAAATTAAGTTCCATTATTACTATTAGAGTGGTTGCTTCAATGTCCTCCAAATAGATTGTTTCATATCTTTGTTCGACTGTGCCTCAGTTTCCTCTTCTGAAAAATGGGGTATTACCTACGCCGTAGGATTGTCATGCAATCTGAATGTGTAACACAGGGCTTAGAACAAGTGCTTCACCCTGGCACAGGGTGAAGTGTTATACAGTGCTATGTTTCTGCTAATGCTTTTTTTTCCACCTTCAGATGAGTGGGTTTATGACATCCCAAGAACCCATGAGCTAGTTTCCATAGAGAATATTATGGAGACCGCATAAGGAGCCTAGGGCCGCAAGGCGAAAGGGTGCTATCAAATAAGTACAAAAATACATTAAAAGCAAAAGAGAACTATCCAGCTATTTAAAATGATAATCTCTACAATAATGTAAGCTTCCTAAGGGTAGGGGTTGTTGTTCTTTTTGTTCTTTGCTATGTATCCAGCATCTAAAACAGGGGCTGACACATCTTAGGCCGTCTATAAATATTTGCTGAATGAATAAATAAATGAATATGAAGACGGTGTGGCAACATTGGAAGTGTTTCTTGTACGATATTACGTAAATAAAGCAAGACATAAAATTATATTACACTATGATGACAACTTTGCAGACATACACATGCATATGGTGACCATTAGACAGTAACGTGTAGAACTGAAAATGATTGTGTTGTTACTCTGTGATATTGTTACATTGCCTTTTTATATGGTAAAACAAAGAAGGTGAAGGCAAAGAGGTCCTAAAGAAAATTATAGCTATGTCATAACTGTATATAATGTAGAGTACCATACCCCTATCCTTTTAAAGTTGGTCTTGAGAAGTCTAATTATGACCATACCCAAAAACAAAACAAAAAAAAAGGACTTAAACCAATGAATTGGGACCCTCGATTATTAGTATTATTTTTTTTACTTTCTGATTTCAAGAGAAAAGCACAAAGGTACACAGACATAAATGAAATACATGTGATGTATATCAGACACAGACACACACACACTTTTTCAGATTATATTTCGAGCTGATTATCCATTCAACACAATCTCCTAGGCCGTCTACATCCACCATACAGTACAATGAGTATTTATGTTCATAATGATCTTTCCGGGGCACTGCAAGGACTTCGATCATCAAACAAAGATTCAATTACATTTACCACCCTACACTTCCTAAGGCATTAAAGAAGCTAATGCGTTTTAGAAAGATTTTTCTATGGAAAGATTTGAACAAAGGGTGTCGGGTTAATTTTTAGTTAACCAGAAAATTTAATTAACCGGAATGACTCGTCCCCTGAACATTCCCATTAAATGAGGTTTTATTGTACTTTGATTTCTGAAATCTTTGCCTAGCTTCTTCCTATTAATAGTGGCTGCTGGAAAAGATAGAATTCTTGAGTCAAACTGCTTAGGGAAGATTAGATTGTTCTCAGTATTAAAAACAAAAAGACAGCAGGTGGAAAAAACCCCACATACTCTTCTTGAATGGCTCTCTGACTATGCTGGACTTTGACCCTTAGAAAGGCTGTGTGAAGAAATCAGCCCAGTAAGAGAAAAAAACAGGAGTTTGGGGTCTTATAGTTTCTATTTAAAGCTATATTAGTGTTATAAGTCTCATTTTGAAAAAATATACATTAGCCATTAAAAATTAATTTATTTTTATTTGTTTTCCGGATTAATGGTCCTTCTAAAATAGAAAATTGAATGAGGACTTAGTTATTTCATTTGCAAAAGCTAATTGAAGCACATATTTATGAAATTAGACGTGGAGAAGTGAGCCACTGCCACCCACTCAACCACAACGAGAATGATTTTTTTACTTATGAGACAGGATAAAAGAAGAGAAATTAATATGCATGCAGTAATTCCTTCACCCTCCTTCTCAATCCTGCCAGTGCCTCTTAAGGAGTCTCAGTCTTTTGTGATGATAATGGAGATAATGGGCAGCGCTGGAAATCTCTGATGAGAGAAGAGGCCCTACGCACTGGATTTTGTGCTTTTTCAAATATTAACTTTTAAATTTAGCAATGTTTGTAGGCATGCAAATAGATTAGGACAGTTATTTTAAAAGAGTTCATAAAATATATTCAACCTCCCAATCTCCCTCCCCCCCAAGCTCCGCCCCGCCCCCGTCCCCAGCAGCAGGCTTCCTTACAGGGTGTCGGTCAACAGTGTTCCAAAGAGGCAAACCCCAGAGCACATGAGCTTATCAAGTGTACGGTTATGTCATGTTTACTGGTGTATCACTGGCCAGATCAGGTCACATGGCCAAGCCCACAGCTAACATGAAAAGGGATACACAGGGCAGGAATAATGAGAAGGGTCCTTCAGTTATCACAATAATCTCCACCACATGTTATAACAATGTGATTCTCTCTTTTCGGTAATAATTTCCACCCTCCTAATTCAGAGCTGAAATTCACAGAGCTCAGTATTTTTATGGCTCCATTTCATGTTGAGTGAAATCTTCTCAGGCATACCTAAGGGCTTCTCCATTCACAATGCCTAATACAAGTTCCTAGTGGCCCATGCCCCCATCCCCCCACCTTTCCTTCTGCTTCTCTCTCTCACACACTGAAGAAGCCTCCCTGTATTTGTTTTCTATTGTGACCGTAACAAGTTACTACAAATAGCACGATTTTTAAAGCCACCACTCATTATCTTGAGGTCAGAAATACAGCGGGGCTGGCTCGGTGCTCTGATGTGTGCCAAACTAAAATGGAAGTGTCAGCTGCCTGGCACTTAGTGGGAAGCTCTGGGGAGAATCTGATTCTGGCGAGATTGGTGGAGCATTTGGTACCAGAGCTATAGGAGGGACCAGGGTTTGTTCCTGTCTTCCAGGGGCTGATCACATTCCATGCCTCATGGTCCCCTATGTCTTCAAAGCCAACAATTGCAGATCAAGCCCTTCTCAAGCTTCAGACCTCTCTGATTTCTCCTTCCACCTCAACTTTCCTGCTTCTCTTCTGCCTTCTAACAAGTTTAATCACTTGGACCCATCTGGAAAATCCAAGATAATCTCCCTATTAGTAGCCTTAATTCCATTTGCAAAGTTCTTCAGAGCAATCCTCAAATCCGTGTTTGACTGAATAGACAAGACCAGAATTTGGGGAGTAAACCTTGAGGATTCTGCCTACCCTACCCACCAAATCTCTTTCCTATCTTATAACCCTCATAAAAATTTCTCTAAAATCTAGTCCAAATAAATAAATAAATAAATAAAGTCCAGTCCTAGGTGATGACATAAAGATGTTATTCCCACCCACTCTCCTCCCTCAAAATATTCCAAAACCACAAAAAGAATAATAACTCTGTTTTTTTTATTAAAAGAGAAAACACCTTTCCTAATACAATATATGGACATGGAAGCAGTTGGAAGAATCATAAATTACTTAACAGAGAAGAGGAAATCCAAACTTAGTGCTGATGAGAAACAGGCCTATTTGCCTCACACAAGTCTCAGAAAGACTCACGAATTCAAGGTAGCTGAGGGTGAAAAGAGTTAGCAGAGTTATTGATATTTGGGATTTCCCAGTGAAAGTTCCAGCGCACCTCCTGACCTGTCTATAGGTCACCAGTGGTCATACATCACTCATGTACCTGGAAGTTCCAGCCCACTTTCTACTGTTTGACTTTTCAATATAAACAGAGAGCCAAGAATCACCAGACAGTTGTAAGGACAAAGACCAAATCAAACCAAACGAACAGGAAGGAAGGAAGGAAGGAAGGAAGGAAGGAAGGAAGGAATAGAGAAAGAACGACACAGAGGAAACTCAAGGAAACAGAAGGAAACTCAAAAGTAAATATAATTAAAATTCTTAGAGAGATACAAGAAATAACTTCCATAAAATAAGAAGAGCAGACCATGAAAGGAAGAATCAGAAAATAAAAATCTCTGATAAATTAAAAATATATTTAATCAAAAAGAAAAAGTTAATATATGACTTGAAAGATGAAGTCTAGGAAATCCCCCAGAAAATGGCCACATTGAGTAGAGCAACAGAAAAGAGATGATGAGGACATTCAAAGATCATCAGATAGCACCAAATATTTAACCAATAGGAATTCCAGAAAGAGAGAAAAGAAAAAAGGAATGGTGGGAGGGATGTTATCAAGAGAAGAGAACAAGTTTCCTAGATTTAAGGACTAGAAAAGACCCACCCATGTGTTCAGCACAATGAATGAGAAAAGACCTTTACTGATATGCATTACTGTGAAATTTCAGTAAATCGGAATAAAGAAAAGATTCTGAAAAAGAAAGATAGACTGCATTCAAAGATCAGGAATCAGGGTGTTGCTGGTCTTCTCAACAGCAAGAAGAGAAACTCACAGAGTAGAGTGATGCATTCAAATGACCAAGGGGAAAATAATTTTCTGCCTTCATTCTGCACCCAGACTATCCATCAAATACAAGGATAAAATAGAGGCATTTTTAGACTTACAGGGTTTGAAAAAACAAAAATCTCTTTGTTCACCCTTTCTCAGAGTATTATTGGAGTAATATGTCATCCCCTCCTCATAGACAGCCTCTCCCCCCCCACCCCCCCACCCCCCTCCCCCACCCCCCAGCCACCAGTGCAATAAGGAAATAAACTAAGGACAGATCCAGGAGACAGGAAATGCAACAGAGAAGCAAAGACAATTCCCAAGATGGGCATGGGAGGCCACAAGCCTGCAGCTTGGAAAAGACCTAAAGAGTGTGACTTAGAGCCCAGCAGAGGGCTTTTGGAAGAATTTCTTCAATGAAACCCCAAACCAAACAAACTAGAAGAGGAGGAATGACAGATTTTCTGACAGATTTGTGTAGAAAACAGTTACTGAGGGGTATTTTATAAAGCAGTTACAGTGTGTAGGAAGACATCAACTATTTTTTTTAAAAACTCAAGTAAGTGTAAAATAACTCATTTTTAAATTCCAGGAAAAAAAAAAAAAAGAAAGTAAGTGCAATCTCAGTACAATACAAATGAAAACCCTGCATGTGGCTCCAATAATATAGAGATCCGATGATATTATGAGGCTGATGGGCAAGCAAGAGAAGGTGGAAGTGATAAAACTGATAAAAAGTAGAAGTGGTCAAAGCTGACAAGACAAGACTAACAAGGTGGGAAGTACTGTAGTTCTCTCCAGGGAACCGGAGGGAAAAGGGACGCCTGAGGGGCCTCAGGCTTATTGTAAACTTTTTAGAAATGATTACTTTTTTAATCTATTTGCATATAAAAACTAAAAATAGAACTACCCTACGACCCAGAAATTGCACTACTAGGCATTTATCCAAGGGATACAGATGTGCTGTTTCGAAAGGGCACATGCACCCCCATGTTTATAGCAGCACTATCCACAATAGCCAAAGTATGGAAAGAGGCCAAATGTCCATCGACAGATGAAGGGATAAAGAAGATGTGGTACATATACAAGGGAGTATTACTAGGCAATCAAAAAGAATAAAGTCTTGCCATTTGCAGCTACATGAATGGAGCTAGAGTGTATGAGGCTAAATGAAATTAGCCAGTCAGAGAAAGACAAATATCATATGACTTCACTCATATGAGGAATTTAAGGTACAAAGAAGATGAACATAAGGGAATGGAAGCAAAAATAATATTAAAACAAGGAAGGGGACAAAACATAAGAGACTCTTATATACAGAGAATAAACTGAAGGTTGCTGGAGGGGTTGTGGGTGGGGGGATGGGATAAATGGGTAAGGGGCATTAGGGGGGACACTTGTTGGGAGGAGCACTGGGTGTTATACTTAGGGGATGAATCACTGGAATCTATTCCTGAAATCATTATAGCACTATATGCTAACTAACTTGGATGTAAATTAAAAAATAAATAAGTAAATAAAAAAAGAACTGCTTTTCCCGTGTCCCCCCCCAAAATAAAAATAAATAAATCTATTTGCATGTAAACATTGGTAAACTTAAAATTACTCTTTTTAAAAGCACAAAATCCAGTCCACAAGGTCTCTCTTCTTATTGATGTCCTAACTCCCTGGGATTTTCAATTTCTCTCATGAAGAGAACGAGCTTATACCTCCCGCTGAACACAGTCTCATCAACAGCCATGAACAGGGTGGAACACAGAAATTCCCAGCCAACCCACAGAACTGTGAGATATAAGAGTCAGTGCTCTAGGCCATGAGGCTTGGGGGGCGATTTGTTACACAGCAATAGGTGAGGAGTACAACATGTAACTAAACCCAGTAGATTTTCCCTCCACATGTCCACATCACTGAGAAGAACACTGCATGCTGGTCAAGTGTGTCGATTCTAGAACCAGACATTTACTAACCATTTTCTACCTGGAGGCCTTCAGTGAATTACTTGTGTCTCATTTTTCTCATCTGTGAAATGGGGATAATAATAAAAACCTACCTCATAGGGTTGTTGTGAGGATTAAGTGATACTTGCAAGACAGGACTTGCTGAAGACCGTATGCATTCTCGATGTTGGCTATTATTTCGTTGTTATTCTTTAAGCAGATAAAAATGCTTAAAATCCAACTAGTTTAGTTATAAATATAAATCTGTGAGGGTGGGGCGTGCCTAGGTGGCTCAGGTGGTTAAGTGTCCGACTCTTGATTTTGGCTCAGGACATGATCTCATAGTTTGTGGGTTCGAGCCCCGCATTGGTCTCTGCACTGACAGTGTGGAGCCTTTTGGGGTTCTCTCTCTCTCCCTCTCTTTCTGCCCCTCTGTCACTCTCATTCTCTCTCTCTCTCAAAATAAATAAATAGACTTTAAAAAATTTAAACTGGGTAATAGTAAGATCTAGAGGCAGGAGCCCTAGGAACAAGATGAGAATCCAGTCCAGACTTTCAGACCAACTGACTGGTCAGGCAGGCTGTTGTTTGCTTAACTTTTTATAATGGAAAAATTTAAACAAATACAAAAGTAGAGAAGATAGTTTGATAAAACTCCTATGTACTCAGCTTTAGCAGTTACAAACTCATGGCCAAACTTGTTTCATCTAAATTTCCCCTTCTTGTCCCACACTGGATTATTCAAAGCAAATATCAGATATCATATCATCTTTAAATATTTTAGTATGTGTCTTGAAGAGATGAGACTCTTTCTTGTAAACATAACCATATATCAGCATCACTGCAAAAATTGTTAATAATTCTTTAATACTAGCAAATATTAGGGTCAGAGTCAAATTGCCCTGATTTTTTTAATATTTTGTTTGAATGAGCATCTAAATAAACAAGATCTAGATATTGCAATTGGTTGATAGATATGCCTGAAGTATGGTTTGTATAGTAAGAGCAGGATAAAGGCTCGATTCTCTCCTCTTATTTACTTATGATACTTCTTAGCATCATATGTGGAATCCCAGTTCCTCAAAAGTTGGGTAATCTTTTCATCCTTTCTAGTCCTCCTGTAAAATCAGAGGGGTGGGATTAGGTAATACCTAAACTCCTTTTCATCTCTATGATTGTGATATTTTGTCTCCAACATCTCTCAGAATTGTGTAAACTTTTACATCAAGGTAGCTTTTACTTGAACCCTTCTTCCCCTCTGAGTGCTCTCTTTTCTGCCCAGCCAACTCTTATTCAACCTTTAAGTCCCAGCTAGGATGTTACCTCATGCGACATACATTACATGGGACAAATATTAATTGGACTCCTGCCTTTCTACTCACATTGCTTAATCCTCTGTCTACCCTCCTCCCATAGCACCTTGCTCTCACCTCTCTTGGTGTCCTTATTATAATGTACCTTAATTATTTGTCCATATATCTGTTTCTGATGATCGATCACATGTTGCTTCCCTGGGTCAGTGAGACCACAAATAAAATGTGGATCTTACTGGAGTGATTCAATACTGGCTTCAGGCCTTAGAGATAATGAGAAAATTTCAGAACTGTGTTGGTGAACTCCAAAAGGTCTCTTGACTTTTTGTTATTTCCATTCAACTTCCTATATATAGGATACTAAGTATGCTCAGGCTCATTTTTAAATTGTCTGTAGGGATGGTCTTTATCTGACTCTATGCATTTTGGAGTAAATAGTAGCCATAATCTCCCAGCAATTTTCATCAGCCTCTGAAACAGGTTTCGCTTAAAATATGGCAATTTGAGATGACTGGTAACACAACATTTTGGGGGATTTAGCAACAGTGAACCCAAGAGAATGGGATTAGTTTTCCTCATGCATGTGTGTTTGTGTGTGTGCGTGCACGCTGCTGTCATTTGGTCTCAGCTCATTTGATTTCAGAGCACAGGCTGCCAGTTAAATAACAAAAATAAGAATGAATTGATGGCTTATTTTGCAAACACGCTTTGCATAGAGTTGCAGGGTGGAAACTACCAAGGATGGGTTCCAATGCTGTCCTAATAGAATGAAGCTTGCCCTGTGTCACTTCTAGCTTGCTCTGTGAAAAACAACCAGAGGGGCTCAAAGGGACTTGGCCAGAATGTGTCTGATGTTTTAAGCAGATTTATGCTTCTATGTAAAAAAAAAAAAAAAAAAAAGGCAGCGCAAGATGGGCCTGGCCTGCTGTTAAAGTGTTCCTTAAAATCTTGGAAAGTATCTTAGAAACTACTTGGGCAATAGTATGAAACAATAGCATTCCTATGACCCATGGAGAGCTAGATACTTTACCGGGCTATAAATATTGTAATGTCAGGATGCTCAGGAAAAAAAATTAGGTATTAACCATGCAAAGAGGTCTTGGTTTATGCACATGGAGCAATTCTTTGCTACCATCTTTTCGCATCTTCCAAAAGTTCCAAGAGTTGGGTGACACAGAAATGATGTCACTGGCAACGTGAGGTTGACATTTCTCGTTGTTAGGAGCCACATAAACATTATGATTCAAGGAGTATTTTTGCCCAGTATCCTTAAGTATGTTCTAGATCCTTTGGGAAATTATTTCCAACTATGAAGAGTGCTCCCCAGGACCCGTGGAAAGTAGGCAGAGGTGGCAGCCACTGCATCCTCATGTTAGGAATCGGGCTGCTGAAGTATTTCTCTGCTCTCTCTGCCCTCCCCCCAAAAACAAACAGTACAACCGCACCAAATATGCCCTTAAAAAAAAAAAGACCCAATGCTTTAAAAATGCACTAGAGATGGGCACCTGGGTGGCTTAGTCAGTTGAGCATCTGACTCTTGATTTCAGCTCAGGTCATGATCTCACGGTTCACGGGTCCAAGCCCTGAGTCAGGCTCTGTGCTGTGAGTGGAGAGCCTGCTTGGGATTCTCTCTCTCTGCCCCTCCTTTGCTTGTGCTCTCTCTCTCTCTCTCAAAATAAATAAACAAAAAATACTTTCGATATTACTTAAAATTTATGTAACACATTGGCATAAATCTAGTCCTGTTCCCCCAACCCCATCTCTTTCCCAAAGGACATTTTCGCATAAGGTGGGGGCTCTGATGGCTCCACATCATACCCACCGAGATTACTTCAGGCATAAAAGACACTTTGCAAGCATTATTTTGTTCAATCCTTCCAATAGCAGGCAGTATAGTTATTGCCATCCAGAGGTGGTGAAGCCTTCAGAGTTCCATTCACATTGGCTAAATTTTCAAGGGAGTCACACACACACACACACACACATGCAGGGTAGACTGCCAATTTGTTAATCTGACTCAAAACTGAAACTACCAGGAGGCTGAGCTGGTCAGCTCATCCTCTCCCTCTTGAGCAAAGCCCCTGGGGAAAGCCAAGTCACTCACAGCTGGCTACATGGTATGATCACAGCCAAGAGAACCAAAGGCTCTTCAGGGGGAGAGTCAGGAAACTAGTGAGCCAGGCATGTGTATACCACCAGGCCTGTGGGCCAGTATCCGGCTCAGGTGTGCCCACCCTCCAACCTTCTCACAACTTTGGTTCTTTTTTTTTTTTTTTTCCCCAAGTAGGTTCAAGCTGGAGCCCAGCTTGGAGCTTGAACTCAAGACCCTGAGATCAAGAGTTAGATGCTTAACCAACTGAGCCACCCAGGTGCCCCTGACAACTTTGGATAGTCCTACCCTAGAATCACCTCATTCAGCTAAAACAACGACTGATGACACATACTGTTCTGGGTCTTGAGAATAGAAGATAACCCAAATTGTCTAGCAGCTTCCGGGTCAGCGATCAACCGTGAGAGCAAGTCATCACTGTCTGAGTTAGCAACTTTGCTTATAGAAGTGCCACTCAAAGTGGAATCCATGGGTGCATCCTCTGTGAAAGGTATTCCTCCATGGAAACTTTTTCATGTATTCTCATTTCTATGATAATGTAAAAGGGGACATGAACATATGCTGTTTTGTCTGGAGGCCACCTTATAAATGAGAATTGAATCATATACAAGATAGCAAAGGCAGGCCAAACACTGAGGCTGCCCTATAGTAGGCAGTAGAGGGTCACATGGGAAGAAGCAATTTAGTTTCACCCACCACTTCCAATTAATGCTGTTAACTGGAATTTTATTGGTTTTGCAGTTTTGTTTATTTGCCTTATAATAATACAAGACCTATAAATATAAGGCATTTATATGTAGTTTTACATACAGTTAAGAAACATTATAATAAAAATAATGGAGATCAACCCCAGGGGCCATCAAAGAGTTTTCATTTTTTAAAGGGCTCTACACATTACTCAAATGTGAGAGTAATAGCTGACTTCAATTAATTACCTTGATTAGATTCTCTACTAGCAACACATTTCAGTTACTTATGTGGATGGATAAATTATCTCTCTTGTATTGAATTTTACTAATTGAACTCCAAGAAGCTATACCACAAACTCAGTAAATTGACAACACTATGAAAGTCATGTTCATTTCATGCATCATTCCCTTTCTTCCTTCCTCTCTTCTTTCTGTCAGCACACACAGGCATTGTGCTAAGGCCTACATTCGGTGGATACAAATATGAAAGGGATAGGAATGATCCCTGCCTTCATGGAGCTTATGGGTCTGAGCAGTGTTTTCTAGAGGCTCTGGATGATAAGCAATACATAGAGGACTGTTAAAACACACATTTCCAGAAGGGACTTCTGGGAAGATGGTAGAGTTGGGGGATCCCAACCTTACCTCATCCCATGGATACAACTAGATAGCACTCACATCAATGTATACAACCCAGAAAACAACCAGAAGACTGGCAGAACAGATTCTCCATAGCTAAATTTAGAGAAGGGGGTAGGAAGGGCGGAGACACGATGGGGAATTAAACAGACTCACACAACTGTCCACGGGAGGGAGGAGATGCTGGGGGCATGGAGAGGGGAGAGAAACAGACTATCACACCAGGAAGCCCACACAGGGAAGACAAATCCCCAAAACATGAGGCTTTGAAAACCAAAAGGGCATAATTTTGTGAATTCTTATAACAGCAGTTCTTAACACTTGGAACTTTAAAAATCTGTAGACTCAGATATGGGAGAGCTGGGAGGCCAAAAGGAAACTGAGTCTCTGCCCTTAAAGAAACAGCACAATAAACAGCTATTTTATTGAAGCAGCAATTTGAAAATTGCCTGGGGTACATAAGAGAGAGATTTGTTTATTAATCTCAGAGTGTGTGCTGAAGGGGCAGGGATCATGGGAGTCTTCTTCAGGGGAAAAAAAAAAATCTGGCAGGCACCATATGCCTCCCTCACCCCCCAGCATAAACACAAGGACACCTGGAGATTCCACTGTGGTGTCAGCACTTGCTATTTAGCTTGCTAACAGTGCATCCTGCCCCTAGGTTCTCCTGAAGACCTGACCCCTCTAATATGCCCTTAGTGGGAGCCCATACAAAGCAGTGTCACAAGACTGGCAGGGTACAAGCAGGGTCCTGACAGGAGCCAGCACCACGGCAAAGTGACTCCTGCCCCAGGGAGAGGGGAAGATAACCACACACACCAGTCTGACTGTGGTCCAGCAGTGGGTTGGAGGGAGACATCTGGTCTGACTGTAGGCCCCGCACACCAATGAAAGCTTCTCAGGGAACAGACAACACAGGGAAAATGCCCTCTAGTTTGGTGCTACTGCATTTCTGGCAAACACCTGGTCTGACTCAACTCAAGCCCAAGGTGGCCCCAGACTGGCCCATTAACAACATAGGGACCAATCCTTGCCCACAACAGGCGAAGAGAGCCATTTCAGATGACAGGACTGAAGGTAGAAGTGGCACAGACACTACTACAATAGTAGGGCACATGCAACACACATAGGAGACATCCCTGAAGCACTAGGTTCTGGTGAACAGAGGATGCTGCACTGCAGGACACTATAGGACTTCTTCATAAGGCCACTACTTTCAAGAGCAGGAGACATAGCTGACATTCCAACCTCAAAAAATAGACACAGAGAGTTAGACAAAATGAGGGGACAGAGGAATATGTCACAGGACAAAATCACAGCAAGAAACCTAAATGGAACTGAGATAAATAATATGCCTGATCAAGAATTTAAAGCCATGGTCATAAAAATATTCACTGGACTTGAGTGGAGGAACTCAGTGAGACCCTTAACAAAGGATAGAAAACATAAAAAAAAACAGAGATGAAGAACACAATAAAGGAAATTAAAAATACACTAGATGGAATAAATAGTAGACTAGAGGAAGCAGATGATTGGATCAGTGACCTGGAAGACAGAGTAATGGAAAGCAATCATGCTGAACAGGAAAGAGAAAAACAAATTTTAAAAATGGAAACAGATGTAGGAAATTCAGTGACACTTTCAAGTGTAATAACATCTGCATTATAGGAATTCCAGAAGGAGAAGAGAAAGAAAAGGGGGAAGAATGTTTATTTGAAGAAATAATAGCTGAAAACTTCCCAAACCTGGGAAAGGAAACAGAAATCCAGATCCAGAAGGCACAGAGAACCCCCAACCAAATCAACCCAAGGAGGTCCACACCAAGACACATAGTAGTTAAAATGGGAAAAAGTACTGATAAAGAGAGAATTTTAAAAGCAGCAAGAGAAAACAAAAGTTACATACAAGTGAAACCCCATAAGGCTATCAGCTGATTTCAGCAGAAATTTTGCAGGCCAGAAGGGAGTTCATGACTTATTCAAAGGGCTAAAAGAAAAAAAAAAACCTGCAGCCAAAATACTACATGCAGCAAGACTATCATTCAGAATAGAAGGAGAGATAAAGAGTTTCCCAGACATACAAAAGTTAAAGGAATTCTTCAGCAATAAACCAGCTGAACAAGAAATGCTCAAGGGCACTCTTTGAGTGGGAAGGAAAGCCTATAAGTAGGAGCAAGAAAAATAGGAAGCACAAAGGCAGCAAAATTAAGTATATCTAGAAAAATCAATGAAGAGATTCACAGAATAAGAAGATGTGAAGTATGACATCTTATGCCTGAAACAGGGTAGGGATAAGAGTGAAGAATGGGTTAAATCTTAAGCAACCATCAACTTAATACAGACTGCTACATACAGAAGGTGTTATATACAACCAAATGGTCACCACAAATCAAAAAGTAGTAATAGACATGCAAAAACTAAAAAGAAAAGGGGTGCCTGGGTAGCTCAGTTGGTTAAGCATTCAACTCTTGATTTAGGCTTAGGTTATAATCTCATGATTCATGAGTTTGAGCCCCTTATCGGGCTCTGTGCTGAGCATGGAGTCTGCTTGGGATTCTCTCTCTCCTTCTCTCTCTGCCCCTCCCCTACTCATGCTCACTCATGCTCTGTCTCTCTCTCTCTCTCAAAATAAATAAACATTTTTAAAAAGTAAACAGAAAGGGATCTAAGCGTATCACTAGAGAAAGCCAACAAACCATGAAACAGAGCAAGAGAAGAAAGAGTCAGAGAAAACCTGTAGAAATAACCATGAAACAAGTAACAAAATGGCAAAAAATACATAATCTATGAATAATTGGTTTGCGTGTAAATGGACTAAATGCTCCAATAAAAGGACATATGGTAATGGAATGGTTAAAAAAGCAAGACTCACCTAGAAGCTGTATATAAGAGACTAATTTCAGACTAAAAGACACATGCAGATTGAAAGTAAAGGGATGGAAAAGCATTTATCATGCAAATGGAAGTGAAAAGAAAGCCAGGACAGCAAAACTTATATTGGACATTAAAATAGACATTAGAGGTGCCTGGGTGGCTCAGCCAGTTGGGCGACTGACTTCAGCTCAGGTCATGATCTCTCAGTTCATGAGTTTGAGCTGTCAGCACAGAGCCTGGAGCCTGCTTCAGATCTGTGTCTTCCTCCCTCTCTGCCCCTTCCCCGCGTGTGTTCTGTCTCTCTCTCAAAAATAAATAAAATAGACATTAAAAGAAAAACTGGGGTTGCAGGGGGCACCTGGCTGGCTCAGTTGGTTAAGCATCCAACTTTGGCTTAGGTCATGATCTCATGGCTGGTGAGTTTGAGCCCCATATTGGGCCCTGTGCTGAAAGCTCAGAGCCTGGAGCCTGCTTCAGATTCTGTGTCTCCTTCTCTCTCTGCCCCTCCCCTGCTCATGCTCTGCCTCTCTCTCTCTCTCAAAAATAAATAAACATTAAAAATTTTCAGAAAAAAAATTCTAAAAAAACAAGAGAAAAAAAGACAAAAAAGAACACTATATAATTATAAAGGGAACAACCCAACAAGAAGATATAACAATTGTAAATATTTATGCACCCAACATGAAAGCATCAAACACATAAAGCAGGGGCGCCTGGGTGGCTCAGTCGGTTGAGAGTCCGACTTCAGCTCAGGTCATGATCTCACTGTCCGTGAGTTCAAGCCCCACACCCGGCTCTGTGCTGACAGCTCAGAGCTTGGAGCCTGTTTCAGATTCTGTCTCCCTCTCTCTCTGCTCCTCCCCCACTCATGCTCTGTCTCTGTCTCTCTCTGTCTCTCTCAAAAATAAACATTTTTAAAAAGAATTAAATACATAAAACAGCTAACAACAAACATGAAGGAAGTAATCAATAGTAATATAATAACAGTAGGGGACTTTAACACATCACTTATATCAATGGATAGGTTATCCAAATAGGAAATTAACAAGGAAACAATGGCTTTGAATGACACACTGGGCCAGATGGATCTAACAGATATATGAAGAACAGCCCATCCTAAAACAGAATACATATTTTTTCCCTTAATCTTTCTTCTTTTAGTAAATTCTACTCCCAGTGTGGGGCTTAAACTCAAACTCTTTATCGTAAGATAAAGAGTCACGTGCCCTACCAACCGAGCCAGTCAGGCACTCCACATTCTTTTTTAAGTGCACATGGAACATTCTCCAGAATAAGCCACATATCAGGCCACAAAAAAGTCTCAAAAAGACTGAAGTCATACCATGCATCTTTCCCGACTAGAACGCTATGAAACTGGAAATCAATCACAAGAAAAAATCTGGAAGGAACACAGATACATGAAGGTTAAGTAACTTGCTATCAAACAATGAGTGGGAGAACCAAGAAATCAAAGAAAAAATAAAAATATACATGGTGACAAATGAGAATGAAAACACAATGGTCCAAAATTTTGAGGATGCAGCAAAAGCTGTTCTAAGAGGAGAGTTTATAGCAAGAGAGGTTTACTTTAAGAAGCAAGAAAAATCTTGAATAAACAACCTAACCTTACACCCAAAAAATCTAGAAAAAGAAGTAAAAAAAACCCTAAAATGAATAGAAGGAATGAAATAATAAAGATTAGAGCAGAAATAAAATAGAAACAAAAAAGTAATAAAACAGATCAATAAAGCCAGGAGCTGCTTCTTTGAAAGGATTAACAAATGGATAAACTTTCATCCGGACTCATTAAAAAAAAAAAAGAAAGAAAAGAAAAGAAAAAAGAGAGAGAAGACTCAAAATCAGAAATGAAAGAGAAGAAATAACCCCCTGACACCATAGAAATGCAAAGAATTATAAGACAACATTATGGAAAATTATATGACACCAAATTGGACAACCTAGTCAAATGGATTAATTCCTAGAAACATATAACCTACCAAAACTGAATCAGGAAGAAATAGAAAATTTGAACAGACCAATTACCAGCAATTGAATTGAAATTGAATCAGTAATCAAAAATTTTCCAGCAAGCAAAAATCTAGGACCAGATGGCTTCACAGGTGAATACTACCAAACATTTAAAAAAGAGTTAATACCTGTTCTTCTTAAACTATTCCAAAAATTAGAAGATGAAGGAAAGCTTCCAAATTCATTCTACAAGGCCAATAGTGCTCTGATACCAAAACCAGATAAAGATGCTACCAGAAAAAGAGAATGAGAGGCCAATATTTCTGATGACATAGGTGCAAAAATCCTTAACAAAATACTAGCAAACTGAATCCAACAATACATTAAAAAAATCATTCACCACAATCAAAGTGGGATGCAAGAGTGGTTCAATATTTACAAACCGATCAACGTGATACATATGATCATTTCAATAGGTGCAGAAAAACTATTTGGCAAAAGTGTAGCATCCATTCATGATAAAACCCTCAACAAAGTAAGTTTGGAGGGAATATACTTCAACATAATAAAGACCATATACGAACAACCAACAGCAAACACCATACTCAATAGGGAAAAACTGACAGCTTTTCCCCTAAGAATAAGACAAGGATATCCCCTTACCACCTTATTCAACATAGTACTGAAAGTGCTAGCCACAGTAATCAGACAAGACAAAGAAATAAAAGGCATCCAAATTGCTAAAGAAGAAGTAAAACTGTCACTATCTGCAGGTGATGTGACCCTATATATAGAAAATCCTAAAGACTCCACTGGAAAACTACTAGAAACGATAAACGAATGCAGTAAAGTCACAGGACACACAATCAATATACAGAAATTTGTTGCGTTTCTTGCGGCGCCTGGGTGGCTCCGTCGGTTAAACATCTGACTTCGGCTCAGGTCATGATCTCATGATTCATAAGTTTGAGCCCGGCGTCGGGCTCTGTGCTGACAGCTCAGAGCCTGGAGCCTGCTTTGAATTCTGGGTCTCCCTCCCTCTCCTGCCCCTCCCCCACTTGTGCTCTGTCTCTGTCTCTCAAAAATAAATAAATAAATGTAAAAGAAAAAAAGACATTTGTTGTATTTCTGTACATTAATAATAAAGTAGCACAAAAAGAAATTAAGAAAACAATCCCACTGACACTTGCACCAAAAATAATAAAACACCCAGGAATAAACCTAACAAAAGAGGTGAAAGATCTGTACTCTGAAAACTATAAAACACCAATGAAAGAAATTCAAGATGACAAACAAATGGAAAGGTATTCCATGCTCATGGATTGAAAGAACAAATATTGTTAAAATGTTCATACTACCCAAAGCAATTTACAGATTTAATGCAATCCCTATCAAAATGCCAACAGCATTTTTCACAGAACTAGAACAAATAGTCCTAAAATTTGTATGGAACCACAAAAGACCCTAAATAGTGAAAGCAATCTTGAAAAAGAAAAACAAAGCTGGAGGTATCACACAATTCCAGATTTCATGTGATATTACAGAGCAGTTATAATTAAAACAGTACGGTACTGGCACAAAAATAGACACATAGAAAAATGAAACACAACAGAAAACCCAGAAATAAACCCACAATTATATGGTCAATTCATCTTCAAGAAAGGACGCAAGAATATGCAATGGGAAAAAGACGTCTCTTCAAAAAACAGTATTGGGAAAACTGGACAGCTACATGCAAAAGAATGAGATTGGGCCAATTTCTTACACCATACACAAAAATAAACTCAAAATGGATTAAAGACCTAAATGTCATACCTGAAACCATAAAAATCCTAGAAAAGAACACAGGCAGTACTTTCTCTGACATAGGCCATTGCAACATTTCTAGATATGTCTAGAGGTAAGGCAACAATAAACTATTGGGACTACACCAAAATAAAAAGCTTCTGCAATACTTACCTGGCAGGGGAGATACCATGATCACGAAGGTGGTTTTCCCAGGGTGAGGCTTATCCATTGCACTCCGGATGTGCTGACCCCTGCGATTTCCCCAAATGTGGGAAACTCGACTGCATAATTTGTGGTAGTGGGGGACTGCGTTCACGCTTTCCCCTGGCAAAAAAAAAAAAAAGAAAAAAAAAAGCTTCTGCACAGGGAAGGACACCATCAACAAACTATAAGGCAACTTACTGAATGGGAGAAGATATTTGCCAATGACATATCCAATAAAGGGTTAGTAACCAAAATATTTGAAGAATTTACAAAACTCAATACCCCAAAACCAAATAATCCAATTTAAAAATGGGCAGAAGACATGAAAAGACATTTCTCTGAAGAAGACATCTATATGGCCAACAGACACATGAAAAGATGCTCAACATCACTCATTCTCAGGGATATGCAAATTAAAAATACAATGAGATATCACCTCACACCTGTCAGAATGGCTAAAATCAAAAACAGGAAACAACAAGTGTTTGTTGACAAGGATGTGGAGAAAAAGAAACCCTTTTGCAGTGTTGGTGGGAATGCAAACTGGTGCAGCCACTCTGGGAAACAGTATGGAGTTTCCTCAGAAAGTTAAAAATAGAACTACCCTATGATCCAGGAATCACACTACTGGGTATTTACCCCCAAAATACAAAAACTCTAATTCAAAGGGATACATGCTCCCGTATGTTTATAGTGGCAGCATTATTTACAATAGTCAAGCGTCCATCAGTAGATGAATAAAGAAGAAGTGGCATATAGATACAATGGAATATTATTCAGCCATAAAAAAGAACGAAATCTTGCCATTTGCAACACAGATAAAGCTAGAAAGTATATTGCTAATCGAAGTAAGTCAGCCAAATACTATATAATCTCACTCATGTGTGGAATTTAAGAAACAAAACAAATGAGCAAAGAGAGAGAGAGAGAGGGAGAGAGACACAGAGAGAGAGAGAGAGAGAAACAAACCAAAAAACAGACTCTTAACTATAGAGAACAAACTAATGGCTCCCAGAGGGGAGGTGGGTAAGGGGTGGGTGAAATAAATGATGGGGATTAAGACTACACTTACTGGGATGTGTGGGTGGCTCAGTCTATTAAGTGTCTGACTCTCAATCTTGGCCCAGATCATGATCTCACTGTTCGTGAATTTGAGCCCCACGTCGGACTCTATGCTGACAGTGCAGAGCCTGCTTGGTTTCTCTCTCTCCACCCCTCCCTCTGTCTCTGTCTCTGTCTCTGTCTCTGTCTCTGTCTCTCAAAATAAAGAAATAAACTTAAAAAAAAAAAAGAATATACTTATCATGATGAAATAAAACCGGAGCACCCTTCAGTGAGAAGGATAGTGGTAAGGCAGCTGGTGAAGCCAGTAAAGTGGGGCCAGAGGACAAATGGCAAGAGTCTCAAAGGGATAGGGTGGACCCATCTTCCCTGAGGGTGGAAGTGAATGGTGTAGAGACTCTGGAGGACTTGTAGGACAGGCAGCCTCCATTAGCCAGGCTACAGCCTGAGGGACAAATAATATCCTTTAAAATGAGGCTGGTCTCAAGGATATCAGATGGAGTCTTTAGGGACGCAATGAGGATATGGGGGATTTTGTTCACCAGAACAAGGTTGTTGAGGGAGGTAGGAAAGAAGTGTGAAGCAGAAATCCAGAGCAGGATGGACAGAACAGACACGACCAGAAGAAATTACAGCTGCATATTGAGTAAGGATTACAGGGGGGTGTGGAATGGAGGGATTAGGGGGCCCCAAAATTTGTTGGAAGCTCTTGAGTGTCCTGGTTACAGCCTGGGTACGTTATTCTTCCCAAAGAATTTAAAGTCTCCGGTGGGTGAGAAGACACTAGTCCCTCTGGGAGGAGTCAGAGGAGATGTGACCTTGAGTGTAAAGACACAGAAGAGAGGCTTAGTCAGGGCTCAAGACTGAGGCAATAGGAATGGGGCTTTCAAAGAGGGATGGATGCCCAGGCTTGGGGTGGTAAAGTTCTTGCACTCTGCTCAGAGGGCTCCATGGGAACATCTGGCACAGAGCAAGTATGTCGGTCGACTTGAATTCCAATCTGATCATTTGAGTTGATTTTTTTTTTAGTAATCTCTACACTCAACGCGGGGCTTGAACTCATGACCCGAGATCAAGAGTCGCATGCTCTTCCAACTGAGCTAGCCAGACACCTCACAATATGTGATCATTTGAAAGAAATGGAAAGTCACTGAGCAACTGCTCTCTTGTTAATTGTTTCAGAGGTAGAAGGGCTCTGAGAGTGGAATTAAAATAATGCCCCCGCATGCTCACATCATAAAAGCATAGTAGCGAGCATATCACACTGGCTTGCTATGATGCACGAGGAGATGGTTCTGTATGAGAAAAAACATCTTGTTGGTTTTGGAGCCAAAAAATCAAAGCTGTAAAGACCATATGATCTGTGGCAGCAGTTGCTCCTCAAAGATAGGTTTATAAGTAATCAGAGTAGGAGGCCTTGCTGGGTACGGCATGAATCTTTCCAAATGCTGTTAACTGGCACAAAAGGATGCCAACTTTATTCTACTTCAACTCCTATTCTGTTACCCTAATATGAATGAAAGAATTACAATAACATTTAGGATTAGTGGAGTACTTCAAGATACCTACATCTCAATGAAGTATTTCCTTATTCTGTATTTCACGCAGATATTTTCTTATCTACTCGATATTCAGTGGAATGCATGTGAGCCAGAAACTGCAATAATATGAAGAGAGTTGAAGATGCAAGGAAAAAAAAGAGATTGGGGCTCCTGGGTGTCTCAGTTGGTTGAGCATCCGACTTCGGCTCAGGTCTTGATCTCACGGCCCGTGAGTTCGAGCCCCAGGTTGGGCTCTGTGCTGACAGCTCGGAGCCTGGAGCCTGCTTTGGATTCTGTGTCTCCCTCTCTCTCTCTGCCCCTAACCCACTCACATTCTGTCTCTGTCTCTTTCAAAAATAAATATTTTTGAAAAATTTAAGAAGAAAAAAGAGACAATAATATAAATGTCACATTTTTTTCTCACTTTTTTTTAACAGTAGGAAGTACTAGAGTATTATAGTGCACTGAGATGAACAGAGTATGTTAAGAGATACTAGTACGTTAAGTAAGATGGAACTCATGCTTCCATTTCAATAGTGCTAGTATCTCTGACGGAGTTTGATCTGAAAGCAGTTTTATTATTTTGCATTTATACATAAGCCTCAAGAGCGATGGATTTCAGGGGTACCTGGATGGCTCAGTCGATGGAGCACGTGGCTCTTGATCTCGGGGTTGTCAGTTTGAGCCCCACATTGTGTGTACAGGTTACTTAAAAATAGAATTAAAAAAGAAAGAGGAACAGATTTCACATGTGGCTTTGTCATTATAAGTAAAGGGGGGAGGGAGGAGCTATGGCATACCTCACTACTTTTGAGCTACTCTATATAAATAACTCCCTGCACTTTATCATGAAAGTGGATTTGACCTTTAGGGAAAGACCTTTTTTATAAGGCAATCGATTTTTGCCATTCCCTGGAGCGTTTACTTAAGAAAGATTTTCCTGTGATCAACCTTCCCTGGAAAAGACATTATGTCTAACAAACACCATTTCCTATATCAAAATTGGATGGCCTAAAATCCGAGCTTAGAGTGTGCTGTGATATTCTCTTAAGGTAGAGAGGCATCATGACTTGAATGGATAATTTCAGATTAGGCTACAGAAATACTGTATGGAGACATTGTGCTCTAAAAAGGAGTTTTTTTCTACCATAAATTGTTTTGACAGTTTTACCATCCATCACCGATCTCTTGATATTGCAAAAGGGAATTTATGAGAAGGAACACGGCTTCTTCTTTCTGACTGAGTGCTAGACTGGAGATGTCCTGGGGAAGAGAGACCTTAACAAGGCTTGGAGGAAAGGCATCCATAGAGTATTTATGATTCTCTCCACTTCCTTTCTTTAAAGTATTGTAATTGAGGTCATTATAAATCTTTGAAAGCAGCACTTCTGTCCTGTAGGCTATACCCACTACCAGCAGATATTTATAGAAATAAAATAGTAGCTCGCATCCCTTCAGTAAAGTTCCACAAAGCTGGTTCCAAATAAAAATGAATAAATAATGTTGACCTAAGCCTTGTAGATAATGTTAAAAAGCAAAAAAATTGATTAGGCCATCAGTTCTGTTATGTGCTGACACTAACACCCTCGCATTTGAGAAGTTGGCTTACTTTAAGAGAAAATGGTTTAGAAGATGCAAGGAAAAACAAACCAAAAAAACCCATTAATAGATATTGATTTTGTTACATCAATTTGATAACTTTGTGATTGCATTTTAACAGTGGTAAACTAACTGAGTTAGTACGAGTTGGTAAAAAAAATTATTTATATAATTGTATACATATGTTATAACCTATATTATACACAAATACATATACACACAGATACATGTACCTATAGATACATATACATATGTATGTGTGCATGTCAACTTTGTCATTTCTATTTCAGGGTCAGAGAAAAGATTTGAGATTCAAAAATTAACTGCAATGATGCTGACGTGCATTAGAAATCAATTCTCAACCATGGCAATTCAGACTGCTTATTCATGATAGCGAGAGAATAAATATGAAGCTTGACCAACTTTTAAGAATCACCGTTCCCTCCTACATTTCAGAGGAGGAGAGTCCTCTATACTGAAGATACATGTTTGAAATAATATAGTTTTCATTGTGGTACTTTCTTTAAGTACCTGCGTTAACACATCACATTTAAGCTTACATTATTCCTAGGATTTCTTTAAAACGCATACATGTCAGGGGCGCCTGGGTGGCGCAGTCGGTTAAGTGTCCGACTTCAGCCAGGTCGCGATCTCGCGGTCCGTGAGTTCGAGCCCCGCGTCGGGCTCTGGGCTAATGGCTCGGAGCCTGGAGCCTGTTTCCGATTCTGTGTCTCCCTCTCTCTCTGCCCCTCCCCTGTTCATGCTCTGTCTCTCTCTGTCCCAAAAAATAAATAAACGTTGAAAAAAAAATTTAATAAAAAAAATAAAATAAAAAAATAAAAAAAACGCATACATGTCAAAGAGCCAGAAAGCTGTCAACTTACATTTCTTTAATTTCTGAGTTTTGAGGCAGTGATCTTACTGTGTTCATGTCTACATCCTTGGTTCCATGGACAACGTCATACACACAGTGGGTCTTCTATAAATGCCTGTTGGATGAAAGAGTAGAGGAATGAATGAAGCTTTAGGGTAAGGGGAAACTGTAAAAAGTCACTTCCCTTCCATTACGATTCAACCTGAAGCATTCTACAGCCTCTTTCAATTGACTTTCACATTCATATTCTGGTACAGAAGCAGCCCTGGGCTCTTATATTTCCTCCACAGGAGGGATATTAGCACACATCACATCATATTATGGTTTGCTGAATGTGTTAATCTCTCTTAGAAGATTCTGAAGTCTACGCCTTTTCCAGTTTTATACTTCTGGTGCCTAGCATGGTATGTGCTACATGATAGACTTTCAGTAAATATTCCATGAATGAACGGGAAGACTTCTGGAATAGCATCCTAGTCTTTTGTGGCTTGACCTTGGTCAAGTCATCGCACTCTGGGGATCAAAGTTTCCTCAGCCCTAAAGCAGATGTTTTTTGTCTTTCTGTGCCTCCTACTACAGACTAGAAATACTTGGCTGTAGGGTGGTACCAAAGGTTGAGTAACTTGCGAGAAATTTTCTCCCACATAGAATTTCTTAGAAAGGAGGAGGGGGAAGGAACTAGCATTTATTATGTGACTTAAATAATCAACTTTGTAGTCACATGTGAGATCGGATGCTATTATTCCAATTTTATAGATAAGAAAAATGAGCTTCAGAGAGGTACATAATTTGCCCAAGATCACACAGTCAGTCAACGGTTGGGTCAGGATTCAAGTCTAGTTCTACTGACTTTAAAAGCCCATTTATTTGCCTTTACGCACATGATCCCACCTGTTTACATTCTGATAAGAAAGAAAACTAGTTTTCACTGAGGGTAGGATATATTCTTTCCATTTTGTGCTTCTTTTCTTTATAACTTGAATCAAGGAAAACTGTGGGAGATTCTTGCTGGGAATGTATTCCCTAACTGCATTTCATCTGCTTAAGCTCCATGAAGGAAGTTGAAATTGAGGGCATGCCAAAATACGGAAAAGACACCGTGTGGCAAATCATAAGCAAGATGACACTACCACCTGGACAATACTGGTGGAAAAACAAGAAAGTGACAGGACAGCCCTGGTCAGCTGGAAAGAGAGCCAAGGGTGTTTGCCTGATAGGAGCAAAAGGAGGAGGTCAGGTCATGGTCACTGACATAAGAAATGACAAGTCTGGGATGGTTTCACAGGAAAAGTCCCATAAGGTTCTCCTCATCCTGTGGTATATTAGATGGTGAGACGCCATGGCATATGCTATGATGGGCACAGACCACTGCATTAGAACATCTATCTATCTATCTATCTATCTATCTATAGTTTATTTATTTTTGAGAGACAGAGTGCAAGCAGGGGAGGAGCAGAGAGAGGGAAACACAGAATCCGAAGCAGGCTCCAGACTCCAAGCTGTCAGCACAGAGCCCAATGCGGGGCTCCAATCCAGGGACAGCAAGATCATGACCTGAGCTGAAGTCCGACACCCAACAGATTGAGCCACCCAAGGCGACCCTCTTTGTATTTATTTAAAAAAATTTTTTTAAATGTGTATTCAGTTTTGAGACAGAGGGAGACAGAGTGTAAGTGAGGAGGTGCAGAGAGAGATTGGGAGACACAGAATCCAGAACAGGCTCTAGTCTCTGAGCTATCATCACAGAGCCCAATGTGGGGCTCGAACTGGGGAATGTTGAGGATCAGGACCTAAGCCAAAGATGGATGTCTAACCAACTGAGCCACCCAGCCACCCCTCTTTTTTTTTTTAAAGTTTATTTAGTTATTTACAGAGAGACAAAGACAGCGTGAATAGGGGACGGACAGAGAGAGAGGGAGAGAAAGGATCCCAAGCAGGCTCCATGTTGTCACCGCAGAGCGCTACTCGGGGCGTGAACCCATGAACCATGAGATCATGACCTGACCAGAAACCAAGAGTCAGAGGCTTGACCGACTGAGCCACCTAGGTGCTCCCTAGAACTTATATTTCTAATCTAATGTTAGATCCCTCATAGGGATCTATTTAAGAACTATTCTTTAGACTTTTTACTGCTTGATTTTATCAGGTTAACTTTCTATGTAACATTTTTTAATGTTATAAATGGAATAATTCTAGGGATCTGTGTGTTAATGAGGTCAAACTGCCCCACACAATCATAGGAGCAGTGTAGGACGGATTTGTATCTGCTCTCTACAGGAAACCTGAAGCAGGTTGATGATGTATTTGACAGAAAATGTAAATGGTTTCTGTAATGCCCAATTTTCTTCCTGCTACCTCACCTTAGGTCTCCTCAAAAGTTACATATTAATTCACTATACTCAGGTAACCTTCCAAGCTTTTAAAATAACATGTCTTCAAATAGAAGTTTTAAAAATATAAATTGGACGGGAAGAAAGGGAGAGGAGAAGCTCCTATAAGTTTTATCTGTGTAAGAAACCAGGTGGCCAAGGGTCAGCCAACCAACATTGGTTAAGTGGCACTGGCTCGGCCTGGGATAAACCATATTAAGCTAGGGAATTTTTCTTTGCACTTTAGAAAAGAATATTCACCATCAGAATCTTTGTTTCTGACATAATTCTTCAATGAAAGGGACCAGGGCTCCTCAGAAAAATAGGGAATTCTAAGACTGGCACAGGAAATATACAAGATGAGCCCAGAGCGTCCTGAGGTGCCAGAACTCAAGGAAGCGCTCAAAGAAAAAAAACACAACCATTGTTGGGGGCATGTTAAAGAAACACAGAAGCCAAGTACAGAGCTCCCACTGGGCAAAACCAGAACAATTTGAGCAAATAAATAAAGTAGTATTGGATTAGAGTCCAAAGTACAAAATAAATATCCATGAGTCCATACTGATATAGATAAATGATTTAATAAATAAATAAATAAATAAATAAATAAAGGGAGAGAAGAGACAAATCTCTTATGCAGACGAGTTCCAAATTATTTATGTAACACTTTTCTGTCTAGGAGGAGGAGCATAACTTCCCTCTCCTGAGTGCAGGCAATGCAGAGTAACTTCCTTACAAAGGGCACACTGTGGGGGCGCCTGGGTGGCTCAGTCGGTTAAGCGGCTGACTTCGGCTCAGGTCACGATCTCGCGGTCCGTGAGTTCGAGCCCCGCGTTGGGCTCTGGGCTGATGGCTCAGAGCCTGGAGCCTGTTTCCGATTCTGTGTCTCCCTCTCTCTCTGACCCTCCCCCGTTCATGCTCTGTCTCTCTCTGTCTCAAAAATAAATAAACGTTAAAAAAAATTTAAAAAAAAAGGGCACACTGTGGAAGGGGAGTCAGAAGAGAGGAGTAACTTTACAGTGGAGAAATCTGACAAGGACTACCTCAGCCAAGTGATAAAGGTCAGCACCAACACTGATAGGTCTTGTTTATAGGATGTACAATTTTGTGACTTAAGGAAAATGGAATTTCTTCTGTGGTTTTCCTCCTTAAATCCCATGCCCTGTATAATCATGAGAAAAATACCAGACAAATGTCAGTACGGAGCATCGTACAAGGTACCTGACCAGTACTTCTCAAAGCTGTCAAGATCAGCAAAATCAAAGAAAGTCTGAGAAATTGTCATAGCCCAGAGGAGCCAAAAGACATGCCACTTAAATATAATGTAGTATCCTGGATGGGATCCTAGAACAGAAAAAACTGAGATAAAAAGTGAGGAAAGCAGGGAGCACCTGGGTGGCTCAGTTGGGTAAGCGTCCGACTCCAGCTCAGGTCATGATCTCAGGGTTCATGAATTCAAGCCCTGCATCAGGCTCTCTTGCTGTCAGAGTGGAGCCTGCTTAGGATCCTCTGCTCCTCATTCTCTGCCCCTCTCCTACTTGTGCGCACTCTCTCCCTCTCTCAAAAATAAATAAACATTAAAAAAAAAAACTAAGGAAAGCAAACTACAGACTTTAACGGCCACACTAATATTGTTTTGCTAATTATAACAAATGTACCATACTAATATAAGATGTTAACAATAGGGGAATCTGGGTATAATGTAAATGGGGAAAAAGAAACCCAGAATATTTGTGAAGTTTTTTTCTAAGAGGTAGTGGGCAGATTGTGGGATAAATAATGGGATAAGGAGCAAATGGACGCTAAAAGGATCTCTCAGTTTTTATTCATTCGATTCAAAAGCTCTTACATTGTAAATGTATAATTAAGAAGGTAAATCAAAATTAATTTTTCGAGATTTGTTCAGAAGTATTTGCTAGCTGGTAATCTGAAGGGGTGGGATGTTTCCTAGGACATAAGGAGGCAAGATGCTTTTATCATGAATTGGAACCAGAACTGTGACATCACCAATGTCAAGTATTTATAGAATGTCTACAGAGTCTCACTGCATTGTATGGGTGTGGTGGCTAGTCCACAAACATGGCCACCATTAACTCTTCCCCTCCTGTATGTACGTTGTTCCTCTCATCAAGGGGTGGAACTTACTTGCCTTCCACTTGAATCTGGGCTGTCTTTATCACTGACTTTACCCCATGAATACAGAAGTGACTTTCTGAAACTTTTAATTCTAGGCTTTAGAAAAAAACAGCAGAGTCCGTTTCCCATCTCTTGAAACCAGCCTTCAAACTATGAGAAACCTAAGCCAAGTGGAGAGCCTACCTGCCTGCTTGCCTTTCTTCATTTTTCCTTCCATTTTATGTAATAGTGTTCACTGTAAAATTCTAAGATTATTAAAGTATTTTAAGAACAAGAGAAAAAGTTTGCCATTCTCATCCCTTCCACATATCTATCCCAATCCTTTAGAAGTAACAGTATGATAGTTATTTCGATGTGTGTGTGCGTGTGTGTATGTGGGTGTGTGCCCGTGCGGCCGCGTGTGCATGCGTTTATAAAACATTTTGGAATCCTTGTGTGGTGATTGCTAGGCCTCTGGTAGCGTTCTTCTCTTTGAGAATGACTCAAGATATGGAAAGGTGAGTCTGTGGAATATTCCACACATTTTCTGCCCTTCCCGGACATGGCTAATTGATCCCAGAATGGACATGCGATCTAAGCCAAGACGGTGACATTATCTCTGTCTCATGGAGTATCAGGGAGTCCGGGAGTTGGGAGCTGGGCCACTTCAGTGGTAGAAGAGATCTGTATACTGAGGAGAAGATATGGTTCTGGTTCATTTCTTGCCCATTCCTGAACCTAAGCGGTCCAACATTAGCCACCAATCCATTAGCTATCTCAACACTCATCCAAAACACAATTTTATCTTCTCTTTTGCTCAAGCTAGACAAAGCTAGCTTTTGTTACCTGCAATCAAAAAATCTTAGTGTATATATGTACACAGAGAGTATTTCTAAAATGGGATCATAGAATTCATTACGTTCTAAAGCTTCTGGTTCTCCCTTTGTACTATGCGTCATGAACGTTATTTTACATATTCCTTTTAGAGACGGCATTTTATGTATGGAGGTCCTGTAGTCTGTTTAGTCATTTTCCTTTTGGTTGGTTATTTCGAGTAGTTTTGCCATGAACAACATGGCAAAGATGAGCGCAGATGGGATTACGAGAAGCTGAAGGAAGAGGACGTGGCTCCTTTCTTCTCTACTCTTAACTGCAATCTGTCTGCCTCTCCTGAGACAAACAGCTTTAGGAGGCTCTAGGTTTTGTAAAAATTCCAGCAAAGAGAATTTTGTATTTTGGTGACAGGGGAGGCCAGCTGGAGAATCCTTTTTGCCCACAATCTCCATCCCTGGGAGCTTTGTGCGAAGCAAGGAAGCCTGTGAAGTCTTTGGCCTCAGAGGTCGGTAGCCCGATGGGGTCAATGATTTTGGTCCTACATAAGTGGGTCACATTTCTTTGGTTCCCAAGAGACCTAAAGGAAACTGACCCAGTAGGCAAAGTCCTCCTTCCTCCAGAGGCTAGGAGAGTGCAGGACTCTGGGGGAGCAAACATGCTTCCTCCAGGTGATCTACGAGGGGCCTTCTATACTGTAGCCTCATAGGAGAAAAGACTGCTCCATCTTGCAGAGATGCTTCCCCGAAGACCACCGCACAACCAGACAAGATCTTCAGGGAGTGAACAAAAGCGACAGACACACCTCCCAGGTGGCCTAGCAGTCGGAGAGAAGAAAGCAGCTCAGGTCAACCAGAACACATCCACTAAAGTCAAGCTTCTGGAAGAGACAGCTGGAAATTTGACCACTGAAAGAGCACTTCAGGAGGTGCAAGTAATTGTGTGTGTGTGTGTGTGTGCACGCACGCGCACACACACACACACACACACACTTTCTGGGGCTAAAAACATGGTTTCCCATCTACACACTTTGCTAGACAAACTGAAGGAGAGTTACTGATGGTCTGGCAAAACAAACTGAAGAGTCATCTCAAAACACAGAGCAAAAATTACAGAGAGGAAAATCATTAGGGAAGAGTAAGAGACTTGGAGGGGGCATCAAGGGTACCTAACCAGCAAATAATAATAATAGGTGCTCCAGAGGAGCTAAAGGAACAGATGGAGGAGAGGCAGTAATTAAACACATTCGAAGAACATTTCCCTGCAATGAATGAAAATCTGAGTCTGCAAATTGAAAGCGCTCACCAAGTTCCAGCCATGATTAATGAGAAAACATACACATTTAGGCATATCCTGCTAAAATTCCTGAATTCTAAGGATTCAAAAAAATCTCACATGCTTCTAGAACAGCAAAAAAAGTTATCTACAAAATAAAATGAGTAAGACTCCCATAGCACCTCTCATTGGCCGTATAGACAACTAGGAGGCAAAACAGCAGCCCAAGAATCCTCTCCCCAAGTTCTCATTCACTTAACTCGGTGGGCGAGGGTGTTTATGGACGTGCCAGAATTCAGAGCATAGAGATCCCATGTAATTCACTGACCCCCACTATGGCGAAGAACAGAATCTCTTAACTCTAATGTACATCACCTGAGGATCTTGTTAAAATGCAGATTCCAGTTCAGCACGTCTGGGGTGGAGATCGGAGATTCTGCATTTCTAACAAATTCCCAGGTGGTGTCTATGCTGCTGGTTCCTATACCACAGGCATGAACTCTCAGGGTGACCCCTTGGGCCTGAATCTTTGGCTCTACCCCTTCCTGGTTGTGTGAAATTGTTCTTTAATTTTTCTATGCCTCAGTTTCTTCATCTGTAAAGCAGGGATAATGATAGTCCCTGCCTTATAAAGGTGTAAAAGTTAAGTGATCTAATACATGTAAACTTCTCAAACTGTGCCTGACATATAGTAAGCATTCAATAAATATTGGCTATTGACGTAATGAAACATTCTCTGGGAATATGTGAGTGTGAAACAAGACGTTTTACAACAGAAGCAGCAGGACACAAAGGCCATTTTATTACTGTAACCGAAACACTGAATGAGCTCAGCAAGTCCCGGACACTGGGGTGGTGAGGGGAAGTGGTAACCCTGCCAAGGTCTCATCTGGGGAAGACAGAGGGGAGAGGAGGAAACATGTGCATTCAGAACTATTTTAGAGTTTATCCCGTGGGGATAATTGCTGGCTTGTTTTCAGATTAGCAGAGAAGATGTCTTATCATGAGCACAGGAGTAGAGAAGGTGCCTGTTAACAGGATATAAATGAATATTAGAATTTCCATATTAACACAGGAAAGTAAAATGGACTGGACAGAAAATTCATCAAACCAGCAAGAAAAAGAGAATAAAATCGAAGATTAATTTTAAGAATCTTGCAATAGGGGTGTCTGGGTGGCTGAGTCAGTTAAGTGTCCGACTTTTGGCTCAGGTCATGATCTTACGGTTCTTGAGTTCGAGCCCCTCGTCAGGCTCTGTGTTGAGAGCTCAGAGCCTGGAGCCTGCTTTGGATTCTGTGTCTCCCTCTTTCTCTGCCCTCCCCTGCTTGCTCTCTCTCTATCTCAAAAATAAATAAACACTAAAAAAAATAATCTTGCAAGAAAACCTAGGAAATTGAAAGCATAATCTAAGGGTGAGGGAGACCTTCTTGATAAAGTCATGTTCTTGACACTTCTTCACACTTGTCAAGACCTTCTTGACACTTGCCCCACAACAAAAGATCTGTTTGGGTAAAAATGGCAAATCTGGAAAATATTCATAAATACATGTAACTATAAGAGAGACTGGCGAGCTGTTCACAAAGCTGATTCCTTTTCTTCAAGGGACATACTTTTTTCCTCTATTATATTTTTACAGCTTTATTTATTGAGGTACAATTGAGGTATGATAAGCCACACTTGTTTAAAATGTAGTTTGATGAGCCTTGCCCTATGTATAATACCTGTGAGACCATCGCCACAATCAAGGTAAAGAAATATTCATCATCCCTGAAGGTTTCTTGGTGTCCCTTTGGAACCCACTCCTCACTCCCCACTCTGCCCCCAAGGGCTTCCATGTACACTACATTTCTCAACCTTCCCGTAGGGTATGGCCGGGCCCCTAGGTACCAGCCAGAGAGACATGAGCAGAGGTGAGGACACTCCTTCGGGCCCAGCCTCCCATGTGTGAGCTGTTTTCTCCTCCCCTATATCCTGGCAGGACAGCCAAGGTGACCTGGGAAACCACTGCGGGAGATAGCAGGGCGCTTAACAGCCTGCATCTCTGAATGACTGCGGAGCGGAGTGCCCCATCCCATTGCCAACAAACCTCCCTTGTGTGAAACCACGATGTGAGTGTTCGTTGCAACAACTGGTATTAACTTAGCCAATACTATAATATTCACAGAGTTCTTACAGATTGACAAGAAATCATCAAACAACTAGGTGGAAAAGTGTTAAGAAGAATCAATTCACAAAAGAGCAAATCCAAATTGTGAACATACAAAACAAACGGAAAGCTGTGTATATACCCTTAAGTACGGAAATCTAAAGTAACGTATCAGACGAGCAACCATTAAAGAGACTAATCATACATACTCTCAGGGATGAAGTGGACAGGATACTCAAACACTGGTGGTAAAAATGTGAGTGGTTACAGACTTTTCAGAAAATCAATCTGGCCGCATGTACTAAAATAATAAATATAAATAGTCTTTGCTTTATTTAGTAGTTCCACTCCTGGGCGCCTATCTTGGGCAATAACAGAATGAAGATATGAGGATATCTATGTACGAGGATGTTTATTGCAAATTGTGTATATGACAAAATCAAAAACAATGAAAACACAACTGGAAACAGAAGGAACAACTATCCATAAAAGAATGATTGAATCATGGACCCTGTGGGAAGGTATGCTGCAAATTTGAAAAAAAATAAATTAGAGCTAAATCAGATAACATGTAGGGATTTTCATGAGATTTGTAGAGAAAAGAAAAATGAAGAAAAGTATATATAACACAAACGATTTCCACTAAAAATCACCCAAACCTTCCAGTACATGTATGTGTGTATGAGAATATATGTTTGTGTGTATGCAAAATAAGCATGGAAAACTAAAGATAACATAAGGCATTAAAACATGGATTATAAGTATGGTTGGGAGGGGAGGTATGATAGGCTAATGTCCCCTCAAGATGTCCATGACCTAATCCTCAGAACCTGTGAGTATTACCTTACAAAGCAAATGGAACTTCACAGGAGTGATCAAATTATGGACCTCATGGTGGGAAAATTATCCTAGATTATCACCACAATGTCATCCAATGTCACCACAGGGGTCATTATAAGAGGGAGGCAGGAGATGAGAAGGATAGAAGAGGAAAAGGCATTGGCATTGACAATGACATTGCTGTGATGCAGCCACAAGCCAAGGAAGGCTGGTAGCTACCCGAAGCTGGACAATGCAAGAAATAGATTCTCCTCTAGAACCTCCAAAAGGAACCAGCCCTGCTCACACCTTGATTTTAGCCACATAAGACTCATTTCAACTTCTGGCCTGTAGAACTGTAAGTGAAAAAACTTCTGTTTTAAACTATTGCATTTGTGGCAATGTGTCACAGCAGCAATAGGAAATGATGTTGGGGAAGGGTGTGTTAGGCAGTAATGACTGCCACCTAAATAATCCCCTCCCCTTGAGTGTAAGTGGAACCTGTGGATCTGGTAGGATAGCACTTCTGTGATTATGTTAGGTGGCAAAAGTGAAGGGATTTTTGAAGGTGTGATTAGGTTTGGCTTTGAGTTCATCAAAAAGGATGCTATCCTGTAAGAGCGTGATTTAATCAAGTCAACTTTTTTTTTTAATGTTTATTTATTATTGAGAGACAGAGAGATACAGAGCATGCACAGGGGAGGGGCAGAGAGAGAGGGAGACACAGAATCTGAAGTAGGCTCCAGGCTCCGAGCTGTCAACCCAGAGCCTGACACAGCTCAGAGCCTGACTCAGGGCTCAAACCCATAAACCGTGAGATCATGACCTGAGCTGAAGTCAGATGCTTAACCGACTCAGCCACCCAGGCACCCCTTAAGTCAACTCTTTAAAAAGAGGGCTTAGGGCTTCCCTGAGATCAGAGATGTGGGAAGCAGCTGAGACTATTTCTCCTGCGAGCCTTGTAGAAGTGCTCCATGAGTTCTACAGCCACAGGAAAGGGGCTCTATCAACAATCACATGAAATTAGGAGGGGAACCTGAATCTTGAATGAGACCGTGACCCCCCAAAGACACCTTGACTGCAGCCCTGTGAGACCCTAAGTAGAGGATCCTGCTAAGCCATGCCCAGACTCCTGGCCAAGGAAACCTGAAGACAATAACTGTTATTTTAAGCCCCTGAGTTTGTGATCATTTCTTACACAATAGAAAACTAATACAGAGTGTGAAAAGAGACAACAAAGAAAAGACCAAGGGGAAGAAAGAAGCCACTGCACTAAAAAATAATATTGATTATATTTATAATCATGATAAACCGAATGGACTCATATAAAGTAAAAATGAGTATTTTAAAAGTAAAAAAAAAATCCCTGATACACATTTGGAATTTTTAATTGTAGAATGAATTTAGAAGAATATGGGGGAGTTGCGTGAGAATGAGAGGAAAAGTGTGGAGGTATTGGTGCTGCTGTAAGTTGAGAGATGAGAAAGATATAGAGGGAAAGGATCTGAAGAAGTTTCGCTGTGTCTGACAAGTGGAATCCCTTGGATGCCTATTTGGGAGGTTTCAATCGAGATTTTCAATGTAGTCAATAATTTGGCGACGTCAATATTTCTTTTGGCTGTAAGATAGTGCTAAAGCTGTCCGGAAGGTGGTTCCTCTTTCTACAGATTATGCTCCCTAAAACTCTTTATGGCTCCCCATAGCCCTCTGGAAAAAGCCCACACTTCTTAATAGGACTTCTCAGGCTCTTATCTTTGGCCCAACCTGTGTGTACAGAGCTCTTTACACATATTTTATTTATTTATTTTTAAAGTTTTATTTATTTATTTATTTATTTTTAACTTTATTTGAGAGAGAGAGAGAGCATAAGTTGGGGAGAGGGGCAGAGGGAGAGGGAGAGAGAGAGAGAGAGAGAGAGAGAGAGAGAGAGAGAATCTCAAGCAGGCTCCATGCTCAGCGTGGAGCCTGATGGCTGGCTCGATCTCACAACCCTGGGATCATGACCTAAGCCTCAATCCAGAGTCAGAGGCACTCAACCCGCTGAGCCACTCAAGTGCCCCAGAGTTCTTTACATCGAAAGGTCACATGGTTACCCTTTAAAAAAGTTGCAACACTACTATCATACCTATACAAAGCCATCGTATAGGAGTATATCAGTAGGATGGATTCTTATAGTGGAATTGCTGGATGAAAGAAGAGGCACATTAAATTTTGATAAAATCTTTATATTTTCAAGCTTGGTCTCAAAAAAAAAAAAAAAAAAGCCTGTACCAATCTATAGTCTGCTCTACATAGGGTATGAGAGAATCCATTTCCCCATATCTTGTTGTAACATCATGAATATTTATAACACCATTTATCAGAATTGCTTTTACTTTTTGCCCATCAGGCAACAAATGGTGGGAGCACACTTTTCTGATATGCATCACCCACTTGTATTATTTCTCTGAATTGTCTGTCCCTAACCTTCCAATCTGAAACGGTTGTTCCCAAATGAAAGGCAAACCATCTTCTATGGGACCTAATGGTAAAAAAACCTTTCCCCTTCCAGCAATATCATTATGGAGCAGTGAAGGACTGAGTATCGCACCATCAAAGCTATTCTGTTACTCTCAAAAAGCTGCCTTGGGAAAGCACTCTGATGAGTAAAACAGTAAAAATATTCCTGCCTACTAAGGTATGTGATGCAATACACATGAATCATTAAAATCATTGTAAGAGGCTTTCATTTAAGTATATAAAAGTCAGGAGGGAAAATTTTTTCAGGGTTTGCTACAGTAATCTACACCAACTTAGTGTCTTCTCTCTTACTTGGTTCTTAGGCATTGCCAAATTTATCTTGTTCTCCTGCGTCACTCTACTAACTTTCAAAGGAGCTGGATCTATATTATTGAAGCTCTATTGGGTAAATTTTAGTTACCCTTATCTTCAAGATCCCTAGCTAAGTCATTAAGGATAGCTCACTTCATTCATTCATTCCATCATTCATTCACTCATTCAAAATCTACTTAGCATGGATTTTGCATTAGGCATCCTGTAAGACTGAGGACACAGTGATAAATATACTGACACATACTCTCTTTTCATGGATTTGCAGGGTTTTTTTTTTCAACTTTTTTTTTTGGGGGGGGGGGGACAGAGAGAGACAGAGCATGAACGGGGGAGGGGCAGAGAGAGAGGGAGACACAGAATCGGAAACAGGCTCCAGGCTCCGAGCCATCAGCCCAGAGCCTGACGCGGGGCTCGAACTCACGGACCGCGAGATCGTGACCTGGCTGAAGACGGACGCTTAACCGACTGCGCCACCCAGGCGCCCCTGGGTTTGCAGTTTAAAGGAGAAGTGGGTTCAATAAATAGACCATCATTATATAGTACCATATGACAGGAAGTTCAGATATTTGGAAGTGACTGACTTGGAATGGGCATAAGAGAGTTGTTCCAAGCAGAGGAAAACAGTATCTATTGTCAAAGAACTATCATCATCATCACATGCCATTATCTATGTGTGCACATCCAGGCATGGAATAAGTCACAGATTCTTGTGCAAATTTTAAAAACCTTGACACAAAATTTCAGGAATGTATTCAAAGTTTCCATTTCACTAGAATCTCTGCCCCTGCCAGTCAGGGAAGAGTTTTACCAGGATTGCTGGAAGCAATTGCCCGTGCTACAATCATTCATTTGACATTGGAGAGCATCTTCTCCATACCTGGTATGTGCCAGGCATTGTGAATACCTAGCTGCATAAGACACCATTGCAAGTCTCAAGGATCAACAGTCTCATGAGGGTGGGAGAGGAGATAGACAAATAACTATAATTGTAATTCATCATGATAAATACTATGGAAAAGGAAGTATGTGCATTATAAGGTGAGCATAAAAGGACGGAATGAATTTACTCCACCAGGGAGCTGGGGAAGGATTCATAGACCTTGATGAGTAGATGTCTACCAGGAAGTCAAATTGGGGAAGGTTTTAGGCTTTTTTGTTTTTCACAGAAAGAATACAAAGGCTGAAAAGGAATAATATATGCAGGAAGAATTAAGAATGTAGTTGTGGCCAGAGAACAGGATACATGGTAGGCAGTAGAGAGAAAGGGAAAGATGAACAATATCCAGTTGATGAGGGCCTGGCCTGGGTGACTAAGTCTGGCAATAACGTCTGGACTATTATCACCAAGAGGGGTAATGGTGTTACACCGGGAATGTCATGGTAACCTAGCATTTATGCAATGGGGGACTTATTTTCAGAGCCTACTCCAAAGAAGAAGTAATCCTTCAAGACAAAAGAAGTTTAATCCACTCTTTCCTACTCCCTCCCCCATTATAATGCAATCCAAATAATGCAATCTCCCAGGGGTACTGCATATCCAAGAAAGTCCAGAGACAGATTTACCTAAGATCAACCATTCCTGAGGCTAATGTTCAGAAGCTAGGGATGATCCACCAAAGCTATAACAACCTGAGGTAAAAGGTGAACATCCCAGCACAGACACTCTAGGAATCAAACAGTGAAGCACACAGAGGAATACTGTTAAAGGTTATTACCAGTGTCTTAGTGAGGATTAACTAGAGATAAATAGAACAACCCATTATAGATTGCCTTTGCAGTTAGCTGAATGTGATAGAGTTCTCATTTCAGAGTATGGCTTTTTTCAACATCTTTTGCGACCTTCATGCGTTCCAAAGTTAAGGAACCCCTCTGGGTATGGTTTTGTATGTAGATATCTCTACTGGGCAGAGAAGAGTTCAGTGTCCAGAGTGAACAAAACCAGACAACAACGCCACCATCCAGAGTGCTGTCTGGATGTGTTACCTGACACACCAGCCTTAGCAGTTTGGACTTCTTTCTTCAGAACAGAGATTCCAGTGACTAGCAGTGAATGGGCTACTCAAATCCCCTTGGACCTTAGGGTAACTAGGCAAGACCTGGAACAATCATAGTCCTGGGCTCTTTGCTTCAGACACAAGTAATCTCTTCCATTTAGATCGATGTGAGCCTAAAAATATTACCATTTCCTGGGTGTTGATAGGTGAAAGAGCATTCCTGCAATGGGCAGCAATAAGGAACTCTGGTCATTATCCCTCTACACCCTGAAATGTGGTCACCTCCAACTCGAAGCTTTGGATGCTTCTCTGGCATCTTCTGGATGCCAAAAAAAATATGCTTGTAATATAGAAGACCTGGGACCTTCACACTGGAATAATGAAGATGGATTAGCAGGCAGGATTGAGAGCAAGGAGGTGAAGTCATCGTTAAATTACCCTTTGAGATGCAATTACGTGAAAGATAGTGAATAGCTGCTATCCATCTCTTCTTAGAAATGAAATGGACTTAGGCTTGAACTGCAGCCTGAGGAATTAATGTTAGATAAAAGGATGCAACAGGACCACTTCATACTCCCTAGTCGCTCATGTTTACATGTTTGTGTAGTTGTCATAGTCCGCTTTGATTTGGAGTCACCAGTGTCATCATATGCCATGCTCATTCATTTCTGTATCCACAATACCTAGTACAGTGCCTCATACAGAGTGGGCTCTCAGTAAATATTGCATTGCATTAACCTGTTAAGTGATGGTGCTCAGGGGAGACAGGCCAATGTTCTTAAAAGCTGTTTAATACAGAACAGGTGCTTTCACTTGGAGTATCTTAGGAATCATGGACCATGGAGCCGTGACATATCCTCTGTTACTTCTTACTTCTCACATCCATGTCTTCCAAGTTCTCAACTGAGAAACTCACGCTCCTGTCCATGGAGGTAGTTGACTTACCAAATTTTCAAGAGTGAAATGTTATTGGTTAAGTTCCTTTGGAGCTTAAATCTATGAGATGTCCTTTAGTATAGATACTCTATAGTTGAAGATTTACTGCTCTGTTTGCTCCATGTTATGAATTCTTCAGTTGCAAGTTTTTTACACCCCTGTGCTGTCATCTTGCTTCTATCCTGGCTATACACCCTGCCTGGGCTGGACAAAGAACCAATTAATAAAGTGTTTTTTTTTTTTCTGCTCTGTGAACTTTCCCATGTTGAGTGATAAAAGGGCAAAAAGGGAAAACACTGTCTTTGCTGCTTGTCTGAATTTAAATAATCTCGTAGCTTTACTAAGACTTCTTTAAAAATGAATCACTGGCAGCGAATAAAACTCTAATCTGCATATAATGCCACAAGTATTAAAATTCACTATCCAGTCAGTGGATTTTAAAATGCAGTCAGGGTCCTGGCAAGGAAGAGGTGACACACTCTAAGTATAACTGAGGAGAGTTTAATGAAAGGATTATTTCACAACAATAGGCTGGAGTTATGGGAACCAACAAGACATGGTGAAGCATTCAGGGACGAGTCACAATGGGGAGCTGCTACTATCCCATAGAGTTGGAAGGGCAAAGTGACAGACCTGGTGAAAGCTGAGCCCTGGTACAGAGGCTGCCTGGCAGCAGCTGTGCTCTTAAGTAGAGGAACACAATTGCCAAACCGAAACCCGGCAGGGGATAAATCACCCACTCTCTTTCCTCCTGCTCTCCAATCTCCTGATGGTGGTTCCCATTGGCCAAATCCAACTGGAGGTTCCCAGGGATCTGTTTCCAGGGATGTAGGACGTGGCAGGGGGCTTGGGAGAGAAGGAAGAATAGTTTTGGAGGGTCAAACAAAGAATACACAGCCACTCACTGCATCAGTTGGGGTTCAACAGGAACAAATGGCAACCCTTAGTTAGAATAATTCATTAAGAGCTCATTTACAAGAGGTCTATTTACAAAAATGTGGGCAGGCCAAGGGAACCAAAAAAGATTATGCAGTAACCTGGAGTTACTTGCAGTGGGGCTGTTACCATCTAAGGATTTTGGTACTGATTCCAATGTGTGGGTGTTTTCCCCATGCCACCAAGCAATTCTTCACCACCAGCAGAGTGTCCTACAATTCAACTCAATTCTGACACCGGCTACCAAGGGATAACATCAGATTGCAGAGGTTAAAGCTCAGTCCTACAAAACTGCCCCACTTCAGATGCTAATCACAAGTCTAGTTTGTTACCTGTGCTTCTACTGATTGGCTATAAATCCGAGGTTCCCACAATCCCCTCCTTGGGTTTGATTAATTTGCTAGAGCAGCTCGCAGCTAGAGCAGTCAACCAGTTTACTCACTAGATTACTGGGTTATTACAAAGCATATTAAAGGATGCAAATGAATAGCCAGGTAAAGAGATACATAGGGGGAAATATCAAACAAGGGAGCTTCTGTCCGCATGGAGTTTGGGGCCCAGCTCAGCGGCACATGGAAGCGAAGTGCTGATTCACCAACCTGGAAATACTCCAAATCCTTTTATTTTGGGTTTTTATGAAGTCTCTGTTACACAGGCATGCTTGATTAAATCACTGGCTATTGGGGACTGAATTCAATCTCCAGCCCCTCTTCCCTCCCAAAGACCAAAAATGATATATTATATACATAGGCATATGTATATACAAATACATATATGTTATATATGTACATATCCATATACATGTACATATACATATATATAATAAATCACAATATCATACCACCCAGCCTCATGGAGACAAGGGGAGAACACTGATATCAGAACCCAAAGGGGAGTGTGTATAGAGGTTGCCTCAGAGGAGCAGTGAGCTTTGGTGAAGGAATACAACCAGCCTAATGGAGGGCCAGGGGAGTAAAACGCTGACCTCTCCCTACCCCAATTCTGCCTTCTGGGCTTCCAGTAGGACTCCCTATTGGTCCAAACAAACTGGAGACCAAGGCAAGGGAGCTCCGGGGATATGTCCATATGGTCAACCTCTAGGCAGAAAGTAGGGTGGAGAAGGGTGAAAAGTGAATCTGGAGAGGTAAACCAAAGATATCTGGCATAGCAGTTTTTAACTAAGTCACTCATTAACTAACTTCCTTCTTTCCTCCCTCCCTCCCACTAGACTTTACTAATCTTTGTACCAAATATGGTGCTAAATGCTCTTATGTAAAATTAACCCTTAAAATTTCTCAGGCAGGGAATATTGCCTTTCACTAAGCAAGCATCCTCTATCACGTTGACCTCTCGGCATTTTCCAACTTTTTTAATACAAGGGTGTCCTTTTAAAAACTAAACTTCACAGGAAGTTTTTACTAGTATTAAGCAGTATTTACTAGTGGAAATTAAAAAAATGTAAATTTACATTTCCTTATTTTTAGATTAACCAAAGAGAACAGTAACAAGATTTTTGATTAATGCAAAGATTTGAAATCAGTTTCTCTGGCCTACATTGGCATCAGCAACTGCCAATATTGATGTACTTACCTGAAACAGAGTTTGACAACCACTGCTATAAATGACTGGGAAAACAGGAAGCTTCCATTTTCCCATCCTACAACTCAGTGAGGCCTTCTTTTTGTAATCAAAATCTGACGACTAGAACACATGAGATAGGACTGACAGCTACACTTTTCCAGCCACCTGGTCAGGAAATATCTCATCTCTCTGAAAACTCATTCTTTACGCCTCAGTTATCAAACACTTTGGAGCAGCTTAGCCCAGGAAATGAAGGCTCTTGTTAAAAACATGGAGATTTAGGAAGCCAGGACCGTGATTAACCATGTTGGCATGTTGCCAAATGAGCAGTTAACCACCAGGGCTGGGAAAACAAGTGCCGATTAGTAATCCCTGGGTTTACAAAAGGGGTTTTAGACCCAATCCTAACAAACCACTGTGACCGACTAGAAAATCCCTAACCTATTGTAGCTGTGACTGTGCTGCCTTTAAAAAAAAAAAAAAAAGTATTAGCCTAATCAAAATTTATTCATCACTACCTCTACTTGTAAAAAAAAAAAAACCCATACAATGATTTATATTTAAATTTAGCAGCCTGGAAATCTCCTAGATGCTCTCTATAAAATGAAATTAGACTTTGAACCTACTCATGAGGTTTCTAACGATCAATGTTTATTTTAATCTCAGTGAGCTATCCCAGAAAGAATGCTGGTTCTGAAGTTGATCAGAATTGGTGTACCAGTTTTTGAATGCACTTGAGTTCAGGAAGCAGAGTACCAGACTCACACTGGCCCAAACTAGCCTTTTTTACTTTCATCCAATTACTAGAAGTCTGAAGGGAAGCAGTTGCTGCCTGTGGTTGAGGGGCTTGACCATGAGGGGCACATATCTGCAGTGTTCCTGGCCTTCCTCTCTTACTCATCACTTTGTGGTAACCCAATATCTGTGAAGGAAAAAGGGACATGAGGGAATGCGTTGGTGTTGGTGATGTTGGAGGAGGGTTGAGGGAATGACACCTTCTGTCTGGGGAATTGTTGAGTATGGGGACTTGGTGATGTGATGACAGCACATGTGTCCCATAGGCAATTAGAGATACAGAAATGGATTTGAGGACAGAAATCAGAGTTAAGGAGGATGAATTAGGAGTGAGAAGGCAGGAGGAGTCTAAACTGAGAATTTAGGGGAAGACTTTCTTTTCAGAACTAAGAGAAATGCTCTCTCTGTAAACGGGTGGTCTGAAGGGGAGGTGGTGCAGGTGTAACAATTCAAGTATAGCAGCCTCATTAAAGGGGGAAGAGAGGTCCTCTGGAGGGAGGGGGTTGGGGACACACTGAGTGACTGGATTGGAAACAACTGTAGGGCCATACCAAGGCTTCAGAAATCTGGCTCTGCTGGTAGAATGATAGAACTTGCCATGATTCAGGTTCTGCAGATTTCCAAAGTTTCTATAGCAGCAGTTCAAGGCCTAGGAGTGGAAACAGAGCTAGAGGTAATGGATGACCCAAGGCTGGTAATGGCCATGGGGTGAGAATGTCATGAGTGTTCATGATGACCAGGTAGAGGAGGCTGACTAGAACCCAGACCAGGAAGAGAGAACATTCAGAGAGTCAACCCTCTATGATTAAGCCTTGGGCTCTTTTTTTCCTGTACTCATTATCCCTCGAGGTTCCTCTTCCTATAAAACCAATGGCATGATCCCAGAGGTAGATTAGTTTCCAAGAGAAAACAGTCAGTCAATGGATAGTAGGAATCACAATTATAAAGAAGTTAGCCTGGGGGCACCTGGGTGGCTCAGTTGGTTAAGTGACTTCAGCTCAGGTCATGATCTCGCAGTTTGTGAGTTCGAGCTCCACATCAGGCTCTGTGCTGACAGCTCAGAGCCTGGAGCCTACTTCAGATTCTATGTCTCCCCCTCTCTCTACCCCTCCCCTGCTCACACTCTGTGTCTCTCTCTCTCAATAATAAACGTTAAAAAAAAAAAAAAAAAAAAGAAGTTAGCCTGGCTCCAGGTTCTAGCAAAAGGCTTGTGTAATAGAACTTTAGGTCCAGATCCCATATCACTTTTGAGGGGTTAATTCTAAGTCTTGCTCGACTGAGATATTTCCTCTTATTTTGATACTTTGTCTCTTATTCTTGCATATTTAAGAATGGAGCTCTTCAGGGGCGCCTGGGTGGCGCAGTCGGTTAAGCGTCCGACTTCAGCCAGGTCACGATCTCGCGGTCCGTGAGTTCGAGCCCCGTGTCGGGCTCTGGGCTGATGGCTCAGAGCCTGGAGCCTGTTTCCGATTCTGTGTCTCCCTCTCTCTCTGCCCCTCCCCTGTTCATGCTCTGTCTCTCTCTGTCCCCAAAAAATAAATAAACGTTGGAAAAAAAAAATTAAAAAAAAAAAAAAAAGAATGGAGCTCTTCAAACCTCCCCTCTCCTATGAGAGGGTTTTGACTTAGAAGGAGGACATGTTGGTACCTCCTTTAAGAGGTCCCTTCCTACCTAATTTCAACCAACAGAGGCACTGATGTAGAATTAGCCACCCTCTTGTCATAGGATGGTCATCTACATTTCTGTGGCCTTCCAGAGTCATCCTTGGTTCCTGGGGAAGTTCCTTTTATTCCTGTAGCACCACAGGAAGAAGTGGGGGACCAGTAAATCAAGAGTGATTGAAGGATCTATTGTGGGCAGACATTTAAGTCCAAGAAAAGTAGTGGGGCATGGTGGGAGAACACCAAGAATGCCAAGTGTGATTTCTAAACTGGTGAGATCAAATGATAAATTTTTTGTCTCCCCACATCTTCACTTGAAGAAAGAACTTCTCCTTTAACCTTCCCTGTAGGAAAGAAAGATGGTTTCTCTAGTCTCACAGAATTTTAGGCTCTTAGTATTGGAAAGTTATCTACTGGTCTGGTCCAGGATGTCACCCAGTGCAGCAGGCACTGCTGAGACTGCCTTGGCAGCTGGCTGTTGGATGTTTCCTAAATACTCCCAGGAATAGGAACTGATTACTTGGTGAAATAGTTTGTTACTTTCTGGACACGCCTGATCCTTAGACAATCGTTTCTGACATGGGATTGTCATTTGCTTCCCTGTAGCTTCCATTTACTTGTCCCAATTTTACTCTCTGGTATCTCATGAAGTAGATATTTTCCCTCTCTCATATAAGGGTATTTCCAATGTTTGAATGCTCCTCAGGTTCACACTAATACTTTCTTTTTTTATTTTCTTGAGAGAAAACATCTCACACCATCCGTATCTTAGCTTCCCCTTCAGTGGCATGGCTTTGGGACTCCTCACTATGCTGGTCCTCGTCTCTTAGTTGGTCATGTAAGCAGGAGGCCCCAGACCTGCACACATCAGTAGGATGTATGCTGACCAGGATGGAGAATAGTGGGACAACTCCCTCCTCTAAACTGGACACCCATGATACAACTACTATAGTCCAAGATTGTATTCTTCTCTTTGGTCCGATGAGGCTATAACCCCATCTTCTGGGATTTCAGTGTACTACCACTTAGCTCTGTTTTCTTCTTGTGGTTTTATAACTATAGGTATACATAAAACTTGTCATAGATCCTTGTCTCTGTACTCTTGGGCTAAATTCTACATCTCTTTCTGATCCCTGGGAAATTTCTCATTACCAAGTGTCATGAGGTAACATCTCGGTTTAGTTTAGCAATATTTATTGAGTTATTATGAGGTACCAGGAATTATATTAGATGGTAAGGTTAGGAGAGAGGGTAAAAATGATTTAGGTTATGATTTATATCTTAGGGCAGCTTGCTGGCTAGAAGAAGACATCCACATAAACACACCATTACAATGTGATATAAGAAAAACTGAAACATAAACACAGTGGTTGTGAGGAACCAGATGAGGGACTTTTGGCCCAAACTGGAAATGCAGGGAAGGGTCCCAGAAAGAGAAACACCTTTAACATTAGAATTAGAAGATACTGGGAAGAACGTGGGAAGACAGCAAGGACAAAAAAGAGTAAATTCAATGAAGCAGGAAGCACGTTGGCATATGTGAGGAGCTACAGGCTATTTATTTGGCAGTACTAGAGCACCACATACCAGATAAGTAGGGCAAGGTCACTAAAAACCTTACTTTCCACCTTAGGCTTGATTCAGTTGGCAATGGGGAGATTTTGAAATGTTGCAAGAAGATAGGATAGTAATCATATTTACCTTAATGGAAAGAATCGATTTTAAGATGGCTGATCTGAAGGCAGGCAAATGGGTTTGGAATACTTAGGTGTCTAAAGGGTTAGTTCAAGCAAGAGATGTTGAGAACATTAATGAAGATAGCAGTAGAAGGATGGGACAGAACAAGCAATGTAATGGGTACCCAATGTAATAGGTACAATATGGAAAGCCGTGAATAACAGAGAACAGAAATAACAGTAAAAATCCAGATTAACTCCCAGAAATATGGACAGAATGCCCAGGAGGATGGTGATACAACCAGCTGAGAGGGTGGAGGAGATGTCTGGGGAACCATGGGTTCAAGTTTAAATGTGTAGAACTTGAATCGTTTATTGAACATGCAGTTATAATCTCCAGCAAATAACTGGATCTATGGATCTGAATGTCATGGAGATACCAGGCTGGGAGATGAGGATCTTCAGTTCATCAGATGGAGGTAAAATCATGAGAATAGATAAGCCAGGATAAGGAGATTATATAAAGAAATAGCCATGAGACCAGTGTGTGACTGTGAAGTACATCAATATTTAAGGCAGATTTTACAAAAATATTCAGCATGTTTTCTTTGGTTGACACAGTCAAATTTGGCTTTGTTGCCAACATATAAAACTCAGAAAATCTTACCCAAAAATGAGGATATCCAGATTTTCTTAAAGTCAGGAGCTCTGGACCCATTTCTGGGCTTGCATTTTCACATAACAACTTTCTACCAAAACTGAGTACTAGCTTCCCCTTTCAAACAGGATATATGTTCCCAGATCCTTTACAGTCTCCACTACTCCCCATTGTCTTTTTAAAACCAAGACTCCCATTAATCACCACCATGGTGCTTCTATTTCATATACTTGCTTCATTTATTTATATCACTTGCCTGGCCCTAGTAGGTACTTGAGTTTTTAATTTCTAGCTTAAAAGTTCAGTAAAGCAAAATGATCCTATTACAGACTAAGAAGTACAGTCATAGAAATGGAAAGAAACCAGGAAAGAAATACTCCAGTTGCCAAGAAATTTCAAGAATAGAAGTTCAATAGTGTCAAGTACTATAAACAGGTCTAATAAAATAAGAAAAGTGCCTATTGGGTTTGTCAACGTGAAGAACATTAGAGATCTTTGACAGAATCATTTTCAACAGAGGGATGGATGATGGAAGTAAGATCTCACGGATGTGAGGAGTGAATGGGAAGTGAGCAAATGGAGAAACAAGTTAATTTTTCTCTTTCCAGAAACTTGACTGGAAAGGAAATCAGAGACCTATGCAGTATCCAGAGGCACTGAGAGGTATAAAGGGCCGAATAAGATTTTTCTTTTCCAGAAATGTCTTTGAACATATTTATGGATTATATGCAAAGAGCTAGTAGAAAGAGGGGTGCCTGGCTGTCTCAGTTGGTAGAGTATACGACTCTTGATCTTGGGATCATGAGTTCAAGCCCACACTGGGCATCAAGATTACTTAACAAAAAAAGAGTCGGTAGAAAGAAAAACTGGTGATATATAAGAGAGATGATAATGCATAGAAAAGGTGCCAAAGATTGGAGGGAATGAGATCAAGAATATGATCAAAGGGGTTGACTTTCAACTGAAAAAGGAACTCTTTATCCCTATGAGTGGTGAACAAGAAAATGATGGGAGAAGGCAGATCTGTAATGCCAAATCATTTATCCAATCACATTCTTAATAAAGTAGTGGGAGGGTCATCTGCTAAATGTGAAAGCTGTGGATGACAGGTAAAGATCTTAAGGAGAATGGTGAAGTGTTGTCAGGGTTCTTGTGTGGGAAAGGGAATAGGGGCTCACTGACGACCATGTAAAGGGCTGTTCAGTGGCCCTGAGGGCCCAGTCAAGGCTGGAGGTTGGGAATTCTGTGGCACTAGTCTGGATGGTTACGTGATTTTCTTTAGCCCTTGAGGAATATGCTCAGGTATGCAATGTATTTACTATAGCACATGACAATAGTATCTTTAGGAGTGGCAAATACTATAGCTAAAAATACAGACCTAGTGAAAAAGCATGTATCACTGTTGTTTCTAAGGAATTGGTGCTTTAAACACCTCAGATGAACTTTTGGTATCATTTTTCTTTAATACATTTCCTAAGTTTTAGCAACAAGAGGAAGATACTACTATGCTCAAGAAGGCTCTCACTATAATTGGTTTTTCCAGTTTTCAGCTAACTGAAAGTGTTCAATCTGATCCAGAGTAGTTGACTATCTTTCAGAGAGATGCAAAGCAAAAGGCAGAACTAGAGTCCAAAGCCTAGCCAAGGAGAGGGTTAAAACGTGAATCAAGAGTATGTTTATCAAGAAGGAGCTAGAGGCAAGGTGGTAAGAATTAAAGGTGGGTTAAGAGTCAGGGACGGAGGAAAAAAAGGTAGGAAAATAAGAGAGAAGAGAGGAAGAAGTCTGAAAGGAGAGCAAGCGAGAGAGAAACATTAAGAAAGAAAGAAATGTGAAGAATAAAGCAAAAAAGGAAGAGGCTAATTGCAACTATGGAACCAACAAGCCTGCTTGGAATTAGACCTTCCCTTCCATTTGCCTTGGGAGTTATTTCTGTGGCCCTACCTGTAAATCTTTCCTTGTTGGTACTATAAATGCTAGGGGACAGACCCATTCCCAACCATACTCTTTACCCTGCTACTGAAAGTCCATGCCTTAAAAAAAAAATTAAATGGACAGAGAAGCTACAAGAAGATATCTCTGCCAAAGTTTTGTTGTTTAACTTCCATGTAAACATAATAAGGCACCACTAGCCTCAAAACCAGGTCTATTTTGCTGACAAATAGAGAGGTTTGAAACTTATTGACTGGTTATGTGATCACAGGTCCTCCACATAAGCTGAGTCCCTATAAATAACAAAAAAAAGTCTGTAAATTGGGAAACCCCTTCAGGAACAAAGGAACTGGCAGGCACCATTTTCCTCCCCCATCATCCAGCATAAACAACAGCCACGTGTAGTCACAAGTGCCACACCAACACTCCTTACCCAACTTGCTTGCGCCAAGTACCCCCTCCCCCCAGGAGACCAGAGCAAACCTTGCTACACCACACATCCTGATCCATGTGTTTTTCAGGACCTCAGTTCAGACAGCAGCATAGATAGGTTTCCTTCTGCACACCTTGCTACCCACAACAGGCAAAGGGAGCCACTGCAGACAACTGAACTGAAGGAAAAAGAGGCTAAGACTCAACCACAGAGTGCACACAACACACATAGGAGACACTCCTTGAAGCATAAAGCCCTAGAGAATAAGGGACACTGCACTGCAAGGCACTATAGGACCTCTTCCTCACAAGGCTATTCCTCACAAGTGCCCTCCTCACTGCCCATCACCCACCTTCTCCTCCCCCACCCCCCATAACCCTCAGTTTGTTCTCTGTATTTACGTCTCTTATGTTTTGCCTTCCTCCCTCTCTGTTTGTAACTTTTTTTCCCCTTCCCCTCCCCCATGGTTTTCTGTTAAGTTTCTCAAGATCCACATATGAGGGAAAACATAAGGTATCTGTCCTTCTCTGACTGACTTATTTCACTTAGCATGATAACCTCCAGTTCCATCCATGTTGCTGCAAATGGCCAGATTTCAGTCTTTCTCATTGACAGGGCTATTATTGTTAAGAGATGTAGCTGACTTTTCTAACACACAACAACAGATACAGAAAATCAGACAAAACGAGGAGACAAACATCTCCTGAATGAAAGAAAAGGACCAAACCACAGCAAGAGACCAAAGCAAAACAGATATAAGTAATATGCCTGATAGAGAATTTAAAGTAATGATCATAAAGATACTCAGTGGACTGGAGAAAAAAGTGGAGGATCTCAGTGAAACCTTTAACACAGAGATAAAAAAGAATCAACCAGAACAAGAGCAAAATAAATGAAATTAAAAATACACTTGATGGAATAAATAGCAGACTAGATGAAACAGAGGAATGAATTAATGACTTGGAAGACAGAGTAGTGGAAAGTAATCAAGGTGAGCAAAGGAGAGGAAATAAAATCAAACAAATTGAGAATAGTCTTAGGGAACTCGGTGACTCCATCAAATGTAAAACCATCCATGTTATAGGGATCTCAAAAGAAGAAGAGAGAGAAAATGGGGCAGAAAATTTATTTTCAGAAAAATAGCTGAAAATCTCCCTAATCTGAGGTAGGAAACAGATGTCCAGATCCAGGAGGCACAGAGATCCTCCCCAAATTCAACCCACACCAAGACACATGGTAAATAAAATGGCAAAAAGTACTGATAAAGAGAGAATTTTAAAAGCAGCAAGAGAAAAGAAGACAGTTACATACAAGGGACACTCCTTAAGGCTGTCAGCAGATTTTTTAGCACAAACTCTGCAAGCCAGAAGGGAGTGTCATGATATATTTGAAGTGCTGAAAGGGAAAAATCTGCAGCTAAGAATACTCTATCCAGCAAGGCTGTCCTTCAGAATAGAAGTAGAGAGATAAGGAGGTAATGCATACAAACAAAAGCTAAAGGAGTTCATGGCCACTAAACCAGCCCTACAAGAAATATTAAAGGGACACTTTGAGTAGAAAAGCAAACCATAAGTGAGAGTATGAAAAGTAAAAAACACAAAAGCAGTAGAAATAAATATTTCTGTAAAAATAAGTCAAGGGATTCATAAAATAAAAAGATGTAAAATATGACACCGTAGACCTAAAGTGTGGGAGGGAGAGGAATAAAGAATGGGTTTAAATGTAAACAACCATCAACTTAATATGGATTGCTATGTGCAGAAGATGTATTATACAAACCTAATGGCAACCATAAATCAAAAACCAGTAATAGATATGTAAAAAGTAAAGAAAAATGATGCAAGTATATCTCCGAAGAAAGCCAGCAAACTGTGAGAAAAGAGAGCAAGAGAAGAAGGGAACAGAGAAGAACTACAAAAAAAGGCACAAAACAAGAAACAGAATGGCAGCAAATACATATCTATGAATAATTACTTTGAATGGAAATGGACAAAACACTCCAATCAAAAGAGATAGGGTGACAGAATAGATTAAAAACAAAAATAAAAACAAAACAAGACCCATCTATATGCTGTCAACAAGAAACTTACTTCAGATCCAAAGACACCTGCAGATTGAAAGTGAGCGGATGGAGAAAAATTTATCATGATATGGATACCCAAACAAAGCTGGGGTACCAATAGTTCTATCAGACAAAATAGACTTTAAAACAAAGAGTGTAACTAGAGACATAGAAAGACACTCTATCATAACACAGGGAACAATCCAACAAGAGGATATAACAATTGTAATTATTTATGCATCCAACATGGCAGGACCCAAATACATAAAACAGTTAATAACAAAAAATAATTGATAGGGGTGCCTGGGTGGCTCAGTTGGTTAAGTCTCTGACTCTTGATCTCAGCTAAGGCCTTGATCTCAGGGTCATGAGTTCAAGATCCACGCTGGGCATGGAGCCCACTTAAAAAATTTGAAAATAATATTATAACGGTAAGGGATGTCCACTTACATCAATGGAAAGGTCATCCAAACAGAACATTAACAAGAAAAAAGTGGCTTTGAATGACACACTGGATCAGATGGATTTAATAGACATATTCAGAACATTCATAAAACAGCAGAATATACATTCTTTTCAAGTGCACATGGAGTATTTTCCAGAATAAATCACATATTAGGCCACAAAACAAGTCTCAACAAATTTTTAAAAAATTGAAATCATACCCTGCATTTTTTCTGACCACCATGCTATGAAAGCAGGAACCAACCACGCGCACGCGCACACACACACACACACACACACACACACACACACAATCTGGAAAAAGCATAAATACATGGAGGTTAAATAACATGCTTTTAAACAATGAATGGGTCAACCAAGAAATCAAAGAAGAAATAAAAAATTACATCAAAACAAATGAAAATGAAAACATAATGGTCCAAAATCTTTGTGATGCAGCAAAAGCAGTTCTAAGAGGGAAGTTTATAACAACACAGACTATATTGAGAAGTAAGAAAAATCTCAAATATCAACCTAATCTTATACCTAAAGAACTAGAAAAAGAAGAACAACAAAGCCCAAACCCAGCAAAAGGAAGGAAATAATAAAAATTAGAGCAAAAAATAAGTGATACAGAAACTAAAAAAACCCAACAGATCAATGAAACAAAGAGCTGGTTCTTTGAAAAGATAAATAAAATTGATAAGCCTCTAGCATGACTTATTAAAAAAAAAAAAGAGAGGACAAACAAAATTACCAATGAAGGAGGGAAATAACAATCAAGACTACAGAAATACAAACAAGTATTGTAACAGAGTATTATGAAAACTTATATGCCAACAAATTGGACAACCTAAAAGAAATGGATAAATTCCTAGGAACATATAACCTACCAAAACTAAAGCAGGAAGAAATAGAAAATTTGAACAGACCAACCACCAGGAAGGAAATTGAATCAGTAATCAAAAAACTCCCAACAAACACAAGGGCAGGACCAGCCAGCTTCACAGGTGAATACCCAAACATTTAAAGAAGAGTTAATACCCATTTTTCTCAAATTATTCCAAAAAACACAAGAGGAAGGAAAGCTTCCAAACTCATTCTATGAGGCCAGTATCACCCTGATACCCAAACTAGATAAAAAAAACACTACAGAAAAAAGAGAACTATAGGCCAATATTTCTCATGAATATAGATGCAAAAAGCCTCAACAAAATATTAATGAACTGAATCCAACAACACATTAAAAAAAATCATTCAGCACAATCATGTGGGATTTATTCCTGGGATGTAAGTGTGGTTTAATATTCACAAAACCATCAACATGATACATCACATCAGTAAGAAAAGGATAAAAACCATATGATCATTTCAAGTAGATGCAGAATAAGCATTTGACAGAGTACAACATCCATTCATGATAAAAACCCTCAGCAAAGTAGGTCTAGAGGGAACATACCTCAACATAATAAAGGCTCTATATGAAAAACCTATAGCAAAATTCATACTCAGTAGGAAAAACTGAGACCTTTTCCCCTACGGTCAGGAACAAGAGAAGAATGTCCACTCTCACCATCTTTATTCAATATAGTACTGGAAGTCCTGGCCACAGCAATGAGACAAACATACAGAAATATAAGTCACCGAAATTGGTAAGGCAGAAGTAAAACTCACTCTTTGCAGTATATATATGACACTATATATATATATGACACTATATATATATATATATATATATATATATATATATATATATGACAGTATATATAGAAAGCCCTAAAGACTCCACCAAAAGCTACTAGAACTGATAAATGCATTCAGTAAAGTCACAGAATAATCATTGTATATATCTGTTGCATTTCTATACATTAATAATGAAGCAGCAGAAAGTGAAATTAAGAAAACTATTCCATTGACAATTGTACTAAAAACAATAAAATATGTAGGAATAAACTGAGCCAAAGAGGTGAAAGATCTGTACTCTGAAAACTATAAAACACCAATGAAAGAAATTCAAGATGACAAACAAATGGAAAGCTATTTCATGCTTATGGATTGTGAAAACAAGTAGTGTTAAAATGTCCATACTACCCAAAGCAATCTACAGGTTTCGTGCAATCCCTGCCAAAATACCAACAGCATTTTTCACAGAGCTAGAACAAACAATCCTAAAATTTGCATGGAACCACAAAAGACCCTGAATAGCCAAAGAAATCTTGAAAAAGAAAAACAAAGCTGGAGTTATCACAATTCCAGATATCAAGTTATATTACAAAGCCACAGTAATTGAAACAGTTTGGTAATGGCATAGAAATAGACACATCAATCAATGGAATAGAACAGAAAACCCAGAAAATAACCCCACAATTATATGGTCTGTTCATCTTCAACAAAAGAGGGATGATTATCCAATGGGGGAGAAAAAAAGACAGTCTCTTCAACTGTGTTGGGAAAACTGCACAGCTATACGCAAAAGAACGAAATTGGACCATTTTCTTTCACCATACACAAAAATAAACTCAAAGTGGGTTAAAGACCTAAATGTCAGACCTGAAACCACCAAAATCCTAGAAGAGAGCACAGCCAGTAATCTCTCTGACATCAGCTGTTATAACATTTTTCTAGACATGTCTCCCGAGGCAAGGGAAATAAAAGCCAAAATAAACTATTGGGAATACATCAAAATAAAAAGCTTCTGCATAGTGAAGGAAACCATCAACAAAGCTACAAGGCAACCTACTGAATGGGAGAATACATCTGCAAATATAAAGGGTTAATATCCAAAAAATAAAAAGAACTAATAGAACTCAATACCCAAAAGTCAAATAATCCAATTTAAAAATGGGCAGAAGACATGAAAAGACATTTCTCCAAAGAAGACATTCAGATGGTCAACAGACACATGAAAAGATGTTCAATATCTCTCATTCTCAGGGATATGCAAATCAAAAGTACAATGAGATATTACCTCACACCTTTCAGAATGGCTAAAATAAAAAAACACAAGAAAAAACAGGCATTGGTAAGGATTCAGAGAAAGGGAAACCCTCTTGAATTGTTTGTTTGTGGGACTGCAAACTGAGGCAACCATTTGAGGAATGGAAAGTCCTCAAAGAGTTAAAAAATAGAACTACCCTATGATTCAGGAATCACACTACTGGGTGTTTACCCAAAAAATACAAAAACACTAATTCAAAAGGATACATACTCCTGTATGTTTATGCCAGCATTATCTACAATAGCCAAAATATGGAAGCACCCCAAGTTTTCATTGATTGATGAATGGATTATTCAGCCTTCAAAAACAATGAAATCTTGCCATTTGCAACAACATGGATGGAGGTAGAGAGTATAATAGCAAAGTAAGTGACTCAGAGAAAGACAAATACTATATGATCTCACTCACGTGGAATTTAAGAAACAAAACAAATGAGCAAAGGAAAAGAGAGAGAGACAAACCAAGAAACAATTCTGTTTCTATACAGAGAACTTACCGATGGTTATTAGAGGGGAGGTGGGTGGAGTCATGGGGGAAATAGAGGTGGAGATTAAAGAGTACACATAGCATGATGAAAAAACCCAAAGTGAAATATGATTTTTAAAAGTCTGTAAATAAGAATCCATTCATCCCATCATTCTACATAATGACCCTCTCTGAGTATGAGGTACAAAGACTTTGCAACACCCTGTCTTCAAGAAGCTTACTGATTTGAGGGAGAACATGTGTAGCTACATTTTTTTAGGTTTTTCCAGTGCCAGGGTATCCATTGGCTGGAAGGATGATAGCTTCCCCTAAACATTCCTTATGCCTTACCCAGAGTTTTTTGTTGTAGTTATTTTTGTTTGCTTGTTTGCAGTAACAGCTTTATTAAAACCCATTCTAGTTTTTTATGTGGTGCTCTAAGCTACCCTACCACCATCTTCCACCTGTATTATCTCCTTAATCCCCTTGTTTCGAAAAACTCTGCAGTTCCCCACTGTGTTATAGGTCCCCAAGACCATTCCTCCATTCAGTAATTCACTAGAAGGACTCACCAAATAATCATACTTTTGGCTATGATTCATTACAGTGAGAGGATACCAAGCAAAGTCAGCAAAGGGAAAAAGCACTTGAGGTGAAGTCCGGGGGAAACCAGGCACAATCTTCCAGGTACGAAAGAACTTCTCCCATTGGAGTCACACAGGATGCACTTAATTCCTCCCACAATCACTTGTAATATCAAGTGTGAAACGTCTTCCAAGGAAGCTCATTAGAGGCTCAGTGCCCAGTGTTGTTTTTTTCTTTTAAGTTTATGTATTTATTTTGAAAGAAAGAGAAAGAGTGGGGCAGGGTCAGAGGGAGAGGGAAGAGAGAGAGAGAGAGAGAGAGAGAGAGAGAGAGAGAGAGAATCCCAAGCAGGCTCTGCACTGTCTTAGGGCTCAAACTCATGAACTGAGATCATGACTTGAGCCCAAATCAAGGTCAGAGGCTTAACCCACTGAGCCTCAGCCACCCAGGTGCCCCATGAGTGCCTAGGGTTTTTATTAGTATTTTTATTTATAGACACCCCATGTATAGCACATATCAAAATTCTAGACTACCAGAGGGAAAGCAGGTGTGCAGACAGTTTAAGCACAGTGAGCAGCTCTTAGCATTTTCTTTTCTTTTTTTAAAATTTATTTATTTATTTTGAGAGAGCACACAAGTGGAGGAGGGGCAGGGAGAAAGGGAGAGAGAATGAATCCCAAGCATTCTCCACACTGCCAGCCTGGAGCCCAACACAGGGCTCAGACCCACAAACTGAGTCATCAGATCATGACCTGAGCTGAAGTCGGACACTCAACCTGCTGAGCCACCCAGGAGCACCACCACTTTTTCTACCAGCATAGAGAACAGTTTACCATTCAATTTCCAGACGCCAGCCTATGGCCAACCTTCCAAGCAGCTTTTCTAAGCCTAGCAGCCTCAGACCCACTATGTTAATTCTTTTCTTTTCTCTTTTTTCTTTTCTTTTCTTTTTTTTCTTTTCTTTCTTCCTTCCTTCATTCCTTCCCTTTCTTTCTTTGTTTCTTTCTTTCCTTCCTTCTTCCTTTTCTTTCTTTCTTTCTTTCTTTCTTTCTTTCCTTCCTTCCTTCCTTTCCTTTTCTTTCTTTCCTTTTATCTCTCTCTCTCTTTCTTTCTTTCTTTCAGGTAATCTCTATAGACACCCAATGTGAAGCTCAAACTCACAACCTCAAGATCAAGAGTGGGGCGTCTGGGTGGCTTAGTCAGTTGAGCGCCTGACTTCGGCTCAGGTCATGATCTCATGGCTCGTGAGTTTGAGCCCTGAGTCAGGCTCTGTGCTGACAGCTCAGAGCCTGGAGCCTGTTCAGATTCTGTGTCTCCCTCTCTCTCTGCCCCCCTGCTCACACTCTGTCTCTCTCTCAAAAATAAGTAAACATTAAAAAGATTTTTTTAATTAAAAAAAAAGATCAAGAGTTGCATGCTCTTCAGACTGAGCCAGTCAGTTGCCCCTATATTATTTTTTGCATGGCAACATTATTAAAATATTTATTGGTTATAATAAACTAACGTTGTAATACTGCCTCAGGGTACTTGTCACTAACTAAAATTGTAATATGTACTGTATATGTCTGTATGTTCTTAGCGGCCTAGTTGTTTATTTTTCTGCCTCTCCTGCTAGAATGTAAGTTCCTCTGCAAGAAGGGTAAAGACTTTGTCATATTCAGTATTTTTAGTGGCTTAAACAGGGCCTCATCCATCACGGGCACCAACAAATACTGGTTGAAGAGACAAAAGATCAACACTTAGGCCTGGACAGACTCAGGTGCGAGCTTCCTTGGAACATTCATGGAGTGCATCCTCTCCATGGTGGCCATGACTGCCACATGGGGCAAGAGCCTGAGGAATGCTTTTCATTTTTTTAAATGTTTTTTTTTTTAATTTATTTTTGAGACACACACACACACACACACACACACACACACCATGAGTGGGGGAGGGGCAGAGAGAGAGGGAGACACAGAATCCAAAGCAGGCTCCAGGCTCTGAGCTGTCAACACAGAGCCTGACCCGGGGCTTGAACCCATGAACCATGAGATCAGGACCTGAGCTGAAGTCTGATGCTTAACCAACTGAGCCACCCAGGGACCCCCTGAGGAGTGCTTTTCAAAAGCAGTACTGTCACAGTGAATCCTGGTCTGGTGCACCTGTAAGGACAATCTCTGAAGATCTCACCTGTAGCTGTATTGAAGAAGAAGACATAAGAATGTTCTAGATCTGCTCATTCTTTTCCCTTTCTCTTAATAAAGATAAACATGGTACTGTTGAGTTTTCCCTGGGTTCCTCCCCACTCTCAGAAACATTTCTGATGTCCAGATTAACTATTTCCTAAGGGTAGAAAAAACTATATTCCTTTTGAAAAACAGCCATCTGTGCAGCCTTGAAGAAACCCTACAGGACTCATGAATGAAAAGGGATCCCCAGATTGAAAATCAGTTCTCACTAATGTCTTCTCTGGCTATTGCTCTGGCTGTTGAATGGGGTCAGGTTTTCATCTTATGTAATATGATGGGACAATTCAACTTCCAATGAATGTAGCAAATTTCCCTAGAGCTACATAGGACAGAGCTAAGTGGTTACATAAACATATATGGAAACTTAGAAACTTTAAAGAGAGGCTAAATACTCTGAGGGACAGGTCACCCACAGGGGAAATTAACAGCTGGGTCAACAAGCAGAGCTCTTTTCCAAGTGACACGTGGATCGCATACAGCTTTATGACCGCACTACAGGAGGAGCAAATGACTTTAGGTACACCTTTTTCTGTGACTCACTCTGAGAAGAAAATAAGCAACACTTTTTATCTCAGGAAACCAGGAGAAAGAGAAAGCACTACAGCCATAAACAACCACAGGCCATAGTATTTAGGGTCAGAGCAAGGTGTCTGTTGGGAATCCAGCAGGAAGCAGACACTCGGGAGGACTGACTGACAGGATTCAAGGAAGGGACTAGTTATAGAGGTGTGAACTGGTTAAGGAAAGCAACAAGGGATAGTGAGGCACCCAGGGACTAACAGCAGCAGGAAGTTTATACTACTTTTAGGCCTGTTGAGAGCAAAGGGTAGATGTGGCGTGATTGGGCCCAGCAAGCTTTACAGTCCTGGGAGAGGAGCCACCCAAGAGGAGCTGTAGCTGTTCGCAGACAGGGTCAGAACCATAAGAAAACTGGGGGAAGGGAAGGTGATAAGTATCTTAGGCTGTCTTTCTTCCTACTCACCAATCCCTTGCTGATGGCTCCTGCTGGCCAAAGCCAACAGAAAGCCAGGGGCAAGGAAGTCTGTAAGGGCAAAACAGAGAGGTCAGCGTCCTGGGTGTGGAGCAAGTCAGAGAAGGGCAGAGTAGGGGTGGGCGAGCTGGCGAGGGCATGAGGATGAGAGTCGGTGCAAACGTCTCAACCACCCTCGCTACCGCTCGACTGCCAATGATGGTTCTCATGTGCCGGATGTGTAGGCACAGTCTTACATCCTTTCCACGAAGAACCTCACGTAATACTTGCTCTTTACCACGAAAATAACCAGGTTGAAGCTTCAGGGCCTCTTACCCGCCCAGACATCTTTCATGGTCCTTAGAGGGACGCTAAAAATGAGTTTCCCCAGTCGTACTTTTGGGACATGTGTAAACGTAAGATACATTTACCTCAATTAAGATCAGTATCTCTTGGGGCGCCTGGGTGGCGCAGTCGGTTAAGCGTCCGATTTCAGCCAGGTCATGATCTCGCGGTCCGTGAGTTCGAGCCCCGCGTCAGGCTCTGGGCTGATGGCTCAGGGCCTGGAGCCTGTTTCCGATTCTGTGTCTCCCTCTCTCTCTGCCCCTCCCCCGTTCATGCTCTGTCTCTCTCTGTCCCAAAAATGAATAAACGTTGAAAAAAAAATTTTTTTAAAGATCAGTATCTCTTTCCATTCAAATTTCCTTACCACCACCTTTCCCTTCTTGTCAGGTGGCACTGAGTACCCTGTGGGACTTTTTGGATCTGGCTAACAAGAAGCTGAGTTGGGGTCATGCTTAATTTGGACTCAGTGGGATATTGCTGGGTGGCCTATCATCATCCCAGTGTAGGTAGGAATGGTTTCCAGGAATGTTCCTTCCATTCACGGTGCTGACCCATCATGAGACAAAGCGTCAGGACCGGGGGTCATATCATGGTATGACACTGAGCTACAGCACATCCCACTGGATATTGCAGATTGGAAAGAAACAGAGCCAGAGGCTAGTCTCTGGAAAATTCTTCCAATCATCAGCTGTGTAAAATGGTGAGGGTAGGTTTGAATTCTCAGTGATGCCTAGACACAATAGAAGTCCTCTCGTGGCAAGAATATACTGTGTAATTCATTGCCTTCAATTGTAACAGCATTATACTTTCCCCCTCTTTTTTGATGGGAATTGTGTGAAACCGAATAGTAAAATTTTGTGCCTGTGGGGCACAAAACAATATCAGCACTGCTTATACACAAGTTATTACAAATCCTACATATTTAAATGTACTTTGTGAGCCACATAGGTAAAACCTAGAGAAAAATATACATGTAAATATATTTGAAAATAATGTAATAATAGCTAATATTTATAGAGCAAGTAGTATGCGTCTGGCACTGTGCTAAGCATTTATAAATAATTCATTTAGTCTTCATAACAACTTTCTGAGGTAGGTATCACTGTCCTCTTTTCTGACTTGTATTTCCAAAAGGCTGAACCCATTGTTGAGTCCAAAATTTGAGGCGAGAGATCAGTACTTTCCTGGGAAACATGATTAAAGAAGGACTTTTCTTAGAATAAAGCCTCAAGGACTGAAGCAGACCTCAGTGGCTGGGTCCCAGGCTGTAGCCATGACATGGCAAGGGTCAGCAAAGGCAAAGAAATAGCTGTTCGGGCTTGGCCTGGGATGTGCGCGCGTCAGCAGAGATTAGTAGAACACCTATCAGGATGGAGGCTTAACATATAAGTAAGCTGATGTAGAGAAATTAAAGAAAAAAATATCTTGGACCTCTGAGTTTGAGGACTAAGATTTGTATCTGCCATCTAAGTCTGACTCCAAAAATTCAATCAAAGGAATTAACACACCTTAGCTTCGCTGCCTTCAAAATCTGGGTTAACCAACAGAAGGGATATTGGCTTTGGAGCCAGAAATAACTGGCTTCAAATCCCAGTCCTGCTATTTATTAACTCAGTGCCCTTGAAAATTTTCTAAAAATCTTCCTGGGTCTTGGCTTCCTCGACTGTAAAATGGGTATCGTTGTGGGAATCAATGTAAGATGATGTATCTGGAACTCCTCGCCTGTTACCACCTAACAGGCACTTAAATATCAGTTCCCTTTTTATATATTTTTAAGGTTTTTTTTATTAAATTTTTTTTTAACGTTTTATTTATTTTTGAGACAGGGAGAGACAAAGCATGAACGGGGGAGGGTCAGAGAGAGGGAGACACAGAATCTGAAACAGGCTCCAGGCTCTGAGCTGTCAGCACAGAGCCCGACGCGGGGCTCGAACTCACGGACCGCGAGATCGTGACCTGAGCCGAAGTCGGCAGCCCAACCGACTGAGCCACCCAGGCGCCCCTTTTAAGGTTTTTTTTAATGCTTATTTATTTTGGGGGGGAGATGGGCAGAGAGAGAGAGAGAGAGAGAGAGAGGAAGAGAGAATCTGAAGCAGGCTCCAGGCTCCAAGCTATCAGCACTGAGCCTGACGCGGGGCTTGAACCCACGAACTGTGAAATCATGACCTGAGCTGAAGTCAGATGCTTAACCCACTGAGCCACCCAGGTGCCCTCAGTGCCTTTTTTAAATGAAAATCAAAGCTGAACACATTTTCTGAAAGAAGGTGTTGCAGAAGCACAAATTACATAGTCCTGTTTCAACACCACCTAGCTAATATGTTCTATGAACAAACCCAGCCATAATTAAAAAAATTTTGAACTCACCCAACATTTTGCCCCCTGCTTTCTAAAACTGGAAGCCAAGCGGGTAACGTGCACCCATCTGTTCACCCACACCCTGCTGAATATGAAATTGATATAAAAGCTTTCTCAGGCTGTTTATACAGGCCTCGGTGGCTTTGAGGCAGATAGATCTGCTTCAATTAGAACCTAATCCTGCTCACCTCATACTTGTAACGCTCTCTCTAAAACCAGTGAGAAAGAAAAACAATAGTCCATTTAATTAAATTATGCTAAAGCCTGAATTCAATCCACCGGTGTAGCAAGAAGTAAGATTTTGAATACTGATTACTGTTCTCTGCACAAAAACTCCACTCCCTGCTTCCTACTCTCTTCCTGGTAAAGAATGATTCTTCTTCCCTACCCTCACCCCAGCAGTTTTTATTTTACTTAAGAACAAATTAAATAGGCCCAGTTCTAGACAGAAAGGAATTATATTGCTTCCCCTCTTCCTTTCCTTAAGCTTACTGTTCCTGGCTTCTGGGACTTTCTCTCTGTCCTACCCTAACCATCCCATTTTCGTTGTCCACTTGCCTCCCAGTGCCCACTGTGACTTCCACTCTGAGCAGCATTCTGGGCTCCCAGTGTCTCTTTCCTCTCTGCCTGCTCTCTCACTTCTGCTTCCTACCCTGCAGGGAAAGCCTGACTGCCTGGGTTGTCTGAGCGACACTAGGCATCTCCTCTTTTTGCCCACCCAGAAGTTACACAAAGGGTTGTACATGGAAACCTGAGTTAACTAACGCCCTGCTTCTAATCTATGGGGATGATTTGGTGGCCCCTATAGAACCTGCACCCCAGCCCAGCTCTGAATAAACGTGCTCAATAAACTCCTGACTCCATACTGCCCTGTGTGAAAGGGTAAGAAAGGCCTGCTCCTAGCAGTAATTGGCTAAGCACCAATTGGGCAGACAGATGAAAGATTAGAGATTAGGCAGCTACTTGCAAACCTGATTATACCATAAAATAATCCAGGGAGCCTTTAAATAATATTGAAGTCCTAGCCCCACTCTACCTGAACTAATTACTCTGATAGGGGACTTAGGATATATAGATATATATATATATATAGATATATATAGATATATATATATATATTTCATTGTGGTAAAAACACAAAACAAACTTTACCATAACCATTTTTAAATGTATAAGTTCAGTAGTGTTAAGTGTATTCACACTGCTATGAAACAGATCTCTAGAACTTTTTCATCCTCCAAAACTGAAACTCTATACCCATTAAACAACTCCCCTTTTCCCCTCCTCCTAGACCCTGGTAACCACGATAGTACTTTGTCTCTATAAATTTGATTACTTTAGATATATCCTGCAAGTGGAATCATGCAGTATTTATTTTTTGTGATGGGCTTATTCACTTAGCATAATGTCCTCAAGGTCCATCCATATTGTAGCTTGTGACGGATTTCCCTCCTTTCTGACACGGAATAACATTCCATTGTATGTATGTATCACATGTTGCTCATTCATTCATCTTTTAATGGACATGTGGTTTGCTTTCACCTCGTAGCTATCAGGAATAATGCTGCTATGAACTTGGATGTGCAAATACCTCTTCAGGACTCTGCTTTGGATTCTTTTGGATATATACCCAGAAGTGGGATTATTTGTAATTTTTTTGAGAAAACTTCATACCATTTTCCATAGTGGCCATACCATTCCCATCAACAGTACACAAGATTTCCAATTTCTTCATATTCTTGCCAACACTTGCTATTTTCTAGATATTTTTGTTTTTTGTCCACTTGTTTGATAATAGAAATTCTAATGGATGTAAGGAATTATGGTGGTATCTCATTGTGGTTTTGATTTGAATTTCTCTGATGACTAGTGATATTGAGCATCTTTTCATACGCCTGTTGGCCATTTGTATATCATCTTTGGAGAAATATCTATTTCAGTCCTTCAGCCATCTTAAAATCAGGTTACTTGATTTTGTTGTTAGGTTGTAGGACATCTTTATATATTCTGGATATTAAATTCTTATCAGATATACGATTTGCAAATATTTTCTTCCATTCCTAAGTTGCTGATTGTGTCCTTTGATGTACAAAGTTTTAAGTTTGATGTATTCCCATTTGTCTATTTTTGCTTTGTTATCCTTTGCTTTTGATGTCATATCTAAGAAATCATTGCCAAGTCCAATGTCATGAAGGTCTTTCCTTATGTTTTCTTCTGGAGTTGTATAGTTCTGGTTTCTTACATTTAGGTCTTTAATCAATTTTAAGTTAATTTTATATATGGTGTAAAATAAGGGTCCAACTTCATTTTTTTAAACACAATACCCAACTTTCCTAACACCATTTGTTATGAGGAAAAGACTTTCCTTTCTCCATTGTGTGGTCTTGGTAACTTTGTTGAAGATCAGTTGACCATGGAAGTAAGAGTTTATGTCTAGGCTCTCTGTTCTGTTCCACTGGTCTATGTGTCTTCCTTTATGCCAGTTTCACACTATTTGGATTATTATAGCTTTGTAATATGTTTTGAGATCAGGAAGTGTGAGTCCTCCAACTATGTTGTTCTTTTTCAAAATGGTTTTGGCTATTCAAGGTCCCTTTAGATTCCATAGACATTTTAGGATGGATTTTTCTATTTCTGAAAAAAATGCCTTTGGGATTTTCATAGGAGTTACATTAAACCTATAAATCACTTTGAACAGTATTGACATCTTAATAATATTAAGTAAGTCTTCCACTCCATGAACACAGAATATCTTTCCATTTATTTGTGGCCCTTCAGAGTTTGTATTTCCCCTGGCCAGAGCAATTTCTTCAAAGATAGGCACAATGCCTTTTTAGAGCCAAAAAGACACAAGGGATATATATATATTATATATATATATTTATATATATATATATATAATATATATATTATATTGATATATATATTGATATATATATCAAATATACACCAAATATCAAATATATATATATATATACATATATATATATATATATATATATTTGATGTATATATATTTGAAATTTCCAAAGCAATAGTGAGCTCTATTCCTATGCCCCTTGAACCTGAGGGGATGTAGAAACTAAAGCTATTGTCACCATCCATCTATGATGCCTGGGTTGGAGGTCAACCCAGTAAAAGGCTGAGACAAGGGATGGAGTGAAACTGAGCCTGGATGATCCCCCTTTGAACCCTGAAGCCATGACTACTCCTGATCTTTCCAGTTATATGGGCCCAAACGATTCCCTTGATGCCTAAACTAGTGTTTGATTGGAATTTCTGTCACTGGCAGCTAAGACCCTCCCTTATCTGGAAAACAAAACAGTTTGTCAAAGAGTAGAGGTGGCTAGGCATCCAGAACCCAGGCCAGCAGTCCTGGGCATGAGCTCTCAGCAACCATAACAATGCTGTCCCTGAACAGAACCCTACCTGAGACCAGTCTGCACTTTAAGAAGTTGGCCCACCTTGCCAGCCTTGCAAGAATGCCTGCAGACTCTGAGCCAGCCACATCTGACAACTCCTTGCAGGCTATTCTTCTCCTCTTCATCCTCTATCCTGTAGGCCCCCGGCACCAATGTTCTGCCCGTCAACACTGCTCTCATTCACTCTAAGGTTTCCATGACTCATATGTTCCTACTTGTTAGAACATCTAACATTTCAAAGGGACAAAGTATTCCAATAATGATAACATTTCCAGTGATGGAATTTTTTAGACACATAAGAGTAGTTGCTTAGCATTTTAAATTGCCTTGGTTCACTGTACTGGTTTTGAAACCCAACTCATTGCAGACAATTGAATTTGCCTATGCTTGTAAAGCTCTATATTGATCATGTAACACAATGATACAGTGCTTTATGAATCATTATAGAATGCAGCAATTCACAGCAGGCCTTATAGTTTACTTCTCCTCCATGGAAAAGTACAAGGTACTCTCAATAATATCAAGGAAACGTCATCACCGTCATCAATGTTTATTGAACATTTATTACATGTTCCATACGCTAGGCATTGTTCTAAAAACTTCGCATACATTATCTGATCTCAGCCTCACCAATACTTGATGAGCTAACAGCATCATGAATCTCTTATTGCAGCCAAGGAAGTTAAGGTGCAGAGAAGTTAAGGAACTTTTTCAAAGCAGCAGTCACTAAGCTGAAGACAACTATGGAGCGAAAAAACCATTACAAGTGGCACTGGCCTCCAGGGTTCCTCCTGGGCTCCTCATAACCACAACATGGTGTTTAATGAAATCAGGAGCTGAAACATTATTATTTTAGAATCACATTAGGGGTGCCCAATGTGCCATTAAAAAGAGGAATAAATAAGATCTAGCCAGAATATCAGAAATGAAATTTATCACACGTCAGGGACGTTCTAATTTCTGCTCTCTGCATTCATTCATTCACTCACTCATTTATTCAGCATACACATTCCATAAAAAATACTCATCCCATAAAAAATGTTGGGGATGCCAAAATTAAAAATAGAAGCATATAAGCAAAATAAATAAGTTCTTTGCTCTCAAAGAAACAAGAGTATTGGGAACAGGTGTTAAATTATTACCGTAAAGTGTGATAATGCACTGATCAGTCACTCAGAGAAGGAGGAGCCGAGTCCACCTGAGGGTGTCAAGAAAACTTTATGGGAAAAAGGAGAAGTAGCTTTCAAAGGAAGCCAGATCAGGGAGCAGTCATCAGGGAGACAAATGAGATGGCAGGTGGAGGGTCTGGGGAACTGCAGGAATCTGGTTGTAGGAGGTGAGGCTAGGAAGGTGGGCAGACAGGATCTCAGGTTTCTCCTGCCAGGTTGAGGAATAATTTTTTTGGGGGGGTCACAGGTGTTCTTGGTCAGATTTGTAATTAGAAGCAAATCACAATTTTAAAGGCGGAGAAGGGGTTAGGGCAGGGTAGGCTTGCTGGGCAGGGGATTTTAAGCATTTAAGTGACCTGGTCAGATGTGCTCTTGGGTTAGGATGTGGTAGGGGTGCCTCTGAGGAGCTGAGAGGACAATGGATGGGGTTGCAGGGAGTCGAGCTCAGGGCCTGTTGCATCAGAGGAGAGCTCATGAGCACCTACCTTAGGGAGGCCTGCGGAGATGGGGAGCAGGGGTGTATTTGAGAGAGATTTAGGAAGTAAACCTACAAAGCTTGATCATACTGGTCAGGTATGGGGAGTGAAAGAGAAAGAAAGGGCAAGTCTGCCTCCCTGGTTTCTGAGCTGGCAGACAGAGTGGATGGTAAAGCCTCCCACTTCTCTTCTGCAATAGATGCAGGTTGTAAACAATTCAATAATGCAGAAGTGGAAGAAGTAACAAGTGAAAGTCCTCAGGATGCCTGGGTGGCTCAGGAGGTTGAGGGTCGACTTCAGCTCAGGCCATGATCTCGTGGTTCATGAGTTCAAGCCCCGCATCGGGCTCTGTGCTGGTGGTGTAGAGCCTGCTTGGGATTCTCTCTCTCCCTGTCTCTCTCTGTCCCTCTCCCACTTGTGCTCTCTTTCTCAAAAAAAGTCCTTTATCCTTTTCCTCCTTCGCCCCAGTGCCATTCCCTGAGGCAAAGCCACTGTTAATATTTTGGTGTGTTCATTTAGACGGTCTTCTGTGCCCGTGCCCAACTCAGTTGATTTTTTAAACACAAAGAGCACTTCTGCTACAAAGACATCTTGCCAAATCATTGAAGTTTCTAGACAGAATGTTTGCAATCAACCATGCATATCACAGCACTGGGCAAAGTTCCAGGAAAGGTTTCAGGACAGTTTCAGTACAGTTTCAGCGATGACAGGTCTTCCAAAAACCACATCTCTGGGAGTTTGTTCTGGGCTCTGTCACAGACTCATCCAGCACAATCACTCACAGAACCCCAAAACTACTGCACAGCATCCAAGTGTTAACATACCAGCAATGAAACTGATAAAACTTTCTTATTAAATAAAACGTTCTTATTAATGACATATGATAATGATATAATGATATGATAATGATATAATGATTCCCCTATAATACAGGTATGTCCATCTCTAAAGTTAAATATAAAATATATTCTCTTATGTATTCAATGCTCTGGAAATGCCAATAGCACTGTTTGTATGGACATCAGCTTGCAGTTGGAGAATTAGCTATGGAGATTTTTCTTTCTCCTGTCACCTGGATAAAATTACTGATACAAATTAAAAATAAGGCAAATGTCGCAGGATGTGAAGAGATGATTTCAATGGTATATGCAACTGCAGTTGAACTCGATCACTCATACACACACACACACTATATATATATATATATATATATATATACACATATATATGTATGTATATATGTATATATGTACATATACATATGTGTATATATATCAATATTTATATATAAATATATTAATTCCTATCAATATATATATTCAAATTTTCAGATGGAAAACAAAGTCTACCTTTTTATGAAGGCAAAATAAATCCTATTGCACACAGTAAGGTGTATTGGGTAGTAGAGATTCAAGCACTGCTTAACCGGGGTGTTGCTTTAGAGTGACAGAATGAAGGATTTCAAAAATATTTGAGCAAGGAAGCCCTAAGTCATGTATGTGGAGCTACTCCATGGCTGAGAGTAAACTGTCCAGGTTGGTTACAGAATAAAGTAGAGCTTCATTAAGCTCTTGGTTCTACCCCTGGCATACAGGGAGTCCAGACTTAGAAACATAGCCTTTTTGCATCTTGGACTCGTGGTTGCCAGGATAGGGTGTCCGATGTGGAGGCTGGGGAGAACTGCTTCTAGAACTGGGATTATAGAGAGAATCTGTACACACTGGGAAGGTGCAGTAGTGACTGTGACTGCGTGCACGGACAGGCACATGCATCGTCAATGAGATCCCATCCCAGAGTCATTAAAAGTTGAATTTGTTGCTGCCAAACAATCAGACAGATTAAATCATACATACGGTCCCATCAGAATGCTCACAGAGATGTTTTATTAAGTGAAAAAAGCCAGATGTAGAAGAGTTTTCATGGTATATATCATTTGTTTATAAGGCAGGTGGTGGAAGGAAGATGTATTTACACCTATGCTAAGATGATCTGAGGATATAACAGCAAAGTTTTACAAGAAATTGCCTTGTAGAAGAGAGCCTGGGAGACTAAAGGTCAGGGATAGAAGAACACTGGTTTTCACTCTTTATGGTTTTATCACTTAATTTTATAAACCAGGTGTATGCTTTACTATTTCAGATAGGATAGATGGTAGGTGGATGGATAGATAATCGATAATCAGTAGGATTTCTTACATTTGCCCCTTTACATCCATTTTACACTCTTCTCCGCCCTGCCCTATGGCCTGAGAGGCTAACCTTTGGTTTCCAGTTGGATTTGGCCAGGAGCTGATCAAGGTAGTTATTGTCCCATCTTTTTTCCTGTGGGCCCACGGCAGATTCCAGAAGTCAGCAGAGGGACACTGTTGCTTTCAGGTGGCCCCCTCCACATGGACTTCTCTACCTGTAGATTCCAAAAACTATGCCCTTCCCATCTCTTTCAGTTCTCATAGAGGACTGCATCATCCCTTGTAATTGCCCTAAACCCTGCCCATAGTTTTGTAAATCGTCCCTTTATTAAACTCTCCTGCTCAGATTACTACATCTGAGTGAGCCAAAGATTCATTCTGGGATTCTAAGAAACAGAGATGATGATGATGATGATGATGATGATGATATAGATAGATAGATAGATAGAAGATAGGAAGGAAGTTGGGGGGTGGAGAGAGGGAGAGAAGGAGAAAGAGTCATAACTAGAAGAAAATAAATGTGAAGGGGCTGGTCCAGAGCTGGGCCTGACATTCCAGAGTTGGACCCCAGTATTGCTTGATTTTGCTAGGACTCTGAGAATGGAAGTAGACTCCCAAAAAGGTCATAAAAGACTAAAGAATAAAATCAGCACACCAGTTTCCTTATTTAAAGCAAAAAGACTAGAACTTCCAAAGGAACCAGTCAATCACCTGTGCTGGACAGCACCTTCCACTCAACAGAAGAATCCACACATAAACTAGATTACAAATGGGAGCAGACAACGTGGTCAGAGCCATGGGGTTGAGTGAGTCTCTCACCTTTAGAGGATCTAGCTGCCCATCAAGTCAGGTGTACCTGTGTCAGGGACCCAATACATCAGATTTAAAGACCAAAATCTCAGGGCGCCTGGGTGGCGCAGTCAAGCGTCCGACTTCAGCCAGGTCACGATCTCGCGGTCCGTGGGTTCAAGCCCCGCGTCAGGCTCTGGGCTGATGGCTCAGAGCCTGGAGCCTGTTTCTGATTCTGTGTCTCCCTCTCTCTCTGCCCCTCCCCCGTTCATGCTCTGTCTCTCTCTGTCCCAAAAATAAATAAAAGTTGAAAAAAAAATTAAAAAAAAAAAAAGACCAAAATCTCCCAGGAGCTGAAGGTACACTGCTACCTTTTTTCTGTGACAGTTTCTTAAATTTTCTTTGCTGATTCGTCTGACTGACACATATTCTCTTTAGACATCTTAATGCCATTTATTCTGCAAAGGCTTTAGACAGACTATTAGAGCCAGACTTTGCTTGTTCTTCCCACTTTTGATCTGAAAAACATTTTGCCTTTAGGACTTAATTTGCATACATACATTCACTAATTCTGACAGCTAATGGTATTGATTGATATTGAGGGTCCACCCTGTGTCAGGAGATATGTGTTTCCTGCCCGGAAGCTACAATGGGGAACAAGAAAAGTTCCCTGTCGCCACAGAACTCACATTTTAGTGGGAACAACAGACAATAGTCAATTTGACCAATAAGTAAATAATATAACACAATTTTAAGTGGCAATATGAAGAAAATGAAACGGAGCAATGAGTTAGACAGTAGCTGGTCAAGGTGTGCTGTTTAGGTAGGCTGGTCCAGGAAGTACCCTCTGAGGAAGTCATATTTGAGTTGAGTTCTGCATGGAGAGAAGGGACCAATGATTGCAAGGTCTGGCGGATAATCATTTCCAGCAAAAGGAAGGGCAAGGGCAAAGTTCCTGAGGCTGACCCAAGCATCGAGTGTCTGAGAAACAGAAAGCTGACTTGAGTACTGAGCCTAGGGAGTGATAAGAGGAGATGTCTTAAGTAGATGTGCTGGACCACAGAGGGGTTTGTAGGCCACAGTAGAGTCCAAATTGTATCACCAGTGCATGGGAAGTCACCAGCATCCATCCACTAGCAGTTCAATGGGATCTGATTTACATTTACATTAAAAAAACTTTTTTTACATTTATTTATTCTCGAGGGACAAAGTGAGACAGAGCACAAGCAGGGGAGGGCAGAGAGAGAAGGAGACACAGAATGGGAAGCAGGCTCCAGGCTCCGAGCTGTCAGCACAGAGCCCGATGCAGGGCTCGAACACACGGAACCATGAGATCATGACCTGAGCCGAAGTCACACACTTAACCGACTGAGCCACCCAGGCGTCCCTACATTGACATTTATAGAGGATCACTGTGTCTCCTGAGTTGAGGATGAATTGCACAAGGGAGAGAAGTTAAGAGGCAATTGCAGGAGTCCAGGCCAGAGACAATAGTGATCAACAGGACGGTAATAATAAGGGAGACAGTAAAACACGGTCAGGATCAGATACATTTTGGAGGCAGCAGTGAAAGAAGGTGTTAATGGATTGAATATGGCAGGGTAGGAGGGGGTGGCAAAAATCAAGAACAACTCTGAGTTTTGCCCTGAGCTGAGAGGTGACGAGGGTGATTAACGAGATGGGAGAGGCTCAGATTGGGCAGACGAAAGCTCTTCCTGCAGACAGTGTTCCTTATTTGCACCCATACAGGAAAAGAAAAGGTTAAGAAGTAGGAATCATGTCAAACCTACTGTGGGAAGCAGGAAAAAATAAACACCAAAGAGGAAAATTACTTGCCATGGTCATTGGGTAAGTTGGTCACAGGACCTACAGAGTCCAATCCAGGTCTCCTGACTATGCCACGTCTGCCAAAACACATCAAATATTTATAGCAGAACAAATTTTGAAAGAAATATATCTGGAATTAGAATCCTTTTGGAAGCAGTGATCCCTGTGTGTAGTAGTATATGTGATAACTCTGTTAAGCAAAATATTAAGTTGACTAGAATATCCTGTTTTTCTATTCTAAGAAAGAGGTTAATTCATGTTTAACTTCTTGCATAAGAAAATATCTGGAGAGCTACATGCTGAGTGTTGGCATTCCAAGATATTTTAATTGTGTTCCCTTTTTTAGGGTTTAATTTACATGTAGCAGAATTCTCCCTTTTTAGGTATGCAGTTCCAGAAATTGTAACAAAAGTTTGCAGGCATGTAACTCCACCACAATTTCACCCCAGAGTTCCCTCCGCCCCCTTAAGAGTCAATATTTACCCACCCTGGCCAGCCCCTGATAATTACTGATATAATTTATGTCCCAATAGTTTTGCCCTTTCCAGAGGTCATATAAATGAAGTCATACGCTTGAGTCTCTCTTCTTTCAGTTAGCAAACAACTTGAGATTCGTCCATTTTGGTGCGTGTGTCAGTGGTTTGTTCCTTTTTATTCCTGACTAGTATTCTGTTGTACAGATGTACCACAGTTTGTTTATCCGTTCACAGTTGGTGGACATTTGGGTTATTTCCATTTGGGGACGATTATGAATAAAGCCACTATAAACATTTGTGTATAAGTGTTTATGCAGCCATATGCTTTCAGTTCTCTTGGGCAAATATCTGGAGTAAGATTACTGGGTCATGTTACGAGTGTATGTTTACATTTTTAAGAAACTGCTAAAACTCTTTCCTTGGCTGTGCCATTTTGCAATCCCATCAACATACATAAGAGTTCTCAGCAAACATTCTTGCCAGGACTTGATATTGTCAGGTGATTTTGTTTTGTTTCGTTTTAATTTTAAACATTTTAATAAGTAGGTTGTGATAGTCTATTGTGGTTTTATTTTGACTGATATTGACCATCTCTTCTTTCGTTTCTTTTTTTAAGTTTGTTTATTTTGAGAGAGAGCAAGCGAGAGCATGAGCAGGGGAGGGGCAGAAAGAGAGGGAGAGAGAATCCCAAGCAGGCTCCACGCTGTCAGCACAGAACCCAACGTGGGGGCTCAATCTCACGAACTATAAGATCATGAAGGAGCCAAAACCAAGCGTTAGACACTTAACCAACTGAGCCACGCAGACGCCCCTTTGAGCATCTTTTCTTGGGATTGTTACCCATATGTCTTCTTTGATGAAGTGTCTATTGAAATATCTTGTCTGCTTTTTAAAGTTGGGGTGTTTGTTTTCTGAGTTTTTAGGTTTCTTGTATATATTCTGTACACAAGTCGTTTATCAGATATGTATTGTTTATGTATTTTATCCTAGTCTATGGCTTACTTTTTGTTTTTTATGATGCTTTTCAAAGAGGAGAAAATTTTATCAATTTGTTTTTAATTTTATCATTCATACTCTTTTTGTCCAAGAACTCTTTATCTAACCCAAGGTCACAAAGATTTTCTCCTGTTTTCATCTATAAGTTTTATCATTAGGCTACACATTTAGATCTATAATAAATTTCTAATTAATTTTTGAATATGGTTTGGTTTTTCTAAATGTCTTTGTTAAAATCATCTTTTTCATAATGATAAAACATTTCTGTGTCATTAACATCAAAAAGTCATTGGCTAGTCTAGATTTTGTTTCAATAGAAGTGCAGGCATGGGGTGCAGCTTGGTTTTTCTTCATAAAAATCCCAGATCCACTCAATGTTCATGCGTCCTCAGTAGTGCCCATGGCTCAGCGCCTGGGCATTTTACATCATTTAAAGACACAGTGTCATGTCTGATCTGGCTTACTGGTGATTTTCAGCACATGACAAGTCAAAGAGTTTTGGCTCCCAAGTATGGTGATTTCTCAGGCTACTCCCAATCCAGCTTGGGTTTCCCAGCGCTTACCACCCCCTTCTCCATCTGTGGCTGCTCATCTTGGAAAGAGACTTTACAGATAAGGCATTCATAACCCTCTACATTGCCTTGTCTATAATATGCCTTTATTATTTTTCAAATAAGGACCATGCACAGAGAATATATGCACAGGCGTTGGAAAATTAATAGAGATCTTATATTCATTTCAATCTGAATTTCCTGGAAAGGGATTTTTAACCTTGAAATTTTGCCTTGCTTTGTAAGTACTTAGTGAAGTGTCTTGGCCACTGGGCTTAAAACGTTTCGTTTTAACACTTCATGCCCTAGTGACTAGCCTATGTTTTGCCATCCAAGGAGATAGTGCTGGTTTTCTAAGGTGCATAAATATGCACTTCATTCAGGATCTTCTCATGGATGGACAAAATATTTATTTTTGCTAATTAGACTGAGGAAGAGAGACAGAGAGAGAGAATATGAGTAGCTATGGTAGAATGAAAGACATTTGAAGGATTAATTCATGTGTGATCTACCCTGAGTGGGGGAAGAAAAAGATCTGAGTAGGGCATGTATACATATCACTTGCAGATTTGCTAAGAGACACTGCTGTCTGGGAAAGTGAAGAGGGAGGGACACAGTACTCAGGAAAGGGTGTACTGGGAACATGGGCTGCAGCTAGGGCCCAGAATGGAAATCAAGTCCCATTATCACACTGTTACGCCATCCTTCTCATGGTGACTAATGAAGCTCCCACGGGACAGCAATCAGCACGCTGCCAGCATGCACGCATGCACAGGAGTCTCGTCTGTCTTTGCTCCAGGACTCTGTTCAGGCCTCCCCACCCCCTTCTGTTGAAGTCAATCCTAGGAAGTTCAGCAGTCTAGATTCTTGGGGGTCCTCCTTTGGAGGGTGAGACCTTGGGCACCTGTGAGGTAGTGACCACATGCAAGGGGAGTGTCCATCCCTGATGAAAGAGGGATCAGACAAGACCAGCCTGAGGGAAGCTCCCACAGAGCTAGGGCACTGGTGGACACAGAGGCTCTGGGACAGGGGACGGGTGGCACTAATATGCATGTGCTCACAGACCACATGTGGGATCTGCGGCAACCACTGCTCGTCCTTCACTCACGTGACTGTCCAGCCAGTCTCACCTGGGGCGCTGCACCCACAACCAGATGGTGGGAAGAACTGAAATTGGCGCTTCCTGGGAAAGTTCTCAGCAAACAAACAGGTAAAAGAGTAAGAATGCTTTGAAAGCAGAGCCCGCCTTTTGACTTCTAGGAAGGAGAAGGGTGACAGGTGGTAGAAACACTGAGCAGTCAGACTGGGGAGACAGGGCAATTCAAGGCCTTCTTTATGGGAAGAGACTCTCCCTCCTTCTCTCTGCGGACTGACCTCCAATACTTTGACCTTGTGTCTTTGGGTACCACTTCTCAACCCTCAGCAGATGGATTCTGATTAGTCCGGACATCTATTCCTAATCACAGTAGACTGGAAAGCATGAGTCATAGTGCAAAGGTGGCTGCCATAGAGTTTTCTATCAGGGTATTAAAAGGAATTTCTCAAAGAAAGGACCCAGAGCTGGGCAATCAACCCAAAGGCTGATGATGCCTCAGTGTAGTAACACTTGGAATTGTCATTTCACACCGTTGGCTCCTGTGGAGCTCATTGTCTAGCTAATTGTCTTCTCACATGAAGGCCTGCCAACCCAGATTTCCCCAGGCAATTATATTTTTAAACCTGAGGATATCTTGTTGCTTTGATCCCATCCTTGGAACATGAAGATAATCTTGAATCTCTTTTTGGTCATCTCTTATTTTTAACTGTCTCTGTCCATGGTCAGTGCTCAAATAAAGGTTTGATAGGAAGCTAAGTGTTTGGATGAGATACAACCTCTGTTTTTATGTGAGTCTCTGATAGTAATGTCTGGGTGAATCAGTCTAAAGGTCTCTCTTGCTAGCATAGCTCCATAAGTCAATACTCGTTATTTCTGGAGACTTGGTAAGATATAAATCCACCCAATTGTACTATTATTCAGCTCTTCATTATGAGAATATTTCAGGAGACTTTTTATCTGTCTGGCTAAAAATTGAACTATTGTATTACTTGGAATATCTTAACAAAGGAGGGGCAGGAAATCTAATAATTGCCCCAGTGTGTCTGAAAAGAAAGGAGTTGACACATGGAAAGCACATAGGATAAACCCCAGTAGGTATTATATTTTTGTTAACATTGCTACTATTATTTTGATGTAAATCATCAAAGAAATTGTCAGTATTTTAAGTGTCACACACCCACACAAAAGAAAACAATTATACAACAATAGTAATGGCAGAATCAAACTGCTCCAAAGTTTACCATTGCAACACATCTACCCCAGGTTATATCAGTGAGAATTATTGTTGATTTCTCTGTACTAGGAATTCAGTCCATCTATGATTATTTTTTTAAAGTTTTTTTTTAATGTTTATTTTTGAGAGAGAGAGAGAGAGAGAGAGAGAGCAAGCAGGGGAGGGGCAGAAAGAGAGGGAGACACAGAATCCGAAGCAGGCTCCAGGCTCTGAGCTGTGAGCACAGAGCCCAATGCAGGGCTCGAACTCATGAACTGTGAGATCATGCCCTGAGCTGAAGTCGGATGCCTAACCGACTAAGCCATCCGGGTGCCCCTCCATCTATGATTATTAAAGGAGGGGGTCTCAACTGGTGCCTTCCTTCTTCACTTATTTAGGTAACTTTTCCCTCCTTCCCAGAATAGGTCAGGATTCTGCTAAATTGAGGCTTAAGTATCACCATAGTCTCTGTACGAGATACCAACAAGAAACAGAAAAATCAGAGGGTGTGGTCACATGTCTTCTTTGACAGGATCACAACCTTCCTCTACTTAGGCTTTCTCTGTGGCTGCTCTCTGTCATGGAAGCCCAGCTCTTGCACTTACTTTAAATGTCCTCATAACCATCATCAACCCTGAAAATCCCTACACTGAATTCACCCTCTCAGTCCAAATCCACTGTGACTTCATCTGTATTCTGAAAGAACTTTGTTTTCTTTTTCTTCCCTTTCCTCAACCCTTTTAATCCTCTAGTTCAAGCAATTAGCTCTACAAATATTAGCTGCAATCAAGGTCTAGCACATGTGGTAATTTCCCCCCTAATAAATCAATCAGTTCTTTCTGTGGAGTGTGTTTTTTTTTTTTTTTACCCCTTTCAGTCATTAGAGAATTACAATGCTACTTGAGGATCACCAGCAACTTGAATCAGTCAAGAAACGTCAATCAAATTTGCCAGATTTTGCTTTAAAGACGAGAAAAATGGGATAGATTCACAAAGGCCTCTTGTCTTAGAATAGGAAGCTTGATAAACCCTTGTTGAATCCCTCTCAGAGAGGCCTTGGAGTATAATGATCCATTTGGAAGAAAATCAAAATCAGCTTTACCAGCGACAAATTGGACAAAACCCAGAAACTCTCATTAAAAAAAAAAAAAAAAACTAAAAATTAATAATTGGAATAATCAACCACCTAGTGTCTCTAGGCAATACAATATTCTATAATAGCTGACAGGTGAGTACAGCAAAGAAAAAAATAATCTAGCAAATGGACATATTCGAATTCTATAACTGGCAAAAAAATTTTAGTTAGAAGGCAACTCAAGGATCGCCTGGCCCATGCCCATCATTGTCTCTGAGCTGACTCTAGGGTTGCAAGTGGAGGCTCTTAGGGAAAAAGGAGTGAGGAGAGTCCGCAGCAGACCTCCTCCATCCCCACCCCTTCCAGTATAGAAGCCCAATTTTTAAAAGTATTTTTAATGTTTCTTTATTTTTGAGAGAGAAAGAGACAGAGTAGGAGCAGGGGAAGGGCAGAGAGAGAGGCAGACACAGAATCCGAGGCAGGCTCCAAGCTTCAAGCTGTCAGCCCAGGGCCCGACGCGGGGCTCAAACTCACAAACCTTGAGATCGTGACCTGAGCCGAAGTCGGGCGCTCAATCGACTGAGCCTCCCAGGCACCCTAGAAGCTCAATTTTTATCTCTTACTCTACTCAAAAGTTCAGTTGAGGAAATGGTTTCTCTGGCTAAAAATAATTTAAGAATTGCCTATGTAGCCAAGACCATTCTTTTCATAAAGGAGTAAAATGAATGCCAGAGTAATTAGGGAATTCTTAATTTTAGTGTTGGACCCTGGGTCATATCTTCCTCCCCACCCAGTGCTCTTTCCTCACGGTGCCATGCTGTCTCTTACTCTTAGGGAGCAAATCAATGAGAATTCCCATGTCTTTGGAATTGGGCCTTTTTTTTTTTTTTTTTTTTGCTTTTGGGTTTTTTTTGTTTGTTTTTTTTTTTTTTTTAATTTTTTTTCAACGTTTATTTATTTTTGGGACAGAGAGAGACAGAGCATGAACGGGGGAGGGGCAGAGAGAGAGAGAGACACAGAATCAGAAACAGGCTCCAGGCTCTGAGCCATCAGCCCAGAGCCCGACGCGGGGCTCGAACTCACGGACCGCGAGATCGTGACCTGGCTGAAGTCGGACGCTTAACCGACTGCGCCACCCAGGCGCCCCTTTTTGCTTTTGTTTTTGAATAACCATAAGGGAAACCCAATGAAGCCAAATTAGTATGAGAAGACTCATAAACGATATACTGAAAGCAAAAGCATAGTCTGCAATTGTACTCTTTTGTCTATATCGTTTCCGGTCTCACTGGAGAATTCTACCATCGACCAGCACCTGGAAGGGGTCAGGAGGGAGGGTAGAAAAGGCCTAGTTCCATTTTCATATGTTACCAAATGTACTGCTGTTAAGATTGAGAGAAGTAAAGATTTCAGTAGGATACTTGGTGAAAACTTGCTGACATTAATGACTCAAATTCTCAGAGAGACTGCAAGGAAAATGGTGTCATCACTGTCATTCAAGACATTGAAGATGAAATTTCAAAAGGAGGCTGTCAGGCATAATGACTGCCAGGTTCTATTCTATCATTCTCAGAGGGTGGATCACATACACTACTATGCAGCCGGTGGGTGGTTGATATTGAAGTTTGAAAGGAAGCTGCAGAGAGGAGGTGGGGTGGGCGTAAGACCCGAGAGGGACTGCTTCACAACCAGGAGACATCACCGTTGACATTCTCATGGTGATTTGGGGTAAATCTGTGATCTGGGGCCGAGGCTTTAGTCTGAGACAGGCTGAAACCTGACCCATCGGGACATTTTGACAAGATCATGATCTTAGTGCGGAACAAAATTCAGGAAATTTGAGCTGTAAATGGTTGTACCAATTTATTAATTTACAGTAAGGAAATTTCTCTCTGGTGTCTGAATGTTCACGTGTGCATGCACTCCAGCACTGAGATACCTGCGAACCCTAGTCAGCAATCAGAAGGCAGCTGTGTGAGAAGAGCCCTCGTTCTCAAACTTGGCTGCCCCCTGCAACTCCCCAAAGTGCTTCAACACCGAGGCCATCCCCTAAAATAAATAAATCTGAATCTCAAGGATTAGGACCCAGACATTTTAAAAGTCTCCTCCAATGATTCCAAAGGGCAGTCAAGGCAGAGAATCACTGGGTCAGAGCAGAAGACGTTGTCTATGCAGGTTGCCATGAGCCTGAGGCCTCATCCTTTCCACACAGGGGTCCATGCTTTTGCATACTATAGACCGTGGGTTGGTTGGTTGTTTAAACTCGGAACAGATAGAAGTTTGCCATTAAAAAAAATTGTTTTAATGTTTATTTTTGAGAGAGAGAGAGAGAGAGAGAGAGAGAGAGAGAGCAAGCAGGGGAGGGGCAGAGAGAGCAGGAGAAAGAGGATCTGAAGCAGGCTCTGCACTGATAGCAGAGAGCCCAACTCGGGGCTGGAACTCACCAGCCGTGAGGTCATGACCTGAGCCAAAGTCAGGTGCTTCCCCGACTGAGCCACCTGGGCACCCTGCCAATTTTTTTTAATTTGCCAAGTGAGGATGTATTTAATGATCACTATTCATTAAAGAAAGGAAATTTTAACAAAGATTAAGAAGGACATAATTTTACAATAAAAGAACTATGTTGTATTTCTTTTTCTTCTGTTTCTACGGATCAGGGAAAACCCCACTGTAGGCTGAGGCACACTTAAGAACTGGTGTGATCTAACTGCTCTCTATATCCAGTCAAGGCTTATCTTCCTGGATCGCTTACCATACCACGGGTTGGGGTTTGGTTCACATTAAACCACTGTCCCATGCTAACTACTCCTCTCTTACCACAGCCTTTCCATAGAAGTACTCATAGTATTGATTACGTTGTAAATAATTTCTGCTCCCAGGCTTGGAAATATTCTGTCTCTTCCAATTACAGAATATGCTGATTTAATTAGCATAGCTCTTCTTCGACATCTCAAACTAAGGTTTCTAGAATGGGTGTAGCACATGTAACCCCAGATAACCGCTTCTTGGGGGCACTGCTGCTCCCTTGTTTCATTACTGGACAATGATGACAATTATTCTAAATCCAGGGAAGAATTCATTGGGAGGGCAAATAACCTGTGGTGAATTGTTTATTGTGGGTGTCAAGTTACATGAAATGAAAAAGCTTACTTAGATTGGAAACTTAATTTTGAGTGCCTCTTTGGAATCTAGTGTGTGTTCTTCTGTGGTCGTGGTTTATGTTGCCCCCTTCCTCCTCTGAAGGGCCACAGGCATTTTGGGATCAGTTCTATACTTACTTGTCTATCTTTCACAAGACAGCCTCTGGGGGCGCCTGGGTGGCTCAGTCGCTGAAGCATCTGACTTCGGCTCAGGGCATGATCTCATAGCTCGTGAGTTTGAACCCTGAGTTAGGCTCTGTGTTGACAGCTCAGAGCCTGGAGCCTGCTTCAGATTCCGTCTCCATCTCTCCATTTTTCTCTGCCGCCCCCTGCTCTTTCTCTAATATAAACAAACATTTAAAAAAAATCAAAACAACAACAACAAGAAGATAGCCTCTGGAAGCTACTAAGAGAGGGTAGCTGTGCCAGGAAGTCCAAGACTGTACGTAAAGAACCCCTCAAAGTGCACATAACCTTGAGATTCACTTATGCTGACAGTGGCATAAAATACATCTTCCGTTATTAATTTCTCTTCAGCTGATATGCTTAAAAGTGGATCAAGAGAATAGAAACTAGCATCAATATGTGCTTTTGACCAAGTGGGAAAATTCTGTTCGAAGATACCTGTGTTCTCCAAGCATCCAAGATGTACAATTAGTGAGGATTGCTCTGCCCTTATTACTCCCAGCCCAATACAACCCAAGATGAAGAGCTTATCTTCTCTTCAAGGCCAAGGGCTTTGCTCAGGCTAGCAGATAAACCTCAAAATGAGAACACCTGGATTTGAATCCCAGCTCCATTACTCTCTTGGGCAAGTTGCTGGGTCTCTCTGAGCCTCAGTTTCCTTATCTATAAAATGGAGATATCATTTTCATCATCACTTCATACAGTGATTGTGAGGACTAAATAATATAATTTAGGTAAAATACTGAGCAATATACCATGCATACTAAGTTCTCACTAGAAGTTAGGCTCTGGGTCAGAGCCTAGCACAATAATGTGCCATACAATAGATACTCAGTAAACACACACACACACACACACACACACACACACACACGTTCTGTGTCTGAAGGGAAAATCTCAGTAGAAATGCTGAGGTAAAAATTTGTTACTAAGTTCTCAATGTTAGTTTTCAGACATTAACGATGTAACCTGACTTACTTGCTATTTAATCTTGCTCATGAATTTGTCTCTTGTCTCTCTAACTGATGACTTCTCCTAGGACCCTTGCTTTTCTGTGGTAAATTCCTTTTTTTTTTTTTTTTTTTGAGTTTACTTGAGAGAGAGAGAGAGAGACAAGCAGAGAGAGAGAGAATCCCAAGCAGGCTCCATGCTGTCAGTACAGAACCCAATGCAGGGCTCAAACTCACAAACCATGAGATCATGACCTGAGCCAAAATCAAGAGTTGGACACTTAATCGACTGAGCCACCCAGGTACCCTGTGGTGAATTCTTAGAGCAGACTATATGAACACAATCTCTTCTTTCCATGACAGTGCCCTTCTCTTCTTTATAGATTCAGATATTTCTCAGACCCAGAACCTCATTTCCTTGCTAGAGTCCTGAAGCAGCAAAGCATTTTGAAGGAGAGCTTTTAGAAAACTACATATTTGCACCTGTGCCCCAGGAAAAATTGGAATGAACTTTTCTATGATTCCAAATCATGGATTGGGAAGAAAAGGAGTTAGGGGGACAGGCCCTGATGGTTGGTCTAGGGCACTTCATATTGACACAGAACCCAACTCAGTTCAATATTTTATCCTGTTACATTAACATTTTTCAAAATCTATTAATTACCAAGAAATACACATATGTTCTTCTTCTGTCCACACGCCTCTTCAGCCCCCACCAAAAACGAAAACAGAAACACATCAAAAAATGCACTTCTCAGGTTGCTGAAAATCTGCCATAGGAGCCAAGCCTGTTTCTGAAAGTTTCAACTCATCCAATCAGACAAAAGGCTGAGGAAAGGGGAGGCATTTATCAAGTTACAGGGAGGACTCCATCTGTTATCTTAGACCTTTGTTACCAAGTGACACAAGAGGAGATTGTCGAAGGCAGCATGAAAGAGTTTTATTTTACAGACTCTTAGTCCAAAGCTTCCAAATTAGAGAGAAGCAGCAGCAGAAAAGAAGTCAAGTAAGTATGATGAAGAAGTCTCCATATCCTGCCATTCTACTGACGAGAACCACCGTTGAGGGTGAAGGTGCCTCTGTGGCCGGGATCTGTCCGTTCAGCTTCTACAATAAATGCAGCCAAAGGGGCAGTCACTTCTCATCAGTCACTAAAGTCTCCTCTTTAGACCTCACTCTCACAAAAGCCATTTCTCGTCATGCCAAACCAACAAAAGAAAGTCATTTTTTGTATGGCTGGGGTGTTAAGCTTCGTGTGCGCCCTTGGAGTTGTGACAGCCCTGGGGACACCGTTGTGGATCAAAGCCACCTTCCTCTGCAAAACAGGGGCTCTGCTCGTCAATGCCTCTGGGCAGGAGCTGGACAAGTTCATGGGAGAAATGCAGTACGGGCTTTTCCACGGAGAGGGTGTGAGGCAGTGCGGGCTGGGAGCGAGGCCCTTTCGGTTCTCACGTAAGTAACAATTGCATTTGAATTATCTAATACTTTAGGTGCGCTCTCCCAATTGTTACAAGGAATTACTTTTAAGAAGGAATTATTTTTAAGAGCCTTGCCCTGTCTATTACAACGCCTCTTAAAACAGACGTGAACCATTTGAAATACCTAGGACTCTTGTGAGCAATTTCTTCTTCCTACTTTTTACTATTTTGTTCTTATTATTTCATTCTGTTTTTATTATGACAATATATAGTTAATGAGTTGGTATGGAATTAAGCTTTTTGAGAAGGTAAGCAATTAAATTCTCTTAAACATTAATATTTATGCTAGAAATTTTGTTATCTTTTTAAAGGGGGGGCAACTTGGACAAATAGAAAGCTGTAAGAGACGATCTTCTTTTTGTTCTTAAAACACAACAAAAAGATCAGTGTCATGGGCTCCTTAAGCAACTCTAACTTCTTTTCCACCTTGCTCATGACTTTGTACCCCATCTATCCCTCTTTTATCCCTGCTAGCACCTTTCCTGCTGCTAATATTTTTTTTTCTTTTTTCACCAATGTGAATCACTTGGCTTTTGGAATTTAAAGCGGATCTGCTATGCTAACTGGGAAAGAAACAGATGCCTATTTAGGATAGAAAATTTGCAACTGATTGACCTTCAAATCATGTAGAGAATATGAGATGGGTTTTCTGTTCGATTTTTGTGAGATGGAAGTGTTACCCACAGTATTTATAACCTGTTTATCTTAAGAAGAGAATTTTTAAAAAATTACCATGTGAATAGGCAACTCATTAAATGAAAATTAATAAGAAGGCATTTGTTATATCTCTCACAACACACATTCAGAAATTATTATTATTTCAAAAGGGCTGGTTTGGAACAATCTTATGAAGAAACAGCCAGTAAATTACTGCATAAATCACTCTTCAGGAAAGGAGGTTACCAAGTGAGGCATTTAAAATGAATTATTATTTTGCCTCGGTATTTTTTTTTCTCTAGCATAGGTAGAAAGCTAAATTAATTGAATTTATTATTAACATATGCAGTGTCTAATTAAATTTCAGTGCTGGCCTATTTATATTTCTGCAACATTCCTTCTATCTTCTTCGCAGTCACTGGACACCAGCTTTCACTCAACATAGGTTATTAGGTGATACGAATTGTCACAGGGCTCCAAAAAATCCTCAAGAATTAGTCTTTAGCTTTTCGGAAAATTATCATCCACTAGATTTGATGAAGTGAATACCAACTCTTTTCGCTGAATGGCTTCAGTTCATTAAGGTAATGGGGCTGTTAAAGTTGCTTAGCTGTCCTTGGGGGGAAAAAAGAACAAAGTAGATCACATGATTTGCAACTGTATTAAAAAATAAAAGAGGAAAAAAGATGAGTGGAATTAGGTAACTCTCATTCATTGACAGCTAAAAAGCGAGAGGAAAGCTTCTCACACATGAATTTAGACAAAAGCAGGGACCATACAGTGAGTTTTCTGGAGCCTTTGCATTTTGTACAGTGAAACAGAGATCAGCTTTACTCAAACCATAGGACAGGTTTCAAACGGTAGGTTTTGTGAACACTTACAAGACATGAAGCACGAAGCGTGTTTTGTCTTATTTAATCCTCACAAAGCCACATGCCTCAGCGGTTTGATGAATAGTTTTCATGGCCGTGTCCTCTGTTAGCTCTGTCTGTGCCGCCGCCGTTGTGCTAGTCAGGTGGCCTACCCTTTGCTTTTGTGCGGACTCATAGAGTCGTGGGGTTTAGACAATACCTTCACCTATGACAGAATTTCATTTGTCCTTGTGATACTTTGAACATTTCCCCCCACCCTCGTTAAGAAGATCTTACATTTGTTAGTCTGTTCTGTGGTGACAGCCTCTCTGTGTAACCTGTCTCTACCCCAGATGTGTTAAAACCTCATTAATTTCTTTTTTTTTTTAATGTATTTACTTTGAGAGAGAGAGAGAAAGAGAGAGAGAGAGAGAGGGTGAGCTGGGGAAGAAGGGAGGGAGGGAGGGGGAGAGAGAGAGAGAAAGGGGGAGAGAGAGAGGGAGAGAGAGAGAGAGAGAGAGAATGAATCCCAAGCAGGCTCCACACTGCCAGCATGGAGCCCGAGGTGGGGCTTGAACTCACAAACCATGAGACCATGACCTGAGCCAAAATCTAGAGTTGGATGCTTAACCGACTGAGCATCCAGGCACCCCAAAACCTCATTAACTTCAATGAGACCCTGCAAAGCATACCTACAGTATCACTTTTTCTGCCTAAGCTTAGAAGTATCTCTTTCAATGGAACACAAGAGAAAGTTAGGAAAAGTGAATACTGGATTCCCTAAAAAGCATAATGCTCATTAATTTTCTTAAATGTTTATTTATTTTGAGAGAGAGAGAAAGAGGGCAACAGCGGGGGTGGGCAGAGAGAGGGAGGGAGGGAGAGGGAGAGAGGGAGAGAGGGAGGGAGGGAGAGGGAGAGAGGGAGAGAGGGAGGGAGGGAGAGAGGGAGAGAGGGAGAGAGGGAGGGAGGGAGGGAGAGAGAGAGAGAGAGAGAGAGAGAGAGAATCCCAAACAGGCTCTGCACTGTCAGCACCGAGCCCGATAGGGCTCCATCTCATGAACCAGGAGATTATGACCTGAGCCTAAATCAAGAGTCCGTCGCTTAACCGACTGAGCCACCCAGGTGCCCTGCATAGTGCTTATTGAAACAAGCAGCCCTCTCAGTGATAAAAACTTCCTCACCAAATGCCTTTTGAACATCCTGCACTGAATTGACACTCCTGCTACAGGAAGGCTTCACGGTCCATATCTTCACGTTCAAAATGCTATCACCCTGTCAGTGATGTTCTAACAATGCATTCTTTTTTTTTTTTTTTTAATTTTTTTTTCAACGTTTATTTATTTTTGGGACAGAGAGAGACAGAGCATGAATGGGGGAGGGGCAGAGAGAGAGGGAGACACAGAATCGGAAGCAGGCTCCAGGCTCTGAGCCATCAGCCCAGAGCCTGATGCGGGGCTGGAACTCACGGACCGCGAGATCGTGACCTGGCTGAAGTCGGACGCTTAACCGACTGCGCCACCCAGGCGCCCCTAACAATGCATTCTTGAAGGAAGAGAGCCCTCAGATCATTCGCCTGAGAGAAAAGTGTAGTCCTGTTACTGTAAGAGAATGGGAGGCCTAACCCTGTTTTCTCAATAATGGCATCCTTCGAGCAAAACGTAGAGCCCCCAGAGAGTTCAGGGTAGATGATTCTTTCCTGTTTCTTCCAGAACCCAAGTTATGATTAGGGCACAACTCACTTCCCAGAACTTTTCCCTTTCTCATATTCCCCTTAGAAAAGTTATTAAGCAAACATTTGGATTGAAGAAACTTTCCAATGTAGGAGGAATGGAAAAGGCAGCTCGTCCAACTATCAATCGCTTCGTGACCCGGTTCTTCGCGCTGTGGAGGCAGCATCAGTTAATACAGATTTACATTTCGGTTCTGTGGGATTGCTAAATGCTACCTCGCTGACCAAACTTTTCATTTAGATCAGCACTGGTCAACAGAAATACAATGTAAGCCATAAACGCAGGCCACATATGTAATTTTAAATGTTCTAGTAGCCACACTAGAAAAAGGGAGTAAAGGAAACAAGTGAAGTGAATTGTGATGACATTTTTCTTTAACCCAAGAAACCCAGAATACTGTCATTTTAACATGCAGTCAACGTAAGAGATATTTTACTTTTTTGTGCTAAGTCCTTAAAATCTAGTGTATATTTTAACTTACAGCACGCCTCCATCCAAACTAGCCACATTTCAAGTGCTCACCAGCCATTTCAATGTGGCTAACAGCTATCACAACTGGACAGTGCAAACTCAGCTAGAGATTTACTCTGAGTAAATTGGGCGTTGACAGTGTCCATATTCTAAATGAATTTTTGCTTGGTTCTGCTGCACAAGTGTACGTGTTATTTTTATGGGCAGTGCCATGTGTCACTTTTAAAACCCAGATATATAGTGCAACATGAGGATAAGGAATGGAGCAGAAAAACCGTCAGGCAATGTTGTCATGTTTGTTCCTATTAAACGTTCCCTACTGACCACTCTATCTCTTTTAATTATAACAAGAATCTTCCCTGCCAGCATGCACAGTTATGCCGGGAAAACTTCTGCCTCGTTTACTCTGGCTGATTCTCATCCACTTATGGGTCAGCGCTTCATTTTCTAGAGGTCACTAGCATTCATACCTAGCACACAATTTCATTCATTATGATGAAGGGCTGTTTTCCTTTCAAGGAAACACAACCGGTGGGCTTAATTTTTCCTGATATGTCACCTGTAAAATTTTAATGATGATGTTTCAACTCGTACTGTAGCCATCAAGACAAAAACTGCCAGTTTTGAGCTTAGTATGTGCGGGTGGGTTTCTGTTTTGGTGCTTGGAAACAGTGTAGAGCATCATCAAAATAGGATACCCAAGAATCATATGGTATCAATCATTCCTAGATATGCTGATCTATTTATTTCCAAGATAGTTCAATGAGCTGGTAAAAACATATGGAATTTTTTTTTTTTTTTTGGAATGTGAAAAATAAGATCTCACCAATCATGGATCACAGATTGCAACTTTAGTCATACTTTTAAAAGCATTTTAATTGAGACCTTATGATTGAAAATGTGTTAAAAAGCTTAACAGATTTAACTTACTTCATATTTTTTTAAGTTTATTTATTTTGAGAGAGAGAAAGGCCACACAAGTGGGGGAGGGGCAGAGAGAAGGAGAGACAGAATCCCAAGCAGGCTCCGCACCATCAGCCCAGAGTTCGATGTGGGGCTTGACCTCATGAACTGTGAGATCATGACCTGAGCCGAGATCAAGAGTCAGATGCTTAACCAACTGTGCCACCCAGGCACCCCAAAAATCTCATGCTTTTTTTTTTTAAGTGGGCGTCATGCCCAGTACGGAGCCCAATGCAGGGCTTGAACTCAGGACCCTGAGACCATAACCTGAGCTGAGATCAAGAGCCAGACTCTTAACTGAGCCACCCAGGCACCACCCCCCACCCCTTCATATTTTTAGAAAGCAGAGTTTCTTTACCAAATGAGGCACATCACCCAGGTTACAGAGGGGATGCTGAAACTGCTTGTGTCGGCAAGCAGGTGGCTTCTCAAACCTACTATCTTGGGGTAGAAGAGTCGGGACTCAGTTTCTGCCACTGTTACGGAGCGTTGGCACTGTACCTTCATGGTTTCCTGCAAGTGTGGCTCCCCCACCTGGAAGGACCCAGGGGCCCCCCTCTTCACCATCCTGCACATCCCACATCTCTCCTATCACCCTGCCTGCCCACGGCAGAGCTGCCAAGGTCTTTGATGGTACCTCCTTCTAGTAACAGTGCCTACCCCCCCCCTTCCTTAACGGATGGTCTGGTGGGAGGGAAAGCTATGGAGTTCAGCGGGGAAGCCTACCTGGTAGGAGGGCAGAGGGAAGACAGCCATTTGTACCGTTTCGCCTAGCTTGCATGGGCCCTCCCGCCTTTTAGCTCAGGACCCTGTTGTCTAGTCTCATTCGCTCATTAAAACAGTCCAGCAAATAGACTTTTTGTTTTCCTCCCATTCAACAAAAGTGATTGTTAAGCAGCACTGGTACGAAGGGGGAAATCTTCAACTTCCCTCAGCTTAATAATGGTTTCCCGATTTGTCCTTCCCAGACCTTGATAGTCGCTCTATTCAAATCACCTTGGATTCTAAGTATTTGAGAAAGTGTATTTCTCTGCAAGGAGACCCTCAGCCCCCAGAAGGCAGGAGTTCTGTATCATTCATCCCGGAACTCCCTCAAGCAGGACCCACATGGTGCACGTCACAGAAAGGTGCTTAATAAATGCGCGGTAAACAGACATTATCGGGATTAACCTGGGTTTGTGGCAGGTCTGTGTCACTCACCAAGGATGGGATTTGGAGCACATCACATTTCATTGGTTTTCAGTTCTTGCATCTGTAAAATGGGAGGTGAAACCAGGTGATTTCTAACATCTCTTCTAGTTCAAACGCTTTATGATCTATATAATGAGGGGCTGGCTGTTCTCGACAAGGTCCTTCCGGCTTTAAAATTGCTTGACCCTTCTATTCTGTCGCTTGAAGCCTCCACTGACACATTGCAGTCACCATTGTCGGAAGCTGTGAGTTTTGTGTGCCTTTACTCTTTGGTCCTCAAATCTCATGATTTTTAAAGTATTCTGAAATACCTACCATTTATCAGGACCCAAATGAATTTTATTATCAAAGTGAATGCCCCTCTTCTTCCCGGTCAAAAGCTTTTACTTTTTGTGTAGAAAACTACGGGTTAATGAAGGAGAAAAAAAAAATGGAATGTTTTGGAATTCTAAAGAGGTGCGTTGCTGGGGTTGCAGCGAGCAGGGGCAGCCACAAACACCCAAACAGACTAGATGGGGTTATTGAGAAAGCAAAAGGGAAGTCAAAATACAGTGAGAGGCTGAACTCCTATTTCCTCCACTTTTCCCTTTCTCTATTTTTCCTAGAAACTTCTCTGCCATCCTCCCTGAAAAACTCGTCTTTCTTGCATTTGGTTTCATCAACTGATAATGGCAAGAAATTAGGAACGACCAGCGTGTTTCATACTCTCAGGGGATTCTTTACCCAAAGGAGGAACTGAAGCAGAAATCATCCTCCCAACTGGTGAGAAATATGGGAAGATGCTGTTGAGGAAAGGAACTTCTCTCCTTGCCTAGGCCAGGAAATGACCTTTTTCCAGGCAAAGACATAGAAAAGACTATTTACCAGGAAAAATCCCTCACAGAATTAGCCTCGTTTGAGGACCATAGTTTTGCACACATGCATGCATACAAGCGCATACACACACACACACACACACACACACACACACCCCTTCCTTTACTTTAAATTACTCTCTACTCTAATAGCCAGTAAAGTCATCACCTGGGCTCTCCTGAGCCATGAAGCAAAGGCTGACGGGGCTGCATCTGAAGCTCCGTGCAATAGGTCCCAGGTGGGGCTTCTGGAACTTAACCCTGGTGTGTGTGAACTTCACCTGTCGGAGCAGGACTCCAAATCATTTTTACAATTTGCTCCTGTGCTTTGTCTTTGACTAGCTGTGGGTATCTTCCCCAAGGAGGTTTGGACAACACAGAATTAAAAACACTTATTTCCGCTGCCCATTTACTGGGTGCCTGATAGGTGTCAGGCATTTTGCATATATCACCTTCACCCCTTTGGGACATGTTCTGATGCCATTCCCCCTTGAACAAAAATGGAAACTGTAAACTCAGAGAGGTCACAGGACTTCTCAAAGTCACAGATCTAGTAGGTAGCCAGCCTGAGACTGAAATTCAGATGCATGATAGATCGCGATCATTCTTCTGCCACGTCTGTCTCCTTACAACGTGCAAAAAGAACACAAAGCAAGGAAGAAAATCTAAGAGCAAACTTCAGTTTCACCATCCATTTCAACAATGACGTCGGGACATCACAAGAGCTAAATCTTGTATATCAATATGATGATGGTCCTTGGCCTAGCGACTTGGGCTCATTCACTGCCTCTTTATTTCACATTCCAGTGGCCCTAATGTCTCAGCCTCGATCTCTGACCTTTGGAAGGTAAAACAGTCAAGCCAAGTCTGTTTAATAATCTAGGTTGAGCGGGTCACATGCTTATGGCTAATCTTTGGGTTATGAAATTATATTACATTAATGTTGATAATTTATGTTGAAAGCAGAGTGAGCTGATTGCTCCTGTGGCTGGCTGACTTAAGATCATCGCCAACGAAACCCTTCATGGTATGATCTTCAGAATTACTTACTTGACCACAACAATTATTTCACCAAAATGGCAGGCTCTTTTCTTTTTTTAAATTTTTTTTTTCAACATTTATTTATTTTTGGGACAGAGAGAGACAGAGCATGAATGGGGGAGGGGCAGAGAGAGAGGGAGACACAGAATCGGAAACAGGCTCCAGGCTCTGAGCCATCAGCCCAGAGCCCGACGCGGGGCTCGAGCTCACGGACCGCGAGATCGTGACCTGGCTGAAGTCGGACGCTTAACCGACTGCGCCACCCAGGCGCCCCTGGCAGGCTCTTTTCTGAGGTGTCTTGAGTATTGAAAACAGAGGCAGAGATAAAAAAGAAAAGCAGGTGCATAGCATTTGGTTAACTTCAAAAACTGGTATTTTATTAGGAGCCAGTGGATTAGAATTAGAGCATAAATTAAAATCTCATTTTTAAAAAGTGAAAAATAAAAGCTCGTTTTTATCTCTGAAGTCGATCGGGGATTTCATAAAATTAAAGACTTTCTTTTTTTTTTTTTTTTTTTAACAAAACTTATTTAAATTAAACAATGACAAGTAAGTCTTTCACCCGGTCACGCCTGTAAACACCCAGACTGGTTGGGAGATGATACACTTTTATTACAGGTAGGATAGAGCTGACTAATAGCAAACTGTACCTGGCAGACTAATTTATGCAGGATTCGTATTTCGCTCCCTCTCAGCGTGTTATAATTGTAGCAAAGCCATTCTCAGGAGTTATTACCCCAACATAATCATACCCTGTGGATTAGGAGCAGTCAAATGGGTTCTGTTATCAGAGACACATATGCGCCAAAGCAGCTGTCGTCCCTCAGCCACCGTGGGTGATTAAGACTCACTGACGGGGCTGCCTCTGAATTGGGTTGAGTCAGGTAGATACACTTCAGCTGAGAGGAATTCAGGCGCGGTACTGAAAAGATGGCATATTAGACGGTTCTATCTTACCGTGAGGTCTCCTCCTCTTAAGTGCTGGGGTCACGGATTTCATTCTCCCTGACCACGGCAGCTGTCAGAAAGCAGCCTGGCTCAATACCTAGGCGTGAGCTTATGGGGGATATTAAAGGAGGCGAATGCACGGAGCGTATGTCAAGGAATGCCTTTTACTGGATTTTCATAATGACCGGCCGCAGATGGGCTGAGGCGAAAGTCAGATCAAGAGCATTTCCGGAAGAAGAAAGAAACCTTCTCTCTTACTCTCTTTCAAGAAAATGAATAGCTGAGCACCAAGGGGCCAAATACAATGGTTTTTACGCACCTTTTATGTGGAGGAGGACAAGTTGAGAAGGAAGACAGGACCTCTGAAGCTACCACATGGCTTTAATCTAGGAAGAGGTTGCTGCACCATGGCTGACATCATTATCAGAGCCTGCCTTCGTTCCCAGAGCTCCACAGATGGTGTTACCTTCATTCTGCACCCAGCCAGATAAAGGCGAAAAGGGTTGATGAAACCTAAGCCATCGGGTCAGTGATCCATAACCCTGGTTGCACCTTAGAATCACCTGCACCATAGAATCACCTAGGCTCCATCCTAGGCCAGTCGAAGCAGGATCTCGGGAGGGGGCGCCTGAGAAGTGGGATGGCTGAGAAGCTCCCTGGGAGATGCTGATGTGTAGCCAAGGCTGAGAACTACAGAGGTGGCCAGTGGCCAAGACAGGTGGAAGCAGGTGAGGCATCAGAAGTCCCCCAAATAAGGGAAGGACAAGACCTCCAGAAGGAGGGCAGGGAAGAGGAACAGCAGTGTTTAGCATTGCTTCCACACAGGTGGGAGGCTTTAGGATCCTTAGTTTCCACTCCTTCAGCTGTTTATTTCCATGAAGGGTCTCACAGTTGCCCTACACCTGCCTGGCCTCAGCGAGAATGTGAGATCTGATTAATGAGTTTGAGTAAGGAACAGCATACTTGGCTCTCAGCCCCAGAGGCTTCTCGTCTTTCTGAGTCTGCCCACCACTTACAGGAGCCTGTTTTCCACCTGATCAGGATAAGGGAACCTGCTCTGCCCTGGACTGGGAGGCTCTCAGGTGTCCAGCCCCACCTGTGACAAGGTGGGTGAGGCTGCCGAATTCAGCAGAACTTGGTGGAAGATCTAAGCCACATTCTCCAGCACTGTATCCAGAAAGAAAGCTAACATTCTGACCTTCACCTGCCTGTCTCTTGTGGAAGGGTTCTGCTCCTTCCAAAGAGACTATCAGGAGACTATCACCTCCTTAGAGATGTGCCATCGGCCCAAAAATCATTTTAGAGAAGTCATTACAGAGAATGTGCAAGAAATTGCACAAGGGAAATAGAAATGAGAATGAGAACAATATATCAGATGCTGAGGAAAGTGTGTGACAGGTACCAAATAAGTAATTAGCTATAAATCTAACGTTCCTGGATCATTTACAGGAATAGTCACCCACCTGGTCAGGGAGGGGGAGAAAAGTAAAAGTGTGGGCTACAAGATAGAAACTTTGCCTGAATTCCATGTGTTCAGGGGTTCCATGTCCATAGGGACCCCTATGGGGGAGGGGAATCGTCCGTCTCAATGTACAGTTAAGTGCTCTGACCACCCGTGAGCCCAAAATTCCCACCCACCCACAATGCCTGATCATGAGACTTGAAAGTGCAGACGCTCTCAAGACATTGGGTTCTTATATCCTCCACTCCTCTTCGTGGAAATATGACTGCCCTACCGTTCTCATCGTGTTAAAAAAATATTTAAGCGATTACTTAAAATCGACATAGAGCATCCACGTAAGTGATCTCACTTGTGTGTCTCAAAAGTTCTTTGACTTATTTCTGTCACTACTCACATTTACACAGAAGGGAGCCAAGGTATCCAGACGCCCACATGAGCAGTGAATGGCCAAATGAGACTAATCCTAAACTTTCCTAACTACAAAAGCTATGCTTTTTTCAACCTGCTATGTTACCTTTCAGTTAAGGCCTGGCTATTTGTCACTCTTCCCAGCAGCATCTCTGTCCTTCTTGCTTTGGTGTTGGATGATATTCTAACTAATCTTCTTGGTAATGCCTAAATATAGGTTTAGATTGGACTTACTAAATTCCTGTTCAAGACCTGTAGGATAAAAGATAGGACTGTCAGACTGGAATCAGTAATAGATATAAAGGAGAACAAAGTTTCAAGATAAAATATAACGGAGGAAACCAGCAGATAGAAATAAATTTTAAGGCAACTGAAATCAAAGCCATGCATTTAGAGACAGCAAATAAAACACGAATTAATGGTAATAAAGGAACATACTTAGCAATTGGTAAAAACAAATAGTTTTTTTATCTTATTCTTATTACTCTCCAATGATCTATTGAAAACAGCATGACTTTACATGTAAGACACAAATTCTCTGTAAGTTAGAGTCTATGCGCCCTCACCCCCACGCTGAGGAAAAAAAAAATCACTGGGGCCTATAATGTGCCTAAGCGTTCTTCTAGACTCTGCAGATATGAAGGAATGAGAGAGGGTACTTGTTCACAAACAATGAAGAATCTAGCAAGAGTGTTTTAAATAACTGGCAACGTATAAAAGTTGCACCAGTGCGTCAGTCAAGATGGACTGTTACGTTTCAACAAGTAAGTTCAAACATCACAGGTAAATCAGCAAAGATTGTTCTCTTGCTCAGAGAACATATTTGTCAGAGATCAGCTGTAGGTCCATTCCAGGGTGCAGCCACCATCTGGAATGCCACCAGTTGTTAGAAAGAATTGTGGAGACTCACACTGGCAAGTAAACCCTCTGACCCGTAACTGACACATGCCACTTCCACTTAGACTTTGTTGACAAAGGTTGTTACACAGCCACATCTAACTTCAAAGGGGCCGGGACGTGCAATCCTATCAAGAGCCCAGAATCGGGAAGAGCCAGAATTGTAGATGGTTGAATAGCACTAATTACTATCACAATTATTGTTTTTATTCACACAGCCCCAAGAAGTAGAATTATTCTTTGTCAGGGCAAGGCACAAGGAAACTGGAAGAAAGTTCTTAAGAGTTAGAGTTAGATTTCACTAAATGGCATGGAGGAAGCCATTCTGAGCAAAGGAATAGCGCGAGCCAAGGTATGAAGAGCCTATTGTGGTCAGAGTACAAAGGACGGGAGAGAAAGGAGAAGGAGGGTAAGGCTGGAGAGGAAGGCAGTGACCAGAATATGGAAGACTTTGCTCTACCAACGCAGTTCATTTGATCTCGAAGGCAGTGGGAAGCCACTTAACGGTGTTAAGCAGGTATGTGACAAGGTAGAAGATGGACTGGAAAAAAACCAAAAGAGAGGTGAAGAGGTCAGTCCACAGGCTCCTTCATCCAATATTTGGTGGCCCAAACCAAAGCATTATCAGAGGGCTGCAAGCGAGGGGAAATATTTCCAAAATAATCCGAAGCAAAAATCAACAGACCTTAGCGACATGAAACGAACCCCAGACTTCTGCAGGACAGAGAGCTGTAGCAAGTCACTGAGAAAAGAAACACAGAGGAGAAGATTTAGAGGGAATAGGGCACTATTTTTGGTCATGTTTAATGAGGTTCACTTATAGGCCAGCAACAAATGATGTCCATCATTTGCACAGATGTGGAGGTCATGGGAGCAGGTCTGGAGTAGGGGTAGAGAAGAAGGAATCAGCAGATTAGAGGTGGCAGTGGGATCTACAATGGAAAGAAAGATTTCCAGGGAGGGGAATCAAATGAGAAGGTGAATAAGAGTGGGTTTTAGAAAATACCAATACTTATGGGTAGAGAGGAGGGATTGGCAAGGCAGGCTGAGGAGGAGGGGCAGTGAACTGGAAAGGAAATGAGCAGAGGGGAAACCGAGAGGGGGGAGACTTTCAAAAGGAAGTAATGGTTAACAGTCCCAAACACCACACAGGTGCCAAACGAGAGGCAATTAAAATAGTCCTTTGAAATTTAATCTTTTTCTTTCTTTCTTTCTTGCTTTCTTGCTTTCTTTCTTTCAGAGAGAATGAGCGGGGGAGGGGCAGAGAGAGAGGGGAGATCTGAAGCGGGCTCCATGCTGACAGCACAGAGCCCAATGAAAGGCTGGAACTCATGAACCATGAGTCATGACCTGAGCCAAAGTTGGAAACTTAGCCACCCGGGTGCCTCAGTCCTTTGAATTTTAACACCACAAGGTCATGGGAGACCTTTCTAAAGCATTCCTGATAGAGTGGTGGGGAAGAGAGGTCCTTGTAAGAGCTGAGGAGGGAATGGGAGGCAAGGACTCAGAGAAGGGCTGCAGGCATACTTGCGTGCATGCCTGTGTGTGCACGAGCGTGTATGGGTGAGTCCACGAGTATGTTCACAACGGGAGAGGCTTGAACAAAGTGCTGAAGACAGACGGGAGAGGTAGGTAATGGATTGAGAAAGGACCCTGTGAGGTAGAAAAGGATGAGTCTGACAGCACAGGGAGAAGGCCAGGCCTTGGACAAGAGGAAGAAAATGTCAGTCAGAATGGAGGGAAGGTTGGGACCAAACCAAAGAAAACATGGCAATGGGGAACTGACAGGTGAGAGAATTGCCCTGATAGCCCCTGTTTTCTCTTTGGAATGGTAGAGTTCAATTCACTGGATGTTTTCAAGCCTTCTGTAAGCCAGGCACACAAACTGACAGAAACGGAGGCAGGGGGTGGGGGTGATAGGTGCTTAAGAGTGGGGGAAGGGATGGAATATCTGACAAGGGCCAGAAGGGGAAAAGACTGGAAAAGACTCTGCAGGATGGCCGGGGGAGGGGGGGAGCCCACAGATCAGAAGCCCAAGTTGCAATGGGGGTACAGAGTCAAGGGACATGGCTCAAAGAATAGACCCCCCCCCCACCAAATCATTGAGAGAGGGACAATTCCCCACAGAAAGCTCCCCTATGACTGTATTTTCACTGCAGATCCTCTGCTTAGGACTCGCTCAGCTCCGTTTTGTGATAGCAGACTGCACTAATGAGGGTATGACAGCCTTTCTCTGTTTGCTGAGCTAGCTATGCAGTGCAGATTTCCTTGCCGTCCCCCCACCCCATGACAGGTGCTTTCTATTCTGCTATTAGGACAGTGGCCTCAATGACTAGTATCTTCTAGCTCTCAGTTTCTGACTAGATAATCTTGTCAGAAATCTCTGCTTACAGAATCTCTGCTGCAGGGAAGAGAAACTGAGCTCTGAACCAGTAGTTTGACATGTATGTTACAAAACATAACTCACCTTCCTTAGGTTACCTTGGATCTATACATATACAGCATTCTTTTATTTTTATTATTTTTTTTAATATGAAATTTATTGTCAAATTGGTTTCCACACAACACCCGGTGCTCATCCCAACGGGTGCCCTCCTCAATGCCCATCACTCACCTTCCCCTCCCTCCCACCCCCCATCAACCCTCAGTTTGTTCTCGGTTTTTAAGAGTCTCTCATGGTTTGCCTCCTTCCCTCTCTGTAACTTTTCTTCCCCCCTCCCCTCCCCCATGGTCTTCTGTGAAGTTTGGGATACAGCATTCTTTTAGAAAGCACTCTGATCCAAGTCACTCCTTTCCTGGAAGTTCATCCAAAAAAGTTAGTGTTGCTCATCTTCCTCGCCCATAAAAGAAAGAAGAAGGAATGTGCTTGAAGGTGGCCATTACAGCCTCAGCTGGAATGCCGAAACCATGGACGATAACCTAACAGACAGCAGTGCATCAGCTTGATGGAAAATCCAAGTTGTTATCTGTATGATAGTTGTGAAGACAACACGTATGACATGGAAAACGCTTCTATTCTGAATAAGACGTACAGAATAGAACCTCAAAACTCCATTACGAGTATAACAACATAGGAAATAAGTATTAAGATGGGCAAAGATTTGAAACAACTAAAATAAAAGGGAAAACCTTGCTTTTGTATTGGTAGGACTGTGGGTGAGATTTTTATCTTAATCTCCATTTCATTGTTACAATGTTGTTCATTTATTTTCAAAAATTCCTCTATAAACAGTTGGACATTTGAATAGAAACACAGTGAGGAGCAAGTCCATCTTTTCCTAATCTCCCCACCCTGCTAATGAAAAAGAGCTTTGTCATGTTTAGGATTGAGATGAATTCTTTTTTTTTTTTTTAACATCTATTTATTTTTGAAACAGAGAGAGACAGAGCGTGAGTGGGGGAGGGGCAGAGAGGGAGACACAGAGTCTGAGGCAGGCTCCAGGTTCCGAGCTATCAGCACAGTGCCTGAGGCGGGGCTTGAACTCACAGACTGTGAGATCATGACCTGAGCTGAAGTCAGACGCCCAGCCAAGTGAACCACCCAGGAGCCCCTTGGATTGAGATGAATTCTTTTACAAATCTCAGACCTTAAACCTTGCTATTAAGCAGCCATCAGTTTCCATGTAACAGGTCAACAACCCCCAAATATGTTGAATTAAAATTTTTCTTTTAATAAAGAGATTTGAGATTCCATTCCAGTTACCAACCAGGTCTTTCAACTTCTTTAAAAAAAAAAAAAAAAGGTTCCTATCATCCCTCTTGTGATTATTCTATTTTATCTCCATTGCCCCAGATTCTCTCCCAAAACTCTCTCAATCCAGCTTCTATTACCACCAGTAGGTTACATCAAGGTCAACAGCGACTGCTAAACTCCACAGACAAATTCAAGTTCTTCTTTTTAAAAATTTTTTTTTAACTTTTATTATTGAGAGACAGAGCATGAGTGGGGGAGGGGCAGAGAGAGAGGGAGACACAAGATCCGAAGCAGGCTCCAGGCTTTGAGCTGTCGGCACAGAGCCTGACGCAGGGCTCGAACTCACAAACCACAAGATCATGACCCGAGCCGAAGCTTTACCAACTGAACCATCCAGGCGCCCCGACAAATTCAAGTTCTTAACCAGAAACTCCCATCACACTAGAAGCTGCTAACCCCCCTCTTCTTCTCCTCTAGCCCTGGGGTCACCAAATGGACTGTCTACTCCTCTTTTTTCCTTCCCTTTTTTTGCCTTTGTGGAAGTAACTCCCTTCAGTATAAACCACTGACTTCTGCCAAGAAACCCCAGACCCGCTAACCACATCAGACTCAATCCCTGCATCCTACTCCAAGCAAAAGGTATCCATCCAACATAAACATGTCTAACAGCTACATCATGCATTCTTAATGGCTGCTATATTCCCTGTAAGGGGATGAAAATTGGTTCTTGGGAGCAGGAAAAAAACTCTTACTCTTTAAGAAGTGTCTATGAAAATAATAAATATAAATAAAAAGTGTGTATGTGTATAAAGCAAATATATAAATATACTGAAATCAATACACAATATATCTGTGGTATTAAGATGTAATTGGGAAAGGGTGATTAGGAGAAATGTCTGAAAAGACTCCCGGGGTGAGGAGCAGTAATGAAAAAAAAAAAAAAGTTGAGAAATACTAATCTACACTGTGCCAGGCATTCTTAGGTGCTAGAATAGCAGTGAATAAAATAGACCAATGCACCTGCCCTTGTGTCAGGAGAGAAACAAACAAGTAAAAGTATAGACTTGGTCAGGTGGTGATAATTGCTAAGGGGAAAATTAAAAGTAAGGAAAGGAGGAGAGTTGGAAGGGGAGGTGACTGGGCAGGAGATGACAACTTTAAATATGGTGGTCAAAGAAGGCCCTCTGACAGAGCATCTAAGTAAAGACATGGAGGTGAGGGAGCAAGCCATGGGAATATCTAGGGGACTGTCCAGGCAGAGGGAGCAGTATGTGCAAAGGCCCTGCGGTAGAAGTGCTCTTGGCATGTTTGAAGTACAGTAATGAGTCCAGTGGCTAGGGCACACTCCTCAAGGGAATGGGTAGCAGATGAAGTCAGAGGTCTGGCAATGAGTCCAGCCACATAGGTTCTAGTAGGCTATCATAATGACTTGGCTTATCCTCTGAGAGCAGAATCCACTGGCAGTGTTTAAGCAGGGGATTGATATGAACCAATTCACTAAAAAAAATTTTCTTTTAATGTCTATTTAGTTTTGAGAGAGAGAGAGAGAGAGAGAGACAGACAGACAGACAGACAGCATGAGCAGGGGAGGGGCAGAGAGAGAGGGAGACACAGACTCTAAAGCATGCTCCAGGCTCTAAGCTGTCAGCGCAGCTCAAACCCTCAGACCACAAGATCATAACCTGAGTGGAAGTCAGGTGCTTAACTGACTGAGCCACCAGGTGTCCAGAACCAATTCACTTTTTTAAAGTAGGTTCCACGCCCAGCATGGAGTTCAACGCAGGGCTTGAACTCATGGCCCTGAGATCAAGACGTGAGCTGAGATCAAGAGTCAGACACTTAACCTACTGAACCACCCAGGTACTCCTGAACCAATTCATTTTTTTAAAGATCCCTCTGGCTCCTGGGTTGAGAGTGGATTGTAAGAAGGAGGGATGGAACCAGAGAGACCGGGTAGGAAGCCCTTGCAGCCATCCAAGTGAGAGATGATGCTGGCTTAGACCCGGTGGGGCAGTGGGAATAGAGAGAAGTGGTCAGATTCTGAAGGTAGTGCCCACAGGTTTTCGTGGTGGATGAAACATGAGAGTCAGAGAAGAATCAAGGATGATGCCAAGGAAGAGTGGAGCTTCCAGCCACTGAGATGAAGAAGGCTGAAGGAAGCAAGTGTGAGGACAGGAAAAGCACGGGTGCGGTTTGGGACACAATGAGACTCCTATTTAAGATCCCAGTCAAGATAGTCAATAGGAAGTTGGCTGGAAACTTCCAAGTGTGGGATTCAGGGGGAAAGTCTGGGCTGGAAATATCTGTTTGAGAGTGTTTCTAGTAAAAGCCATGCCACCGGATGGAGCACCAAGGAAGTGAGGGAAGAGGGAGAAGAGAAGAGGTACAAGAATGGAGTCATCCCCTGGATGACCCCAGGGATAAGGATGAACCAACATCGCAGATCCAGATAGCAGCCTGTGAGGTGGCAAAACCAGGAGAGTGTAGTGTCTGGGAGCCAGGGGAAGACAGCACTTCGAGGAGGAGGGAGGGAGCCACTGTGCCAAATGTAGACCAAGGAAGATGGGGACAAAGATTGACTATTGAGTTTGGCAGCTCGAAGCTCTCTTGGGAAATGCTATGTCAGTGCAGTGGGTTCAAGAGAAAAAGTGGAGAGAGGGAGTTGCTGCTGAGAATATAGCCAACTCCTGGAGAGGTTTTGCTTAAGGGAAATTAAAAAAAAAAAAAAGGAGTAATAGCTGGAGGGCTTGATTTTTTTTTTTTTTTTTTTTTTTTTTTTGAGAAAGGGAGCATGAGCGTGGGAGGGGCAGAGAGAGAGGGGGACAGAGGATCCAAAGCAGCTCCACACCGACAGCAGCCAGCCCGATGAGAGGCTCAAACTCACAAACCGGGATATCAAGATCTGAGCTGAAGTCGGACACTCAACCGACTGAGCCACCCAGGCGCCCCACGTGAGAGTTTTTTACGATGAGAAAATGACAGCATGTTTTTTGTGTGCCCAAGGGGCTGATCCAAAGAGAGGAGGAAATTGCGTGGCAGAGAGAGAAGAGAAATCCTCAGCAGTGTGCTTGAGGAGGTGAGAAGGGATGGCTATGAACAGTGGTCGAGCTGGCCTAGGGGCACAGCACGGAGAGCTTCTCCTGACCACCTACCTTGTGCTAGCTACTCCATACCCTGAGGTCATGGAGTCCTCACAGTTTTGAGAGAAAGGCAAAATGAGCCTTATTTTTCAGATAAGGAAATCAAGATTTAGAGACTTCACAGACCTAGAAAAGAAGCTGACATGTGAACCTCCTCTAATTTCCAATGCCTGGTCCCTTCCCAGGCTGCCCCACGGAACACCTTCATTTTGCAGAGAGAAACAGGGACTCTTTGACCTGCTCAAGGTCACATGGTGGATTGAACCTGGCGCTTGGCTCTTGGCCTGTGCTCCTTTTCTTCCCTTCTACTGAGCTCGTCCTCCTCCGTGCCAAACTGTCACCTTTGCTGAGGCCCTTGCTCACGTCTGGAATAGCCTACTCATTCCAGACCTTGCCTTCATGCTCTTTTTTAGTTCTCGGCAGGTTTATTGAGGTATAATTACGTACAGTAAAATTCATGCTTCTTAGGAGTACCGGCCTATGAATTTTGACTAATACATAAAGGCGCGTAAATACCACCACATTCAGGATATACAGCCTTCCATTACCCTCCAAATTACCCTTGTGCCCCACTTTGTGGTCAATCTCCTCTCTCACTGCCAACCTTGGGCAAAACCTGATCTGTGTGCTGTCCTTATCATCTTGCTGTTTCCAGAATGTCACGTGTATGGAATCATACAACATGCAGCCTTTTGAGTGTAGTTAATTTCAGTTAGCATAATGCATTTCAGATCCATCCGTGTTATTGTATGTAGCAATAGTCCATTCCTTTGTATTACTAAGAAGTATGCCATTCTGTGGACAGGCCAAAGCTTGTTTATCCACTCACCAGTTGATCGATATTTAAGATGTTTCCAATTTTTGGCAAATATGAATGACGCCACTATAAACATCTCCATACAGATTCTTGTGTAGACACATGCTTTTAATTCTCTTAGACAAATATCTAGAAATAGGATTGCTGGGTCATATGTTAAGTCTATGTTCAGCCTTTTAAGGACTGAAACTATTGGATATCCACATGCCAAAACAAACAAACAAACAAATTTAACCATGACCATATACAAAAAATAACTCAAAATGGATCACAAACTTAAATGTGAACCTAAAACTAAAAAATGTCTGGAAGAAAAACATAGGAGAAAATACTTGTGACCTTGCATGAGGCAAAGACTTCTTAGATTTGACATCCAAAACATGAGACATAAAAGAAAAACAATTGATAAACTAGAACTCATAAAAATCAGAACTGCTTTTCAAAAGGCACTGATAAGAGAATGAACAGACAAGCCACGTACTTAGAGAAAATATTTGTGAATTACTTATCTGATAAGGGGCTCGTATCCAGCATGCATAAAGAATTCTCAGAACTCAGTAATAAGAAACAATCCAATAAAAAATGCACAAAAGATATAAAGAGACACTTCACCAAAAAGAGATATACAGAAGGCAAATAAACTCACAGAATAATGCTCAATATCATTAGTCATTTGGAAAATGCTAAGTAAAACTACAATGAGGTAAACGACACACCTATTTAATGGCTACAGTTTTAAAAAGCTGCCAAGTGCCAGCAAGAAAGAAGGCTGGGACTCATACTTTGCTGGTGGGAAGGTTGTGAAATGACACAGCCACTCTGGACAACAATTGGCAGCTTTTACAAAGTTACACATACAGCATGAGGGGGTGGGGGCAGGTGGACTATAAAGGAGAAATGGGGAAGTTCTTGGAATGGTGAAATTGTTCTATATATTGATTGTGGTGGTGGTTACATGACAGAATGAGTTTATCAAAATTCACAGAAGTATACAGTGAAAGGGGAGAATTCTTTACTGTGTTAATTTTACTTTAATCTAAAAAATAGCAGGGGAGGGTTAAAAGCAAAGGCATAGATGCCCCTGTGTGACTGGGCTAGTTTACTTCTTTGTGCCTCAGGGTTTTTTGTTTTTTAAGTCTATACATTGAGAATAAAATGGCACCTTCCTTATGCTGTTGTAAGACTTAAATCTCCCTCATTTATGTTTTATGTTGTGACAATTTTAAGATTTAGATCTCTCATCTATTCTCCAATTTATTAATTTTTTTTCTTTTCAAATTAGTGCTTTTGCTCTTTTTCCCCATTAGCTCATTATTTATTTATTATTATTTTTAATTTATATCCAAGTTAGTTAGCATATAGTGCAACAATGATTTCAGGAGTAGATTCCTTAGTGCCCCTTACCCATTTAGCCCATCCCTCCTCCCACAACCCCTCCAGTAACCCTCAGTTTGTTCTCCATATTTATGAGTCTCTTCTGTTTTGTCCCCCTCCCTGTTTTTATATTATTTTTGCTTCCCTTCCCTTGTGTTCATCTGTTCTGTGTCTTAAAGTCCTCATATGAGTGAAGTCATATGATATTTGTCTTTCTCTGACTAATTTCGTTTAGCATAATGCCCTCTAGTTCCATCCACATAGTTGCAAATGGCAAGATTTCATTCTTTTTGACAGCTGAGTAATACTCCATTACATATATATATATATATATATATATATATATATATATATATACACACACACACACACACATATATATTGTATAAATATAATATATACACGCATATATATATATATATATATATATATATATATATACCACATTTTCTTTATCCATTCATCCATCTGTGGACATTTGGGCTCTTTCCTTACTTCACCTATTGTCGATAGTGCTGCTATAAACACTGGGGTGCGCGTATCCCTTTGAAACAGCACACCTGTATCCCTTGGATCAACGCCTAGTAGTGCAATTGCTGGGTCATAGGGTAGTTCTATTTTTAGTTTTTTGAGGCACTCCATACTGTTTTCAAGAGTGGCTGCCCCAGTTTGCATGCCCACCAGCAGGGCAAAAGAGATCCTCTTTCTCCGCATCCTCGCCAACGTCTGTTGGCAACATCTGTTGCCTGAGTTATGCTTCAATTTATGTTGTAAGAATTAAAACATTTAAGTTTCTAATTTATGCAATATAGGTAAAGTACCTGGAACATAGCAAATGCTATGTAACTTTTGGTTGTTGATTTTAGTCCTGTTGGTACTACTCATGTATTGCTCTTTGAGGAAGTTCGGTGATGAAATAACGGAGAAGAAGGGCACTTGGGGGCTGGGGTGGTCTGAAGATGGGGAGAGGCAGGCACATGGACTCGCGCACAGAGTGGAGGAAGTCCGTGAGAAGAGAACGAAGGACAAGGAGAGTGATTCTGAGTACAAGCCTGCAGTACTAATGTGGCATCAGCTGCGGGCTTTAATAAGTAACTCCCTTTCACTTGCAAAAGCTAATTAAGTAATTTCTGGAGGCCAGAAGTGACTTGGGCTGGATTTAATGACAGCCCCTCCACAGATCAAAACGTTCAAATCCTTTGTCTGTGTTACAATCCCAAACCTAAAAGGAAGGAAAGACCAAACATACCTACCTCCTAGATACACAGTATCCAATCTCGCTGAAGTGACACCTCCCGGTATTTATTTGAACGGTCTGCTCTCAGCTTCAGCCACGCAAAAGTCCTGTGAACATTTGTGTGAAATGGAACGATGTTACCAGAGTTCTGGCCGATTGTTACAGACTCAGGGAATTTTCATCAAAAACAGAAACCTGAGAAAATGTAAATAACTGTGTAACTTGCAGGGATTAGTGCCCTGCTGGGTGACTTTTCTCACAAGGGTGGAAATTGTAAGAGACTTCATAAGAATTAGAATGCTCCATGTGACAATTTATTTTAGCTCCTAGCTTTTCTTTCCAGGGGGCAAATCAGTGCAACTTCTTTCAGCCTTTGTTCCATTTGGGTCACAAGCCGCAATTTTCAGACAGCTTCACCTAGCTACCCTATCTGAGACAAGGAGGTTGCCACCTCGTTGAAAGGGTAGGTAGATGGAGGCAGATTTTTTGATAACTGCTAGTAAAAACCAAATCAACAGCTGATCGAGCTAAGCACAGCAGGTTGGATCGATTGTGCGGTCTCAGCAGTTGGAGGCTCAGGAGGGCAGGGCATCCGCAGAATAAGGCTAGCTGGTTCACTGTGTGCCCCTAGAACACAGGGCAGGGTGGACCAGCAGAACACCCGTGAACTTTAACATCCATATTGCCGCTACGCCACGCACATGAGGAATTGTTGTACTCTATCAACCTACTCACCCATATCGTTTCTAAATGATGATGACTTTCAAAGGTACAACCGCAACACCATTGACACAAACAACAAAATCAATGATAGTTACGTAATATTATCTAATACCCAGTCCGTGTTCAATTTTCTCCGGTTATCTCAAAAGTGACTTTTATAAAGTGTTTGTTCAAATCACAAACAATATCCATACATTGTATTTAGCAACAAGTCTCTGAAGTCTCCCTTAATCTAGAACAGTCCCAGGAGTTTTCTGTCTTTATCTATCTACTATTTAGGTTTTCACTGAATAGAAAAGGCTTCCCAAGAAGTAAAAAAGCAACAAATCCAAGAGTTTCATAATGAAATATCCCTTAGTCTGTTTCTCCAGAAGCAATGTTACCAGTTTCATGTGTAGCCTTCTAGAAATAGTGTGGATAAGCATGCCTGGCCCTGAAGCTACTGTAGCGTGGTGACTTACAGTGAGGACAAGAGTTTGAATCTCCACCACTTACTACGTATAAATCTTGGGTATGTTACCACACCCCTGAGCTCTAGTTTTCTCCTGTGGCAGGTGGGATGTTGAAAGAATTAAATCAGATAAGCACTTAAATTATTTGTTATTATATACAGTCCCCTTTGGCTTTTTCCCAAATGATAGAATGGTGCACACTTCTATTTGTTTGTTTTTTCCATCTAACATACTTTGATAATAACTCCATATCTGTTCTTTTTTAAATTGAGAGAGAGAGAGAGAGAGAGCATGTGCAAGCAGGGCAGGGGAAGAGGGAGAGAATCTCAAGCAGGTTCCACATTCAGCACAGAGCCCAATGCAGGGCTTGATGCCCTGAGCCAAAATCAAGAGTCGGACCCTCAACCAGCTGAGCCACCCAGGCACCCCCATACCTGTCCTTATAGATTCACATCATTGTTTGGACCATTTTCTTCCCTTGGCTTCTCTGCCATCCCATCCATGGATTTGTTCCTAAGTCACAAGCTCTCTTTCTCAGTCTCCTTGGCTGATTTCTCCTCTCTCCTGTGCAGGGAAATGTAGGGGAGCCCCAGGGCCCTCCCCTTCTCTAACTACAGTTTCTCTGCAGGTGATAGCCATTCCTCCGGTTTTAAATACCAGGGCGAGGCCGTGGAGGCCCCTAGTCATAAAATTTAAGGAGACATTCACTCTCAGGCTCATGAAAGTGCAGGGTTAGCCCCAGAGAGTGATTATCCCCTTAAATTGCATGCCCTAAGCACTTTGCTTCCTCCCCCTTGGTTCCACCTCCCTAAATACCTCCACCTTCTCCCCAGACCTCCAGACACATGAATCCTATTTGGCACCTCTAGTTGCATATTTTAAACAGGACTTCTGCCTTATTTCCCACTCCCATGCCCAAACCCACACCTTCTCCTTGTCTATGTCAGTTAATAGCATCACCATTTATTCCGCTGCTTATCCTTGAGTCCTTTCTTTCGACAAGTCCTATCTTCTATCTCCAAGATATACTCCAAATCTGATAACCTGTCACCACCCCCAGCTGCTATACCTTAGGCCAGCCTCCTGCCTCTTGCTGCTGCAAACACTCCCTGCCCTGGAGTCTCCCTGCCTCCACATTTGCCTTCTTTCCTCCCCCTACCCCCTTATACACACTAATCAGCAGCCAGAGTGACGTGAAGGAGATTGTGCCACTCTCCCATTTAACCCCTCTCCCCTCCCAGTGGCTTCCTAATGAATTTAGAATTAAAAGCCCACGCCTTACCATGGTCACATGGTCAGGAGACCAAGACCCAGAAGGTGCAACAATCTGATCCCAGCCTAGCAATCTCACTTCTGCCCCCTCTTGCTTGCCAGGTTCATTGCTGCCCCAGTGGTGTTCCTTCTCCCTGGAATGTTCTTCCCCAGATCTTATTATAGCCACTTCCTTCTCAGCATTCAGATGCCAGCTCAGGTATAACTCTGCTGACCACCCACACCCTTTCACTCAACCACTCAAAATTCTATTACCTTGTTTCATTTCTTTATAGCATTAGCACTACTATCTGAAAGTGTCTTATTGTTACCATTGCATAATAGCCTCCCAAAGCTCAGGGGCTTAAAACAAAAATTTATTAGTTCAGTTTGGCAGTGCTTGATTGGGTTGCAATTAAATAGCACCTGGGGCTGGAGTCATCTAGAGGTTTTTCTGGGTTGGATGTCCAAGACTCTTCCCTCCCATGTCTGGTGCTCCTCTGGGTCGCCTTTTTCTCTAGCAGAGTAACTTGGACTTCCTGCATAACAGCTCAAGCCTCCAAGAGAAAAAAAAAAAAAAAAAAGGAACGGCTGGTCTTCTTATACAGGCTAGGCCTGGAATTGGCACGCTGTAGTTCTGCCATATTCAGGTGGTCAAAGCAGTCATAGGCCAGCCCAGGTTCAAGGGAATTGAGGAATGAATTCTACCTCTTAAAGGAGAAGTGACATGTGCATTGAAGGAGAGAAGGAATTGATGGCGGCCATCTTTAGAGATAAGCTATCACATTTGTTTGTTCACTTGTTAATTATCTGTTTACTCCCATTAGGTTATAATCTCCATAAGACAATGGGGACCCTGCCTATCTTATTTTATGGCTCTCTTTCCAGCAGCCAGAACAATGCCTGGCACATACTAGGTGCCCAGTAAATAAATTAAGAAAGCACTTAATAAATGTTGGGGAAACTTAAATGGGCTGCACTAAACTTCCCCAGATTGGTCTCGCCAGGTTTGCTGATGCTGAGCATACTGATGCCACATCAGATAAGAGAAACCCTACATTTATAAAGTATTTCATTTCCTCTGCAAACAAGAAAAACTTGCCCTGAACACAACACAAAATCTAGAAATAGATTTGGCATGTTTTCTAAATGGAAAATATTTCTCGTATCACCAGAAATTATTTTCCCACAGCTTGTACTACATGAAAATATTGAAGTTGACTGAAAATACCCCATTTTTTAATCTTGGTGTGGACTAGAAACAATTTTTTCTTTTTTGGTAGTAAAAGAAATAGAAATACTTCCTGATGTTTGAACTCCCCCAGATATTCCCAAACCAAAAATGTCATTTCAAGATAGATTAAAAAAAAAAAAAATGTCTACTGAGAAATGTCATTAAAAGTTTGGTCATCAACATGCACAGTTTTTGGTTTTAAAGCCAGCACTTGTTTATTCAAATAATTACATATGACCAAGGGTAGAAAAAATTCCTTCAACTCTCCTCTTTGTTGGTCTCTACTGGTGAGTTCTAGAAAATAATCCTGTGTTTAAACCTTTTTCTAAATCCCTTGTAAATTAGTAAGTGAGAATGTATTCATCGGAAGGATTTTAGTGATTTTTGAGGTTAAAAAGAAGAAGGATTTAATTTTTGAAATTACATTTGCAGACTATCACTAATGAAAGTTCTTCTAATCTTTGTTTTATCTTTAGTTTTCCCAGATTTGCTCAAAGTGATCCCCTTGAGCATCCACGTCAACGTCATTCTCTTCTCCACGATCCTGGTTGTTTTAACCATGGTGGGAACGGCCTTCTTCATGTATAATGCTTTTGGCAAGCCCTTTGAAACCCTTCATGGCCCACTAGGGTTGTATCTTTTGAGCTTCATGTCAGGTGGGTACAAAATTCTCCTTCTGAAGACAAATGTGCCTTCCAGTGTGTCAAAAGACAGGTCTACCTAAATGTAGAGTTATAGTACATATAGATGGATGTCCACTGTAGTGTTATGTATGATTATGAAAGTAGAGAAAAATATAATTATCCAACAATGGGAAATTTGAGATACACATTATGATACTCTGTATGAATAAATGATGGTGACATTAAATCACATTTTGAAGATGTAATCAAAAGGATGCATGCTTGTAATCAAAAGTGAATAAAACAGTGTATAAGATTTTATAACTATATATAAATATGGACAATATATAGGAGTATGTATATATTGTACATATACTCTCTCTAGCCTCCATACAGATACACAGAAAGAGAGAGAGAGACCATTATATTTGCGGTAGTTACCTCTGAGCAGGGAAATTATGTGTGATTTTCACTTTCTCTCATGCCTTTTAATGCTTCCAAATGTTCAATAGTGTGTATTTATTTATTCACAATCAGAAAAACAGGAGCACCTGGGTGGCTCAGTTGGTTGAGTGTCTGACTCTTGATCTCAGCTCAGGTCTTGATCTCAGGTCATAATCAGAAAAATAAATACAAATCATGCAAAAGAAGTGAAGGGCCAGTGTTCTGCCCACATGAGTTGTAATATTCAAGCCTTTAGGTACTTTGTGTAGCCTAACGATGTATGTATCTGGGAAAAAAATAAACTCTAAACTCAGCAATCAGTTCATCAATAAACATGTCCTACTCAATAACCAAGGCAGATGGAAAAGAATACAAACTCAAGGTAGTGCCTCAGGGTGCTTAGGATATAGTTACAAGGAGAAGAGAAAGATGAGAAAATAAAAAATGTATACATAACTCGTATGTAGCGTTTCTATGGAAGGCCTCTCATTTCACCACATTTCAGACTTGCAAAAAGACGTAGTACTTTGTCATAGTCCCAGGAAGCATCCATAGTTCTGTTAATGATTCCATGTAGAGATGCGAGCTTACAACTCACACCAGCCAACAGTGGATTGAAAATCCCTGTTAGAGGGGTCCCTGGGTGGCTCAGTTGGTCAGGCATCTGACTTGATTTTGACTCAGGTCATGATCTCACGGTTTGGGAGTTCGAGCCCCACGTTGGGCTCTGTGCTGACAGGGCAGAGCCTGCCTGGGATTCTCTGTCTCCCTCTGTCTTCTGCTCATGCTCACTCTCTCTCTCTCTCAAAAATAAATAAATAGGGGTGTCTGGGTGGCTCAGTCGGTTGAGCGTTTGACTTCGGCTAAGGTCATGATCTCCCATTTTGCGGGTTCGAGTGCCTCATCGGGCTCTGTGCTGACAGCTCAGAGCCTGGAGCTTGCTTCAGATTCTGTCTCCCTTGCTCTCTGCCCCTCCCCCACTTGTGCTCTGTCTCTCTCTCTCTCTCTCTCTCTCTCTCTCTCTCTCTCTCTCTCAAAAATAAACATTTAAAAAAATAATAAGTAAATAAACATAAAAAAAATCCCCATTAGACTGTTTCCTTCCCTGACGTTGCCCTTTAACTGTCGGCAGGCCCCAAGCCCTTCTTTGTCTGGACACGGCTCCCTTCCCCTAGCACAAATCAACTCTGGCCACAAACCTGCAAAGCTCCTTCTCTATGAAGCAGAGCCTTGTGGTTAACAGGGGCTCAGTCACCTTGCAACAACACCCCAGCCTCTCTCCATCGGTACTTGAGCGCCCATCTCAGAGTCTTGCCTCATCCACATCTTGCTAATCAAATAATTCACTTAACCAGAGCAGTTCTCTCTCTTGTGGGGGTTCTGCTAATATTTTCCCCACGTCTTTCAACAGCAGATAGCACAGTTCTAAACTGTGCAGCAACAGTGACCCTAAGACGGCAGAGACCAATCTTTCTCATCCTGGCATCTCCAGCAAGGGCATCCAGCGTGAGGCTGTGCACACAGTAAACACTTCAGTACGTGTTTGTGGACTTGAAACATCAAACCCAGAAGGAGGTGTTAGCTGGGGCACTTAGTACCCGTTAGAGAAATCGGAATTCAAATGGATGGGATTAGCAGAGCAGGCCCACAGAGGCAGAGGAAAAGGGCCGGGGAGAGATGGGGTGAGATATGTAAAGGAAGGCTGAGGGCCTCGAGACCAGGGCAGAGGAGCAAGCACACAGGGGCAGGGTGGGGACAGAAAGACCGACAGAGTGATGTACTCTCACAGGTAGGGCCAGGTGAGAAGTGGATGTTGGCTTTACCTCCGTGCTCCCCCAGCATAACAAACCAAACTGGTAGATCTGGGTGGTGTGCTATTTTAGTGAAGGCCATTAACTCAATCAGAGGCTAGCCAGAAAACAGAACACGCGCTATTTTCCCGGAGGGAACATAATGTTCAGCAGTGGTTCTTAGAGTGGGGTCCCCTGACCAGGAGCCTTTCCTTACCTGGGAACTTGATAGAAAAGCAAATCCCCACCCCAGACCTGCTCCTGCACCGGGAACTCTGGAGGGGGAGGGGTGTGCCCAGCAATGTGTTCAACAAGCCTCTCAGGTGATTCTGCTGCAAGCTCTTGGGGACCAGGGCTGTCAGGGACTCATTGCACAGGTGTGAGAGGACCAGCAGCACAGAAAGGAGCCCCTGGGGTAACTCCGAGACGGCGCTCTCAGAAAGCAGCCGCCACTCCCAGGGCTTAAAGATCTGAAGAACAGTCTGGAGTTACCAGAACCTGGCGGCTTGAGAGAGGCCGGGGCGCTTGGTCTCAGCCCTCTGAGGAGATGAGAGTGTCGCGGGACACCCGCAGCCGCTCTGGGAGGGTCGAGGGGCCTGGGAAGTCCCCCAGTGCTCCGTCCCACTCGTGTCCCCTCCCCACAGCTGTCTGTTGACAGAGCATAACGGGAAGCAGCTGACAAGGCAGACTAGAGACGGGGGAGTCTTGACCCAGCATCACAAAGCAGAGAAAAGGCTCGTATGAAGCCCAGACACGGCAGCTTATTAACTGGCACAGCCATCTCGCACTCCAGCCTCTGAACGGAATTCAGAAGAGCAGCCCATTTGGAAGACAAATTATTTGACAGTTCTAACGGACGACCAAACTAACGGTATTTGAAAAGCGAGATGACTCCGAGAATGCAGCATTTAATCCAAGTCCCAGATCTTATCTCGGCCCTTGGCCAAGTCTGATGCGAAGAAAACCTGAGCACAGAAATATATGCGGGAACACACAGACCCTGCGCTTACATTATATCTTATTTATCTTTGAACTTGTTGCAAAAGCAGGCCCTCAATAAAGGTTTGTGGATGAGGGAAGGAAGAGACGGGGAGGAAGGGAAAGAAGGAGCTAGCTCCAGATCTGTCTCGCAGAAGGTAAAGGACAGGTGTTTTGCACATCGTCTGCTTTTTAAAGCCCTCAATCCGTATTTTTAAATAGCAAAACTTTCCATCACTTTTTAAAACAAAACACGTGTCAGGGTCAAACGGACTGATGGTTTGTGACCTTTGGGGGTAAACAGATCACTCTTGAATCGCAGACTACCTCATTCAGCTTCAATATACATACAGTAAGCAGAAGCCCCTGGAGTTTTGGAAATGCTTATCCGAAGTTATAATATTCATGGAGATCCCAGCTCTAAACCCTCATCGTGGAAGGATGGGGATTACGGTCTTATCACAAACACTCTAACTATGAGCCAACAGATAAACACACAAAGAGGGGACAGCCTGTGTTAGGAAGTCATTTTGTTCCTGTGTGAGTCACACTCCATTAAAAACCCCTCTGCTGGCCGGCAGTGGGGGGTGTGGGGAAGGGCAGCTCTTTTCCACTGAGTCTCCTCCCCTGTTTCTCTGCCCAGGCAGCCCTCCTCATAGCCAGCAGAGAAAATTCCTTCCTCCTCAGACCTCCTTTCCTTCTTCTCCCACTCAGCCCTGGGTTCCCCAAGATGCCCCCTTTCCTCATACCGATATCATTTGGATCTGTCTACTCCCTTGCTGGATGGGGACCCAAGGCTTGGCATCCTGAGGCATGAAGATACGGGAGAAGGAAGGAGAAGAGGTCTTCCTCCCACACTGCTGGGGTAGCGGAGCTATGAGCCTTTCCTCATATGTCCCAGTGCGCATGCCAGACCCTGGAGACAGAGAAGGAAAGAGAACAAACCTTTGGATTAGGCCACCAAAGGTTTCAGGCACCAGCGCTTGCTCACGCTATGGCCTGATAGCCTGTCGCCCTCTCTGACCAGATGCTCCTTCTACTACTTATGGCTTCCAGTTTGGTTCATCTTATTCCTCAGCCCTCTTCATGTAGCATCTCTGTCCACCATCACTGTTCATGAAACACAGGCAATGCAGCCCATGTGCTCTTTCTCATCTTGTCAGTTATAAACTGGATTTGAGAAACCATTCCCCAAGTTAGGATTTTAGTAATACCTCAATGGGTTCCCTTAGTTCATTTTGGGCAGTGATTCTCTTTCTGGACTATACATTAAAATCACTCGGAAAACTCCCTAAAAGTGCTGATGCCAGGCCCCGCGCTACACTAATTAAATTGGGGTCTCTGGGGGTGGGGCCTGGGTACAGGTGTTTTTATAAATCTCTCTCGGGTAATTCTAATGCGTGACCAGTGTTGAGAACCACTGATTTAGGTGCATACGTGTCCCTTATTTAACAAACCCTGACTGAATGCCCACTATGTGCCGGCCATCATAACAGGAACTGGTGATGCCACAACCAATCAGGTACACAAAGTCCTACTTTTGTGGAACCTACAGTCTAGCAGAAGAATCAAACAAAAGCGTACATAAGCAATTAGAGATGACACTCAATCCCGTAAGGCTGATCAACATGCTGCTATAATAGAGAATGGAAAGAAAGAAGGGATGGGGCTTTGATGCACTGGGCAGCAAGTAGTTCTAAGGATTCAAAGGAGCTGAGGACCCCTAGAGACTTTCCCAAGGAGAGGAGAAAGCACGCGTGAAGGCTCTAAGGAAAGAGGTCGGCTTGCTGTGGGAACTGAAAGAAGGCCCAGGTGGCTAGGGGTAAGTAATGAGGGGGAAATGAGAGAAAACAAAAAACAAAAAACAAAAAACACCAACATTATTATCAAGACCTGTTGATGGCAGTTAATGTCAGACCTCAAAAGTCAGCCAGGGTAAATCTTTCAGAATTGATTCTAATTACATTGAGAAACTTGTGAAAGAGTTTAAGGAGACATGAGGTTGCTGATTTACCTTTTAAGAAATGTCTGGTGAAAGACTAGGCTATATTGCCTTGGACATGGAGAGAGATGAATGGATTCTAAAAACATTTTGAAAGTAGATCCAAAAGTAAAGCCTTTTGCCGGTGGCTGAAGCAAGTCGACAGTGGTGGCATTTACCAAGACGAATAAGACAAGGGGAGGAATAGACTTAGAGTTCAGGGCAAGAAAGATGTGGAAGGAGGAGCCTAGCACTAGAAATCAATGTTCTATTTGGGGCATGTCAACTTTGAGACCCTAGGAGGTATGTGAGTAGAGATGGCAAGTAGCCAGTGGGATATATGAGTCTGGAGCTCAGAGAAGAGGTCTAGACAAAAGACATAAATTTAGGAGTTGTCAGGATATAGATATTATTTAAAGCAATGGAAATGGATGAGATCATCTGGGGAGAGAATGTAGATAGAGAAAAATTGGCCTAGGACCAATCCCCGAAGAACACCATCAGTTCACTTTTGGGTTGAGGAGGAGCGGCCAGCAAAGGACACTGACTAGGTGTGTCTAGAGGGGAGGAAGGAAAACCAGGAGGTCATGATGTCCCTGACGCTACAAGACAGGGGTGTTTCAAGAGTATTGCTGAACAGTGAGCTTTGTGAAAGCATAAATGGGAGAGTAAATGGGAGGGGAAGGCGGAATGGGGAAAACAGGGTTGAAAACACTTCCTCCAGGTTTCTAATACAGTGGGAGAGAGAGAGAGAGAAATGTACACAAATTAGGGAGGTAGAGAAAGAGAGGGAGCCAAAGAAGAAGCGTCTGGGCATGGAAGCGACTGGATCCACAGTTTCACACTAGGGCACTGATACATGAGTGTCTGCCTTTCTATACTGCATTCTAGAAGTTTCCCAGTTGATGGCATAGTCCCAGATCTGCAAGGAGAAGAGAAGAGGCCAGGTAGAAGACTTTCCATGGATCATGCATAGAACATTCTAGATAGTTCAGTGAATACTCTCTGAAGGTGATATGAGAGGTATTGGCTCAGGCCTTTTGGAGGTGGTGAAAACCTCCAAAATGTGGGCTTATTGCAAATTGTATTTATTACGTCTTCTCTTACACATAGTATCATGTTAGGAGTTATACCAAGCAAGGCAAACAAATACAATGGCTGCCTTCATTTAAAAGGGAGATGTTCCTGATACGGGCCTAATTAATTATGATAATTACAACTATGGCATGGAACATAAACAAGCACAGTCACACATGAAACACACAGACAGGAAAATAAAGAGCAGTACAAAAATAGATGAAGGCTTACATTACATATCAATTTCCATACTCCAAATATCCTGGCCTCTGTAATATGTCTAGGACATATTATTCTGTAACTGTGGTCAGAAACTCTCCGGGTCTTGTTTCCACTTCAGTCCTTATGGAGGAGCTGTTATCTAAAGTCTGAGAAGGGAGATACAGGGATATCCAGGCATCAAAGCCACCGAGCCTGAGCAAAGCTGAAGGACGGGATTGTGGTAGGAAAAGTCGGCAACGACAGTATTCTACTGGCTTCTCAGCATAGACTTTAGGAAGGAGGCCACAGAAGGAAAGAAGTAGTATTAGCCAGCCCGTGATGGCAAAGGACCAGAGATTCTGATTTGAGGTGCCGGTGGCAGCAGGGCTGTGACAGGATTGCACTCCAGGTTACTCATGTCGAGGGTGCTGGAAAAGGTTAATGCACTTTGCCCTGTACCCGGCCATGACCTCGTGCAAGGAGATGTTCAATCTTGTTCTATCACAAGCGCAAACAGACTCCCTTCCTATTCAGAACACGCAAGTGTGTCTTCCTTTCTGTTTGTTTTAGAGTCTCAGTGCAAGTCCTTGCTATGACCTCTAAAGCGCCACTTGATGCGCCTACCCCAGGACCCCGCCAGCCCCTGCCCCCACACGCGGCTCACCTCTTACTCCTCTCTGCATGGCTCTCTGCCTCTCTCTGCCCAAACCGCCCGGGTCCTCTGCGCACACTGTTCCCTTACCCCAAAATGCTCTTCCCTTCACTTACCTTTCTCATTCCTTGACTTTCTTCAAGAGGCACTAAAACATCATCTTCTCCCTGAGGCCTCCCTGGCCACCCCCTTCCCTGCTTTATTTTATTCCCCTTAGTGCAAATCACACTCTGATAAGTGCCAGAATGTCCTCGCTTATCTTGTTATTGCCTCTTCTCCACTGTCTCCACCACTGACAGCTCCATGAAGACAGGGATTTCTGTCGGCTCATCCAGGGCTGTATTCCCAGGGCCCAGAATGCTGCAGTAGGCACCCAACAAATATTTGTTGAATAAACGAATAGAGCAGAAGTAGCTCTGTGTATTTTCTGAAACAAAGAATATTCTCCTTTTCGGAGAGTCAGTTCAAATTAGAAAAAAGATCGTGTTTTTAGATCATTTCTTCTTTGCACAAATCACTGCTCTACTGACATGACATTTGTAAAACTTAAGTTAGATGTGGGTTCTTCAACTCTCCAGTACAGGAGATGAGGAGAAAAAGCTGAACCTAACTGGTGGTATTCTTTCATCCACACCTTCTCTTTGGAAACACGTGACCAAATTTCTCCCCATCAAGACCTCAAAATCTACTCTTAGGTATTAACTTGTTTTACTTGTCCTGCTGTCCCTTTTCTAGATAGCAGCCACTGGTCTCTACAGCAGGGTGAAGACAGAACCGCTTTCATTTGCGGAAGAAATTATTGCTGGAGACCTCACCTTTGATAACTGGCTTTCTACTGAGATTGCATAATTTCACAGAAAATTAGTACCTACACCTGCAAAGCTGTGGCTTTTCCACCTCCATTTATCATCTTTCAAGACTCCTTAAAGAAGGAAATTATCAATTTATCATTCTGCAGAGGCAATGGAATGCCTCTAGTATTTGTCATCTGTAAGAGAGCTTAAAGATGACGTGCTAGCTTTCTGGAAATGTTGGCCATTACTTTAAATGGAATTGAAATTCTAATTTATTATTTCCCACAATACAATCTTAGTGATAATAGGAGAATGTATCAGAGCTTTTTTTTTTTTTTTTTTTTTCACCTTTGAGGACACATTTCCCCTGAAGCCCACGGTACCCTGGACTCACAGAGATCCTGGCAGGCTGTTCTCACCCATCACGGCATAGTCACCCTCACGATCAGCCAGGGACGAAGAGGCAGCTCTCTTGTTGGCCGTGACCTTTGCTCCCTATATTGTAAGGACTGGAGGAGAGAGGCGTCCAGCTCCGCAGTCCCAGAGAGCTGCCAGAGACAGTCATGAGTGTGCAATGTCTAGCACATTACAAATGTTTGTTAATTGACTGGTAATTCATTGTGTGACAGCTCTATAACTCAGCTATCCTTTTCAGTCAGGGATTAACTCAGTAATCAGTCATTAAAGGGGGAAATAAATATTACAGTACCAGCCAGATGGCAGGGCAATCAAACACATAAAGGAAAATGGCTGGTCTCTGGGTAAGACGCATGACAGCAAAACGTGGGTCCTGTGCCTGGTTATGTCCCAAATTCTAGCTGGAGCACGTCTTGGCAGGCTTTCTTACATCTAATGTACTCGAACCTTCCTCATGAGCAGGAGCGGTGTTGGTCAGACAAACACGTGAGGCATCTGTCCAAAGGGCCCCGGCTGAGTTTGGACTCCTGGGGAACATGGATAGCTGGGAAAAGGAAGAAGGAAGCACGCAGGCCTGATCCTAACATTTGTGAGGCCTTGAGCAAGACTATTAATGACAGTCCACATACCACATGTCTGAACATTTGAAAGTCATAAGCTAATAAACTATTCAATGAGACATGCTCTATCCGTCTGCCTTGACAACATCTCCCCATAAGGACCTGGAAGGCCACATTCACATTTAAAATTCTGGACCTGAATGCGGTGACAGAGAAGAGCTGGCCCCTGTCTGTCCACTTCCCTCCTCTTGCTTGGTTCTATCCATACTGCAAAGGGCCCCACGTATACACTCTACTGTGTATCTGAGCTCTGACTGCACCCTCACAGTAGCTGTTCCTTGACCATCTTCAGGCCTCAGGGCTGTGCAACACCAGCCACAAAGTCTGCCCTTAGAGCGACTGCTCCAAAGAAGACAGATACCCATGCAGCCCTGGAAATGCACTCAGGGCCATTCGGGGAGAAAGTCCCAGGTCCCAGGAGCATGAGCTAGAATATGGGTGAGGGACTCAAGATGGGCTCATCCCATTGACCCGCACCGGAGGGTCTCTTTCTAGAAGAGAGAGAGCAGCACCCTCTAAATGTGGGACCCAGAGCAAGGAGCCCCCTTGCTGGGGACTAAGGGCCATATTGGAAAAGTGCTAAGCCCTATTCCCACCATCACCCCCTTCCCTTACACACCTCTCCCCGTGTGCCTGGCATCCAGGCCACAAAGAGAAGATACGTTTCATGTGTATCTTTTGGTCCATAGGTTGTAGTTATCCTTGGTCCCACATCTCTTTTAGAGCCATGGACAGAGAGAAGCAAAGATACCCTAACATCACAGTAAGTTGTTTCCCTTCACATCTCTTCACAGTCACAGGGTTGGCAAAAATTCAAGTGAGGTTATTGTGCTCCGACTCTGAAATGACAAAGTTGACCCCATGGTCAACTCCAGAATCCAGAACAGAATCTCAGACCATCCTCTCAACTACTGGACCATGCGCTCTGTTTTGGGAGCTTGCACGCTTGGATGACTAGCTATGGTGAAAGGCTGCGAGTCTTAAGATACCCCAAGCAACCTTTACTTCAGGAATTTGAAATGCAGTCTCACTATGATGCTGTCTCCCTAACAAAGTAATACCTCTAAAATATTTAACAACTCGAAAAGGAAACCTAGCTTGAATTTTCCTTTCAAGCAGGAAGGAAATAACAGTGTTTCGCTTCTGTCTGAAATTCACCATCTCCTCAGACAAAGAAAGTTCTTCTGGTAAAAGCAATGGCATTTTCTCCACAATTTTCAAATGAAAGATAAAGAGAAAACAGCATTGCAGCCTTTTTGTTGGATCTAACAAGAAAGGAATAATACGATTTTGCCAGGGGAGAGCTCTGGTTTTAAGCTCCGAATACAAAAATAGGCTGACGAATTTTACAAAGGAATACTCTCAACTACTGCGCTGAGGCTGGTGAGAAGTGAAGTTTCAAGAGAACTGCATCATTTGATTATTTGGGGGTATATTACGATGATGATCAAGCGGATGGGTCAGCCCTATGCAAAATTCTAAAATGAAAGAAATGGGATAGGTCCTTCCCTGCCCTTCACCTCTTACTCCCACAAGATCCTGTCTCTACCTCGATCCCAATGCAAACCCGACCTTTAGAAAAGGAATGGGGGCCATCATTTGCATTATAGCTCCTCATGGCCAGACCACTCCCCACACCGGTCCAGCCTCCCTTTGCTCAGCTAACTTTTCCTACAGCTACTTCCAAGGAACCTTCCATGATGCTGCCCACCCTCTCAGTAATAGCCACCTGTACCTCCCTTGCTATTACACTCACTGAAATCGGTTTACAATTGTCTTATGTGTGTTCCCTACCCTATTCTATTCTCTGTTAGAGCAGAAACCATATGTATTTTCTTTAACGTTTACATATCCACCATTATCCCTGAGCTTGGCACATAGCACGCCGAGTGGAATCAATGAATGAGTGAATTAATGAATGGGTACTGAAGCCAGTATATTGCTGCTCCCAGGGTATCTGAATAAACTTTAACTGAAGGGCAAAAAGCACTTACCCATTCTAAAGGAGTCATAAACCTAATGGGAGAGTATTTGGAGGAACAAGAGCCTGTACTATATTCTTTTGGGGGGCTTATCTGAAACAGTCAGGGTTTTTTGGGGTGGGGGGGTGGGGGGGGTAAGGGATTGTGGCAAGGACTTGCAAGATGAAAAGAGTACATAAAAAGCGTAGGAATAGCTACTGATTAGTAAGCATTTATGTGTATCAATTCTAATGACAAGTGCTAATTGTGCATCATCTCCATTATTCACATTTTAGAGATGAGAAAATTGAGACTTGGAGATTAAAATTGCCTAATTTCACAGAGTAAGTGGAGGAATCAGGGTCCGAATCCAAACTGGTTTGACCCAAGTTAGAAGACCATCTCAGCAAGTCTCCTATTAACTCGACCCCCCACTGAGGTGGCCCGGGATGCAACACTAGCTGTGGAAGGCCTGGGCACCTTGCTATCCACTTACCACCTGCTTCTGTCCTCTGTGCCACCCACCCATCTGGGGGTCTCCCATTCTCCATCTTCAGGGAGAGGGCCTCTCAGAACTTCTAGGCACCACTCAGTATGGAGTGCCCCTGTCCTGCAAGGAGATCACCCACACCACAGCTTTAAGATTAGATTAGGCTACCAATGAGTAGTACATGAGGGAAAAATAATAATAGTGGATTAAACAAAATAGATATTTATTTTTCTTCCACATAAAAACCTAGAGTTTGAAGTCTAGGGTTGGCCTGGTAGCTCCAGGTGTCTGAAATCCATACTCCTCCATTCTTGTTTTTCTATAGTACATGGCTTCCATTCTATAGTACATGGCCACCTGGTCCAAAATGTCTGCTGGAGCTCCAGCCATTGCATCCATATTTCAGCTACAGGAAGGAGGAAGGGGGAGAAGACAGGGCAGCCATCTGATACATGCATACTTCAAGGAAACTTTCCTGCCCTCACCCCGCCCCTCTCAACCAAAGAGTGAGGCCTTTATTCAAGGCAGCCACACACACCCAGGTAAAAATCCCGAGTTTTGTTAGACACAAGGAGAACAGATACTGTTGCCTCAATGCTTTATGTATGGCTCCCTTTGCTCAGGGACTCCTCTGGGCAGCCGTGGCCAGGTGGGAGCTGGAGGAGAGAGGAGCCCTTCTGAGGGAGAGGTCATGGAACTCTTCTGAAGGAAGCCCTAGGCCCTTTCATAAGGGGGCTGCATGGCTGGAATTTTTTCTGCATGGTCTGTGAAGTACAGAGAAATTTGTTCTCTTAAAGTCACATCACAGCAGTGGCTGCTTTGTAGCCGGATCCCACCATTGTGCTTTGAAGGTGCCCAGCCAGCCATTCAGCCCACTCATCACACAGAGAGGAACATCTCCCAGTCTTCGTGACATCAGCTAGATTCTACCCTCCCCACCTCCACCAAATCTTCTTTGCTCACGGACATAACTCAGGCCCCCCGCCCATCACTTGGAGAATCAGGCTCATGATTACAAATGTGAAATGCTATATTTTTGGAGAAGGATGCCAACGAGGGTGATGGTAAAGGCTTTCTTTAGTTTCCACACTGACCCTCTTCCCTGCCCCTTACAATCGGGAAATATTTGTGACAACACATTGTTTGCTCCTTCTGTTGCAGGCTCCTGTGGCTGTCTTGTCATGATACTGTTTGCCTCTGAAGTGAAAATCCACCACCTCTCAGAAAAAATCGCAAATGATAAAGAAGGGACTTACGCCTACAAAACGCAAAGTGAAAAATACACCGCTTCGTTCTGGGTTGTTTTCATTTGCTTTTTTGTTCATTTTTTGAATGGGCTCTTAATACGACTTGCTGGATTTCAGTTTCCTTTTGCAAAATCTAAAGACACGGAGACGACCAATGTAGCTGCAGATCTAATGTACTGAAAGGCAACTATTCCTGTGATCTGACAAGTAAGGGAGTCGACTTGCTCTGGTCACTTGGAAATGGTTAATTTTGTCCATCCTTTCAGATGCACAAATGAAAGCATCCAAGCCCTCCGTGGCAATGTTTACAAATGAGGTACTAAGGATACAGGCTCAGTAAGGGGAGCAGAAGGAAGGTTTGAGAAGGTTGTTTTACTTCATGGGAACTGCGTGCTTAAAGCTCTTGACTAGAAGGGACAAATTGTTACCCTATGTACGCATCAAAGTGTAAAATGCCTGCTCCATCAGGAAGGAATGAAAAGGCGTGGGGACTATGTTTTAATACAAACAAATACGATTTCTGATACATCCACACATTTGTTGCCAGAGATGCCAGGAAATAAAGCTGGAATGGCTTTCCTAAAATGATAGTGCACTAAGTGAGCATTGATGAAAAGTATCCACATGCTTTTTTTTTTTTTTTAAGTTCATTTAAAGCACAGTCTTATTATCCATGCTGTTGGTCAAAATTTGCAAACCTCTAAATGGAAAAAAAAAAAAAGGCGGGTGGGGAAACACAGTACTTTAAACAGACATACTTGCTGGGACCACTGACGAATCATGCAAAATGACTCTTCTTAGTAAACTTAATGCAAATGACTCACTGGGGCTGTTGTTTCTAACTTTAGTGTCTTTAAGCACTAATTCCCACTTATGAAAATTACATTACATTCTGGGATTGTGATGGTATCACTACATCTCGGTTTTGGGCCTGGCTGTCACAAAGCATGACCCAAGCCCATTTTCTTTTTCCTGAATTACCCATGAAATTGACCTGCAGCTGACCAAAGACCGCAAGTGAGTCCAAACAGACACTTCCTCTGTCCCTGACCTGCTGCCCTCAAGAAAGCGCTCAGGAAGAAGCAGAGAATGACAGAGAATACACCACCAGGCCCCTCGCCACTGGGTACTTAGCCGCCATACAAGAGGTTCTGAAAGTGCTCACTTAAAAAAAAAATACTTTTTCCCTTTTGGAACAATTTACAAGAAACAAATGACTACTTATATCCCTGATAAGTAACTTGCTGTGTTGGTGATCCGTGGCCCATAGGCTGACATCAGAATACACCTTTACTTTCCAGATGCCTGTCCCCACGCCTTCATTCAGGAAATACACCCGGAGAATTTCTAGAAGACCACAAGTCAGTCTGGCAATGAAAGGATGTTAATTCTAGCTCAGGCTAGTGGAGTCCAGTGCTGGAAGTCTTCACGCAACAGTTAAACACAGAAGCCTCCGTAGCTGGGAGGGGGCAGGAAGGCCCAAGGACCTTCCCCACGCGGTAATTGGCCTGAGATCCTGGAAAGCCAGGCCCCCACATTCTCATTTGACCTCTCTCTCTTCTCAGAGGTTTGAAAAACTTCTAACACCACGCTTTCTTCAGGAAACAAGTCCCCAGTTGTTCTCTCTTCTGTAAAAAGAGAAAAGTCGGAGCAGCGGCTGAAAATCTAATGAGAACCTAATAGGCGAACTAACAATGGTCCCCGGATGGGAAGTTGAGGCAGGGCTGCTGGTCCCTGCAAATCGTGCCACACACAAAAATAAAGCAAGATATAATCTGGGCCCTCAGAAGAGTGCGCTTACATTGTGTCCCTTTCTTCTCTCCGATGAAATGTGTGGTTCCAGTGGCCTGTGACCCTTAGAAGAGGGATCTGGCCAGGACTCCTTTTGTGGCTCCCTCTATGGGGATCAAAGGCGCCGAAGAGTGACACTCATTATGCTGTGTCCGACCTCCCTCCCCAGGTGGCAGCCAGCATCCTCACATTCTCTCAGGGATGCGGGGCCCCCTGCTGGCTCTAGGGCTGCAAACACAGTTCCACGGTCTGTTGGTCGGTTTCCTTTCCACTTGTCTGCAGCCGCCCTCATCAGCTCGGAGAATACCCAGGCTCATCACGCCAGGGTGGGGGTGGGGGTGGGGGTGGGGGTGGGGGGAGGAACGGGGAGGAGCTATGAAAGCCGTCCCAAGTCGTTCGGGGTACCCCCTGCAGTGAACGTGCAAGACACGTTCACTGCCATAGGAGGAAGCTTCGGGACTAAACAAGTGCAGACAGGGCGGGCTACAGGAGGAGGAGGGCGCCTCACCTCTGTGCGCTTTCCACAAAGGTCTTTTGCTCTCATGGCCCCATCTGCTCCCTCAGAACAGCTGCTCTCAAGTCACTTCACAAGCATTCAGGGCGGATCAATCTGGCTGGTGGCTCACACATTACACAATCTTAGGGCGATTCCTCTCCTCTCCCTCTGCCCGTGTTTTTAGGGAGAGCCTGGTGGGGGGCTGCCCCCTCCCAACTCTGGTGGAGGGACAGTATCAGGGTTCGCGGGGGCAGTATCAGGGTGCACCAGCTTCGAGGGAAGCGCGAGTTGCCATTAGAACGGATATGGTCCGGACCATTTACTGATGGAAACCTGAGTAAGAGGCAAGGGAGAGACTCTGGGGGCCGGAAATCAGGGTGCTTTAACCTCTCTCTCAATTGTCCCCAACTTCTCCCCTTCCAGCAAGATCCAGTACAGGTAAAAGTGTGGTTGTTACAGAAATGCTTCGTCAAGGCCAGTCCCAAGCCATCGGCCTGGTTTTTCTAACTCCCTTGCTGTCCCCCATCCTTCTATTTAGATGTTTGGAGCCTGCACTGTGTGGGTGCTCAGTGTTTGATCTGGTGGCATACCAGTTCTCAACCCCTTTCAACATGGCAGTCGTTTCTGGATCAGGGGTGATGGCTGGTTCAGCAGATAAGGCGCCTCCTCCAAGTGGCAAGGGACAAAGCAATGCTGGTCAGTTTAGAGAAACAGGTACCTGCTCCTTGAAACTAGAGAGAGAAAGACTCGGCAGGCGTGGGGCCCTGGCTTCTGGGATGAAGTTTCCCCTCAGGAAACACCTTCTTGCTCCTAAAAGTGCTACTGTAAATTTAATAAGTGTATGCTCTGATTTACAGACTTCGTGACCATCCCTCCCCAACCCCCCCACCTGCACCCCCACCGCCACTCTCCCTTAGATAACATCTAAGTGTACATCTACAGGTACGTCTATAGTGTCCCGCCCAGAGCTGGGACTCACCAACCTATTCGGAAAGACTGAATGAGTCCGAGGCTGAGCGGACGACCTAAGTTAGAAATCTCCAGAGAGCGTTGCCTACGGAGCCTATCCGACAGTATTCGGCAGTGGTTGTAGAGACCCCGTGGGAATAGCCGTGCTGTGGTGAAAACCACCCGACAATTAAAAGGCAAGTGTCTCAAAGGATTATGTCTCTTTGCTAGAATCTTGGTGTAAGGGGCCTCGATCTGCTCTGAAAGTGACCAGAACGGTAGATGTGTCCTTCCGCTGCGGGCCATGAGTCTAATTCTGGAGGAGAGTGAGACCCGGGGGGCTCCCACTAGCCTCTGTCCCCTCTGTCCTCCAGTTGGCGCAGTAAGCAGGTGCACCAAGCGGTGGCCTGGGCGTCTCAAGTAATTCGGGCACCAGCCCTATGGGAACATGCAGTCTCGGTGCCCACAGGCGGCTCACCCCACACTTGCCACGTCCCCGGGTTCCGATTTGTCACTAACTGTACCTATGCAAAAAAGGGTCTCCTATCTACTTCGCAGGTATGGATTCCAGGATGCCACAGCTCACTAATTTGCACTTAAGCCACTATCCTTCCATTTAGCCGAGTAGAATGAAGGATGGTGTCGGTTGCACATCCCAGGCCAGAAGCCCCTAGAGAAGCGGGCGTGTACACTTCGTTCCCATCCCACAGGTGCTCTTTTCGTCCCACTCCTTTGCTGTCACTCTTTCGCCCTGATTCCCTGTGGCAGACAAATGCTACGTGTCCTCCCCCACATTCTTCGTAGGCACACAGCCGAACCACATTTCCCAGCCCACTTTGCGGTTGCGGTCAAGTAAGTGAGTCTGGACGGATAGGGTATAGGCTGAAGTGACTCATGCCACTTTCAATCCTGGCACTGAAGAACATCCTACACCATCCTCCAGCTGTGTCCTTGCCCGGTGCTGTAGCCTCGGGGGTCATGGGATCCAGGCAGTGAGCCTACAAAACAGAGGCAGGCTTCAGGACCTGTACCAGAGTGTGACAAGACTGGTAAAGAAACTTCCTATAAAGCCACTGAGTTCGGATGGTTATTCGTTGCTGCAGCCTAGCTCACCTTGGCCAGGCCACCAAGGCTCTCTTTTCTAGCAAAGCTCTTCTGCTTCAAGCCAATGAAACATTCTCCAGGCCTCTTCATTGGTAGCCTGGGGTCAGGAGCACCCTCCACCACCACCACTAGGTCCTGTCTGGCCACTATCCTTTGTGAAGCTGTGACCCTGTGGCCATATTACCCACCACCAGCTGAAATGAAGACTTGAGAGTGAATTTTCTGCATAAATATCTAAAGAGGAAATGAACACTTTGCTTATGCCGATATCCTTCAGGATTCTTTCCAAACAATGATTAATAAACCCTTTTTCAATCATTCAAAACCATTTTTATCTCACATCTACAATGGATCTAGCTGTCTATGAGGCACTGAGGATTGTGGGGAGGAAATGTAAAAAGAATGAGAAAAAAACATTAAAAAAAATCCTTTGTTGAGAGAAGAATATCCATGAACACTCTCTATCCTTATTTTCTTTTCAAAGCTTCAATTTATTATTAAAGACAGAGTTTTAAGTTTGCCAGTAAAAAAAAAAAAACCCCAAGTAGTCCAATGATATCCCTTAACTACATTAATTACCAAAATTCAACAATTATCCTAGAGTTTCAATCTCCACAAAATGGTAAACAACTGCATACCTAATCAAAGAATGCCAGGGACCCTTGGGTGGCTCGGTCGGTTAAGTGTCCAACTTCAGCTCGGGTCATGATCTCACAGTTTGTGAGTTCGAGCCGCACATCGGGCTCTCCTCTGTCAGTGCAGAGCCTGCTTCAGATCCAATGTCTCCCTCTCTCTCTCTGCCCCTGCCCCCCACTAGTGCTCTCTTTCTCGTTCTTTCTCTCTCTCTCAAAAATAAACATTAAAAAAAACGAACGCCAAGTGAAGTTCTTTAATGTATCTGAAAGAGCTGAGAGGGCAGTTCTGTCACTGTGCGCATTTGGAGCTGTTATGTGGGTGATGGTTAGTCCGGCAGCCATTTTCCCTTCCACACCACTACTTCCCCTCGCTCTCCCCCTCCTGAGGGGTCAGGGTATTTGGAGGAAGGACAGTCCACAGTTCTGGGTCAGACAAAGCCTTAGTGAAGTCTTGGAGCCCAGAATAGTGTCCGTCCTGCAGGTCGGTTGGCAGGAGACCTCCTCCTGGCTGTCATCTTGGGCTTCACCTGAGAAGCAACGAGGATGACAAGTAGGCACCAACTCAGTTTCCCCAATGTTCTCTGGTGCTGGAAGAAGACTCCAGCACAGATTCTAGATTTAATCTAGGAGGATCTCCTCTCTCCCTCCCACCCATTCCCAACCCTAGGAACTTTCTAGCTAGTTTGGAAACAAAAGCAGACATATTCCACAAGAATGTCTCAGACTCTATTTCCCCATCTGAACTAGTGACTCTTGAACTTAGCATCACCCTTGAAGTTCACCATAGTCACTCCCTTTCCCCAAAGCTTATGTGCTTAGATTGGGCAGAGGTCTCTGGAGTACAGATGAAGAAATGAAGTGAGCACAGGGGAGCAGAAAAACACACCAGACAGAAACAGTGAAATATCCCTCCACACATATCAGCACTAAACCGGAAGCTCTTTGCTTCAGATTTTTTTTTTTTTACTTTGTATCAAACTTCATGGCTGCCCCCCCAATATTTCCTTGGGGCATGGCTGCCCCTCCAATATTGCTATTTCCTTTTTCAAATACATAAATATATAAAATATAAAATATATTTATGCTATATCCCCTAATCCTCTATCCTGTACATCAAAGGAAAGAAAATCTTCCTAGTTTACTTAGTATCTTGATCAGGGAGCATTTAATATGAGAAACAAAAATCACCTAAAACATCTTTTTTTTCCTAATGTTTTATTTATTTTTGAAAGAGAGAGAAAGAGAGAGAGACAGAGTGTGAATGGGGGAGGAGCAGAGAGAGAGGAAGACACAGAATCTGAAGCAGCTCCAGGCTCCGAGCTGTCAACAGAGCCCGATGCAGGGCTCGAACTCATGAACTGTGAGATCATGACCTGAGCCAAAGTTGGATGCTTAACTGCCTGAGTACCACCCCCCCCACCCAGGTGCCCTGCCACTTAAAACATCTTAAGCAAAAAGCAAGAGAGTGAGAGCAAGAGTGCATGGGGTGGGGGCGGGGGGGGGGCGGGAAGAGAGAGAGAGACAGAGTCAGAATGGTGCAGTCCAGCCTCTCGATCCCCTCTCTCGGTCAGATGCCCACCCATGCTCTGCACAGCTGAAATGAGGGAGGGATGAGTCACAGCCGCCATGGACACGTATGTGTGCACATGTGCGTGTATCAGGGGAGTTCTAACAGAAGAACGTGTGAGTTTGGCTGGTACCCGAAAACTACCCGCCATGATTGGTTATGTGATTCTGTATCCTATATATTAATCTTTACTCCTACGAGTCCTTTACTCTAGTTTCTTGCTTTATGAGTGACCATCATTTCTAACCCATTTTACTGTTTTCTAAAATCAGAGGCAGACACTGAGATACACTGAAAGAAACACACGGAGGCCCAGCTTAACTTTTTCTGTGTATCTCATGCACAGACATCCAGTTGACTGAACAATACTTCCTTAAAAACAAACAAACAAAAAAAACACTTGATAATTTTTACTGACGAGGTAAAGTAGTTTCATTTCTAGATTTAGTCATCCTATCAAACACAACAGAATGTTTCCATCCTTCCTCCCTTCACGGATGCCTAAGGCCAAACCCATACACATATAAGGAGCCGTATAAGCAAAATGGCTTGAGCTGAGATATTCTGATTATGTTTACAAACACACATTTCTCTGCAAGGAGCTAAAGTCAAACCTTCTTATCTCCATCCCACCTTGCTTCCAGCTATTCTGGGAATCACATTAAAGTTCTTTATCTCATGAAACACGTGCAAGATCGATAGCCACACCTTTCCCGCGTGTCTAATATCTGCTGAACAAAACTGCGGGGACTGACTTACCGCGGGCATCCTTGCCCCTAGCTATTGCCTGGAGATGGAATATGAACTCACAAAGACTCAGCCATTCAATCCAAGGTGGCAGCTCTCCCAGTCTCCTCTGAGTCGTGTTTTGCTTGTTACCTTAGTCCCATAGCTCAGCCACAGAGTACCCTGTTTGGGAAAGATTCTCAGAGAGAAGTTTCTTTCTGGTCTTTATTAGGATTCATGATGCTTCCTCCAAAGAACTGAGGATGTTTACTTGTTTCAATGGTATCATCACCCACTGCAGGTTAGTCACTGGAAAGCCTAAAGCTACATCTGTGGCTCATTTGGTGCTGTTTCTGGGATTTCAAGGGTGCATGCCTCATAACTAGCCTTGTTCCTGCTGGGTTTGGGGTTCCAATGCTTTTAAAATTTTCCAAAGTTATTTACCGATCTCTTCCACTTCCATTTGAATCTGGATGAGTTTTATACTACTTTATAAGTTGCTTTAAGTTTTTAGAACAAGGCACATACATTTTACAAATTCAAGACTTTTTATCATCCTAGGACTACAAGGCTATGAAGGAGAGATGTAAATAAATATAATCCCATCCTCAACATGCTTTCACCTTAAATCAATTCTGTGTTGTCCACTGCTAAATCCTCGGTCCCTAGAATAACCACCGTTGATGTGCACTAAGCAATTGATAAATATTTGTTGAATGACTGTGGCCAATTTTCAATCCCTCTTTCTGCTCCAGAAAGCTGACTGCTTCTAATCTTTGCTGATGTCCCTAAACGGAGTCCCCCTTCCTACCATCATGCATATACGCTTCTTGGTTTCGGTCTAATCATAAATCTAACAGGGTCTTCACTCCATGTTGAAGGGGGTGATGCTTTTGAGACACAAGGTCTATTGTACTGCCATACCTTCCCCATCTCTTGCCAGCAGCTGCCCACAACACGCAAGAGAAGAAGCTGATGTCCGTTCTAACGAGTGAATCAAATGATTCATAAGCTAATGATTACGTTTTGGCCCTGTGCCCCATAGGAAAGAGAAGCACAGGGCATGGTCCCTGTGCTTAGAACTTAAACCCGTTTTCAATAATCGCAGAAGGTATGCTGCTGCTAAAATACAGATCATTTTCTGAGTAAGTGAATGCAAGTTGAACCAGTTACTGAAGGTGAAGAGAGACTTGGTTCAGGCCCAAACTTCTATTCTCACCAGTTCTGCCACAGCAGAGCATGCCTAATTTTCCTGACCTTTGTGGGCTTATCTGAAACTAATCTAAACGTCCTTGGACTTCCCCCAGTAGATTAACATAAATATAATCATACTAGATTTAATTTCCAAATCTTGATGGCTTTTTTTAAATGTTTATTTATTTTCGAGAGAGTGCAAGTGGGGGAGGGGCAGAGAGCGGGGGACAGAAGAGCTGAAGTGGGCTTTGTGCTGACAGCAGTGAGCCCCATAAGGGGCTCAAACTCACGAACCCCCCCCCCCCACCCCCAGCCGAAGTTGAACGCTCAACTAACTGAGCCACGCAGGTGCTCCTTTATGGCTGTTAATAGTCAGCCCCCTGCCAAATAAAGAACCAAGGCCCTCTCTCTCACATCCCTCCCGTTTCATTCTGGGGGCGTCTAAGTCCTACTGTTTCCTCAGAAACAAGTCTGTCTACACCAAGACAGCTCACAGCCTAGCTGCCTCCAAGGCCTCCAAGCAAAGGGATTGTTCCATGAAGGGTACTCTGCAACCCTAAGGATCCAGAGTGCACTCAGGTCTGTAACAGACTGGGGGTGGGGGGGGGTGGGGGGGAGAAGAGCCCCTCGTCAACCCTGTGACACACTTCGTCATCTGTTCCCCTGGCCAGCCTTTTTTGTGTCTGGGAGCTCACGTATCTTCCAAAAAATCTTAAAGGCAGACCCACAGGCTGAGTATGACACAAAAATGCCACACACATGGCTGCATCCTTTCCTGTCGCAACCCCCTTTTCTCTCCTCTCCAGACACCTCGCTATAAAGTTTTCTTCTCCAACTCAAAAGGAGAAGCCTCGTGCGCATCAGCTCTCGTCAAAGTCGTACCCATGCGTCCAGAACACGCCTGCACCCCCCCCCCCCCCGCCATGTGCTATAGAGTCAGGATTCAATCCACAGCTGGAGTATTCGCTACATGAAAGATGATCCCCCTGAAAGATCTCTAGGATCCCTCACAACTAAATCAGCTGAAGACTCAAGGGAATCTGGCTCTTCTTTTTTTTTTTTTTTTAATGTTTTTTTCAACGTTTATTTATTTTTTTTGGGACAGAGAGAGACAGAGCATGAACGGGGGAGGGGCAGAGAGAGAGGGAGACACAGAATAGGAAACAGGCTCCAGGCTCCGAGCCATCAGCCCAGAGCCTGACGCGGGGCTCGAACTCACGCACCGCGAGATCGTGACCTGGCTGAAGTCGGACGCCCAACCGACTGCGCCACCCGGGCACCCCGGAATCCGGCTCTTCTTGAGGGCACGGTACTGCCAGGCCGGGCAGCACACATCATTGCAAGCACCACTTGGGGGGCACAAGGGTGAGCGGAGGGTACCAGGGCCTGCCATAACCCGGTGGCCCCACCTCGTGGTCATTTGGGAGTCTGTTCTGTGCAGGGTTCCTCCACACAGACCACAGAAACAAGCAGGTGGACAGTCAGTGATTTAAGCCGTTGGTATTCCTTGTTCATCCAGTCTTCGAGGTTTCTTCTTCCCTTGTGTTCCTTCTTCCTTTCTGTTAGTACTACTTGCCATTTTTCTTTAAAAGGCTCACTTTGGAAACAGTAAGTTTCTGTGTAGGGCACCTTGGGGGCTTTCCAAATCTGTTCCCTGCTCAGAAAGTTTAAAGCTGTCTCTTCAGCACCTTGTGAACTGTAAACACCCCAGATTCCCAGTCAAATTAATCACTGCCTTGAGCCGAGGTTTCATTCACCCGCTGAAGGGAGGGAGGATCGTGTCGGTTTAGCAAGCTGAGGTAAGAGCGCGAGAAGGCAACCACAATGCTGATTAGATGCACCGTGTGGCTGTGGTTTGGGGGTGCACAGTGTCCCTCGGAGGCCAGCTGCACATGGGCGGCGTGGAGGAAGCAAGCCCTGACCCTGGTGAAGGGCCGCGCGTGCTGGCAGTTTCACCGGCCGGTCACCGAAGGGAAAGGACAAAGTTGGATTTCTACAACAGAAGAACCACCTGCAGGGGCCGTTGAGGAGGGATAGACACAGAGATCGGTCAACTTGCAACAAGACCATTTTGCAGAAACTCACCCAGGAGGAGAGAGGCTGACACAGATAGTGGAGGATGCAGAACTGTTTATGAGGCAAAGTAGTTGGGATTCAGCATTTGGCCAAATGTGAGGAGTGGGGAACTGGCTGTCACTGCCGTGTTCAGAGTTGAGTTCAGTCTCTTTCCCTTTCTGCAATAGCTTGAAGAAACTCTCCTGTCATTGGGTGAAAGTCTGTTCTATTGTACCTCAGACAAGCCACCTGAATGTCAGGAGGTGGGTGAGGGGTGAGAGGCCAGAATGCAGGACTAGAGCCTCAGAGGTGGGGCCCACAGGTCAGTGGGGGCAGTGGGAGAAGCCACAAGGAGGTCTAGATGCCTGAGGGGTGCCTCAAAGGGAAGCCGAAATCACCCAGTAAATACATGAGGAGTCAGGTCACCTGTCTTCAAACGCAGGATAGCTGATCTTGCTTGTGGTCACACAGTGTGGCACGGATGTGTGCAAGTGTGGGGGTGCACACATGTGCACATGCACACACAGTCTGATCTTAAGGAGAAGTGGAGAGGGTTCAAAGATCTTCCCTTTCTCCAGAAAGTTCCACCCTCTTCTCTTTTCTGATACATAAAATCCCTTTATTGGGGTGTGTGTATGTGTGTGTGTGTGTGTGTGTGTGCATGTATATGTGTGTGTGTGTGTGTGTGTATAATATACTTAATAAATAAATAAACTTAAATATATATATATATGTTTATTTATCTATTATTTGGAGAGAGAGAAAGAGTATGCACAGCAGGGGAGGGACAGAGATAAGGAGACAGAGAATCCCAAGCAGGGTCCTGACCATCAGCATAGAGCCAGATGTGGGGCTCGAACTCATGAATGGTGAGGTCCTGACCTGAGCCGAAATCAAGAGTCGGACGCTTCACCTACTGAGCCACCCGGGAGCCTCAGGGAAAAATATATTTTACTATGTAATTAGAATTAAGGATGACATGGTCCCTCTAGGGGAGGTGTATATCCAAAACCTCTTCATGTTTTTACAGCGTCAGTGATAGCTGTTGGAGCCTTTTCTAAATGGCTGATTTTGACTGGGGGAAAAGCATGACCCCAGGAAGAACCACAACTGACCTTTGACTTTGTGAGAGGGTGAAAGGGCACAGATTTTTAAGATGAGGGTGCCAAATGTTAAATTTTGCCAGATTTCCCAATAATCAAAATGCTTAGCTAAGAAGAGAAACCACTGTAACAAATGTAAGCAAAGAAGTGAAATGTATTGAAGAAATAAGGTATCTCCCCGAGTACAAAGGCTTGCTGACTTCCAGGGCTCAGAGAAGACTCCGGGACCTGAGGGACTGTGGAAAGTCCCTACACACCTCGACCACTAACTATCACCATCACCTGACCCTTGAGTCCAAATGCATGTTTCCAAAGGAAGCAATCAAGCCTATTCAGGACAAGATTCTGCATCAGGATCACCCAGCTGTGACTGGGATGTGTCATGTGCGACATATGGCCCCTAGAGGCTCCCTCTGTGAGAAGGTCGGTGAGATCAGATTCAGGGAAAGTACAGTGCACAAGGGTTCCCTCCATCCATTACTTTCCAGTAATGTGGCTTCTTCTTTATTAAAGCCCAGGCACTTCCTCATGACGCTTCACATCCTCAGTCATCACAGAAGGGAGGCTAGGCAAGGGTTCTTTCTTGTGACGCAATGATGCTTTCTTCCATGTGAGGAAGATGAGGCTCACAAAGCTGAGGAGACCTACCCAAGGTTACATACGGACTAAATAACGGAGGCAGGACTAAAAACCCATGCCTCCTCAACTACAACACCAAATATGTGCCTGTGGGCGTGGGTGTGGGTGTTGGGGGGTGGCAGCAGGGGAGATGAGTGACTGCACGGATAGGAATGCATGAACAACGGGAGGGTGGGTGTCTGGATCAGAACCACCAGACCTGAAGGAATGTGGTCACATGGATTCCCACACCAAGCTGTTTCCAAGAAGATAGGGAGGAAAAGGGAAGAGAAGCCAGAATGCAGATGGAGGTGAGGGAAAGGCAAAACATTAAACTCAGATCCGGAGGGAGACTCCTGGAGTCCGCATACAAACATAAATGTAAACATAAGCAGCCATGGCAGAAGCTAGTCACTGTGCCCCAACAGCTATTCTGCCCTAACCGTGTAGTAAAAACATTCCTAGGAGAATGAATGGTTGCCCAGCTAAGGACTGTATTTCCAAACTCCCTTCCAATTAATGGCCACATGATTCTGGCCTGTGGAAGAGAAGCAGAAGTGACACAGGGCAAAATCTGTGTCATCCCCTTAAAGGGCATGTCCTTTACCTTTCTCCCTCTCCCACACCCTGGAATGCAGAGTCAACGGCAGGAGGCGAAGCAGCCATCTTGAACTATGAGGTGCAAGCCAAGCATGAGAATGGCAGAGCCACACAACAGAAGTAACTGTGGCCTGAGGCCCAGGTGCCTGATGATTGAGAAGCCACTAGACTAATCACGGAGAACCCAGATTTATTTTCAGGTCCAAGAAATAATTTTACAACAATTATATTGAAGAAATAATAAAATGCCATGTATCATGCATAGTATCATAGTAGGCACCTGGTACATGGTAAATGTTTCCATGATGGATGCATAGGCTTAAAAAAAAAAGTTGGGGGCGCCTGGGTGGTTCGGTCGGTTAAGCGTCCGACTTCGGCTCAGGTCATGATCTTGCAGTCCGTGAGTTCGAGCCCCGCGTCAGGCTCTGTGCTGACTGCTCAGAACCTGGGGCCTGCTTCGGATTCTGTGTCCCCCTCTCTCTCTGCTTCTCCCCTGTTCATGCTCTGTCTCTCTCTGTCTCAAAAATAAATAAATGTTAAAAAAAATTTTTTTTAATTAAAAAAAATTTTTAAAAAGTTGATTTGACTAGGAAATTAGTGGTAATTTCTATGTCTTCTTTATTTATCTAGTTTAAACTTTCAAATGATCATATATCAATAAAACGTTTATTAATAAAATGTATTCCATTAATTGAAATTTTTAAATGCTTGGAACTTTTAACACAACCATTTCTCCCCAAGGAGTTTTTTTCTCATAGGAAAGTTTGCTTCGAAGTATTTCTATTACAAATTACAGCTACAATGGCTGTAATTATATACTTTTGGCACTTGTATGAGATTTTTCATAAACGAAATTCCTTTTAGGTACAAATTTTTGATCACTGGTTATAAACATTAAATATTTTAAACTTTTGGGGCGCCTGGGTGGCGCAGTCGGTTAAGCGTCCGACTTCAGCCAGGTCACGATCTCGCCGTCCGGGAGTTCGAGCCCCGCGTCGGGCTCTGGGCTGATGGATCAGAGCCTGGAGCCTGTTTCCGATACTGTGTCTCCCTCTCTCTCTGCCCCTCCCCCGTTCATGCTCTGTCTCTCTCTGTCCCAAAAATAAATAAACGTTGAAAAAAAAAATTAAAAAAAAAAATATTTTAAACTTTTATTATAGAAAATTTCAAATAGATCCATGATTAGAGAATGTAATATAATGAATCCCTATGAACCTATTATACATTTTCAGCTACTGACTCCTGACCATTTTTTTTTTTAATCTATACGCCCTCACCCACTTTCAACCCTCCCCAACTGGATTGAGGCAAATTTCAGACATCACATCATTTCATTCATAAACATTTTGGTACAGATCTCAGGATAAGTACTCTTAAAAAAAAAATGATAATACCATTATCACACCTAAAAAAATCAACAATTCTTTATTATTTTTAAACATGCAGTGTTTAATTTCTCCAATATCTCATAAGTGTTTTTTGCAGGATCCAGATAAAATCCATAGACTGCAATCAGTTGATGTCTTTAATGTATCAGTTACCTGGAGTTTTATGGAAAAGACCCTTGAGCTTCTGGTTCATTTAAGCCACAATTATATGGGTTCTCTGTCACATCAGGGACATCTTAGAAGCCCATCTCTTCACTAGGCCTGTAGGAGTCTTTGTCCAGAACCACTATAGGTCTCAACTCCCAGGACAAACCTGTGACTCCTTACCCTGGTCCCCAGACCTGGACCAATGCCGAGTGAGGGCAGGGCCAGAGGCCAGCGCCCCATCCTGTCTTGGGCCAAGATGTTTCTAGTTTTTTCAGGGCACCCATTATCTAGGGCAATGAATCAGGATTCATTGAAAGTGCCAGATTTCCTGTAAGAGCAGCCCAGGCGTGGTTCACCTGAAGCCTGGAGTTCCCTTCCCAGGATAAGGGGGAGCTGTGCTAAGAATTAGTCAATTTGTAAAATGGAGCTACAGGGACCTAGGAGACAACCTAGCTCAGGGGTCAGCAAACTTCTTCTGTAAAAAAACAGATAGTAATTACTTTAGGCTTTGCAGTCTTCATGGACTCTGCCGAAACCATTCAATTCTGCTACTGAGTGTGAAAGCAATCACAGAGGGCAGGTAAACAAGTAAGTGTGTTTGTGTTCTGATAAAACTTTATTTGTGGCTACAAATTTGAAAATCATTATTTTCATGAAATAGTTTTGTGTATCATTACATATTACATCTCACAACTATATGTTATATTATACTATGATACCATATGTCTTGTTTCATGAAATATTATTCTGTTCATTTGTTTTCACCCATTTAAAAATGTAAAACCACACTCTTAGCTTACAAGCCACACATAAACAGACAGCAGACCAGGTTTGTTGGCCAGTGGGCCATAATTTGCCAATCCCTGACCCAGCCGACCTTCCCATCTCTTTTACTGGGACTTCAACTGAAGACCAGAGAGATGAATGGATTCACCCAAGTCACACAGCATGCTGTTGACAGAGGCCAAATTAGAACCCGAGCTTTCGTCTCTTAAAAGGCACAAAAGAGTTGAATAATATGCACGAATAGTATCCTCAAGAACCATTTGAAAGGCCAAAGACAGGGAACCAGAGCTTACATTCAATGCCATATGGATACGTAATGACAACAGCTAGCCTGACAGCAGTGCCCGTCTCCTAGTAACCACAGCCTCTCTGATGAAAGATTGCTCTGACTTGTTATTTATAACTTATTTCCCAATAGGGAGGGTGAGTGATTTGTTTATATTTAGTTACAAGAGCCAAGGAAATCCTGATCTGCCATCTTCGGATAGACACAAACCTTATAGCCACAGCTGCCAGGAGATGGGTGAAAGCAAAGAAAACTGCAATGCACAGTGTTGTCCCTGTTACCAACAACAAGGGTCACATATAGCAATTACTGACTGCCTGACACAAATAACAGATGGTGTGAGGGGAGACGGGGAGGGAAGGGATGCGTTCCTATTTATACTCTACGGAGGCAGTCATTATGAAAAACCTTTCTGCACCTTGCTCATTACTCGGAGCATCTGTTAATTTTGCCTGGCTTTTGATTTCGTTAGCATTGCTTTGCTTCTGGTTCCTGGAATCACATTCCTGAGAATCAATTCTGCTGTCTCTGACGGGGTTTTCTTGGTTCCATAGAAAACTGAATCATCCCAAGTCCAGGGAAAGAGTACAAAGTATCACCAAACCCCAAATAGCCTATAAATAAAGAGGGCGCATGGACCTGAGTCAAGAGATTCTGGGTGGCATTGTGTAGAATTGACAAGTCGGAGAAGGTAAGCACTGAAGGGGTTATCAGGCGATTATCTAGTGTTGTCCATCATCTTATTTTGCCTCCTCAGGCCCAGGGAGGGGTAGTGACTTCCATAAGATCACACAGCAGATTCAGCAAAGCCATATATCATTATTCGCTGTTCCATGACCTTTCTGACCCTGAGCAGCCTCTAAAACAAGACAGAAAATATCTCAAAGCAGGCAAGTGTGAAACACCAACAAGATCAATTGATGTGGAACCTCTACTTCCACAAATATAAACAGACAATTGTGTGTCATTGCACAATCGTAGGAAAGTAGGTGAAAAGTTATGTTTGTTAAAGAATGAGGAAAACAAGGGGCACCTGAGTGGCTTAGTCGGTTAGTCATTCAACTTGGGCTCAGGTCATGATACCATGGTTCATGAGTTTGAGCCCTGCATTGGGCTCTGTGCTGATAACTTGGAGCCTGCTTCAGATTCTGTGTCTCCCTCTCTCTCTGCCCTTCCCCTGCTCGCACTCTGTTCTTTCTCTCAAAACTAAATAAACATTAAAAAATAAATTTAAAAAAAAATGAGGAAAACAATAATCCATCTCATTTGTGTGGTGTTTTTCAGTTAACAGAGATCTCTCCTCCCCCTGAGTTTTGTAACAACTCTAGCCAGGTGGCCAGAGGTACTAGAAATTGGCAGCAATCGGCCCCATGGGAAGAGAAATGGCCCAAAGTATTAAATACTTGCTATGTGGTGCTATTCTAAATGCTTCTTAGGTATTAATTAATGAATCCTCATCATGAATCAGTGAGATAGTTAATATTGTACCTATTTTACAAGAGTAGAAACTGAGCACATAGGTGAAATGATTGACCCAAGATCACTGCCAGCATGTACATGTAGTGGACACACCCTAGCATGACCCTCTCCCCCCTTACAGATGTACTGTCCCTCCCTTGAGTGTTGGTGGGAACTATGACTTATTTATCAATGGGACATGGGATAAAAAAAAGGCCATAACATAATGATATAGGGATCAGTTCTCCAAGAAAACAAAAATAGTTCTTATGCACCTAACAACAGAACATCAAACACTAATAGAACTGTAAGGAGAAATAGATGAATCCACTATCATAGTTGGGAATTTCAATACCTCTTTCTCAGAAATGAAAGGATCTAGTAAGCATAAAATCAGTGAGGACATAGTTGAACTCAACAGCACCATCAATGAACTGGATATAATTAATATCTATAGACTGCTTCATCCAACAATAGCAGAACGCACATTCTTCTCAAGCTCATATGGAACATTCACCAAGATAGGCCACATTCTGGGCAATAAAACACTCCTGCCCAGTTAACTGGCTGACCTCTCAGAGTTGTTACAAAACTTAACAAATTTAAAAGAATAAAAATCAGGGGCACCTGGTTAGTTCAGTCAGTTAAGCATCCGATTTTCTCTCAGGTCATGATCTCATGGCTCATGAGCTCGAGCCCCACATCGGGCTCTCAGCTCTCAGCACAGAGCCTGCTTTGGGTCCTCTGTCTCCCTTTCTCTCTGCCCCTCCCTGCGCCCCTTCAAATAAATAAACATTTGAAAAAGAAAAATTATACAATGTCTGCTCACAGACCACAATGAAATTAAACTAGAAATCAGTAACAGAAAGATAGCTGGAAAATCCCCAAATATGTGGAGATTAAACAATGCACTTCTAAATAACATATGAATCAAAGAAGAGTTTTTCAGGGATGCCAGTTGGTTGAGCGTCCAACTTCAGCTCAGGTCCTGATCTCACGTTCATGGGTTTGAGCCCCCATCAGGCTCTCTGCTGACAGCTCAGAGCCTTGAGCCTCTTCATATTCTGTGTTTCCCTCTCTCCCTGCCCCTCCCCTGATCACACTCTGTCTCTCTCTGTCTCTCAAAAAATAAAATAAAATGTTTAAAAATTTTTTTAAAAAAGAAATCTCAAGAGAAAGAAAAATATTTTGAGCTAAATGAAAATGAAATGTAACTTACATGTGGGATGCGGCAAAAGCAATGCTTAGAGGGAAATTTATAGCACTAAATATACATATATCAGAAAACAAGGAAGACCTAAAATCAATAATCCAAGTTTCCACCTTAGGGAATTAGAAGAAGAAGAGCAAGTTAAATTTAAAGTAAGGAGAAAAAACTAAATAATAAGAATTAGAGCAGTTGAAAACAGGAAATCAATAAGGGAAAAAAAATCAATGAAACCAAAAACTGGTTCTTTGAAAAGATCAATAAAAGCAATAAATCTCTAGCCAGGCTAACTAAGAAAAAGGGAGGACACAATGGCTGATATTAGAAATAAAAGAGGCGACATTACTACAGATCTCATGGACATTAAGAGGATAATAAAGGAAGACCATGAACAACTCTATGCTCACAAATTTGATAATCTAGATGAAATGGACCAATTCCTTGGAAGATACAACCTGCCAAAACTCACAAGAAGAAATACAATATGAATAAGCCAACAGAATATGGCAAAGGTGATGGGCTACCATCTCCATGATTATGTTACCTTATACAGCAAAGGTGAAAGGATTTTGCAGGTGTAATTAATGTCCCTAATCAGTTTGACTTTGAGTTAACCAAAAGGGAGATTATCCTGGGTGGGCTGAACCTAGTCAAGTGAGTTCTTTTTAAGGAAGCTGGGACTTTCCCCAGAATCAGAGACTTGAAGCAGCAGAGACTCCCTTTTTCTGCTTGTCTGGAAGAAACTAGTTCTATAATCACAAGGAAATGGGTTCTGCCACAACTATATGAACTTAGAAGAGGATCCTGAACCTCATGGGAACTGGAGGTCACCTTGATTGCACCTTTGTGAGACCCTGAGTAGAGCACCCGTTCATGCCATGATGGGGCTCCTGATGCATAGAAACTATGAAATAATAAATGAGTGCTGTTTTAAGCTGCTAAATCTATGCTCATCTGTTAGTCAGTAATAGAAAACTAATATAGTAAAGAAGCAAAAATTCCTACCCAAGCAGCCTGACTCCAGGATATGTACTTTAAATGCTGGTTGCCAAGTTGTTTTTGACACCAGGTGAAAGGTTTTTTTTCCCCCGACACCAACCAGTTCTCCAATTCTCCAACTAGGTGAACTAGGTGTCCAATTATAATGAACTCAATTCTGATATTAACTAACTAGAGTTCAAATCTGTGGGTTGAAGGGCTCAGTTCCACAAAAATGTTTTCAGTTCAGGCTCCAGTCACAAGTGTCAGATCATTCTGATTAACTGGCTATAACCAGGGCTTCTCATGACTCCCTCAACAGAATCAGTAATTTGCTAGAACATCTCAAAGGACTCAGAAAGCATTTTACTTACATTACTAGTTTATTATAAAGAATATAAATTAACATGTAGGTGAAGAGGTACATAAGGTGGGGTTCAGAAGGGTCTCAAGTACAGGAATCTCTGTCCCTAGTGGAATTGGGGTATGCCACCTTCATGGCAAATCGATGCTTAGGAGTTTTACAGAAGTTTCATTACACAGGCATGATTGATCATGTCCTTGGCCATTGGTGATCAACTTGATCTCTGGCCCATATCCCCTCCATGGAGGTTGGAGGCTAAGGTTGAAAGTCCTAGACTTCTCATTAAGGCTTGGTCTTTCTGGTGACAAGTCTCCATCCCAGAGCCATCTAGAAGCCCAGCCAAGCCTCATTAGAACAAAAGATGGTCCTATCACTCTTGTTACTCAGGAAATTCCAAGGACTTTAAAGAGCTCTGTGCCAGTAACTGGGGACAATGGCCAAAAATGTATTTCCCATTACACTACACTGGTCTTTAAGGTCTTTCAGATGAGGAATGGGGCTCACACCAGTGACTAAATGACCAATCAAAGGCCACACGGACTGAGGGACTGTTTGGGACCAATATCTATATTTTCTCACTTTAGGACTTTGACTTCTGGCTCTATGATGCCCATGATGCCACTGTCAAAATATATAAAGCCATGAAAAAAGAAAATGTTTAAAGGAGAATTAGTTTTCAATTTTTTATTTAAATTCTAGTTAGTTAATATATAGTATAATATTGGTTTCAGGAGTAGAATTTAGTGATTCATCACTTGCATATAATACCCAGTGCTCATCCCAACAAGTGCCTTCCTTAATACCCATCATGCATCTAGTTCATCCCCCTACCCACCTTCCTTGACCAACCCTCAGTTTGTTCTCTTATTGTTAAGAGTCTCTTATGGTTTGTTTTCCTCTCTCTCTCTTTTCCCTTCCCATGTGTTCATCTGTTTTGTTTCTTAAACTACACATATGAGTGAAGTCATACAGTATTTGTCTTTCTCTGACTTGTTTCGCTTAGCATAATCAATGCTGTTAGCCTCATCCAAGTTGTTGCAAATGGCGAGATTTCATTCTTTTTTTTTTATTTAAAAAAAATTTTTTTAAACGTGTATTTATTTTTGAGACAGAGAGAGACAGAGCATGAATGGGGGAGGGTCAGAGAGAGGGAGACACAGAATCTGAAACAGGCTCCAGGCTCTGAGCTGTCAGCACAGAGCCCGACGCGGGGCTCGAACTCACAGACCACGAGATCATGACCTGAGCGCCGAAGTCGGACGCTTAACTGACTGAGCCACCCAGGCGCCCGGAGAGTTCATTCTTTTTGATGGCTGAGTAATATTACCGTGTGTGTGTGTGTGTGTGTGTGTGTGTGTGTGTGTATCACACCACATCTTCTTTATCCATTCATCAGTTGATGGACATTTGGGCTCTTAGTTTGACTATTGTTGATAGTGCTGCTGTAAACATCGGAGCTGTATGTACCCCTTCGAGTCTGTATTTTTATATCCTTTGGGTAAATACCTAGTAGTGCAATTGCTGAGTCATAGGGTAGTTCTATTTAAAATTTTTTTTTTTAAAGAACGTAATTTTATTTATAACATATGATGGTTGTGGTGGTGGTTTTTTTGTTTTGCTTTGTTTTGTCTCCCTTTCTCTATTTTTAACTTTTTGAGGAACCTCCATACTGTTTCCCAGAGTGGCTGCACCAGTTTGCATTCCCACCAACAGTATAAGAGGGTTTCCCCCTTTCTTTGCATCCTTGCCAATATCTGTTGTTTCCTGTGTTGTTAATTTTAGCCATTCTGACAGGTGTGAGGTGGTACCTCAATGTGGTTTTGATTTGTATTTCCCTGATGATGAGTGATGTTGAGCATCTTTTCATGTGTCTATTAGCCATCTGGATGTTTTCTTTGGAAAAAATGTCTATTCATGTCTTCTGCCCATTTCTTAACTGGATTATTTGTTTTGGGGGTGTTGAGTTTGATAAGTTTTTTATAGATTTTGGAGACTAATTCTTTATCAGATATGTCATTTGCAAATATCTTCTCCCATTCTGTAGGCTGTAAAGGAGTATTTTTAACATATAGGAAGTAAGAAAACATTGGTTAAAGATTAGGAGTTTTCACATAAGTCATATTCATTATGATTCCATGAAGTAAGTCAAAGGAGCCACAGCACATGAAGCTCAGAGAGACTAACTTTTCCAAAGTTATGAAGTCATGGGGGAGGCCTTGGAACTTGACCCTGAGCCTGACACCCTCTTCTCCTCACTACACCACCGAAGAACAAAAAGAGAATATATCAGCCATCTTCTAGTTTCTATGGATTGGCAGAGTTCTTTTAGGAAGGAATGTAATCAGGAAATTTCCATCTTCACAGAAAGTACAACCAAAGAGAATGAATGATAATTAAAGCATAAAGGATTTAACTTAATCCTAAGGAAGAGCTTTTCAGGGGTAAGGTTAATTAAACACTAAAGAGATTTTGCTTTAAAAAAAAAATCAAAAGGTTCTAAAAGTTTATTTCCAGATTTCTGTCTATGAATCATCATAAGAAAACAGCAAGAAGAAAGTCTGGGAATAATTTTGCCAGCTAGTCAAAACCTTTGCAAGCCCAGCATTTTCAAATTTGACTATAAGGCTGATTGATCAGTCATAGCTTTCTGGGAAACTACAGCAAATGTTAATAACACTAAATTTTTACATACTGATGTCTATGTTTGGAAGAGATACTAGCCTCTCTCATGAAATCATTGGTATTATTTTTTTAAATTATCCACAAAGAATACAAATGGATTCAGACCACAGGTTTCTGCATTTATGTAGTATACTTCCTTCACAGATGAGTGATTTTGGACCCTCCACCATCACCCACTGCCCCCACCACATGGCTGCAAAACCCTCCTTCTCCCCCAACTATCCTTGCTTTGCTCTTACTCCTTCCTTTTGCTGCTGCAGACCTCTTGCTGCCTGAGGCTCCGTATTCAGCCCCAATCCTTTGCTGCAGTGGGGAAAGTCTTGGAACAGGAGTTTTGGGTGATTTCACATGCCATGAGGTAGGGACAAAGGCATAAGACTGTAGAAAAGGACAATCCCAGATTCCACATATTTCTGTACCCCTCCCCTGCCCTGTCCCTCCAGCCTGGCCCAGGATCCCCCAGTCCCATTTTTTCTTTGTACTTCATTTCTTACACCCAGGCCTCCTGCTCTAAGTCTTGATACAATGCCCAAGAGAGTGGTGGCTTCCTCTGGATGTGGCTGAATCACATTCTTGACTCTTGGCATATTCCAGAGGCCAGCCCTTTCTATCCATAGAGCCCTAATCAGTATCCAACTGAAAATGGAGAGAATGGTAAGGAAGTAAAGGCAGCACTTTCTTTATTAAAAAGAGTAGAACCATGAATTCCAACTTGAGAATTAAAGGAATAAGAGAGGTTGAGCAAGGGACGCTTACAAACAACAATGAAAGTTGGAATATGTATCTAAAGTCTTTAAAATGACCGTGCCATTTGGGGTGCCCGAGTGGCTCAGTGGGTTAAGTGTCTGACTCTTGATTTCAGCTCATGTCATGATCTCATGGTTCATGGGATCAAGCCTCATGTCAAGCCTCTGTAACACAGAGCCTGCTTGGGATTCTCTCTCTCTTTCTCTCTCTCTCTCTCTCTCTCTCTCTCTCTCCCTCCCTCCCTCCCTCTCTCTCTCTGCCACTCCCCTGTTCATGCATGCATGCTTTCTCTCTCTCTCAAAAAAAATAAATAAACTTATAAATCAATCAATCAATCAATCAATCAAATGATCATAGCATTGGATTCAGTCATTCCACTTTTGGGAATTAAACAATGGGAAGAGAAATAAGGTCTAAATAAGTGGAGTAGTATACTATTTTCATAGGTTAGAAGTCTTAATATGGTAAAGATATGAAAGTATCCCGACTTCACAGATGAATAAACTGAGGTACAGCAAAGTCAAATAACTTGTCTAAAGCCATACAGATAGCAAGAGGTGAAACCATGACTCAAAACTAAGCAGTTGGGGCCCAGAGGCCATGCTCGTAACCACTCCACTGTCTTGTCCATCTCCTGTGAACGTACTGCCCGCTGAGCCTCTGTTCTCACAGCATTTTCCTCTCTCAATGTGTCTGTTTCCACCACTGGAGAGAGCAGGAACCTCATGTTATTTACCTTGGCCTTTCCAAGTGCCTGGCATATAGGAAATACCCAATATATGTTTATGAAACCCAACAGAACAGTTTATTGGTATGCTGTCTATTCACCGACAGAATTTTCTGTAAAGTAGGACATAGCCACAGACAAAAATACACAGATTTAATAATGATTCTTAAGAAAAAGGTAGCTACTCTCCTTTCTTGGTTTGGGGTTATTAAACAATTTAAATGGCAGATCCAGAATTTATTTTTTAATGTGACTTTCTAAATAAAAAATTCCAAGACATTTCTCATCATTATTTGAGAGCAAGGATCACATAATTTCTTTTTTTTTTTTTTTTTTCTATACTGGGACTGCCTAATAAATATTAAATACTGATGCTACCACTAAAACTATAAAATTATAAAGAAGGGAACAGTAAGGCTTAAAAAAAAGCATTTATGGCTAGAGAAGGGAAATAAGAAAGGAATTATTTATGCCTCTTATGTTTACAATAAAAATACAAAATCCGATATATATATATATATATATATATATATATCCCCTCAGCCCTGACTACTCAAATCATAATAAATCCAAATAGCCTCTTTGCCTTGACCTCTTCACATTCTCGGGATTTTACAAAACTCATGGTCAGAAATGTTCAGAGAGAAAAATGACCTCCTGAGATTCAATTTTGATATTCAACCAAATCAGAGGAGCCAAAAACACTTTTACTGGTAACCAGTGTTTGTTTTTGATAAACACTATTACTCAGGGTTCTCCAGAGAGAGAGAGAGAGAGAGAGAGAGAGAGAGAGAGAAGAGACCTTCCTTTTAGGGAATTGGCTCACAAAAGACTGGCAAGTCTAAAATGTGCAAGGCAGGCCAGCGGGATGGAGACCCAGAGAAGAGTTGATGCTTCAGTCTTGAGTCTGAAGGCTTTTTAGAGGCAGAATTCCTTCTTCCTCCGGAGACCTCACAGTCTTTTCTCTTAAGGCCTTCCAGCTGATTGGTTGAGGTTCAACCACATTTTGGAGGATAATCCACTCGACTCAAAATCTACCATGTAAATGTTAATCACATCAAAAAAAAAAAAAAATAACTTCACAGCAACATCTAGATTGGTGTTGGACCAGATTGGTGTTAGGCTGGCTTCCGTAGCCCTACAAGATGACACATAAGATTCACCATCACAACAATGGACATTCTCTATTATGCCAGTTTATTGCAGCTACATTTCATACAGCCAATAGCACGTGACATAATTTTAGACTTGTCCCTGCAATGAAGCAAACCGGCCCTTTTTCAAACTGGGTGCAAGACTTCTGCGTACTAAACCCTATGCCAAACATCTGTTGGACAGTTTCTTCCTTGGCCTGCATATTATCCAACAGTAGTTAATATGGTTTTTAGATAATCAGCAGAACGGCTCTTACCCAGCCCTTGGCTAAGTATTTCTGTACCACAAACACTTCCACAGAAGCACGACAGCACAAAGTACTATCACATTTCACCAGGATGGTATCCTTCATCAACTAAATTATCCCAATTGCTTTGATACAGAAAAAGTAATTGCAATCCTTTGGTTTATAAGCGTGTGTCTCAGGTTAAACGTTCATAGCATCTGTACAGAGAACAATACACAAAGTATTCCACCTCGAATGAAAGTTTAATCGTGATCTGATGGCAGGGGCTTACAGAGAGCCCAGAGCAGCATCCGTGTGGTGTGACCTCGATGGTCCGAAGAGGCAGAGCTTTTCAGCTCGCCGTCCGCAGAGCCAGCGTCCTTCGTCCCCTCTGCCAGACCTCTCTCTCCCAAGGAAACAACTCCCTTCTTCAGTTCCCCGCATTACCCAAGGGACTATGCAAGTCTCGGACCGGGAACAAAGCTCCCAGGAGCTGGATTTAGAGGAGATAACTAGGAAAATTTCATTTCTTGACAAATGGCGGGAGATCTTTAGTTACCGCGGGTAAGATGTTCTTGTTTTCTCGTTTCTCTAGAACCAGAGGGATTTCTGGTGTGTAAGCAAGCAATCAGCTTTTATGTTGTGCTACATGAGAAGTCTCCATTATGGGTTTACATTTAAGATGCTTCGGGTATAACCATTTGTAGAGAGACGCTGCCCTAGCGAGGTTGGGTTTGAGGAGGTTTGTGGGTTGAGTAAGAGTGAGTAATTTCCTTGATGTTTTCTCTTTCATTTACAGGTTGGGAACCAATAATGCAACTCCTCAGGTAATTACTTTTCTCAAAGCCAGTGTGTTTTCCTCTCGTTGCTTCTTCAAACAATCACATTAACAGCATAATCTGCATTTATCTTACGCACAGAATGTCACTCAGGCACCCAGCATTTAATGTGTGAACACATAAAACTAGAAAGCCCTTTGAAATCTTTTCTCATGCTTTCTTTTTTCACGAAAATCCCTTCCTACTTTTAAGAGTACTTTTCATCACTAAGAGCACCATATGGTTATTATTTTAGAAAAAAGTAATACTAGAATCGAGAGTTCTTAAACTTGTGAAATAACACTAGGTTCTGATAGCCAAACGCTTCAGTGTTCGCGAAGAAAAGTGATTTTGAAAGTAGCCATCATCTTTATTCCGCTTCTGAAAAACTGTTTTCCTTCATCATTTTCAAATAAGGGAAAGGTGACCGAATTCAGGTGTTACAAGGTATTTTTAAATCTGTTATACATTATAAGATGAAAGATATCTCGTGTAACCTGAAAAGGTTAGAAGGCAATGAACTTGGTATTTCAGATATTAATTCAGTCTCTGAACAAACACGGCACAAAATATTAGGGTGATTTTCGCATCACTAATATATGATATGATCAAACAACTGAATTATTAATATTTTAACGGTAACGCTAAAGCATCTTCCTACAAGTGACCCGTAATCAAAAGCCTTATTTGTGCTAAAACTTTCTTAACCATAGTCTAAATTAGAATCAGGGAGATAATGCTTCCATTTTAGTCCTGGAAGCATTAAATGGAAATAGCTACCATTTGGGAGAATAGAATATTCAAAAGATAAAACAATCTTTGAAGGGAAAAAAAATTATAAATGTCAAGTTATGCTTTATACAGGGTGAGGGAAACCCATTGCCACAAATGTAAAGATTTTCTGTTTGATTTACAAAATGCATCATATCCCAATAGTAGTCTGCCATTGGGATGCTGTGTTTCTGAGATAAGAGAGCATCTTTGCCTCTAGGAATCCAGAAAACTAAGAAGGCAGTTTCCTTCATGTTTTAGCTACCAACAGGGCAGATTTGTTTCATGACATTAGTATAGAAGTAAACTGGAAGAAGGGTTGATTCTAACATATTTAAATGCCATAAGAGGGGCGCCTGGGTGGCGCAGTCGGTTAAGCGTCGACTTCAGCCAGGTCACGATCTCGCGGTCCGTGAGTTCGAGCCCCGCGTCGGGCTCTGGGCTGATGGCTCAGAGCCTGGAGCCTGTTTCCGATTCTGTGTCTCCCTCTCTCTCTGCCCCTCCCCCGTTCATGCTCTGTCTCTCTCTGTCCCCCCAAAAAATAAATAAATGTTGAAAAAAAAAATTTTTTTTAAATAAATGCCATAAGAATCAGTCAAGAAAAGAAAAAGTAGATTTTTTTTTCCTTAAAGGGAGGGGATGGATTTTTTTAAAGAAAAAAAAAAAAAGATTATACTCACTTCTTAGGGAGCAGGAATCTGAGAGAATTAACAGGAGGTAGCCTGACTTCCTTTATCGGCCAGTTAAAAACACAATGAGAAACATCGCGTATAGACTGGAAAGATTCAATGTTTATAAAATGTTGTCTTCTCGAAATAAGAGACAGTGACATTTACATTTTTCTCTAAACATAATTTCAAGTCAAGGTCTTGATAGCATTAATTATGTTTCCATAGTTACATTTAACCTCTCCCAGCCACATAAAACTTGTGAGAAACCCCTTTGACACAGACACTGGGATTTTCCTTCCTCTTTTATTGCTATTTATCACCATTTTCAGATGTCTTTCAAAGGGAACACAATATTTTCTGAACACTGACTTTTCAGAGAAAAAGAGAGAAGAGAGGGAAAACAGGTCGTCACCAGCTCTGTTTGCTTTGTTTTTTGGTGGTGGCATTTTATACAGAATCATGACGGCAACCATGTATCAGCTGATGAAACTGAAAATGCAACAGGGATACCTCAGCCCAGGGGACAAGGACATTTGCCATCCAGTAGCCTTTGTTCTATCCCCAAACCCTCTATCATCTCTTCAAAATCAGCCGGCTCTCCTATCTCCCTGGCAATGGCCACGGTAAGTATAGCTTGTCAATTAAACATGAAAGGAAACGTAATCTTCCCCCAACAACAAGGCTGGGGAATCTTATCTCCTGTCATGTGACAGTATTATTGAAGATAAGACTACACACGGTTGTTATTGGTAAAGGGAGAATATAATTAAAATGACTTATTTATGGTGTTTTTCAAGGACACTGGTGATGTTACAGTCTTTTCCTCCCCAACTCTGAGAGTCTCTCTATTCACTTCCTTTGTGTGACAATTAAATTTGAGGTAGTGAGGGAGTTAATTTCAAATAAGTCACTCTATAGTGTGGGGTAGGGCAGGTGACGAGTGGTATAAACAACCATGCATAAAGCCATGCAGCTGTGTAAGGCAGGACCCTGTCTGTGCATGGGCAGGAGGGAGGGAGGTGAAGCCCTGTGCTGGGCCTGGGCCTGGGCAAGGAGCTGATCTCAGGAAAGAAATGTTTTCTGGGGCTGCCGAATAACATCCAGGTTTGAAAAGAACCTAAGGATCTGGAAGCTACCGATCGATCCCAGGGACCATTTGCTTAGTTCCAAACCTGATGAGTCGGAGCAAAGACCCCCACCAGCCGAGGCACAGACCCAGCTAGGAGGCAAACTAGCAGCATCTCATTGGATCAAACAGGACAAGGCTGGAGGCAATGCCTTGGCAAATGTCCGAAGGCCCAGCTGTCAAGGTCAAAGAGGCGTGATTGGGCACTGGGGAAGCTAAGGCATGTATCAAGCCAGGGGAAAAGTACCAGCTAGGGTGAGAGATTCCTTCAGTTAGATTGCACCCAAGATAATTCTTTCAATCATAGTGAAACTCACGGCTTTTCAGGACCGTTTTCCCACATTTATCCTGTTCCTTCAAACTTCACACTACATTCTGGAGCCTCAGGCAGAGACTTTTCCTGAGGACCCTAAGAACAAGAATTGGAAGAAGCACTTCCTTCCTGAGGACATGCCACCCTACACCAGGGCAACCTTGCAGAAACCACCGAAGACTAGCTTGGTCACATGGGTGAGGACCAACAACACTTGTCCTACAGTTAGGCCCGTCCTGTACATCCAGTTCCATAGTCTGTGCATTGCACACAGGGTCCCTGAGAGGGATGAGTGGGGACTAGAACCCCTTCTGGGGAAATCACACGGTCTCCGTCTTTTTTTTTTTTTTTAATGTTTATTTATTTTTGACAGAGAGACAGAACATGAGCAGGGGAGGGGCAGAAAGAGAGAGGGAGACACAGAATCCAAAGCAGCCTCCAGACTCCGAGCTGTCAGCACAGTACCCGATGCGGGGCTCAAACTCACAGACTGCGAGATCATGACCTGAGCCCAAGTCGGATACTCAACCGACCGAGCCACCCAGGCACCCCTCCGTCTGCTTTTTAAGTTGGCTCTGGCTGTAGTGTTTCCAACGCTGAATATAGCCTTCCCTTAAGGTCCTCACATGGGACATCATCCAATACAGGGTCCCACGTTCTTTTTTATCATGCATTTCCTCACAGGCTTCATAGGGCGACTCTCTTTCCTGTCATATTTGCAGTATAAATGTACTTAGGGGCCCACTGTTCTTTCTCATCACAAATCTCTCTGCCTCAATCCACCTTCCCTCTTTTGCTCAAATGCCAGATGTCACAGGAAGATAGGTCAGCAGGCCTCTCATGAGATGCTGCACCGGGTCATTGACCTCACAGCCCCTGGATAGGGCCTTAACTTGTGTCTCATGTATCTAGTGAATGGCTCACATTTCAGGGAATGAAGACAGGTAATGAATACGTAATCCTGTTAGAGTCTCCCTCCTCAGTGGTGATTCTGCCTAGAGTGGACTATAGCACCAGACGTTAGAGTGACTACCTGTATTTTAATGGATGAGATAATGTTTTTAACAAACAATCTGTAATAGAAATGTATTACTGGCTCTGTAATGAATTTCTACGGTCATTTTAGAATTTATACACAGTGGGACAGTAGGCCACCTTGTCTATGAATACAAGACAAAACTATGATGGCATATTGGCATTTGCCCATATAGGCTTACAGAAATTCTAGAAGACTTCAGTGCCAGGAAAGAGTAGGGCAGGAGACACGGTGGGAGGGAGTTTTCCCTCAGCATACCTTTTTGTACTCTCTGGATTTTGAACCATGTGAATGTGCGATCTATTTTTAAAAACTCACATAGAAATTTTAAAAACAGGAAAAAAAAAAAAAAAAGCATTCGCAGATGTTTCCAAAATCTTCTGGTTTCTCTTTATACTGTGGAAGCAAGAGAGTCTCGGTCTGAGACTTCTCTACCAACACAAACGTGGTGTGATTGCAGACCTCCCCCATAACTTTTCCAAGGTAATTCTCTCCCTCTGGAAGAGCCTGGGGGACAAAAGAATCAGACCACTGTAGCCTGAACCCGAGTCGATGGAGTGTTAAGGAAGTCCCAGAAGTGGAGATAATCGATTTTCTTCTTAAAAAAAAAATTTTTGAATTTATTCCCATTATGTGGGCCAGATGATAGTGTGTCCTTTAAATAGCAGTAGCATTAATTAAACACACCCTGGGATTTCGAGATGCTGAGCCTTGGGATTCTGAACACGTGGATTCCAGGGGGGCGATTTGGAAGCCTGACCAATTCTAATCGAGGACGTTTCAGCCGTGCAGCTGCCTGGCAAATTATCAGAGCTACTGAATCCTAATACTCACTTAAGAATGCCTTTTGTTGTCATTCTGCCATTCTCCTTTCCCTCCCTGTTGAGGGTAGGGATGCATGGGATTTCCTGACTTGAGCACACTCACTCCTTGCTGGGATTCTGCTGAGAAAGGAGGGGGTGGGTGGAGCACCCTATGAACCTTCTCCCTCCCCAGCTCTTTTATTTCTCACCCTTTGTTGCCCCATTTCCGACACTGCAGCCTTCTGCCTTCCCCCAACCTAACATCTTACCGTGAGCGAATGCCCGGCCAAGGCTCCCGGCCCAGGTAAGGTTGTGGAGAAGGTAAGCATCCTCCTCCCCTCTGCTCTTCCCCCAGCACCTCCCCGCCCTTACCCCAAACTGCCTGCCTTCCCTCCAGGGCAGTTTCCCACCCTCCTGCCCAACGAGGCCCTTCTCCAGAACCCAGCCTGGAACACAATCCCGGAGCCTCTTTTATCCACAGTCAATAAACAAACCCTGGTGTCTTTGCAATACCAGCCAGCAGGATGGTATTAAACAATGCAATGCCGGGAGATCAAAATATTCTGGCGGAGCCCCAGAGGAATGAAGCTCCAATGGAGGATGATAGGTAGTGGGGTGGCTTTTTGGAAGCCGGAAGCACAGCCTGGTGCCCCGGCCGAAGGCCTGGCCAACAGTCAGACCTCAGGAGATGTTTGCTTAATTAATTCACTGCTCTGGACAATCCCCTAGAGCCACATCTCAGTGCAGGGCAATGGGTATCATCCAGATGCTCCTTCAGAGGCACTCCACCCTTCCCCAACCTGCTTTCTGCCAAGACTGACCTGTAGGGACCCCATCACTAGGGCTCCCTCCTCCTCCGGCTTCCTACTGAGTTTGAACAATGGGAGCCTTGGAGGGGGCCTGGAGGGAGGAAAGGGAAAGAAGACAGGCTGTGCACAGCTGGCGGAATCCCTCTCCTCTTCTGGAAGCTCTTTCCCCAGGACTCTGTCCTTTCTGCTTCAGGTCCCCCCTCCTCCCTCCTAGCCCCTCCAGGTCTACGGGAGATACTGTTGCTAGCTGTGGGACCCTGCGCTGGCCACTGTGGTTTCCCCACATGCAGTCCATATCTTTGTAAATAGTCCCTGTTTTAAACTTTCCTCAAGTTAATTATCCTGACTTGAGCGTGCCATCTGTTTCCTGCTGGGACTCTTACCATACAAGTCGAAAGGCTTGCATTTGGGTGCTGGAGCTGCCATTTACATACACGTAACCGCTCTGTGTCCCAAAGCTTTTCATTGTAAAATGAAAGGGCTGAATTAGATTGTTTTAAAAATCAGCAACTACTTCTGGCCAGCCTGTTGTGCACCCGGCACTGTACCAGACGCTGAGGAATCCATGGTGAACATGATCAAGCCAAGAATCTAACCACTCTATTTGACAGGCTAGGAGAGAAACGTTTCTTAGGTTTTGCTAACTCGAAAGTCTGATTCCATGATGAGCCAGTAATTTCTAAGGAAAGAAATGATGTAGAGAAGAAGCTTCAGAAAATTATTCTATCTCAGGTTGGGGGTGCGGACAGGTGCAGAGGTGGGAGAGGACAGGATGGGCAAGGTTGTCACAGGGAAAATCTAAGCCCAGGGACCAGAAAAAAGGCAGTCAAGGCAAGGAAATTAAACACATCAGGAAGAATGATCCAGGACCTCTGTCTTCGGGGATGTATGTGTATGTGTGCGTGCATGTGTGTGAGCATGTGCAAGTGCATGTGTGTGTGTGAGTGCATGAGTGTGTGTGTGTGTATGTGTGGGCATGCGAGATAATGATCATCATTATCATCATCATAGCAATCAGGAAAGAGTTATTCATTACAAATCCTGGAAAACTAACAAAGTGAAAAGAGAAAAACTATAAACCGTGCTTGTGTTAAATAATAATGATCATTTCAGTCATTTATTAGGACCATTTACCATTTGTGTCTAGTTACCAGGCAGCACAATGACATATGCATATTACTGAATATAAGCCAGGCTAATCTCGTTAGAAATTATATTTGATATGAAAGTAAATGTTACATAGGTAAGATGAGTCACCTTTATTGTCACACTGGCCAGTGGGTCTGGCCTGAGAGGCCTGCCGCCTCTCTGTTCTAAGTCGGACACAGGTGCATCTGGATGGTGACACTCCCTAAGTTGGAAGTGACATCCAGCAACCAAAACAGGAGCTTGGTTTGGCTGGCAGAGTTGTTTTCATTGAATTTGAATTCTAAGCCTTCTTAGTCTCAACAGTTTTAGTCTCTCACATTTATACACGGCTTCCCCTCCCCTCCTCCTGCCAGGCTCTGGTCTTTTTTCATCTGTGGTGGGGCTCTGTTCCCTACAGCATTCCAGGGCAGACAGGTTGTGTGTTCATAAAGGGAGAACACCTTGCATTTAATCAGCACTTAACGGTCCCCAAAGCCCTTTTCCATATGTCTTCCCATTCAATAATAGCCGTGATGTGGGCCAAGCAAGGGTTGACCCCATTTCAGGATAAGCAAATAAAGTCTTACAGAGGATGGGCAATCAGTCCAAGTTCATGCGGTCAGTGAGGAGCAGAACTGGGCTTCTCAACACAGGAGTGGGGAGTGCTCAGTCCTTCTTCTGTGCTGTGCTGCCTTGATGTCATTTTCAGTCCTCTGCTGGGGATGGCCTGGGTTGGTGGCTCGTTGGCCATGATACACATCGAGTCTGTGTCTTCCGGGAGCCGACTCTATGCCCTTCTACTCCCTCTCCTTCTCTTGCTGTTGCCCTGAGCCACCGGACAAACCATTTGTCTTCAAGTGCACTTCTGGGCTCACACTGAAATGCACCTGCCTCTCTTTCTTTGTAGAGACAATCTTTTCTTTCAAGGGGGGAGCAGAGGTGGCCAGGAAATAAACTCCAGCCACGGAACCAGACCCTGGTCTGACAAGGGGAGAACTTTCCAGATGCTCACTCTCCTGCATCTGTCCTTATTAGAAACCATTAGGCTCTGGATAAATTGGGCTGATCCTTCCTTTTTGCCACAGAGTCTCCTCGTTCCTTTGAACCACCCCCTGTCCTTGGACACTCTGGGTGCTCTCTGTGTGTGTGCGTGCATGCGTGTGTGTGTGTGTGTGTGTGTGTGTGTCTGTGTGTTTGCAGGTCTTCTCTGTCCAGCCTCCCCTCCATTATAGGAAATAGGTCATTATGTGGTCTGTCCCAGAGTGTGGGATGTGTGCCTCTGCTAGAGCATGGCTGCTTTTAGGGATACGTAATTAAGTGACATTAAATAGACTGAGTCACCTTCTTCACTGAGCCCTTCTTCATGCTGGTAGGCCCTGAAGAAAGACTCTGTAAGTGGTGCACACGTTCACACCTCTTTAACACTTCCTACTTCCTTTCTTAATTAAATAGAATGTGAGCTCAGGCAAAGCTTTCATAGGCGATAGTTTCTAGCATAAGTCAATAACATTGTTTTATTTCCATTATTTTTTTTAAATATGGTGATTTATTTTTTTTAAATAAGTGATTTTTTTTTAAATTTTTTTTTCAACGTTTATTTATTTTTGGGACAGAGAGAGACAGAGCATGAACGGGGGAGGGGCAGAGAGAGAGGGAGACACAGAATCGGAAACAGGCTCCAGGCTCTGAGCCATCAGCCCAGAGCCCGACGCGGGGCTCGAACTCACGGACCGCGAGATCGTGACCTGGCTGAAGTCGGACGCTTAACCGACTGCGCCACCCAGGCGCCCCTAAATAAGTGATTTTGATTCCCACTTAAAGATGTGACAAGAAGTGTCCCTATTAAATAAGCATTTTTTAATTTATAAAAGAGTAGCTCAAGCTAATGAAAAATATTAATTAAATAATGATTGGCCCACAAAAAGGACAGCAATTACAGGATGACACATACTTGTTTTTAAATGTTTATGTATTTTTGAGAGAGAGAGAAAGAGAGTGTGTGTGGGAGCAGGGGAGGGGGAGGGGGGAGAAAGAGGATCTGAAGTGGGCTCTGTGCTGACAGCAGAGCCTGACGCGGGGCTTGAACTCACAAACTGTGAAATCATGATTTGAGCCTGTAAGATCATGACCTGAGCAGAATTCAGACACTTAACCATCTGAGCCACCCAGACACCCCAAGGATGCCGCATACTTAAAGCTGGGGAAGCAGAGAAGTAGTGTTGGAATTTGGATGCAAATTCCAGCAGTTTCTACCACTGGGTACTTCCCTGTGGAAGGAGGATAATAAGAGTACCTACCTCAAATACTTAAATTAACATAATGAATGTAAAGCACCTAGACCAGTGTGTGGTACATAGAAAACACTCAATAAATGCTAGATGCCATTGGCCAGGCTAGTTCAAGTGTAGCTCTTCCATGAAGCATTCCTGAGCTCTTTAGTCAGAAATTCTCCTCCCTCTGTTCTCTCAAGGTACTTTTTACTTTGGAACTTCACACATTCTATCTCGTACACAGTTGCGGGGTATTAGACTTTTTACATATCTGTACCCCACATAGGTAGGACCAAGCGCATGCTAAGCAATTACTATGCCCCTGATTGTGGATGGATTCCCCTTTCTTCACGTATTTGATTTATAAAGGCTTGTTTCTTCTGGGAAGCCTTAGAAGACCCTCTCCAATCTCAACGTGCTATAGGATATCCAGCAAAACCTTAAAAATTGGGGGGCAAGAGGACAGAGAATGATTGTTTAGTATCATTTAAAAAAAATCCTTTTAACGTTTATTTTTTAAGGAGAGAGAGAGACAGAGCGTGAGCAGGGGAGGGGCAGAGAGAGAGGGAGACACACAATCCGAAGCAGGCTGCAGGCTCTGAGCCATCAGCACAGAGCCCGATGCAGGGCTTGAACCCATGAACTGTGAGATCATGACATGGGCCGAAGTCGGACAGCTAACTGACTGAGCCACCCAGGCGCCCCTGTTTAGTATCATTTAAATCAATATTGTACTCAAGCTAGAAACAGAGTCCTGTGTGTTTCTCTTTCCTCGAGCAAGAGAGAAGGACTCAAAGCTGGGGGAGGCGAGCACTGCAGAGTCATGGCTGCAGATGGGTATCCCGGATGCCCATGACATGGATCATCAGTGACAGGAGGCAGAGGGGCAGAGCAGTGGCCCAGGCCGGACTGCAAAGCATAAAGGAGAGATGGCTGGCGATGGAAGGGGAGACAGACACAAGGGAAAAAATCAGATGGGGACAACAGGGCACAAGGTTAACACACTGAGCCTTCGGGATACAATAGTCTAAGGGAACCCGGTGTGAACCTTTCACACAAGACTTTACAATTACAAATAGAGGAGTAGGGTAAAATGTAAACCAGGCTGTAGGGAGGGGACAGGCCCACCTCCACAATCCCACCACCTTACTTAAGGCTGTTAGATGAAGAATGTGTCTAAGAAGAATCATCTTTGTTTGAATCATTTCTTTCCCCTCTTCTCAGAAGTTACGGCAGAGCCTCTTTGGAAATACTGTCCATGTCTTCAGCTATGACTGGAAAAAGGCCTATTTCAGGTTCCATGATCCTTTTTCTGACCTGGCTTTCACTTTGGAAGTGGGAAAGGTAATAGTAAGTAAAAATTTTTTTTAAAAAATCCTAATCCCATATTCCCTAGCCATGTTTCCTTCCATCTTTATCCATATGAATGTATGTTTTCACTACAGTCATTTGTCAAAGCATATTTCATGTAATTTAACATTTAGCCCTAAATGATATGAGACTATTTAAAATTACAATTTACTGTCAGGGTTATAGCAAAGTCTCACACTTCTTCCCTGCTGTCGCACACCCTGCCCTCCCAAATTCAAGGTTTCCTGGCTCTTCTCTCCAAGTTCTAAGTATCCCTGAGGATTTAGAAGGCAGGAGGAGATCCAGGAGCTTCTTTCTGGCTTGTTTAAAACCTCAGTAATTCAGGTCATCAATTACTAGTCACACAGAGATTTCAAAGACCAGCCAACAAGTTCTGTACATCCTACAAATCCAAAAGTTTGCTATGAAGCAGGAGCATAGCGAAGGTAGGGTGGAAGAGGACAGATGTCCCCAGGTGCTGGTCTACTGAAGCTGGTCAATGAAGATTCCGGCCCAGCCATGGCATCTGACCACAACCCACGTATGGAGTACAGTGCCCCTTCACTAAGCTAAGGGGATGCTGTATATACCAGGAGGGACAGGTCAGCAGAGAATAGGTCACATCCATTTCCCAGAGTTCTTCTTTGTCATATTGGCCCCAAGAGGTTCCATTACGGTTGTACAGCCTGCCCCCAGCCTCACACACCTCACCATTTATCTTCCCCTTTTCAGGGAGGTGCCCGAAGCATTCAGATGGCAGTTCAAGGATTCATCATCAAAGACTTGTTGTTTACCAGGAAGGGAAAGGACTGTAACTTTCACAGGTAAGAGGCCTAGAAGCACTTCTCAGACACATTCCTCATGTCACAAGAACTGTTATGTGCCAAACGGTCATTATGGAAAATCCCCTGGGTGACCTCAGGAAGTAGACTTGCCTCACGAGACGAAAACGGCTCTGGTTCTCCCAGACGGATGGGATTTTGTGATTGGGGAGGACTTTCCTGGAGTCACTCTCAATGTTTGGTTGCAGGAATAACGTTGACAGTTTTAGTGCTCCACTGCAGACCTTCCTGTCAGCTAAAATGATGCCCCTGGTCTCAGGTGGGCTTACTTGAAAATATTTGATGGGAAGCCCCAAACTGACAATTTCAAGGAGGAACAAAAGGGGTGATTTTTAAAAGCCCCGATAAAGCCCCGATAATTCTCCTATTTAACTAGGCTAACAAAGTACTGTGTTTGGTAGTTGCCTATTCAAGAAAATCGGTTCAGATTACTTTACTTAGAAGTCAAGTCCCTATCATGGGCAAAGCTCTATGCTTGATATTAGAAAAAATATAAATAAGTAAAGGTATATATCTGTCCTCAGCACGGTAAGTTATCACTCAAAACAGGAACTAAATGTATAATTTATTCTAAGGTCATGAATTGCCAGTTTCCTGAAAAGCAGAGCCAGAGATGAGAATTCTTTATGCAAGTGATTTATGAAGGGAAGGCCTTGTTGGAGAGAAAAAAAAAAACATTTTTTTTTTACCCCTCTAGCTTCTTTGGCTAGTCTAATAATTAACTTTACAGAAGACAGATTAATAGGAGGAAAACAAACACGAGCTTAATAACATGTATACCTCGGGGCGCCAAGGTGGCTCAGTTGGTTAAGTGTCCGACTTCAGCTCGGGTCATGATCTCATAGTTCATGGCTTAGAGCCCTGCGTTGGGCTCTGTGCTGACAGCTCAGAGCCTGGACCCTCCTTTGGGTTCTGTGTCTCCCTCTCACTCTGCTCCTGCCCCACTCATGCTCTGTCTCTCTCTCTCTCTCTCTCTTTCTCTCTCTCAAAAATAAACATTAAAAAATTTAAAAAAAAAATAACATGTATACCTCTTGTATACATGGGAGAGACCTAGGAAATCTCTGTAATTCCCCCAAATAGCCAAAGGCATCACGTTAAATACCATCTTTAGCTAAAGACAAAAGAAGATATTGGGGGTGGGGAGTCAGTTATGGGAGGTTACAGGGGAAAGTGCAGTGAACAAGCATAGGGTTGTTTTGCACATTAAGTCTGTGCCTTCTCCACTGATAGGAGTTTCTAGAGATTTAGAGCCATCCCCCTCTTCCCATGAGGACATCCCCTTACAAACGGAGATTTCTCCTATAACGTCTTTTACAAAAGGGCAACTTCTATTGAGTTTTCAGACCTTCTCTTGAGTCTGTAATTTTTTAAAAATAACCAGTTTAAAATAGTCCACATGCCAGAGTGGCATCTTGGGCTGGCAAGATTTGCTCCCCTTCGGGCCTCAGGAGAAACCTGGAAGAGTGAAGGACAAGGAGAGGGAAGGAGAAGCTGAGGAAGAATGTGGTCTCCAGTGACGCCCAGCCTCAGTCTGATCCCATGAGAGCTCTGAAGCCTCAGTGGCCCCATTTTCAAAGAACAAAGTGGGGGCCTTTATACTTCCCACCTCAGCCGGGCACTGGCTTTGACCTGCTCCATGAAACCTTCCAGAACCTTCTCGGTCCCAAGTTCTGTCTCCTTCTTCTTCACTCTCAGAACATTTTGTTTTATTCCCATCCACCTCCTCAAATTAGGCTTTTAGACTATGGATCACTCCTTGTTTCTCATTTCTGTGTTGCCACGGAGGTAGCGGGATTATAGAAATCATCGCTGAGTCCGTTAATAAACCCCATCACGTGTTTCTCCATCGGGACAACAGTTGTCAGTGTTAAATATTTAGAAAACAAGCAGAGCAAAGGTCTACCGCATAAAGATTGGCTCCCATTCCCTGGGAAATCCTGACAGCCCAGGATCGCTCCAGAGAGTATAATGCTTGAGGGCAGGGAGTCAGGAACCAGCCTGCCTGGTGTAAAATCACCACTCTACCACTTTCAAGGTGAACGACTGGGGACCAATTCCTCAACCCCTCTTTCTTTCTTCACCTCTGAATCGGCAGTAATAGTAGTATCTACTTCACAGGGTTGTTGTGAGGATTAGATGAGGGGACGGGTATGAAGTGCTTAGAGCAATGCTGGGGACAGTGAGTGTGCCTGCTATACAAGTCAGGATGGGCAACATGAAGCGGGCCTCCAGTGCCGCGTGGGACAGACATGATGGGGGAGCACAGACATGGCGAGCATATTAAAGGCAGACAAGGGCATGAGAAAAGGCATGGAGGGGTGATACAGAAAATACGTTCAGGGGACTGGTCCGTGCGGGGCAGCAGGTTTGCAGAATGGAAACCTGGGAGATAACACTGGACGGGGCTGCACTTGCAAAGGGTTTGTGTTCCTGGGTTAAAACGTTTGGATCAGTCTCTGCTGGAGTTCGGCGAGAGGACAGCGGTGGGGACTCCGGGGGGGAGGGGGTAACTCACAGGGTGGGACTGGCTAAGATCACCAAGAGAAATAGTACGCTGCTGTGAGGATGCCACTGCCAGTGACAGAGTGTAGACAAGGCCCTCTGCGACCGTCTCACGGGGTGGGTTGATGAAGGAAGCGAAGAGACCCATCTGGTATGCAGCAGGGGACTTAAAAGTGGAGGCACCTCACATTCAGCTAGGTGACTGTCCATGCCAGTGTTCTCATACCCAACCTCCCATATCGCAGTTTGTGTGCAGTCAGCAAACAGGAGCAAGAGCAGGCCCTGGCTGCGGCACTGGCTGGCATCCTGTGGGCGGCAGGAGCGGCTGAGAAGGCCACCGTCTGTCTTGTCACTGAGCACACTTATGTCACCTCCAATCCTGACTACTCGGGCGATGATTTCACCGAGCGGGTGAGTGCACCCCTGCCCGTCCTGCCAGACAAAGGGCCAATGAAACCTGAGAGTATTCTAGACTCAACATGGAAATGAAGGCGGAGCCCCATCGATGCTCCCAGAAGGGTCAGATGTGGCCAAAGGCATCTTCCAAAGAGGTAAGAACCAAGGGTTGGAAGTGCCTGCTGTGAATTTTTCCTTCCAGAATTCACCAGGATCAAGAATACCCCAGACCCGAAATCATCACAAAATGCATTTCCATATCCACTGTCTTCAACATTGCTGAATTTTACCTATTAAGAAAAAATATGTTTATGGCTTTACTGCTCAAGATATCACATTGGTTTAAAACTAAGGACTGTAAAAGGGAGGCCGGTAGCCATCCACTTTCACCATGTATGTTTCACATGGCCTTGTGTAAGATAATCTGTCAGGTTTCAGCAAAGTGATTTTGCAATGAAACAAAAAGCTCCCTTGAGGAAATAACAGTAAGTTGACATCTTATAGATGTAGCTTTCATCTTCCTTTTCATTTTTATCTTCTATTCTTGATTTATAGCTCCAGCTGTTTGAACTTTTAGAGAAAGAAGCCACTGAGAAATTCATCTATGATCATTTACAATGTGTAAGTGTTTAAGTGTTGAGATAATCCCTTTATGTTGAACCGATCTTACAGGAAATCTTCTTTCTTTTACAAAGTGTACTTCTAATGATGCTTATTAAGAAAACCAGGTCATTTTGAGAGCTAAGAAAGGGCCGAATGAGAGAAAGAAAAGCCCACCTCTCCCTCCCCACAGCCTAAAAAGAGGCCAGATCACACACAGGCCATTCACAATTGCCTCTTTGTCCTTGGCTAATCAAACCCAGAGAATAATACTATAGAGGGCATATGCCAAGATTTCTTTTGTGGGAAGAGAATACGTCAAAGCAGTCTTGCCTCATCTAATGGATAAAACACAAAAATGCTAGACAACTGAGGCCCTAGTCTAAATTGCCAAAATGACCACTCACATTGGCTCCAAGGAAATGACTTCTAGTCTGAAAAAGGTGGCCCTGTTTTACCTCTTCTATCAGCGCCTTCCACACAATGTCGTCCTGGCAATAATTCTTCCCAACCTCCCATGTGGGGACAGTGTCGGTGGAATATCTCAGGTGCTTTTTTAAGATGCCTTTGCAGAGAAAGGAATGAAAGCTGATTTCTAAAGAATTAGAACCCTACAGGGTAAAAGAAGAAGACAGTTAGCAGGGTAACCATGAAGCCATACAATGGTGGATTATATAGAAGGAGGAAATGGGGTCCATGAACCTCACTGCTCCATTCCTTCCAAAGGCTATAGAGGTAGAAAACTTGGGCATGAGTTCTCAGCCGCACATTGGCCATACATTCTTGGTTAAACTAGTCACCCCAGGACTACCTCCCCCACCATCTCATATGTCTGTGTGGTAGGCAGAGGAAAGCCCCCCACCCCCAACTGCCCTACAAGGATGTCCATACCCTACCTTGTGGAACCTGTGAATTTTATGCTTTATAGCAAAGGGGAATTAAGGTTGCTAACTCAGTTGACTTTTTTTTTTTTTTTAATTTTCAAAATTTGTGAGATTTAAGTATAGGTGACCTACAATGTCATATTAATTTCAGGTGCACAACAGAGTGATTCAACAACTCTGGGTGCATTACAAAATGCTTTAAAATAGGGCGAGTATTCCAGGTTACTCAGATGGGCCCAATGTAGTCACAAGGGTCCTTAAGAGGAAGACAGAAGAGGAAGTCAGAGTGTACGATGTGAGGACAGTGTTGCCTGCCGCTGCTGGCTTTGAAGATGGAAACGGGGGACACGGCCACTAGAAGCTATAACAGGCAAGGAAACAGAGCCTCTAGCAGGCCTGCTGACTGCTCCATTTGGGCTCAGTAGGAGCCATTTTGGACTTGTGATCTCCAGAACTGTAACATAATAAATTTGCATTCTTTTCTGTGCTTTTTTTTTTTAACTTTTATGAAGTTTTAATTCCAGTATAGTTAACATGCAGTGTTACATTCGTTTCAAAATTTCTATTATTTACAGTACTAAATTTATGGTTACTTTATAATATATATTTATATTTTTAATATAAATGTATAATTAATATAAATTATATATAATATAAATTTACAATAAACCTGTATAATGGATTTTAAAGACCTAGCATGAAATATTAAGTTAGAAGCCTGCTTAGGGACTCTGTTGTGGGCAGATATTGAATGAAGTCACACAGATAGAGAGGCCATGTAAGTAATGAGCCTTCCAGCACAAAGAGGCAAACCCTTTCCTTTCTGTCTTCCATCTCCTCAACTCAGACCTGGGGCAGTCTGATTCAAAAGGAAGGTCCCCACATCTGCAAGGGATTCCTTAGTGTCGCCGGAGTTGAGAATCAGAGGATCAGAGCTGAAACTCTACACAGGCTTGTTCTATCAAAGGCTAAGAGTCAAGCTGGAATAAGTAACAAAGGCCTTATGCAGAGATCGACTGTACGGTGTGGGTGAGCCTGACGTGAGAGCTGCCCGGGTCAAACAGACCCATGGTGACTATTGCCATAGCCACTCTGAGGAAGCGCTGGCACCGTTTCCTCAGTGACGGGGGCACTTGATGGCAGGTTCCATCAAGGGCACTTGATGCTCCTCTCAAGGGCACCCCTGACCAGGGCCCGCACATTATGATGTGCTTCACCGAACCTTTACCAAACCCCACTCACTCTCAAAATGCACCCATTTTGAGGTCCCATTCCTGTGTCCCATCTTAAGACAGAAATCCCAAGACAGAAGTCTGAGGGCTACATGTGGACAGTAGACCTAAGTTTATGGGTTGAATTTCATCCCCCCAAAAGATATGTCCCCATGCCTGTGCATATGATGTTATTTGGAAAAGAGGTCTTTGCAAAGGTAATCAAGTCAAGGAAACGTCACGCTGGATTAGGGCCGGCCCAATCCAGTGACTGGTACCTTTACAAGAAGAAGGACACTTAGACGCAGACACAGTCATGTGGGGAAAACACCATGTGATCATGGAGGCAGAGCTTCCATGATGGGATGTGTCCTACAAGTCAAAGCACTCCAAGGATTGCCAGCAGCCACTAGAAGCTAGAAGATGCAAGAAAGACTCCTTCCCTTCTGCCTTCAGGGAAAGCACGGCCATGCTCCCACACCTTGATTTCAGACATCTGGCCTCCAGAACTGTGACAGAATACATTTCTATTGTTTCAAGCAATTCAAGTTTCTGGTAACTTGTTACAGCAGCCCTGATACACCTATCATATGTGTGATCTGCAGCATTAGTCCACCCAGTGTTGCATTTTTAAACATTTGACGCAGCCACTCTTCAAAAACAACCAGAAGATTCCACATAAAAACCTGGATTTTTAGCTTTTTCCCAAAAGAATCAGAAAACCTGGCCGCACAGGGCCTATATGCTGGCACGTTCTCAGTTAGCTGACGTGGGGGCAGTGATTTCTATTGGACAAGTTGTGATAGGCTGAATGATGCTTCCTACCTGGTGAAAGGACTTTGAAGATGTGATTAAGTCAAAGACCTTGAAATAGGGAGATTGTCTTGAATTTTCCTGGGGGGGGGGCAATTAATAATAAGAGTCTTGTCAGGAAAAGTGGATGACGGGAGAGAGAAAGTGGTGTGACGAGGGAAGCAGAGAGAGAAGAGGGATCACATGTAGGGTCACAATTTGGGGTCATGAGCCAAGAATAAGGATGGGTTCTAAAAGCTGGAAGAGGAAGTGAAAAGTCTTCCCCACAAAGCCTGCAGAAGAAACATAAGCCTTCCAGCAGTTTGAATCAGACTCATGAAGTGGCATCCGTGTTGGGACCTCAAACCTCCAAAAGTGGAAGACAGAGAATTCATGTTGTCTTATGCCACCAAGTTTGTGGTAATTTGTTATGGCAGCAACAGGAAACGAATACACCAGGGTCCCCAACGTGCCTCTGGACCCACCTCTCCTCATTTCTCTGACACCCATTTGGGTTCCTGTCTGATGCCTGTGGCACTGGAATTTGTTCCTGCCTGAGGGTCCTGCCCCTGCCAGGTCACAGAGAGTGATGGGGACAGATTAATCCATAAAAGGGAAAGCACCTGCATTTTAGCAGAAGCCTTCCCAATACAAGGCCTTTAAAGGAGATGCTTTAACCCTGGGAACCTTGAAAGCCAGCCAAGGAGCTTCTTTTCAGCAGGCAGAATATTCATACAAAGCTAAGACCTGCTACCTGAATGTTAGTTGGGCAATTTGGATTTGATCCTGGAAATCACAGGGCACCTTTGGAAACTCTTGAGCAGAAAAATAGCCTTCCCAAGAAAAGAGAGAGGGGAGAAGCGCCTTAAAGAGGGACAGATAATAATTTTGTTGTGGTTCTAGCATGTTCCAAGAACTAAGGTAGGTACTGTGCATTATTTTCATTTAACTTTTGCAACAAAGCTGCAATTTATCCTCAATTGCAGATGCGGTGATTGAAACTCAAACAAGTTAGTAACTAGGAGTAATGGTAGAACTGGTTTTGAACCTAGATCTGTGTAAGTCCAAAGGTATTTCTAGAAATCAATGAGGAGGGAGAGATGTCCCAACCAAGGAGAGGCTGGGAAGGGGGCCAGCCAAGAGCACACCAAGGGTCTGGGCTGGGATGGATGCTGGAAAAATGGAGAGGAAAGATACACTACATCGTAGCCATGATTTGAAGACAATCATGAGATAGAAGTGGAGGAAAGAAAAATAGGTCGAAAAGCAAGAGAATGACAGCACCAAGGGCAGACCTTGAACAAGCAAGACAAATGCATTCGATAGTGAAGATGGCCTAGGGAAGCTGTACTATCAGCCGGAAAAAAAAAAAAAAAAAAAAAAATCTTGGGCTATAAATCCTCGAATTCATGCCTGGAGATATACATAGCTGCATTGCTTTTAGGCAAACATGCTTTTGTTTTGTCCCCCCCAAACAGTTCAAAGAGGAAGGAGGCCATGGTGTCATCTTGTTTCTTTACAGCCTGATCTTCTCCAGAACATTTGAAAGGTAAATTCAACAAACATTTGCCCAGGTATTTCCTATAGCTCTGCGATCACATACGCAGAGTACTCTTACATCGGAAAATATTTTCATGCCCTGTTGGAAACCTGAGTAGTTTTTCCCAGTGGCTGCTCTTCTGTTGATTCATCCTTTTCTGTAGTCAGTTTGGCCATATTAATGGGTGAGTGGATGTCGCCAGAAAGGTTTGAATCTGTTTTTCTCGTACAGTGGTGGCTTCCTTCTACTTGTGGTTATAAATATTGACGGATAATACCAAAATTTATTTGTATAACTTTCATAATAAAAGTATTTTATTATTGGGGCGCCTGGGTGGCGCAGTCAGTTAAGCGTCCGACTTCAGCCAGGTCACGATCTCGCGGTCGGTGAGTTCGAGCCCCGCGTCGGGCTCTGTGCTGACAGTTCAGAGCCTGGAGCCTGTTTCTGATTCTGTGCCTCCCTCTCTCTCTGCCCCTCCCCCGTTCATGCTCTGTCTCTCTCTGTCCCAAAAATAAATAAACGTTGAAAAAAAAATTAAAAAAAAAAGTATTTTATTATTTATATGCACAATAAAATATACCCACAGGTATTTATTTTGTCTCTATGATATGCAAAGCCCCTTTCTTGGCACAATGGGAAATACAAGTAAAAGAAGAGATGGCCTGACCTCCTTCAGGGTCCAATCTGGGAAAGATAGGAGTTATACATAGAGATACTGGGTATGTCACAGGGGGTACTTAATGTACCAAATGAGGTATAAAGACGAGGAGTCTGGAAGATTCCAGAGGAGGAAGGGTCACCAGTGGATAGACTAATCAAGGAAGGCTTCTTAGAAGAAGTAGACTTTCTTTTGGGCTCTGAAAGGAAAATAACCTTTCAGAGAATCACAGAGAGATACAGAGTCTCTAGAAAGGAAGAGTTACAAGCCCTGAAGCAAAAATCTCCTAACACTTGTCTTTTGCATAGCATCATCACATTTTTGTGGTCTGTATTATTAGCTGCTTAACAGTTTTCTTTAAATCAACACAAATTTAAATATTAACTTCTTCCTAAACATTAATATCTTTTAAATCATGTATTTGTTGTGCTAAAGAAGAATGTATTAAGCACATCCACCACACGGTTTTTTTCTTAAAAAATTTTTTTATAACATTTATTTATTTTTGAGAGACAGAGAGAGACAAAGCATGAGCAGGGGAGGGGCAGAGAGAGAGGGAGACACAGAATGTGGAAGCAGGCTCCAGGCTCTGAGCTGTCAGCACCAATCCCCACGCGGGGCTCGAACTCACGAGTTGCGAGATCATACCTAGGCCCAAGTCAATGCTTAACCGACCGAGCCACCCAGATGCCCCCACCATATGGTTTTTTAAATGCTCATATCTACACCACCTAAAATCATGCCACACTTAAGACAACACTGCCCTGAATTATATCTGATGCCACCAAGGCACTCACCATGCTGGACCCAAGCTTTTAGTTCTTACTCAGGAAGGGCATGACTCCAGAGGCGCCTGAGTGGCTCGCGTCTGACTCCTGGTTCAGCTCAGGTCATAATCTGACGACAGTTCATGAGCCTGAGCCCTGCATCAGGCCCTGCGCTGACAGCGTGGATTCTGCTTGGGATTCTCTCTTTCTCCCTCTCTCTCTGCCCCTCCTGCAGGCTCTCTTTCTCTTTTTCTCTCAAAATAAACAAACTTAAAATTTAAAAAAAAAAAATTTTTTTTTAAATAAAAGAAAGGCATGACTTCAGTCCTGTGAACAGGTTCCCTCAAGAACACTTTACAACTCATATACCAGAACTCAGCACCTCTCCCTAATCGAGAGCAGGAGCCACATCCTGCCTGGACTTTCTATCGCCTGGGGTGGGACCCCAAGCCCCGGTCCCTGGTGAAATAGTAGAGGCAGCCCTTCTGCAGTCAACAAATGGGCTTACCCCCCAAACTAGTATTTTCCACTTGAACAGTCTGTTCAACTCTGTCTTGAGCCAGGACTCTCTGTGCCACTACCCTAAGCCAAGCGTCCCTTGCCACTCAGAGCAGTTTCTCCACTGAGCCCAGCACCCACACAGGGATCCTAACATGTGAGATCTGTCACTTCACCCTTCTGCCTCACCACCTGTCAGCATCCCCCAACTTCACCCATAGCTTTTCCCATCACCTCTGCAGCCTGGGTATTAGAAGCTTTTCCGGTGAGAGACGCAAAGGTGCAAGGCACATGGGCGGGACAGTGACTAGGCAAACCTAATGTTGGGAGGTGGAAGAAGGAGAGGCCGTGGGTTCCTGGTGCGGTCACTGTCTCTGACTGAAGGCTGATGGCATCTTGCATCCTACAGGCTTCAGAAGGACCTAGATGCTTCCAGCACTCATCTGTTACAACCACATGCTGGGGGCTTCCTGTGCAGGCAGGTAGGTTGAGAGGCTTTGTCTTTCTATTATAGAATCTGAATTAGGCTTTTTTTTTTTCTTCAATTAAGCATATTCGCTCCCCAAGTGAAGAGTGATTGGATTATCTTTGAAAGACTAAGAAGATGCTAATGTGAGTTTGCTCTCAGAGTCTATGTTCCAATTTCTATTTTACCTCTGAGAGCCCCACACTCCTGACGTTTTACAGACCTGTTAGGAAATATCTTGACAGGACCTACCAGGAATCCCTAATCATGGAAAGAAAAGTACTATAAAAACATCTTCGCTTATTGCTTCTTAAATCACAAGTATGGAAACCAGAGTTTATAAGAAATGTAAAGGGAGGAAGGGCAGTCAGATCTAAGTGGGGCCCGTGGGGAGTTATTGTGTATGGCTCCAGAAACAAAGTCAACAAACTTCTGTTTTAATCCTACCAAATGTTTACGACATGTTTTTCCTGAATTATGTATTAGGTGATTTCCATTCTTTTAAGTAAAACTGGTGACCTTGCAGTGGTTATTAAAAAAAAAAAAAGAAAGAAATTAAGGCCTTTTGTCATTGCTACCTAAAATATAAATATTTGTAAAATGTGCCAACTAGGCAGTTTTGAACATGATTTTAACTGGAAGAGCAAGTCCGAATGTCTTCAATGGCTGTCAGAAAGGAAAGTCTCAAGAAATATTGCACGGGGTCCTGACCCGCAGTGACGTTGGATATTTGTGGTGGGGTAAGGACACCTCAGAGAATGACAGGCTTTCACAGGTGAGTGTGTTTTGATTCTCAACCACACAGCCAGAGTGTCAATATTTTGACTGTTTTTTAGGGTCATTATTAAGGCAATGAAAACCTGAGCTAACTTTTTCCTTTACTTATTCCTGCACATCTCCCACCCCCCACACATATGTACACCGAGAGACTTTCAGAATCTAAATGTAAATATCTAAGTCTACTGTACTTGTGTCATATTTTATTTTATACATTTTTATGCATATAGAGGACAGGTCATACAAGTAATATGCAAATAATTTTTTGAAAAACAATACTTGATATATAACAAGATAAAGGGAGGGTCCCCTTTATCCCCACCCAGCTTCCGGCTTCCTTCTCAGAAATCAATACTGTCAGCCACGGATGGGTATCTTCCCAATCCTTCATTTATGCAAATGAATGCATATTTTCTACCTATTGCTTAAAGATTTAAAAAAAAAATCACTGGGGAAAAAAGGGGGCCCCCTCCTCAGGAAACTCTTCTCAAGAAGATTTCCAACTCAAAGGATCGACAACCTCTGACAACGAGAAAGTAGAATGTGCTGTTGGAAAACATAACCAGAGAATTAAGTAAGATGTGATTCTGCAAAAATAAACAGGAGAGCGGGTGAGAAAGCAAATATACCCACCCCAAACCACAAATCAAAGATGCTCCTGTGATATTTTCACAGAGATCTTCATCCTAAAACCCAGGGAAGGCGAGGCAGGTTCTGTGAAAAGCGACACTTCTCTGGAGTGGCTATGAAATTAGCTAGGATGTAATCCAATATGATGGTGAAAACGTCCCCAACCTCTCCCAATCACCAGCACCGAATGAGGGCCCTGCTGCTCAGTACCTTCCCGTCCTTCACTCTGCCAGTTGAGCTCAAAATCCCTTTCGTGTGCACAGGACTCCACGCTTTATAAGATCCTTTTATATCCAGAGCTTTGCTAGTCTTTCCCACTACTGTTGGTTCCAGCCACGATGCCTTATTCATGAAATCCATATGCCGTTACGCCTACAAAGTCATGAGTCTGATGTCATCAGAAAAGCAGAGTTTGACCACAGCAGAATTAAGTACATTTTGCATACAGGCGTGTTTAAAAGTTTGCTTATCATTCCTTGAGTTTGAAATCTAGGCCTATCATAGAAAAACGAGAAGTGACAGATAAGCTAAAAGTAAAAGAAATGAACCCAGTCCCATCACCCAGGGGTCAATCCTTCCAGAAATGCTCCCTTCTCTTTTTCTTTCTTATATAAATATGTTCTATTCTACTCTTCTGAAATCTGCTTTTCTCATTTAACACAAATATCTGTACATACAGCCAGTGAATGTATGTCCTTCATTATATTTAATGGATGCAAAGAGTTCCGCCGTATGAATGTGAAAGGCCGTACTTTGAATATACCCTGGACAGAGACGGGATTTGTTATTGTTACAAAATTCCTAATCACTTGGTCCCAGATAATCTAGAAAGTCCCCTTAGAATTTGATATGTATACTAAATAGGAAAACTAAGCCACAAATAAGGGACTTACAGATTTCGTTTTACATATTTTTCTTCTTTTTCAACCACGCATGGTCACTTGATGTCCGTGGTCGGGCACTTTGTACCCATCCTAGCCCGATAATATGCCAAGACTTAGTTTGGAGAAAAATGGAGGGGTACACGGAGGACAAGTTTCAAGGAATGGGGGCACAAACACCACAATAGTAATTTTACTGCTTTGTTTATTATTACAAAGCTTTTTTCTGCTATGTCACTATATTCTTATGATCAACTACAAGAGTTAAAACAGTGTTTCTCACATTTCAGTCATTTGAGTAGGTAATTCACAGCTTTGTCATCTATCCACACTTGCTCCACACTCTATTACTTGATTAATATTGTTCTTTAAATCAACTCACTTTAAAATTTTAAATGTAACCTTTTCTGCAGCGGTAATACAAGCCACAGACTTGACGTATGATTTTGTTTCTAATACATTTTTTTTTTAATTTTTTTTTTTCAACGTTTATTTATTTTTGGGACAGAGAGAGACAGAGCATGAACGGGGGAGGGGCAGAGAGAGAGGGAGACACAGAATCGGAAACAGGCTCCAGGCTCTGAGCCATCAGCCCAGAGCCTGACGCAGGGCTCGAACTCACGGGCCGCGAGATCGTGACCTGGCTGAAGTCGACGCTTAACCGACTGCGCCACCCAGGCCCCCCTCTAATACATATTTAAATAAATGTTTTAAAAATATTTTTAATGTTTATTTATTTTTGAGAGAGAGAGCGAGCGAGCATGAGGGGGGAGAGGCAGAGAGAGAGGAGGATAGAGGATCCCAAGCAGGCTCTGTGCTGACAGCAGGGAGCTGATGCGGGGCTTGAACCCATGAACTGTGACATCATGACCTAAGCCAGTTGGACGCTTAACCGACTGAGCCACCCAGGCCCCTATATGTTTTGTTTTAACGCTCATCCCTGTGCCACTAACTTTCCTGCCACAGGCCACCAATTGGCAGTTTGCCACACTTTGCAAACCTAGCATAAGAGTGAAGGAGTTTCTGTAACATGTGGGAAACAGCTCTGACCAGAAACCCAGGAGACAGAGTTGGAGGCTTTGCCCCGCCATCACACGGGTGTCACTTGGACCAGTCACTTAACCCCTCTCTAAGCCTGTTTCCTTATCTTACAGTAGTGTCCCAACACCTGCTCTGCCACCACAGGACTGAGGTGAACAGCGAACAAAATCATGAATGCCAAAGCCTGTTGGAAAGGCAAAATGACCTATACACGTATAAATCTACAATAGGTGATAACAAATGACACTATAGTGTTTTCTTTGGCCACATTCACTCACCATCTCCTAACTGTGAAGCTCTGTGTCCAGATATGGTGATGAGTCCTACGTGAGCCAGTACCTGTATATACACTGATTACTTTGGGAAGGATATAGGCAATAAATGCTAGAGAACAGCGAGCTCAACACTGGTTGCACATTGAAATCACCTGGGGAGGTTGGGTTTTTTAACTGACTTCATTTTTTTGAGCAATTTTTTTTCTCAACAAAATTAAGCAGAAGGTACAGAAACTTCCCATATACTCCCTGCCCTCACACATGCATAGCCTTCCCCATTATCAACATCCCCCACCAGAATGGCATGCTTGTTACAACTGATGAGTCTACACGGACACATCATAATTATCCAAAGTCCATAGCTTATATTACGTTACAATACTGATGTTGTATAATATATGGATTAGGACAAACTTATAATGACATGTGTCCACCATTATAGCATGATACAGAGTAGTTTCATTGCCCTAAAAATCCTCTGTGCTCCAGCTAGTCATCCCTCCCTCCCCCAGCCCCTAACAGTAACTGATCTTTTTACTGTGTCTATAATTCTACCTTTTTTCCAGAATGTCATATGGTTGGAATCACACAGTATTTAGTCTTTTCAGATTGGCTTCTTTCACTTAATAATATATAAATTTGAGGTTCTTCCATGTCTTTTCATAGGTCAATTGCTCATTTCTTTATGGTGCTGGATAGTATTCCATTGGAATATTATAAATAATATTTAATTGACTAAATAATATTCCATTGATGCGTCACAGTTTATTTATCCATTCACCTACAAAAGACATGTTGATTGCTTCCAAGTTTTGGCAATTATGGGGAAAGCTGCTATAAACATCCATGTGCAGGTTTTTATGTGGACTTAAGTTTTCAACATCTTTAGATAGATATTACGGAGCATAATTGCTGGATACATGATAAGAGTGTTTAGTTAGGGTAGCTCAGTCGGTTAAGCGTCCCAACTCTTGATTTTGGCTCAGGTCCCATGGTTCATGGGTTCGGGCCCCGTATCAAGCTCTGAGCTGACAGTGTGGAGCCTGCTTGGAATTCTCTTTCTCTCTCCCTCACTCTCTCTCTCTCTCTCTCTGCCCCTCCCCTGCTCACACTTGTGTGTGCATGCACACGCATGCTCTCTCTCTCAAAATAAACTTAAAAAACACAAACAGTGTTTAGCTTTTTTAAGAAACTGCCAAACTGTCTTCCAAAGCAACTAGGCATTCTCATGTTCCCACTAGCAATGAATGGGTTCCTGCTACCCCACATCCTCGCCAGCCTTTGGTGTTGTCAGTGTTCTGGATTTTGGCCATTCTCATGGGTGTGTAGTCATATTTCTTTGCTGTTTTCATTTTCATTTCCCTGTCATGGCCATCTGTATATTTTGTTTGATGGAGTGTCTGTTAAACTCTTTGGCCCACTTGGAGAGCTTTTAAAACTACCAATGCCCAGGTCATCCCCAGAACAGTGTCAGCTTCCTGTGTATTGGAGCTGTGGAGACACACAGGGCCCCGCACTCAGAAGGCCTTGCCCTTGGTTTAATGCTTTGCTGTCACCACCCTAAAATTCTTAATGATTTTTTCAATAAGGGTCCCTGTGTTTCCATTTTGCACTGGGCCACAATTGCCTAGCCAGTCCTAGCCAATGACCTTGTTCTGTTTGGTCTAGAGAGCATCTGAGCTTTGGAATTTTTAAAGCCCACAAGTGATTCTGACGTGCAGCCGGGTTTAGAGGCCTCTGTTCTAGAGCAGGGCTGTGAAGCCTCAGCGTGGACATTTTAGACGGATCATTTCTTTGTGGTGGTGGCTGGCCTGTGCATTATGGGCCGTTTAGATGTGTCCCTGGCCTCTACCCACTAGATGCGAGTAGCTCTGCCCTTCAATGTGACAACCAAAAAGGCTCCAGACATTGCCCAATATTCTCTGGGGGAAAAATTGCCCTGGTTGAGCTGATATTTAAAGGAAGGGGGAAAAAAATAATCTCGTTAGACTTAACTGATTAAATCCACGTGTGTAGAATTGGAAAACTAGTTATTGCAACTAAAATTACAAGAAAGAGTCTTTTCTTTCAATCGGTATCAGAAAGGTTGACAGGTTTCGCCTTCTCTGCAAGGCTTTGGGGACAAGTCTCAGACCTCATCTTAAATTAAAATTAAATAGATGTTTGCTAAATAGCTGCTCAGCTGCTCTGAGAAAAGGGACTATGTCAAAGAGTATGCCACAAAAAGACAGAGGGAGACCAAGAGAAAGAGAGTGTGTGCCTCAAAGGGTCAAGAATTTACAGAGATCCCGTGCTACCATTTTCTCTGGATCCTATTTCTCTCTATACAAGTCGGCTCAGCTGCTAAATCATGCTCTAAAGAAAATTACCTGCAGAGCCTAAAATATCCTCCAATAATAAAGTGGATGTTCTCAGGGACCTTAAAGTAAGTCAAAAGGCCAAGGCATAAGGTAAAAAAAAAAAAAAAAAGGTTTTCCCACTGAGAAGAGGGCAAAATGTGCCAGACACGGGACCACCATCCAAATGCTTGCTCACAAATCGGAAGTAGGACAAAGCATGGGAACTGCGCAGGTTAGCTTTAAAATCTACATAGAAATCAAATCTGCAATGCTTCTATCTTTTCGAAAAGTGACTCATGTGACTTTTCATCCTTCCTTCTTGGACTCAGTGTTCTCTCCCCGGGGAGACTCCTATGATCCTGCCCTCAGTGAAAATTGCCTGCAATTGTACCCTAATGGCTTGAAACCCTGAGGATGTTTATTATGTTGTCTCTGTCATGCACTTGGAAGTTTGGTTTCAGAACAAATGTATTAAAGGGCGAATCCTGGCTGGCGGTTAGTTTTCTTACTTGAACCACTGAGATATAGGACTATGTTAGACGTATACACATATACATGTAAACTTTTTTTTATCAGAAGGTGCCTGTTTTATTGTGTATATCAGCTCATTATTTGGAGATAAAAGCAATCCATAACTCGTCATATTATTAAAATAATTATACATACATACATATGTATATATATAATTCTACATATATTTTCACATCCCTGAAGATGGTAACTAAAGTATATATATGAAGCTCATTTACTCATTGGAATGCTAACAGCCTCTTGTATAGAGCACACACTATGTGCTAGGCTCTTTCTGAGCCACTGCAATGATGCCTTATTTCATTTAATCCTCACTCCTACTCAAAGGTGTAAGTGTTAGGTTTAGTCCAGTGTCTGTTGTTTGGCCATTCATTTTAAATACGAGAAAATCTGGGCTGAGAAAGGTGTGGGAACTTGCCCATGGCCACCCGCTAGGCATCAGAGCTGGTGTCCGCACTCTGCCCACTGTGCCATGCTGCCTGTCGTTATCTTTTCTCATCTTCTGATAGAGTGATAAATACAAAGTGCCAGTTGTTAGAATTATATCCCATCCTAAGTGCTTTTATAATCTATCGTATCTATGTACTTACATATAGATGTAGACTTATTTGTATGACATCACCTGTAATATCTATTATAGGTACACAGATGTTAGACTCTAACATTTAGATGGTGGCAAAAGCACAGCTAGGGTTTAGAAGGCAGGACTCAACAAGCTAGAGCTTCTTACGTGGACTTCTGTGTTAAAGCACTTGCTTAGGTTGATCGTGGACTACCTGTACTTGGGGCACAGTCTGAAAAGTAGCTGCTCCCCTTCACCTGCCGGTTTGGCAGGCCAGGTCCGTCAAATGTGTGTCCGGAAGGACAAGCTTGGTGGGACTCAGAGTCGTGCTAACCAGAGGACCCACGTGACTGTGGTGCATCCAGAAGTGTAATAGTTCAGAGTCCTCTGCCCTAGAACTGAACAAAAGTCTGCTCAAGAAAGAACCAGATATGTGCTCGCTTCGGCAGCGTGTATACTAAAAAAAGAAAGAACTAGATGTGGTTCTAGAACAGTGCTCTCCGGCTCACTGGATTGAAGACCCCCACAGCCACTCGCCTTCCTTTCTTCTCTGAGTAAGGTAACCCCTCCACAGAGGATTCATGAATGTGCCCACTGGGTACATAAGCACTTTATGGGTATTTAGGGGCTCCTGCCTAGGCTGCGTGCTTCATATCAGCGGATTATATGTATCCACTGATAATAAAAATCCGTAAGAAAGGTTTCCGAGTTCAAAAGAAAACCAGCATGCCAACAGATTCTGCTGTCCTGGTGAAACCCATCCTGTAAATGCTGTGTCTGTCTTCCTAAAGTAAATCTCTCCTTACTCTGGGATAAAATTGCAGAGGCTGCAAAAACACATGTCTTTCAGTCCCAATGTCACAACCCAGTGGGTGAGATTTAAAAAAAAAAAAAAAATGGAGTTCTCATTAGATGACACGGCAAGCCCCCCCCAGAGCCCACCAGACTGACAGTTCTTACGGAACGCAGCCAGCTACCTACAAGATGAGGCACTATTTCGAAGCCTCCCGTCACTTTTCTATTTGAAGGTACAGGTTGGAGTGTGAGGTTCCAATACCTAAGTGAGAACATAAAGCAGTTTGAGTCTAACACCATCTGGAAAGCCTTAGGAGGTTCGCATTATCTTCGCACCTGCCACGGAGAAGAAAAAACCAACTCTGATTTTTAGAAGGGACTGAAGCCATTTAGGTCTTGCTGGAATTACTCCCCTGGTAGCCGTGGCACAGGGTACCACCATCCCCGCCGTAGCCTCTGTCCTCTCGAAAAACCCTTTAAAGGGACCGGTAGGAAGAAATCCAACCACAGAAGTACCACGTGAAGCTCCACCCACCACGTGAAGCTCCACCCACCACGTGAAGCTCCACCCACGGCGCTCTATCGCTAAGGTGCTGACCCTGCGAACACGACGACCTACCTGCGCACTCGCTGAAGGAAGTTACATCAACTTTGTGTTCCAGGTGCAGAGACGAGAGCCAGACCACTCGTGCACACGAATCTCCACCAGGAATCAGGGCAGAAAGCACAAATTTCCAACACCTTCCTCCCGTTCCAATTACCAGACTGGACCCTTGGGACTCTCAATATCAAGCTCATTATGCAAAAGCACATTGTAAGCACCATTGTTCTAGAAGACGTTAAAAAAAAAAAAAAAAAGAATTACACGGACTCAATCCTTGCCCTGTAGTGTTTAGAATTTGTCCATCCCTCATCCTGTCCTTGTAATTTTACACTGGCTTAAATGATACATGTTAGGAAAGGCTTCATTGCTGGATGTAATGCTAAACCTCTTGGGCTTATTATACAATGAGTGAACTTAAGGAGAAAGGTATTTTATTTATAGCACTACTGTATCACAAGTTAATTTCCTTTTTACCATAGCAACATGAGGCAACATGCACAAATTCTGCATTTGGGGAATCTCACCAATAAAACATATTTAGAATGCTGCTTTTGGGGCTGGGGGTAGCTGATAAACTGTCTACCCAAAAGCAATACAAATTCTTAACTGAACGTTCCAGTCAAACACATAATGTGGTAAGCTAAGAAAAGAAGGGGATGGGGCATCTGGGTGGCTCAATGGGTTGAGCCTCTGACTTCGGCCCAGGTAATGATCTCACGGTGGTGGGTTCAAGCCTCGCGTGGGGCTCTGGGCTGAGAGCTCGGAGCCTGGAGCCTGCTTCGGATTCTGTGTCTCCCTCTCTCTCTCTCTTCCCCTCTTCAGCTCATGTTCTGTCTCTCTTTCTCTCAAAAATAAATAAACTTTAAAAAAAGAAAAGAAGGGGATATATACTTGGCTGGATTCAAACAGGAGGTGCTTGGCTTTGTTTTTGCAGGAATCGCTTTTTTTTTTTTTTTTTTTTTTTAGTTTATTTATTCATTTTGAGAGGGGTGGCAGAGAGAGAGAGGGAGGCCCAAGAAGGCTCTGCACTGTCAGCCCAGAGCCCAGTGCGGGGCTCAAACCCACAAACTGTGAGATCGTGACCTGAGCTGAGATCAAGAGTTCGACCCTTCTGACTGAGCCACCTAACGCGCCCCTACAGAATTCACTTTAAACCAGGTGTGTTCTCAGCCGTAATCTTAAGGCTTGACTCTTAGAGTTAATACCTACACTGCCTTGACAGTCGTGCATGACATTTTCCTTTTCACCGGCATCTCTCAAGGCAAGTAAGGAAGGCTCTGCTTGCTCAGTGTGGAGTCTCTGTACGGTTACTTTGGGAGCTGGAGACTGTTGTATTTATAACTACTTCATTTTCCTCCTCCTCTAATAAAATCTTGAGGAGCTGTGAGTTCAGAAAACTGTTGCATTGTTGCATAAAGTAACAATAGTGTGCTGTCAGCACATTGCTGAGTGTCACCTGAGTGCCAGTTGATTTTTGCCTACGTTACAAAAACTCCAATGTCATACATGTCTATATTCTATTGCCTCCACCTAGACACAATTTACAGGAACTTTCATTGGGGTGAGATCATCCAAAATACCATTCTTTTGACTTTCAAAATAAGTGACATTTTATTCCAAATAGCCCTCAATTTCCCAATTAGTTTATCCAAGTTTTCCAACCTTCATACTTCCATGTCCTGTAGATCATATTTTGATTCCATATAAACTGAGTACCTAAGGTACCATGGCAAAAAGGTCTAAGAAAGAAAGTGCTTATTTTATAACTAATGAATGGTTGCAATGTTATTTGCAACTTGTGGGTGGAATCTTGGAACGTAAACGCATTCGGCTGCTTCAAGGGCATATCCTCTGTGTTTTATTTCCAATGTAGCCAGTGGGCGACTTGCCCGTTAGATATGTGAGATGCTCATATTACACTCAGCCCAGAGGGGCTACTTCTAATGAGACCAGACAAGCAAATCCTGCACCTACAATGATCATGTCCAAATTGGGATGCTAGGCTTGCAACCCTTTTTTAAATTATTAACTAAAACTGAACTCTTGTCTTTCAAACACAGTAATATAATTTTTCTATGGTAGCTAAAAGTGAAAACCTTAAAGACAAAAGCATCTCTGATTCACCCACTCACCCACAACTGAAGAATTTAAACTAAAGCAAAACGAAGAGATTTGAATAGAACTATTGAGAAATCAAAATGTCAAGTTATTAGCCTTTAATACTTGGGTTTATGAAACGTGATAATTTTTCAAAGCTGGATTTTCCATAAAACAGAATCTGTTCCTGAACACACAGTACAACTCTAAGGACTGAGAAGAAAAGAAACAGAATCAGATCCTTCCATTATGGGAAGCCACACCAAGGCTGAAGGTCCATAGCTTTCCCTGGCATCACATGAAAATGATGGTTTTTTTCTATGTAGCTCAGGCTTATTTCTCTAAGTAGAAAAAAAATAGTTTTTAACGTTAATGAATTTTAATAGAAATCTTTAAAAATATGTGCTTTCCTGCCTCTTTAAACAAACTGGCAGATACCATAAATAGAAATGCACTATAATATCACTCAGGGGCTATGCCTGTCAGAGTAGTACTTTTGTCCATCTAATTCACGAGTTGCTAAATTGACAGCTGCCTGGGAAAACTAGATAAACTAGTTAAAAGAGTAAATTTAATATTATTGTGACGCTAAACTAGTATATTCAGCTCTAAATATATCTTCACATTTGATCTCCATGTTAACATGTAGATATGTGTATATATGCACGAGTGTGTGTGTGTGTGTGTGTGTGTGTGTACTCCCTTCATTTCCCTGGAGCTATTTCCTATGTTCAAAATAGTCTATATTTTTGCATTCTAAATATTTTCTTTTTCCTATATTCTAAATGGTTTCCAAAAGTCTGACCACCTGCTGAATGAAATACTGTCCTATCTGGGGGATAGGAGTAAATACACCAGTCAATGACAAAGACAGATTGAAGTCCTCTTATTCCACCTGTACACTTATAAATTCAGTTTATTTATTCTCTACTTAACTTCAAAACCAAACTGAGGTGGTTCTATGTTCTCCATGAGGCCACCCAATAACAGCGTGACCACCCCACCACACCATTCATACAGGCAAATTCGTTCGTAAGGAAGCCTTCACTTCAAACCTTATTGCACACAGAGTGCCCTGCGCGGACCAGCTCAACAAGACGCCTCGGAGCCGTGTTTTGATCATGATGATGCATCAGTATCTGCCGCGATGTGACTAAATCTCTGTCCTCATCTGCATTCCCCTCTTCCCTTCCAGGTGGGCAGCAGGCTGAAGACTCCCAAATTACCTATTTGGCTATGCAACATTAATGGAAATTCCAGTGTCCTTTTTAGCACAAACAGGCAGCTCTTATCAGACTGGAAAGTGGAGCGTCACTTTGATCTGTACTTTTACGGAGGCCAGCCCCCACAGAAGAAGCCTGTGCAGCTTACAGTAGGTGAGCATTTCAGACTCCAAGTGCCGAGTGCTTTAATGCGCTCAAAAAGATGCAGCAGCCGGTGTTTCCCAGCTGTGCAGATATTCACACTGGCTTTGCAGGAAAAGGTTTAGGCTTGATTTCTGAAATGAAACCTATGCATGAGTCCCACAGTCCTAAACCCAAGCTTTGCAACCTGGGAATTCTGAAGCTGCTTTAAATAGGAGCAGGGGGGTTTACACACAGCACAGAGGAACAAATGAGTTTTAGGTAAGAGAAAAAACAAAAGGGGAAGAACCAAATTTCCAAAAGGCCCTCTCTAGGAACTTTTATCTGTGAGCATAAGGCATTTAATGCCTGAGGAAAGAAATGGAACACCAGAGGGATTGGGGCAGAAGGTGTGTTCCATTTGGTCGATTCTATCCTACAACTGATCGGATGATCATCCAGTGACAGAAGTAAGCAAACTGAGAGTGCATTTCTGTTGCGGTTAGTTCAGAAAGCATTTCTGAGGCTCTATTAAGTGCCAGGCAGTGTGGACAGACACTAGGAGAGCAACAGTCACTAAGGCGCAGTCCCGGCAAAACTCGAGGTTCCACGCCGAATGGAAGAAGCAGACAACCGCACAGGTTATTTCATTTCAATTACAACCATATTCTTTTAAACTCAAAAAGAGGGGGCGCCTGGGTGGCTCAGTTGGTTGAGCATCCGACTTCGGCTCAGGTCATGATCTCACGGTTCGTGAGTTTGAGCCCCGAGTTGGGCTCTATGCTGACAGCTCAGAGCCTGGAGCCTGTTTCGGATTCTGTTTCTCTCTCTCTCTCTCTCTCTCTCTCTGCACCTCCCCCACTCGCACTCTTTCTCTCTCTCTCAAAAATAAGCATTAAAAAATTTTTTTAACTCCTAAGGAAAAAGACTAAACCTAAGATGTCTTTAAGCATTGGCCCTTTGGACAAGGGAATAAACATGATGAGACTTGGAGTCTGTACTGGGCACCTTGGTTTTACTGGTGGAGGCTTCTTGGTTTGATGTTGGACTCGGCATTTAGCATCCCAGATCTGGCGTTAAGCAACTTTTCAGTATAATGAAATCTGGAAAAGTATCTTAGTGACTGTTTTATCTGTGCAGCTCCTAATTCTTTAATTTTGAGAAATATATACTAGCCCACTTAATTTGGGGAGACAATGACAATTGAGGTGATCTCAGCTCAGGTCTTGATCTCAGGGACGTAAATTCAAGCCCCACATTGGGCTCCACACTGGTATGGAGCCTACTAAAAAAAAATTTATTAAAAAAATATATATGTTTATTTATTTTTGAGAGACAGAGAGAGGGGAGGGGCAGGCAGAGAGGGAGAGAGAGAATCCCAAGCAGGCTCCACACTGTTAGTGCAAAGCCTGACATGGACTTAAACTCATGAACCATGAGATCATGACCTGAGCCAAAATCAAGAGTCAGACGTTTAAATGACTGAGCCACCCAGGTACACCCCCGCAAAAAATATTTTTTTAAATATATATTTACATTTAAAAACATATTTTTAAATATACACATTTACATTCAAAAACATGTTTTTAAATATATATTTACATTCAAAAGCATGTTTTTAAATATATATTTACATTTAAAAATATATGTTTTTAAATATATTTTTACATTTAAAATGTTTTTAAATAATATTTACATTTAAAAACATTTTTAATATATATTTACATTTAAAAATATATATATTTAAAAATATGTACAGTAAAACCTTGGTTTGTGAGCATAATTCATTCTGGAAACATGCTTATAATCCAAAGCACTTGTATATTAAACAGAATTTCAGAAACCATTGGCTCAGTGGTGACCATATGACGTTTGCCATCACATCCTACTCATCTTGCAAGACATCACTCATTTATCAAGTTAAAATTTATTAGAAATGTTTGCTCATCTTGTGCAACACACGCAGAACAAGTTACTCCCAATCCAAGGTTTTGCTGTATATGTTTGGGTCTACTTTACTCTCTTCCTTGAGGAGAGCATCATGTTTGTATCAACTCACATGCATTGCAAGCATTCTCTTCTGGGCACTGTATTAGAAGCTTTACAGGTAATCCCATTATGTTCTCCCAAATGTCATATGAGGTAGATACTAGAATATCTATTTTCACATAGAAGAAACTGAGGTAGCCAAGAAATACTCAGTGAATAAATGAAGCTGAGAGATGTTAAGTACCTTCTCAAATGTCAAATACGACAAAGCTTGCCCTTGAGCCCAGTTCTTGACTACCCCACTGGACTACCTCACCCTTCACCCAAAAATGTAAATGTATTCTTAGAAGCACTGGGAAGTGAGGAACTCTCCTCTTCCTGGTTTTCCGGACAACATGCTGTGATCTACACCTGGCCCTATGTGTCGCATCATGGTGCTGGAATGTACATTTCATGAGTTACCAATATTCATGTTCCAAAATACACAACCACCCATGTTACCACACATGTTTTGTATGGGGCATTTTTACTGACCATCTACTGGAATCCCCTGGGTTTAACCGGGTCTAGGAACACAGCTTGCTGAGCCCAACTCCTGTCCACCCATCCTGTTTCCCTTCCTTCCTGGCTTCCTCTGGAATGCTGTATAGAGGGCCTAAATGCTAGCTGTTCCTCACCCAGATACTCACTCCCATCACTGGGAAAGAAACCAACCTGGAGATGGACATGTAGCAGGAAGACGGTTTTCTCCAGTGGAGATGCTAATCAGAACCAAGTGGAGAGAAGCCACCATCAACTGGAATGGAACCATTCCCTTTTTCTAAAAAGAAAGCCAGTATGCACAATGATGTCTGAGGTGTCAGAACTGCTGTCATAAAAGCCTAATATGGGGGAAGACCGTTTCCCTTCTATGGTCCTCATTCATGGGAACCCCACTGAAAAACCCCATCAGCAACTTTTTCTCTCTTTTTTTTCTTTTTTTGTGCCTCTGTTAAGCCCTCTGCAGTTGCTTTCAGTGCTATAGAACAACAAGATCTGCAAGGTGTCTTCTCTATACTTGCATAGATGGGCTCCTTCATTTTATTCAATAGAGCAAATGAAGTGTTTCTCCTCTATGTTATTTTCAAATTAGCCTTTTGTTGGTGCGATTCTCCCCGAGGATTATGGAAGCAGGCAGCTAGCTTTCATTTGGGGATGAAGTCATCAGTAATGCATCATCAGGTTTTTAGTTATGGCAAGAACTCAAGCCTTCTCAAAGACTTCCTGGTATGGAGAGCATTCCTTCCCAAGGTTACATTTCACATGCCCACATTAGCAAGTTCTGGTCATTAAAATAGTAAATGGGATTTTTGGGGCTTGAAGCAGGGACTATTCCTGGTAGTCTGGCAGCTATAACAGTTGACTTACGGGTTCAAGCAGTCAAGCCAAACACACAGAAGAAGGCATTATTTCTACCAGTGCTATGCTTCTTTTCTTTAAAAGCTAAACATAAATATATAGACAGACAAATAGATAAACTTAGAAAGAAGACTTACTCCTAGATAAAATGTAATTATATATAAAAATAGAATCTTTTCTTATGTCATTGTTAAAAGGGGAAAACAATCCTTTTTAGGATGTGATCTTTCCCTGTCCTGTTGAATGCCTGCACTTTTTCTGAAGAATTACACAGAGTAAGATACAACGTATTCTTTCTAAAGAAAAAAAAAAAAATACATGGGAACCATCTAGACCTTTTTCCTACCCACCCCACTTGCCTGCCAACTCATAGACTTAGGGCTCTGTATTCACAAGCCAAAGGTTAGATTGCTAAGAACAACTTTTCTGCACCCATTGTCCAAATTAATTTGTGAAATGCACTTTCATTTGGCTCAAAGAATAATATTTTAACTCAAGGAGCATGAAGAAAATGAAACTTCAAGGTGAATAATAAATTATGTCAAAAGAGAAAGCCAATTTGGCTTGGATTGCTGATTACAGTATCTTTATTACATTGTTGTTTTCATGTGGGATTTTAAACACACTGGGTGAATATGTGGATCCTATTAGACCTTTATTTTATCTTGTCTTAGTCTTAGCAATATTGCGCCTTTCCTTAGGTACAGGCCTGGGTTTCTTTTTGTTTGTTTTATGGATACTGAGTTATTTCTAACCAAATGTCCCTCTTAGAGTGGACTGCTAGAAAGCTTAGAGACAAATGAAACACAATAGCACGTGCCTCAGTGAGAAAGCTCCTAGCCACAAGTAAGAGATTTCACTAAAGGCATCTCAGACAATAAGGAGATTCTTTTCTAACGGTCCAGCAAGGGATCCATGACTCTCTTAGGTCAATCATAATTCATCTTCTAGGACAGAGAACAGGACCCTTGTTACCACAACAGAGTCAGGGCTCTGTAGAAGGAAGAAGGGCAGGAGGACTGTTGTATAGACAACAGCAGCACTGCCTGGAAGTGTATCAGTCCTTACACAAGGCATTTTTTAATTGGCCTCATTTCTGAGTCTATTTTTGGTCCCTATCCTCTTTTGCCTTTGCATTTTTAATTTATTTATAAATTTGTGTTATTTTGCTGTATTTTATGTGTTATCATCTGTCTTAAATTATTCCTGGAACAAATCTATAAATAAGTAAAATAAGAGAGGAAAGATTAAGAACCTGTGTTTTGTATATAAAGGTATAAGAATTTTGATATGTAAAGGTATTAATCACTTTGCATGTCAATGTTGGAAAATGAGTTTTTATTTTGTCCTATAAACAGGGCACCCACTAATTTTTTTTTTTTAAGGTGGAGAAAATGTTATTTAGAAGTAGCTACAAATGTCCTGGGATAATCGGTTCACCTTTGAACTTTCTGTGTCTTGAGATAAATGACTTTAATTGTCCTGTCAGCTTCTTAGACATACAGGAAAAGGCTATTTGCTTGAAGACAGAGAGAATAATAGTTACCTAAACTAACTGTATCTATAGTGGAACCATGACCCTGAGAAGACGACAAATACTTTTTTTCCCCTCAATATTGTCTTGGCCTGGTATGTCCCTCAAAATTAGCGTTTGTTCTTAGAGAAGATGTATGTACGATTTTTTTCAAGCACATGTTCCCCAGTAGCACAGGACCGGGTGGGAAATGGCTGGAGGGCAGGCAGGCTGAGATTCCCTTCACTCACGCTGGCTGGGTTTGGCATTACGCTCGCCAGATGCAGCCTTCAGTCACACCCGGACCTGATTTTATTTACAAGTAAGTAACACAAACTACAGATATATACCGTTGACTGTTGTAATTGCCTTTTCAGGGCCTCAGAGACACAACCGTTTGTTCATTCATCCAGGGAACTTCATCTCCTATGTGCCAGGCACTCTGCTGGGTGCTAGAGAAATATGGTGGGCACGATCAGCCCTGGGCCCTCTTCTCTCATGGCGCTTAGGCTCTTCTGAGGAGATGGCATTAATCAGAACCCCCCTTTAATGAATGTCATCTTGAAAAGTGAGGTAACAGGGGCACCTGGGTGGCGCAGTCGGTTGGGCGTCTGACTTCGGCCAGGTCACGATCTCGCGGTCCGTGAGTTCAAGCCCCGCGTCGGGCTCTGGGCTGATGGCTCAGAGCCTGGAGCCTGTTTCTGATTCTGTGTCTCCCTCTCTCTCTGCCCCTCCCCCATTCATGCTCTGTCTCTCTCTGTCCCAAAAATAAATAAACGTTGAAAAAAAAAATTTAAAAAAAAAAAAGAAAAGTGAGGTAACTGTTCAGTGGGAAGAGATTTCTGATGTGTAATATCTTAGAATAAAGAAGTTCCTGGAAGTTCAGGAAAAGGCTTCTCTGAGAATAGATGGTTAAGCTGAGGTAGGAAGCTAAGGAGAAATAACGAGGAGAGGTGTAGAGGGATGAGCAGGGGCAGATCCCTGTGGTGAAGGCACTTGAGGAACAGAGAAGCTAATGGGGCTGCGGTGTAGGGAGCAAGGTGTTGAGTGAGTGTGAAGAAGCTTGTGTGGGGGTGGGAAGGACCCACCACAGGGCATCGCAGACTATGAGGCAGGGGCAACCTTGGCAGGTTTTAAATGGCCTGGTAATATTTGCATTTTGAAAAAAATGCCACAGTGTGGAGAATGGGCTGGAGAGAGCCCGGAGTGGATGCAGAGACCAGTTAGGAAGCTATAGCTGTGGTATCAGCAAGAGATGACCAGGAAGAGCAGTGGCGATAAAAGTAGGCCAAAGAGGGGTCGCCTGGGTGGCTCAGTCAGTTAAGCGTCTGACTTCGGCTCAGGTCATGATCTCGCGCTTTGTGAGTTCGAGCCCCGCGTTGGGCTCTGAGCCTGAAGCCTGCTTTGGATTCTCTGTCTCGCTCTCTCTCTGCCCCTCCCCTGCTCACACTCTGTCTCTCTCTGTCTCAAAAATAAATAAAACATTAAAAACAAAAAAAAAATTTTTTTAAAAAGTAGACCAAAGTGGGCCACTCAGGAGATAACTACCAGTAAAATGGACAAGAGATTAATTGTAAGGATAGGCAGAGGAGGGACAGGGAGGACTCAAGAATGGCTTCCAAGTTCCTGATTTGAAAACTGGTCGAAGACTGTGCCATCACAGAACAGGGAAACACTAAAAGAATGGCAGATTTGGAGACGAAGAAATCCCAAGTTCAGTCTTGGACGGAACATTCACCTGGAGAGGTAGGACAGTGGATTAGAAATAAGGACCTGGAACTTAGGAGCAGCAGGTTGAACAAGAGAAACACATCTGGGAGTCACTGATGGGAAGTAGCATGAGGGTTTGGAATAAACGTGCCTAAAGGAGAATATGAACCAAGAAGATGGCTGGGCCTGACACTGAGCAAATTCCAGGGTCAGTGGTCAAGTAAGGTAAGATGAGCCTAGGAAAGAGTCAGGGAAGGAGCAGATAAGGTAAAAGAGGCGGCCATCAGCTGATAACTAAATAAAAGATATTTGAGTCAATGACTCTTGACGTTAAAGTCAAGCAGAGGGGATCACGTTTGAATAAATCCAGACAGTTAGTTTCCGGATAGCCAGTTTAACTTCAATTCTGTGGCGTGTACTTATATCCCATCTCCTTCCAAGAAGGACTTGGTGCAGCTGATAACTGGTAAGCCTCTCAGAACGTTGTGTCTTTTCTCGGCTACTGAACCCAATGAGAAAACTTCTCACTACTGTCCACAAGGTGGTGCTATAAGAGTGACTTTTTTCAATCTCATTATCGACTCTAATTATCAAGTAAATGTGGGCGATTCAGTCACACAGATAAAAACAGAGTAAATAATTATAAAATTGATATAAAAGGATATTTACTCTTTAACGGATACTTGGAACTGGTGTCTCTAAGCATGGTGGGTAGAAGTGCTCTAACCTAGGAGTCTTCTTCTCTCTTCCCCCTCTTTCCAAGAGGGGCAGCAAGAACTATAAATGCTAACTTCAGGGGCACCTGGGTGGCTCAGCTGGTTGAGCGTCCAACTCTTGATTTTGGCCCAGGTCATGATCTCATGGTTCTCATGATCTCATGGTTTGGGAGTTCGAGCCCTGCACGGCACTCCATGCTGAGAATGTAGAGCCTGTTTGGGATTTTCTCTCTCCCCTCTCTCTGCCTGCCCACCCCCATTTGTGCTTTCTCTCTCTCAGAATAAATAAGTGAACTTAAAAAAAGGAAATGTTAACTTCAAAATAGCTCCATCCGCACCACCCCCTTCCTCGTGCAGGCACCACTTGCTGTCCCCTGGACTAGTAAAATAGCCATCTGAGGGGTGCCTGGGTGGCTCAGTCGGTTAAGTGTGGGCCTCTTGATCTTGGTTCAGGTTGTGATCTGGCAGTTGTGGGACTGAGGCTCACATCTAGCTCTGCACCAAGCATGGAGCCTGCTTGGCATTCTCTCTCTCCCACTGCCCCTACCCTGCTCATTTGGGCTCTCTCTCTCTTTCAAAAATAAATAAAAATAAACATTAAAAAAAAAAAAGCTATCCAAGCTCTCTCCTGTCCCCTTCTAGTCCTTTTTCTTTCTTTCTTTCTTTTTAAGTTTATTTATTAGAGAGTGAGTGAAAGAGAGAGAGAGTATGCACAGATGCGCATGAGTAGGGGAGGGGCAGAGGGAGAGAGAGAATCCCATGCAGGCCCTGTGCTGTCAGTGCGGAGCCTGATGCAGGGCTCAGTTCCACAAACTGTGAAATCATGATCTGAGCCAAAATCAAGAATCAGAGGCTCAACCGACTGAGCCACCCAGGCTCCCCTAGTTCTTTTCCAACACAGCAATCAGTTTTCTTTTTTAAATTTGAATCTGATCATATTATAGTAATTCATATTATAGTCGTTTTTATGTACTTAGGACAAAATGCCAAAATCTTAACATGACCGACAAGGGCCTGTAGGATTTGGCTCCTGATTCATGTCATGCCACTCTCCTTCTCATCACCACACTCCACCCAAGCCTAACTCATCCCTACTTCAGGGGCTTTGCGTATACTGTTCCCGCTGCCCACAATGTTCTTCACTCTTGTTCTTCAGCTCTCTGCTGAAAACCACTTCTTTAGAGATGGTTAGATGCCTTCCCCCTTCTAAGAGGTCTCCCTGGTCCATTTCTCTTAGCGCCTTGTTCTTCTTTATATCACTAGCCGTGATTTCCAATGATTTACTTATTTCAAAGCTTATGTGTTAAATGCCTAGCTACCCACTAGACCAGGGGATCTCAAAGCTTTTTGGTCTCAGCACCCTTCTATGCTTTTAGAATTTATCAGTGGCCCCAAAGAGCTTTTGTTTATCTGAGTTGTAACTATCAATATTTGTCCTATTAGAAATTAAAACTAAAAAATTATTTAACTATTTATTAATTCATTTAAAATAGCAAAGCTAAAACTTATTACATATTAACCTATGACGGTATGTTATGACAACTACATTTTCCAAAGAAAAAACTAGTGAAAAGAGTGTCATTATTTTACATTTCTGTAAATCTGTTTAATGCCCAGCTTAATGTAAGATAGCTACATTCTCATATCTGCCTCTGCATTTAATCTCTTGTGATATGTTTTTATGTTAAAATGCATGAAGAAAACCTGTCCTCATATAGATATTTAGCGGGAAAAGGAAGGAGAAATTTAACAGCTTTGTGGCTATTCTTCTTTGATACTACACCAAAACTCTACAAGTGGTCATTTTTGAAAGTTAGTTGCAGTGTAGAAACTGAAATCATAGCACTGAATTCTTCAAACTCTGTTACATAAAAATCCATTCATGTATATTGCACTTTAGGTGGATCTTTCCCATGCATTTGTCATTTGGAAAATAGTGCTTTGTTGAATTACGAAGATCCTTAAGTGGCATATTTTTTAATACAGTATTAAAAAATCACAGTAGTTACTAATAAACTATTGCTACATGAAGCAACATGGATAGAGTTCACAAACATAATGTTGAAGAAAAAAAAAACAAACAGGAAAGAGCACATGCTATATGGTTCCATTTATATATAGTACAAAAACAGACAACACTAATCTATAGTGATAAAGTCAGGAGGGTAGGTACCTTTGGGGGCAGTGACTAGGAGGAGTTCAAGGGGGTTAGTGGGTTAGCAGTAATGTTATATTTGCTTTTTTAATTTACTTTTTAGTGTTTATCTATTTAGGGGGGTGGGGAGGAGCAGAGAGAGAAGGAGACACAGAATCTGATGCAGGCTCCAGGCTCTGAGCTGCCAGCAAAGAGCCTGATGTGGGGCTCGAACCCACGAACTGTGAGATCATGACCTGAGCCAAAGTTGGACATTTAACCAACTGAGCCACCCAGGCACCACAGTAATGTTATATTTCTAAGTCTGAGTGCTGGCTACACAGCTGCATTCCCTTGCAAAATTTTTCAAAAATTATATGCCTAAATTTGGGCTCTTTTGTATACGTATATTGTAGTTAATAAAAAGATTTGTCTGAAGAGAATGTTTAGGATAGACATATGGATCAATGGAATGGAATTATTGGCCCAGAAATGAACCCTAAAATTTATGGTCAATTGAGTTTTGACAAAGAAGCCAAGACAATGGAGCGAAGAATGGTGTTTTCAACAGATGCTGGGACAACTGGCTATCCACATGCAATAAATGATTTGGGATCCCTACTTCACACTATATACAGAAATTTAACTCAAAGTAGGTCATAGATTCAAATGTAAAAGCTAAAACTATAACACTTTTGGAAGAAAGCATAGGAATAAACCTTTGTGATTTTGTATTAGGTAGTGATATTTTCGATGCAATACCAAAAACACAGGCAATGAAAGACAAGATTAATAAGTTGGACTTTCTCAAAATTTAAAATGTTTGTGCTTCAAAGGACACCATCGAGGAGAGACAACCCATGAGCTGGGAGAAAATATTTGAAATCACCTATCTGATATTTTGTATCCAAAATATACAAAGAACTTGCACAATTCAATAGGAAGAAGAAAATCCAATTTTTAATATGCAAGTAATTTGAATAGGCATTTCTCTAAAGAAAACCTACAAATGGCTAAATAAGCACATAAAGTGCTTTCAACATTATTAGTTATTAATGAGATACTATTTTACACTCACTAGGATGGCTCTACTCAAAAAGACAAGTTGCTGAGGATGCTAAGAAATTGGAACACTCACACATTCCTGGTGGAAATATAAAATGGCACAGTCACTTTGCAGAACAGTTTGGCCATTCCTCAAAATGTTAAACATAGAGTCACCATATTACCTAGTAATCCTACTCCTAGGTATATGCCTCAGAGAAACAAAACCGTATGTCCACACAAAAAACTTGCACGCAAGTGTTTATATCAACGTGATTTATAATAGTCAAAAAAGTAGAAACAACTTAAAGGTCTATCACTTGATAAATGAATAAGCAAAAAATCATAGATCTCTATAATGGAATATTCATCAGCCATAAAAAGGAATAGCATACATAGATAACTATATCATAATTGGCTATAACATAGGGGAATTACAGAAAATTATGCTAAATGAAAGAACTTAGTTGTAAAAGACCACATATTGTATGTTTCCATTTACAAAGAATGACTAGAATAGTCAAATCTCTAGAGGCATAAAGTAGATTAGTGGTTGCAGTGGTTGCCTAGGGCAGGGAAGGGGGAGGTGGGGAAGGGGAAGGGAGAGAGGGTGGGTGGGGAGGGGGATGGAGAGTGGCTGCTAATAGGTACAAGTCTCCTTTCGGGGGATGATGAAATTTTCTAAAATTAGATTATGATGATGGTTACACACTCTGTCCGTATACAGGAGAACACTTAAACAGGTAAACTTTACGGAATGTAAATTATAGGTCAATAAAGCTGTTGATAAAAAAACAAAAACAAAAACAAAAAAAAAAAAACGGCTATTTATAAAGGGTACCAAAACCATTCCTGTGAAAGGGACCACAGTAAAATAATAAGGATCTGATAGATTTGCAGAGACAAAACATCTCTGCCTCTAAACAACACCTTTGGAAAGGCCAACCTACTTCTGGGGAGGGAGGGGGTCAGATTTCATCTCCACCCCACCATCCCCAACGTAACCAACACAGCTCCCTACAAAGAGACTGGCATTTTGCCCTGTCTCATACCCTGAACTCAGACTCTCCTCAGTCTGATCAAGTCCTTTCACCTCTAATTAGCTTTTGTTTTACGTGAGATTATAACCCCACAGGAGGGATGCAACTGGCCCCTTCCTGTCCCTTGGGTGCTCCCGGTGACACCCAAGTTCACTGCACTCTTGCCTCCTCCCCTTAGTGCTTAAATGGCCAGTGCCGGCATGGGATGTGCTGCAGGGAACACACAGGTTGCCCCTGGGCAGCAGCTCCTGGAGGCACGTTGTGCAAGAACTAATCAGACTTGACCAGGCAGAAAGACGAGCCCCCGATGGGCAAAACAAAAGTGGCAGGTGAGCAACCCGCTTGGCCGCTGCTTAAAAGTAAGACAGATTCACTAACTAAGCAATTTAAAACCACCGGGGAGGGACAAGGTGTGCAAATGAGCTGGCTAAGTGAGCTCAACTGTCACTGTCATTGAACCCAATTGCTATTGGGTGACTCACAGGACACTGTCAGAACACAAGCAGTGCCAGATCACGGACGAGGTGTGTGTGCCAGTGCACGCTGAGTCATTTCCTAACTGAATCCAGTTCAGAATAACATCATCGATAATATACTCCAAGGCCTGAATTTAACAAACTTAATAAACATGCAGAAAGCTGTGTACGTGGCTGTAATCACTACTTAAAGTTAGTTATAGCCGCCCGAAGCTATCGGCATGTAAAATGAGGAGCCAATTTGGAATTTCTTCTGTGGAATGAGATTTCCCATTTCGAAACAAATGGTACATCACAGAAAATACTTTGCTCCTTGTCAGGGTCTGGGTCACTATGCCCTGCACACTCAGGTTGAGGCTGCTATGCTAGCATTAAGAGAAACGATGAAATTGTTGTCCAAGAATTTAATAGCTCCGGGGATGTGAGGTACGATGGATCTCCTTGTTCTGCCCTCAGCGTGGCACCCCTTTCCAGGAACCAGCAAGGAAATTTACGTTCCAACCAACAGGCCACATCTGAGCTGTTTTTTGTGTGTGTTCCCCCCCGCCCCAGCTGCTTCTCCCCAGAAATCGTCAGGGAGCTTTTTGATAGTTTTGATTACATGGAGTCTGCTACTAAGTAAACAATTCTTAGAACCGTAAAATGCAGTGCCTTCCATTTTTCTCTGCTCCTTTTCACAAACTTCCTCGTGAGTCATCTTTTGGCCCGAGAAATAGATTAAATCGGTCCTTTGGTGTTGATAGAAAGGTTATCTTTTGGTGATCTAATCAAACAGTTCCCTCTTTTGATGAAAAGAATAGAGATTGAAGCAGGGGTGACGTTGATGGGTGTGTGGAGGGGGGAGAGAAAAGAGGAGGTGGAGGATGATGAGAGGGAGAACGGACAGACCCTCCAGAGTGTCTCAAGACAGACTGATAAGGAGCAGGCTTCCCAGAGAAGACAGAAAACAGGATAGCCTAGTAACTGTGTATGTTTTCTAGAAAACCGTAACGTACCTGTTTAGTCAGAAAAGCAGACTCCTGGGGCGCCTGGGTGGCTCAGTCAGTTAAGCGTCCGACTTCGGCTCAGGTCATGACCTTGCAGTCCATGAGTTCAAGCCCCGGGTCGGGTTCTGTGCTGACAGCTCAGAGCCTGGAGCCTACTTGGGATTCTGTGTCTCCCTCTCTCTCTGCCCCTCCCCGGCCCATGTTCTTTCTCTCACTCTCTCAAAAATAAATAAACATTAAAAAAAGAAAAGAAAAGAAAAGCAGACTCCTTGTAATAAGTCTGGCTTGTCATTTTGTTTCAAAAGAAAACAGTATTCCCTTCCTGAGCTTCAGTTTTCTCATTTTTAAATAACTACAACCCACAATCTATTTCCAAAACTATTTAAGAAGATAGGAATTTCATTAACTACTTAAAGCTCCCTCAGACAGTAGTGAAACAATCATCAAGGAGAAAAAAAAGTGACTCAAACTTTAGTGAAGTTTAATAGCTAAGAATTTAGCTTGCTTGCTTGCTTATTTATTTATTTGTTTATTGATTTATTTTTAAGTAGCTTCATGTCCAAAGTGGAGTTTGAACTCATGACCCTGGGATCATGAGTCAGCTGCTCCACTGACTGAGCCAGCCAGCTACCCCCGACATATATTTTTAAGCACAATGTGTCAATAACACTTTCAAGATATAGTAGGAAAGAATACAGATGTTTCCCAACAATGTTTTAGGTCCAAGCTTTGTTAATTGCTGTCTCTCTCCTCTGCACTCCGCCTCCCCAGCTGTAAAGATTTCTTAATTACCGAATTTTAAAACTGCCCATTTCATTCATGCAAATGCCTTGACATAAATTGGATGTTTTTAGAGCATCAATAAACATCCCGAGCGTGACCCAAGAAGGTTGCCTATAAAACGATGGTAACGTTGTGGCATCAGACAAACAAATTAAGTTTGTTATTTGGTTACAACCAGGGGCATCTTGAATGTACAATTCACAACTATAAGAAATGGTGTTCCCCCTGAATTCCATACAACAGAATTTGACGCGAGACGGCAGGGAGGTTCCGACTTGTACAAGGCCACGATCCACATTGACTAAGGCAGTCTTTCCTCCAACACTCCTGCACCTGAACATTCTGTCACCCACCCACTCCACCTCCACCTGAGCGCCACAGCATCCTGGGAGCCCCTTATTCCTTCCAGCCACCAGGCACAAGGAAGTACCCACTGTGACCTTTCTATTAGGTCAAATCCCAAGAGCCCTCTGCCACAACAGACAAGGTTCACACTCACACAGAAGTCTCACACTACCACTGCCAGCTACTTTAGATGCTTCCTTAATATTGGATTTAAATCCCCACTTGAGGGGCACTTGGGTGGCTCAGTCAATTGAGTGTCTGACTTCAACTCAGGTCATAATCTTGCAGCTCATGAGTTTGAGCCCCACATGGGGCTCGCTGCTGACAGTATGGATCCCACTTGGGAACCTCTCTCCCCCCCCTCTCTGCACCTCCCCCACGTGTGCTCTCTCAAAAATAAACTTTTTTTTTTTTAATTCCCACTTGAAAATAGCTTCAGCGTCTACTATTGTACTGGAAATGCCATTTACATAGCAAGAGAGAGAAAGAAATGACAAAGTTCCAGACTGACTCACATCGGTCACTGTATGTTTTAGCTCATGATCAAAATAATATTTAAAAGATTGCATTTAAATGACGTGTTAGGTTTACAACATGCTTTCCCTTGTATCAGCTATTGGAAGCTTCTCAACGATCTTGAAGTTGGATTTAGTAGCTGTTTTCCAGGTGAGGCTATAGATTCAGGGAAGGTAAGGAAGCTACTTGAAATGTTACATGTGGTACCTTGCAAGGCCAGGACTTGAACCTGGGGCTTCGGGTTTTATCTGGGGCTCCCTCCCCTCTTTGTTCCATGGTCACCTGTGTATGCTACCTTAGTGCAAGATATGAGGCTTGGTGGGTGAGAGGAAAGGACACCAGCCGCTGTTTCAAAGGGCCCTTAGACCAGGGTGCCTGGCAATGTTCCCAAACCTCCGAGTTTGAGTCTTGAGGGGCCATGGAAGGTGTGGCATCAAAGCTGCTCCGGATCACTGTTCCCCCACCTCCCGGAACCCAAACACTGCGCTTCAGGAGTGTACGGTGGGATAACCAAGTCTTGGAGTCTTTCTGTAAGACTCCAAGATTCTTCTGCTTCTTCTAGCAAAAAGTGAACACTGCCTCAGCATGGTATCGGTTCTTGTTTGGACGGCACTCATTCATTCATTCATTCATTCATTCATTGTCCGCCCCTCCTCTCTACATCGTAAGCTCCATGAGGATAGGAATTTTGTCTATTTTGTTCATTGATAGATGTCAGCACTTAGTACACTGCCTGGCACATTGTAAGCTCGGGATAAAAATACGTTGAATAAAAACAGGGATCTTATAAGCTTCCCCTATTTTGACTAAATTTTATCTCACCACCACATGTGTTGAAGGCCACGGGCAAAATCCCCAGAAGACAAGGGAAATGTGGTGGGAAGAAGCTGCCCCAGAAGGGGGCCCTCTCTGTGCCAGGAGGTGGGGCCTGGGGGCAGACTAGCTTAGCACTGTCATCTTTCAAAACAGCCACTGAAAAGAGGGCAGGGGATGATTATAGTATAACTTGGTATTTCTTTGGTTTTTGTTTGTTTGTTTTTTTAATCCTGAGATACTTTTTTTTTTTTGAGTGTTGGGTTTTTTGTTTGTTTGTTTGTTTGTTTTGTTTTTGTTTTTGTTTTTTTTTTTTTGAGAGAGAGACAGAGAGAGGGAGCAGGGGAGGGGCAGAGAGAGGGACACACAGACTCTGAAGCAGGCTCCAGGCTTTGAGCTGTCAGCACAGAGCCCGACGAGGAGCTCAAACGCATGAACCACGAGATCACGATCTGGCCAAAGTTGGATGCTTAACCGACTGAGCCCCCCAGGAGTCCCCCGCGATACTCTTTTGAGGCAATTTTGATATTAAAGCAAATGTATATCATAATTTATAAATTGAGATCCCTAAAGGAAACTGATGTCACCAGATACTGATTACAACCTCTGGCTTAAATGCTTAACAAGAGGTTCCTCTCTGAAATATCACACAGCTTCAGGGGCATCTGGGTAGCTCAGTCGATTAAATATCTGACTCTTGATTTTGGCTCAGGTCATGATCTCACAGCCATGGGATGGAGCCCCACATCAGGCCCTACACTGACACATGGAGCCTACCTGGGGTTCTCTCCCTCTCCCTCTCTCTCTGCCCCTCCTTCACTTGCACTCTCTCTCTCTCTCTCTCAAAAGAAATACAGTTAAAAAAGAGAAAAAAAGAAATATCACACAACTTTAAACAACATATAAAACCCGAGTCTTGGGGATCTAGGAATGGAGTCCAGCCTGCCTGCACAGTGGACGTGGCTTCTCAATGTCTCCTTTTCCCCAGCAGTGACAAAGGAAGGCAGAAGGAGGGAGAGAAGGACAAAGGGAGGAAGAAAGGACAGAGGTAACGGAGTTGGTTACAAGGAGGTGCTTTAAGTGATGGGCATAGTTTGTTTTAGCCTAATAATTAAACACACAAAAAATAAACCTGGTTCTCCAAGGTGTTTGATAAGTACAGAAAAACTGGGTAGCAGAAGCTTTATTTTGATAATGTTTAGAGAATATACTGTTTGGTATATTCCCAGTTTGTAGGTATATAACGGAGTGTACTTTACTTATTTACTTACTTAAAAGATGCTTCCAGCGGTTCTCTGGTAGCAAAGACGAGAGGTGCCCTCAGAGCAGATGTCTGTTATGCCGGTCACTTGAGGCCATGGTGTCCTTGAGCTGGCCAGACTCCCCCGAGCAGTGTAGGCCAACTGTGTGCATTGATTCCCATCTCCATGTCCACTGGCATCACCTTGGTAGGATGAAATTGGCCATAGTAAGACTATTTACATCACACCAATTGGCAAACAAAGAATCAGTGGTTTATATTTTTTCAACGATCTGGTACTTATTTACCAGTGTGTCACTGCCTGAGATGTCCTTTTTTTAAAAAAATTTTTTAATGTTTATTTATTTTTGAGAGACAGAATGTGAGCGGGGGAGGGGCAGAGAGAGGGGGAGATACAGAATCCGAAGCAGGCTCCAGGCTCCGAACTATCAGCTCAGATCCCAATGTGGGGCACGAACCCACGAACCACAAGATCATGACCTGAGCTGAAGTCGGACACTTAACCAACTGAGCCACCCAGGCGCCCCTTGAGAGGTCCTTTTAATAATAGAAATGTAGGGTGGTGGCCATCCATGGTCCTGAAGAAAGGGTATAACTGCTCTCTATCTTTTGTGGAGCTTAGTGAAAGCTCCCTCCTCCTGGTAAGACTGGAGGATTTGGGGGATACTTAGATCTGTAAGCATAAATCACCCAAACTCCTCTGGGTGAAAAGGTATGGTGATGCCCTACCCTTGCTCACTGAAATTCACGTCGGGGACATTTGTTAGGAGAATCACGGTGTGATTCCAAGCAACACCCAGTATTAGCAAAAGCCAACAAGGTCATGATCTAAAATGACCCTGAGGAAAGGGGCTAGCTTAGATCTGATCCAGACTCAACACAAAGGCCTTGAGGGTTTGGGTGGGGACTATAGATTCCCCAGCTGTTTCATGCTTTGAGAGTCCATGACTATGAACTTGAAGCTAACACATGAATCACCTCTGTAATGCTTTCAAGAGCACCCGAGTCATCTGTCCAATAACACAGAATTGGCTGGTCTTTGTCTTTGAGAGCAAGACTGTGATACATTGAGTGGCAGAGGAATGATCACTGCTTTTGGTGCTACTGACACCTGGCATCTCCAGGCAGGACTAAACCACTCCGCCCAAAGAAACTCTTGAAGCTTTCAGCAAAAAGAGGTGGTGGGGAGGCGGGCATCCTCTAGAACATAATTCAAGAGAAAGATACCAGGCTCCGTGCTAACGAGGCAGTGGGGGTGCTCAAGCAATCACTCAGTAAGCAGAGAACATTTTTTACATATATACAGAGCAAACAGAATTCAAGTAGTAAGAATGATTATCACAACATGGTATATTGCAGATGATTTTCTTCTTTACACTTGACTTTCTAAAGTTATTTAAGAAAAGGAAAGCCTAAGCTCTTGCGTTTTGCTATTGTCTCAAAAACATTCATGTTCCCCCTAATGGCAGGAGGTTGGTCCCACACCCAGAGGGTTGCCTTTTCCGGGCTAATGAGGGAACCACCCGGATGGCACCCTCCAGTTCAGACCATTCCAGGATCCACTCCACTTAAACACAGGGGGAGAATGGCTGCACTGGGACTTAGCTTGGGGCTGGCCATGGGGCTTGGGAAGGTAATGGGCTGTCACCAGCCGCAGCAGGAGAGGGGAGAGAAGTACAATCACAGCCAAGATCCAGACTCTGAGACACAGGCAGCACCGTGAAGGTCACCTACCCCAGCTGCTCCCAGCAAGTCCCTGGCACTATATTATGTGAGGGGAGACTGTAGCTAATGTTTTATCTTTTTCTTAAATTTCTTTCATGTCATGTTCTTATAATTAAAAAAAAAACAACGAAACGCAAAAGCAAGATTGGTTAATAGGTAACAGATAAGATTCCTCGGAGTATCATTTAAAGTAGCAACTCTACAGTCAAGAGTGTGCCTTGTGCTGTTTTTTCTGCTGAATCTCTGAGGGAGGCTTTGTTGTGGGTATGAGGTGGGGAAGGGGGACTGTTCACCTAACATGAACTCGACTTGAGACATGTCTCTACCTCCTGAAAGGCTTCAGGAATGCCCGATGCCTGCAGCTCTGCCTCCCTGTCTGGCTCCCCGTGCCCATGACAAGCTCCTCTGTGACAGAGGCGAGGACAGGAGGCACTCAACCACAGACTTCAATAACTTTCTCTCTACATGCTAACATGGGATCAATGAGATCTAAATTGAAATGTGTGGTTGAATGGCTTTCTGAAAATGTCCCGTGCCTCCGCGTCTTTGCAGAAGTCTAAATCTCTTCCGGGGAAAGGAGGAAAGAAAGTACTTGTGTGGATGGCTATCACGTACCTCACCCTTTTCAGATATAACAGAGAGGAGAATGGATTTCTGTTGCTGATGGAATGGGAAACGGGACTTAGGGAAACAAGGTATTCTCCAGAAAGCAGAGTCTGAGAAGCAAAGGCATGCGTATTCCTCCTTTATTAAGGATGGCAACTCCATGGAACAGAGGTGGTGGGGGTGAAGCAAGGAAGGCGGGAGTGCCATGTTGAGGGTGCGACACGTGGAGTGCACCTGACTGCTTGACCTCAGGCCACCCTTCTCAGAAGCCATTTAAAATGTGCGTCAGAGGGCACCTGGGGGGCTCAGTCGGTTGAGTATCTGACTTCGGTTCAGCTCATGATCTCACGTGACTTTGAGCCCCACCTTGGGCACTGCTCGCAGAGCCTGCTTTGAATCCTCTGTCTCCCTCTCTTTGCCCCTCCCCCACTTGCACTCTCTGTCTCTCAAAAAGAAATAAATATTTTAAAAATAAATAAAATAAAATGTACCTCAGGACCATTCGTATGGGAGAGAAAGGGGTAAAAAACTATCCATCGCTTCTCATCTCAGGTTGAAGGCCCATTTCACAGGGTATTATCTGCCCTGCACGTTCAGTTGTGTATATGTGGGCACCAAGTGGGGGTCCACAACTTTCCACACCTTCACATTAACAGGGAAGCTCCAAAATAGAAGGCAAGAGGTCTCAGGTGCAAGCATGAGGTTGGGTGCTGCCATATGGCAATGGCATGAAGTTGACAGTGGCCCATGCATAGTTGACAGTGGCCCATGCATAGTTGGTCACCACCACAGATGCTGGACTTGGAGTCACGGGCTCATCTCCACCTGGCTAACTCCTCCACATGTTTTAAGAATCAGACAAGATACTCATCCTCCAGGAAACTTTCTCTGACAAACCTCTCCTCCACCAAATTGATTCACTTAATAATACATACACTGACAAATTATTCCACCAGAAAACGCATCATCTAAAGGCTTTAGAGTCTATAAAATAAATTACTGTGCAGTAAACTAAAAATTCAACAATCCACATGTTGATTTGACTCAACACAGCATTAATATATACCTAAGAACAGTGATTTTAAAATTCTTGTTCACTGTCGCAGAAATCGATAGTTATTCCCAAATATGCAGTCCCTTTCTCCTACAGCAATATAGTAATACTAATAGTTTTTATGTGGGCTCATGCCTTCCTGAATACATTTGCCAGGCTCCCTTGTAGTAAGGTATAGCCATGTAACTCAGTTCTGCCCAATGGAATGTAAGCCGAAGTGAATAGCACAAATGCCAAGTTGGGTCCTTAAAGGGAAAGAGTAAGTGATCTCCTTACTCTTTTCTTTCTTTGCACTGGTTTGAACATGGGTGGACATTGTGGTGACAGTTGACCTAGGCCCACATGGACGAGAGCAGCACCATTGGGACGCTAGAACAAAAAGACAGAAGGAGCCTGGGGCACTTCACCCTGGTGCTGCTAGCCGAGCCCGGAATGCTTACATCCAGACTGTTAGGTAAGAAAAAGTTAAGGTAAACATCACGCATTCATTGCCTAAAAGGAAAAGCTGTATTGACTGTTATACGCTACACTTAGGATTTCCTAAGTTCTAGAAACTCAAGTAGGGATACGGAGATAAAAGATGTAGTTCCAATCTAAAGGAAGCTGTTAGCCTAGTGAGGAGGGAGGCTATAAAAAAAAATTACACACGCAAGTGTGACAAGTTCTAAGAAAGAATTAACCGTAGGTGCTATGGGAATATACGCGTAGGGCTTCCTGAAGGAGGCGATGTCTACATGGGCCTCCAAACGTAAGGTGGCGGGGGAGGTTAATAAGGTATGAAGAATGAAAAGAACAGCATAAACAAAGACAGCGAGGCCAGAGAGGGCATCGTACTGTCAGGTGAGAAGGCACTAGAACCAAACAGTTAGGGGTATGGGGTCTGTGGTCAGACTACAGGGGTTCAAATCCTAGTTTAGCCCTTAGGTGAAGATTTCATTCTGAAGCCCTTGGATTTCATCCTGAAGCCTAAGGGATTTTAAGCAGGAAACTGACACAGTCAGATAGATTTTGAGGGCTCACTTTGACAGTAGAGTGACACATGGGTCAGAAGGGGTCAGTCCTTTGTTCTAAGTGAATCTCAAGCCTGCACAAAGGAAAGCTTTATTGTGCACATTGCACTCCCTAGACAAGTATCTTTTTGTGAATTGTAGATGGTGAAAATGGGTGGCCTGAGTTATGTATAAACAGATTACTTACCCTGTAATGACAATTCACAACTCTGTCTGATGGGGGCTCACTGCCTTGTCTCTGCTTAAAAGGAAAACTTATGATTGCTTTCGCTATGATTATTCAACAACAGCCTAGATTCCCACTTCCTGTCTTGCTAAGGAAAATATCCATGGCCAGGTGACCAAGAATATCATTTTCCAAGGCTCCCTCAGGGTAAATTCACTGAAGCTCTTCTCAAGATGAAACCTGACTTTCTTATTAGTCTGATTTTTCCACACAAGCACATGAGAAAAATACTCAGGACTTTGCCCATTTGTTTACATCCTTCAGAAGACCCAAGTGTGTTGAACAGAGCCTTGGGAGATGAGTGCTCCTATTGGGGGATTCTCCAAAGTATCTCTACCTGGTGTTGGATCACCCAAGCCTCATCATGCAATGATTTTCCTTCCTTGCGAAATGGTGAATACCAATAAAATTGTGACTCTCCCTTAAATAAGGGATGCCAAATAAGGATCTGCACACTTTCTGTAAAATATCTGCGTATCTGCACTAAGGGAGAATAAGTAAGACATGCAAATCCTTGCTGGAAGGTGGGGGAAGTGGTTTCTTCCCCAGGTAAAATCACCATGAGCCAAGATTTAATGGGATTTCCCCAAGGGTAGTGAGTACAAGCAAATTCACCAAAATCCTGAAAGCTTCCCACGTAAGATAGTAAAAAGCACTAGAATACCACTTTCATTTTCTGGAAGGGGAACCAGTCAGGTCTGCAGAGCCTCAGCTCTCAAAGCAACCCTTTGGTCTTTGGATTATACATTTTATAAATAATAGTGATTAGGCACTAAAGAAGAGGAAAATGACATGAAAGTCACACACACACAAACACACATGTTTCCTGGGATATTCTCTGCCTCTGGATGCAGAGATGCATGCAAAACATGCACCCTTTATTGGTTCTCTTCTGATTTCCCAGCCCTCTCTTATCCGAAATTCTAACTTCTTAGACAAGAATTCACAGTTGGTCTCTGAATTACCAGTGACTGGGTCTTGTCTCCTCATTAGCAGGGGCAATCTCCTGTTGTGTCACATGCATGGCTAACGTCCCATTATGGCTGCTCCATTACTTAGCTTTAATTATTCTAAATTAGTGTTTTCCCATGGCACACCAAGAAGGGAGGAGCAGAAACTATTCTCACTCTCTGAATGTCCCCTCTATTCCTCACCTTCAAAACATTCCAGACACAGGTGCCATAGCTGCCCAGGACTCTGACTGCCTTTGACAAAACAAAGCATAGGCAGCGTGACCTTTCCGAGATGGCAAACAATGAAAATGACACAAATTCGGTTGATTCCAACATCCCTTTGTCATGAGCTTACCAAACCTTTCAATGATTTCTGCATTTGAGAACAGAAATTGTTCATTCACAGACTGGGGTAAGCTTCAAGATTATTGTTACAGTTCTTCAATGTCAGCTACTAGAACAGGAAAATGCCCAGAGTATGCATATGTAGATTCATCCCATCTCCAAGTTATCTCTGAGGAATTCGTGATTTATTATACGCTGCCACCGTATTGAAGTTAATTATGTACATGTATTATTTCTTCTACTAGACTGGAAAGTCTGGGAAGGCAGGATAACATCTATTGCTCTTTTTCTTTTGGAAACAAGCTGAAATCTATAATTATGCATACACAAATTCACACACACACAAAGGCACAAATACATGTACACTATGTTGTCTTTCCTATTACACTCTTCAACTATTAAAAACCAAAAAAAAAAAAAAAAAAAAAAAAAAGAGGGGCACCTGGGTGGCTCAGTCAGTAGGTTGTCCAACTTTGGCTCAGGTCATGATCTCGTTGTTCTCAAGTTCGAGCCCCACATTGGGCTCTGTGCTGACAGCTCAGAGCCGGGAGTTTGTTTCAGATTGTGTGCTTCCTTCTCTCTCTGTCTCTCCCCCACTCACACTCTGTCTCTGTCTCTGTCTCTGTCTCTCTCTCTCTCTCTCTCTCTCTCTCAAAAACAAATAAACATAAAAAATTAAAAAAAAAAATAAAAACAAAAAAAATGAGCTCAAAGACCTAATGACAAAAACAAGATATAAAATTGTCAATATAGGTTATTCCTATTATCAAATATAGCTATGTAGAGGTCTATGCAGAAAAAGGAGGTAGTTAGAAAACACCAAAGCGTTAACAATACTTATTCTGAGTGGTAGATGTTTTTTGTCTTTATTCACAAAATGTCCAAGGTGTTGTGGGGGTTTTGTGTTTGAAGAATACATATTATTTTGATAATCAGAAAAATCTCATTCTAAAAATATTTCTGTAACAAGCATTGTAAATCTAAAGTGTTAAATGGATCCATGTATACTTTTCAAGATGCTAAAAGCATCTAACTTTACAACAAGGGCATAAGAGTTTAAAAGAGAGGGGAGCCTGGGTGGCTCAGTGGGTTAAGCGTCTGACTTTAGCTCAGGTCATGATCCTGCAGTTCATGGGCTCGAGCCCTGCATGGGGGTCTGTGCTGCCAGCTCAGAGCCTGGAGCCTGCTTCGAATTCTGTGTCTCCCTTTCTCTCTGCCCCTCCCCTGCTCGTTCTCTCTCTCTCTCTCTCTCTCTCTCTCTCTCTCTCTCTCAAAAATAAATAAATAAACGTAAAAGAAAGAGTTTAAAGGAGAAAAGAGATTCAGATGAAGATACATTACATTCTGTGTTTCCCTGAGACGCCAAATGTTGCTGCCTTCTTACCATGGCTGGATAGACTATATGAAGAAGACCTCCACCCCCACAATCAACACAAAGCTATAGAAGCCTCAAACTGCAGATGATTCTCGGTTCTTACCAGCAGACGCTGATACTAGTCAGGTGATGAGACCGGAAGAAGAATGTAAAGTAAGGACACCCAGGGCTAAAGCCTCCACCAACACTTATGGAGCCCCTGTAAATTACAGAAAACTCCCCAGCTGATGAGTTGCATGGAGACACCCTCCTTGCCAGGCTATAGGCTTGGAGAGACTGGGGCTGGACTTAATGCCCACTGTTGCACACTGGCACGTTTTTTAGGTCACAAACTGCCACCCTATGCTGAGACCTGGCCAGAGATCGCCCTGGCCGTGGCCAAAGAAACAAGACATTTGGCAGTGCTGAGAACCTACACCAAGCTGTAGATTAGCAGTCTTCATGTGAGAGCGTAAGCCTTTGCAGGTTGACAAAGACCTTCCTGGAAGCACTGGAACAGGCATGGATCGTTTTGAGACACCTGATTTCCAGACCCTGTGCTGGCTTTCACGCTCTGCTAAAACCTATCCATCTGGGAAAGGGGGCTGTACTCACAGCAGCGTTCTCCCACACTACCCCACAGCCATCCCAAATATAATGGTTGTGTTGCCCCGAGGTACAAAAACCCCTGAAGATATAAAAGGGATGTCTTTTTAATGAATCCATTAGGGACCTATAACCCGCCCCATCTTTCTCTGTCTCGTTCGCCATTCTGCTAAAGGTGATGCTCAGCCGTATAATGGGCCAGCTGGCATTGGCACTCTAAATTCAGAACAGAGAGAGCCAATGGTTCGAGGGGTCTGTTCAATAGAACTGTAATTTTTAAATTTAACTGGGTATTTTGGCTCCCGTCGAGATGTTAGGTATTAAAATACAGGTATCCTCCACTTTTCAAAAGCTTGAGTTACACCACTTTGCTTTTATGAAAGGCCCACATTAATACCTGTGTTGGCTAACCAAAAGAAGTTCGAAGAAGGCTTTCAGTTTTATGAAAAAAGGCAAAAGGCAAAAATAGCATTCCGGGTTTGTTCTATAGAAGCTGTCCTAGAGGCCGTGCACACCCGAAGCAGCGAGAGTGGCCCCATCGAGCTCCTTCCGTGGGACCTACACTCAGCATCTCAGCATCAAGCCGCCATAGCTTTGAACTGCCTGTGAGCATCTGTGCTGTATCACCATTGATTTTGTGCATCCATTAGCAGAATGTGTCCTAAGGTATCAGAAATGCCTGAGAGAGGTTATTTTGGGGGGTTTGGGAACACTCAAAAAAATTTCCATATAAATTAATGGTAATTGCTTCTTCAATTCATGCCATTTCAGCTTAGGAAAGGTTTCACAGGAATGATCTGCTTTCAGACGGGGGGTTGGGGAGAGATCTATATACGGGAGAATGGAGGGGGAAATAATACTTTTTACTTAATAAGCCTCTATCTCTTTTGTTTCAATTTAAAAACATTTAATGTCTTATATAAACATATACAAAAATAGCACAGTGGAATAAACCCTCAGGCACCCATCACCAAGCTTCACAATAATCAGCATGTTTGGGAGCCTAGAGGGCTCAGTCAGTTAAGCATCCAACTCTCGATTTTACCTCAAGTCATTGATCTACAGTTTGTGGGATTGAGCCCCAAGTCAGATTCCACCCTGACAGCACAGAGTCTGCTTGGGATTCTCTTTCTCAGTCACTCTCTGCCCCTCCCCCACTCATGCTTGCCCTCTCTCTCTCTCTTTCTCTCTCTCTCAAAATAAATCAATAAACTTAAAAATAAATCAGCATGTTGCCAACCTTGTTTCGCCTGTTTCTTTGCACACAGACACATGGACATGCACACACACTGTGGTAATGTGGGAGAAATATCTTGAAGCAAATACCACACCCTATATATCATCTTACCTATAAGTATTTCTGTACACAGCTCAAGAGATAACATCTTTCTACAACTTTCTATAAATATAGTCACAACGTGATTACCACACCTAACAAAAATAATGATTCTTCAGTATCATCACATACCCAGGCTACATTTAAATTTTTCTAATTGTCTCAAAAATGTCTTTTTTTCCAGTTGGTTTGTCGGAATTAGGATCCAAAGTCCATGCACTTTATCTGACTGCATTAATAACAATTTCCCTTTCCTGTTTTTTATTCCTGCCATTTATTGAAAGAAATGCATCATTTGTCCTATGGGCAAATAAAAATTTCGTGTTTTTTTTTTTAATTTTTTTTTAACGTTTATTTATTTTTGAGACAGGGAGAGACAGAGCATGAACGGGGGAGGGTCAGAGAGAGGGAGACACAGAATCTGAAACAGGCTCCAGGCTCCGAGCTGTCAGCACAGAGCCCGACGCGGGGCTCGAACTCACAGACCGCGAGATCGTGACCTGAGCCGAAGTCGGCCACTCAACCGACTGAGCCACCCAGGCGCTCCAAAAATTTCATTTTTATAACTACATGGTATTCCATTGTGAGTGTGTACCAGAGTTATTCCACTAGTCCTTCATTCATTGACATGTGTTTTCTTTCCATTTACACGTATAGTTTGGTGCCACAACAAAGAATCTTTGTGTGTGTGTGTGTGTGTGTATAATTTCTTAATTTGCCAGTGAACCTTTAAAAATGGACTTCTAGAAGTAGGACAGTAAAGAGAGTAGGTCAATGTATATGTAATATTGCTAGATCTTGTCAAATCCCCTTCGTTGGGGTTGTGCCATTGCACATTCCCTCCAGCAATGAAAAAGAGTTTGTTTCCCTAGACACCTGCAACAGAGTTGTCCAGCATCTGATTTTTGGCCAGTTTTACATCTCGGGGAGTGGTTATCATTATTCTTTTCTGGCCTTGAGTTTTGTTTTTAGCTGCTCTCGCATATCACTAACGCTTGGAGTATGTGTCCTTTTCATTCATCATTGCCACCGCGAAGCTGGGGTCCCTCTCTCTTCCTTGAATCCCAACTCTGAATCTCATTACCCATTTTCACCACCTACTGACCCATCACCTGCCACCACCACCACCCCCCCTCCCCCAGCCTCTCACTTCTCTGGGACTTTCATGTCCCTCGGGGCAGTTTTATTTGCATCTCCCTTATTTTGAATGAAGTGAAATATTTTTTTTCTTAAGGTTAGAAGCAATTTTCAATTCTTTTCCTGTAGACTCTTTGTTCATATCTCTTGTCCTTCCCCCATCCCCCTTTAAATGAACCTATTTTCAAAGGATGAATCAACTAAGGGAGAATTTCACGAAAGCAAAGCAAAGAGATCATCAATTAGAATTCCTGAATGCTAAAAATAACTTTTCTTCATGTATTTAAACACAAGCAAATATTTTCTGCTATTCTCAATACTCATCCTTAGAACTTGTCATTAGCTGGGAAGAAAAGCAACTTTGAGCAGCCAAAATGGTAAAGCTTAATGATGCTGCTTCTTTTAAATGTAACAAGAATATTTTCTAGGTTCGTCAGATTTTTAAGACACTTTGGAATTAACCTTTAGATAACATTTTCCTAGATTCAGTGTATATTTTAATCATCCAATTAAAACATATTTTGTTATATATCATGAAACATTTACTTAGAGTAAATTTCACTTATTTCATTTTTTTAAATAGTATTTTTAATTTCCTATTAACAAATAATAAAATGGTATGCTAGCTATTGGGCCAATTAGTTTTTACTGATATTTACCTTTCTCTTATTATTATTTTTTTAACATTTATTCATTTTCTGAGAGACAGAGCATGAGTGGGGGACGGGCAAAGAGAGAGAGACACAGAATCTGAACCAGGCTCCAGGCTCTGAGCTGTCAGCACAGAACTCACAAACTGTGAGATCATGACCTGAGCTGAAGTCGGACGCTTAACTGAATGAACCACCCAGGCACCCCTTTAACTTTCTCTTATAAAATGAACTAGAAAAGTTTGACCACAGTCTACAAAAAGCATCAAAATTATTTCTGATTATTATGCTAAATTTGACATAATTATTCTCCAAGACAGAACACCAGGGTTCCTATGTATTCATTCGCACATTCAATTTCAGAAGGAATACCAGGCCTTTATCAGACAACTGGCTTCAACAATAAAGTAACCTATAACGTAAGCCACAAATTCCATTGCATTATTACAAACTTTTAAAGATAGCATATTTAATTTATTTTTGCAACTTACCACACCAGTCAGGGTTCTATCAAAGAAGTAGAATCACTAAGATGGGGTTTGTTATAGCAATTGCATCTCATGCAATTGTGGGAGCTGGTTAAGTAATCTTCGTTAAGTGTATTAGTCTCCAAATGAACAGAACCAATAGGAGTTATATATTGTGTTATAGACGTATATATGTATATGTATATAACACACATATATATAAACACACACACACACAAGTACAGAGAGAGAGAGGCAGGAGGTGGGGGGGGGCATAAAAAGAATTGACTTATACAGGTACAGATGCCAAGAAGTCAGTTTCCAGGAAACCAGGAAAGCTAGTGGTATCATTCGGTCTGAGTCTGAAGACCTGAGAATCTGGGACTAATGGAGGAAGTCCTGATCTAAGTCCAAAAGCCTGAGAACCAGGAGCACTAAATTCCAAGGGCAAAAGATGAATGCTTCAGCTCAAAGGGAGTGAGAATTTGCTCTTCCTGCACCTTTTCGTTCTATTCCAGCCCTGAGTCCTCATCGGATTAGATCATACCCACCCACATTGGAGAAAGACGGGCTGCTTTACTCAGTCCACCAATTCAAATGCTAATCTCTTCCAGAGACACCCTCACAGACACACCCAGATATAATGTTTCCTGGCCATCCCCTAGCCCAGTGAAGTTGACACATATAATTAACCCTCAGAGTAAGGCTTTTGTTATTCTGACTGATGCTGGACAGGCAATCAGGAAGAGAAGACGGATGTAAAGTCCGGGAGAGCAGGAACAAGCCTGAATCCACAAGCACCAGCTGGATCCCACAAAAGCAGACAACGGCCTACGGCATTTCTTGTTGCATCTGACCTTAATGGCATCCTACAGAAGCCAGGGCCTTTCCTCACGTAGCTAAACACACGTAAGAAGTCAGAAAAGCTCATTGTTTTTGATTGATTTATTTATTTTTAACGTTCATTTATTTTTGAGTGACAGAGAGACAGAGTGGGGGAGGGACAAAGAGGGACGGAGACAGGATCTGAGGCAAACTCCAGGTTCTGAGCCTGTCAGCACAGAGCCTGATGCGGGGCTGAAACCCACAAAGCGCAAGACCATGATCTGAGCTGAAGTCAGACGCTTAACCAACTGAGCCACCCAGGCGCCCCTAAGTCAGAAAAGCTAAAATAGACCCAGTTGCTGCCTCTTGCCAACAAGGTGAATCCGCAGATAAATAACCACTTGTGTGAGCTACAAAATAGCGCTATTTCACTTTCACCCTCCAAATCCCCCAGGCATCTCCCTTGGGGTGCCCCCTAAGGGGAGACAGAGAGGAAAGGGAATCCTAGGGACTGTATTTCAGCCTTGCCAACTTGACACATTCCAAAGCCACGGGGGCCCACCCGTCACCTTGGCACTGAGACACATGTCTTTAAACCATCCTTTATCTCCAAATAAAGACAAAAGCAAAGTCATGCTTCCACCTGACACAATACAACTATCAGACACACAACTGATCGTTTCCCAAGGAGGGGATGCAAAGCCCCCTCGCTTTGTCCTTGGGTGATGTTTGTTCTTCTCCCAGCTGATTCACACTCCCCTTTGGCTATCCTGTAACCGACATTCTGAGATAGAACTATCTCAGTTAATAGTCAAATACTGTTGACACATTTTGTGTTAGATGATAAAGGGATAAGGGAGGAAAAACAAAAAATATTTGGCTGATGATGTATCAAAATAAGAAACACCCCGTAAGTATTACATTTTTGCAACTGGGCATGAGCTTATCCTTCCTACCTTTCATTTCACGTTCCGGTTCCCTTCAGCCAACACCTCAGCTAATCGTGGTTCCTTGCCAAGTGGGGTGGATAAGCCAGTTCTGTCAGGTCCACGTGATTTAAACAATAACCTCTCTGCTTTCACTATCTAGCTTACAAGTTATTTCTCAGCAGTTGTCATAATAGCTCTTGAAATGTGCAGAGTTCAAAGAATTGAATGCTGTTGCGATAGCAAGACTCCTTCCTCTCCCATCTACGTATATACATGAATAAATGTGCTCATTTCTTGTATCAATAAAAATAAAATTGGGAAATAATTGATGATAAACCTTGTCTCATTCTAGAAATGAACAATATTTATCCAGATAATGGATTAGTTTTTAAAATCATATTGCTTATTTGTGAGACAAGTTTAATTTTTCTTTAGTATGTATTTGTCAAAATTTGTAATACATTTATATTATCTTGATCAACTCTACACTAAAAAATGAATGTAAAGATAAACCAGTCTAAATAATGATTTTAACCTTCAGAGCCTTAAGGTAATAGGAAATAAAATGAATGATGAAACTTTTATTTACATGCATAAATTTGTGGCAGAAAATATGACACAGCAATCAATAAAAGTCTTTTAAGCATAAAAATATGCTAAAATAAAATTTTGTAGGGTGAGTGGAATGGAAATACAAGTTCAAGGAGAGAAAGTAAAGAAATAAAATGTCCTGCTTTAAACGTGACAGAAGAGCTTCTACGAGAAAGAGAAGCTTGTTTGTGTGTTTTTAAAGTAAGGATAGTGCATCAAATCATCGTGTTATTTAGATTCCATTGGACAGATTTAAAGGACCAATACATCAGTTTTAACTACAGGTAATAATTACTACATGCTACAAATGATTTCCTTTGCTATTATGCAGGTCTCTAATAAAAAAAATTTAGATGGCAACTTCAAAGTGTTCCATGTGTACACAGTTTTTAAAGAAGTCTGCTTGGGCATATCTAAGCAAAAAATAACAATGATAATATCAGTTAACACTTTCTGAGCCGTTACTACTTACCAAACATTATACTAAGCTTTCAGTATAATTCAGTATAATTGTACAGTCTGGTGACAACTGTGTGAAATAAGTATTATTATTCTTATTTTGTAGGAGAGGAAACTAAGGTGTGAGAGGTATTGTGTCTTCTGCAGTGTGCTTTAAAATAGGTCAACATGAAGTGTGCTATAAATGTGTATATTAGTTTAGGCTATACCCTTGTAACACTCATGCCCTAATCAGGAATATACACTCCAGGGGTGGTTTGATCAAAAGGCCCCACTGGGGCGCCTGGGTGGCGCAGTCGGTTAAGCGTCCGACTTCAGCCAGGTCACGATCTCGCGGTCTGTGAGTTCGAGCCCTGCGTCGGGCTCTGGGCTGATGGCTCGGAGCCTGGAGCCTGTTTCTGATTCTGTGTCTCCCTCTCTCTTTGCCCCTCCCCCGTTCATGCTCTGTCTCTCTCTGTCCCAAAAATAAATAAACGTTGAAAAAAAAATTAAAAAAAAAAAAAAAAGGCCCCACTCCAGGGGGGGCTACCATAAATTCCTCAGCTATTTTTATCTCTAACCAGCACTTGAAGTTTTTTTCGTTAACATAATGGACACTAAACATGAGTTTCCATTAGTAACTGAACAGTTTGCTCAACACATATGGACAACTAAAATAAAAAACCCAGGGGCACCTGGGTGGCTCAGTCGGTTAAGCGACCGACTTCGGCTCGGGTCATGATCTCACAGTTTGTGAGTTCGAGCCCCACGTCGGGCTCTGTGCTGACAGCTCAGAGCCCGGAGCCTGCTTCGGATTCTGTGTCTCCCCTCTCTCTGCCCCTCCCCTGCTCATGCTCTGTGTCTCTCTGTGTCTCAATAATAAATAAATCTTAAAAAAAAAAAAAATTAAAAAAAAAAAAAAAGAATCCACTTGCGTGAATGGCACACGAGAAACTTAACCCGTATCAATGACCCCTACGGCTAACGAGGCCTTGTGACAGGTCCTATGCCCACCTGCTGATTCCAGTGGAGTTCTGGTTGCCCAACTCCCACAAACTGCTTCACAGAATCCTGCCACTAGAACATAGCTGCATTTGTCTCTGAGGCAACTTTCACCCAAGGGGCCCCTTAGAAGGAGTCAAGAGCTGGGATTCCATCACGGTCACTGGACAGGGAGTGTGCGTGCTCCTTACCTACCTGCTAGTGAATGTCTACATGCAGCAGAAGTCAGCCTGACACCTCTATCCCTTGCCACTCAGTAGTGAGGTGACAGCGGTTCACGTAATGTGGTCCCCACCCCACCCCCAAATATCAAAGCGGACCCCACCCACATCTACCGGGAAAAGTTTGTGCTTGGCCCACCTGGGTTTGGAATATTGGCATAAAAGGTTAGGAAACCCACTCAACCTCACACTCACACACCTGGTGGGGACACACCAGGATTGGAACCTGGGGTTGTCTGCCCCGAAAACCCCTCCTCTTAAGTGCGCTACTCCAGGGCCTCCCGGGGAATTCACGGAAGGCAAGAATCAGACCTGCAGCGATGGAATAGGGGGCGAGGGAGTAAGCTGGGTGATAATTTTCAAATGCCTCCTTCCAGGCAAGTTGGAGGCTCAGCTGGGGTTCCCTCCAGAAAGACAGCTGCTTTAGAAATGTTAATTGATCACCATCAGATTGGAAGCCCCTTTCAACACTTCTGCCAGAAGAGCCCCACACTCTTCAAGGATGCGGAAAACCACGCGGAACTGTGGGGAATGTGGGTCTAGAGGGAGAGCAGAAACCCTGGGGGCGCTGCAAGCAGCAGTCAAGCCAAGCTGGTTGCCGCGACTTAGTATTTTTACCATTCTTTATTCCCTCAGTGGAGTCCCGGCCCCGCCACGAAGAAACCTGACCAGCGTACTGAGAGGCCTGCCCTTGTTGGTGACACAAACACGAAATCGTTGTGGGGTTTTCATCACTCAACCCCAACGGCCAAATGTTAACTTTTCTTTCCCCACTGGGTAGCGCGACATTCTGGGCGGGGCTGGCTTTCTAGTTATCTGAGGTTATTAAAAAGCCCATGTGGCCTATACCTCCCCATCTTGTGTTTGAGGCAAAGCTTTTCCCTTCCAGATAACTGACCTTTTCCCTTCCCAACTAATCAGGCTGTGACTGCAGGGTCTGGCGTGGGGAGTGGTGGTGGCTTGCTCTCCCTCCGGTGCCCACGTGGCCTTCCTTGGTAGGAGGTCCAGCTCCTGACTCACTTCATCCAATCCCTCAGCTCCTGCCTCTGGCAGCCCTGCCCAGAGCCTCTTGCTTCTGGGGTCCCCCTCACCTGGTGGGCAGCTCTCTGGACACCCTGGGAACTCTCACATCCTCCTCTAGCCAGTCAGTGACATCTGTCCATCCCCTCCCCCCACCCCCCCCACCCCCCCTGCAGTCCCACCATCCCTCTCCAATTCTCTTTTGCTCAGATCGGGTAGGCAGAGGGCAGCTCGACAAGTCCACTGCCAAAGTCGATGTCTAATCAAGGACCTCAGATAGTGATTGGCTGAACAATGACTCCTCGGATGTCTATGTCCTGACCCATGGAAGCTGTGAATATGTTACTTTACACAGGGAAAGAGACTTTGCAGAGGTCGTTAAATTAAGCATCTTGAGCTAGATTATCCTGGATTATCCAAGTAAACCCAATGTAATCACATTGGTCCCAAGGCGAAGGTCAGATTAGGAGAAGGCCATGTGATGATGGAATCAGAGGAAACCAAGGTGAGAAGAAATGTAGTCTGGCCAACACCTTGATTTTAGCTTAAGGAGATAACTTCAGACTCTCAAACCTGTAAAAATATGCTTCTGTTGTTTTAAGCTATGAAATTTGCAGTAAGTTGTTATAGCAGTAATAAAAAACTAATACCATGACCATCCACCCTTCCTGCAGGATCCCCATCTTTACAAGTGACCCCCTTGGGATCCATTCACTTGACAGTGCAGTATAGTAGGAACAGCTACGACACACTCCCACCCCCACACGCTGATGGCTCACAACCCCAACACTTAGCGGTCTCCACTGCCCCAACCACACCCCTGCCAACTGTCTGTGGCCAATGGGTGGAGCACTGGAGTGATGGTGAGGGTTAGCTGGATTTTAGAGGTTCCTGGGCATCTTTCTCTGCAGAAGAGAAAAGGGGGCTCCTTTGTCTTCAGCTTTGGTCCTGGCCACCAATTCCCAGGACAAAGGAAAGCCCCACTCAGTATCTTGTAACTCCCTGAAGCAGGAGGGGGCCACAGCACTTTTCTCTGAGTAATCTGTTGTTCTACAGAATTAGAGCCCACTCCCCTCATTAGAGCCCACTCCCCTCATTCTATGTCTGGGTGCCCTTTATAGGAATTTAGAATTCTTTTTTCTTTTTTGAGACAGAGAGAGAGTGGGCACAAGTGAGCAAGAGGCAGAGAGAGAGAGAGAGAGAGAGAGAGAGAGAGAGAGAGAGGGAGAGGCAGAACTCACCCTACTCCAGATTTGAACTCATGAACCGTGAGATCACGACCTGAGAGGAAGTCAGATGCTTAACCCTCAGAGCCACCCAGGCACTCTAGAACTCTTCTTTATGAGAAAATGTTAAAGTATCTGTTAGAATGCAACATGTTAACTCATTCCTTTGTAATCAGATTCTAAAGGATCAACAATAAGGTCTGGTTTCCTTTTGTGCTTCTGGTACCTTGCTTCAGCTCACATCCAGCCCACAGCAATTAAATCCAGAAATTAATATCCTGGGGGCCTGGGTGGCTCAGTCGGTTGAACATCCGACTTCGGCTCAGGTCATGATCTCATGGTTCGTGGGTTTGAGCCCCGAGTCTGGCTCTGTGCTGACAGCTCAGAGCCTGGAGCCTGCTTCCAATTCTGTGTTTTCCTCTCTCTCTACCCCTCCCCCACTTGTACACTCTCTCTCTCTCTCTCTCTCTCTCTCTCTCTCTCTCTCAAAAAAAAATAAATATCCAAAAATAAAAATAAAAAAACAAATCCAGATCACCCAAAGCCATGCAGAGCATGTGCTCAGTGAAACTGATTCTGCCACTAACCGCAGTTTGCTTGGGCTTCTCCTTCACCCTCTACCCTTCATTGACCGGTGTATCACATAGGATATATTCGACTGCAAGTAATAACAAAATTGCCAAACAGTAGAGTCTATCAGTTGAGGTGCATCCACCACCAGGGTCTCAATGTATCCCCCCAAATTCATATTTTGAAATCCCAATGCCTGGTATGAGTCCTGGTGAATGGGATTGGTGCCCTTATAAAAGAAGCTGAGAGACCTCCCTTCCCCTTTCACCCTGTGGGATACAAAGAGGAGCCTGTGACCTGGAAGCAGGCTGCCACCTGACCGTGCCAGCACCCTGATCTTGGGCCCTCAGCCTCCAGAATCGTGAGAAATAAACGTCTGCTATTTAAAAGCTATTCAGTCTGTGATATTTTGTTATAGCAGCCTGAACAAACCAAGACATCCACATAGTGGAAAATTACAGAGCTGATGAACAGAAGGGGGATGTTAATGCCCGATGGAAAGAAACATCTCTGGGACATAATGTTAGGCGAGAGAAGCCAGCTGTATACAGTGTTGCCTTTTGTGTAAGAAAGGGGAAAGGTACATATTTGCGAATATTTGCCTAACAAACACTGAAAGACTACCCAAGCAGCGTTTATAGCTGCCTGCCAAAGAAGGGATGATGAGGACAGTATGGATAAGGACAGAACGGGAATGAGACTCCTCATTGTAGATTATTTTAATTTGGGGCCTGATGAATGCTTGTCTATCAGTTTTGTTTTGTTTTGTTTTATCTTCTAAAACATTTGGTTATTAAGATATTACTCTTTGGGGCGCCTGGGTGGCTCAGTCGGTTAAGTGTCTGACTTTGGCTCAGGTCATGACCTTGTGGTTCACGAGTTCAAGCCACGTGTCAGGCTCTGTGCTGACAGCTCAGAGCCTGGAGCCTGCTTCCGATTCGGTCTCCCTCGCTCTCTGCCCCTCCCCTACTCATGCTCGCTCTCTCTTGCTCTCTCTCAAAGATAAATAAACATTAAAAAATTTTTAAAATAAATAAATAAAAAGATGCTACTGTTTGGAGGATCTATGTGAAGGGCATACGAGAATCTTTTTGTATAATTTTTTGCAACTGTTTTTATAAGTGAAGTTATTTCAGAAGGAAGAGTTTTAAAATCTTAGAGAGAATGCTAGAAGGGTAACAAATAGAAAGACCTAAAAAACTAGCAGGAGTCGGAACCATGTAGTTGCTGAGAGAGGAAATAGGAAAGAGAAGGGGTGGGGGTGGGGGGTAGGACAGGGTAGTAGAAAGTCAAGTGAAGGAGAGGACCAGGGAAGGACTAATTAAGAAGAAAACCTGGCACCCTAGACTCCTTTGCAAGGGTTCCGTTGCCATCTTCCCGGATGTTTACAAAGAAAGGAAGACGCCACTCCTACAGGTGAATGGTTCTTGACAGCCGCCCAGGACAACTTTCTTCAAGATTTGCTTTCCTGCCAGATGCTTTTCTTCCCTTTCTCTGCTCCCCAAACTGTGTGCAGGGGCACTGGCTGAGAAGGTAAGGCTGGAGTGTTTGCAGCAGGATTTGATTTGTGCCTTCTGGTTGCGAGCACTTAACGCCGCCTGGCAGGGTTCACACACTTCCCACCGCAGGAGGGATCATGCAAATTAAATCCTCTCCCTGCAGGTCAACAAAATAAAAGCCTTTACTGCAGGTAATGTGTTTACCAACCCGGGTTCCGGGACCCCAGAGGCCTCAGAGCTTGGCTACAGCAGTGCTGGAGAAGCCCCTGGGAGGTTTATTGAGGGAAGCCTGTGGCACAGTTCGCCCCAGGTAGGGCTGACCTCAACATTCTCACAACTTCTGTGTGCACAGAGATGGTGCTACCCCAGGCTCCAGCCAACGAGCGCCTGAGAGTCCCCAGAAGTGTGACTGTGAACATAGTGCCAGCATCCAGACAGTAGGAACCAAAAGTACAAAAAGAGGTCACTGCCCTGACACCCTGCATTCAGATCTATTTCTCTAGCTCCAATACTTAAAGCAATCGCCTTGAGTTTGGGGTCACTTTTTCCAAAGTAAACTTGGTAGGGTTGTATTTATTTTCTCCTTTAAGAATGGGGGTGGCAAAGGTGGAATTTACAGGCAGGATCTTCAGAGACTGTGTAAGTTCTACAGCAAGTGATATTAACTTATATTTGCACAATAATACTACTTTGCACTGCTATTTTTAAAAAATTTTTAAAATATTTTTATTTTACTTTTTGAGAGAGAGAGAGACAGAACATGAGCAGGGGAGGGGCAGAGAGAGAAGGAGACACAGAATCTGAAGCAGGCTCCAGGCTCTGAGCCGTCAGCACAGAGCCCAACGTGGGGCTCGAACTCACGGACCCGTGAGATCATGACCTGAGCTGAAGTCGTACGCTTAACCCACTGAGCCACCCAGGCGCCCCATCACTGCTATTTATTAAATGCTAACTAAGTGCTTTGCATAATCTTATTTAATCATAACAACCATTGAAAATACTCTTATCCCCAAAGCAGAGGAAAAAGATAAGGTTTAAAGGGTTTAAGTTATTGACCAAGACCACTTAGCCACAGTATTTCATCAAATCTAAGATGCCACTATTATTTTAAGTACCAGTAGGAAAGAAGAAAGCGCTGCCAATCAAACTATGATGTGCCATCGAGTCTAAGATACTTCCTGAGTCACAGATGTTACATGTGAAAGGATGTGGGTCTAGACTCTGTATGCGATAGTGAGTGGTAGGACAGCTCTGCACATCAGCTGTTTACAGGGCATTTTTAGAGTTCTTATTGAATTTCTTCCTCAGAACAATCCTGAAAAAAGCGGGGATAATCATCCCCATTTTCAGAGGAGGAAACACGTTCAGAGTAGGTAAGCAATTTCTCCAAAGCCTCACAGCCTATAGTTATAACTCAGAAGGAACTCCTGGCTCCTATTTTAGCATTCCCTTTGCTGAATCATACAGCCTCCACTCACCTCAAGAAATGCCTTAACTACTAGTTAATTATCAGTGGAATTATGTGAACAAGAACACAGGATGTGCAGGAGAAGGGCTCTTATTATTACAACCCTGGCCACATTATCTTGCTGACTTCTTTGGCTGTGAGTGAAACGCTGCCCTTTGCTCAATGTAATTCATGCAACAATTATTGAGTATATGCTGTGCTCCGCTAATCACGGTGCCAGGCAGGAGAGGGGGGCTACTTTAGTTCACAAATCTCATTATGAAAACTTCCAAATATACAGAAAAATTGAAAAAATGATGCAGTGAACTCTCATATACCGTATCTCCATCTACACTGCACAATTAGGAACTTTTTGCCATATTTGCTCTTTCTTAATGTATATCTTGTAAGCTAAGTGGACCTAAGTTACACACAGCATGATCCCTCACCGTAAATATTTCAACATGTATCTTCTAAGAGCAAAGATGTCTTTCTACATAACCATAATACCATCATACTTGGGATGGGCACTTCTATGTGTCAGCTTGGCTAGGCTGTAGCCCCGGGTAATTCAATCAAATACTGACCTGGGTGCTACTATGAAGATAATTTACAGACATGACTAAAATCCATGGTCAGTTGACTTTAAGGAAGGGAGAGCCTTATATCCTAGCTAATCTGGTGGGCTCGGTTTAATCAGTTGAAAGCCGGTAGGAACAGAGCTAGGGCTTTCTTGGAAGAAGGAATCCCACCTGCAGAAAGCTTCACCCCGTGCCCAAGAGTTCCAGCCTGCCCTTCCTGACAGCCTGGTATGCAGATTCTAGCCTTGCTGTCTTTGTCTTTTTGGGCTGCCATAACAAAAATACCATGTAACGGGTGGCTTAAATAAAAGACATTTATTTCTCACAGTTCCGGAGGCTGGGAGGTCCGAGATGAAGGCACCAGTAGATTTGGGGCTGCGAGAGCCCGCTTTCTGGTTCACAGACAGCCATCTTGTTGCCATGTCCCCACACGGCAGAGAAACAAGGGCCCTCTCTGGAGGCTCTGCTCCCATTCATGAGGACATCACTGTCATGACCTAATCACCTCTCAAGGCCCCACCTCCAAACACCATCACCTTCGAGGTTTCAACGTATGAATCTTAAGGGAGACGAACATTCAGTCTACAGCAATTGCCTTGCTAGCCCTGACAATTATATAAGCCAATTCCATGCCATAAATGTCTTAATATATATCCCTCCTCTTCTGTCTCTCTGGTTAACCCTGAACCAACAGAGTACCCAAGAAAATTAACATCATGCCATAGCCTCAATCTTTATTAATGATTCTTAACCTGAGGTCACAGACTGTGCTTCCAGGATCAGGGAAGGGCCTGAAACCAAAGGCAACATGTGGAGCAGTCATACATTTCGTGAACTTCTCCGGGGAAAGGCCAGTTTTCATCAAATCCTCAAAAAGTGCATTACTCCCTAAATGACCAAGAGCCACTGCATCAAACACATCTATCTAGGTTTATAAAGCCAACAGCGGTGACAACAGAAGGAATGGAAGCTGACTGGCTTTAAATAGGCCCAAGTGAATCCCTGAGAGAGAAATCAGATTGTGGTGGCAGGCAGCCAGCAACCCTGTGGTGCTTCCAGAGTTCCTTTCTGTTTAGTTCACCGTGGCCTGAGGTATTTACAATATGTATCAGATTTCTTAAAGACAAAGACAAAGGGAGTCCCACTAAGTTTCCATTAGCGGGGACAAGCACAGAGCACCTGAGACTTAGCCATCCTTAGGCAGGCAAATGTGGAGACCAAGAGGCACAGTAAGGTTTTGCATTTAATTTTGATCGCATCATATTTTTTAAATATTGGGCATAAAAAGCTGTATAATAAGCTAGTCTTTTGGCCAACATTCCTTCTTCCACAAAAGTAAAAGATAGCAAAAATGTCTGTTATCAATGGCAAACAAGAGGGGAGAAGTTGTTGACTGACCAAGTTGGAGGGTGCCAATTAATGTCAGTCAAGATTACAGAGAACAGATGGGGCACCTGGGTGGCTCAGTCAGTTAAGCGCCCAACTTCGGCTCAGGTCACGATCTCGCAGTTTGTGAGTTCGAGCCCCGCGTCAGGCTGACAGCTCAGAGCCTGGAGCCTGCTTCGGATTCTGTGTCTGCCTCTCTCTCTGACCCTCCCCCACTCACACTCTGTCTCTGTCTCTCTCTCTCAAGAATAAATACACATTAAAAAAAAATTTTTTTAAATAAATAAATAAAGATTACAGAGAGCAGAAAAATCTTTCCAAAGAGTCTTCAACAAAAGTAGCACGTTCCCAAGGAAGAATGCTTCTCCCTACTTTCAGTTTTGTTAAGTCCCTGTAAGAAATCAGCTTCTTATATACAGGCGTTCCTGCTACTTACAAAGTCTGACTCGCAAGCAGCCACATCCCCTTCTTGTCACGTACCAGGTAGCCACTGCCCATGACAAGGCAGGAAAGAGCAGAGCAGAATCACCTCCTGGAAACACGCTGCTCTCTGAGCAGGGAGGAGGTAAATGTCTCATCCTCTGCTGGCTCCTTTAACCACAAGCTGGACGGGCCCAGGCCCTGGGCCGCCCCATATGTGAGCAGAAAATGGCTAGCAACTCCAGATACACTGTCCCATGGGGCCTGGAGCTGGTCACAGGGCCATGGGGCTGATGTCTGCAGATATTGCTGGAATGTGCCCTGGGCCAAGGTGTAACCTACCAGCTCTTCTCTTGCTGGCGTGAGCTGGCTAGTTCCATAGCCGCCCCCCACCCCCGCCCAGCTACTTCTTTTGTGTGCTTACTTCTGACTTGAGTTCCCACCTGTGACTGCAACCTGCTTCTAAATAAGTTAATTCCACATAAAGGGATAGAGGGATGCTTGACCTGAGAAAGAAACTCCATTCCAGAATTTGACATGCATTTATAACAACCTTCACTATTGCAGTCGGGAAGGAATTCGTGTTTTCTGGATTCTCAAAGTCTAAATGAGGCTGATGGAGAAAATGTTAACGCCGCCAGGAGGAATTCAAGTATTGTTCAGGGTCAGGATGCCTTAGTGCTACCCCTCCCTGCTCACCACTGAGTAAGCCAAGAGAGCTGAAACTTGACGATAAAAAAATTTTAAGAAGTAAATTAAAGAAATGTAAAAGATGGTTAAAAATCATAAAAAGATAGTTATCAAAAAAAATCATAAAAAGAAAAAATTGTGATAAAACAGAGGGGGAATCTGGGGCACCTGGGGGGCTCAGTCAATTAAGTGTTAGACTTTGGCTCAGGTCATGATCTCCAAGTTTGTGGGTTCGAGCCCCGCATGGGGCTCTGTGCTGACAGCTCAGAGACTGGGGCCTGCTTTGGATTCTGTCTCCCTCGCTCTCTGTCCCACCCCTGCTTGAGCTCTGTCTCTCAAAAATGAATAGATATTGGGGGCTGGACGGGCAGGAATGGCTGCCCTGCTGATGCTGGACCTGCCGGCTCCTCAGATGCAGCTGCTCTCCTGCACCTGTGACACTGGGGCTAAGAGGAAGCGGCCGTTTCTACGCTCAGTGCTCAGAACAGTGAGCACTCCGTGGTTTGTAGCCGAACATGCTTTACAGCTGCCGGGGAGGCAGTTTTTACGTGCACGCGGCAGGCAGACCTACCTTTGGGCTTCTAGCTGGGAATGCCGAGCACGGTACTAACCACTTTGGTTTTTGGGTTCTTTGTCTATAAAATGACACTTGTCGTGAGGGTTACATGAGGTGTGCATGGAGATGAGCATGTGGCCGGCCTTTGGCCCAGTGGGATCGACCAGGAGAGGGTCTCCCTCCTGGAAGTGATCATTCTGTAGGTCTGTCTGGAGAGGGGTTTCTGCAAGTCTTTGGGCAAGTTCATGAACCCCTGGCTGCTTCCAGGCCCTGCGCCCACACACCCTGTTCTAAGGACCCTTGAGACGGCAGAGCAGGAGCTGGGCTTGGAGGGGGTGGGGAGTGGACACCAGAGGGCCACACCTGGCTTTGTCCTGCCAAGGAGACACTGCAGTAGACCACCTAGAACCCCATACGCAACCCTCTAAACCAGGGCACTGGTGAGTGGAGGGGGGCAGTCTTGGTAACCCCGCTGGGGTAGCAGGTGTGATGAGGGCTGTAAAAGAAAAAAAAATGAATAAACATTAAAAAGAACAATTAAGAAAAAAAAAACAGGAGGGAAACAAATGTAAAAGCAATGAGAGAAAACGAGATAAATATAAGCTAAGCAAAATGTCAAAGTGAGCTAAAGGAAGGTCGTGTAAAATAAGAAAAATGTAGGAGAGGAGAAATATAACTTTTCCCTCCATATTCCTAGGATCTCTGAATAGATTCTACAAGTAAATCTGAGAAAAGACAGATTAACAAGAGAAAAACACAGAGAAGTTTATGAACGTGAGTTGTGCATACATACAGGGGTACTCAGCAGCGAGTAACTCAAAACAGTGGTTAGAACTTGAGCTTATATGACATCCTCTAAAAACAAAGAAAAATACATTTTTTAACGTTATTTATTTTGATAGAGAGCAGGGGAGGGGCAGAGAGAGAAGCAGACAGGGAATCCCAAGCAGGTTCCGCACTGTTAGCGCAGAGCCCGATGGTGGGGGGAGGGGGGAGCTCAAACTCACAAACCGTGAGATCGTGACCTGAGCCAAAACCAAGAGTCAGAGGCTTAACCAACTGAGCTACCCAGGTGTCACAAAGAAAAATAAATTTTTAAAGATGTAACAAGACAAAGAAAAAGCTTTGAGTTTCTAGGGTGGCACATGTGGGAAGGTAAGGGTATAGGGGAACTAATGGCAGATAGGGCTAGTTAGTAAGGTTTGTTAAGTAGGTTCCTCTGGTGTGGTCTCTGGGATGTTAAGGATCTAGAGTTGTCTCTGGTGATTAACTTTTCTCCTTCCTGGTAGGGGAAGGGACACCTTCACAAATTTTTACAAATTTATGTCCTCTTTCTACGCAAATAGGCAGAGGGCGGAGAGCTTTTCTTGTACCTTCTTCTCAATTGCCCTCAGCTCAAAATATATACTTTTTAAGTAGGCTCCACACCCACTGTAGGGTTTGAACTCAGGACCCTGAGATCAAGAGTCGGATACTCTACCGACAGAGCCAACTGGGTGCCCCAAAAGAATTCTTATGCATATTTTGGGGTGGCATATTCTGGTACCCTTCAAAAAAAAGCCATGACTATTGAGGCACAAACAAATAGAATAAAAAGGCTCAAGTACGCAAAAGATAACACCGTAAAATAAGCTGTAACCTGAATAAAATTGGCCCTCCATGTCCCAGCCTTAGGGTGGAACAGCATGCAGTTGCTTCTAGAGGAAACTCAAGTTTGCCTCTAGGAGGAATGAGAGAAAAGCGGAAGTCGCTGCAGCAGGTCTCGTGAGGAGGCAAGAGAAGGGGAATTCTAGTAGGCGGCAGGACAAGTCTCTAAGAGCCCTCTTTTGGATGCATCTCACTGCCTGCGAGCCCACCTCTGAGCAGCTGTTAGGGCTTTCATCACGGTCCTTCTCCATAGGGTTCCCACAACACCAAGCCTGGGCTTCTGTTTCCTCCTTCCCTGAGGTACCCTTCTTTCAAAAGCCATAAAGCTTGATAAGTGACCACCCTGCCACTTGTCTCCTGACACTTTTTCTCAAAGGGAGAAACACTCCCCAATCCGGAATGCTAGTGAATTAGATTCCCTTCATGTAATGTAAATGAGACCACAAAACTATAAAGTAACCTTGAAGGATATTTTACACGGAGACGGCAGAGCGGTGGAGGCTCACGTGTGAACGCTAACTGTCTAGGTCCTGGAACATCTGGCTGGCCATCAACAGGCTGTGCCAAGCCCGGGCTTAGGGAAATGTGGACTTCGACAAGTGAGGGAGGCCTGAGAGTTGTAACAGGTCGTTATCTCAATACGAACTGACAAGGCAAAGCAACTACTTAGAAAGGAAAAAAAGACTATCTCTAGTTACGCTAATATGCCAGATTGGGTCCATCCCCTGTGCCAGCTCCAATCAGCCAGTCGCGGCTGCCTGGAGTGCAGTGTTGGACATTGCGAGGCCACATGTGGACTCAGCAAGAAGGGGTGCCACGCTCAATTAGCAACGCCAGCTGTGGGCAGAGGAGCAGGGAGAGGCGCCGGGCATGCAACGCACTGCTGGCTCTGGGCCCGGGGGGCCAGTTCTCAGGAGGAAAGCGTTTCTTACCAGACACAGTCAGGTGTAGAAAGTCACAAACTGAAAGGCCTGCAGGAGCCCGCCAGGTACCATGAAAGACAAAAGCAGGCAGGAGGGGCTTGTGTCTCTGCGTGTAGAGAGTACGTGGCTACTAGAGTAATCTGGGCAGCAAGTAATAGAGAAGCCCAACTCAACTGGATTGACTAATACAGAACTCTGTTATTTCACCTAATGAGACCTTGGGAGGCAGGTGAGCCAAATGTGCTGTGGTGAAGGTTCGAGCTCTATTTCCCACTCTTCTGTTGGCTCTTCCCTCTTCTATGTGTGCCCGTGACAGCCATCTCAGCTTGCTGCCAGTTTGGAAAGTCAGGCTTAACGCATCAGTAGATGGCAATCCCATGCCTGGTCCAGGAGTGGGCATGTGATCCAACTGGCCTAATCAGACTGCAGGCGATACCTTATTTTATGTTTCAGGGACAGGTTTTCTTTTCTGTCCCATGGATATAAACAAGCAAGCTTATTGTCCAGTGGCTGCTGATTATCATCTTGCTACCATGGGAGAAAGTCAGCTTCAAGATACTTCTACATGAAAGAGGGAAAAGTCAAGAGAATGGTGGGAACTGGGGTCAGAACCCTCACAGTAGCACTTGTGGTCTACCATGCCTCTTGAAGTCTGACATGGGTTTCAAGATGTTGGCAGGGCTGCATTCCTTCTGGAGGCTCTAGAGGAGAATCTGTTTTCTTCCCCTTACAAACTTCTAGAGGCCTCCTGCATTCCTTAGGTCATGGCCCCTTCCTCCACCTTCAAGGCAGCCATGTTGCATTTCTCTGGCCATTCTTCTGTAGTCACATCTCCTTCTGACTACAGCCAGGAAACGGTTTCTGCTTTTAAAGGTCCATGTGAAGAGATTGGGCCCCCTCCTGTAAAGGATAATCTCACCATCTCAAAGCCCTTAACCGAATCACATCTGCAAAGTCCCCTTTGCAGGAGGGCCAATAATATAGTCATAAATTCCAGGGATTAGAGATATAGACTGCTTTGGGTGGACATTATTCTGTCCACCATAATGCCTCAAAATTTCTTCAGTCTCAGATTTACATTTTGTGACTGTATATTTCTAAACTGTTGACAGAGCTCAAGAATGTCAGGGAAGAAAAGTATTTCCCAGGAATAAAAAGAAAAAAAATTAAGTAGATACAGCAATGTGTTCCATTTGATGGGTGACAATCTCTTTCTGGATTAAATGATGAACTATTTCAAAAGGGATAACAGGTTAACTTTAACCAAAAAGAAGCCTGAGCAAAGCCCAAATTAAACTGTATAGGTTCCATGGAGTCTTTGGAGGGCTTGCAGTATGAAAGGGAGGTCACAGGTGAGATTATATTTCTTATAACCCCAAGGACACAATCACTTTTATGTCAAGCTGGAAACGAAATAAAATGCTGGCTTCTGAAAAATTGTCAGATCAAGGAGAACATCTTGACTGGACAATGAGGAAATTTATAACTCTTCAGACACCTTCTCAATCCTTGTAACTCTGGGGATTGCCATTCAATAGCTAACCTAGTCATGGAAATTAACTTATCCAGTCAAAAGGAAAGTGTCTGCCTGAGAATGAACATCAGAGGATCTGGCTACAATGAAAAACACTCATTCTCTTAGCTTGGCTACTCAATAGAGAAAAGAGGGGAGGGACAAAAACATCAAACAGAAGCAGTAATGAGTTTTGCCAGTTATATATTTTTAACAGCAACCTGTGCAGGGGATTGAACACTGGGGATATGGGCGCAGCCGACCTGCACTGTAGCTCCTGCTTGGTCATTAACCAATTGTTAAGACTTTGGTCAGTGGCCTTAACCTTGTAGGGACCATGTTTTCTTATTGAATTTTTTTATTCTAAAAGCACTTATGTCAATCTTTTTTTGAAAGAGTGAGAGAGAGAAAGAGAGAGGGTGGGAGAAGGGTAGAGGAAGAGGGAGAGAGAGAATCTTAGGCAGACTCCATTCGGAGTCTCAACTCCACTCCAGCTCGGAGCCTGCCATGGGGCTCCTTCTTGGGACCATGAGATCAGGACCTGAGCCGAAATCAAGAGTTGGACACTTAACTGACTCAGCCACCCAGGCATCCCTAAATGAATCTCATTTTTTAAATGCACCGAGGAGAAAATTTATAATACTCCCACCCTATGTGCATGTGCACACACGCACACACACACACACACACACACACACACACACACCTCTCTCATCCCACATCACAGAGCTCAAAAACTTAACAGACACCCTCCTATACCTTTTATCCTGCCATGTACATTTATTCCTACGTGTAGAGTTGGACTTTTTTGTTCTCACAAAAGCTGCATCATACTATATTCAAGACTCTAGCTTCCTTTTTTCATTAAATTTACATGGATGGCCTCTAGAACAATTCACATAGACCTAGTTCATTCATTCATTCATTCATTTACACTCACTTAAATTGAAATTATAAATATACCAAATTATACTTCTGCCAAAATATACCCTATTTCGGTGGTATCTCAATTAGGTTTTGTTTTGACACCAAAAAATATACAACAAGCATCCTTGATTGTTTATTTTTATGTTCTTCCACTTTTATCCCTGAAGAATATATTTCCCAACATGAGATTCGAGGCAAAAATATGTATTTTCTATTTTAATAGACTGCTATGATATCTTCCCAAAGATAGTAACCATTTACATTCTGAGCTACAACGTATGAGGAGGGCTGATTTTCCACTCCCTACCAGCATTGTGTGTTCTCAACCTTTTTTTAATTTTTGCCACCTAATGAGGAAAAACTGGGTACCTCATGTTGCATTTGCATTTCTGAGTGCTAGTCAGGTGATTCTTCTCTTCAGTAAACTTTAGTTAGTAGGTCTGACTTTTACTCTGGACAAACAATATGCTCCTGATGAAAATGGAGATGTCACTTTAAGTCTCTAGCCACATGACCCGGAACACCATCTTGGCCAAAAACCAATCTGTGCCTGAAACCGATCCATGGTTTGGCCAGTGTGCAATAACACCTCGACCACATTTGAAGGGAAACTCTCAAACCTCCAGGGACACCAAAATTGCAAATCATGACCGCCACCACACAGCCAGGAGAGATGAGTGTCAGGTTCAACATAAACTTGTTGTTGACACCTAGGCATTGCCAAACCTGGAACAGAGGCAAAGTTTACAGTGACTGCCTGAAGCACTAGACTGAGAAATGTTCTGGGGCTGATCACGGCTCACTTGAAAACAGAGACTGGGTAGCAACGTATGCCTAGGCACGAGAATCTGGAGGGCCAATATCCCAGGAGGGAAACCCTGATATTGTCCCCAAGTAGGAAAAGAATTGGATTGACCCTTGGGGTTCAAAGGTGCCTGGAGCCCTTTGATCTGGGGAGGAGGAAAGACATCACCCTTATCACCCACCCTCCTGCTCATTCCTCCTGCTCACTGAGGCTGCAGGGATCAGCATAATCCTGCCCCTCTTCCCCGACCCCCCACCCAACTCTCCCTTCTTTGACACTTTCATTTTATCCAGAATGCACCTTAATAAAAATGTTGTGGGAAATAGAACCTTGAGATTTGCCACACCCTCAGTCCATTAAAAGTGGCCAGATATGGCTGGTAAGGGAGAAATATAATGGCATTTGAAAATCTGCAAAGAGAAATTGTAAGCAAAATTCTCTTCAGAGAATTTGGCTTTCAAAACAGAAAAACATTGGGGCCCCTGGGTGGCTCAGTTGGTTATGCGTCTGACTTTAGCTTGGGTCATGATCTCACAGTTCGTGAGTTCGGGCCCCACATCAGGCTCTGTGCTGTGCTGACAGCTCAAGCACAAGGCTGCTTCCAATTCTGTGAGTCTCTCTCTCTCTCTCTCTCTCTCTCGCTCTCGCTCTCGCTCTCGCTCTTGCTCTCGCTCTCGCTCTACCCCTCCCCCTCTCGCACTCTGTCTCTCTCTCAAAAATAAGTAAACATTAAAAAAAATAAAAAAGAAAACAATGGGAAAACAGAACAAAACAAAAAGCCTTACTGCTAAAGCTTGGAATGCCTACATTTCAGTTCCATCCAGGAATGGCGTACCCCTCTCTCTCGGAAAATGCAAGCTGGCCAGAGGCTGCTCTCCTTCTTTCTCCCCAGACGGTGCCTCCTTTATCAGGACATCACCTGACCCCTAGTGGTCACACGGTCTTCAGCTGTACCAGATGATCTTCCTTTATTTGATGGTTTGTCAAAATTCTAATTTGCTGACGGTTAAGCGGCATTTCCTTTGAAACGCTGACATTTGTAAGTTATCAAAGCAATGGGTCTTCGACTTTAAGAGGGTCTTTAAATCGAGTAAACCTTAGAGAAATTACCAGAGAGGACTAAACATCAAAGAACACAAGCAACCCTTTGTGTGTGACCGTGCTACATGGCATTTCTCCCAAATTGATTTTCTCCCCTGACCGTAAACTCAGGTTCCAAACCCTTAAGGTCTGTGTTTAAAAAAAGGAGTAAAGAATTGCATTCAGGATAAGGAATTGCTCACATGTCCACACATCCATCCAAACCCACCTTGTTCCAGGCTCTTTGTAAAATAGGAACACTCAGAAACCAGAATATTTTTACAGTCCTGTAAATCTCATGTGTCTTGTGGTTGATGCTGTCTAAATTAGTTCTAAATGATGGAGAAAGGAAATGGGTGTTTATGGGACTGTGAAATATTTTAGATTCTAGTCTATTTCATGAAGTTTTCAGCAGGGGATGTAAATAAGTTGACAACTGAGGCAAATGGTTTTGACTGAACCACACCTAGGTCTATTCCACAGTCGACCTCCCAACCCCACCCTGCTCTGGTCAGATCTGACCCAGGATTGGGTGGGCAGAGCCTCTGGAAGAAGAGTCTCAGAGGCTGCAGCTGAAGAAATCTAGAGTTGGCAGGTTTTTCACACACACACACACACACACACACACACACACACACCTGGCCTCAAGTCCCAGATTGCTCTCAAAAGTAGGAAAGATTTGAACAGACACCTGACCAAAGGAAATATACAGATGGCAAATAAGTACCTGAAAAGATGTGTGACATCACCTGTCATTAGGGAATCGCAACACAATAGATAAGATAGTACTGCACTATAATCCCAAGCATAAAATAAATAGTCATGACTCTATACTGACATAAACAAATGATGGCATGAATAAATTGGGGAGAATGTACAAACCTCCCATGACAAAGAATTCCAAATAATTTATGTAAGCACTTGTTAATTGAGGAGGGAGAGCACAGCTTCCTACTCCTTAAGTGTGAGCTCCCCACAGTGAATTCCTTCCAAAGAGTATGGGATGGAAAGGGAGAAGAAAGGACGCGTGACTTTACAGTCGAGGAACCTGACAGACATTACCTAAAGCAGGTGATTAAGGTTAGTGTTAGTAGTAACAAGTTGATAGTATGAGTCCTTGATAAGATATGAGAATGGCACTCTACCTCTGTGGTCTTGTTCCCCCAAAACCATTAGCCCAGGCTAATCACGAGAAAAACATCAGACAAATCCCAATTGAGAGATGCTCTACAAAATGCCTGACCAGCTCTCCTCAAATTTGTCAAAGTCATCAAAACAAGGAACAATGTCATAGCCAAGGGAAGCCTAAGGAGGCATGACAACTAGTTGTCATGTATAGGACCCTGGACCAGAAAAAGGACATTAGATAAAAACTAAGAAGATCTAAATAAAAGATGGACTTTAGTTAATAATTACGTGTTAATATTTGTCCATTAATTGTGACAAGTGTTCCATACTAATATATTTATAGCAGGGGAAACTGGGTTGGGGGTATATGGGAACTCTGTTCTACCTTTGAAGTTTTTCTTTAAATCCAAGAGCAGTCTATAAGAAAAAGTTTATTTCAAAAAAAAAAAAAAGTGGGGCCCCTGGGTGGCTCAGTCATTTAAGTATCTGGCTCTTGATGTCAGCTCAGGTCATGATGTCAAGGTTCGTGGGATCGAGCCCCACCCATGTCAGGTTCTGCACTGACAGTGCCTGCTTGGGATTCTCTCTCTCCCTCCCTTGCTCTCTGCCCCTCCTCTGCTTATGTTCGTTCTCTCTCTCTCTCTCTCTCTCTCTCTCTCTCTCTCTCTCTCAAAATAAATAAATAAAAAGACATTGAAATAACAAAAGGTAAGATGAGCATCTCATCTTGGTTTTCCCAGGACTTTCCCAGTTTCAGTCCTGCAAGTCTGGCATTCCTGGAAACCCTGTCTCAGCAAAACAAGAGGGCCAGTTACCCTACGATAGTCTAGCCCCCTCCACGATGCAGATTCCTATAAGGCACTAAGAATGCATCAATAAACTACTGTAGATTTCCCTTTCCGAGGTTTTTAGTTATTTGTTGCCTCATTTCTTTTAAGCCTGGAACGCTTACAACTTCCCATAACCGACCTAAAAAACAGGACGGGGCAGTAAGGATTTTACTTCAGTGGAAATATCCATGGTGAGAAAAGAAAACCTTCTCAGACACAGGCAAGGTAGCACCTCAACATTTCCAAAGTTAAACGTCCTGTGGCTTAACAAATCATGAGTAATTCATAGAAACGTGGTTACAGCAGCTTTGGTGGGTCCTTACAGCATGAGGCCTATGTGGTTCTCATGATTTCAGCAATGAATCACCTATACACCCATAACAAGTCAGATCTGTCATTTGAACGCTCAATGAGAAACTAAGGCTCAGTATGGCCAGAGCTGGCCCGAGTGGCAGTTCAGCCAGACCACTGTCTGGGACACATCCCTACTGCTAAATATCACAAAGGCACTAAAATGTCATTGGAAATGCAACCAGGTAGAAAAAAGACAGAATTTTCCAGAGTTCCTCCTTGGGGAGTTCCTCCTGGGGTCACTGTACAGGGCTCAAAGAAATACAAATGCTACTTGCCTCTAAATCTTATCAAGAGGACAAAAACAAAGCTACACCTCAGAGAAAAATCAACCTTCTGGTGTGGTAGTGGCTTGCCTAATCAGTCTTGTTGGACCTATACACAAATGGATGTAGGGACTACCTTTCAAACCTAAACCATTTGTAAATGAAGAAGCATCTGCAATTTGATAAGCTACTAGGTTGGGAGGGTGTGGAGGCCCCCCACTTCCTCCCACCCTCAAAATCGACCTGCAGCCCCTCAGTCCCAGCCAGGCAGGCATCAAATTCCAGAGGTGACCTGTGAATTGCATCCTCAAGAACAGCGGGTACCATTAACCCGAGGCCTTTCGTTGTACTGAGAGGACAGTGCAGGCTGGGGACCATGGGGTTCTTCCCTGCAATTCCTGCACACAGAACTTCCAAATAGACTTGGAATAAATTTCAAATGTGTGTAGTTTTAACAGTAGACAAAGTATTACTCTATCAAGGCATCCAGGTCCAGGGCAGGGAGGATACTGTATTGAGGGCATAGGTGTTAAGAATTCGGGGTTTACATCCTGCCTGGGGTGCTTACAGATCGTGTAGCTTTGGGCAGAATTTTGACCTCTGGGTCCCTAATTTCTCATCTGTAAGACAAGTGTAATTTTATCCTCCAGATTTTCCATGGTGTTTGTAAAACACCTGCAATGGTCTGGCTGGTAGTGGGGTCTGCATTCCCTCCACGGTTTGTATCACTCAGGGAGACTGTCCCCATGCTCTTCAAATCTGGGATAGGATGTCCCCGCCCACCCCCACAATGGCATCCCTGTCCTGTGTGCTGATGACCCCTTCTTGCTCTTGGAGAAAGGAAGCATCCAAAAGGCAGCTCTCTTGGCCTTCTGCAACTGTACCTGGTCCTCACCTTCCCTCCTTCTGGACGAGGACCCCTTCTGACCAGGGTGATAGAGCCCTCAACTATGACCTTGAAGACTGGGCTCTACTGACTATCCCTTCTCACTTGAACAGTGAACCTGCCCCTTTTCTAATCAGCTCTTAGGCTGGCTCAAGTGTCTCATGTGTTTAAGAAAAAAAAAAAAAAGATTCTTCCTCGGTGCGCCTGGGTGGCTCAGTCAGTTAAGCGTTCGACTTTGGCTCAGGTCACGATCCCATGGTTCATGAGTTCAAGTCCCGTGTTGGGCTCTGTGCTCACAGCGCCGAGTCTGGAACCTGCTTCGGATTCTGTCTCTCTCTCTCTCTCAAAAATAAACATTAAAAGAAATTTAGAAACAAAAAATATTCTTCCTCTCTCCAGGTTCTGCTCTTAATATGTCTCCCCACCTAGCCAAGCTTCTTATAAGCCATGTCTGGCCCACCACCTCCAGCCCCTCAAGCCCTGTAGCCTGGCTTCCTTCCAATCACTTCCTTCTAGGTGCTCTCCAAGCTCATGGGCTCATTTGCCCAAGTCTGTAAGCCTCAGACACAAGTATCACTCCCTTCCCTCGGCTCTTGTGGCACAAGGGATTGGGATTCCTCTACGTCTCTGGTGCTGAAATGCTGGCCTTTCTCAGCATATAGGCCTGATCATTCTCTCTTCTCCAGCCATACACTGTGGGTGACCCCATCCTCTCATAGCTTCAGTTATGCCCGTGTGCTGTGGACTTCAAACCTCTCTGCAGACTTCTGTGTCCAACTGCCTGTGGATATCTCCATTTAAAAAGAAAAGGGACAAGCGCCTGGGTGGCTCGGTCAGTTAAGCATCATTGGTTTCTGTTCAGGTCATGACCTCATGGTTCGTGAGTTCGAGCCCCTCATCAGGCTCTGGGCTGACAGTGTGGAGCTTGCTTGGGATTCCCTCTCTCTCCCCTTCTCTCTGCCCCTCCCAACTCTCTCTCTCTCTCTCAAAATAAATGAATAAAAACTTAAGAAAAAATAAAAAGGGTAGGTAAGTTATTAAACTGTCTGATGTATTAGTCTGCTGGGGCTGGCATAACAGAATACCACAGAGTGAGTGGCTTCAACAATGCAAGTTTAGGGTCTCCTAGTTCTGGAGGCTGGAAGCTCTACAACAGGATGTCATCAAGATAAACGTGTATATCTCTGTGTGTCCAAGGGTCTTCTTTTTGTAAGGACACCGGTCAGCTTGGATTAGGCCCCACCCTAATGGCCTCATTTTAGTTTAATCACCTCTCTAAAGGCCCCGTCTTCAAATACAGTCACATTCTGAGGTACTGGGGGTTAGTGCTTCCCCACACAAATTTGGAGAGAATGCAACTCAGCCCATAACAGGCATCACTTGGTATGTTAATTTGTGATGAGTGTGTGAGTCTGAAAGGCTCTTCAGCATCAAGAGGTCACCATCGTCTCCATCCTTACTCCTGGCACCTCATCTTTTGTCTACAGGTCCTTCCCAAGGTATGGCGCCCATGTGGTTCACCACCTCCCATGGTCCATCCATCCCAGGCGCACCTCTGAAACCTGCTCACTTCCTTAATCCCCTCTGCCACAAACTAGGTTCAAGCCCCCGTCCTCCTTCAACAAGATTATCACAAGGGACTCCTATCTGGTCTCTCTTCCCTCAGTTTTGCCCACCTCTAACCCGTCCTGCTCGTGGCAATGAGAGTGAGTGTTCTCAAAGGCACTTCTGATCATTTTAAAATCCTGCTTAAACCTTTCAACAGATCCCCTGACCTCAGAATGAAATCTACATTCTTCAGCACGGCCAACAAGGACGAACCCCGATCGAAGCCCTGCTTCTCTTCCCTTCTCTGAATTTCTCTCAATTCTTTAAATGCACCATGCTCTTCTGCCTGGGGTCTTCACACATTTTTTTTTCCTCTTCATATTCTACTTCTCCCCAAGCGAACCCCTACTGGCTCATCAGTTTTTGGTTTAAACATCACTTCTTCCAGAGATTCCTCCCTGATCTCCCTCTTCAAGGGGATTAGGTGCCTCTCTGTGTACTGCTCTGTATGATCGATTACGTGTCTCCTCCACTAGAGATCATAAGAATAGGAAACAGGTCTGTGTTTCTCTTTTCCCGATGCCCAGCACTGTGTCTAAGATATAATAGATGCTCAGTAAATACTGAATGAAAAAAAAATGAGTGAATGCAAACAGAATAGGGCAAAAGTAATGCGCTCCGTGAGAGAAAACCTGAGTCCTTGTTTCTACTCAGCCACTAAGCCGTTACATCACAGTACACGTAGGCCAAAATGAAAATAAGGTTGGGTCAGACATCTCTCAAAGTCTCTACTGATTCTAAACAACTGTAATTCTTCATCTCTGATTCCAGGTAGAATGCACTGTGCTGAATATCCAAGAAAGAGTCCTTTGCCTGCTACTGATTCAGACAGAATGCCAATAGCCTGATGGAAATATAAGAGGCCCAGGAAAGGCCAGCAGAAGACAAAAGTAATAAAAAAGACCACTCGCTGACACTAAAAGTCATCTAAATTAAGACGATTAAATAAATCATTCTCCACAACCCAAGGAGAAAACAGACACACCGAATGTGATGACTTTTGGCCTCCTTTCCCCATCCTGTGTTTCTCTCCCTCCTCGTTCTTAAGAAGGTGTGTGTCGGGATGGGGGGGGGGGGTCTCTTAGATTAAGATGACTAAAGTCAAGTCCCCAAACTTCCTCTTAGTTTGAGGAGATCATTGTCTATTTCCAAGAAGGAAAGTACAATCTAAGTAGTAAAGGCTCCTTCTCAGTTTGCAAGAAGCAGGACAGGGGAGAGCCCAGGGGAGAAGTTTAATTAAGAAGTCACATCTAAAAGATCTTTAGTCAGTCATGGAAAATAGAGGGTCCATGTGCTTCAGACCTAAACAAAACTTGGCAGCCACCTTTCTCTTGTTTTATTTCTCTTCTTCCATTTGATGTAGAAGCAACACTTTCTACCACCAAAGAATAAAGGTGACAAGGACAGAAATATCTGTCCATAGCTGAGGAACGCTTCAGGGGTCTGCCACTACGTGTGCATTGTAGGGAAAGCTGGTTTAGCCGCAGATTCGCAGAAGTTATGCAGAAATAAAAGGACACGACACCGTGGAGTTCCATCGGACGCGAGTGCTGAGACAGTTTGTGAGGCGTGGTGCAGAGGGCTGTGGCTACAAAAGTGAAGAAAACAGAGTTTTGTCCCTGAGGAGGTCAGTCTCTTACAGGGGTTCTCGATCTGCGTTGCCTACTGAAATCACTAGGGAGCTTTATACAAAACACGGATGCACTGTTGGTGGGAACGTGAAATGGTACAACCACTATGGAAAACCATGTGGTGGTTCCTGAAAACATTAAAAATAGCATCATCATGGGATCTAGCAATTCCATCTCTGGATATATACCCCAAAGAATCGAAAGCAGGGCCACCCATGTTCGGAGCAGCATTAGTCACGACGGCCAAAAGGCGGACGCAACCCAACTGTTCATTGACAATGAATGATAAACGAAATGTGGTATAAACCTACAAGGGAATATTGTCTGGTCTTAAAAAGGAAGGAAATTCTGACGCATGATGAACCTTCAGGACATTATGCTAAGTGACTAGGCCAGTCAGAAAAGGATGATTACTCCTTGGCTCTAGTTCTCCGAGGTACCTAGTCAAATTCTCAGAGGCACAAAGTAGGATGGGTTTGCCAAGGGCTGGGGGAAGGAGGTAATGGGGAGTTACTGCTCAATGGGTACAGCGTTCCACTGTCCAAGATGAAAAGAGTTCTGTGGGTAGGTGGCAGTGATGGTGGGACAGGAATGTCAATGTGCCTTATGCCGCTGAATTTTCCACTTAAAAATGGCACAAGATGATAAATTTCATGTTCTGTGCATTTTACCACAATTTAAAACTATACAGATAAATGATAGTTTCAAAGAACACAAAACACTGATGCCTAGCCCCCCCCCCCCCCCCCCGCCACAAGTCTGAATTAATTGGAGTACAGCCTAGACACAGGGATTTTTAAAACCTCCTGGCAGATTCGAACGTGCAGCCTGGTTTGCAAACCACTTCTGTGGACCATAAAAACCACCAGTCTATGGGGAAAGAAGTAAATCTGGAGTTAGAATACCTGTTTTCATCATGTAAGGCCACATGAGTGCTTTAAACTTGGCTGAGCCAAGTTTACACCTTCACGTGTAAATTGACACGACAACCCCCCCCTCCCCGGGGTGGTGGTGTAGGGATTCATTTAAGTTAGACTACAGGAAAGGCTTTCCTATTTTAACAATCATAAGATATAATTAGGTGAAAGAAAATCGCAAGCACAAACAGAGAGCATTTGCTTTTCTCAAGGACATCTACCCGCCTCTCTATTCTGCACCTGAAGTGGATGGACTGAATCTCTCCTTCCCTCCCTCAAAAGTCTCACAGAACCTTGTTAGCATCTTTATCGTAACACCAACCCTGATGTGATCTGCGTATATGTCTGCTATGAATTGCATTATTTGACAGCATGTAAACCTGAGGCATTCGGTGCATTTCAAGCAATATGTCCCTGTCACCAGGGGATTCACTACTCCAAGGACAAGCTTTATTTCCATAAATAATAAGATGCATAGGCACAGAGCAAGAATGGTTCCCCCCCCCCCCTGCCCCAGACAAAGAGATGCTGTGGAATGTACATAGGATCACAATCCGGACAAAGGCCCTGCTGTTTCTGACGCCCAAGCTACTCAACCATACTCTTCTGCGTTGGTACAAATATTAGTGCTATTATAATTAACTTGAAAAGTTAGCCGATGCAAGCCTAAAATATAACACATTTTTTTAATGAAATAGAAAGCTATTTTTCCTTAAGTCTTTAAGCGATATTAAAGCAATGAGCTGGGTCAACCCTCCCAACACACAAGACCACCCACTGCTGAAATGTAAGGAAAGAGAGACAAAATTCCCTGTTCCTGCCTATTATTAGGTTATCCCTCTCTTAATCAAGGCATTCGTTTAAAAATATAAGTAGCTCAGAAAAGGCTAACCTTGATATATAATATACAACACAAAGGTATCTTATCATTTCATTTGGCCTTCCATAAACTCCAGCCAGGAAAATTAATTTGGGTAGAGATGGGCGGAGGTTACAATTTTTTGAGGGTTTGCTAATATGCTAGGCCCTTTATTTTCTCATTATATTGTCACAGCAACTGTATCAGATAGTAATGTGTTCCATTGCAATTAAGAAAAACGTTGAATTAAGCAAATAGAATGAATTTGTCTCACATATAAAAGTCTGAAAGTAGGAGCTGCTGGCACTGATTCTAGGCCTCTTTTGGCCTTTCCTTTACGCCTATTGCCTCTTAGCCACAAGACGGGAGCTCTAGATCCAGACGTCACAGTGATGCTCTAGAGGGCAAGAGGCCAGGACCACTGGATATTTTCCCCTTTCTCTTTTTTTAATCAGGAAAGCAAATGCTTTGCCAGAAAGGCACTCCCACTGACTTCTGCTTATGTCTGCCTTTGACTGGGTTCTCCAGAGCCTGAAATGGGGGTCCTTATGTAAGTGACTGATTGAGGGAGTGTTTTCAGTAAAACTTTCAAGGGAGTAAAGAATGGAGTATAAGGCAGAGGGAAGGAGCTGGGCAAAGATGTGGATTCTGATGAAATCTCACCTCAGCCTTGGGTATGTGGCACAACCTTCCAGTCAGTTCCAAGCAAGGAGGCTGCCCTGGTTGAGGGCAATTCACAGAAGCTGGGGGACAGGTACATTGTCCCAGTAAGGAGAACCGGACAGGCCACCAACAGCATCTTCTAGAATTTTATGTTCCAAAACTAGGTCACATGGCTATTTCTGGACACAGTGGCTATTTGCAAAGTATTCCGTTTGCCAGCATCTAGAGTGAAATGTGAATAACTCCCAGTTATCGAATGAAGCCAGTTAATGGTGTCTTCTGAAATAACTACGAGATGGGCTTCTTTTTGTTAAAGAGGGAAACTTTTTCCTACTCAAGATACTTCCTTCCGCGGGAAAGGAATTCCACTGGAATGGCAGCTCTCAAACTTTGTGGTCTCAGGATCCCTTTAAATTCTTAAAAATTATTGAGGATTCCAAAAAGCCTTCACTTATATTATTGGTAAATACTGATACCTATTTACCAAAGTAGGAATTATATAAAAATTTAAATATTTATGCATTAGTTCATTTAAAAACAATAATATGAGGTGCTTAGGTGGCTCAGTCAGTTAAATATCTCACTCTTGATTTCAGTTCAGGTCATGATCTCACAGTTGTGAGAGTCAGCTCCAACTCAGGCTCTAGGCTGGGCATATAGCCTGCTTAAAGTTCTCTCTCTCTCTCTCTCTCCCTCTGCCCCTCCCTGGCTCACGCTCTCACTCTCTGTAAACAAACAAACAAACAATAACAAATCCATTAAATATTAACATAAATAACGTTTTTATCAGAAACAATTGTATTTTCTAAAACCGAAAAAAGGTAAGAGTATAATTGTTATAAGAACTGATACATGAATTCAGCAAAGTCGCAGGATACAAAATCAATGTGCAGAAATCAGTTGCATTCTTATACACTAATAATGAAGCAACAGAAAGACAAATAAAGAAACTGACCCCATTCACAATTGCACCAAGAAGCATAAAATACCTAGGAATAAACCTAACCAAAGATATAAAAGATCTTTATGCTGAAAACTATAGAAAGCTTATGAAGGAAATTGAAGAAGATACAAAGAAATGAAAAAAACATTCCATGCTCATGGATTCAAAGAATAAATATTGTTAAGATGTCAATACTACCCAGAGCAATCTACACATTCAATACAATCCCAATCAAAATTGCACCAGCATTCTTCTCAGAGCTAGAACAAGCAATCCTAAAATTTGTATGGAACCACAAAAGACCCCCTAATAGCCAAAGTAATATTGAAGAAGAAGACCAAAGTGGGAGGCATCACAATCCCAGACTTTAGCCTCTACTACAAAGCTGTAATCATCAAGACAGCATGGTATTGGCACAAAAACAGACACATAGACCAATGGAATAGAATAGAAACTCCAGAACTAGACCCACAAACGTATGGCCGACTAATCTTTGACAAAGCAGGAAAGAATATCCAAAGGAAAAAAGTCTTTTTAACAAATGGTGCTGGAGAACTGGACAGCAACATGCAGAAGGATGAAACTAGACCACTTTCTTACACCATTCACAAAACAAACTCAAAATGGATAAAGGACCTGAATGTGAGACAGGAAACCATCAAAATCCTAGAGGAGAAAGCAGGAAAAAACCTCTCTGACCTCAGCCGCAGCAATTTCTTACTCGACCCATCTCCAAAGGTAAGGGAATTAAAAGCAAAAATGCACTATTGGGACCTCATCAAGATAAAAAGCTTCTGCACTGCAAAGGAAACAATCAACAAAACTAAAAGGCAACCAACGGAATGAGAAAAGATATTTGCAAATGACATATAGGACAAAGGGCTAGTATCCAAAATCTATCAAGAACTCACCAAACTCCACACCCGAAAAACAAATAATCCAGTGAAGAAATGGGTAGAAGACATGAATAGACACTTCTCTAAAGACATCCAGATGGCCAACAGGCACATGAAAAGATGCTCAACGTCACTCCTCATCAGGGAAATACAAATCAAAACCACACTCAGATACCACCTCACACCAGTCAGAGTGGCTAAAATGAACAAATCAGGAAACTATAGATGCTGGAGAGGATGTGGAGAAACGGGAACCCTCTTGCACTGTTGGTGGGCACGCAAACTGGTGCAGCCGCTCTGGAAAACAGTGTGGAGGTTCCTCAAAAAATTAAAAATAGACCTACCCTATGACCCAGCAATAGCACTGCTAGGAATTTACCCAAGGGATACAGGAGTGCTGATGCATAGGGGCACTTGTACCCCAATGTTTATAGCAGCACTTTCAACAATAGCCAAATTATGGAAAGAGCTTAAATGTCCACCAACTGATGAATGGATAAAGAAATTGTGGTTTATATATACAAAGGAATACTACTTGGCAATGAGAAAGAATGAAATATGGTCTTTTGTAGCAACATGGATGGAACTGGAGAGTGTGATGCTAAGTGAAATAAGTCATACAGAGAAAGACAGATACCATATGTTTTCACTCTTATGTGGATCCTGAGAAACTTAACAGAAGACCATGGGGGAGGGGAAGGGGAAAAAAATGTTACAGAGAGGGAAGGAAGGAGGCAAACCATAAGAGACTCAAAAACTGAGAACAAACTGAGGGTTGATGGGGTGGGAGGGAGGGGACAGTGGGTGATGGGTATTGAGGAGGGCACCTGTTGGGATGAGCACTGAGTGTTGTATGGAAACCCATTTGACAATAAATTTCATCTTTTAAAAAAAGAGTATAATTGTTATATATTTTTACAACCTTAATGTCTGGCTTAATATAAAGATAGTTGGATTCTCATAGCTGCTTCTGCATTTAGCCTGTTTTGCAATATGTTTTTTTTTTTTTTTAGTTAAAGTATATCAAGAAAACGGAAGCTCACAGAGATATATAATTGGAAAAGGGAGGAATATTTTATATGTTCAGATAATTGTTGGTATTCTGCTTTGATACAACACCAAAATTCAACAAGTGGTAGTTTCCTAAAAGTTAATTGCAATATAAAATATCAAACCACATCAATGAGCTTTTCAAACTCTGTTACATTAAAATTCTCTGACCAATCTTGCAGTTTGAATGGATGTTGGTAACATCATCTATCGAATATTTAGGAAGTTTTGGTTAACTGAGATAAGCAGATCTCCCAAATGTTGCCTCATTTCATTAGACAGTACCCCAAACCCATGTTCACTAATCACCACCAATATCATCAGAAAAGTCTTTAAGTATTGGAAAGCTGTCAAGCCTATTGTGATAGAGACAAGCTTTCTAAACTTCTAATTTTTTGCTTATGAGCAAAAATTGCATTATTAGCAACAAATACTTCCAGTTAGCTTGAAATGACAGTCATTTACGTAGAGAAAATGTTTGCCACATGCCCAAGTCTGAATAACCATAGTTTGTTTTCCAGCAGTGTCTGGAAGGTACAATGCTATTCTGGAGGGAAAATCTATTTTAGCTCGCAACACAAACAACAGCACAAGTGCTTTTCCTATAGACAACAATTGTGTTCCAGGATCCTGCATCAGTACGCACAATGGTTGATATGATAAAAATAATTATAATTTATTAATTATAAAATTAATGATATATATACACATACATTTAAGTAGGCTCCACACTTAGCGTGGAACCCAACGTAGGGCTTAAACTCACAGCCCTGAGATCAAAAGTTGGATGCTTTCCCAACTGAGCCATACATGCACCCTTGAAGACATTCTTGAATTCTTGTTTTTGGCTTTTTTCCTGAGAATGGGGCAAGAAAGAACACAGTGACTACGAACACAATTTGGTGTCCCCACCCTGATTCATGCTAAGACACAGCAGTTTCATCCATCAATGCAAAAATCAACACGGTGGAAAAGACAAATAACGTCTCAGCATTATTATGGAAATACTTTTGACTTTGCTGAATTGAGCAGGTCTTGGGGACCCCTGAGAGGGTCTTGGGGACCCAGTGTTCTGAAGACAACACTTTAAGAACTTCTGTACTAGAATGCATTGCCAGATTCATTTTTACTTCCTGCCTGCCACTGACTTCCAGAAAGAAAGGGAAAGCTGAACTCCACATGGCCAGCTCCTTCTTAGTCTCAATAATCAGAATCCATATTTCTTCCCCTCCTGGAGAGTGAAACAGGTTTCTGTCAGTACTGAAAGTCCTCTCCCTTTCTTACTAGTTACCTTGCTTATTGCTTTTTAAATCACTCAGTTTACCTCTCTAGGTAACAAGCTGTTTGCAGCAGTGACCCTGCACCAAGAGGGGACATATGACCTTGTCTTAGACAGTGGGATGCGCTTCCCTGGGTGTCTCACACGTGTCTGGTTGAATCCTAGTCCCCTAACCACTAGATATTTGTCTTAAAGTTGCTTAACCAGTAGGTCTGGGGAAGCAGTTCCTCCTGGAACAAAAGGAAGGTCTGCTCGGGGCAGATGTCTTCTTGGCACTGTGCCTGCATGTTCTGGAATCAGCATGAGAATTTGATTTTGACTATCCAGCCCGATGGCAGGCAGTTATGGTGGGACTGCCAATCAAAATGCACTTCCTCCCAGGCGTAAGGGACATGTTAGAAAATCAAGCATATTTCCCTAGAATCTGAACCTTGAGTTAAGTGACTTCGAGGTTGAAAATGAATGATCATTTATCCTGAAAGCAGACCCAAAGAGACTGTCGGCTAGGTCTTGCCATCTGATTCCTAGTTCTAGCAAAAACCACGGTTCATCCATTTTTATTCCTGTTCTCTGAGCTACCCCATATCCTCCCGATAAAACCAGCCAAAGTCTGTCTCTGTTGCTTGTACCAGATGACTCTGATTGATACACCCCTGAAGACAAATTGCAAGCTCTACCCTAGGAAGCATAAACTGCTTACAACTCCCCAAATCATAATTTTCCAGGCTCGCAAATGTTAAGATCCACCAGCCACCCATTATATCTCGCTGAGGCCCAGGATCTGGGACTTGTGCATATTTTCACGGCTGCTGCACTCATTTCCATGCCACCTACCGTCAAGCCACAGTGGGAAATCTTTCCACAGCTATTTCCTGGGGAAGCGATGATATTTCCAGAACCCTTGCGACATAACCTTTTAATTATTATTTGATAAGGAAACATTGTTTGCCGGATTTTCGTATCATGCTTTCAGCACAGAATATGTTGGGGGAAATGAGCATTTATGCTTTGGTGCATGACCAGCTGAAGCCATATAAATCCACCAGGTTATTTAAATATCATGCAGAGCAGAAGCCAGAGAAGTCTGAGACGTGACACGAAATTTGCTATTATCCTGATCGCACTGGCTAGCCTCTATACAGATGATAATGTGTCTATTGATTCTCCACAGTCAGCAGTATGAAGCTTTGTATCACCAAACAGAGTTTGATATGGCAGGGATCGGAAATACACCACACGGCGTTCAGGGTCGGGTGAATATCCTATATGTTGGGGTCACAGATTTGGATGGCTAAGGAATCAGGCAAAACTGAAAGTAGCAGACTGATGGGGACAAGGACCAACCAAAGAGCTCATGTCTCCTATCAGGGGAGGAAGCTGACGTTCCACTCCAGACAAGGGGAGCCTTCCCTAAAAAGGAACATGTGAGCTTTGCAACCATTGCATATCACTTTTCACATCACAAAGGGGGATAGAAATAGAGTTGCTTTGAAGATCAAATGAGATAGGAATACTGAAACATGCTTTGTGAAACTCTGAAAAGGATGGGTTAACGTAAACTGTCTAGTCCCACATTTCCCAGCAAAGTTTACATGTCCTCAATGTAATTATTTAGTAACGCAGAGATGAAAGTTGCCATGGAATTCTGCTCTTTAAACAGAGACACTCGGAGACTTTGATGGGTCACAAACAATTTAGAGGGTCGAAAGTGTTAGCATAACTACATGCAGGCAGGGAGACACAGGGTGAAGTCTTCAACATGCTGATATCAGGATTAAGATGGTCCAATGGCAGTGCCTGTATTTTAGACCTCTCATAGTAGCTGTCTGCAGTGTCCTAAGTAGTGGTTTGTTATTGTTGTTGTTATTATTATTACTACTATTTCCTTCAAATGTCACATGACCGGCTATAATTACAGTGAATTGACATCCTAAAACATAGCCAGATGATGGTGAGCAAAGAAGAAAAGACTGAAGTTCTTCTGGACAAGCTACTCTGTTTATTTTCAGCCTTAGCAGTAAGCAGACTGGTAAAGGGCATGCCAAAGCCCAGGAAAAAAAAAATCCCCCACACAAAAGTTTTTTTTAAAGGATCTGCATCTTAAAAGTGATCATCATGAGAAAACAGAATTGTGGCTATGTATGGTGATGGATGTTAACTAGACTTACTGCATCGATCCTTTCACAATACATACAAATGTCAAATCATTATGCTGTACACCTGAAACTAATATAATGCTATATGTCAATTATATCTCAAATTTTTAAAAAAAAATGATTTGTGGCTGGATTTCACCTATGCTCACCCAGTTTATAACCATTGGTCCAAAGGGTATATCGGAAAAGAGCAGACATAAGTATTGCATTCGTTGGACTGAATGCCAGGCGACAAGACATGCATGTTTTGTCAAATACCTTGTCTCTTTCAACATTCGCAATAACCCTACCAAATATGTAAACATACCCTCATTTGCACATATAAGAAAAATGAGATTCAGACATCTTAAATACCCATCCCCTGTTACGTAAGCGGCAAGTGGTTTTGCCAAACTTTGTTCCCAGGTATGTCCCCAAAGCCCTTGCTTTTTTCCACGACAAATCAATGGCCTAAATGTCCACCCTGCACAAAGAGATGTTTTGGTCAGTCAGCCTATGAAACTTCAAAAGGTTGAGTTCATTACAAACGTCCCATAACCAATAATTATCACATAAAAATCTGGGTTTCCAGTTCGGGAGAAAGACAAAATATTACACTATCTGCCAACCTTGAACGTGCAGTTGCCATCGTTTCTGTCCACAGATGCCGGATGGTGGCTTTCTGTCTTTCATGGGGCCACATCTACCCCCTCATATCCCACTAACTCATATCAACTGTGCTTCATTTGCTAACCTTACTTGCCTGGTTCCTGTGGACACTGCAGTTTGCCCCATCTCCCTTCCGTCCAGCATGTGTTTTCATCCCAGACAAAGGGCAGCTGTCACATTCTCCTCTACCATCCCTGGGCAGAAAGTCTGGGGAGTACTGGGAAATACACACTGTCAAAGTACAGCTAATTTGCCTGTGGGGTTTCTTGAAATTGTGTGCTTTTGGCGATGTTTAAAATTGGAATGCTACTTTGGGGTGCCCGTGTGGCTCAGTTGGTTAAGCGTCAGACTCTTGGTTTCAGCTCAGGTCATGATCTCACCGTTTGTGAGATCAAGCTCCCTGTCAGGCTCTGTGTTGACAGCACGGAGCCTGCTTGGGATTCTCTCTCTCTTTTTCTGTCTCTGTCTCTCTCCTCTCTACCCCTCCCCCGCTCATGTTCTCTTTCTCTCTCTCTCTCTCTCTCTCTCTCCCTCCCTCCCTCTCTCAAAATAAATAAACTTTAAGAAGTTTTTGAAGGCTACTTTAATCAAGGTACACTGAAATCAGTGCATTCTTCCCTTTCCTTACTGACCAGAAAGAAATGTGCATCTTTGTTCAGACTTTAGTCATGTAAGTAGCCATTTTACTCCAATGGCTTTGTCCCTAGAGAAGGCACAACACTTAACTGGCGGGGACACGTGACTCTCTTCAGTTTGTAGCCAAATCTGCCATTGAGGTACTTGTCAACTTCAAGCAAGCAAAACCAATGCTATGCCCCCTCACCAACTACAAACTCTGAATGCTAACAAGATCACCCTACATAATGTCTCATGTAGAGTCTTAGAGTGCCAAGGGTCATTGAGATCTACACAGGTCAACGGGCTGTTGGGTTAAAATACACACACACACACACACACACACACACAGTCCAGTGAAATAATTCACTGGTAACTGGCTTTGCCTTACTTCCTCAGAGTCTTCCTTAACTAATCCAGTCTCCCCTTCATATCATTTGCTCTGAGCAGTCATGTATTCAGTCTGTTATAGGATTTCATACTTGTTGAATTATTAGCTCTCGGAATGGAATTGCAGAATTTAAGTGCTAAAGGCAACTTAAAAGATCATTTAATCCAGGCCTTTCATTTTATAGATGAAGATAGTGAAACCCAGAACATTTAAATGGTTTGCCCAAGGTCACAAAGATAGCTGAAAAAGGGCACACTTGACCCAGTTCCATGGTCTTTACACCCCAACATGCATCCATTTATGATGCACCCTCCCAAGCACAAGTCTGAAAATAGGGTGGCCTGGTTATGAGGTCTGTGATTTACTTTTAAATACTTTAGCTCAGACAGTGTGATATAAACGTGTGTGTTTGTTAGTCTCAGTGCACACTCTCGGGGACACTTGGTTGCCCTGATCAAGAAGTCACAGCTAGCATTTAATCCAAATGCCACACACCAAAGAAGAGTATCACAAGGCTCTAGCTACCTTCAATCAACACCGGAGGCTTTGCTAATTATCATAAATGTTATTAATAGGCTTTCATTGGTGAAAGTAGTGACTCTTTTATTAGCATAATGGATACTATAAATGGACCGCCACTGGTAAAATTGCTGAGGTTCAAGAGAAAATGTTTTCGAGACATTCCTCGCCTTTTCACAAACAAGGTGAACCCTTCACCTTTGCCCAGAAGGATGGCATCCGGGGCCAGAATCAGAAATGGCCCTATGTCCAGCCCTGATTTCAGATTCTGGTTGGCTGATACCACTGTAGGGGCAACTGAATCCTGCCTCTAGCTGGGACATCTGCCCCAGCGAATCCTTCATTTAAGATGTGGTTAGAGCTCCTAAAGAGAAGAGAACTGGGGCTTCCTAAGAATATGGAACAGATTGCATGAACTCTTCCTGACTCTACTTACTAATGCATGTTTATTAAATTAATGTCCATATGTGGGTAGAATATGGCTGAACACTCACTTTATATATAAACTAGTTATAGTGAGATTGTCAGGAAGTGTCCACTGTCACTTCTTATTGGAAGCTACTGACACCAGGAAGAGTCTAAGAGTTGTGAGTGACTACTACGAGTTGAATCGTATCCTTGAAAAATTCACATGTTGAAGTACCAGCTCCCATTACCTCACAATGTGACCTTATTTGGAGACAGGATCTTTACAGAGGTTATGAAATTAAAACAAAGTCGTTAGGGTGGGCTCTAATCCAATATGACTGGTGTCCTTACAAAAAGGGGAAATAGGGAGACAGATCCAGGCACAGAAAGAACCCATGTGAACCAAAGGCAGAGAGGAGGAGGATGTGTCTATAAACTAAAGAATACAAAGATTACCAGCAAACCACCAGAAGCTAGGAGAAGGGCATGGAACGGATTCTGTCTCACAGCCCTCAGAAGGAACCAGCCCTGACGATACCCTGACCTTGGCCTTCGAGACTCCAGAATTGTGAGACACCTGTGAAACGGTTGTTTAAGTCACCTTGTGTGTGGTACTTTCTCACGGTAACCCTAGCAAATTAATACAATGACCAAATAGGCATAGATCTGTTTGTAAAAAGACTTCAATAATTGTTTGGGCTGATAAGTCCAGTTTCACAAGGGTTGTAAATAGCAAATAACTGTGTAATTCCCCAAATAGCTAATTGCATTAAGTTGTACCCCCGCTTAAAAATCTACCCAACAAACTCGATCGGGGAAGGATGAGGTTGACACTACCTAAACCACTGTCAGTGCTCTCTAGCCAAAGTCTGCCAGAAACACACGGACAAACAAAGTTGTGCGCATTGTCTCATTGCAACAAGGGAGAAGGCACACCAAAGGCCGTCATGAGGTCTCACCCTCAGTAAGAGGGTGTTCGAAAAGACTTGAAAGATTTGGGCTTGGTAATGATTTGGGGGATAGCTCAAGGAAACGGAGCTTCAAACTTAATTGAGTACTGTCAGAAAGCAGGATGATTCTATTATTGGCTATTTTAATAATTCTCATCTGAAAGGCAGAAAGAGCAAAATGAAGCTAGAGCTGTAACTGGTAAAGAAGCAGCAACCACTCATAAAGGGGGGAGTTTTGTGGTTTAGGTAATGTTCTCCCTTTTACGTATGCTCAGACATGATTATGAGGTTGTCATCTTTTTCTTTTGCCCCATTATGGTCACAGAGTGTCTTGCATGATATTCGTGTTCTGTGGAATTGTTGATGTTTAGCTGGGCGTGCCCAGCAAAGTTTTAGCTGGGCGTGCCAACTAGTCCCACGCCCAACAGAGCTTGCTTTTCTCTTTCTCACCTCACCTCTGATCAATCTTAACATTATTAAGAGACAGGGCAGCTGGATGACACATGTCGCCAGATATGATGCAAGAAGAAGTACATCACATTATCTTGTCAAAGAAGAAAAAAACTGAATCTAAATCTAATTCAGCCTCTCAGCCAGCACTGTCCAGCGGAAATATAGTTCAAGCTACATGTGTGATTTTAAAGTTTCTAATAGCTACATTTAAAAAGGCAACAATAAAGAGGTGAGATTAATCTTACAATATATTCTATGTAACTAATATATCCAAAATATTATCATTTTAATATGCAATCAATATAAAAATATTAATAAAATATTCCATTTTTTTAATCATAAGTCTTTGAAATCTGGTATCAAGTCAGATAAACCACATTTAAAATGCCCATTCACAATGGGGCATCTGGGTAGCTCAGTCGGTTAAATGTTTGACTTCAGCTCAGGCCATGATCTAGCAGTCTGCAAGTTTGAGCCCCACATCGAGCTCTGTGCTGACAGCTCAGAGCCTGGAACCTGCTTCAGATTCTGTGTCTTCCTCTCTCTCTGACTCTCCCCCACTCACACTCTGTCTCTCTCTCTCAAAATAAACAAACATCAAAAAAAATTTTTTTAAATGTCCACTCTCAGGGTGGCTGGGTGACTCAGTCAGTTAAGCATCCAGCACTTCATTTCCAACTCATGATCTCACAGTTCATGGGTTCGAACCCCACGTCAGGCTCTGTGCTGTCAGCTTAGGATTCTCTCTCTCTCCCTCTCTCTGTCCCTCCCCCACTCTCTCTCTCTTTTCCTCTCTCTCTCAAAATAAATAAACTTTTTAAAAAAGGAAAATAATCTATCTTTGGGTTTATTATTTTAGTTGTGATACAGTTTCACTGGTACATAAATAGGTCAAAACTTATCAAACTGTAAACTTTAAATATGTTTGGTTTGCTTCAATAAAGCTGTTTGATAAAACCATCTACTATAGGACCACAGATACTTGGGAGCCCAGTACAGATTAGAAATTTTCACATACATTAGCTCAATTGATGAGGGAGACAATTTATTAGAACTTTTTGTTGCAAGTGACAGAATCTTAATTCTTTCTGACTTAAGACACAAAAATGAGGAGAGGATTATTGTCAGACCTGGTATTTAATTGTACCCTACTTATAAGCAGATAAATTAGCCTTTTAGTATTTCATGGATGCTGGCAGAAGACACAAAGCTCTAGGATCAGAGACACAGGACTTTACTACTCATGGTACAATAAGTAGCACAAGCATTAGCACACTTACTTTGGTTCCCTTAACCCAGAGTCCTTCAGGGTTACACAAAATGGCTCAGATGGATGCTCTGCACCCAGTAGGTTTGCACCACAGCTGAGGAACACTGAGCTTAGGAAATCTATCACTTTTCTAGCAAGCAGTAAGAAAGCCTGGTGGTTTTGTTGTTGTTGTTGTTGTTTTTGTCTTTGTTCTTTTTGTTGTTGTTTTGTTTTTGTCCCGGAGGCAGACACCAACTCATCCTTCAAGGTTGCTCACTGCAAATAGTACTATGAGAAATGGCCCAGTAAAGAGTGGCCAGGGCCTTGTATTCTTGGCCGTAAAATGTATAGTGGTGAGAGAGACCCGTGGAGGCCTCTCTCTCAACAAGTATTAGGTAATGTAGCTGATAAATTCCTCTAGAGACATTAAGTCTGTAGCTTCAGGATCAAGGAGCTCACATGATGCATTCATACCTCTCTTTATCTCTGAGCTCTTTTGTCTGTTGCGTTGGCATTATTCTCAGACAGACTCTTTTATGTGGTACAATTACCTCCCCCTGGCCAAACTTGGGTCACTCCCCTTTCCCTGATTTGTGGCCAGGGGGTAGACTGCTTTAGTCGGCCAGGATCAGAGCAACTCTGTATAGTTGGGCAGATTATACAGTAGACAAAATAACCACTTGTAAGAAGGTGCCCTTCATACTAGATATAGATCTGTATATGAATTGCAACAATTTACAACAGATATTCTGAAGAAGGTACTCTATGGGTTGTCCTGGCCAGGGCCATGTGTCCATCCTCAAGCTGGGAGGTGGGGTCAGTCCTACCCAAACTAGAGTGATTATCCAAAGTGACACTGAAGAGCATTTTCAGGAGTGGGAATGGATGCTGGGCAGACAAAAACAACAGATGCTCGCTAGATGTGACTACTATTATGCCTATTTCCTAGATGAGGATACTAAGATTCTGTAGTTGAGAAACCTGTTTAAATTATATAAAACTACAAGAAGGGACAGACTCAAACAGAGATGTGTCTGATTCCACAATATACTCAGTTTCCATTTAACCATCCCATTCACTGTCCTTAATAGGTCAAGTCTAAACTTACTTGGTATGCAAATTCCTCCAATGGATATTCTCACCTTACTCATCTAATCTCAACCCTCTCCATTCAACATTGAAGCCACCCTACAAAAGGAGTCTTTACTGCTCTCACACATTCCTGCTAGGAACCAATGATCCTTCTATTCTACTCAATAACCGTTCACTCCAAAACTCAAAACCTATGCTTCCTTAAAGTCAAGTTCAAAACTTGCATCACAAACTCCAACTTCTTTCCACAAAAGGAAATATTTTATATTAGTTTGAAGTAACCTCAACTCACCACTCAATGTCCCCAATGGGGCTTACATGCTAAGAAGCTAGAGATCATGCTTTTCCTTACAATACATGATAGACAGCTTTTAGAACATCTAGACAGCCCCAAACTGCACTTCTTAGAATTCTTTCTACCCCCCAACAAGAATGGGCAACTAGCCGCCATTTTCACATTGAGTGAGGCTGTGCCAGGCTGGCCTTGGTGATTGGACAGGATATTTCCAGCTGACCTAACCCGAGTCAATCAGATTTTCATCTGAGACATGGGCTTGAATCCAAGACCTGGCTGTGCCTCATCCTTTAGGGGAAGGAGCTGGAATAGAGAAGACCATAAACTCAAAAATGTACAGGCTGGCTACATTTGACCTTGCGTTCTGGAAAGCAGTGAGAGTCAGTTTGCAGAAAGAGGAAGAAAAATAAATAGACTCTTTATGAGGAAGAATTAAAGAACACAAGTTGCCTCTTCCTGGAGGCTTTCGGTTCCTGATTCCAATGTCAAGACCTTCTAGCACTGCCTACTCTTTTTTTTTTTTTTCCATGTGAGACTCCTGGGTTAGTCTGAAGTAAGTTCCATCTTCTGCAGTCAAAGAGCCTAGGCAGACCTAACCTAAGGCAGGGCATACAATAAGCACTTAATTTTACACTCGGTGAATGCAACAGTAAGGTAAATGATTAGCATGTTATTTCTCATTATGCGGCATCCAGCCATTCACTTACCAGGGTTTGCACTTTAGAGGTGGCGAAAGAGGTGCTGGAGGAGGGGAATTGCTGGCGGGTGGCAGAGTCCCCAGGTGAATTATGCGGAGCCTCGGTAAAGGCAGGGCGGCGGGAACGGCATGGAGGGGTATGTTGTAGGAGGCTAAGGAGACAGAACTAGGGAGAAGTGAGGAAGACTCTCCAAGTCCCCGCCAGGTAACTAGGGGCCATAACGAGGCCACTCACCCAGTCCAACCAAATAGAAGGGGAAGGAGCACGTGCAGGAAAGTAAGGAGAACTGGGGAGAAGCTACATGCACAGGCTTTTCTACCTTTCCTCAATTTCCGTAGCATAGACAGCTGGAGAAACCAATTTTAAAAATCACCTGCTTTCCATTATGGAGTCAGAGTCTCCCTTTTATTACCATCTCTTTTCTCAGGCTCAATGACAGCCTGTTATTGGATTTTTAATCTGATGAAATTGATGTTGAAGGAGAGGAATGTATTATTTGAGGCCTCAAGGTTATGTCAATTTTGCCGGTTCTCAATGATCCACATTCTGTGTTGGGCCCTACCTGAATGAGGCTCTCTGGGGAATCCTAAATGATGCCGGGGAGTTGGGGAGAATGGGGAGGGTATTCAGAACTGTCTCTCCCCTCTGCCTTTCTTCACTTCTCACTAAGGACTAAACCGTGTCTGTCTCAGTAAGGGAGGGATCTGAGAATAAATAGTCCAGGGAGGGTGGCTGACGTGCAAATCTACCTCAATGGCCAGCTCAGAAAGAGGGGGATGGGGGGAGGGGGGGTGGCTGATTTGGGGCAGTGTGTAGAGGGACAGGGCAGAAGCCTCCCCAGGTAAATAAAAGTTTTAAGAGCTCCATACGTTCATGTGTGCTGCTCCCTCTCCCTGGACTGCATTCTTTACCCCCTTCTTTGCTTGTCATACTCCTACTCCTGCTTCAAGACTCAAGTGAACAGAAACCACCCAATCCTGTACATTGTTAGTTATGTTACATAAAAGTATATAAAGAAAAAAAAAAACCCAACTGGAATAATGTCCCTTTTTCTTAATATCTTCCTCATACTTATCCAGAGAGCATGAGTTTCATCCCCCTTTGTTTTCCCACCTCTACCATGGTTTTTATCACACTGTTTGAAACTTTCAAAAGGATTTCTGGCAGGATGGCTGAGTGATTAAGCAGGGCACAGATACTGGAGCTAAAACTATCTGGATCTAAATCCTGTTTCTGCCATGTACCAGCTGGGTGACCTGGGGCGAGAAATTAACTCTCCGAGGTCCTTACTTTACTCACTTATAAAATGGGATAATAGTACATGCATCACAGGGTTCTTACAAGAATTAAATGTTATGTGCCTAAAAGGGTGTCTGATGTACAGTCAGCGCTGTGCAAGAGTGAGCTCTCGTTAATACTATTCCCCTTTTGGGCTACTAACTCACCCAGAAGTCAAGGCTGGGTCTAATTTTATCTGTGGCCTCCAAACTAAATAAATCTTTGCACTTGCTCAGCTGGCCGATGGCCACAACTACTTGGCTCACAACTCCACCTTTACCTTTGCCCAACCTTTGAATTTTGGCTTCTGCCAGGAAGAGTCCTTTGGGACACCGGGTCCCCCAGCTGCCTATTTTCTTCCGTCCATGGTCTCCAGGCTGCAGTCACAAACTGCCTTCCAGTTATTCTTATCACATTACCAATTTCAGTAAGTCATCTCCCAGATGCAAGGACCACCTTTCCTGGCTGGCTGGCTGATCTTTCATATATCATTCATTTTGACACCAACCCTACAGCCAAAGCAAGGACAGATGGGCAAGAACAATACTTTTATTTTTTAATTACACACAAATAAATTTTCATTTCAAAAAAAGGGAAAGAATAAAGAAACAGAAGCAAAGACACATGAAAAGGTGAAACTACAGAAACATAGAAAAGGCAAAACAAAAGCTCCCCCACATCCCCTCACACTCCCCTCCCTAGAAACCATCACAGTCATCAGCTCACCGTCTTCTTCCAGGCCTTTCTATGCCCTGTTAGGCATGCAAGGAAATAGCAGTTTTGTTTTGCTTGCTTCTTTATACATAAATGGGATTGTTTGAGGGTTTCTTGGTTGCAGCTTGGTTTTTTTCTTTTTTTTTTTTCTAATTTTTTTTTTTTTAAGTTTATTTATTTTTGAGACAGAGAGAGACAGAGCATGAACGGGGGAGGGTCAGAGAGAGAGGGAGACACAGAATCGGAAGCAGGCTCCAGGCTCTGAGCCATCAGCCCAGAGCCCGACGCGGGGCTCGAACTCACAGACCGCGAGATCGTGATCTGACCTGAAGTCGGACGCTTAACCAACTGAGCCACCCAGGCGCCCCATTGGTTTTTTTCATATAGCAGTTTGTCTTCGAGACCTTGTCCAAGTTTCCAAGTTGCAGAGGATTTTGTAGGATGGTTTACATAGTCCATTTTCCTATTAGTGGACATTGAGGTTGTTTCCAAATGAAATGATGATTTCATTCTAACACATTTTCCATCCTATGAAATTATCATTAAAAAGTATGAATTCAAATGAAAATAAGAAACAAAAGTATGAATTCTGGATTTTTTTGGTATTCTCTTTTTTTTGTTTTGTTTTGTAGCTATATACAACAATAATCATAAAAAGTTTATTCCTAGATTTGGTTCTATATACTTAAGTAGCATTAGAATAAAAATAATTTAAGATAAAGTAGGGGGTCTATACTTTGCTTTTTTTTTTTTTTTTACAGACAAGCTTTTGGACCTTGGACAGGTGTACAAGTTATGTAATGCTTTGTAAAAAATTATCCTCAAACTTAATAGCTTCAAACAACACACGTCTATTGTCTCCCCATTTCTGTGCGTCAGCCTAACTGGGTCCTCTGGCTCAGGGTCTTATAAGTAAATCAAATTGTCAGCCAGGCCTGGAATCTTCCCTGGCTATTGGCCAGACACATCAGTGCCTCGTGATGTGAGGCTTTTCTTGAGGTTACTTGCAATGTGGCAGCTGGCTTCGTCCACATAGTATACTCAGCAACAGACAGAGAGCTGGATGGAAGTCTTAGTCTTTTTGTAACCTAATCTCAGAAGTGACATTCTATCACTTTGGCCACATTCTAGTCATTTAAAGTGAATTAGCCGGTCCAGCTCTCACTCAGCCGGAGGGGATTACCTAGGGGGCAGACGCCAAGGGGAGGGACCACTGGATCCCTCTTAAAGGTCACTTACTACAGAGTCCTGGCCTCTCTCTACCTGTTGTATTATCTATAAATATATACCTGATAGGTCATGGTGAAGTTTAAAAGAATTAAAATATTAAGGTGCTCAGAACAGTGGCACAGGGTGTGCACTGGAGAAACATTAGCTAAGTATGGATACAAAAATAATGCAAATGCATACACCTACACTGTGCAATACACAGTACTAAGTACATGATGGTTGTTCAAGAAATACCCATCATTACTCAGAAGAAGTTTGAGCATGTGGAAATTACCCCAGAAACAAAAGTATTTTATAAAAGTAAAAGTTCCTACCATAATTACCAGAGGCCTCACAGTCACCTTCAAAATTTCCCACAAGCTTTCCCCTTATCAGAACTTTCCACGCAGCAAGCTTCAATGCACTCCTGAGTCATCTTTAAATCTCAACAGAAGAAGCCAATCACACTTCGCTCTGAAAATGCACACCGTTTGCCTGATTGCCGAAGTTGCCCAATTTGCAAAACCGCACAATTTGTAAGTTACAGAAAGAGGGCAAGAGCTCGTCTGTCTAGCTGGAGCAGTTTTCATTGTGCTCAGCAGTTTAGGTGAGATTAGGGGCTCACCTGGGAGGTTTTTTTTAAACAAGACCTATCCTGATATTTGAAGGAAAGAAAGGTTTCTCAGCACACCCCTCACCTTTTTTTTTCTTTCTTTCTTTTTTTTTTTTTGAGAGAGAGAGAGAGAGAGAGAAAGAGCAGGGGAGGGGCAGAGAGAAGGAGACACAGAATCTGAAGCAGGCTCCAGGTTCCACGCTGTCAGCACAGAGCCCCACACGGGGCTTGAACTCACAAACCGCGAGATCATGACCTGAGCTAACGTCAGATGTTCAACCAACTGAGCCATCCAGGCACCCCAGCCCTCATCTTTAAATGGTAGTACAAAGTGGGAGATGGGATGAGGAGAGGTGTCCTGCTTCATACGTGTCCCTTTTGCGCAATCCAGGGCTCAGTGGGCGGGGAAGGAGGCCAGCCTGTCATCCAGCAGATGTGGTAAATGAGTCAATAATCAGGAGATGACAAAAGATTGAGGACCCCCCACCCCCCACTCCCCAGACCACAAAGTCACGCATACAACACAAGCTTGGCAACAACAGGAACCCCCAAGGGCAAATAACACAGTTCATCTTAGCATACATGCCCTTGTGACAGAGTACTCTAGCTCACAGTGCCCACTGTGCAAAGGCCACCCTTCTCTGATTCAAAAGCCCCATGCAGGCGCCTGGGTGGCTCAGTTGGTTAACCAGCTGACTTCAGATCAGGTCATGATCTCCCGGTCCATGAGTTTGAGCCCCGTGTCGGGCTCTGTGCTGACAGCTCAGAGCCTGGAACCTGTTTCAGATTCTGTGTCTCCCTCTCTCTGACCCTCCCCTGTTCGTGCTCTGTCTCTCCCTGTCTCAAAAATAAATAAAACATTTGAAAAATTTTTTCAAAAAACAAAAGCCCCATGGAAGGAGCAAGAAAGAAGTAGGACTAGAAAAGCCAGTCTGGCAGCATGGAGAGGTGATCAATGTGGGTCGACCAGCAGGCCTGTCCACTCTTGTCCTACCAACCTTTAGCAACTGCCCAGAGGAGATTTTTTTTTTTTTTTTCTTTAATCACCCTAGTTGACTTAATCAAGAATGCATTGATGTAAAGGAGGAAACAAGAAGAAATTTCTTCATACCCCGGGAGGCATCTGACAGGGTAAGAATGGATGGGTTAGCTGTATTTTTAGAAAAATTGTCTCTGCAGAGAGCTGGTTTTCCTGTTCTTTGTTTCAACATCTCCAAAACCAAATTGCTTTTTGAACAACCACGGCCTAGCGGGCTGGAGAACTGAAGGCTCACGTAAACATGGCCAGAGTAGGGACCCTGTTTCTTCAGTATAAGCTCTGGGAGTAGAGGGCACCTGAACTGAGAGGCCAGGGGTGGAGGGAAGGAAAACAAATTCTGGTAATAAATTCAACACACTTGGGTTTTAAATTAAAAGTGGAAAATGTTATATTTTCCCAGATAAAAGTGAAACTATGGGTGAATTTTTCTGTTGTCACTATTATGTTCGATGTACTCTAAAAAGATAAAGATAAAATAAATACAATTTAATTTTTTTTTCCGCTCAAGATCAGCTAAGGAACGAATTTATGTAAAGTGTACCTACAAAATTCGGTGCTTTATTACAGGCTCTACCACTATTTTCTGACTGTTGAGTGCGCTGATCTCAACTCCTTAACCAGGCTATAAGTAGGAGCTGAGTATAAACGAAAGGGATATAGACTAGTAATTAGAATGGGGCCCTGGAGCGTTTTCCAACATTATTAGCTGTTTCATCTTGAGCGAATTAATCTCCCTGTGCCTCAGTTTCCTCAAGTATAAGATGGAGATAACAACAGTACCCATCACGTAGGGTTATTGAGAAATCCTTAGAGCCATCCACGCCTGGCACATAGTGGGCACTCAGTGAATATTATTATTTTGTATCCCCCCAGAGTACCCTTCCACAAACTCAGCTTCAGTTGTATTATTGTTTTTCAAAAATCTACTGTGGTCACTGCCTCCCTTTGAGGTTAGAGGTCTTAAGAGGCCGACTGAGGTTCCCATGCTGTCCACTCGCCCAAGTCTCAGTAAATCCCCAAGTGCATTCTCTCACTGTGCTTTAACTCCTGATGCAATGTTTTCACTCCCCACCCCCAACCTAGTAAGCCGAAATCTTCTCTCATGAGTATCTGGTTATTGGCATTGCTCCCTCACTAGAATGAAAACTGAATAATAACCTTTCTCAGAACCCAAACAATGGCTGGCACATAATAAACGTTCAGGAAACACTAAATGATTGAATGACACCATGTCTATTAATTGTTTTTCAAGATTTAGATCAGATTTCACCAATTCTATGCATGTAGTCTTTCTAGATGTCTTTATAAGATTACATTTTATTTCTTCTGGGCTGTAACAGTTTTGGGTTTTTTTTGGATGATTTTATTCATTACATATTCACTATTAATTTTTTTTAAATAATAGCTAACACTGAAGAAGTGCTTAGGATAGGCCGAGTTCTTCACATATATCAAACTCACTTAATCCTCACTGTCCCATTTATAAGGTAGGTACTATTTTTATTCCATTTTTACAGATGAGGAAACTGAGGCACAAAGAAATTAAAGACTTTGGCCCAAGACACACAGATGGTAAATGGAAGGCACCGTTCTTCACCCAGTCCAGACTTGTTCCTTTCCACTCACTGTCTCTCCTACAAAGAATCATCCGATTCCCATTTCGGTAGCACCTTTCCCCAGCTTCAGCGTCAGTGGCTCATACTATGCAGAACAGCAATTCCACGCGGCGCATACAGCATACATTAAATTAACATGTGGTTCACTCTGGAGTATCATCACCTCTCTAGGGCTTCGCGGGGTGTGCGGAGTCAGCGCCTACAACTTGCGTTGGACTTCCGGGGGATTTCAAAGATGAAGATGCACCGCGTTGTACTGGAGGGTCACCTAGTCTTCCTGAGGCCTCAAGACCCAACCCACATTTCTGGCACTTCCAGTGATCTTGAACTCTCCTTTTCGCCAACGCAGTCCATGATCTCCATCCCTGGCCTGCTATGCAAGTCAGTGGCTCTCAATTCAACGTCGCCTGGTCCGCTGGTAAATTAAAAGAGCTTACCTCCTTCCCACCCTGGGACGCAGGACTAAGGAGTGGTCCAAACCCACCTTTAACAGCCCAGCACCAGGTCCTGGGCCCGTTGCAGACCCAGCCGGAGCCCCCTGCCCTACTCCCGCCCAAAGCTGACCCAGCGTTCCAGACTCGGCCCGCCCGCCGGCGCCACCCGCCTCCCCTCTCGCGCGGGTGACTCAACCCGGGGAAAGAGAAACCTCTCGGTTTTTTCCGACCTGGGCAGGGGCGCGCGTCCCGCCCCGCCCACCACCCTAGCCCCCGCCCGCCCGAAGTTGTCCTTCTGGTTTGCGCCCGGGAAGCGCCGGCGTGGCTCCCCGGGGTGTGGCCACAGGACTTCAGCGACGCCTTGCCAAAGGGCGGCCCCCTCCCCAACCCGGAAGGCAGACCCCGCGCGGCCGCGGCGAGCCGGGCATGCTCACTGGTGCGGGCCGGCCCGCAGCCTGGGCAGGAGAGGCCCTCGCTAGGCGGCCCCCCGCGCTGCCAGCTGGACTCGGGCGGAGCCGGCGCCCCAGCGCAGGGTGGCTCTGCCAGTCCCCGCGCGCCTGAGCGGCCGCACACGTGTCCAGGCGTCACGTCCGCGCGCGCCCCCGGGGCTTGCGTCAGCTGCCGCTCCAGAAGCTGGTGGGCCGGGGTTCTGCGCACCGCTCGGGTTCGCGGCCCGCGACGCCGCCGGAGGAGGAGTCTGGGGGCGCGGAAGACTGTTTGGAACGCCGGGGGCCGCGGAGATCGTCGGCGCAGTCTAGTCCCTCTCCTGCAGGAGCCGGCCGTTTCTGCTGCTCGGTTCCGGGCTGGGCGCGGTGGCGTTGCCTCGGAGCCTGCCGCCCGCGGGGCGCGCACCGCCTTGACCCCGGCGGCCCCGCGGCAGGCAGGCGCCCGCAGTTCCATGGTTGGTTCGGAGCGCGATGAGCCGCCCGTCCTCCACCGGCCCCAGCGCTAACAAACCCTGCAGCAAGCAGCCGCCGCCGCAGCCTCAGCACGCTCCGTCCCCGGCTGCGCCCCCGGCCGCCGCCACCATCTCGGCTGCGGGCCCCGGCTCGTCCGCGGTGCCCGCCGCGGCGGCGGTGATCTCGGGCCCCGGCGGCGGTGGCGGGGCTGGCCCGGTGTCCCCGCAGCACCACGAGCTGACCTCGCTCTTCGAGTGCCCGGTCTGCTTTGACTATGTCCTGCCCCCCATCCTGCAGTGCCAGGCCGGGCACCTGGTGTGTAACCAATGCCGCCAGAAGTTGAGCTGCTGCCCGACGTGCAGGGGCGCCCTGACGCCCAGCATCAGGAACCTGGCTATGGAGAAGGTGGCCTCGGCAGTCCTGTTTCCCTGCAAGGTAAGCCCAGGTGCCACCCGCGCACCTCCGCCTGGCGACCTCCCAGAACTCCTGTGTCCTCCAGCCCACTCGTATGAGCTGAGAGGCAGGTGGCATCTCTCTTATTTTAAAAAAAGAAATGTTTACACTTGTCCACCCTCCCCCACGCCCACCTGTCCACTTTGGGAGTAACTCTGAGCTGACAGTTGCCCGAGTGCTGACCCCGGAATAATTGGCACGCGATCGTTTTTTAGAACGCATCACAGCTCTCCCCTCCAGGTGCCTGCGAACTCTGTGCTTGGTGTGCTCGGTAGGGTTAGACTGGACAAGTAAAACTTGGACCAGGAAGCTGGCGGGCGGGCGGGGGGGCGGGGGGTGTTGGGGAGGGAAGAAATAAGCGAGCTAAACGCACCCTTTACCAGCGCTCCGCTTGTAAGGATCGGTACTGGATTCCCCCTGCACCCCGCGCCTGCCCTCTGCGCACGCCTGACACGTGGGAGCCCTCGGGAGTGTAGCTAAAAAAAGGGCGCCTACAGCCTGTTTTCCTCCAGCAACGCGAAAACCCTGCGAACCACGCCTTTCCCTCTCCTAGCCTTCCAAGGACTAGGGAGATGTGTGTTTGTACTAAGTGGGGTGAAAACAAGAGTTGATCAGGAATTTATCAGGAAGGGCACATAGGAGCTGTTATAGTTCTCCCAAGCCCATGACTTTATTTATTTAGTTTAAAAAGTTAGCAATGCTCTTGCAAAAAAAATGCAAACCACTGAAGAAAAGTCACATGAAAAACCAAGACCTCTCACCCCCTTTCCCACCACTGTTAGGCTTACTGTGTTATCTTTATGGAATTGTGTAGCCACGTTTACACTTCCACAGCTGAATATAGAATCCTGGATGTCAGCATGTGTCAAGAAGCTTCCTAAACACACACAGACATAAATTCTTCTCCAGAAATAACTTGTGCAAATTGCTGTTGTAAAGTCGTATTATTATGCGTATTTTTTCTATGTCTGAAACCTAGCTCTACCTCATTGTATTTTAAATGGCTGCCTAGTTTTTCATTGTGTGGACATATTATATAGCATCTGTTTACTTACATCTAGTAATTAAAAATCTTCAGGAGCAGTTTCTGAGACATACCTGTCTATAGTACCTCATGATCATCTAGAGCTGGACCATAAAGTTCGTTTTCTAAACTTAGAAATGGAAATCATGTCATTAATAGTCTTTTTTTTTTTTTTTTTTAAAGTAACTGTTCTGTCTCTTGGGCCATCTAAGCTGTCTTGCATTTCTCCTTGGTGCTGCTTATTTTTATAGGGCAAGAGCTTATTTTTAAATTAAAAATAATCCACCAGAGAGTTGAAGCTTGGGACTCAAGTCAGTAAAATGAGTGATTTAATTTGGTCTGTGCCCTGCCACAAATCAAGTTTAAAATAGCATATTCAAATACAGGTTTGAATCCGTGTTTGGGCTATGGGTTTTCAGTTAACCTTAATAAATTACTCTGCTTTTAACCACCTCTCATATAATGTTGACTAATTCATCCAGCCCAGTAGTTGTTTCTCATGAAGTTTGGATGTTTCTATAATTTTTTTAGGGTGATGAAGAAGATGGAAGCCTTGTGGTCAAGAAAAGATTTGGTGATAGTTGACATAAGAGTGGGTATTTGATGTTTGAGATATATCGTGGGGACTGCAGGGGGTGTCCCATAGGATTTCGGAGGAGCTACCTTTTCAGCTCTTCGCTTTGTCCCAAACGTTCAGTGGCTTACAGAAGAAATGGCTTTAGGTGAATTACAGTTCACAGAGGGACATTTGGTTTCAGTCAGTATTCCATAACTTATTTTTAAAAAGCAACCTCATAAGAGCATTGTGTTGCTCCCAAGAAGAAGGGAAGGAAGCAGTTATTCTATATAAAGTGTGAAGTTTCACTTTCAGGACCTAGGATTCTGGTTCCTATTGAAGCATGTTTTTTGTTCCTAATGTGTAATATGCTAGTGAAGCCCTTCTTGAAGAACAGTTCTCTTGGGAATCAGGGGTACTCAGTGTTTCTAGACATGTCAGTGGTTTTCCAAGTCCCTATTCTATTGAATGCATTTAAGGAAAGCCATCACGTTGCAAGCTGAAACTAAACAGGGTCAACCATTCCCCTACAGACCAGGCACCAAGTTTAGAAAGTGATCTTGGAGTTACTCTTGTGTGAGAGATTCATAAAGCTGGAGAATGCAAGCCTCAACTTTGACCAGTAATGCAAACTATTGACAGGACAGCTCAGCCAATTAGTTTAGATAAACCAAACTTGGATATTATACAGCAAGCACCAAAGATAGGTCAGTTGAGGGTTGAGAGCAATAGGGAGTGATCAGACCTATGTCAGACTTCAGCAAGATAGGTCTGTGTAGCGAGCCCTTGGCTTGCGCTTACTCCTGGAAATCATAGGGACTGCCTTGTCACTGCCCCTACCTGCTCTCAGAACTTCTCTTATGGGCTGGCTCATGTGAGAAAAACAATGTTGGATGATATACCAGAGCCCAGGTCTCAAGTGTAGCCAGGCGCTGCCATTGTTTGCCTGAGAGACCACCTCTTGGGGCCTTGATTTCCTCATCTGTAAATAAAGGGATTGAACTGCTTGACTTCCAAGGACCTGTAGCTTCTAGAATACCATGACAAGAAGGAAGGCTATGTGGAATGGTTATTGGGTGCCTATGTCCCAGCTATCTTTCAAGGGTCATTTATTAGTTTTTCTTTCTTTTTTTCAGGTAAAGAAACAAATGTCTATAGAGAGGTTAGGATAAAGTGACTTGTCAAGATCAGTAGGCCTGTTCATGAACCTGCATCCAAAGGCACACATCCTTTGTGCTACGTAGGGATTTTTGCCTTTTATTCCAAGGCCCCAGACTATAACTTAAGGTTGGCACCCACCAGGAACAAACAAAACCATCTGATCGGATAAGTTTACCAGATGGGCCTCTGATGGGAACACCCCAAAGAGACAACATACATGTTCGCTATGGAATTCACTGGTAGGAATTTTGTAGGACATGTGGGATGGGCAAGTCAGGGGGAAATAGCCCACAGATCTAACATTTGGGGGTATTTCATCACAGCTCTGAACTTCTCATGCTTCAGTTGGCTCACAAATGGATTTGTTGCCAAATAGCTTCCTTACATAGGTATGGGGCCACTTAATTAAAGGCTAAAGTGTTGCCAGCACCTTTGACAGAGGGAACCACATGCATTATTAGCTCAGGTCTTTTTTTTTTTTTTTTTTTCCCAACGTTTATTTATTTTTGGGACAGAGAGAGACAGAGCATGAACGGGGGAGGGGCAGAGAGAGAGGGAGACACAGAATCGGAAACAGGCTCCAGGCTCCGAGCCATCAGCCCAGAGCCTGATGCGGGGCTCGAACTCCCGGACCGCGAGATCGTGACCTGGCTGAAGTCGGACGCTCAACCGACTGCACCACCCAGGCGCCCCTCAGGTCTCCTTTTAAGAAAAGGATCTCTATCAAAGTAGGGCTCTCTTGCACTTGTGCTATTTTTAGTCCATTCTATGGCTTGCTCTATGCCTGAGAAGTTTTGACATCCTCTTCCCATATCTCAAACCCACCAGCTCTCAGTGGAGCGTGGGTGTAGGGGGAGAAGTGAAGGTTGACACATTTGTACCCCCACTCAACAGTGTATGTTATCTGAATATCAGCCAAGTATTTCTCTCCACAAAGGTGGGGAATGCTAAACCACTCCAGCCCACTTACACTCTGAAGCATTTTCTCTCCATTTTTTTCTTTGTTTTCTCTAAAAGTTTCTAACAGCGTGTCTCCAGATAATCACTGAACTGGAAAGCCTCAGTCAGACAAGTCTTCCCTTGCAGTTGGGTTGTGACAGTGTTGCTTTTGTTCCTGTAAATAGAAAGTTAAAAGCCCCTCAGTGTGGACAAACCTACAAGGCAGCGGGGACAGGTGAAGTGAGGGAGAGAGGTGTCTGACCCGTGGCCAAGGGTTCAGGAGACCTCAGGGAGCAGTCGAGACACTTTCTGCTCAGCCCTGGCTGATCGGCAGGGGCGAGAGTGTGGATGCAGCCTGCCAGACCTTTGGATTTTTTTTTCAAGAAAAGCCAGAAATCTGCATTTTTTTTTTAAATGTGAAGTATCTCAATTTTTTTTTTTTTTAACATTGGCCAAATTCATATTGAAGGCCAGAACGTGCAAGCCAAACCACCCCTGTCTGCAGACCAAATTCCAGCTGCCAGCTTGCAACCTCTGGTCTGGTTCCCTTTTAGAAAGCATTCGCTGAGCCTGGAAGTTTGCCTTTAACTCTTACTCTCCATGAACTTTGGAATTCTGAGCGGTCCCAACTGTAGGTGGTTTTACAGCTTATTTTCATCTATGTTTTGCCAAGAGAATAGTCTCTCCTGGCCCCCTGGGGAGCCTGAACTGTTGTCCCAGTGACTAGACATTTGACTTTGAACGGGTCAGTTTATGTCTTTGGACCTGAGTGTCTTTAAGAGAAAGAGTTGGACTAAATCATTTTACCATTATTAAATCATTATACCATTAGGGAAAATGTTTTTCCCCCTAAAATTTCACAATCTAGGGAAAAGAGTACTAGGCAAAAGACAGAACTGGGTTCTCATCCTGGCTTTGTATGACCTTGGTCCAGTCACATACTTCCCTGAGCTTGTCTGTTCATCAGTTAACAAGAATGGAGATAACACCAAGCTGGTAGGTTGCTCCGAGATGTGACTAGAATTGCTAAGTCTTTTGCTTCACCAGATCAAATGGAAGGTGGGTGGGATCAAGGCGGTTGCTGGGTGATGGATGATCAGTTGCCCAGAAGTCTGAGAGGATAAGCCACTTTGCCAAAACCATTTCAAAGGTCTTTTCTTCATCTTGAAAACTCCACTAAGACAAAGACCATTTACTTTGGCTATTTCCCCTGTGGTCTTCACTACTGACCGAAGTTGGCTAGGTTTACTCTTGAAAGCGTGTGCAGGCAAGCACCAGAGTCCACGTACATCTACGGTGAGGCTCCAGATTTTCAGGAACCAAATTGACAGAATTTTTGAGTGTAAAATTAAGAACAGAAGCATTAGAGGGGCGCCTGGGTGGCTCAGTCTGGGTCTGACTTCAGCTCAGACCATGCGTCTGACTTCAGCTCAGACCATGCGTCTGACTTCAGCTCAGGTCATGATCTCACGGTCTGTGAGTTCGAGCCCCGCGTTGGGCTCTGTGCTGGCAGCTCAGAGCCTGGAGCCTGCTTCGGATTCTGTGTCTCTCTCTCTCTCTGCCCCTTCCCCACTCTCTGTCTCTTGCTCTCTCTCATACATAGGGGCACTTGTACCCCAATGTTTATAGCAGCACTTTCAACAATAGCCAAATTCTGGAAAGAGCCTAAATGTCCACCAACTGATAATGGATAAAGAAGTTGTGGTTTATATATACAGTGGAATACTACTTGGCAAAGAGAAAGAATGAAATATGGCCCTTTGTAGCAACGTGGATGGAACTGGAGAGTGTTATGCTAAGTGAAATAAGTCATACAGAGAAAGACAGATACCATATGTTTTCACTCTTATGTGGATCCTGAGAAACTTAACAGAAGACCATGGGGGAGGGGAAGGGAAAAAAAGTTACAGAGAGGGAGGGAGGCAAACCATAAGAGACTCTTAAAAACGGAGAAGAAACTGAAGGTTGATGGGGGTGGGAGGGAAGGGAAAGTGGGTGATGGGCATTGAGGAGGGCACCTGTTGGGATGAGCACTGGGTGTTGTATGGAAACCAATTTGACAATAAATTTCATGTTAAATAAATAAACTAAAAATTTAAAAATTTTAAAAATTAAAAAAGGAAGAAAAAAAAAAAAGAACTGAAGCACTAGAATACTGGGTAGGAGCCCTAAAGTTTATGCTGATTCTACACATAGTTGGCAGGCATTTTTTCACAGGTCACCACCTTCTAGAACTAGGAGTAAATCACTGTGACTTAAAGTTGACATTTGGGACAACCAGAAGGGAGGAGAACTGAAAGGTACGGCAGGTCTGGTCTGTAAAATGCCTAACCTGAGATTGGATTAGATCCTCCTGTTCTGTGTTAGATCCCTTTTTTTTGAAGCTCCTACAAAATACCGTATGCGTATGACTACAGTAAGACCTTATAAAATGTAAGAGCCAGACTCGTGCAGACAAAATTTGTGAACGATGGCATTTTTCACGCAAACTCATAAGGCCCTCACTCCTTGAAAGAGACACACAGTAGGTACACGTTTGCAAAGCGAACGCCCGGTGCAATACATGGTGTATTACTGGCGAGTTGTGCAGGGTGGGATCATACATGGGGCATCAGAATATGACTCTGCTCTGCACATCCTGAAGAGGAAAATAAGAAAGCTAAAAAGTTTTCCTGATTAAATATATCTTTATGTTAAACCTGAGAATGTGCTTTCTAAGGCTTACTAGAGATAGTGAAAATTCTCTAGCAGAATTTCATCACTTTTAACCCAGGTCCTCATCTAGCTCCATTAGCTTTTCTTAAACATTGGGAAACTGTTGGTCTCATCTCCAGTTGGGTAAAGGTTTTCTGTAGTGATTTTTAGACTATATGGTGTCTGTGAGATAAAAGATCACCCCTTCCCAGTGTTTAGCCACAGACACTGTAGACGGATGAAAGATATACCTGTGTTAAATGTGTGGGCCTGGGCCCTATTTTAAAACTTCGAATGGACAAAAGTAGTATCTTTGGGTTACTCCTATCCCCAGGCTGCCTTCTCCTCTAGTAGTTTTTTTTCTTTTTTTTTTTTTTTAATTTAGTTTTGAGAAACAGAGACAGTGCGAGTGGAGAAGGGGCAGAGAAAGAGAGAGGGAGGCACAGAATCCGAAGCAGGCTCCAGGCTCCGAGCTGTCAGCAGAGTCTGACGCGGGGCTCAAACTCATGAGCTGTGAGATCATGACCTGAGCTAAAGTCCGACGCTTAACCGACTGAGCCACCCAGGCGCCCCTCTGCTAGTAGTTTTGAGGGAGGCCCTTCTCGAACCTCCTAGTCCAGATCCCCACTGCATCCCCACATGAGGGGTTTGGTGACTTCTCCAAACCTCAGCAGCCCCTTGGTAAAATAGGGTGCACACTGGGTTGTTGTGAGCATCAAACATGGTAATAATTCATGCAAAGCGCCTAGCACAGCCCCAGCACTGAAGAACCACAGCACGGTTAGAAGCTAGCAGAAAACAAATGGTCAGTGTGTGAGGTCAAGTCCAGGCATAAACTTTAAAAAGAAAAAAAAGAACCTCTTTTCTCCCACATACTCTCCTACTGAGTTTCTCTTCCCTCCTCCTTATCATGTAGGTTTTCATCCAGCTGAGTTACTCTGGCCCTGGCATCGGTTTTTCAGTGACAAGGCCTCATGTTTTTCATTTCTATAATGGTTTCAGAGGAGAAAGCCTGGTTAGATTAGGCAATGTTTTTTAACATGTATATTTTATTTTACACATTATAAAGTATGTTTTTAAAAGTTATGATCATTATTTTAAAATGTAGAACATATAAAAATATAAAATTAGGGGCGCCTGGGTGGCTCAGTCAGTTAAGAATCTGCCTTGATTTCAGCTCAGGTCATAATCTAAAGGTTGTGAGTTTGATCCCCACATTAGGCTCTGACCTGGGCATGGAACGGGCTTAAGTTTCCCTCTCTCCCTCACTCTCTGCCCCTCCCCCACTTGCACTCTCTCTCAAAATATAATATATAGTTAAAATATATGTTTATATATAATATGTATATGCAGTTAAAATCTCTTATAATCCTCCCACCTAGAAATAACCACTGTACCATTTTTGCATTTGTCCTTACAAACTTACATCGACATCAGTGGGGTTTTTCACTCAAAGAAAAGCAGGTAAGATAAAGCACACACAATGTCATAACATATTTTTTCATCTAACACATCGTGACTGCTTTTCAACATTGGTAAATAGTCTTTAAGTTCATGTTTAATGGCTGCATAGTATTCTGATAGTACCAGAGATGTTTAAGCAAGCTCCCATTTGCGGTCATTTAAATCATTCCGTTTTTTACGGTTAAAAAAATTTTTTTTAAGTACTGCTAGAGCAGTTCTTGTGCATAGGAAAGTAATTATTTCCTAACGGTAACTTCCTAGAAGTTGGATGGTAGGGCCAAAGGGTATGTGTAGAAATCAAAAAGCTTTTGATAGCAGAGACAAACTGCTTTCTCACTTGGAATCCTTCACAATTGAGTGTCCATTTCTTTCCAGCATCACCTACAATGGGTGTTATCCTTTTGGCTTTTTTTTTTTTTTTTTTTTTTTTTTTTAACACTACTGCCTGCTTTTTCTCCCTGATGGAACCTTGGGCCAGAGCTGGCTCTTCCTGATTACCGACTAACTTTCATATCTCCCCGTACCTGGGAATCTCCTGCAGCCTCTCCCTCCTACAAACCGTCTGACCAGCCAGTCCTTGCCTCCCCCGCAACCCCCTCCTTCTGAAGCTACGAGTCTAACAGAGGAGACAGATGTGCCCGCAGAGCCCTCCTCAAGCAGCAGGAGCAGAGGAGTCTGGAGACCTCTCAGCAGTGTTGGGGGACAGAGCCGCATTATATGGGATAAGCAGCTATCTACCCACAAAGGAGGAAGGGATGGAAGGTCCTGATGGGGTTACGTAGGGAGGCCAGCAGAGCTGCTTGTACAGAGTGTGGTTTACCTTGTCTGAACGAGGCATATTATCTCATGTTATCTCCTCCTCATCACTTTGTAAAGGAAACAGGACACAGTTAGTATCCTGCCTAAGAGATTTGCCCAAAGTCCTACGGTTTGTAAGTTCAGGGAACAGAAACTCCAGGACGGGCCTTGTAATTACACACACAGTGTCTTTTCCCCCTCAGCCTCCTGCCTTTCCCGCTATCCGCTTCACCCCTCCCTGAGGAACAACGATCCCCCCTCCCGTTCCAAATTCACATAATGGCTTCTGGAGGGATGACCCCGGTATCAGGAGGGCCCTCTTCTTAAGGTTGCCAGGTAAACTACAAGGTGCCCACTTAAATTTGAATTTCAGATCAACACTATTTGGTGCAATTTCAGGTAATTTTCTTTTGGTGCAAGTATAACCCAAATGTCGCCTGGGACATCCTGGGCATCTGGTGTTTTTAGTTGCTAGATCGGGCAGCCCTACCACTTAAGTCTTCCGGTGAATGCGATTCCTTTAGTTGAGAAATAAAGACTGCAGAGGGATGCAGCCCTGTTGGAGGCGGGTCGGAGCGGTTAGTGTGATTATGCAGGTGGGAGCCTGGCTTGGAGGGGTAAGGGCGTAGTGACAAAGAGCGGGCGAGGCACTGGTAGGGTGGCAGAAAGCCTTTAATTCCGGCTCTGACCCTGAGGTGCTTTTGTTTGCTTGAACCCACGCTCTGAAGGCACCTCACAAAACTGCTTCTCCGGGAGACTGTGTCGTTGCCTGCTGACTCTGGTCTGGCCGTGGTCAGATGAGAAGCGTGTTTGGTCAAACGTCAACTTTTGTTTAAAGTTTCTGAGATTAAAAATAAACCCCTGCCAGCCCAAGGAGGCTTTGTACAGCCAGATGCGCTCCCCTCCCCAACGGCAGGATGTTCTCAGATGACTGGGCTAACATCGCCCCAGTCTGCCCCCAGGACACCTGTCATAAAAAAGCCGTCTGCACCGTGGGGTTTGTCAGTGTTCTCTCAGGCAAACAGAGGAACTCTTGAGCCCACGACTTTATTTTTTTATTATTATTATTATTATTTTAATGTTTATTTATTTTTGAGACAGAGAGAGACAGAGCATGAACAGGGGAGGGCCAGAGAGAGAGGGAGACACAGAATCGGAAACAGGCTCCAGGCTCTGAGCTGTCAGCACAGAGCCCGACGCGGGGCTCGAACTCACGGACCGCGAGATCATGACCTGAGCCGAAGTCGGCCGCTTAACCGACTGAGCCACTCAGGCGCCCCAGAGCCCACAACTTTAATTAGCATTGCCTTCTCCAGCAGAAAGCTCATGAAGTTAGATGTCCGTGTTTTCTTAGTCTCGCCACCATTTGATGGTGCTGGCCCTGAGTGATACCGTCTTCTCATAATAATCGGTATCCATGGAACCGTTACGGAACCTTTGGCTGAGGATTCTTTCTTTGCGCTGCCTCACAGTGGAGGTAAGGAATCCGCCCTCTGGGTTAGTGCAGATCCACTAAGGTTCTTAGAGGATGGTGGCTAGACAGATGCAGGTTGAGCATCGTGACTGAGGCACAAGAAGAGAGTTCACTTTCTCCTGTTGCCCAAGTCTAACCTTAATGAGAGTCCGCGGATGAGTGGTCGACAGTTTTCCACGCAGAGGTGACATGGTAGGCTCAATTTGTGCTACACGGAACGCAAGGTAACTGAACTCTAACTGGTGGTTGTAAACCCCCCCCTTTTTTTTAATGTTTATTTATTTTTGAGAGGCAGGGGGGAGAGAGAAGGAGAGGGAGAGGGGCAGAGACACAGAATCCCAAGCAGGCTCCAGGCTCTGAGCTTTCAGCACAGAGCCCGACGCAGGGCTCGAACTCAACGACTGTGAGATCGTGACCTGAGCCAAAGTTGGACGCTTAACTGACTGAGCCACGCAGGCACCCCAATAAACTCATTTTAAACAAGAGGGATATAGAGCCACTCGAATGACAACTGTATCGTTTCCCCATCTATGTACAATTTCAGAAAAGCTTCAAACACCCCCACCCCGAATAGTTTATGTAAATAAAATATGTGAAATGCCTTTATGAAAAATAACAAAACCCATAGTGACCGAAGTCTAATAAAGACATTTTTCCTTCTTGATCTCAAGATATATTGATTTTTTTTTTAAATTCTAAGTTCCATAGTAAGACTTTTAATTAAAGTAAAATTAATACGGTGGAGAACAATCATCTGCAGATAAACCTAATGTCTATTCATTTACCAACAAATGTCAGGTGGGCAGGAAGTAGGCAAATCAGTAAATCAATGAACAAAATAAATAGACCCATAAATTAACTAGAAAATAACCTGTGATCATCCACTGGTATTTTGAGGGCAGAGTAACAGACTTTTAGTCATGAAGGAGCTAGTTCAACTTGCTAGAAGTCCTTTTAGAAAGTGGTAAAATTGGGGCACCTGGGTGACTCAGTCAGTTAAGCATCTGGCTTAGGTCATGATCTCGTGGTTCATGAGTTCGAGCCCCACGTCAGGGTCTGTGCTGACAGCTCAGAGCCTGGTGCCTGCTTGGGATTCTGTGTCTCCCTCTTTCTCTGCCCCTCCCCTGCTTGTACTCTGTTTGTGTCTCTTAAAAAAAGTTTTTTTTAAGTGGTAAAATCTGGGGCCACCTGCACAGCTCAGTTGGTTGAGCATCAGGGTCTTGATTTTGGCTCAGGTCCTGATCTCACGATGCCTGAGATTGAGCTCTGCAGTGGGTTCTGCACTGATGATGTGAAGCCTCCTTGGGACTCACTCTCTCCCTCTCTCTCCGCCCCTACCCTGCTTGTACTTTCTCTCTCTCTCTCAAAATAAATAAACATTAAGAAAAAGTGGTGACATCTAAGTTTAACTGCCAGTTAAAATGTAATTTCACCATGCTTTGGTTCTATATGAGGTTTAACTACAACTGCCATTCAAACAAGTTTTTTTTTAATTCTTTTTTGATTTTTTTTAAATGTTTTTTTTTGAGAGAGAGAGACAGAGCATGAGTAGGGGAGAGGCAGAGAGAGAGAGGGAGACACAGAATCCAAAGCAGGCTACAGGCTCTGAACTGTCAGCACAGAGCCCACGAACCCACGAACCAAGAGATCATGACCTGAGCCCAAGCCGGGAGCTTAACCAACTGAGCCACCCAGGCACCCCTTTCATTCAAACAAGTCTTAAGAATGTTGAGGGGCGGGGGGAAAGAATGTCAAGAAGAGAAAGACCTCTACCAATAGTCCCCTAATTATCTGCTGATCATACATAGTAAGTTATACCGCCAAGAGATCATCCTTCCACCTGAACTGGTATAACCCAGATTCCATATGTGAGTTCACCTCCCCGGGAGTAAAAGAGGTTTACCTGTGTAAGAAAAAGGGGGCATGGGTAGCTTCGTCCTGGAGCCTCTTTCTGACATGTCTGGAATCAAGTAATTTTCCTTGGACCACTAAGCGTGGTGGATAATGAACCTGCAGTGGCTAGTTAGGATAACAATGAGACTGTAGTCCAGGGCCAACAACTTTTTTTTTTTTTTTTTAAAGGTAACCATCCTAATTACCTCAAACTTTCAGTTGGACATTTTTTGTTTTGTTTTTTAATTTTTTTTTAACGTTTATTTATTTTTGAGACAGAGAGAGACAGAGCATGAACAGGGGAGGGCCAGAGAGAGAGGGAGACACAGAATCGGAAGCAGACTCCAGGCTCTGAGCCATCAGCCCAGAGCCCGATGCGGGGCTCGAACTCACGGGCCGCGAGATCGTGACCTGAGCCGAAGTCGGAGGCTTAACCGACTGAGCCACCCAGGCGCCCCCAGGGCCAACAACTTTTAAAGGATCAGAGGAGCAATGGAGAAAGCTTTGTCTTCCATGAGGGGCAGAGAGGGCAAAGAAGTGTTGGTTATTATAACAACTGATGTCTTCATTGTAAAAATTTATTGGTTCACTAAAATGACTCCCGAGAGCTTCTAGTAAATAAAAAAGAAAAATTAAGTAACTTAGTTGCTTTTACCGGTAGGTATGCAGTTAAAAGTATATATTCTTTGAAAAAAAAAAAACAAACAACACCCTAGTATGATAAAATTTAATTCATTCAACCAACCCTGAAGAAAGAATCTCTGCCCCATGGAGGATAAATATGCTAACTCAGTCCCTGAATTCTGTAACACGTTTGTATTTTTATATGATTTCAAATTTCCACAATGGTTGTAATAATAGTACAAAAATAGTCCCATATGCCCTTTATCCAGACTCAGCAGTTGTTTCCTTTTTGCCCCATTTGCGTTTTCATTTTGTGTGTTCTTACTTCATACATACAGTTATTTAGCCGTTTTAATATAATTTGCAGACATCTTGCCCCTTTCCCCCAAATACTGCACTGTTTCTCCTAAAACCAAGGAGGTCTTCTTATATAATTATGGTCCCGTTATCAAAATCAAGAAATGTGACCTGCAGTAGATACTATTGTCTAATCCACGGTTCATATTCAAGTTGCTGCCCCAGTAATGCCCTTTGGGGCAGTGCTGGTTTCCCGGTCTGGGGTCCTACGTTGCATTTAGCCGTCTGTGTGATCATTACAGTTTATTAGATGGACAGAAGAGCGCACTTTGCTTCCGCTTACTCTAAGACGACGAGGTCGTTTCTTGGATTTAATTCAAACGTTTACGAGCGTCAACAACAAAATATTGATTGTGCTTTGTTTTTCCTGAGACACTCTCCTTTGAGGCGCAGGCAGATGGTTTGCTAATAAACTTCAGTTTCCTAGGAGGTGTAAGTGGGCAGGGGCAGGGCGGTGACCCCACAGTCCCTGAGCAGGGACATGCTTCTGCCGGAGCTCAGGGTGCCTCCATTCTACTAACTTGTTGGTTGTTGGAGCTCAGGAAATTGTTCTTGAGTTGCAGGGACTCACATTTAATGAAATAGATTAAGTAACCTGTTCTAAACCAGTCACAGGATCCATGACCTTGACTAGCACTCTGGCTAAGCAGGGTTATTCTGTTTATGTGCTCAATCCATAAACAAATACAATGTGACTGCGTTTATTAGGTAAATAACAGGTGTCTAGTGTTTGTTTTCTGGCGTATCTCATCAGATTTGCGTGTGAATGGGTTCCTCTGCCAGAAAAGGAAAAACCCTACCTAAACTCCAACTTAAATACACCCTTCAAACCCCATGCCCAGGGAAAAAAATGGCACTATTTCCTGCTTTCTGCAAAGACTTAAAAATGAGGCACCAGGTCACACGTCGCCTCTCACGGCAGAACACGTTTGCACAAGACTTTTGAGCCACCTCAACCTGAAAAGTTTCTAAAGAGCAGTCAGAAATGTTATGTCAGCATTTGTTTCTCATTCTGCCGGGTCATCTTCCCCCTCCCTACATTCTGCTTTAGTTTGGGGCTTCCGTGTGCGAGTGTATCCCTGCGCCCTTGCTCCCAAAAGAGGTTTGCTTAAAGGGAATTCCCACTTCACCTCACCCCACCCCCTGGGGGACCGTGAGCAGCTGTGGCCCTGTGGAGAAATCTCGTTTATAGGTGTGGACGTGTCCCCACGACACACAGGCAGCCCCGGCGCTCTGTCTCAGGAACGAGAGTGTGCAACAAGAACTGGGGATCTCAAGGAAAGCTGGCGTCCTCTGGATCCTTACTGTTTGGTGGGGCAAGCCCCAGCCAGGGTGTGAAAAGTGAAACCTCAGGACTTTCTTGCCAGGTACCAGCGAAGACGGGAGGGCCTCCTTACTGGTTACTTATTCGTGACGTGCTGCTCTGCTCTTCATTCCTTAGGGAGAAGCGTTGTCATGAAGGGCTGTTTTTTCTCCTTGCAATCCAAGGAAGAAGTTAGTATTAGGACCTGCCTGCTTCCAGAAGCAGTGTGTCTGCAGACCCTGGGTTTGGGGGTTGGGGGGGGCGGGTTGGGGACTGGAGGTTAAGGCAGATGTAAGTTCTTTGTTTCTTTTACTGAGAACATTGGTTCTTTGACTCCAGAATTATATCCCCTACCTTGAAAGAGCACTCGAGGAGGAGCACGGGAATGCAGGGCTGTGCCCCGAGTGTGGTCAGAAATGGCCATGTGGCCATGATGAGTCAGTCAGTCTGTAGAGCGGGTAGAACTAGCACCCTGGCCTACCTCCAGGATCTGCAAACCACCAGGTTCTCCTTGTGTGTCTCGTCACTGGCAGCTGGCGCTCCCGAGCTGTCCTGGGTAGTGCCCGTTGGCTGGGGAAAGACCAGCCTGACCTGCTTACTGGTGTGGGCCCCTTCTCACAACTGGCATTGTGGCTGCCCAGCTAGGTTTTGTCATTCATCAGAATCAACCCCAGGCCATTTTGCCCTTCCCCAGACATTTGGCCATGCCTGTGACATTCCTGGGTGTCACAATGGGGGAGGATTGCTACTGGCATCGAGTGGGTAGAGGCCAGGGATGCTGCTAAACATCCCACAGTGCACAGCACAGCCCCCACCATGAAGGATGATCTGGTCTAAAATGTCAGTACAGGTATCCCCCACTTTTTCAAAGTCCATTTGACATCATTTTGCTTTTACAAAAGACCTGTTTTTGCTAACCAAAAGAAATCCGAAGAGGATTTACACATCTACGAAAGAAGGTGGAAAGGGAAAATAGCGTTCAGCATTTCTTGGGCAGTGCACATCCTGAGCAGCAGGAGTGGCCTCACCTAGCTTCTTCCCTGGGACCTACACTCAGCATCAGGACTCCATAGCTTTGAACTGCATCTGTGAGCATCTGTGCTTTATCTCAATTGGTTTTGTGCGTCTGTTATCAAGATGTGTCCTAAGGTATCAGAGAAGCCCAAGAGAGGTTATTCTTGGCACTAGGAATGCTGGAAAAGTTTTTCATCTAAGTTAATGGCAATTGCTTCTTTGCTTTATGCCATTTTGTCTCACAAAGGGTTTTGTAGAAACACTGTACGTTCAGATAGCGGGGAAAACCTGGAGTGCTACTGTACAGGAACCCAGAAAACAAACTAAATTGCCAGTAAAGTCCCCGAGGGTATCTGGACCTGCCTTCTCATTTAGGTTTTATCCCCACTCTTTGCTCCGCTCCCCCAATGCTAGAACCGGTTGGAGCTGTTCCAGCCATAGTCCACTTTGCCTACAGTAAAGCTTTCCCAATCTCCCCCTCAGCCCATCCCCACTTTGAAATCGACTGTCACCACCACCACCACCCCCTCCCCCCACCGCCCCACCAATCTTTGTTTGCATAGTTGTCCGTACTTCTGACAGTCTTGAGTTATTTGTTGTTGCATGGCATGGCCCCTCTCGACCGGCATGGCCCCTCTCGACCGGAAACCCCAGGAGGGCGGGATCTGCAGCAGATTCCCTCTGTGTGCTCCAGGACAGAGGTTGGCAGCCCTTAGGAACCCTCGGAGCTGGTCAGGAAGACACAAGCGAGGGGCCGGTACAATTTGGGTTTGCTGCTCAGAGGCACCTACAGAGCCTACAGCGTCAGGGAATTCAGACTGTGAACCCTCCCTCTGATCCCCGGATGCGAGCCCCTATTCCAGAACAATGCCGCAACAAGTATGCAGTGTAGCACAAGAGCGCATGCGTCTGTGTGCGTGTGAGTGCACGCATATTTAAAGTTTAGATCTTTTCTTTTTAGAGATCATCTCTTATCCAGTCGTCATAAAAGTGGCACCAGTGGTCATGAAGACACGCCCTCGCCCATGATGGAAAAGAGAAGGAATAGATTGCCTTTAAAGTTCAGCCTGTTTAGAAAAAGCAGAGTAAGCACCTAACACTTTAAAAATATACTTATTTAAGTTAATAGAGGCTGTAGCAAGATATTTTTTTGTAAGGTCGTTGTCCACACGAATGCTAAGTAGCGCCTTTTCTATTTGTGTAGCTTGGGGGAGGTTCCCTGTTCTCTATATTGGGCTGAAGGAAGAGTGAGTGGTTTGTAAGGCAAACCAAGTAATTCAGAATGTAAAAATTCCTACCTGAGCCACACAAGAAAAAGTTCTAAAATGATTGCTAGACGATAAATATTTGTTGTACATCTGAGTTCGTGAACACGGAGTGGTTTGGGGCTTCGGGTCAGGGGCTTCGGGTCAGGGATACAGGTGGTATCCTTCCCTACACTCTTTGCCAGAGTTCATCTCGTTCTAGGAATGATTCGTGGGCAGCTGCGATAAATGGCCCATTCCGAAACTTCTTCAGATCCAAGGATTGGGGACTTGTTTCAGCCAGAGAATCTGCCAGAGAATCTGGACTAATTCTTGCTATTTTTATTGTGGGTAATGTGTGTTTTTAAGCTGGGCAGAAATGCCTTACCCATCACTCACAGAAAAACACCAGAAGGCTCTGTATTCCTAACCACACCCTAGATTTAAAACACAGTTAGTAGGGATTTTGTTTTTTTAGGGGCCTTAAACTGTGAAGAACACAAAGTAGAAATACATATGGATAAATAAGTTTGTTTCTCCTTCTGATTATAAAGTTTTTTTATACCCATGCTTTTAAAATTAGACCATGGTTTAAAAAGATGAATAAGCATTCCCTATGGGCAAAGTAAATAATGAAAACATTTCTGCCAAGTTCTCTTGAAGGTTATTATAATCCACTTTAGGTGTGGGGGAGAAACCAGCTGCATTTCTTTCTTTAAGCCACCCACTTCCTCACGAGGGGAGACTCCTCTCCCTAAGAATGGAGACTGCCTTCTCGCCCTCCTCTCAGTGAGTCCAGTTTAGGGTCCTGTGTGGAGAAGGTCCCCAGTGCCTGCTTGTTGCTAGTGACAGATTCATCTGCGGAGATTAGGATTTGACCGACTTCAAGTTTATAAGGGGTTTACCCCTGGGCAGTGTAGCGACCATCCCAACAGACACGGGGCTTTGTTTTGTTAGCAAATGGGCACGGCATCTTAGACACATGGCCTGGCCCTGCCCACCTTCGCTGTCTTTATGTCTCGGTAGCGGGCTGGGGGAATCCAAGCGGGGTCACGCTGCCGATGTACCTGCCACCACGAGCTTGAGGGGGATGCGGCCGGCTTCTAGTTTCACCCAGAAAGGTGACTCAGGTTTCCCGATTCGTTACAATCAGGATTCGTTACACCAGCACAGCTCTCTGGGGAAGTGTCTACCTGTGGGCTGGTGCCCCATCTGGTATCTAGGAGTTAACAGTGTCATTCTTGGGAGGGTTGGGAGAAGTCTGGTTCTTTGCCATGTGGTCTTTTCCCAAGATAGGTGTGGTTTATTCATCAGGACTGTCATCCCAAGTGCAAGGGAGAAAAAGGTTTTGTTCCTACCCTATTAAGGCAGCATTTGAGGGACAGACTGACTATCAGAAAGCTCGTCTGGGACAAGTGCCTGCCCTGGAACCTGAGGAAGTGGTCTGGGCCCTCCTCATTTTAACCTCCACTGGCTGGAACCCACCTGGCCGGCAGGTTCCCGAGCTGGTACAGTAGCTCTTGGGTATGATTTCCCGTCACCCAAAAAGTGTATGTGGAGCCCCTTGGGACTGGGGATGGGTAAAAGGTGAGGAGAGTGAGGTCATAGTTCCAGCGATGTGGGGGGCCTTCAGCCCCCTTCCGCCCTGATTGCTCACTCCCGCAGGCAAGAGCAGGGAACTGCGGGGGCAGCCGACCTGCAGCCGGCCTCTCAGTCACCACCTTGAGCTAGGAAGAAGGGGCACGGGACAACCAAGAGGAATTAAACTGTTTTCATAATTGTCTCTGGGTGAAAACTAGTCTGGAGGTAACCTGTTCCTTGCCCAGCCGTACACCTAAGCAATTTGAAGTTCTCAAAAATTCTTTAGGTTTCACAGAAAATACGGGGAAGGCCAGGTTTCCTAGGGCTGGCTCAGCAATGCCGTTTGAGATGTTAATAGTAAGGAGCACTTCAGTTCTCACGTTTTCAACAATGTGGGAGTGAGGACGTGGCCCGCCGTCCCTTCCTGGCGGTGGACGTTCCCAGTTTTATGTATGGCAAGACTGAGGATGAATACGAACTGAGACTTGTGGTCTTAACTCCTCTCAAGCGAAAGTAGTTGAGATAAGAATTCAGTTTAAGCCCCGGAAACCTAAGTGAGTGAATCGTCTTAGAGGTTTGCACCAGTAGGAGTTTTGAGAAGGCGCGATGGCTCAACGTGTTCATCTTTCTGTCCTTGCAGTATGCCACCACGGGCTGTTCCCTGACCCTGCACCACACGGAGAAGCCAGAGCACGAAGACATCTGTGAATACCGTCCCTACTCCTGCCCTTGTCCCGGTGCTTCCTGCAAGTGGCAGGGGTCCTTGGAAGCCGTGATGTCCCATCTCATGCACGCCCACAAAAGCATTACCACCCTCCAGGGAGAAGACATCGTCTTTCTAGCCACAGACATTAACCTGCCGGGGGCTGTCGACTGGGTGATGATGCAGTCGTGCTTTGGCCATCACTTCATGCTGGTGCTGGAGAAACAAGAGAAGTACGAGGGCCACCAGCAGTTCTTCGCCATCGTGCTGCTCATTGGCACCCGCAAGCAAGCCGAGAACTTTGCCTACAGACTGGAGTTGAACGGGAACCGGCGGAGACTGACCTGGGAGGCCACGCCCCGGTCCATCCACGACGGGGTGGCCGCGGCCATCATGAACAGCGACTGCCTTGTTTTTGACACAGCCATAGCGCATCTGTTTGCAGATAATGGCAACCTTGGAATCAACGTGACCATTTCTACATGTTGTCCATGAGGCACCGAGGTTATTTGGGCGCAGTGCTCTGTGGTTAATAAAGGTTTTTATAGATGTTTTATTCACTGTGTCTTCACAAGTCAAGACCCACAGTTACCCCCCATGTTCTGTTTGAACAGCAGCTTCCCATCTGCCACTGGCCCAACAAAGTTCACTACACAGGAACGAATGGGGTTGGCCTATTAGTCATTTGGAGTCGGTTCTGTGATCTGAAATCAACTTTCTTATGAAATTGTACTTACTTCCTGAACAGCACTTGACGGGTTGCTCAGGGCTCCTGTAGGCCAGTACGTTAGGAATTAGAGGCTCCTTCCTGTCTGACTCTCTCTATTGGCCTCGCCAAGTTGACAAAAGCACAGTGACTGTCGATAGATTCCTTAACCTTAACCTTTATCTTGTTTTTAGGGAGTAGGAATTGTTTTAGTCTTTCTCAAACTGGATGGCTGATGGCTAACCAATATGCACAGAGCCCCCCGTAGTACTCATCTTAAACATGCAGATTCGTGGAGCCTGTGCATTTAACAGTCTCGTCAAGTGATTCTGTTCGACAATAAAGTTTGAGAATTACTGAGTTAAATTGTGGAAAGGGTCCAGATTTTAAAGGTGCTTTACGACTGCCCTCTACTGATACCGTTTGTCTTTCTACGGCTTCATTCCCTCCTCACCCCCGAGCTGCCGCTCCCAAATTAAAACCAGAACTGCAGATCCCCATGAGCACACTCCTGAGATTTGGTCACTGTCTTGTGTCTGGGGTGGATTGCCTAGGAAAGCGAATGGTATGGCCATTGATAGTTCTCACCTAATTAGGTTTTGCTCATCACTAGTACAGATGACCTGTTTACACGTGGCTTCCCTCAGAGGCCATCCTTGACTGTAGCTGGTGGGAAAGACCAGATCAGTAGAGTTGGAAAAGCTTTATAACCAGTGTCATATGCTTGCTATTTAAAGGTATGTGTTGGGTGGTGGTTGTTGTTTTTTTGCCACATTCACTTTAGTTTTTTAATAAATATTTTCCAAAAATGAATATTCGGCTTTCTTTTCCCCGTTGAATAATGTTTATTTAGTGGGTGCCTACCACGTGCAGGCACATGAAATTTCACAGCTACGTTGGGCTTGGAGCTATCGCTATTTCCACACGAAGAAACAGCCATTTGCCCAAGGTCATGATACAGGTCCATATTAGATAGAACTGGCGTCCAAACTCACTTCCTTGAACCATGGACTGCCATTGGTGTTGCAGGTCTCTCCCTTGGAGATGTTCTTTTAGGTGCCAGCACCGTGGAAGAAGAGTATTTCTCCTGCTTTACAGAATCAGAAGAAGAGGCTTGGCCAGGGCTGATGTCCAGAGTCCTGGGTTTGAGCCAGGGTGATCCACTCCCTCGGTCCTGACCCTGAAGTCTCCAAGGAATTCGGAATATTAGCCCCAAATGCCTGATGAGGTCTAAAGACTGCCTGAACTTAGCAGCCCAATGGCATTAGAGTAGCACCTCGTGGAAGGGATGGCTTTAGAGTTGTTTCGATTTTTTAGGTGCGATGTGGTATTGGGTTTTTATCCAGGATAGAGTTCTGGCAGGCAAGGAAGGTTCTAGAAAGTTTCACCATACACAGCATGGCCATAGACGTTTCTGCCACAAGTGTTTCTGCCACATTTTCACTGCATAACTAACTGGCCATTAGGCAATTTTGCCATAAGAGACAAAAATGACAAAAAATTAAAGCGGGACATTCATTAAAAAGAACATAATGGGGGCGCCTGGGTGGCTCAGTCGGTTAAGCGTCCGACTTCAGCTCAGGTCACGATTTTGCGGTCCGTGAGTTTGAGCCCCGCGTCAGGCTCTGGGCTGATGGCTCAGAGCCTGGAGCCTGTTTCAGATTCTGTGTCTCCCTCTCTCTCTGCCCCTCCCCCGTTCATGCTCTGTCTCTCTCTGTCTCAAAAATAAATAAACATTAAAAAAAAATTTTTAAAAAAAGGACATAATGAAACATGAAAAATAACAAAATTAAGAAGACTTCATTGTGGAATACAAAATAATTGAATACCCTTAAAATGTGTGTAGATTCATGGCAATACTGTGCAAATAATTGATTTTACTTGGTGGATTATACCTAAACGCTTGTCCCCAAGTCTTTCATTCATAGTATTAACACTTTTTGCTTGTTGATTAGTCTCCTCATTTGGCATTGTGCTTTTTCTTTTTTTTTTTTTTTTTTTTTTTTTTTTGCTAAAATTTCTTCCTTTATTAAGAAATGTATCAGCTTCCCAATACTAGGATTACATGTTTGTAATGGAGCTTTGTGTTGTGTTCTGAAAGCCTTTGTGCTGTTGTCTGTTCTTGGCATATTGTCACATGTTCATCGACCGACCTTCCAAAGTTATATGGGAAATGTTAAAGAAATGCTAATGTTGTGATGCACTGTAAATGAGCTCTGTCATCATCGTGATAGGCTATCACTTTCTAACATAGGATGTCTTTTGGCTTTATGCTCATTTCACATTTCCTGTAAGTTTTATCACCATACTTTCTGTTAAGTCAATACATGTACTTGTTACGACTCACTATTTCATCTACTTGCCCTGTACGGACCATTATGAGGGCTAGCTAAGATTTATAGGACAACTTTGTCAATGGAGAAATGAAATGAAACTGATAAGTAGTTTCAATACATTAACTGCCAGAGGCAGTTGATTCATCAATGGAGGAATGAAACCAGTTATTTGGGCTTTTATAGAAAAATTGCCTTCTGGACAATTAGTTACATGACAACAATGCTTGTGGCAAAGATGTTTACAGCAAAAATACCAGACACGCTTAAGGAATTGCTAAAGTAACTTGTCTTCTAGGCTATTCTTCCAATAAAGGTGAGAAACAGTGCCCTGAGCAAAAAGAAGGTGCTTACAACGTGTTTGGTAAATGGATGAAAACTATAGCTCTTGTTACCAAGAAAATCACATTTACTACACGGGGGGGATCTGTGGAGGCAAAACTAGGATCCAGGAGCAGGTGGACTTTGACTCTCAGAGCTGGAGCTGGTCCAGATTGGCTGTCCATTGTGTACATGATGCCCAGGCAATGTGTTTTGTGCATCAGCTTGACTAGCTTCTTTCACCACCACTCGTGTCCGTATCCAAGCCTTCTTGTGATGTGTGATGGGGAAAATCAGGACCAATTGGTCAACAAGGTACCAAAGGTAAAGAAAGTTACGTTCAAAAGCCCTGTGAAGACGGACATTGTGGAGTCAAGTTCTTCCTAAAGCATAAAACGTTAGGTTTTCAGCCTTGGGAGGTAAAGTGATGGGCTAGCGGCCATTACGGAGCATTAGTGGCAACACCAATTCTAGAATTCAGGCTTCCTGACTCCCAGTTCAAACATGTTTCCAAAACTTGACAAATTAAAGTTTTAGGCAACAAAACTCTGAACATCTACTTTCCAGAGCTACTTAGCTCCCTTGAATCTCTGTCACTGGAAATCTGTAAACTTAACTTTTACTCTCTTTTTTGAAAGTAAGCATTTTCTGCCCATAAACAAAAATCCCCAGGTTATTCCCTGTTTTAAGAGGAAGTGAAAACAGCAAAAAAAGGTTATGTAAATTAAAGCGCCTTTTTATGTAGTTCCAGTTGCAAACGCAATTTACAACACAGTGGTAGTCATTTGTCAAAACTCATCACATGGTCCACTTCTGCACCATATAAAAAAAGAATCTCTTTCCCTTTCGTGTCCTAGTTGTATATTCTAATTTGACAGAAATCGGGCTGATCAAGCAAGATAGTAAATTCGGCCTGTGCCTTCCAATGCCTGAGCCATTCTGAAGAAAAAGATGCTCAAAATTCTTTGGGAGAAAATGTTCATAGTTATTAATTCTGGGTGGCAAGAACCTGAGTGTATGTCATGTTTCTATTTCTGTTATTCTATACTTAAATTTTTTTTAAGCCAACTGACCTTGGGATCAGAGGCTCTCAGCCTTTCCGTGAGCAGGATGAGGTCTTGGTTTCCCTGATTCCTTAACATCTAGGGGATTAAGAAGGTGATGTCCCTACAGTGAACTATCCGGTGCACATTGTCAGGAATTTGCGAGGAGAGGCCACTGAGGCATCAACAATTGAGTTGGACCTAGAACTACCAACAGATTCAAACGAATGGCTGAGCGTCTCTGTCTTGTCAGCAGAATTATGCAACTTCTCTACCATATTGTCCAAGGACATTTTCCTTGTGCCTAACTTCAGGTTCTTGGGTGTTGCCAAGTGACAGCAGTGTGACCTTAGGTTGGTCCCACATTTGGGACCACATCTCTGGTCCCATATTTCCTAACCTGCAACGTTAGAAGGTTTGTTTTTTAAATGTTTCTACTCTATATCTACTAAATATACGATCATAGTAGTCTAGTAGAAATGTTTCTACTATCTCATTTCTGTGAGACAATTGAGCTATTTAGGGTGTGTGAATCATTCCAGCCAGGTTTTATATGAGGTGATTCTGGGATAATTGTGACCCAGCATGTGTCAATTGGTGTTAGCTGGTGACTCATGCTCCAGCTGCCTCTTGGATTCCCACAGTCTAGAGCCAGGTACGGTGCCTGGGGACAGAGACCTGTTTTGCTTTGTAGTTCTGGCTTGAGCATCCTGTGGCCTTGACCTTTCCTGACTCACGCAGCCTGTGCTTGAAGTACGATTCTAATTTCACTGACCTGTGCTGGCCTAAAAGAGAGGAAATCAAGAGTTCTTAAAGAATAGGAAATCCAGCTCTCTGTATTGTTAAAGCTGCTTCAGCTACTAAGTTTGAAGCTTTACATTTTGTACTTGTGCATTCTTTTAATTTGCACTGGAGTCCTCAAATGACAGGGCAAGGAAAAATGTTAGACCCTGTGATACCAATGCCTGCTATCACCAGCTATTTTACAGAAGAAACAGAGAAAGGAAGGGAGGGAGGGAGAGAGGGAGGGGCCTACAAAGGGAAAGCCACAGAACCGGTTGGAATTTTTCATGACGACAATATGGTGTCTTCTACATTGAGCAAACGGGGAAAAATTATAAAACTATTAAACCTACAAGCCAACATTTTATGATAAGGCAAATGAAGGGAATTTGCTCCAAGTCTTTTAGAGAAAGAGAGAGAGACAGAGAGGGAGAGGGAGAATCCCAAGCTCATCGTGGAGCCTGTTGCAGGGTTAGCTCTCACAACCCTGGAATCATGACCTAAGCCGACATCAAGAGTCAGATGGGACGCTTGACTGACTGAGGCACCCAGGCGCCCCTGCTCCAAGTCTTGATCCCACCAACTTCTCCCAGGCTCCCCTGCCACCACCCAGGCCTGGACACCTGTAAGAGCTTCTATCTGCTTGTCCCCCCTCTTGCCCCGGTCCAGTCCATTCTACACATACACATGGGCAATCAGAGGCTCTTTTTAAATGAAAGTTGGTTAGTGGCACAAGCTCTTTGATATTTTCTTTCAGGGTACCCTGTTCTTTTCCTTCATAGCACTTTCTACAGTTATAATTGTATATTTTATTTGCTTAGTGTCTGCCTCCCCTCAACAAACTGTGAACCTTTTGTTCATCCTTGTATCCCTGGTACCTGGGCACATCGTGAATATCTGATTGAATAAGTTACTACCAACATTAGTCTGATGACAGCGTTGAAGAAAACACCTCAAGAGTTAACGTTGTCTGTTTTTATAGCAAAAATCACTGGGGGATTTGCCTCGGACAGGCAGGCAACAGAGATAGAGAGATAATCTAACAGTCCAGAGAAGGGAGGAAATAGTCTCTCTGTCCCAGTCATTCCCTAGGCAACGGCAGAAATGCTAGCCTGAAGGGCCTGTATCATAAAATTTCTTACGTCATAGTGTCACCTGACATTCATATCAAAGTGTTTGATGATCCTTGCAGAGGACACAGATGAGGATCCCTTTGGCCTACAGGAACTGTGTTAGAAGATTAGATCAGCTTGCAAAGTTCACCAAGATAACAGCAGTTGCCTTTTATTGGGCATCTATTTGTGCCAAGTGCTTCATCTAGGTTTAACCCATCAAATCCTCCCCATATCCCAAAGAGGATAAGAGTTTATTAGCCTCAATTTGAAGTTGAGGAAATTAAAGTTCAGGGAGACAAAGCAACTTGCTTAAGTTCACAGCTGATGAGCAACAGAACCGGGATATGAGCAGGTTCTAGAGTCCATGACCCTTCACCATGTTACACGATGCACCATTACTGATGTTTGGCTTTCACACATTTTGACCACCAAAAGCAATACTGCTTGTTTGCGACAGATAGCGACGACCAGGACATAGGGAGGCAGATGTTTGCTGGATACAGAACACCTGTGCTTGAGAACTGCTTTCTCTACTGTCACAGCATGTTAGTAGAGGACAGTAACCTAGAGATCATTCAGACCCTCATTACTCAAAGTGTGTTCATGAACCAGCAGCCTCAGCGTCACCTGGGAGCTTGTTAGAAATGTATCATCTCCTAGCAAACCATAAGAGACTCTTAACAATAGAGAACATACTGAGGGTTGATGGAGGGGAGGTGGGTGGGGGAGGAGTTAAATGGGTGACGGGCATTAAGGAAGGCAGTTGTTGGGATGAGTCCTGGGTGTTATATGTAAGTGATGAATCACTAAATTCTACTCCTGAAATCAACACTACACTGTATGTTAACTAACTTGGATCTGAAAGAAAAGAAAAAGGACAAGAGGAAAAAAGAAAAAAAGAAAGAAATGTAGCATTTCCCATCATACCCTAGACCTACTGCATCGGAATCTGCATTCTTACACAATCCTGGCTGATCTGGATCCCAAGTTTGAGAAGCACTGGTGTAGATCAGGGTTCTCAACCCACCTGCCCCTCAGAATCACCTGGGGACCAGAGCACCAGAGTTAGAATCCCTGGCAGTAGGGCTGAGTTTCTGTCGGCTTTCTAAAGCCTCCCCGGAGAACCCAACAGCAGTTAGAGTTGAGAACCACTGATCTGGTCTAACCCCCATCTTATTTTTTCCCTTGTTTTATACTTCTGTTAAAATGCAAAGCAAAGTGACCTACCAAGTATAATGAAGAGTGTAGACTTTAGAGATTAAACAGATCAAGATCTGGATCCTGATTCTGCCACTAATTAGCAGTGAGACTTTCAGCAAATCACTAGCCTTACTGGGCCTCAGCTTCCACATTTATAAAGTGGAGATAATAACACCCACCTTAAAGGATCACTGTGAGAAACATACACGCAAAGCTCAGAGACGAAGATGTTGGTGCACAGATGGACCCTGATGAATGGCGGCTACTCTGACTGCCCGTCAGATCACTTGGGCAGCAGATGGCTGTCCGAGGAACAAAGTGCTGAAGCACTGAAATTCCTTCCCCCAGAGTCATCTCCAAGTGTGGAGCCAATGTGTTCAAATAACTTTTGTTAAGACTATGATGAAAGGCATGCGGGAAGAAGCAGTGGAAAGCCAGGCGGCAGGGAAGGAACTTAAAAGGGGTCTCCTCTTCCATGTGCTCCCCACACTCCCAGTCCTTGTGTCTAGTCCCCGACGGTTCCACCTGCCAGTCTGCTGCCCTGACTGCGGAACCTGCATGTGCCAGCCATCACATGTCTCTTCATTTAGTTAGTATTTTTAAAACATACAAACAAAAGCCACTTTCTGTATCACACGTGGACCTGTATTTATTAGAACAGGAAATTAACATGGGTGGAAATAGCCCCTTGGGAAAAATGCCTTCACTGTGGCTGAAACTAAGAAAACACAAAATGTGGCTTGCATCTCTACCTGAGAAAGTCCAGGGCTCAAAGAGTGTGGGAAAGGAAAGGTGTTCTCACTCTCCCGTTAGTTTCTTTCTTTCTTTCTTCTTTTTAACTTTTGTGGTAAAATATACTCAACAGAAGATTACCATGTTAACCATTTTTAAGGGTACAGTTCAGTGATACTAGGTACCTGCACATAATAGGGCATCTTTCTAACAGTTTTATTCTTACACTTCCTTCCCTTCTTGCGCCCACCTACACATATACATACACAATATCTTCACGATATTGGGGCTTTGGAATGTTTCACCTGTATAATTAGAAATGATCTGAAAAGGGGTCCCAGGGCGACATGCACTTTCTTCTCACTGGAAGGAAATTTATTTGGTGACAGTCATGTGTCAGGTGCTTTCACATACTTTATTCAACATATTCAACAACATATAAGCATATTCAACATATTCAACAACATACAAGCAAGAGAGAGTATGTTATATTCACTTTTTACAGATTAGGAAACTGAGGTTCAAGGAGGTAAATTAGCATATACACAGCCACAGAGAGAGAAAGGACTGTGGCCAGAATTTACACTCCTACCTGTGAGATTGCAAAGGCCATGCTGTTTTCACCTTTTAATAAGAAATATGTTTTTTATTTATAAATTATATGAGCTATTGTTTTTTTAACAAAAACCCTTTTTAATACAGAAGAATGTAACGAAAACATAAAAATCACTCACAAATTCCTCTCCCAGAAATGATCACAGATCCATCTAGAGGCCTTCCTGTATACCAGTACCTTTACTTCCCTGGTGTCCCACTGAAGATGGGACAGGAGAGGGGGGTGGCAGAAGGATGTGACAGGGAAAGATGAGAACTTTTATGTGTTTGTTCTCTCTACATGTATATGTTGCTTGAACCTTTTACAATAGACGTATTCACGAATTAGTTGTGCATAAATGAATAGAAGATAATTAGAAGTAAAATCCAGCGGAGAAAAAAAAATTGATCAACAAGGGAGAACTGTCAACCTGGAAACACTGAAAAAGGAAAGCCCGAGGGGCAAAGATTGGCTCATAACCAAGAGCTCTTTAGGGTAAACAATAAGGCTCAAGCTGATAGGTATGTTTCTAATATAAAGACAGATGCATCAGGCTTTTAAACCAGGAGGTCATTAAACCTTCCTATCACCTAGCAGTGTGGTAGTGTTGGGTCTAATTCTGTACCTGCCAGACAGCTTTCCGAATACAATTTAACTTCCCGGGTAATTTGCTTACAGAGTGAGATTGTTCTGGGTAGATTACTATAAATTTTCCAACTACTGACAGTTAAGCCTTTCTGCCAATTAAATTAATTGGTTTCCAAATATTTCTTCATTCTCTGAGAGCTCTATTGGTCAGTCAGCATCACTAAATTATGTCAACCCAGCATACTGTCAATTTGAACTTGCTTTACAAATCCGTAAGTCTGGACTCTGGATTAAGGGAAAAGCGAATTGAATGCCATTCCTTAGAGTACTTTCTAGGCTGAGAAGTAGGAGGACAACAACAGACATCCTGGTCTTACACGTCCAATATGGACCAGAAAATGCCACTGTTAGCACCATTGTTCCTCAGGTCATGTGTTTAGACAGGGCCAACCTTAGGCCATTTAACAGCAGTGCAATGTGGTGGTGGGCCAGGGCAGGTTCTGAGGAGATAGACCCAGTCACGGACACTGGGGGAAATCCCACCCAGCAGGCAGATGGTATCTGGCTCAGGCATTAGCGGAAGGTGCTACCAGTTCAGCGTGCATTCAGCTTCAGTTAATGCAGGTAAGCGTGAGGTGTCATGAGGGCTGAGAAGAGTAATGGTGAAGGGAATCCAAGAATACATGATAGGCAGGGATCCAGGCAGATATTGACCTCAGGTGAGTCTACCTGCAGGCATCAAAACCTAGTAGTACCTGGGCACAAGACTAGGTTTCTTTCATTCATTCCTGTAACTAATATTTGCGACATACCTCTTGGGGAGACACTCTTCTATGGAACTCTCATGCTCCTACATACCTTGTTTAGTATACCAGGGGTACAAGGCCTGACTGTTCTTTACCTGGGCCATTTCTCAGGGTGGTGATGCCAGCAAGCAACCTGGAGGGATGAAGTAATGCTTTCTTTAGGAACAAAGAGCAGGCTTGCTTCCTCCTTACTCTAAAAGTCACGAATTCCCCAAGTTCAATGTTCCTCACTGCAAAATAAACTCACTGCATGTACAGTCTCCATCTGGCCCATATCATGTCTCCCGTGAGAACTGGAGGCAAGAACTCCCGTGAGAACTGGATCTGATGCAAGCATGCTGATGCTATGCTGCTTGCTGTCCTGGGAGTAATAAACTCCTGTGTTTCTGACCCTAGAGTCTCATGTCTCCTCTAGCATCCATGAAATAGTAAAAGGCTAGCGTACTAGCTTGTAAATTGGGTAACACCAAATTCCGGACCAGACAGCACCTAGTGTGTGCCAGGCCCCATACTAGGTCTGGAGGATGATCCAGTGTACAAAGACAGGCCCATGCCTGTTCTCAAGGAATGGGCATTCAAGTAGGGGGGACAAACAATAGATGACAAAATAAACAAGAAAATATCAGAGAGTAAGAAGTGCTCTGCAGACAACATAAATGGAGTGATGTGCTACATTAGACTGAGGGGCCACAGAAGGCCAAAGAATGCAAATGAAAACAAAAACCACCTGGAGGGAAGTGTTGAGGCAAAAAGAGAATACCAACTACAGAAGGCCTACGGCAGAAGCAGCCAACATGGCCAGAGCACATTGGACATGGGGAAGATGGTTTGAGGGCAGGTCAGTAAGGAGCTAGATCCTTGACCCATGAGGCCAAAGCTAGGGGTTTGGATTTCTTTCCAGGTGCCATGGGAAACCACTGGAAAATTTTAAGAAGGAGCACAAATGATCTGATTTAGGTTTTTTAAACTGGCTCTAGCTGCTCAGAGAAGAAAAATGGTTGCCATGGGCAAGGATGGAAACATTTAGGAAGCTATGGCATTAGCCCAGGTGCAACATAATTATGGCTTGGACAAGGATGGGTAGAGGCAATGTAAACAGAAGTGGGCAGATTTGGGCTGAGTTTTAAAGGTAGAGCTGGCAGAAGTTGCTAAAAGGTTGGACAGGGAGATGGGGAAGGAAAAGGGAAAAACGATAGGTGATCACTCCTAGGTTTCTACCCTCAGAAAAAGGTGAGTTCCAGTTGCTGAGATAAATGAGACCAGGGAAAGAACTGGTTTAGGGGAGAATCTAGAGAGTCACAGGCAGTTGGTTGAATCTGGCTCTGGTGGGGGGGGGGCGGGGGGAGGCCAAGCTGGAGGTGTCACTTTGGGGGCTACCACCATATTTATGGTGTCTAAGCTGTGAGAGGACGAGAAGACTTGGGGAGATAATCTAGACAGAGCAGGAGAGTGGGACTCAGACCTTTGTCCCACAACAGCAGCATGAGGAACCAGAGCCCAGAAGTGAGACTTCTAAGAGTGGCTGCCAAGATGGGGGAAACCCTAGAGGATCTGGTATCACAAGCCCCCCACGAAAATATCAGGTTCAAGTAGAACAGAGGGGTCAGCTACTGAACATCACTGGCATGACTGTCCATTTCCATTTGCCTGACCAACCCTTAGTACTGCCCCAGTTACTGAGTCCGCTCCCTGGGACAGTGATATCAAGTAAGAGGCACGCTACAGCCCAAAGGCAGAGTTTCCATTACAGTGGACAAGTGTGTGGGGCTGCTTGAGTCCTAGAGTTACAGAGGCTTCTGCTGACAAGAAGTCATGTCCCATCCAGAATGTGACACACTTGCTGCCCTTCTCCCTAGCCAACCCACCCTCCTCCCCTGTCCCCTAAGGGACTGGAGGGCATACCTCTGGGTATGTACTTTCCTCTCTCTCATCTTTTCAGCTATGCTAATGTTACTCACCTTTCAAGGCCTAACCTGGTCCTTCTCATTCAATACACATCAATCAATTGTTCTGTGCTCAGTTCTGTGCTCTACATCTGTGATATCATTTAATTCTCATAAACACGTTGAGGTGAACATCATTTTCATTAACCAATGAAAAAGGGAAACTCAGAGAGGCTAAGTCACTTGCTTAAAGTCACACAGCTGTCAAGTGGTGAACATGGGATTCAAGTCCAAGACTGTGGCCCTTCCAACATACCTGCCTGCTTGCAAATGTGGCTGGAAAACAGACTCTACAGTCTAGCACAAGTCCGCGAGCAGAAGACAAAGAGGTAAATTATAATAACAAAATGTGCAATTACCACGACGACATAAACTATGTCATTATAAAGCAAATTACAGGGTGGCTGAGTCTGGTGAAGCCTCTGACGTTGGTTCAGGTCACGATCTCACAGTCATGAGTTCGAGCCCCACATCAGGCCCTGTGCTGACAGCTCAGAACCTGGAGCCTGCTTCAGAGTCTGTGTCTCCCTCTCTCTCTGCCCCTCCCCTGCTTGCACGTTCTCTCTCTCTCAAAAATAAATAAACATTAAAAAGTAATAAAGCAAATTACAGTCAGAGGCTATACACATTGCTACAGAGTTCAAAGGGAGATGAGAAATGCTTCTTGGAAGAAGCAGAGTGTGCAAGGGGCCTTGAGAGTTAGGTAGGATTTTGCAGGGCTGAGGCAGTTGGGAGGATGTGCAAAGAGAAAGGAGCAGCCTGTCTCTGACGAGCCCCAATGCACTCAGTGCCTAAACCCAGCCTCGTCCACCTCCCCATCCCCGTTACAGGTTTTCTATCTCAATTTCCTTTATCCCTCCGTCCCCAGCACGTAGCCCAAGGTCATGCACCAAGAAGGTGCCTAGTGAATATTAGTTGAGCTCAAAGATGTTCTGTCTGATCTCCTAATTCTAGTCTCTCCTTTACCTAACCATCCCTGTACCAGCTAGGTTTCACAGCTAACCCTGCCCACCATTAAACCTACTCCTTCTAGAGAATTTGCCCAGTTTCTGGAAAACTCCATGCGACCACCCAAGAACTCACACCCCCACAAACTCACAAGCTTCCCTCAGTTGATATGACCTAACCCAAGGCCAGCCCATTCACTGGCTGAGCGGCAACCGATCAGATCCTCTTGAGAGAGTAGGATACTGTCAGTGGTGTGGGCAATGTACCCGCCCACCCCTGGGAAGTTGGGGCTGTGCCAAGGTGAGCGTAGTAAGAGAAGCAGAGACATGGAAGCAGAGGGAGTGGCTGAGAGGTGGAGGGAGGAGCCGCACTGCCCAGCCTTCCAGGCCTAGCCCTCAGCGCCAGGAGGCCCAGCAACTCCTTTTCCAGTTTTGAGCTACCTAGGGGACAGCCTGCTATGCCTTCCAAATTAATCCCGCGTCCCATGTTACTTTTTTCCCTTTCTCAATTTTAGACTGTATTTATTGACGCCCCCCCCCCCACACTGTTACAGAAAGTGACACAGTTTCTTGCTCTGATCTTAATTCTATGATTGTTGTTGTGGAGATTTATAATGTTTTTAAAATCTTTTATTATGTCCATTTTCAAAATAAGGAAGGGAGAATAATGCAGTGAATTTGATGTACCATCACCAGCTCCAACAATTACCAACCCCTGGCCGATGTTGCTTCATCTATACCCTCACCTACACCCACACTGAGCTTTTTAAAATCAAAGCTCAGGTATTTATATCATTTCATCTCTCCTTCAGTACAGAATATCTGAAGATTGCAATTTTTATATGACAATACTGTTGTCACACCTATTAAAATTAATAACTCCGTAACAGAATCACATACCCAGATTTCATATTTCTCTGGTTGATGTATTCTGTTTGATTTGGAATCCATGTGAGATCCTACATCATTACTGATGAAAGGTTACATCTCTCTTAACCTATAGATTCTCTCTCCATCATTTTTCTTTCTCTGAAATTATTTATTCAAGAATCCAGGTTTCTTATAGTTTCATTGCGTCTTCACACTATCATTTAACATAATCTTCTGTGCCTTGTATTTCTTTTAAATCCGAGTTAAGACAAGAGGCTTGATCGAATTCAGATCTGATTTTTTTTTTTTAATTAAGGCTGCTTCATAGGTGGTGGGGGTATTGTGTATTTCCATAACAGGAAGGACAAAATCAATCTCTCTCTCTCTCTCTCTCTCTCTCTCTCTCATCAGCCACTGAGCCACTTATTGGGTATTACAGAATCAGATTTCAAATCCATCACTCCATCTTTATTAGCTGGAAAATGTCTGTAGTTAGGAACGTCCCCTTTTCAACTATTTGAAGGTACATTTTAGAAGAGCAATGTAAGATATATGCTTATTTTCCTTCATGAGTTTACACAACAGTGAGATGATTTTTTTGTCATCCTCCGAAGCAACCAGTGAGGGAACATTTTTTAAAAATATCATTATGGATCATGAATTTAAGTATTTTGTATGTATTTCAACCCATTACCATTATTATCCTTACTGACATTCATACCATTCCATCTTGGTCTGCTGAAAGCTTATTCTGCTTGATTCCTGGGTCCTTTTCATATGACTGAAATAGTAGTCTTGGATGTTCCAGACTTATCCCATTCATTTCCTGTCCTCAACCTAGAATCAACTATTTCCCCAAGGAATCTTCATTTCTTTTAATGGGAACTAATATTTCAAGATCACAGTCTAATGTACACTATACTGTAGTCTGTTAAGCATGCAATAGCCTGGTATTTAAAAAAAACAATGTACCTAACTTAATTCAAAATAGTTTATTGCCAGGGGCACCTGGGTGACTCAGTCAGACAAGCATATGACTCTTGATATCGGCTCAGGTCATGATCTCACGGTTCATGAGTTCGAGCCCCACACTGGGCTCTGCACTGCATAAGCATGGAGCCTGCTGAGAAGTCTTTCTCCCTCGGAGGAGCCAAGATGGCGGAACAGCATGAAAGTTTTTTATGTGTCTCGCATCCATGAAATACAGCCATCCTGCACACCTAGAAAACTGACCTGAGGATTAACACAACAATCTGCACAACCTGAACCACAGAATTCAGCAGAAAGAGAAAAAATTCATTTTTATTTTTAATTTTTATTAAAAATATTTTTAATTTTTTTTTACTATATTTTTTACTTTTGTGTAAATTTTTTCAGATTCTATTTTAGTTCCATCATTTCATTTTAGTCTACTTTAGTGTATTCATTTTTCCAAATTTTCAAATGATTTCCTTTTTTTTCTTTTTCTTTTCTTTTTTTCCCCTTTTTCTCTTATCTGTCAAGCCACTCTCAACACTCAGACCAAAATACACCTAGGATCCAGCATCATTTATTTGATTTGTGTGTGTGTGTGTGTTTAATTTTTTGAAATTTTAATATTTTTTTAATTTTTTCTACCTCATTAATTCCTTTTCTCCATTCAGAAGTCTTTCTCCCTCTCTCTCTGTCCCTATCCTGTGTGTGCGTGCTCTCTCTCTCTTTCAAAATAAATAAATAACCTTAAAAAATAGTTTTTTTCTTATTAAAAAAATTTTTTTAACATTTATTGATTTTTGAGAGAGAGAGAGACAGAGTCTTAGCTGGGGAGGCACAGAGAGAGAGGGAGACACAGAATCCAAAGCAGGCTCCAGTCTCTGAGCTGTCAGCACAGAGCCCAACACGGGGCTCAAACTCCCTAACCAGGAGATCATGACCTGAGCCAAAGTCAGAGGCTTAACGGACTGAGCCACCCAAGCGCCCCCCAAAAATAGTTTATTGCTAACAAATGCTAACTATCATCTAATCTTTGAACAAATTCTAACTATCCTCTGATCTTTCAGCAAGTCATAATCACTGATCACAGATCACCGTAACAAATAATAATGAAAAAGTTTGAAATATCACAAGAATTACCAAAATGTAACACAGATACATGTATGAGCAAGTGCTGTTGGGAAAATGCCACCAAAAGAGTTGCTTGATGCAGGGTTACTACAAACCTTCAACTTGTAAAAAATGCAGTATCTTCAAAACACAATAAAATGAAGCCAATAAAATGAGGTGTGCCTATATTTACAATAGCCAAGTCATGGAAACAACCTAAATGCCCATCGATGGATGAATGGATACAGGAAATGTGGTATATCTATATACAATGAAATATTTATTCAGCATTAAAAAGAAATCAAATGTTGCCATTTGCAACAACATGGATGGACCTTGAGGGCATTATGCTAAATAAAACACAACGTACAGAGAGAGGCAAATACTGCATGATCTCATTTATATGTAGAACCTTAAAAAAAGGAAAAAAAAAAAAGCTCATGGATACAGAGAGAAGATCAGTGGTTTCCAGAGATGGGGGTAAAGTGGGTGAAAAGGGTGAAAGGTATGCATTTCCAGTTATAAAATAAATAAGTCATGGGAATGTAATATATAGCATAGTGACTATAGTTAACATTACTGTATTACATATTTGAAAGTTACTGAGAGAGTAAATCTTAAAAGTTCTCTTTACAAAAAAAAAACATAATTATATATAACTATGTATGGTAACAGATTAGTTAGCTAGACATAGTGGTGATCATTTTGCAACATATACAAATATCAAAACATTACATTGTATACCTAAGACTAATATGTTATATACCAATTATACCTCAATAATTTTTAAAAAGTAAAATGTTAAATAAAAATCACAATCTGGGAAGTAGGAGCATTCCCTTTATTCTTGAACTGGTTTGAATGGATTTTATGCCAAATACTCTTTAACTAGAATTTTCAATGCTTCCAACAAAATTAATCACAAAAAAACAAATTAGATCACACACATCTGATTTACAATCTTCCCTTGTTTTTGGACAATGATATCAAGACAATTCAATAGGGACAGTATAGCTTTTTCAATAAATGGTGCTGGGATGATTAGAGATTTACATGCAAAAGAATGAAGCTGGATCCCTACCTCACACCACATGTTAAAATTAATTCAAAATGGATCAAAGACCTAAAATGTAAGAGCTAAAACTATAAAACTCTTGAAGAAAACCTAGGTATAAATCTTTATGAGTCTGGATGAGGGGATTGTTTCCTAGATATGACATCAAAAGAACAAGCAACAAAAGAAAATGGAGGTAAACTGGACATCATCAAAGTAAAATGTTTTTGCTTCACAAGATACCCTCAAGAGAGTGAAATATAGCTCACAACTTTTTCATAAATCTAACATCTGATAATGGTCTAGAATTCAAAATATGTAAATAATTCTTATAACACAACAAAAAGACAACCCAACAATTTAAAAATTTAAAAACCCATGGGGTGCCTGGGTGGTGCAGTCGGTTAAGCGTCCGATTTCAGCCAGGTCACGATCTCGCGGCCCGTGAGTTCGAGCCCCGCGTCAGGCTCTGGGCTGATGGCTCAGAGCCTGGAGCCTGTTTCCGATTCTGTGTCTTCCTCTCTCTCTGCCCCTCCCCCATTCATGCTCTGTCTCTCTCTGTCCCAAAAATAAATAAATGTTGAAAAAAAAATTTTTTTTTTAAAAATAAAAACCCAAAGAATCTAAATAGATATTTCTCCAAAGTAGATATACAAATGGACAATAAGCACATGAAAAGATGTTCAGCATCATTAGCCATCAAAGAACTGCAAATCAAAGCCACAAACAGATGTCATTTCACACCTCTTAAGATGGCTATAACAAAAAAGGCAGATATGAATGAGTATTGATGAGGATGTGGAGAAATTTGAAATCTCATACACTGCTGGTGGGCAGTTCTCCAAAATGTTAAACATAGAATATCACATGACCAAGCAATTCTACTCTTAGACATATATCCAAGAGAAATGAAAACATATGCCCACACAAACATGAATGTTCCCAGCAGCGTTATTCATTATAGCCAAAAAGTGGGAAAACTCAAATGTACATCAACTGATGAATGAGTAAATTAAATGTGGTTTATTCATAGAATGGATTATTATACATCAGTATAAAGAAATAAAGTACTAATACATGCTATAACATAGATGAATCTTGAAAATGTTATACTAATTGAAGGCTAGGCAAATCTACAGAGACAGAAAATAAATTAATGGTTGCCTAGGGCTGGGGATACTAAGAACCAGAGACGAGTGACTATTAATGACCATGGGGTTCTTTCTGGAGTGATGAAAATGTTCTAAAATTGATATTAGTGATGACTGCACATCTCTGAAGACACTAAAAACCACTGAATTGTATATTTCAAATGAGTGAATTATATGGCATATGAATTATATTTTAATAAAGCTGTTATATCTATGGATATATTATATATGTGTATATGTTATATATATATGTGTGTGTATATGTTATATATATATATAACAGCTTGATATATATAAATAGATCAATATTGATCTATACATAAGTGTATCAATATCTGTATTTTCACATCTCCCCCTGGTAACTTTGTGCCTCTAGGACTTGAAGCAATATTCATTCATTCATCTGTTTATTCAATACATATTTCCCAGGCAACCACTATTGAATCATTCATTTATTCAACAAATCTATAGACCACCTACCTTGTGCTAGGCACTGTTTCATACACAGAAGATTCAGCAAAACATACAAAAATGCCTAGGCTTTGAGTTGCTTCCATTGTCATGAATTAAAATAGGCAATAAACAAAATATACAGGAGGATTTTATACAGCTCAATATATGGAAGTAATTGATGCTATGGAGAAAAATAAAGCAAGGAAGACATATTTTTATGGCATGGTCAGTGGGGGAATGGTAAAGGGGAGGGTTTGCAGTTGTAACTAGGTGGTCGGGGAGGGTTTCACTGAGAAGATGACATTTGAGTAAAGATTTGATGGAGGTGAGGGAGTGAACCATGCACACATCTAGAGGAAGAACATTCTAGGCAAGGAAAATAGCAAGTGCCAAGGTCCTGGGGTGGATATGCCTGGTATGTTCGAGGAATATCTGGGGGCAGAGTCAATGAGAGGGAAGATGGAGGGGGCAGTGCCTGGGTGGCTCAGTTTGTTAAGCATCCAACTTTGGCTCAGGTCATGATCTCACGGTTCATGAGTTCAGGCCCTGTGTCAGGCTCTGTGCTGACAACTCAGAGACTGAAGCCTACTTTGGATCCTGTGTCTCCCTCTCTCTCTGCCCCTCTTCTGCTCATGCTCTGTCCCTTTGTCTCATAAACAAACTTTGAAAAATTAAAAAAAAAAAAGGAAAGTAGAGGATACAAAGTTAGAGAAATAAGGAGAGAGACAAACTCTGCTATTCTGTTGAGGTAGAGCCAAATGGAGTGTGTACATCAAAGGAGAGCAGAGATTATTCTGGATACTGGTCCTCTGAGGGGTACATAGGCAGCTTGCCTGTTTTCAAGATAAGGCTACAATTACTAAACTTACAATCACCAGTTTACTGAAACTGACACGGTTGGGAGCAAATGTTTGGGGAGTCCAGAGATCCAGTTGATAAACAGCCTTTATTAAAAACCAATTCATATAAAATTACAATTAAATAAATTGTATTAAAAACAAAAGCATTATGGGAATGCAAGCTGGTGCAGCCACTCTGGAAAACAGTATGGAGGTTCCTCAAAAAACTAAAAATAGAACCACCCTACGATCCAGCAATTGCACTACTAGGCATTTATCCACAGGATACGGGTGTGCTGTTTCGAAGGGACACATGCACCCCTATGTTTATAGCAGCACTATCAACAATAGCCAAAGTATGGAAAGAGCCCAAATGTCCATCGATGGATGAATGGATAAAGAAGATGTGGTATATATACACAATGGAACACTACTCAGCAGTGAAAAAGAATGAAATCTTGCCATTTGCAACTACGTGGATGGAACTGGAGAGTATTATGCTAAGTGAAATTAGTCAGTCAGAGAAAGACAAAAATCTTATGGCTTCACTCATATGAGGAGTTTAAGAGACAAAACAGATGAACCTAAGGGAAGGGAAACAAAAATAATACAAAAACAGGGAGGAGGACAAAACAGAAGAGACTCATAAATATGGAGAACAAACTGAGGGTTACTGGAAGGGTTGTGGGAGGGGGGATGGGCTAAATGGGTAAGGGGCACTAAGGATCTACTCCTGAAATCATTGTTTCACTATATGCTAATTTGGATGTAAATTAAAAAAAATAAAAAAGAAAAGTAAAAATTTAAAAAAATTTTTAAAAAAGCATTAACTACCCCCACCTTTCCAATTATTTTTCTACATTAACTAGCACCCAGGTTGCTGAGGTTATTTGTGTCTATTGTGTCTGTATGGTGGAAATCCTAGAAAGGGTGAGCTGGGGTACGTCTCTCAACTCTACGTCACGCTCAGTGTGATGGCGCATAGGTAATTTGAAATGGGTCGTGGTCGGAGTATTTACACCACAGAAATCAGCAAATGCTCCAAATTGCGCCTTGACTTATAGTTTTGTTTTGTCTAGGCTTAAAGAAGTGAAGAAAAAATACTAGTCATACCGCTTTAACTAAAAAGTGTGTCATATCTGGAATCATTGCATCGTAAATACAGCAAAATAGGAAATATTTTTCTAGTACTTGAAAACTATTACACAATTTGGCAAAGAAGTCACTCACATCATTTGTGACATTGATAAACTAGTGAAATGCTGCCAAACATCTTTGTTTCTTCACTTTGACCTTGCTAGTATCAACCAAGGTTTGTGTTGTAACTACACTTGTTCGTCAATTACAACCTCAGGTTGGTACAGATAAGTGAGTGCATCAAAAAGCAATGAAAACATTCCGAGGGAATCAACGGACTATATAGAATTTACAATGAAAAGTATTACAAACATTTTTATTTGTAAATTGTATGCCACAGGTCATTGGTAACAGTAAGATGTGTACTAAGTGTGTGTGTGTGTGTGTGTGTTTATATTTATTTTTGGAGAGTTGGTTGTTAAACATTTACCAGCTCCCAGCACCCCTCTGGCTCCAATCCAACTTCGAATCAGTGATTACGGATCATAGGGACCGACAGATAGAAGGGAGAGAGGTTTCTCAGGACAGCCAATCAGCTGAAAGGGATGGAGTTATTTTGAAATCATTCTGCTCTAAAATTCAGTTAGCCAGGCTGAACCCCAGGAATTTCTTTGCATTTCTACGGATGGTAACTTTATGGTAAGTGAGTCTAGCTCTCCATTTATGGTAGTGATACAGTTTCCTTTTCAAACACAAATTGTTTGAAGTACCCCCAAAAAGGTTAGTTTCCAAAAGAAAACCATTCAGTGAAGGATACAGGTAAAACACAGAAGGGGCAAAAATCCAAATGGTGGGCTGCAGTGACTTAACCACTTTGGGCAACACTAACTCAGTGACTAAGAACACAGGCTGTGAAAACATGCACCTGGGCTCCAATTCAGGCATTCCAAATGACCACTGGTTTTTTGAATTTACAGCCTCGGTGTCAGCAGGGACCTGAGTCAGTGAGATTAGGGAAGCCCAGGGCCTGGCACCAAAGCCGCAGCCTCCAGAGGGGACCCGGGGAGGAGCCTGGGCTGGTCTCAGCCTCCTCCCCCACTCAAACCAGGCAACGCCTTCAACCTCCTCTCTCCGACTTGTGTAATGTAAATGCTATATTCACACGCACGCACGGAATTTTTGCTTCAGTAAATCAGCCCAGCAGCCAGCGCCCTCTCGCAGTGACTCAGCGTTCCCAGTGCAAGCTGCCTCTCCACTCCTATCTGCCGGAGGCCCCGACAGAGCAGAACAAAAATCCCACTGCCACAGTTTGACTTTTGCTTTTCATCTTTTTTTTTAACTTCCCAAAGTGGGGGATTAAAGGGTACTTTTTGAGTGGGTAAAATCAACTTTGAAAGATAAGTACAGTCAGACATTGGTTGTAAGAGTTTTCATCCCTCTGTATTGGCTTTGAGGGTGAATCAGAGAGCCTGTGGTTTAAATAAAACATCCTGATGCTTCTCCCAGGTTCCTTCAGGTAGGGCCCATCAGAGTGCTTGGTGACATGTGCCTGGTCCTGTGTTATGCACTGAAGTTACAAAGCCGAAAGGCCTCTGGCCTTGCCTGCAGAGTTTTGACCAACTAGTGAGGGGAGCAGCTGTCAACAGCAGTGTGCGTTGTGATCGCCACCAGACCAGGTGGCCCCATAGGCCTAGCCATTTGTTTTCTGATGGTGCTGGGCTGTTTGGCTTGCAAGGAATAGAAATCAGTTGAGTTCTTAGGCGACAGGCATTTACTGCAATCATCACAACAGCAGTGTTTGTGTCAGTGGGCATTTGTGCCGAAGAGACTCCACGGGCTGTGCATCCTCTCCCCACCCTTCACCACCTGCTCTGGGCCCCGGCAGGTGGATTTCCACATTGTGCATCTGCCAAAATGCCTTGCACTTTGGCTTCCAATTGGATTGGTCTTTGAGTGGCATGGGCTGGAGCTCAGAGTGAAGGAGGAGAGGGCTTGGGGGTCTGTGACCCCTCCGCTTCTTCCTCGTAGGGCCAACTGGCCCAGCCGCACCCTTGTCCGGAGCCCACAGTTCCTGTCCCACCATCCTCTTGAGAGATTGCTGGGTGTCTTGCCCCTCCCCCACCCCATCAAGCCAGGAATGGTAAAGGCCCCCTGCAGGCACTAGCCCCAGGCTGCTCCACCATCCTTTGTTGGTATCCCCACCCACCAACAACCCCCACCCCCCACTCCCCAACCCCACCCCCCACCCCCCCCACCCCCCACCCCGTCTCACCCACGCCCATTTGTAAATGGTCCCTCACACTCTCAATTAGCCAAATGAGGGTCCAGTCCAGACCCAGACTGCTACCTGGTTAGAGAGCGTTCAACATGGGCCTGTCTGCTTTCTGCCTTTTCTATCCGTTAACTCATTCAGTCATCATCACAGTCCCATGAGGTACATACCAATACCAATATTAGCCTGGTTTGCAAAAGAGGAAACTGTGGCACAGAGAGAGCAATTAATTGCCCAAGTGCACCCAGGAGTAAGCGGCAGGGCCAGCATCACACTCAGGCAGTTTAACTCCTGATGCTCTTCTGTGTTAGGATATGTAAGGGAATAGGAACATGTGTGTCTGTTTTTGCTGAGAGCACAGGCCCAGCCATACACATAGGCTTCTGGAGTCTGGAGTGTCGTTCAGAAACAGAAAGACCCTCCAGGCCACTTTGAGGATCCTTCCCTATCTCATAGCTCCCAGTACTGCCACATCACCGTGACTCAGCCACATTGTCTCTGCCCCTCCTGTCACCAGCACCCTGCCCCTCTCTGCTCTCCTCTTGCCCTCAGCACTTCTGCCCAGAGCCTTCTCTGCGTGCCCTTTAATTTCTAACCTCCACCACCTGCTGCTGACACAACCCACCCCCCCCACCCCTGCCCACTGCCCGCCGCAAGAGGGGGCCTGCTTGATTGGGCCAGCCACCAATCAGGTGGTCTGTTCCACTCTGAAAGTCACTGGCCTGGCCCTGGGTCAGGAGCTGCATGGTCACCACAAAGGGATGGGGGTCAGTGGAAAGCCACCATCAGCTGCGCTGCGGGATTGTTTCGTGGCTGAGAAAAGAGAAACCTACACAAGCCCGTCTGCCAGGGCAGAGATATGGGTAATCCCGTGGGAGATGAAGGATAGACCTTCTTACCACTTCTAACAGTTCTGGAGACACTGGTCATGTGCTGGCTCTTCTTGAGAGCGAGAAGCTGATACTAAAATAACTCCCGTATACTACCACGAGCTAGGTGAGGCCAGACTTAGTTTCTCAGGAGCATGGCAGCAGACTCAGGCCTCAGGCCTGTCCCAAGTCCATCCTTGTAGATGTCCACCTCAGGCAGTAGCTATGGCCAGAGTGGATGGGCCAGCTGTACAGAAGGACGAAACCAGGCTGGTGACACACAAGAAGCCACTCAGACCTTCTCTTCTCTGTACCTTCTCTGACCTCTCTGGGTGTCGCAAGCCCCCAGATTCTGAGACACTCTTCTGTGAACATTCCTCATGCGCCCTCCACTCCGGTGTCCCTGAACTTTCCACAGGTTCCAAACATAAAGAATTCATAACCTTCCCTCAGCCTAGAAAGTTTTTCTCCACTTTCCTCCAGCAAATTACTTTCCACTCGAGAAAACCTCCCCAGATACTCCAAACTGGATCAGTTGTCCCCTCGCCTGTGCCCCGACTTCTTGGTTTTCTGGAACAATACTCACCATGTCCCACCACCAGTTTTTAGCTGTCTGTCTCCTCTTAAACCGTAAGCTCCTCATGAACAAGGCTAGTGACTGATTCCTTTTTATATTTTAGGGCCCTTTCCCAGACCAGGAACATATTAGATGGTCCCCAAGTGCTATTAAAGAAATGAATAGATGAAGAGCTAGGAACATAACCAGAAAGTAGCAGATAGACAGGAGGGTGACTGTTGTTTCCCACAGGGAATAGAGGGGAGGGGGGAACAGGCAAGGAGAGAAAGCCAGAACAAGGGTGTGATATCAGCTGGTCACCGTGGGGATATCTGGGGCCTAATCCCACTGGAGGCTTCTGAGGAGTCATGTAGAAGGACCTGAAAATTACCCACCTGACAGACAGAAGAGGGGGGCCTTCGCCCTTCAGTTCCCATCCCCCATTGACCAAAGTTTGCCCCGCAGCATGGTGAGTCCCTCACATATCCAGAGGGCAACCAGCAGGCAAGCGTGTCCACCCTGCAGGGTCAGGCAGCAAGTGTGTGATTCCCAGCGCAGTTCAAGTGAGAGCTGTTGGGCCGCACGTGCACAGAGCTGTTGGCCGCAACACTGGCTGGAGTGGCAACTGCCAAAAAGGATGCCAAGCATCCATGCGTGTCTACAGAAGGCGTAGATATTAAGGCTAGAAAAGCGGGCGAAGGTTATCCTGCGGAGGGTCTGGAAAATCAGCCTACGGTGTAACAAGGCAGGTTTCCCAGAGCCGTTACGAGTTTCTATACAACGCAGTAATGTATATGGCAGCACCAAGGGGTGGCCTGAGTTAGCTGTGGTCTGGTCCCTCCATGAACTAATAAGCCCTCTCCCCAGACCTCTGCAAATGAACAGAATTTAGCAAGAACCAGTGCAACTGCTATACTCCTCTTCCCATCGATCCATAGCCACGCCCAGACAGGCCCCTTGAGTCAGACATACTAAGCGCCAGTTTGTACGGCCATCTCTCTCTCCCTCCCTCCCTCCTCCCATGACAAAATCCCCATAAACATACTTTTTAAATATTTCGTTCTTTGTGTTGTGCATCTTTAAGATCTAAAGAAAGAGGAGCTTGGGAGGCTTTACGGAAAAAAGTCAGTCACGAGAGGCTTCCTTGTTGCAACCCAGCAGGGTCTTTAGCTACTGAGGAAGTAATTCTATTCTAATTTCCAAAAAGGTTTAGAAAAACATGCTAGGTCAAAGAAAAAAAAAAAGAAAAAAGAAAACACCTTCCAACTGGTAAAGAATCAAGCAGAATACACCCGGCAAATGCCATGATCCTACTCTTTCAATTTCTTAAGCAATTCTATCAGGACAATGAGAGCTGGCTTTGGGGGGCACGTAACGCTTACACTCTGTGTTCGCGGTGTTTCTCTATTTTACCTCCTGACTCTGGTGGCACATTCACATGAATCTCCTCCAGAGTTGCTTTCTTTGTTCTTTTGACATAAATTGGATTCTCTTGAATAGTCCAAGATCAAGGGCAAGAGGAAAGATTAAGATTTTTTTTTTTTTTTTTTTGAACATGAGTTCTAGCCTGGAGTTCACCAAATGTTTTCAGCGGTGATGACACTATGCAGACAAGATTATAGAGTTCTGGTGTGACGTTTAATCAAAACTTTATATCTGATCAAGGGCACGGTCACCGTTGGTGACAATGGAAGTTACCCATCACCCAGAAAGTCTGCTTCTGGGAATTTATCCTGAGGAACTAATCAAGAATCTGGGGTAAGATTTAGCTGTAAGGATATTCACCAGAGTGCTCTTTAAAAGGAAATTTAGAAGCAACATAGATTCCCAAAAGAAGGGGATTAGCTAAAGATAGTATCACCATACAATGGAATACTATGTTCCATGCTGCCATAAATGTAAACACTGTGTGTTTACACGCACACACACGCACGCACACACACACACACACACACACACACACATGCCCGGACATAAAGTGAAAACTAAACAATCTGTGGTATTCCTCAGATTTGGGGAGATGGGATTATGAGTAGTTTAGATGTTCTCTTTGGTTCCTTTTCCCATTCTGAGCACAAACTGCTTTTGTACTATAGAAAGAATAATTAAAGAATAGTCCTACTGGGGGGGAGTCCCATGGCTCATGTACAAGCTGATCAGCATTTCTCTCTTTTTCCAGGCTCCGCTCATGGAATAGTTTAGTCCAGTAGACATCCAGCTTCCCTAGGACATGCCAAATACAAATTTCTGGGCACACAACAGTGATGGTGCGGTATGGTTCCGGGTCTTGAAGAACTCGTGTCAAGTGGGAACACACATACCTTAACAACAAGTCATCAAAAATCCAAGGGAAGCCTACGATTTCAAGCACAACTGTCCCTATCCCCCAAGATCAGATACTACAGTAAAGTGTTTGAAAGGCAGCTCTAGGGGCGCCTGGGTGGCTCAGTCGTTTGAGCGTCCGACTTCGGCTCAGGTCACGGTCTCGCGGTCTGTGGGTTCGAGCCCCGCGTCAGGCTCTGTGCTGACGGCTTGGAGCCTGGAGCCTGCTTCGGATTCTGTGTCTCCCTCTCTCTCTGCCCCTCCCCTGCTCATGTTCTCTCTCTGTCAAAAACGAATAAACATTAAAAAAAAAAAAAAAGAAATACGAAAGGCAGCTCTATACTAACATAGGCTCCCAAATGCCTCCCGTCATAGGCTCCCCTCAGAGGGGCCAGCTCACAGGAAAAGCTAAGTCTTCTCACGAAGGCCAGCCAGCATATAGAGTGTACAGCATGGGAGAAAATGTCTAGAAACTTCTTTATGGCAGACACATGTAGGTGGAATCTGAGTAATGCTGCGGTCAGCCTTCTAGCGGCAATACCCTTCTGATAAAGTAATATTTCCCTCCTGTAGAAGAATACCACAAGACACTCTATTAAAGAAAGATGTTTCACTTTCCTTTATACTAGATGGTTTAGATCTGGTCTGCCTTTCAAGTGTGCCATTTTTTTTTTTTAATTGCAATTACATGTTGCCCCCTCGTGTTCATTGATATTATTGCACCCTGCTGCAACAGGGCAAGGACGAGGTGGAGGGAGGTCTGGGCCCTTGACTTCCCCAGAAGGGGAAAAATGAATGTAGTGGATATGTGATAGGACTTGCCAAGGTACACAAATAACAGCCATTTATATTTAAGCAAAATATAAGCCATGGCTCTATTTTTTTTTTTCTGTAACAATGTTAAATCTTTTAGTTTTTGACCCGGATAATAACAGGTAATATTTAGCGTGCACTTACCATGTGCCAGGCATGATGCTAAGTGTACTGCATATATTAACTCACTTAATGCTCACAACAATCCTAAGAGGGGAAAACTATTAGCTGCTCTGAGCTTGTGCAGTACCTCACAATTCAAGGGAGGATATAGGCATGAAATGTCACATCAAAACAAAGCAAACAAAGCCGAAGGGCCCAGGACCCGCAGAGAGAGTACAGGAATGAAGAGCCACATACAGATGGCCCGGGGCTGTGTTCCATAATCTCGTCACATTCGTTGTCGCTGATGCTACCTGGATGATGTGCTTTCCGTTTACCCGCAAAAGTAAGCCATCTGTTTCTTCTTAACAGCTTATTGAGATATGATCCACATATCGTACAATTCACCCACTTCAAGGGCTGCCCATTAGCGTGCACTCCCCATCTCCCCAGCCCCCGCTGATCCTAGACAACCACTAATCTACTTTTTGTCTCTGTAAAATTGCCTACTGTGCATTTTCTAACAGTGGAGTCACATACTGCATGGTCTTCTGTGACTGGCTTCTTTCACTCAGCACGTTTTCAAGGTTCATCCACGTCGTAACATTGCGTAGGTACTTCATTCCTTTTTGCCGGCAAATAATATTTCATTGTATGGATATACCGCACATTGATCACGCATTTACCAGTTTATAAACATTTGGGTTACTGGGACGCCTGGCTGGCTTAGTTGGTTAAGCGTCCGTCCAGCTCTCGATCTCAGCTCAGGTCATGATCTCACAGTTCCTGGGTTCCAGCCCCGTGCCAGGCTCTGCGCTGACAGCAGGGAGCTTGCTTGGGATCCTCTCTCGCCTGCTCTCCCTGCCCCTACCCCACTGGTATCCTCTCCCTCTTCAAATCAATAAATAAGAACTTTAAATAAACATTTGGGTTATTTTCACTTTTCGACTATTATGAATAATGCTGATACAGACATTCACGCACAAGCTTTCATATGGACATGTTTTGATTTCTCTTAGGCCTATGTCTAGAAGTGGAATTGCTGGGATGTATGGTGACTCTGTGTTTAACATATCAAGGAACTGCCGGACTGTTTTCCAAAGTGACAGCACCATTTTGCTTTCCCACCAGTAGTATAGAAGAGTTCCAACTTCTCCATTCTCCCAACACGTGTTTTTTTGACTGCAGCCATCTCAGTGAGTGTGAAATAGTATCTCATCGTGGTTTTGTTTTGCATGTCTCTGATGGCTAATGATGTTGAATGTATAAAACTCTCTCTCTTTTTTTTTAAGTTTATTTATTATTTTTTGAGAGAGAGAGCACGAGCGTGACCAAAGGAAGGACAGAGAGAGAGGGAGAGCAAGGATCCCAAGCAGGCTCTGCACTGTCAGCACAGAACCTGATGTGGAGCTCCAAGTGACAAATTGCGAGATCGTAACCTGAGCCGAAATCAAGAGTTGGATGCTTAACCGACTGAGCCACGCAGGTGCCCCTAAAACCATCTGGTTTTGATACTGGTAGTACAGTAGCCACACAGGCCAAATTCACACAATCTAGTCTGATTTTTATGAACAGCCTAAACATATTGATAAAATAGGAGTAAGGAACAATCAGGAGAGATGGAGTCGAAAATTCTTAAGATGACAGGTCATTCATTTACTTATTCATTTATTTGAGCCCGTTGGAGGTAAGAGACCATTTGGGGTGCTGGAAACAAGGTCGGCAGCCACACCCAGAATAGTTACTGCCCTTTTGGAGCTTAACATTCTATCAGGGGACACTAGCCAAGCAACTATTTACATAATGAAGTAATTATAGTCATGAACGGCTCTGTGAAAGACAAATAGGGGAGGCTCTGAGACATTACAGAGGGTCCTGACTTCGTCTGAGGGCTCAGGGAAGGCTTCTCAGAGGAAGTGAAGTTTGAGTGGAGATCTGCAGGATGAGTTCATGGTCACAAGAGAGGGTGCTGGCACAGAAGGTGCTGAAGAGGTGGGGGCCACATGGGGCAAGGAAGCTGAACAAGTGTGAGGGATTGAGAGCTGGCAGTGTGGCCACAGTACAGACACTGAGGAAGGAGGCCAGAGGCACAAGCCAGATCATACGAGGTATGACAACTTGTGTTCAGGGTTTCGACCTTTCTCCCAGAAAGCAATAAGAAGCCACTGTTTGAAGGGTGTTAAGTTGGGGAGCTGAGTGACAGGATTGGATCTGCACTTTTAAATGATCACTCTGGCTGCCATTTAAAGAATGCAAAGATAAGAAGGAATGCAAGCAAACCTTTCAGGAAGTGATTTTAACTAATCCAGGTCAGAGATAAAGGTAACTCGAGCCCAGAATTGGGGACAGTGGAGATATTTGAGAAGTAACTAGGAGAAATTTTCAAGAAACCTAGTCAATGATTAGATTCAGGGGCCAGGAAGTGGAAGATGTCAAGGATGACTGTGCAGCTGGATAAATAATGGTGCCACAGACTTGATAATGGGATTCTGAGGGAAGGAGCAGGTTGCAGATGGGAGAGCTCATGAGTTTATTCCAGAGAAGCTAAAGTTAGGTGCCCAGGAAGCACCAAGTGGAGAGGTGGAGTGGACAGTCTGATATACAAGTTTTGAACTCAGAGGAAAGATCCAAGCTAGATCTCCTCAGGGAGAGACTCACGTGGGACACTCAAGGTACAGATGGTAAAGGTGGAGCCTTGGGTGGAGATGAGCTGATTTAGGGGAAAGGTGTGGAATCAGAAGAGAAGGATCCCACTGATGAGGCAAGAGTCACTGCAATATTCAAAGTCACACGGAAGAGGACTCACCAGCAGAAGAGGCTGAGGAGAGATTAAAGAGGTAGGATGAGAACTGGGAAAGTTGCTTGAGTCATGAAATAAGAGTCTCAAGAGAGAATGATCAACAATATTAGAAACAACACGATGACCACTGGATTTAGCAACACAGAGGTCACCGGTGACCTTAGCAGGTTTCAATATGTTAAGTGGTAGGGGCTGAAGTCAGGCTGGCGTGAGGTGAGGAAACTGAGAGGAGACAAACAGGCAACTCCTTCAAGAACGAAGGGGGTGAAGGGCAGAAGAGGGGGGACAGCACAAAGGAGATGTGTGGTCATGGGAGGGTCGCATTTAAGATGGCAAGCTGAGGCATATTTAAATGTGGATGAGAAGGACCCACCCTACTGACAGAGACAGGAGGATGATGGCACAGAGGTGACAAAGCTGAGCGACGAAGAGTTCGGTTTCTGAAGCCAGACCTCTTGAATTCAATTCTGGCTCCTCTATCTGCTGCCTGTGTGGCTTTGAGTGGTATTTTGGCTTCTCTGTGCCTCAGTTTCCTCATTTCTAAAATGTAGGGGGGACAAAACGGAACTACTGTTGGGAGGGTTAAATAAGAGCACTTACGGAGAGGGATGAGATTTGGGTAGAGTCACTTTGCCAACGCAGGATGTTGGAACCACACTGACCATCTTCACCAGTCACCTGAGCTTTGCTCTAAGAGACCCCCATTTGCTCCCTCAGAAATTCCGACAGCAACTACCAGATAATTCCCGATCCAAAGGGGGTGATGGTAAACTGTTTCTACAATTAAAAATAAAGCACCAACAGAACGTGAGCGTATGCTCACCAGAAGTCACAAACTAGAACGTTCAGAGAAGCATGATTCATAACCGCCTCAGATTGGACACTACTCAAATACCCATCAACAGAATAACCAATAAATAAGCTGGTATATTCAGACAGTGAATACCGTAAGGCAACGAGAATACATAATCCACCACTACACACAGCAGTGAGCATGAAGCCAGATGCAAAAGAATGTATGTTGTATGGTTCTATTTATATAAAGGACAAAAACAGACAAAACTAATCAACACTGTTAGCTACCAGGACAGGGATTTCTGTTGGGGGTGGGTAGTGACCAGAAGTGGGGGAGGTTTAGACAAAAGGGGGTTTCCTGGGGGGATGCTAACATGTACTGTAATCCTAATTTTTAAGAAAACATTAAATAAAGGACCTATTTGGAAAAAATACTGCTGGATATGCTCTATAGGCATCCTTCAAGTTCAAGTTCCTTTATCGGGTTGGTGAAATAAATATGTACATTCTGAAACGCAAAGCAGTAACAGTTTTTGCATGGTTCCCACAAAGGCAATGACCCCAGACGCTATGAAAGGTGTTTACGAGTCGCCACTTTGCAGAGGGAAAATCTCTCATGTTTTCTGAGGATTTGAGGTCTTTCATTTACTCCGGACATTCTGGATGGGTAGCTTTAAAGGAAGCGTCTTCCTGACTCAGCCTCAGGGAGAGTCACAGTGGAAGCCCCGCAGTCTCACCTACTTGTTTGAACCAGCCTCTAACTGCTGACCCTCTCACTATGGCATGCTTGACTGACAGTCACTTCTCGTCTCTCGTGGAAATCCCTGAATGTTTCTGGGACAAAGCTGAGGAGCAGTCATAGCCCCACCTCACCTTCTCCTGCCCGGGTCTCTTGACCTTATTCTTCTCTTCATTCAGAGCTTTTGCCTGGATTTCTGACAGAATGATTGGAGTGACCTAGCTCTGAACCTAATATCAAGATACTTACCAAATTTTCTCTCAAATTGTTCCTTCAGCTTGTTTCCACCATACTGGAACCCCTATGATCTCAGAAAATAAGAACTGCACTGCATGGAGGGGGGGTGGCGCCTGGGTGGCTCGGTCGGTTAAGTGTCTGATGCTTGATCTCAGCTCAGGTCATGATCTCATGGTTTGTGTGTTTGAGCCCTGCACTGGGCTCTGTGCTGACAGTGCGAAGCCTGTTTGGGATTCTGTATCTTCCTTTCTCTGGCCTTCCACCCCCACCCCCAACCTTCTCTCTCTCTGTCTCTAAATGAATGAATGAATGAACACTAAAAAAAAAACAAAAACTGCACTGGCTGAGTCACATGCTGCCTGGGACTTGACTTGAGGGGTGGCCTCCTCCCTGGGTCTTGATTCTGTCTCTCCTGATCCCTCATTTCTTGTACTCTTTATATTTGCTCTCCTTCCCATTTTCCGAGGTGCGTCTTCTCATGTCCTGCTTGGGGCCGACTGTGACACTACAGGGTTAAAAATGTCCCCTCTCTCTTTCCCCTGCGTGCCTGCTAAATGCCACTTGGAACCGGAAAGAAAACAATCCACACTCAGCTAAGCTGCACCTACCTATCAATCATCAAAAACAAAGCCGCTAAGGGGCACCTGGGTGGTGCAGTTGGTTAAGCATCTGACTCTTGATCTCAGCTCAGGTAATGGTCTCACAGTTCGTGAGTTCAAGCCCCACATCGGGCTCTGTGCTGATACTGCACAGTCTGCTTGGGATTCTGTCTCTACTTCTCTCTTCCCCTCCCTTACTTGTGCTTTCTCTCTCTCCTTCTCAAAATAAATAAACTTAAAAAAAAAAAAATAAAAAATAAAGCCTATAAATAGGTTCCTTCCAGTTTTTGGTAATTTCCTCAGGAAACATAATTATTTTCAAATTGATCTGCCTTTGTTTTTTATTTCATTCTATAAATTGGTATGTAGAAATTCAGCTACCTCAAGAAAGGGAGGAAGCAAATAAATCAATCGTGTTCCTTTTTGTCCTGAAGAACCCAGTCCTCTATTCATAAAATTCTCATTAAAATATAGATAAACAGCTATAAAAATAACACACTGCACGTATCTTTGTGAAATAAACAGTGAAATCTGCTTATCAGAGATACTTCAAGTGAAGGGGTTTAAATGGCTTTCCAAGATATTCTATTGGAATTAGCCTGGAGAAAGAAAAAGAGTATTAGGAAATCAAAAGCAAAGGGGTTACGCTCATCTTTGTTAAGGAGTTGAACGAGTCGAAACTACAATTATCTCCAAAGTAATGCAACGGTGAAGGATTCCAGAACTTGACAACTGAAAACGTAGGGCTCAATTATATTATTATTGCTATACACACTTGTCTTTGTCAATTCTTACAAACAAAACCAATCCAAGCGTGTTGGCACAGATAGAGCGTTCTCAATGTTTAATTCCTGGACCAGTAACATCAGCATCATCCAGCAAATTGTTAGAAATAAAAATTCTTGGAACCACCTCGGACCCACAGAATCAAAGCTCTAGGGGTAATGTCCAACAATCTAGATTTTGACAAGCTTTCTAGGTAATTCTGATGCATACTCAAGTTTGACTTGAATTCATTTTCCCCTAACACACAGAAACACCAGGTACCCCTACTTTTGTGTGAAGTCATACTGGTATATCTCCTCCTTGCCCCATTAGCCCTACCTGGGTATGAGATGTCATTCTCTGCCTCTCTTAACTAGGACCATGACAGAAATTGCTAACAGTTCCTCAGGATCCATTCCTTCCTTATCCCTCTTACTATTACAGTCATCGCCCACCCCATTCCACAACAACTTTTAACCAGCCAAAGGGCTTTCCAACAAGAACTTACATATCTAATCCTCTCTTACCTCTAGATAGGACTAGGCAGATAATTAGTTTGGATCAAGAACACATGGATGGAAGTGATGCAGTCAACTTCCAGATTCTATCTTTTTAAAAAATCCCCAACTACCTGGTTGCCCTCCTCTTTCTCTTGCCCACCCCCATCCCCAATCAGAATGCTAATATGGGGGCGCCTGGGTGGCGCAGTCGGTTAAGCGTCCGACTTCAACCAGGTCACGATCTTGCGGTCCGTGAGTTCGAGCCCCGCGTCAGGCTCTGGGCTGATGGCTCGGAGCCTGTTTCTGATTCCGTGTCTCCCTCTCTCTCTGCCCCTCCCCCGTTCGTCTCTGTCTCTCTCTGTCCCAAAAATAAATAAAAACGTTGAAAAAAAAATTAAAAAAAAAAAAGCAGAATGCTAATATGGTTCTTTGGCTCTGAGGGTGAGGACCACATTGCTCTGGTGAAGCAACAAGGTACCCAACACCTGGGTCCTTGAATGCTTCCGGATCAGAGCTGCCTCAAGAGCCTTAACTGCCTTCTTTTGGACTATTGTGTGAGAGAGAAATAAATACACTGTGATTTTATTTGAACTGCTGTATTTCTCTCTGTTACAACCTAGTCTGCACTTCCTCAGTGGGTAGGGCTTCCTTCCCAGAGCTTTAATCTTATTTCCTTTCCTAAGGCTGAGACTTCATGCACTCAATCCCATAAATCCACCTTCCACATATATATTCCCACCCAAGACAGCTGACACTTTACACAAAGGACTTCTTCCTCTAGTAATGACGGGCTTGGTAATTTGGACCAACTTGCCCACTGAGGACCTCTACAAAAGCCAGACATGTCCATATAATTTTTTAAAAGTCTACTTAAAGTCACCAAAGAGGTAACAATAACAAGGCAGTTTAATAACTAAGTTAATGGAGAAGGGGGAAATCCAAAGTAGTATTTTTGGGCTTGCTTTTTCCCTGAGCATTTGCCAATTCTAGGAGAGGTGACTGAGAGGATGAGAAAGATTTCTGACAGCCTTGGGGGCACCTGGGTGGCTCATTCGGTTAAGCATCCAACTTTAGCTCAGAGTTCAGCTCATAGCTCGTGAGTTTGAGCCCCGTGTCGGACTCTATGCTGACAGCTCAGAGCCTGGAGCCTGCTTCAGATTCTGTCTGTCTCTCTCTCTCTGCCCCTTCCCTGCTGGCACTCTCTCTTTCTCAGATATAAATAAACATTAAAAAAAAATTTTTTTTAAACATTTCTGATAGCCTTGAATGGACTAAGAAAATTTTAAAAAGTGAGAGAGCCCATCAAGTATGGGAGAGAGGTGCTGGTAACTCCTACACTTGAGACTGGGACGCTGAAGGCTGCATTCCAAGCATAGGATGAAATGGAAGTACAATAATCCTTGTTAAAGGGTGCCTCTGTGGCTCAGTCGGTTAAACCTCAACTTCGGCTCAGGGCATGATTTCATGGTACGTGAGTTCAAGCCCCCCATTGGACTCTCTGCCGTCAGTGCAAGCCTGCTTCAGATCCTCTCTCCCCCTCTCTCTGCCCCTCCTCCTCCTCTCTCTCTCAAAAATAAACATTAAAAAAAAAAAAGAAGAATCCTCATTAGTGATGCAATCTAGCTTTGAATCACCATAATCACTGAAATTGGATTAAGGTAATCCTGGATTATGAGCATTCCTAGGTTCCCTCTTGGAGCAAATGGAATTCCTCTCCAGAGAAAGATTATATTATATAAAAACCTCACATTACTTCTACGATTTTTTCAAATAACAATGTCTGGCACATGATAAAAAAAAATAACCAGGTATTATGGTGACAGATGGTGGCTACACTTGTGGGGAGCATAACATAACATATAGTATATTGAATATATAGTATATTGAATATAGTATATTGAACATATAGTAATATCGTACGCCTAAAACTAATGTAACGTGTGTGAACTATGTAAAGAAAGAAAAAAAACCCAGGTACTTAAAGAGACAAGACTATATGACCGATAACAACAAAATGAGGAGAGAAAGAAACAACAGAAACAAACCTGGAGGGTTCTGAATATTGCAGCTACTGCACATAAGCTTAAAAATAACTATGCTCACAAGGTTAACAGAGACCAGAGGCAGGCTGAATTTCAAGAGGGGATCTGAAAATATAAAAAAGGACACAGCAGAGTCTGTTTCTTTTTTCCTAGAATTTCTAGAATTCTAGAGTTTCCAAAAAGAATTCGGGATGTCCAAGGATTAGGAAACTGTGGGCTGACTCCTGATCATGGAGAGAGATTTTGAGGTCATCCCCACCGAAATCCCAGGAGATGGGTTCTCCTCAAGAAAGACGAGTAGAGACAAGGAATGTCGGGTCACCAATAACAATCATTGCCCACCAGAAAGCTTTATAATGACAGTGACAGAGAGTGGATAGCTAATAAAATTAAATAAGGGGGCATGCAAACTTTCAGGAAGTTTCCAAATTAAACTCATCCCTAGTAAAGAACTTCAATGACCTAGATTTTCCTCTCTACTTAGCCATGTTTTTTTTTCCTACACAGCCCCTGCTTTTTGTTTTCTCAGTTTTTTGGTCCCTGGAACTGCCAGACCCCGTCTGCTCTCAACTGCTGTGCACTCAAAACCTAAGCTCCCGCAACTTTCCCACTGAGTCATCCAGTGGAAGGAACTTCTGACTCCGCAAATGGGTTGATGGAACAAGCCCCTGGGCACTCTCTCCCACCCCAGGCCCAAAGATCTGAGGTTATTTCCTCACCTCTGGAAAGAGCAGAACACATTTCTACTCCTTCCTCCTCCTCTCCTTTCTCCCACTGCTTCTCTCCACCGCCCCACACCCACCAAGGGACACAAGGACTGAAGGGGCGCAGAGAGCTTTCCAAGGCTTCTGTGAGGCCTCTAACATTTAGGCTTATGGAGAGGATCTCCTCCCATCTCCTGGGGGAAGGAAAACCCCATAGGGCTGTGCTTGAGAGGGAAGGGGACTGGGTCCCCCAGGCCACAAGTTGGGGACATAACAGAAGCTCCTCAGCATGATGTGGGTATTTAACTTTAAAAACGACCCAGGTGGTATTGTAAATGTATATTTCTTCCAAAAATATCTATATAGAGGTGAATACAGAGCTAAAGTTTAAAGGGCTTCTTCACTCTCCCCACCCCCAACTCATTCCTACTCCTCAGGGGTATTTTGTTTCTAAGATTAAAAAAAAAACAAGCCCTCTCCCATATGTATGTGCATACACGTGTTTATCTCCATCGATACCTCGAAGCTACCATATCTGACGGGTGTCAAACGTGCGTTTACTTATTTCTTTCCAGAAGTTCCAGCTACTGCACTATTAGGCTACAACAGAAAACCACTTTTAGTTCTATTGCCATACAACAAACCACCGCGAAACTTAGCGACTTCAAAGCAACGACAGACTCACCATTTTAGCTAGTTCCCGGTAGCTCGGCTGTGCGGGGCCAGACGATACATCCCCGTGGGCAGCTGGTGGGTGACCTGAAGTTCTCCTTCACATTTGGCCGGTTTGCGGGCTAGCAGGTGCAAGGGCCCTCAGCCGCACCAGCTTGTCCCAGCTCCACGCGGTCTCACGTCCTCCAGCAGGCTAGCCCAGGCTTCATCACAGGGCGATCTCAGAGTTCCCAGCGGCAAAAAGTGCCAAACTGCCTAACGAGGGCTCTGGGCTTCCTTCCACGCACATCGTGTTTGCTAACGCCCCATTGGCCAAAGCAAGTCACACGACCAAACCCAGATTCTGGAGTGGAGAAACGGACTCACTGCTTGCTGGGAGGAGCAAAATTACATTGCGAAGGAGTGTATGGACCCGGAGGGAGGGACTTTGCAGCCTATTCAAGCCACCAGACTCCCTGAGGGCACGTGGAGGGTACCTGGGAATTCCTCGAGAGGTCTCTCCTGGAAGCTGGATCATCTGGTCAGAAGCGCAAGCAGCTCCAATGTCGAGGGGAAAAGCACACCCTTCTTCAGATCCTTTGTGCTCTGGAAAATGTCTTTCCTCAAGTGCCAGACTCAGGAGAGACAGGAGTTCTGGGTCTGAGAGGTGGTGGATCCTGGGACCTGGTCTGGGGCCGTTATGACGGAACGAAGGGGCTAAGAGCTGTATGTTTATGAATTTAAGTAAGGGGCACTTAACAACCAGGGAGTGGATTATCCTCTCTGCAAAGCCCAGGGAGGCAGCCTCTGTCAGGTGAGTTAATTTCAGGGCTTAAGTGATTAACTGGGAAAAGAAAATGTGACCATTTTCACACCAGGTTTGTGCAGTTTATACTAATTATACATATTTTAGTTGACTTTTCATCATTAAAACTTGTCCTAAGGGCACCTGGGTGGCTCAGTCGGTTGAGCATCTGACATCAGCTCAAGTCGTGATCTCATGGTTTGTGGGTTCCAGCCCCACATCGGGTTCACTGCTGTCGGCACGGAACGTGCCTGGATCCTTTGCCCCCTCTGTCTCTGACTCTCCCCATCTCTCAAAACACACACACACACACACACACACACACACACACACACTAAAAAAAAAAAAAAAAAACTTGTCCCGATGGGTTTACTTTGAGAAATTTGCCAAGGTGTACACTTATCATTTGTACACATTTCTATGTGTATATTGTAATTACAAGCTTGTATTTTTTAAAAATTGCCCCCAGGTTGAGCATAACAGCGCTAAGGACATTTTTGTGTTTTTGTGAAGATAATATTGCCCTGGGAGCCAGATGACTTGAGTTGTGGCCTTCATGTTGCCACTAACTAGTTCTGGGAGGAGAGAAACCACCAAGCTTCTCGGAGCCAGCGCTGTTCACCTGTAAAGTGAGAGATTATAAATCATACCTGAAACCCATTTAATTTTATGTGATCCACCTCCTTTTATTAAAAACCTACTAGGCCATCAGGACACATCGGAGGATAAGACAGATACGTTTCCTGCCCTAATGGGACTTACAGCTTAGTAAGTACAGAGAAGTACACAAGCAGAAACTGCCTGTGATCCGTATCATCTCCTGAAAGGAGTAGCACAGGGGAATGGGGGGGGGGGAGCCTTGTGGAAATCACGAAAGATGAGTGAGGTGAGTGAGCTAGGTGAGGCACAGGGGAAGAGCACACGGGTAGTGGGAACAGCATGCTATGGGTCCCGAGAAGAGAGATGACAGGATGCATCTAAGGAACGCAAAGACGTTGGGTAGAACCTGAACGCGGGGAGAGTGGGTAAAGGTCTTACAAGACACAGCTGGAGAAGCAGGGGCCTGCAGCTCATTAGATCAGCCTGCACCTGAACCCCTGGCTGACCCGTTCGCCAGCAGAAGTCCCTCACAGGACAGAGTGAACATGTAAACACCACCCAGAGACCTGAAACACCCTCAAAGGACCTCTTTGATACAAAGAGGCCATATGCCTTACTCCCCCCCACCATTAAACCCACAGTAGGAAATAAAGCAAGATTTTGAACCCCATGGCAAGCTACTGCTTGCATGTGTAAGGCCTGATGCATTATCAACAGTTACTTGAGTCAATGGGTGAAATAAAAATGGTAATCCAAAAAATAATGAGAAACCTGCCCATATCTCCCCTGCTCATAGATGTTGTATCTCCACAATTTTCCTGCATATAACATTCATCTAGGGTCAGCTGACATTTATTAAGTCGCTCATTTGCTAAAAACCACTGGGACAGGAAGGAACTAACGAGTGGTGAGAGTCTGATCCAACAAGCAGTTTATTACCAACCTGCCACTTCCTTCTCAGGCCATAAATACGCCTGAGTATTTATTATCTGTACCTTTAAATCTCTCTTTTCTTGACCTCAATTATTTTTCAGATCACTGACAAGCTTTGAAAGAGGCATCTACATGACTGCCCCCACCCACAAGCTGTTACTGCATTCTAATTGCAAGACTAAAAATGTAAATAGAGGGGCGCCGGGGTGGCTCAGTCAGTTAAACATCTAACTCTTGATTTTGGCTCAGGCCCACATCCGGGCTCTGAGCTGACAGTGCAGAACCTGCTTGAGATTCTCACTCTCTCTCTCTGTCTTTCTCAAAAATAAGTAATAAATTAAAAAAAAAAACTTTAAAAAATGTACATAGATAATGCAATATTTACAATGTGCCAGGAGCTGTTCTAGCTTATTACATAATTAACTCATTGAACCCTCATGACTGGCCTATAAAACAAGTATGAAGCATATTAGTGCCCACTTCATGGGCTTGTCAGGAGGATTAACGATCGCTCCTGTTAATGGTTAACAGTCTCCGTGTGCAGACTGAGGCATGGAGAAGATAGGTGTCTTAGGTCACGCAGCTGGTCAGCTTCAAGGCGATGGTTTAAACCCAAGTAGTCTTGTTCCTCGAATCCATGCCCTTAGCCATTTTCCTATTGTGTTTCTCAGTAACACCACCTGCCAAGTGTTCTGCGGAGCTCCAAAGAGTCCTCTAAGAAGGCCATGCCTAGGCTCCAGGAAAAGAGTCAGGGGGTATTATGAAGGGAAGGCAGACTTAAGTGCGGCCATGACAGCCATGAAAATGCCCTGCTCGCTCCCTGCTGCTAAGGGAGGGGTGGAGGGTGGCAGACTGATGGCTCCAGCTGCAGCACTGTGAATCCCATACCACATTCACCATAAGTCGTACCTCCCAGCCAAAGACTGAGTGCAGTAGGGATACCAGGACGGGCCTATTCCTGCAAGATGCAGACTGCCTGACAGTCAACATTGGCTCGGGGACTCCCGTTGGCTTTGCCGAACTTCCAGAGAATTGTACTGCTGGCTAACAGTCTTCCACCTAGCCTGCCTGCCTTCCTTCCCCATCTCCTGCACAGGGTTCACACCTGCAATATAATTGGATGACTCTCCCAGCCTCTTCCGGCTCCTTCTCCCCTTTTCTTCTCAGACCTTTCCCCATCTTGGTGTTTACCTCTTGGAGAATCCAAACGAACACAAAGCTCCTGAAGGATGAGCACACTTCTGCCATGTCCCTGAAACTGCCCTTACAAACATCAGTAATCTAGTCACCAAGATCCAGTAGTCTTTTCTCAGGCCTTGGTCACCACCTCTGGCACAACGGCTCATCCGAAATCTTGGCTCCTTTGTTTCCTTCAAGGTAGATGTTGTGGACTGAATATTTGTGCCTTCCCCAAATCCCTAGGCTGAAGCCCTAATTCCTGATGATATCTGGAGATAAGGCCTCAAAGGAATCAAAGCTAAGTGAGGTAAAAGGGTGGGGCCAGGCTCCAATAGGATTAGTGTCCTTATAAGAGGAGACACCAGAGAGCCCGATCCCACTCCACTGTGCTCACGCAGCCAAGAAGAAAAGGCCAAGTGAAGACCCGGGGAGAAGCAGCCATCTGCAAGCCAGGAAGAGGGCTCTCACTAGAAACCAAATTCGCTGACTCCTTGGTCATGACTTCTAGCCTCTACAACTGTGAGAAAATTAATTTCCGTTTTTTCAGCCAACCACTCTGTGGTATTTTATTATAGCAGCTCTAAGTGACTGATATGGTGGGAAAACCTAGTCCTCCAGTAGGTGAGAGGAGAAGGCTTTCCTTTCTCCCAGGGTCAGAAGTCTGAAATGAATCTTCGGGACTAAAGCCTGCCATGTTGGCAGGGATGGTTCCTTCTAGAGGCTCTAAGGGAGAATTTGGCAAAAATAAAAGAGGATGATGTGATGGAGGCCTGGGGGTGCCACTTGAGGTCAGACACGAACGAGGAGGAACCACACGTGCAGAGAGCTGAGGGCAGGGTGAGAGCAAGAGCCCGGAGGAGGAAACAGCTTCATGTATTGGTTTCCTGTTGCTGCTGTAATAAATTACCACAAACATAGTGGCTTAAAAGACTACTGATTTACTATCGTACAGATGGAATTGCTTATTCTTTTTTTTCATTCTTTAACGCCTTCTTGTAACTTCCTTCCAGAATATAAACTTCCTGAAGGCAAGGGTCTGGTCGGTCTTACTCCCAGCTGTATCCTCAGAGACTAAAGCACCGAGATCAAGTATTTGTTGGATAATTCTCTAACTGGATGCAAAAAAATTAGGGAGTCAACTGAGGTACATCTACTTGATGTAATATAAAAATTAAATGATGAGAATGTTTACGACATCATGTTAAAAGGATGGAAAGCATGGTACAAAATTATGTATACTCACAAGATGTAAAACAAATGTATGAAAAAAGGTGACCGAAAGAAAATACCTCTAAATGTTAATAGTGTTTGTTTCAGGTTGCTAGAAATATGGATAGGATTTGTTCCCCCTTTTGTTTTTATTTTCTGCATTTCCAGATTTTTCTGTAGCAGCATGTATTATTACTTTTCAAATATCTGGGGTTCTGGGTTAGATATAATCTACCAGGTCATACCGGGTAGTGGCTGCCTCCTTCCTGAGTGTCTCCTGATTCCCCTCCCCTTGATCCCTACCCAGGAGCAATCTGGTCAAGCTCTAGGACATCCTCTGTGCCTGTCTGGCAGTAGGCTACTTGTTTCAGCTTCTGATATAGTTATTTGGGAACTTGTCACATCTCCCCTCTGTCTCTCCTTCCCAAAGGCAGAAGCCTGCCTTACTCGTTTCTGTATTCCCTGCAGTATTTCTTTGGCCCTTGGGCTGTACTTCAAACATACTGCCCGTCACCATAACCTTTTATCTTTCCTTTTTCTCTTCTCCCTGATCTTGCTCTCCCATAATCTGTAGAGTCTAGCAGTCTAGTCTAAATGTAACCACGCCTTGCTCAGAGCCTCCAACGGCTCCCCATCTTCCTCAGAGGAAAAAGACAAAGGCCCTTAACAATTGATCACTTGCTTCCTCCACTCCAGCCACCCTGCCCCCCTCCCCTCTCCCCACACCTGAAACACTCTTCCCCCTCTTTCCAGAGATCCCCCTGATAGCTCCCTCGCTTACCTCAGGCCTCTGCCCTTCTAGAGAGGTCTTCTGTGCCCACCTCCATAAAAAGGCAACTATTCCTGCCCACAACTCTGCACCCCTCCTACACACATTCACTTTATGTTTCTCCATAGCGCTTATGACCTTCAGACATACTATTTATTGTACGGTCCTCCTCAATCTAAGCACCATGAGTGACAGCAGAAACCATCTACACCACTGCTTCCCCAGGGCCTGAAACAGTGCCTACTCTACAGCATCCCCTCGATACATATTTTTTGAATGAGTGAATTACTGAGTACACTGAATGAGAATGGATGAATGGATGAATGGATGAATGGGGAGTTGCGTAGGAGGCAGGAAGGAAAGGGATGGCCCAGGAGTGGTTAGTTTCACCAAGGAAGGGCGTCTCCTGCCCTGTAACTGCAGGGACAGTCCAGAGACAAGAAACAAGAAATAGAATTAGGCTTACAGATTGAAAGGGATGGAATCAAAAGGGCTATAAAGCCAGGCTTGACCTCAAAAGAACACAGTGAGAAGATATGAAGCCAGGGAGGAGAGGGCAGGAGGATTTAGGGACTTAGGGGTAGAGAAAGTGTTTGCTACGGCACATTTCCCAAAGGCAGTCTCTGCAGCATGCATAGCAATCGGGGAGAGTGTTTGATATAAAATATTAAAGGGAAAGATAAAGTAGACGTCACTGCTAATTAAAAGGCATTAAACATGCTTTCAGAAATCATCTTGTGAAAGGAGCTTGTGGGAAAGGAGGGGGGATCTGACATTTACAAAGATGCCCCTCATAGCTCATTATTATGGTCTGAATGCTGTGTGCTCCCAAAAGATCCTATGTTGACATACTAAATAAAGCCCAATGTGATGGTATTAGGAGGTAGGGCCTTTGGGAGGCGCTTGGGTCCTGAGGGTAGAGCCCTCGTGAATGGGATTTGTGTTCTTATAAAAGACACCCCCACAGAGCCCCTTCCCCTTCCAGCACCTGAGGACAGAGCAAAAAAATCAGAGGTCTATAAACCTGGAAGCTGGCTCTCACCAGGCACCAAATCTGTCACTGCCTCAATCACGGACTTGCAATGTTTAGAACTATGAGAAATAAATTTATGTTGTGTTAAGCCACTCAGTCTGTGGTATTTTGTTATAGCGGCCCAAATAGACAAAGACACTAATCAGCCCTCATCAAGGCTGTGGGTCTTTGCTATTGTTCCTTCACTGTGAATGAGAGCGATGCTTACCAAAAGCATTCTGAAGAGACCCTGTGCTTTCTTTCTGAACTGAGAGCTATCTTTGCATGCAAATATTGTTTGCACTGGGCAAAAATTCTCTCTCTTGCCTTTCTCAACGTGGATGTATTCATGGCAGTCTTCAGAGACACAATGGTAAATAGAAAGAGAAACAATATACCAACTGATGACAAAAGAGAACAATTACATAGAACTATATACTTTTGATAGGAGGAAAAAAAGTTTTAAATCAACTTAGCATTGGAAGCACCTAAAACACTTTAGAGATTACATAAAAGTGACAGTATTTTCTAAACAAAACTATGGGGGCCCGAAGGTAAAATACAAGATTCGTTCTTAATAAGAAAAATATTTTAATGACATGCATGTAATATAATAACAATAATAAGAAAAATATTTTAATGACATGCATGTAATATAATAACAATAATAATTAAAGTTTATCTCAAAATAGCTCTGTGAATAAGGCAGATCAGAAATCTCAGATCAGGGGACCAAGGCTGAATAAGCTGAGTCAGTTAGCGAGGGGTGGTGCCTGGTTCTCAAATCCCAAGCCCCCAACTCCAGTGAGTAGGGGGGAAGGGGAAAGGGGGGAGGGGACCAATAACGGCTCAGTGTCATCTTGTCTCTGATTGGCCAAAAGAGGGAATGATGTTTCATTACAGAAAATAAATTGTTCTTTGTAGAGTAAGTGGATCCAAGGGAAGGGATTCCTAAGACTTCCAGAATGGCCTTAACAGAGGGTCTACATATGGCTTCCTTAAAAATGAATTCACTGCACAATTGCAAAGATGCTATAGCAGCCACAGAACCAAGCTGGGGGGTGGGGGGGCAGACAACTCATCATAAGTGCAAGCGCTTTTACCCTTGCTCTCTCCAGCCCCGCAGCCACACCCACATACTGATTTCCATTCTGCTCTCTGAGGACCCTGGGAACAAACAAGCTTGCCTCCTCTAGAACAAATCACTTCCCCATGTACAAGTAGCTGGTGAATTTCATGACCTCTAAGGTCCCTTCCAGCATCAAAATGCTTTTACTGCCCAGAAAGGGTTGGGCTTTTCTTTCTTTCTTTCTTTCTTTTTTTTTTTTTTAATACCACTTAACTTATTTGTACCTCGACCTCTCTACCGCACCTCCCTGTGCTGGCCCTCTTTCCCTGCCCTGAGCCTGGCTGAAATGCTTTTAAATGCTTTTTCCCTCCTCTCCAAACACCCACACTTTACCCTTCCTTCCAGAGCAGCTCAACTGTCTCCTCTCATCTGTACCAACTGCTCTGCTAGCCTACGAGATATCTCCTTCTTCCAACAAAATTCTGTGCATTTTCTCTCTGACTCTCTAGAGCACATGGTTGGTTTTGTGCCTTCACGTGACCTGCTCTGCCCCAGCGCCCCACAGCTTGCCAGACTCCTGCTACATGCACAGGTACCCCAAGAGGTAGTGAAGAACCATGCCTCTCCCATTCACTGCCATGGCTTAGCACCAAGCAGAGGGCTAGCTCATAGTGCTCATGAAATATTGGACAGTCATAAAATATTGCTCAGTGATTGCAGACACCTAACTTCTCACTTCCTGCTCCCTTGAGAGCCCTGTGAGTACAAGTCTTCTGGTCTGGAAAGCTCACACATAGAATTCCCTGATGCCATGAACCGACCCAATATTCACAGCTAGATCTCATTATTATTACAAGCTGGTCTGACACAGCCAGGCCATTTGGTTTTCTTGTTGGACAGAAACACTCTTAAAGAATAACAACCTCAGACAAGATACTATAGTCTGAATGTGTCCTCTTAAAATTCTTATGCTGAAACCTCATTTCCATTAGGTTTGGTATGGTTCCCATCAGGTGATGGTATTTAGAGGTGGGGCCTTTGGGAGGTGATTAGGTCAGATGGGCAGAGTCCTCATGAATGGGATTTGTGTTCATATAAAAGAGGCCCCAGGGAGTTTTTCCCTTGTTCCTTCTGCCACCTGAAGACAGAGCCCAAAGACAGAGGTGTATGAGCCAGGATGCAGATTCTCACCAGACATCACGTCCGCCCGATCTTGTTCTTCCCAGACCCTAGAATTTCTGTTGTTTATAAGCCACACTGCCTATGGCTGCTGTAGCAGCCCAAACTAAGCAATACACAGGTTACTGGGACACCATGATAAAATGAAACAAAGCCACTTCATAATTTTGTCTAAGCATAAAAGTAAGGTCACTGTGCCACGACCGAACACTCCATCGTAGAATTGCCCCCACTTTGACAGCATCCAACTTAGAGCAGAACCCTGCTTGCTTAGACCATCTCCCAAATCATCTAACCAAAGCCTAGACCCTGGAGGTTCTTTCTACCATTTTCTTACTAAGACACCTTGCTGTAATAGGGGATAACTTATTTAACCACCTGTGTGTTCCTGGTGGTCTTTGGCTGAAATGCACTGACAGTTGTAGGCTGTCATTTCACATTCACGGATACCCACAAGCAAGTTAGGATACCCACAAGCTAGTCCCAATTTACACAGAGGGAAAGCGAAGCTGAAAGACGTCAGGTGATTTAAGAGCTCATACAAGGAGACTTCCAGGCCTCATACTGTTCACTTAACCTAAGAATCAGTCCAGGCCCTTTTTACAACACCCACATATCTTCAGCCACAGAAAATCTTTGCTTTCTTTACCTTAGAGGTGAGGTCAAACAGCAGCAACACAATCCCTCCCGCCAGGAACATTTCTCAGTCTTGAAAGGCCTTTGAAAGGAAGCTGAACTCTGCACTGAACATGTACATTCCAGCCTGGGTGGTAAGTAAACAGATGTCCATTATACCTTATACCGTGTTCCTCTTTGTGTGTGTACAAACATTTTAACAAAAATACCGTGAACTGGAAACAAAGACCCAGAAAGACACAGGTGTTACCTAGGTAGCCAGATGTCTCAGGCCTTGCAGCAAGCACGACTGGGTCTAGAGGGAGACACCCATCTCAGGCACAGAATTTAAACGGCATCAAAAATCTCATTAATCAAGATAAGTAATGAAGGCAATGTCTTAAAAAATCAAATCAGCAAACTCCCACCCGTGCCTGGTCTTATTATAAAGTTTTATCGTTAAGTTTGAATAAGCATGTGTCTACTGGAAAACCAAAGTCCAGCGTCAGCAATACCAACTGGCCTAACAGCGTCCATCTCTGGTAGCCTCTACCCCTACCCCAAAGAAACAACGCTCCAAAGGAGGGAGGAGGAAAGGGAGATCAGTTCGCCACATGCTGTGAGGGGTCTCCGTGACCCCGGAAAGGAGGTGAGAAAGAAGCTTGCAGAGGTCCTGGCTCCCTAGCCGCTCTCTGCCCCGACGCCCCTGTCCCCACCCTTCGGGTTCTGTGCTGCCGCTTTAAATTCCGGAGGCTTGGCGGCGCGCCGCTGGCCGTTGCCCCGGGAGACGGGAGACGCACGCACCGTAGGGAGCTCGACAGCACTGGGACTGGCGGCAGCACCTGCCACTGCGCTAGCGGCGACCCTGCTTCCCCCCAGCCATGGCCAACCCGCACCCGCGTCGCGGCTCCAGAAAGCCGGAGAAGGAGGAGGTCCCGGAGGAAGAAGAGGAGGAGGAGGAGGAGGAGGAGGAGGAGGAGGAGGAGGAAGAGGAGTTGGTGGAGGAGAAGGAGGGAGAAGCAGTGGAGGGGAAGACAGGGGACGCGGAGGAGAAGACGCTGGAGGTCCAAGGGACGTTCAGCGAAGACTACTTCTGGAAGATGATGGACATCGATGACAGCAGTGACGAAAACTCAAAGGCCTTCCTTCCCCGATTAACCAGCATCACCAGCCCCAGCCTGAGCCCGACCCCCACGCTCAGCGGGACGCTGTGGAGCGAGACACCGATCTTGAGCTCACACTTGAGCTCACAGGAGACTGGGAGCGTCTCCTCCCAGAAAAGTACATCCGCTGCCCGCCCCTTCCTCTACGGCTTCCCTGGCCCTCGGACCGCTGGTCCCGCCACTCCAGAGCCTTGGTCTACCTGAGTGTCTGGTTTCTAAACACATGCACCACCCCCCACACAACCCAGTCTATCTTGGTCCCTTTATTCAAAGGCACTGAAATCTTGGCTGAGCGTTCTGTTGGCTCACGATTTAGGACATCGGTGTAACGCTTGGTGAGACTGGAAACTTGGGTAGTGCTTCACCGAGTGCATTTGTAATACGTCTATGTGCATTCAGGTCATGATGCTGTTCCCTCCCTCCGTCTCTCTCTCCCCACCCCCTCCCCTCTGTCTAGGCCTCTCTCGCACCTCCCTCTCCCTGCGTCTCCCCCTCTGTTCCTGTCTCCCCTTCCCAGTCCCTGTTTCTCTCTTTCTCGGAAACACACACAGGAACATGCCGCTCCTGGAAGAGCGGTCCCTTCAGGGTGTTGTGCTACCAAGACAGTCCCGTAAAAAAAAAAAAAAATTGTGTTTAGGTTCCTATGCTAAAACCACTTCAGTCACTTCCTTAAAAAGAAAGACAGCACTTATTTTGAGTGTTGACATTTCCATCAGGACCATCTTTGTTGAGTAGAAGAAGGTGGGAGGGGGTGTCCCTGGCATTATAGGATGTTTACCAGCATCCCTGGCCTCTAGCCCTGGCTGTGCCGTGAGCCCCCACTCTGATCCGGGACAATCAAAAATGTCTTCAGGGGCGCCTGGGCACCTCAGTCGGTTAAGTGTCTGAATTTGGCTCAGGTCATGACCTTAGGTCATGATCTGAACTCGACTCAGTTCAGTTCAAGCCCCACATAGGGCTCTTTGCTATCAGCGCAGAACCCACTTCCAATCTTCTGTCCCTCCCACCCCCCCCCCCCCCCCCGTCCCCGCTCACTCTCGCTCTCTCGAAAATAAATAACCATTAAAAAGATAAGAAAAAAAAAGTCTTCAGAGTTGCCAAATGTCTCCTGGGGGCAGAAGTTGTCCTTTTGAGAACCACTGATTTAGAAGGAATGGCTAAATTTGTCAACGTTTCATTCAACAGGTTTTCCTAAGATATTCCAGACATTTAGGAAAGACATGTCTGAAGTGGATTTAGATAGGTAAGAAAATGTTTTGTTTTCATATACTTTTTTGAAGCTGATGATGTTTACTTTTACCTCGTGGATAAATATGTCTGGAAGTAGAGTAAAAATAATCCAGGGCACTTACAACCAATTTATTAAAAAAGGATTTTTAAAAGTCTATTACTGTTAGACACTTTGGGGATAGAGACACAGTCCCTGCCCATCTGCAGCTTATTATCTACCTACAGAGAAGGCATGCCCATTTGATATAACATGAAATAATAACACTATACAATAGCAAGTGCTCTGAACGTTTAGGACATAGGTCTCTATTGGCAAAATGAGGCCATGATTAGACACACCTCCTGTGAAGGAAAGTGGAAATTATGGTCTTATTTTTTTCCTCTCTCTTTTTCTTGTTGTTATGGCTATTAGCCGCCAAGCACAGGAAGACACCAGAGAAATACCTTTTGGAACATCTTTATAAATCTTTATAAAGCTGAGTCCACGATCTTGAATTACTGTTCACTTAAGCTTTGCTTTTACAAGCAACTTTTAAAGTCCTAAGCATAAACAGGATTGTTCTGTCCCGCTCTTATGTTTTTATTTATCCTTTTAATTCAACTTAAAAAATAATATATGTACATGGTTAAAATATTAAAGTATACAAAGGTGTAAAATAAAAAAAAAAAATTCCATGCCCTTCTTCACCCCCACACTCCCACCCACCAGGGTTAACATATTGTTAACAGCTTATTTTGTTTCTAATTTTATGTTTATTTATTTTAAAGATTTCATTTTTAAGTAATCTCTACACCCAACATGGGGCTCGAACTCACAACCCCAAGATCAAGAGTTGCGTGCTCTATGGATTGAGCCAATGCCCTTCTACTTCTATCTTTCCTCTCACCCTTTCTTCTCCCAGTTAACAGCAAATTATATATTTTATAAATATATGAATAATGTATATTCATATAAAGTCATATTACTTTGCCAAGTTTTATTGTATTTGTATTATGTTTTATAATCATAATTAACTCAATACAGGTTAATTCTGAAAATTGAAAAACAATCAACAATACTCACAATTTCATGCTAAGAAGCCAATAATGTGATTGGATTCTGCACAAAACCCCAGATTCCTATGTCCATAAAACTTGACTCCTAAAAGGAGAACTTTTCAACTCTCAGTTTTTTCAAAGTTTATTTTTATTTTTGGGACAGAGAGAGACAGAGCATGAACGGGGGAGGGGCACAGAGAGAGGGAGACACAGAATTGGAAACAGGCTCCAGGCTCCGAGCCATCAGCCCAGAGCCTGACGCGGGGCTCGAACTCACGGACCGCGAGATCGTGACCTGGCTGAAGTCGGACGCTTAACCGACTGCGCCACCCAGGCGCCCCCAACTCTCAGTTTTTAATTGTCTTCAGCTTTCCTGATTGGGGTTAAATGGCCACGCTTTCCTGATTCCCGTATTGCTTTCTTTCTTTTATTCCTTTTCTCTTTGCTGGAGAAACTCCACAGGTAATTATTTCATGTAGATCTCATGGGTAGTCAGATTCCTGAGTTCTTGCCTGTCTGGAGATTTCTTCATTTTTACCATCATACTTAATTAATAACATAACCTGGCATCAAAGAATACATTTAAAACCATTTTCCTCAGAGCTCTGACGACATTGCTTTTTTGCCCTCTAGAATCCGGTATTGCCGATCAGTCTGATTCTGAAACACTTCTGATGTTTATTTCCTCCCCTTCATGTGTCTTCTTTAGAACTCCTACTAGATGGCTATTGGCCCTCTTGGATATCAAGATTTTTTTGTATTTATGGTAACATGCAGCCCTTGTACAAAAGTTTTTATTTTCGTATTCATATTTGTAATTTCCAAGAACCCGTTCTCATTCTCTGATCCTTCCTGTTCAAATAGTTATTTTTAAATCTCTTTTAAGGGTACTTTTGTACTAAGGTTCTTTTTTGTTGTTGTTCTTTGAAGTTCTTTTTTCGGGATTAATTCTGTTTATCTTGGTCTTTCTCTTTTATGCTATTGATTGCCCTTAAGTAACTGGCAATCCTTCATTATCAATTTGTATTTATAAATGAATGGCCGGTAGGTAACCAGAATGGAGTCCTTCTGCAGCTGAGTAGCTCTTAACAGGGTGTATCTGGAAGGTTGACTGTGTCCTATGTGGGTGGATGGGGGATGTCAGAGGCGGCAGCTTGTGGAGCGTTGGTAGGAGGCAGGCAACCTGCATACCCCACTATTACTGGAGTTTGGATAAGGACACTTCACTGTGTGGTTGGAGTTCTTCACGCATTTCACTTCTGGGCGGGATGTCCCCTCCTCCTTTCTCATCCAGGCCTATTGGGCAGCTTCTGTGTAACCTCCTATTATGCTCTGCTTCTCTTTCACACCTACAACCTCCTGAGATAGGCTGCCCACTCTTTGTAGGAAGCAGCTTGGGGGGCTTTATCTAGAAATAAAAAGAACAGCTGCCTGGCCAGCTGCTCTGAGGTGACTCCCTGAACTCCTCTGATTGCAGTCTCCAGTCCCCTCCTCTCTGCATTTGGTTGAGTCTGAGCTAGGGACTTCCCAGAAGAATTTTACTTACTTCTTTCTCTTGCTTTGAGCTGCGGTGTTCTCCACCCTGGTTTTCCATCAAACTAAAGCCATTTATTTTCATTCTTTTGGGACTTCAATATTAATTGTCTACCAATGACACCTTTCTTATTTTCCAGGGCTATTTATTTGTTTATTTGTTTGTGTTTGTTATTTCAGTAAGATCTGGGAAAGGAAGGGAAGGAGAATTGGGTGCTCAACTGCCATCTTGACCTGGACTTCCTATTAATATGGGAGCCTCTCTTTACTTGATCAATTTCTTAATTTCTCCTCATAAATCTTCCTAAGATGCTTCTTTTATATTTCAAAGCATTCTCTGGTGAATTTGGTGAGAGTGTGTTTTGAAGGAAATCTATCCTTAAATGTCATAAAAATACAATCAATATTGGCTCACCTTCTATGTTTTATTGCCCTATTACTATTCTGGTTGAAAATGGGGCCAACTATACATGGCAGGTAAATACGGAGAAACACAGGTTTTGAAGCCAAACAGGCCCAGGCCCCATTTGCATCTGGCACAATACCGTTTTTCAGGGGTTCCCTAGAGTCTCAGTTTCCTTGCCTGTAGAGGAGGGCAGATCGATACATGCCTTGATTAGTCTTTGTTAATATCAATGAAATCATGTGAAGAAAGCAACTACTATGAATGTACCACTACACAGTCAGTTCTCAGGAAATGTCCATTGTGTTAGCCTCCGTCATCTCGTCATCTGCCATCCTTCCGCGGAATTTCAGAAACAATCTTTGGTGTCGGTTTAAGGAAGGCAGAGAGACCTAGAGGAGCCATGTAGGTCTGATTTTGTTAACCACTGAACTGGAAAAAAGGCCAAACGTTCAGTGTTGTCTAGGGATCGCTCCTTAATATTCTTTTTTACCCTCGGTCCCTGTAGCTTGTTTGGGAAGTTAGACAAACAGGACTCCCCCAGAGACTTGCACAGGTGGCTTTGGCTGAGTCGTTCTTCGCTTATTACAAGACAGAGTCATTTTGGAACTAAAGCACCCCGCCGATGCAATGTGCCAAGGAACAAAGCACCAAAAAAGGAAGGTGGAGAAAGAACTAAGAAAGGTGAAAAAGTGACAACCCTAAAATTGATTCAATCATTTGAAAAAATGTGATAATTTTAGAAGATCCAGCAAATCATCACAATTTGCTAATCGTGCAAAATAATTGAAATTCAAAGAGGCAAAGGAACTTGAAGCACTGGTTATTATTTACTTGTTACCAGTAACAGTCATTGTAACTAGTAAAAATCAATACATTTCTGCCTTCCTATCATGTCAATGACAACTCAAGTAACTGAACTACTTGCAGAAAGAATAAATAATACAAATTGTTTGATTACAGCACGTTTCACTTCAACTCTTAAAAAAAAAAGTTTGGGTTATTTTTAGGCTACTTAATTGGGTCGCCTGGCTGGTTTAGTACGAGGCACATAGGGCTCTTGAACTCGAGGTTGTGAGCTCGAGCCCCATTTTGGGTGTAGGGATTACTTAAATAAATAAAACTTAAAAATACATAAAAATAAAATGAATAATATGTCTCATTTAAATTCAAGTAAATGTTTTTTTTTTTAATTTTTTTTTTCAACGTTTATTTATTTTTGGGACAGAGAGAGACAGAGCATGAACGGGGGAGGGGCAGAAAGAGAGGGAGACACAGAATCTGAAACAGGCTCCAGGCTCTGAGCCATCAGCCCAGAGTCCGACGCGGGGCTCGAACTCACGGACCGCAAGATCGTGACCTGGCTGAAGTCGGACGCTTAACCGACTGCGCCACCCAGGCGCCCCTCAAGTAAATGTTTAAACACACACACCATCACCACCACCATCAACACACATGCACGGACATAGTGGTCGTAATTTACTCCCTGGAGGGAAAAATATGGTATCGGGAGACTCCGGGACTTAGAAAGGAGTACTTTCCCTATAATGCAAACACACTGTGCCTGACTTATACTGAGAGGCAAGAATGGAGGAAAATATTTCAAAGAAAATAGAAAGCCGGATCTTCTACCTACGTGTGTTACTTGATGGTTAAATGTGCTATATTTGGAAGAATGGCTAACAATTATGTAGGCACACTCACAATTAAGATTTTTGTCTCAACTTCAGGACTATGTATCACAGTTTGTATCCAGGAATTCCAACGTCAGTACAAACAGAAGAAAGCTGGCTTCAAAAATTTTCTGGCAAAAGGCAGCCAAGTGAGTAGTTTGATTTCTTAGCTTTTGCTCAGAGATGGGATTGCACATCGGAAAGAGCATGGCTGCAGGCACTGGGGGAGAGCCAGGTTTGAATCCCAGCCCAACACAAACTGACACGGAGATGAGGGCCTCATGGAGTCCCAGGTTCTTCCCCTGTCAGTAATAATAGTAATACTTTGTCACAGAATTTTTATGAAAAGCAAAATGAGATTAAATATCGAAACCCTTCAGCATTTCGTCTGTAATAAATGCTAATGTTTATGTTCTCATAAAAAAAAATCTGCCATTCTATGTTGATGCGTATCTTCATTTTTTATCAAAGCGGTAACATGCACGCTGTAGTCTAAATGTCAACCATCAAGAGGTAGATAATACAAAAATTAAAATTTTAATTTATCCCAGTATAAGGATTTATGAATAGACTTTCCTGGTAAGTTTTGTATTTGTTTTATGTCACTTATTCATCAGATGTTTACTGAGCACCTGTCATATGCCAAGCACCCATCATAGTCCAAACCCTGTTCTAGGGAAATGGCAATGAAAACAAAAACAAAAACAAAAAAACGAAAACGCCGGTCCTCGTGATCTGGCATGAAAGTGTGGAGGGTGGAGGTGATGGTGAGAGAGATCATAAAAAATAAGGAAAATAAGGAAATATATATAATACACAATTAGGTGATAATATATGTATTATATATACATTATATATATTACATATAATACATTAAGTGCTAAGGAGAAAAAGCAGAGGAAAGGATGGAAAATGTTGGGTGGGAGGGGTAAGTTTACACAGGGTGCTCAGGGAAATCTTTACTGAGAAGCTAAAATATTTGAGCAAAGACCTCAAGGACATGAGACAGTGAGCCAGGATGATCTTAGGGAAAGATTATTCCAGGCACACGGACTAGCAGGTGCCTCCGCCTAGAACAAGGAGGCAGTTGGTGTGGTTGCGGTAAAGTCATCAGGAGGAGAACTGACGGGGGATAAGTTCAAAGGACTAACTGAAGACCAAATCTTTTTCAATGGGAATGAAGTAGAAAGATCCCTGAGGATTTGCACAGAAGAGTGACAAAATCGAACATAAAAAGGGACCAAGTATTAGGAAGATGCTAATAATTCCCAAATTAATCTACACAGCGTAATTCTGATGGGATGTTTCAATGGAATTTGACAAGTTGATTTGTCGCCCTTGCTTCGCAGTGTTAAAAGACAAACTGAGGTATTTTCAGATTGCTAAATTTGAGCAAACATGAATGGAATGGAGCGATGCCAAACTGGAAATAGGTGGGAGGGCTTCCCAGACAACAGTAAGGAGATTTTTACAGAGAAGACACCAGAGCAAAACGAGGAAATTTTTTGATTGGCTATGGCTTAAGGGGTTGTATTACTTGGGAAAGCCTGGTTGGCTGTTTGTGGTTGGCTGTTCCTAACCTTGAGGCATTTACAGAAATTGACTCTGGCTCAGGTTTCAGTTTGCTTTCCTAGGCTACACACGAAGGCATTAGGGCCACCTCATCTGATGGCCGCTTGATTACTTTAACAGCAGGAACCTAGTGTACCTCTCCATTTCTTTCAGACCTTCTTTTATAGTCCCCCCCCCGCCCAATATAGGACTTGTGCAGCTCTTACTATAGTCTTGTATTGATGTAACAATTGGAAACTTTTTTCCTGTTATATTTACTAATTGATTATTGTCAACAAGAAGGAAATTATTGATTTCTATATATTAATCTTGTATCGGACCCCCTTGCTGAAATTTCTTATTCTAATAGTTTCTAGGTTCAAAGTCTAGGAAACAATTATATTTCCTGTAACGCCAACTTTATCTCCTCTCTAATTCTTTTACTTAGCAGTGTATCATGGATATCTTTCCATGTCAGGAAAGATTGATCTAATTCAATGAAACAACTGCATAATATTCCCTTATATACAGTTATTATGGCTTATGTAATAAAACGGATTGCTAGGTATTTCAGAGTTGGTGTGGTTTGATGTTTTGAGCTCGCCCCTATAACAAATAATGCCTTAATAAACATCTGTGTGCGTTAATTTTTTCATACCTATACTGGCATTTCTGTTGGACAACATGCCTAAAACATATTCAAAATTTTTTCAGGTACTCCACATAGGAAAGCACATCACTTTCTGAAGCCCACCTCTTTCTCCAGTAGCAGTCCTTGCCGCCCATGGCTCTGGGAGGAAATGGGCCAGCTCCTCCCCCCCCCTTTACCCCTGCCCCCACTGTAGGTTGATCTCACTGGTTTTCATCATTCCAATTCTATCAGCTTAACTCTCCTAGACGGTTATTCCAAATTGCTGATGTCCGCCTTCCCCATTTCTAATACTGCCCTGGAATCTGTGGAGGGAATAATCCTCCTGGTTGAGTTAACGGTCTTGAATTAGAACCTCTAGCACCCTTCTACCTGAAAAATCTTTTACAAAGTAACAGGTAGAAGGTAGACAACACAGTACTTTTAAAAACCAGAAAATGGAACACCTCGGTGGCTCAGTCGGTTAAGCATCCGACTCTCGATTTCAGCTCACGTCATGATCTCACAGTTCGTGATATCCAGCCCCGCATCAGGCTCTGTGCTGCCAGTGTGGAGGCTGCTTGGGATTCTTTCTCTCTTGCCCTCTGCCCCTCCCCAACTTGTACTCGCACACACACACTCTCTCCCTCAAAATAAATAAATAAGCTGGGAAAAAAAAGCAGAAAACATAAGAGTCTGCACCAATGTTTATAGTCAAGTGAAGTATGCATCTCTATAGTATGCTAGGACTAGAAAGGAACAGGGAAACCTTTTTTGATGTGATAGATCAGTGGTTCCTTCCCTCTGTTCCTTATTGTTGATAAAATGTTGTTTGGAAAGAGCAAAAAAGTAAAAGGTCAAACAAACACAAATAAGGGTACTTACTTTTCCAAAAGGCATATTTTCTTTTGTATTAAACTTCTTTTCTACTTTGTCAGGATTGGTGACAAGTGTATGCTCGTTTTACAGGGAAGAAAGCACCCTCTGTAATTAAGGAACCTGAACATGAAAATCTGGCTTCTAAGTTAAGAGGTAAATAGAGTCCTTCCCTCTGCCGGCAAAGGCAAACCAGCCTTAACTCAGACAGTGCACACCCCCTCTAGAAAAGCCCTCCCCTAAGAATATGCTCAAAAAGGTGGTGAAAAGGTTTCAGGGCATTTAAACTGTGTGTGTGTGTGTGTGTGTGTGTGTGTGTGTGTGTGTGTGTGTGTGTTTGACACGGGGTAGAGGGCTAGGAGAAAATGGAACACACTGTACTAAGGTTTTAAACTTGCTTTCTAAATCGATGCTTTTCTCTGCAGAAAAATGGGTAATTAATCCAGAAGAGCGAAAACTGAATGTCTTATGTGAGTTGGAGGTAAGAAATGGTTATCAGTCCAATAGTACACAGGATTCGTTGTAAATACCACTTATTCAAACGTCGATTCTCTCTCTCTTTTTAAAAATGTAGTTTAAAGAAGACTTCATAACACTGTTTGAGCCAGCTCTGAAAACACTGCCTAGCATTGGGCCACCATCCATTCTGAAATTCAGACAAGAGAGTTCCAATATAGGCATTAACTTCAAGGTGATTTTAATTCATATTATTTTTAAATTTGAAAATGTTTTTTATTAACAAATGATGTCATAAGCCACATGATGATTTGCACAGAGGACAGTGAACATGCTTTTTAAAAAATACACGAAGAGCTCATTTATTTGGAGTAGCACTTAGGGTGGCTGTGTTTGTTTCCGGGGGCTGCTGTATCCAAATACCGCAAACTGGGTGGCTTAGAACCGTAGCAACTTGTTGTCTCGTCGTTCTGACGGCTAGAGGTTCAAAATCAGTATGTCAGCGAGTCCAGCCTGTAGGGGAGCATCCCTCCTTGCCTCTTCCTAGTTCCGGTGTGCCCATCAACCCTTGGCTTTCCTTGGCTTGTGGCTTCTCCATTCCGATCTCTGCGTCAGTTGTCCTGGCGTTCTCTGCATCTGTTTCCAAATGTCCCTCTTCTCCAGGCACACCACTTAAATTAGATTATGTAAATTATGTAGATTACGTAAATTAGTTACAACTTCAACCTATCTTTTCAGGGGACAAAATTCCACACACCAGAGCAGTGGGGGACCGAATGGTGGTGTGATTATTTGCAAACTCGGGTGACCTGGCCATGTGGAGAGAACAGCATGCTCCCCAGATTGGCACCCCCTTATTTCTTCTGGGGTCTGCTAAAGGTGCAGGCTTATCCACTGGAAATAAGAGCCATCAATTGTGTGAGGCTGCGCCCCACAGATGTGTATGCAGGGTCAATGGGAACGCTGTGTGGACACAATAACGTGCTGCTCATTGCCGCTTTGTGCAGCACATTAAACTATGCAAGTCTCACAAGGAGTTGCACACTAAATGTCATGTAGTATCAGTCAACATTTGCTCTTTATATCTGTCCATGTTTCTAAACTTCATGGCCACCCTATAGACTCTTCAGGCTGAAATTCTTTTATTCAAACCTAGCTCCTTTCTCTTTCTGAACCACAGAAGTTTGTAGTCAAGGAAGTGTCTCGAGTTTTCTTCTGCTGACACCCGGAGATGGTCCGAAACATGAGGAAAGCCTTGTAGCCTTTCTTCCAGGGAGTTGTGCCTGCATTGGCACCAAGGCAGGGCTGGCTTCTCCTGGATCTTGGGCAGATCCTTCAGGTCCGCCTAGATGGGGCTTTGACACTGGTGTAGTTCAGGGGCGGCAGTAGCTGGCTCGCCAGCTACACACTCTCCAGGAGCAGATTCCAGCCCCCCTCATGGTCTTTGGAAGAATCTCCACCTTGCTTCCCCCACAGGTGAAGGGGTGAAGGGACCATGGGCTGAGGAGCTCCTTAGCAAGACCCTCATATGGAAGGGTTGTGGATGGCCTGGAATCGCCACACTCTTTTTCTGCCTGCTCCGTCCCTTAGGTGACAAACTACATGTGTCACCGCCATCTCTCTATGGTGGGGCTTTACTCTCCAAGGGTTCTGCTGTCAGCGATGTGCAGTACTTGCCATTGGGTAGTTTCGGTAACCTCAAGATACGGGCCATCACTCTGGTGGTGAATGCCTGGCTGCACAGGCCCCCTCGCCACCCTTTGGCCCCACAGTGGCCATTTTGCTAGTCCCAGAGAATGGCAAATTACAGCTGGCTTGCTGGTGTTCGTGACCTGCGACTCATACATGATGTGGGTTTTTCCTGGAGGCCTGTGCTAAGGCTGCTTGCTTGCCCAAGAACCCCTGCAGTCACAGTCGTGACCTCAGATCATAAACATGGCCATAGTGCACCAACCCTTGAGCCCCTAACTCCCCTGTGTCCTGTTGCTTCTCCGGGTCTCCCCCACCCCTTCTGAATTACCTTCACAGCACAGTCAGGAGAATCCAGAGCCCCAAGCTGGGGCTAACGCGTTATCCTCTGTCTCGTGCCTCTAGTTACACGCCATAGCGCCCCTCCCCCATGAGGAACTCGGCTGTCAATAGTAAAGTCATTTCTGCAACTTTCTTCTTGTGATGAGGAGACATCCTAAGGATCCACAAGCTCCTGATGGGCTCAGCTGTGCTCTGGTGAACAGTGCCAGACAGAGGCCCTCAATACACCGCCTCAGCCTCTTCAGTCCTCACCAGCCCTTGAGTAGAAATAATGTCTCATTACTGGAATGCACAGATCTTGCTAGCTTGGTGCCTTCTGGTAGAGGATCTTAGCCCCCTGAAAGTTCCCCACCAGCTAGTTCTGGGGGCCCCCAGGGATTCCGGCAGGAGTTCTCAGGCAGGTTGGCACACAGCCCACCAGCCCTGCTCTCCTTCTGGACTTTTGCTGGCCCTGCCCAGAGTCCCAGCAGCATCTACTGCTCCCAGGGGCTCTGGGCCCTCTGGTGGGCACTCATTTATTCTTGTTTTCCTCTCTCTGAAGGAAGAAGAGGAGGAGATATCGCCCACGTGTGAATTTTGTGGAGGCGATCTAAAATCATTTCTTTCCAATATGGATGTTTACTATGACGATGATAGCTCTAAACCAATAGAAGATGTGAGTTCTAATGCAGGTTCACTGAGGGAATGGTGTTATTTTTAAACACACGAAGTGTTTCCTCCCCCACACATCAAGTCTTAAAAGAGTTACATGTTAGCTGTTGGGGAAATGCAAATCATAATCACAATGGGATACCATTCCATACCCACTAGGATGGCTACAATTAAAAAGACAGATAATAACAAGTGTTGGCAAGGATGCAGAGAAACTGGTACTCTCATATACTGGAAAGGGGGAATGTAATACGGTGTAGCCACTTTGAGAAACTGTCTGGCAATTCCCCCAAAAGTTAGAGACATAGTTACCTATAGCCCAGCAGTTACACTTCTAGATATATACTCAAGAGAACTGACAACATATACCTACACAAAAACTTAACACACAATGTTCATAGCAGCATGAGTCCTAACAGCCAAAAGTGAAAACAACCCAAACATCCATCAACTGATGAATGGGTAAGTAAATGTGATGTATCCATACAATGGAATATTATTTAACCATAAAAATAAATGAAGGGCTGATACATGCTACAACACAGAAGAACCCTGAAAACATTATGCTAAGCAAAAGAAGCCAATCACAAAGTACCACAATTGTATGATTCCACATATATGAGCTGAACAGAACAGGTAAATGTGTGCAGACAGAATTTAGCTTAGTGGTTTCCAGAGGCTGAGGAGAGAGATGGGGAGGGTTAACGGATAAGAGTTCGTGTTCTAAAAGTTGGCTGCAGTGACGGTTTTGCACAACTCTGTGAATACACTAAAAGCCATTGACTAGTACATTTGAAATGGATGAACTGTATGGTATGTGAACTCTATCTCAATCAAGCTGTTACTAGGAAAAAGCTACCATAGATTGTTATCCAAATTTCATTAGCCATTTTGCCCCCTGTAATTATCTTCCTCTAGGACTAATGAGATGAACATGACCTCTTTGTTTTCCAGGTCTCCTGTTGTAGTTATTTTCAAAATCTGATTGACTACATCTATGAGGAAAAACAAAAAATTCAAAGCTCTAAAGCTGAATTAATCTGTATTGACCCTCATGCAGCCCATGGCAGTGAACTTGATAGACTCAAAGCAAAGGAAAAAGCCCTGCGGAGGTAACATTGAGCCTTTGATATTGAGACTCAGGCCCGCTTAAGCTTTTTGTAAATGAACCTTGTTTTTTCAAAATATTTAATTTTGAAGATGTGTTCTCAGTAATGAAATAAAAATTGGCCAAAGCAAACCTATAAAAATTCCTGGTGGGGGGCGCCTGGGTGACTCGGTTGAGCAATCGACTCTTGATTTCAGCTGAAGCCAGGATCCTAGAGTCATGGGATCGAGCCCCACGCTGGGCTCCAAGCTGAGCCTGGAGCCTGTTTGAGATTCTGTCTCTTTCCTTCTGCCCCTTTCCCCAATTTGAGCTTTCTCTCTAAAATTAAGAAAAAAATTTAATTTGTTAAATAAAAATAAAATAAAATTCCTGGTAGATGTTATTGGGATTCAGAAGCTCCCAGAAACTCTGGAAACTCACCAATTCAAAGTAGAAATTTACCAGGGTGCCTGGGTGGCTCAGTCAGCGAAGTGTCTGACTCTTGATTTGGGCTGGGGTCGTGATCTCACGGTTGTGGGATCGAGCCCTGCATCAGGCTCTGTGCTGAGCATGGAGCCTGCTTAGGATTCTCTTCCTCCCTCCCTCTCTCTGCCCCTCCCCTGCTCGTGCTTTCTCTCTCTCTGAAAATAAATAAACATTTTTTAAAAATAAAAATAAAATAAAGTAGAAATTTACCAATTGTGGGGCGCCTGGGTGGCTCAGTTGGTTAAGCGTCTGACTTCGACTCAGGTCATGATCTCACAGTTCGTGGGTTCGAGCCCCACGTCAGGCTCTGTGCTGACAGCTCAGAGCCTGGAGCCTGTTTCGGATTCTGTGTCTCCCTCTCTCTCTGACCCTCCCCTGTTCATGTTCTGTCTCTGTCTCAAACATTAAAAAAATATTAAAAAAAAAAAAAAAGAAATTTACCAATTGCAAATTCTCAGGGCAATTTGGAATTCCCATATTGGAGAAATTTGTTGAATTTGTTGCCTGAAGAGAGTAGAAACTTATATGTATGGATTAAATGCCTGGATTCACAAGTAATAATAGATAAAAATAATAATGGATAGTATGTAAACAGTTAAAATTTGTACTAAAATTCTGTTTTAAACTTCAAACACATTTTGGATTTATACAGCATATTTTTTAATTTTGTAGAAAACAGGAGCGACAAATGGCCAGACAATTTGCACTAATGACAAATGAACAGACTAATTTATCTGAAGACGGTGAGTTCCTCGATGCTGGTGTTATGGGTCAGTTGTTCATCAGAAAGCTCAGATGTTTGACCGAAAGCTACAATTGGTATTTTAAAAAATATATTTAAAATGTTCATTTCAGTCAATGTAGCAGTTAAAATGGCTCAGAAAGGCTGGTGTTTCAGCTTTCTGGCTTTCGAAGTTTTAAGTCTTCAGTTTACTATTGTTATTGACTGAAACAAATTAGCAACATCTATAGAACACTTTACAGATAGCTGAAAAGAGCTTACTGAATTCATTGTCTCTTGGTTTATTAAGCACACATTCCCTTCTGTTTTCAAGCTGGGATATGGAAAAATCCGTCAAAAATAAATCACAATTGTTTCTTCATACGTGGACCAGTATGGCTATAGTGTGGGTGAAATGGAAAGAGCACTGATTTTTAGAATCAAGTTCTTGATTTATGTACTAGCTTTTCTCCTTATAGGCTGTCCGATTTGGGGCAAAGTATTTAGTCTTTCTGAGCACAGGCTCCTCCTCTACCACTCAGAGCTATTGAAAAGTACTTAGAGGGGCGCCTGGGTGGCTCAGTAGGTTAAGTGGCTGACTCTTGATTCCAGCTCAGGCCATGATCTCATGGTTCTTGAGTTTGAGCCCTGCATCGGGCTCCAACTGACAGTGCAGAGCCTGCTTGGGATTCTCTCTCTCTCTCTTTCTCTCTCTCTGCCCCTTCCATGCACTCTCTCAAAATAAATAAACTGAAAAACAAACAAAAAAAAATTTTTAAAAAAAGATACTTAGGAAAGACGGACATTTGTTTTGGTTTAAACTAAATCCCTGGTACAAAGTTCCTTAATATTCAAGTGTTTCCTACTAAACACAAGGCCAGAAAATTCCACTTAATGAAAATCATCATTCTTTGCTTAACAAGGGAATGTCTTTATTTTTTAACAAAAGAACGCATTCACTTTAATGAAAAGCCTCATTTTTCTGCCATTAAAAGAAGTCTGATGAATCAATACATTTGTAATAAGGTTTGTAATTTCATTTTAAAGAGAGGTTTTGGAAAATTTAAAACAAATATTTGATTCTTTTCCCATTAGAGCCAAAGCACTTAAAAACAATTTCTTACCAACTTTCCGTGGATATTCCAGAAAAAGAGCTATTTGATGACAGACTACTTGATTTCCAACTAGAAAACAGAAACATATCCATTGTTTGTTGTGATGCTAGAATAGCATGTGGAAAGGTAATTATCTTGCCTTTTTTTTTTTTTTTACTTGCTACTCTTTAAAATCAGTTTTACCTGAAGTTGTAAAAGCTGTCATAATGAATATAACAGGTTGGCTACATGACACATTTAACTCTTTGTCAAGAAGAAATGGTACAGATGTGGCTTTTTAACTTCTACTAGACTTTAAAACAATGTTTTTACATGTTTTATGGTAGTCTATTTTGGCTAAAGCCTTTTTATTTTAAAATGTGATTGTTGTACATTAAAAAATGTTTGGAACACTTAAAAACTAAAAAAGAAGGGGAGAAATATCACCAAAACCTCAAGCACTTTCCCAAAATCATTGTTAATATTTCAACATGAACAAACTGGAGAACACCAAAGGAAAAAAAACCTTAAAAGCAGCACAGAAATGAAATTCTGTTTATATTTAAAGGAAAAGAGTTAGAGGGCTGCCTGCGTGGCTCAGTTGGTTAAGCATCCCACTTTGGCTCAAGTCATGATCTCATGGTTCATGGGTTCGAGCCCTATGTCAGGCTTTATGCTGACAGCTCCGAGCCTGGAGCCTGCTTCAGAGTCTGTGTCTCCCTCTCTCTCTGCCCCACCGCTCACACTCTGTCTCCCTCTCTGTCTCAAAAATAATAAAACATTAAAAAAAAAAAATAGAGAAACTGTCAGATAACCTCCCAACAGCAACACTGGAAGTCAGAAGACAGTGGAATGTCTTAAAGAAAATAGTGGTCAATCCAGAAGTTGATAACCAGCTAACATATTTTTCAAGAAAATATGGCCCCCCAAAACACTGTCTGGTAAAGTCAGAGATAATTTGTCACTAGCAGCCCTTCATTAAAGGAAATTCTAAAGAATGTGCTTGGTGTCACTGGAGGGTCTGAGATTCAAGAAGGATGAAAAGAAAGTGGTACATAGTTTTTATGGATAAAACTAAAAGTTGGCTAATAAAACAACAATAATAATAGCTTGTGGCACTTCAAAAAACAGAAAAGAATAAAAATACATTTAAAAATAGTACATGATGGGAAATAGGTTAAATGTAATTATGGTACTATAAAGCCCTTGGTTTGGGAGAAGGGCAAATATTAAAGCTTAACTTCAGACTTTGATAAATCAAGTTTGCTTGCTGAAATTTCTAGAGTAGCCAGAAAAAATAACAGAAGCAGAGAGTATAAGTTCCAAATGCGTAGAGACAGAACAGAAAATAGGATTACATATTTTAATTACCCCCCTCCAAAAGACAAAATTGCATAAAGGAAAAAAAACATAACAGGGAACATATAGAAAATATCAAGGAATGTTAGTAATTATATGTAAATAGACTAAATATTCCAGTTAATAGACAAAGAATGTCAGATTAGTTCTTTTTTTAGGGAAAAAATTCCAACTAGATGGTTTATAAGAGACACATCTAAAATATAAGGATACAAGAAGATTATAAATAAAAATGATATATCATGAAAATATTAAAGAGTATTACTAGAGATAAAGATTACTTCATAATGATAAAAGTTTTAATCCACCAGGAAGATACAACATTACAAAATATTTTTCCCGGTTTAAGATAGGCTCAAAATATGTAAAGCAAAATTTCACAACAGGAAAAACCTTTAAATCCATAATTATAATGGGATATTTTAGCCTACCTGTCTCAAAAATTGCAAGGGTTATTAGATAAAAAAAGTAGTAATACAATAGAATATTTGAACAATCCATGTAATAAATTTGACCTAATATTTATGGATTGAAAGATTAAATATTTTAAAGATGACATCCTTCCCAAATTGATTTATCCATCCAATGCAACTGCAGTCTGTTGAAGTATAATTTATATACAGTAAGATTCACCTTTTTCGGATGTACAGCTGTATGAATTTTGGCAGTTATGTAACCACTACTACAATCAGTATATTGAATCTTTCCATTGGGCTAGAGCTGGTTTGTAATCTCCCATTTTGTTTTTACAGTAAGATGTGAATAAGGTAAAAATTAAAAAAAAAAAATTCAAACAGATATGTAATGTCAGATCCCTGCCTGAAAACTTTTATCAAGTTATCTGCAGGGGTTAGGAATACTCTTTAATGATTCCTAAGGATTATTCCCGGTCACTGTTGCAGGGCCAAAAATTTATTTATTTAAAAAAAATTTTTTTTAATGTTTATTTTATTTTTGAGGGAGAGAGACAGAGTGTGAGTGGGGAAGGGGCATAGAGAGGGAGATACAGACTCTGAAGCAGGCTCCAGGCTCCGAGCTGTCAGCACAGAGACTGACACAGGGCTCAAACCCATGAATCACAAAATCATGACCTGAGCTGAAGTCAGACGCTTACCCAGCTGAGCCATCCAGGTGTCCCCCCAAAATTTAAATTAAGAAATACTTTGGGGGCGCCTGGGTGGCGCCGTCGGTTAAGCGTCCGACTTCAGCCAGGTCACGATCTCGCGGTCCGTGAGTTCGAGCCCCACATCGGGCTCTGGGCTGATGGCTCAGAGCCTGGAGCCTGTTTCCAATTCTGTGTCTCCCTCTCTCTCTGCCCCTCCCCCGTTCGTGCTCTGTCTCTCTCTGTCCCAAAAATAAATAAACGTTGAAAAAAAAAATTAAAAAAAAAAAAAAGAAATACTTTGTATCACTGTCTAGCAAGCAAAGGATGCTTGTTACTATCATAATTGATGTGTTATATCTGGAACAATTAATGGTTAAGGGTCCTTTCATTTTTCGTGGTCAGATCATGAGGAATGAGCTCTTAGAGAAGCACTACAAACATGGGAGCAAGTTTCTGACTTCATTTCCAGATGGAACAACACAAATATTGTATCCTTTCAACAAGTTATTTTTATTAGTTTTATTTCTTTACAAAAATGATATAGAAAAAATATATAGAAAACTATAAAGAAAAAAATAGTTATACCCCAAATCCCACCACCCAATGAAAAGCTATTAACATCTTATATAACTTTCCTATTTCTTTCTATGAGCATATATATATTTTTTTCATTTTTATTTATTTATTTTTGAGAGATAGAGTGTGTGCACAAGCAGGGGAGGGGCAGAAAGAGAGGGAGACACAGAATCTGAAGCAGGCTCCAGGCTCTGAGCTGTCAGCACAGAGCCCAATGTGGGGCTTGAACCCACAAACTGTGAGATTATGACCTGAGCCAAAGCTGGACGCTCAATTGACTGAGCCACCCAGGTGCCCCTATATAATTCTTTAAAAATCAATTCTTCAACTAGCTATTCATATTTTATAACTTTCCCTTTCTGCATAATATGTAATAATGTTACGAGTATATAATATGCAATAAATATAGAGATACACCGCCATTTTTATAACCATAAGGTATTTAATAATGGGGATGTATTATAATTCATTTAACCTAACCACAAAGGTTGTTTCACTTTTTTGTGTTTTTTTTTTGCTACTATAAACAACAGCTAAATGAACAGCTTTGTGCAGACTTCTTTGCGTACTTATCACTTATTTCCTTGAATTAAATGCCTAGATGCCTAGGGGTAGAAATTCTGGGTAAGAAATTACAGACATTTGGGGCACCTGGCTGGCCCAGTCAGTAGAGCATTTGACTCTGTATCTCAGGGATGCGAGTTCAAACCCCACATTGGGTGTAGAGGTTACTTAAACACATACACACACAAACAAAAAACCTAAAGAAATCTGAATAAATTATTAAAAAAAGAAATTACAGGCATTTTAAAACTTTGGTAGACTTTCTCCCCCCAGAAAATATGTACCGATTTACACATCTGTGAGCAGCACATTATTTTTTAGTACAAAAATTCAGTATCTGTTTTATGAAACGCTAAGTGATTCATCACTTGAACTTCTGCCTGATGGCCAAGCCATTTGCTATTCTGACATAAAGGCCATTTAATACTTTCAGGAAAGTAAAAAACAAACAAAACTATAAAATGAGGTGGGTTTTTTGGTGACTAAAGGCCCCAATTTTTAGGAGAAAGTCATGTTTAGTCATAGTTTCCTAAAAGTCTAGTCAAATCCCAATAATCAACCAGAAAAATAACTTTCATGTCTTAGGAATTATAATGAAGTTTTAGTCTGTAGGCCCTATGAGAAAGAGTGTAAGTTTTGTTTTAAATAAATACATTTAAATAAATACAGTACATTTTAAATAAATCCCCCCTTCTTTTATTATTATTATCAGTTAATTCCCTGGCTTTAATTCTTGAAGGCCATGGCTGCTTTTCAAAATGATTCAGAGTCAATCTTGTGTTTACTTCACCTCTGGGCTTCTGATCAGCTTAGATAGGACTGAGTATTAACGGTAAATTATCCTCAGTAGACTTTATTCTTTTTGATGCTATTGTAAATGGAATTATTTTCTTAATTACACTTTCAGAATGTTCACTGCTAGTATATAGAAATACAATTTATTTTTATATGTTGGTCTTGTAGCCTACAACCCTGCTGAACTTGTTTGTTCTAATATATTGTTTTGTGGATTCCTTTGGATTTTCTAAATACAAGAGCATGTCATCTGCAAACAAAGTTTTACATCTTTCATTTGCAATCTGGATGCCATTCATTTCTTTTTCTTGCATAAAATTTCCCTGGTTAGAACGTTTAGTGTAATGTTGAATAGAAGTGGGGAGAATGGACATTTTTGTTTAGTCACTGATCTTAGCGGGAAATCAGTCTTTCACCATTAAGTATGATGTTAGCTGTGGGTTTTTGTTAGACATTCTATTAGATTGAGGAGTCTCCCTTTCATTCCTAGTTCACTGAGTTGTTATCATGAAAAGGTGTAAGTTTTTGTCAAATGCTTTTTCTTCTTTTTTCTTTAAAAATTTTTTTCTTTAATGTTTATTTATTCTTGAGACAGAGACAGAGCATGAACAGGGGAGGGGCAGGGAGAGAGGGAGACACAGAATCTGAAACAGGCTCCAGGCTCTGAGCTGTCAGCATCGAGCCCGATGCAGGGCTCGAACCCACCAACTGTGAGATCATGACATGAGCAGAAGTCGGACGCTTAATTGACTGAGCCACCCAGGTGCCCCTCAAATGCTCTTTCTGTGTATACTGAGATGATTTTTTTTTCTTTTTATTCTATCAATATAGTATATTTCATTGATGGATTTTTAGATGTTAAGCCAACCTTGCATTCCTGGGATAAGTTCCTCTTTATCTAATACTATATAATCCTTTTTATATGTCACTGGATTCCATTTACCAGTATTTTGTTGAGGATTTTTGTGTCTTGTAAATATACTTTGATCCCATAAAAAGCATAAAATCCTTTTTGTAATAACAGTAACTCCCATTCTAGGATGGTTTCAAAGGGCTCTCTCATAAATTTATATCCAGAATAGTCAAGGACCATTAGAACAACTCAAATAACCTTATCTAATCTCAGCTACCCATCTGGAAACCTAGCCATCATCCGAGTGCCCAACAAAATAAATGGCTTCACTTGTATAGTCCAAGAAGACATGCCCACTGACCCTGCAATTTTAGCATTGCTAGATTCTTCTGGCAGAATTTCCTGCTATCATCCCAATGGAAATGTCTGGTAGGCTTCTAAGTTTCTCTTGCTGCCATTTGGCTGGGGGGGGGGGGAGTGGGGCGGTGGGGGTGTTGTGAAATTTTATTTTTTCTTTTATTTTTTCCAACTCTATTGAGATATAATTGACATTCAACATTGTGTAAATTAAAGGCATAAAATGTGTTGATTTGATATACTTGATATATTTCAAAATGATTATCCCATTGCATTATCTAACATCTCCATCACATCACATAATTACCATTTCTTTTTTGTGTTGAGAACATTTAAGATACACTCTCTTAGCAACTTTCAAGTATATATACAGTATTACTAGCTATAATCTCTATGTTGTACATTAAATCCCTAGAACTTATTCATCTTATAACTAGAAGCTTTCTTTTTCCTTTGAAATGATAAGAATGGCTTTAAGATTTATTTAAGTTAGTCTTTGGCAGTAATGTTCAACTCAGAGAAATTTTTTATTTATGTCATTCCATTTGCTTCCCAGTGGAAAAATCCCAGGCAACTATGTAAAACAAAGCTCATCATATTCTTTCTATAAACAGCAAGAAACATGAACTATATGATTTCAATATTAGAAAAAAACTCTCAATAAACTATATGGTCACCCTAAGGATTTGGGATATGAATCTAGTGATCTTCCTAGAGCCTGTGCCCTGATAATGTTATACTGACTCATCTATGGAAATAATTTACAATGGATAGCTGCTACACTGTGTTGTTATAGTTTGTGTGTGTGTTATTATAATTTGAGATATATTTGTAACTGTTCCTATATTCCTATAGCCACAACCAACAATAACATACAAACAAAATCTCTAAAGAAATTAAGATCCTGATCCAATTTTGACCTACTAACTTATATACTCTATGACTTCACATTATTTCATTTAACCTGAAAAAATTAAATTTGGGTCTTAATTTCATTTATTTTTATTTTTTTAATATTTATTTATTTGTGAGGGAGAGATAGCGTACGAGCAGGGGAGGGGCACAGAGGGAGACGCAGGATCCAGGCTCTGAGCTGTCAGCACAGAGCCCAATATGGGGCTTAAACCCACAAACTGGGAGAATATGACCTGAGCTGATGTCAGATGCTTAACCGACTGAGCCACCCGGGCTGACCTTCAAATGCAGTTCAAACTCTTTGAGTTTTCAGAAAGAGATATTCTCCCCCCTTTAAATTATTTACAGGAATAGCAATCTCATCTTGAGAAATTCTGTCAGTAATTGACAAAATTTGGACATTCTGCCAGTATTTGAGAAACTTAGGACATTTGTGGGTTTTTTTTTTAATTCTTTTTTTTAATGTTTATTTATTTTTGACAGAGAGAGAATGTGAGTGGGTTAGGGGCAGAGAGAGAGGGAGGGAGACACAGAATCTGAAACAGGCTCCAGGCTGTCAGCTGTCAGCACAGAGCCCAATGCGGGGCTCGAACTCACGAGCTGTGAGATCATGACCTGAGCCGAAGTTGGACGCTCAACCGACTGAGCCACCCAGGTGCCCCTGTGTTTTTTAAGTCCAAAGCAGCACTCAGTCCATTATCCCTATTTGTATTACTGGAGAATTTCTACTCATCCTTTCGGGTTTAATAAAGCGATGCTTTATTACATTTGGTGAAGTACCGTATTGTCACCAAATAAATATTCATTGGTTTCTAGGACTTTTCCCTTGTCTATGAAGTCCCCTGATCCAGCAGCTCAATTCCTGATGCTCTGATGGAACTTTCACATACTCTCACAGACCCCTTCTAGCTGCCTCTTGTGCAGCAAGCCCATCCCCCTGCTGGACTGATGTTTTTTGCTTTATGTTTTTTAATTTCAACATTTATTCATTTTTGAGAGCCAGAGAAAGAGAGAGAGAGAGCACAAGCAGGGGTGGGGTAGAAAGAGAGGGAGACACAGAATCTGAAGCAGGCTCCAGGCCCTGAGCTGTCAGTACAGAGCCTGACGTGGGGCTCAAACTCATGAACTATGAGATCATGACCTGAGCGGAAGTTGGACGTTTAACTGACTGAGCCGCCCAGGTGCCCCTAGAAGGGTGTTCTTTGAAGCCACATTCTGAATCCTTACCACTACCAGCATGTGTCTGCACTCACAGAATATTTATCAAATGAACAATCTATGTAAATAATTTTAGCCAAATATTATTTTCATCCCCATTTCGAGATGAAACCAAGCCTTCCTCCTCCCAGATACAGTAAGATAATTACCTCAATTTCTCATTTGCACTTTTGTTATTAGATCACTACCACTAATCAATAGTGGGGAAAGAAGATGTTAGTTATCTCACTCTAGGGGCCGTCATGGCCAACTCGTCTAGTTAAAAAAATAATAATTTGTTATCAAATTCAGCCAACTCTCTAAATACCCAGAGCTTAAGAAAGGGGTGGTGATCCAAGGTGGAAGAAGGTGAGAGAGCATGAGGAAGAAGGGCAGTCATTAGTGCCACCAGATCGCACACTTGGTCAGGCTTGGTATGTATGTAATGACGTAAAATGTAGTGTCCACTGTGCTAAGAGACTGGAGAGGCCCCATTAGTCTAACTTCCACCTTGTGCTCCATCACAGGGCTTTTCAGCTGCGCTCTGAGCCATCTCAGAGATGTTCCCCGAGCCACTCCTGCCCACACCCGGCCCTGATGAGAGCCCTCCTGGAAGGACTCCGGGCTCCCAGTTGCTGGGTGCTACGAAAACACAGCCATCCTGTACTGAGGCCAACCAGGCCTTCCGCCGCTGCTCTGCATTTCGTCCTGGAGAAAATCCAAGCACTGTTCTTCTCCCCTCTTTCAGGGATCGCCTGGTGTCCTGTATGTCTGCTCGTCCAGACTAATCCTTTCCTGCTTCCCCTTCATTCTTCCCAGCGCATAGTTTTCCAGACCCCTTTACCATCTGGTTCTGCCTTTTGGACCCAGTCTGGACCCACTACTTCAAATTAGCATAAAATTCAGTGGCGGTATCACCATGCCAAAGGTTACCTGCGGTTTTGCACTCTCCATACGCTACTGGCTAGCATGAACTGTAGCTCCCCTTGGCCAGCAAGTGACAGGGCTAATTTCAAGGCTGGATCATAACGTTACCGTTTATAATTTTTAATTTCCTTTCTGCCCAGGGTATACATCAATATCTTGGGAGGTCAATATTCAGATCAAGCTGGCAACAGAGTAAGGGCTTGGAATTGGTCCAGTTCGGCCCCTACCTCACCCTTTGTGTCATTTAAACCTGTCTTTCTGGCTTTGAATCATTACATTGGAGTTCGCATCTTAGAACAAGACAAGATTTCAATCGCCTTTCTGGCAATGGGCCAACAGGCAAGAATCAGTGTCGGGACCAAAGTGAAGGTAGGTACATTTTTGAAAACAGTTCAAAGCACTTAGAATAATAAGAGTAAATGGCTTTTGTCGGTGTTATTACTCAGATTATACTTGCGTGTAATCTACGGCCTATTAAGAGTTTTGGAATTCAATGAAAAAAAAACACATAGTGAAAATTTCAGGTGGAAATGAGGCAGCCTTATTGTTTGTTCTTCAGAAATTCCTTTTAGTTCACACTTAGATCCAACTAACATTTACTGTGTTTACTCTGAGACCAAGTAGTGTTGCTTTGGGGGTTTGGTTTTAGGGTTTTGTACTGTGTTTGTTTCTCCATTGTGCTATAGTAGAAAGCCCTGGACTGAGTCAGGAGACCTGGGTTCTCACCATGTGCAAGACCACACATATGTGCCATCTCCTTGGAGACACTTCCCAGACCTCCTAGTCCTTTGCCCAATCATGGCCTTCTCTGGGTCCTCCACGCACTACCCTTGGTCCCTATGCTCACTGAACCATGCTGCCTTACCTGCCCTTGTGGCTGCCTTTCCTACTGGATGGTGAGCTCCGGAAGCACAAAATCTCTGCCTTACTGATTCCTCTATCCTACCCAGGGCACGGCTCAGAGGACATGCTCAGCGACTGGCAACGGTTAATATCCTGGTCTTCGGGTTACGGGGATGTAGTTTCATACCTCAACCTTGCCACTTAGCTTAGTGGGTGAACTTGAACTTCACGGCCCTTCTCTATTAGATGTGGATAATGCTTCCTACCAAATAGATGGCTGTGAAGATTCAAAGGGAATGCAAAGTACTTGGTGTGGTGCTTGGCACCGACAAAGTACTCAGTAAATGATAGCTCTCTCTGTTAGTCAATTATACCTCAATAAAGTTGAAATGTAGATAGATATAAAGAGATCTATGGGGGACACTGGGTGGCTCAGTCAGGTAAGTATCCGACTTCAGCTCAGGTCATGATCTTGCAGTTTGTGGGTTTGAGCCCTGCATCAGTGGAGACCCTGCTTGGGATCTTCCTTCTCCCTCTGTCTCTCTGCCCCTCTCCCACTGGTGCGTGCTCCCAGGCTCTCGCTCCCTCCCAAAAAGAAACATTCAAAAGTATGTATTTAAAAAAAGAGAGATCTATGTAGCATATCTAGTGTGCGGCTCCAAACACGCCCCTTCACCTCTGAGGCCTTTCATTTCATCAATGATTAAAGGAAGAGATTGCTCCAGACCTCAAAGGTGTTGTCAACCTCTAAAAATTCTACACTTCTCGGTAAGTGGAAATAGGACCTCCATATTCAGTACAGGCAGGCCTATCTCATACACACCAAACAGAAGGGAGACTTCAGATCCGGCCAACAGGGACTGAGGATCTACGAAGTGCTCAGCACTATCCCCGCCACTTGCCATCAGTCCGGCCACCGCAGTCAGCTGTTCAGGCTCCCAACTATCCAGCGGCTTCTAATCCTACTCAGAGTAAAAGCCAAGGTCCTAGAAGAGACCTGCAATCCTGTACAGGCTCTGGACTTCCTTAACGTTCCCTCTGTTCTGCTCTCTCCTCCCTCGGCGTGCTCCAGCCACGCTGGCCTTCTCACTGTTCCTCAACAACACCAGGCATATCCCTGCCACAGGGCTTTTGCACCTGCTCTTCCCTCAACCTAAAACATCCCTCCCCTACTTAGCACACAGCTGCTGCGCCACTTCTTTCAGGTTTCTGTTCAGAGTCCTCTCTCCAGCACCCAGTCTAAACTAGTAGCGCCTCCTCCCCACCCCCACCCTGCCCTCTCTGTGCCTCTCTGGCCATATGGAGTCCTCTGGTTTTCTTTCCCTTCTAAATAGTTTGTCCTGTCTACTTTGGTTTCTTCAACTCCGTAGCTAATTGCATTTTCAAATAGATTTTTACAATTTGCCATCCTTCTCTTGTTCATTTCTACATGATCAAGGAATATGGCTTGCACTGTTTTCCCTGCTGTTCGAAATGTATTGATCATTTTTATTGGTGGCCGACTCCAGAATTTTTGTGACTGTTCCATGTATATTCGACCCCCCAAAAAAGTGCACTGTTGGGGCGCCTGGGTGGCGCAGTCGGTTAAGCGTCCGACTTCAGCCAGGTCACGATCTCGCGGTCCGTGAGTTCGAGCCCCGCGTCAGGCTCTGGACCGATGGCTCGGAGCCTGGAGCCTGTTTCCGATTCTGTGTCTCCCTCTCTCTCTGCCCCTCGCCCGTTCATGCTCTGTCTCTCTCTGTCCCAAAAATAAATAAACATTGAAAAAAAAATTTTTTTTTAAAGTGCACTGTTGTCACAAGCTTGTGTATGTCTAATGGCCCCACTGACACTTCTCTATCCTTTTCTTTTTATATTATTGGCTTACTTCTGAGCAACCTATGAAAGATGATTGCGAACTTGTTCCTTTCTCCCACTATTCCTATCAGGTTTTGCTTTCTGTATCTTTAGAAATATAGGTTAGGAAATTACAGATGCTGACCATCTTCCTGGGGTTTTCCTCGCTTATTCGCTCTTCGGCTGTGCCCATTATGTGAGTCAGTGTTATCAGTGAAGGTTGTTCTTTTTTTTTTTTTTTTAATTTTTTTTTCAACATTTTTATTTATTTTTGGGACAGAGAGAGACAGAGCATGAACGGGGGAGGGGCAGAGAGAGAGGGAGATACAGAATCGGAAACAGGCTCCAGGCTCCGAGCCATCAGCCCAGAGCCCGACGCGGGGCTCGAACTCACGGACTGTGAGATCGTGACCTGGCTGAAGTCGGACGCTTAACCGACTGCGCCACCCAGGCGCCCTGAAGGTTGTTCTTTTTGACAACAACAACAAAACGGTAACATTATCATTAGGTGTTATTCCCAATTTCCCTCCTGGTGACCTTTGCCTTAAATGCTATTCTACATGGTGTTAAACTGCTACACCTGCTTTCTTTTTAGTTAGCATTTGCTTGGTACATTTTTTTTTCATTCTTTGATTTTCAGTGTTTTTATACAGTTTTAGACGCGTCTCTTGCAAACAGTATATAACTGGATTTCGTTGTTTTCCTCAGCCTATTAGACTCAATCTTTTAATACATTGTATTTTAATGGTCACTCTAAAATTGTTAACACATCTTTTTTTTTTCTATGTGCATAGAATTAATTTCCAAGTCTTCTAGTTATTTCTTCTCTTTGACAACCGTTCTCTCAAAGTCCTCAGAAAATATTAACCATATATATTCCAAAGCCTCCCTCTGGCTACGAATGCTGTCTCCTTGAGTATTAGTATCCCTTGTAAGTAAATCTGTCCTCTCTTTCACGGCCTCAATTTTCCTCAGATATTTGGTGATTCCTGGCCATGTGTTCATTTTGTAATTGAGGATCCTGGCTTTCCCGCATGTTCTGCTTACTGAAGTTAGTTTGTGGGGACTGTGGGAAAGTAGATGTACTGCAGAGGGGCAGAAGGCTGGCCCCAGTGCCAGACTTCCAGCCCCAGCCTGGGGGCGCCATGGTTCAACGTGGAGGGCGAGGTGACGGCTGGCTCCCAACTGGTCATCCTAATATTTACCTCAGGGCCCCTCCTGCTTCTCACTTTTATTAACGTTGATCTCAGATTGTGTGTGTTTTGGGTTAGTGGTTTCATTTGGTCATTTCTCTCTCTGTGGAGATGGTCCTGTTTGCTTTATGATTTTCAGGAATTCAATAAGATTATTCCTGCTGATCAAATTCTTTTCTATTTCCTTTTTAAAATTTTTTTTATTTAAAAAAACGTTTTTTAATGTTTATTTTTGAGAGAGAGAGAGAGACAGAACACGAGCGAGGGAGACACAGAATCCGAAGCAGGCCCCAGGCTCTGAGCCATCAGCACAGAGCCTGACGTGGGGTTCGAACTCATAAGCCGCAAGATCATGACCCCAGCTGAAGTCGGACAATTAAACGACTGAGCCACCCAGGCGCCCCCAAAATCTTTCCTATTTCCTATAGCCATTGTCGATTTACTCTCTTAAAAAGTTTTCTGTCATCTTCCGGAAGTTGGGATTGAAGGGAAGTCAAAAATGCTGGTCCATTCCTGTTATTCATCCATCTCATATTCCTCTGTCCCTCCCTCCCTCCTTACCTTCTGATGCAGGGAGGGATGAAAATGCTGTGAGTTCTTGTATCCCTTGCAGGTAAGTGGTCACTCTGCTTGCAGAACGTAGCAGTTCAGCTTGTATTTAGCCCACCCACTGAGGCCGGCCCTGGATCCAGGCCCTGGAAACATTCAGGCAAGACCGTCCTACAGAGCCATTTCCCGACCTGCAGCTGCAAGGAGACCATCAGCCTGAATCACCAAAGGCTGTGAGGAGGGGTCATGGAGAGATTAATGTGGAATGGCCTCCTGGTGGGAGGGGCACGTTCTGGAAGGAAAGGAATTTCAGCCATCCCGGTCCTTCTTGAAAACTGGGCTCAGCTGCTACCTTCTCTGAGGAAGGCTGCCCACTCAGTGCCTTTCCTAGCTCCAGTCCAGCACGGACCATGCTCTCCCCACGGGGCATCTCCCGGGGAAGGGACTGTGTTTGCGGCATCTTTGTGCTCCCCTCAGCATATGCTCATAAATTACTTGCATAAATTGTAAGCCCTTGAAAGTACCCAAATTCTATGTGCTCTGGCCTGCTCTGGTCTCTCATATCTCCACAGCACTTCAGCCCCTTCCTCCTCCGGGTTAGGATAACACCACCACGGCCCCCTTGTGTAGCTAACGAGACCCGAGGGATTCCAACTCCAAATTAGTACCACCCCACACCTCCTCCTGCCTCCCGGTTTCCACAGATGGGACCCTGAGCTTCTCTTCTCTTTCTCTGTGCTGAAAAGCTACCTAACCCTGAGGAGATTCCAGTTCTCCGATACCTGAATGGGGATGACCTTCTTCTGCTGGCCCATTTAATAAAGATTCGACGCCTGTTTCACAAACTTGAAGGATGTGCGAATTTCCCGTCCAGCCAGGTTTGGGAAAAGCTGAAGCTACCTTCCTACCTGTCTTCACTTTCTCTAAAACTAATTGACCTTTGTCACAATTCCGGTGTAAAGCAAGATACCATAAGAAGAATAGAGGCTATAATAAACGAAAATATTTAATGCTGGCACTCCGATTTGTTTTGTTTTTCGGGGGGAGGAGGTGTGTGCGAGCTTTCAAGTAAGTGTTAAGGACCAGGAAATACCAAGAAATATGCTCTATTATACATTTAGAATACGGCCTGAGTCATCACTGGCTTACATCTGTAGTTGGAAAATGAAATCCGCTCTTCAGGATGCCAGAAGAGGAGCAAATGAGCGTCAGTGTCCATTCTCGGTTAGAGTTCTGTCAGGAAGACAGAGCAGGAGGATCCAATGGCTCCCAAACCTCCCGGCAGGCTCAGGAAGTGAAGGTCAAGGAGAACCCCTGCTGGCCTCCGGGCAATCTGGGAGTGAAGGAGTCTCAGGAAGCCGTGAAGCCAACAGCACCAAAGTGAGAGGCAGGAGCTCTTCGGGGCGGGCTACAGCCTCACCCAGGAGCACAGGGTCACAAAGTGCCATTTACCCCACGGCGCCCCGCCTGCCGCCTGCTGTCAGCCAGGCCGCTGCTTCTCTCCCACCTAGCAAACCTCAGGTCTCTCCCCAGAAGTCAACAGAGGTGCCTAGACTCATGGCTTGATCAGTGTTAGATGCCTCTCTCTCTTTTTTTTTTTTTTAAACTTTGCCTTTTCCCCTCTCTTTTCACTCATGAGTGAACTTTCAGTTTCTATCAAGTGAGACAAATATTAAACTAATTGGAATAATGTGCATCCATGTAGCTCTGGAAAAATAGCACACAACAGTACAACGCCTAACAGTGACAACAAAGCCTTCACTGAATCTGTTTTTGTACGACAGTAAGAACTGTTTTGGGGTGCGGAACCCATAGTGGATACTGAATAAAGCCTTGGTTAATTGGAGACTGGAGAGAGAACGAGATGCCATCTTTCCCCTCGTTGCTTCATGTTTAGTGACAGAATGTTATTTAAAAGTATCTTTACTTTAGGGCCATCTGGGTGGCTCTGTCCATTAGGCACCCAACTTTTTTTTTTTTCAACGTTTTTTATTTATTTTTGGGACAGAGAGAGACAGAGCATGAAGGGGGGAGGAGCAGAGAGAGAGGGAGACACAGAATCGGAAACAGGCTCCAGGCTCTGAGCCACCAGCCCAGAGCCCGACGCGGGGCTCGAACTCCCGGACCGCGAGATCGTGACCTGGCTGAAGTCGGACGCTTAACCGACTGCGCCACCCAGGCGCCCCTAAGCACCCAACTTTTGATTTCAGCTCAAGTCACGATCTCAGGGGACCAAGTCCCACGTTGGGCTCCCTGCTGAGTGTGGAGCCTGCTTAAGATTCTCTCTCTTTTAGGGGGGTGCCCAGGTGGCTCAGTCGGTCAAGCTTCCGACTTCAGCTCAGGTCATGTTCTCACGGTTTGTGAGTTCGAGCCCCGCGTCAGGCTCTCTGCAGACAGCCCGGAGCCTGGAGCTTCTTCAAATTCTGTGTCTCCCTCTCTCTCTCTCTCTGCCCCTCCCCTGCTCATACTCTTTCTCTCTCTCTCAAAAATAAATAATAAACATTAAAAAAAATTTAAAAAGATTCTCTCTCTTTCCTTCTGCCTCTTTTCCCCACTCATGCTCTCTCTCTCAAAAAAAATTATCGTTACTTTAAAAATGATAATTACATGTAATAAAGAAATTGATGCTGCTTCTTTAAAAATGTATTAAAAATAAAAATGTTTCCAAGTGAAAAATAGTTGTATCTGTATCTACTATTCTATTAGGGTCATATTTCAAGGCAGTTTTATCTAAAGGATTGAGTTGTTAAAAATAATAATAAATCTTATTTTGAACATCTATATATATTGGGGTATGCCACACATTTTATGCATCAGTGTCAGCTTTTCTATATGTCTATTTTAGGTAATCTCAGTTTTGAATAATCCATTCTGCTAACTCATGGGTTGTTTTTTCTCTTCTCAGTTTTTCACAATAAAAGCCTCTTCAAAAAAATTAAACTCTTAGGGCCACAAGGCTGTCATATACTAGTACTGCATAAATTGAGGGAGAAGAAAACACTTTAAATGTGTAGGTTTCTCCAGATGTAAATGTTAAAGAAACTCCTGATGTACTTCGAGCTTAAAGCAGTACTTCAAATCTTTGTCTCTCTTTATTCCTGACCTCAGGGTTACTTTTTTATTTTGTTTATGCATAGTTCAGACCTTACACATTTTTTGACAGATAAAATGATCACCTTTTAAGAAGATACATATATGCACTTCAATGAAACTGATAAGTAAAGGGATTAAAACACTCTGCTCCAGGTAAAGTTGGCCGCAAAGTGTGCTCAGCGAAGCCCTGCCGGGATCAAGATGTAAAAAAACATGTCCAGAGTATTAGCCTACGCAAACCTTTTCCACTGTATGAGCCAAATATTTTAAAGTACATTTTGTTGGTGGCCTTTTATGCTAACACCATAAATGGTTAAAGTAACACCATCTCCTTGTAGAAAATTTGGGAGATTACAGAAAAGTATAAAGATTTTAAACGTGCTCATAATCCGACCACATGGTGATGGCCATCTCTAATATTGTGCTCTATTTATTTCTAGGCCCTTATCTGTATTCACGTATGGGTGTGTTTTTGAAGAAAAAAAAGTTCAAGCAGAGAAATCAGTCACTGCCAATAAGAATTTTGAAAGATAGGAAGAAAACTAAATTTCTACTCCCCAAAGAAAGTTATAGAAAATTAAACTCTATTTAACAGAGAGACACCAAATAAGCCAAATAAACTAAATGCACATTATTTGTTAGTAAAGAAACAAGTATCTTCTGGAACTGTTAGTATTTCCATTTTCACTTATAAATTTTCCACCAGCTTATAAAAAAACTAAATGAACAAATAAAGCAAAATCTTTTAGAGTCTAACTTTTCATGGAGGTGCTAAATAAAATTGGTAACATTTGGGATGCCAGTCACATATTTATGAGCAAATGTTACACTTCATAATTTTTTAAAAACACAGAACTGCACTGCATTTTTCTCCAACTATGTTAGATAATACACAAAAGATTTAAAAATAGATTTTCATTCAAATTAATTTATTATGATTATTCTGTTGCTTCATTTTCCTACCAGACAACAAATATTGTGTGTGTATATTTCATGCTCTACCTTATTCCAGACACAAGGTATGGACTCCTTCAGGAATATATTCAACATAGAAAAATAAAATCATTTTAAGGAACATAAATACGATTGAGGTAATTCGGAATGAGTTGAACTGTTTCAAACACACCTCCCCTAATCCCCTTGCTAAAGCTGGCACAAGACAATCTGTAATGAAAAGATAACCCTCTTCAAATTATGCGTTTCCGTAGAGGGAGGGTCTTATCAGACACTACACTTGATCTTAGCCAAAAGGCTCAGAAGCGATGGGGACTGTCTTTTCAGTTTTTCCACTACAGCACAGAGTGAAATCCAGAAATTAGGAATACCCGCATTTGAGCCAAACTAGCAAATCAAAAGCAGGTGATAAAAAGACTGTTATGTGTGTCCACAGCCAGAAAGAGAACCCCTGAAGTTTCTCTGTCACACTTCGTGGTGACCCAGCAGTAGACAATGCACACAAGAGTGTGGGCGGAAAACAACACCGCTATTCGCATCCACTCTTTACATACTGCTCTACAGGACTGGCCCTGGGAAACGAAGATGACAGTGCCATGTCCATCCATATTCTTCAGAGATGATGCTCAGTTGAATCACTGTCCAAACAACACAGACGCTTTCTCTGTGTCACACTATGAAGCAAAGTGACAACACACTGCTTCTTGCTCCCTTGTTCACGTGAAAACATATAAACACTTAACAAATGTTGACCGAATAAACAAAGTGAAATCTCTGCCGGGGATATACACGGGGGTGGAGCAGAATTCTGGGCGTCTGGTCGCCGCTCTATCCATGGCTGATAGTGCGGGATGAGGACAGACTAACGGTGCCTCATTCAAAGTCTGGTTCTTACCTCAACAGTCTGTGGAAAACCTGGTTTTCTCTGGAGCTGAGCGGCCATGGGTTACAAATTCCTGTCAGACACACGGCTGGCACTGTCTCTCTATTCCCTGAATGTCTTAAGAAACCAGGTTTTCATTCCAGGTCTAGAATTCATTCCACCTACTTATTTGTTCATCTGCTTAATAAACACTTATTAAATGACTACTGTGTGCCAAGCACTAATGATACAAAGCTTAAAAACATATTTCCCTCTCCTCAGGGAAAAAGAGACCGTGACAAACAATGAGGTTAAGGGCAGCGACTGGAAATAGTACAGGGAGAAAGCCAAAGAGACCGCCTGTCCCAGCCCAGGAACGAGGTGTCATGAGGGGTGGAGGGCACAAAGGTGAGTGAATCAACTGATCAGTCTCAGAATAATCATCATATTTTTCTCCCAGAAGCAACAAGTAATCCTTTAGGAGGTCAGCTGGATTCAGGAATCACAGGTGATTCAAGCGATGCTCACAAAGTCGCCACTACCCAGATGAGGAGGAAATACATATATGCTCGGCCCCCTGAGGAGTCTTCCACACCATCAGTTGGCAAGAAAGGGCCAGAGATGACTAAGGCAAACCCCATCCTCTACCAAGCACTTACGGAAGCCACGATGACCTCCAGAAAGACGGAGAGAGAAGGATGGTAGCCATCGGTTCCAGGCACTGAGGCTAGAGGGGGATGGTCTGACTTTAGTCCAAAGAGAAAGATTCAAGGGCACCTGGGTGGCTCAGTTGGTTGAGAGTCCCAACTCGATTTGGGCTCAGGTCATGATCTCACAGTTCATGCTGAGAGCAGGGAGCCTGCTTGGGATTCTCTCTCTCCTTCTCTCTCTGCCCCTCTCCTGCTAGCGCTATCTCAATCTCTCTCAAAATAAATAAACATTTAAAAAAAAAAGAAAAGGAGAAAGATTCAACTGTGGATAGATTCAACGCCTGAGATCTTGGGACGTCTCAGAAGGACATAAGTAGCACTAAACAGGGTGTCTATATAGGATACTATCAGGGTCCTCTACATTCACCCCAATCTATACACCAGTGGTCAGCAAAACACTGGGACAGTGAATGCGAGAGAAGCGATAGGAAGGGGTAACAAGTTACCAAGTAGAGAAAGCGTCTATTCATTCACTCAGTAAAGATTTGGCACGTGTCAGGCATTGTTTGTGGCTCTCATGGCATTTACATTCCGGTGAGAGAAACAAAGTAAGCAATTTCAAATTGTGATAAATACAATGAAAAAACACACAGAGTAATGTGAATGAGAGCCTTGGGATAATTAGGAAGACAAAGAGGGGGGACTCCTTTAAATTGTGTGGTCAGAGGAGGCCTCTCAGAAGGGCTGATTTTTTTTTTAATTTTTTTTTTCAACGTTTATTTATTTTTGGGACAGAGAGAGACAGAGCATGAACGGGGGAGGGGCAGAGAGAGAGGGAGACACAGAATCAGAAACAGGCTCCAGGCTCTGAGCCATCAGCCCAGAGCCCGACGCGGGGCTCGAACTCACGGACCGCGAGATCGTGACCTGGCTGAAGTCGGACGCTTAACCGACTGCGCCACCCAGGCGCCCCAGAAGGGCTGATTTTTAAAGGCTAAGAAGAAACCAGTCATGCAATGAACTGGGAAGAGAGTGTTCCAGGCAGACAAAACGAGTTCTGAGGTGGGAATGAGTTTGCCTGTATGTTCCAGTCATAGAAAAAAAGCCACCCTGAATGAGGGGGGAGGCCGGGGAGGGTGGCCAGGTAAGAGGAAGCCAGATAAGGCAGGGCTGTGTATGCCATGGTAAGGAGTTTGGATTTTATTCCGCAAACACTTGTCCTTTTCTTTAAGGACAGTTTCAAGTCTGCAGAGTTGATCTAACTGCTCATCGCCCTTGTACTTTTTGTCTGTCCTACCCAGTAATGATAGCTGGGGGCAAGGATGAAACACAGTAACACTGAAATACCTTTGGAGAAAATGTAATTGGTGGCATCATTCTGGACAACAATCTACACTACCTAGGAAAGTCGAGGATGTGCGAACCCAACACATGGAAGTTCCAGCCCTACACAGATAAATCCTAGAGAAACACACATTTACACAAGAGGACAAAAAACAAGCTTGTGCTTGCAGCATTGTTTGTAATCACAAAACAAAATGTCCACTGACAGAAGAACAGGTAAACTGTGTTGTTATGGACTGAATGTTTGTGTTGCTCCAGAACTCATACGTTGAAATCTAATTCCCAGTGTGGTGGTATTTGGAGGGGGTGGGGGTGGGGGCTTTGGAGATAATTAGGTCATGAAGATAGAGAGCCCTTACGAATGGGAATAGCTGGGGCATCTGGGTGGTGCAGTTGGTTAAGCGTCTGACTCTTGATCTTGGCTCAGGTCATGATCTCATGGTTCATGAGATCCAGTCCCACGTTGGGCTCTAAGCTGTCAGCACAGAGCTTGCTTCAGGTCCTCTGTCTCCCTGTCTCTCTGCCCCTCCCCACGCTCTCTGTCAAAAATAAATAACCATCGGGGCGCCTGGGTGGCGCAGTCGGTTGAGCGTCCGACTTCAGCCAGGTCACGATCCCACGGTCCGTGAGTTCGAGCCCCGAGTCAGGCTCTGGGCTGATGGCTCAGAGCCTGGAGCCTGTTTCCGATTCTGTGTCTCCCTCTCTCTCTGCCCCTCCCCCGTTCATGCTCTGTCTCTCTCTGTCCCAAAAATAAATAAACGTTGAAAAAAAAAAAATAATAACCATCAAAAACAAAACAAAACAATGGGAATAGTACCCTTATCAAAAGAACCCAGAGAGTTAGCTCACGTTCCTTCCTCCACGTAAGGATGAAAGGAGAAATCAGCAGTCTGCAACCCGAAAGACAGCTCTCACCAGACCCCGGCCATACTGACACTGTGATCTCAGACTTCCCAGCTTCCAGAACTGTGAGAAATAAATTCATGTTGTTGATGAGCCATCTAATCTGTGGTGCTTGTTTTGCCAGCTTCAACTAAGACATGGTGTATTCATACAGTGGAATATCAAACAGCATTGAAAGTGAATGAACTAGACTACCTGAAATCAACACAAATAACCCTCAAAAACGGTCTCACTTTGAAGGAAAAAATCAAAAGGGCAGAGGAATACTTCAGTATTATTCTATTTATATAAAGTCTCAAAACATGCAAAACAATGCCATATATCCTTTAGGTAGACACACCTATGCAGGAAAGTATAAAGAAAGGCAGGGGAGTGATAGACATCAAGTTTCAGGCTGGTGCTACCACTGAAGTGTATGTGATGGGGACAGGGGGGACAGGAGCTTTGACTAGCTCTCAAGCAAGGTGCTAATAAGTTCATAGGCCTTCGTTAATTATTCTTTATATGTATTTTTAATATCCAAAGTTGATCTTTTTCACTTTTTTACAAGACTAACCAGAAGCAGGTGAGCAAACACAGAAGGCATTTGAAGCAATTTTTTTTAGGAGAAGCAACAATTCTTTGAGTCAGCAGAAGCTTTAGCTGGGATCTTGAAATTAGAGTAGGGAATCAGGCCATGTAAGCTGGAACTTAGAAATTTCTTCTCTCCTCATCAGAATAAGTGATGTCCCTTTAATACAAATGGTATTCTTGTTTTTTCTTTAACTCAACCCTTACACGACTCTCCAGAGACAGAGACCAGCTTCAGAGCTTAACGTGAACAATTTAGGCATTCTCTACTCAAGTTCATTCAATTCGTGGACCGTCTGGAATGCATGCAGGTGATATTTTTCTATCTAAAAAGATGTGCTACATTTTCCTGTGCCCATACCGCCTGATTCATTTGCCCAATGCCAAGATCAGGCAGGGATGCTACACACACCCATGCGCTTGCAAGCTTTGACGATCCATTCACTGCGCCATTCAACAGAGACGGAGGAAAACAATCTCATTCCCAATTCCACAAAATCAAATGATGTTTATCCTCTGTGATCAAAAGACGGTATGATGGGGGGCGCCTGGGTGGCGCAGTTGGTTAAGCGTCCAACTTCAGCCAGGTCACGATCTCGTGCTCCGTGAGTTCGAGCCCCGCGTCAGGCTCTGGGCTGATGGCTCGGAGCCTGGAGCCTGTTTCCGATTCTGTGTCTCCCTCTCTCTCTGCCCCTCCCCCGTTCATGCTCTGTCTCTCTCTGTCCCAAAAATAAATAAACGTTGAAAAAAAAAAAATTAAAAAAAAAAAAAAAAGACGGTATGATGGTTTTTCACTAATTCTACAACAAAATAAGAACTAGGAAACAGGACAAATGAATCCTCTGTCTTACTCTTGTACTGATTACAGTTTAAATCTCACATGATGCTGCAAATTTTGAACAACACGGCCTGCAAGATGCTAAGTGACTTACTCAGGTCTCACAGTTAACCAGGCATTGGAACTAGAAAGCGAGCCCTGGTCTTTAGATCCCATCCAATGTTCTTCCTTCTGTTACTCACCTGGATGCTCTTCACCAAGAGCCAGAGCCCAGAGAGGTATGTGCTGAAGTAGAAATCATCAGTTAGACAATCCAGGGGCAAGTCCCACCTCCCCACAAGTAGTTCTGTGCCCTTGGGCTAGATCCTTAACCTCTCTAAGCCTCACTTCTCTCAGCTATAAACTGAAAAGAACAGAATCAACTTCCCACGGCTGTAGTGACCACTAGAGAGAACGTGGGTACAGCTACGCGGCCTGCTGGTAAGCTGTGCTCAGTGATGGGAAGGAGCCACCGTGATTGTTACAAAGACCCAGAATTAAACGTGCACAGATCCCAGCAGTCCATTCGCATGGTCCTTCCCAAACCAGGAAAGGATCTCACCTCTCTTCTGAGGATTAACAGAACTAGAAATAGATCAGTTAGGTGAGATAATTTTATTTTTTTAAAGATTTTTAAAAGTGTTTTTATTTATTTTGTGTGTGTGTGTGGGGGGGTGGGAGCAAAGAGAGAGATAGAGAGAGAATCCCAAGCAGGTTCCACGCTGTCAGTGCAGAGCCCGACATGGAGCTTGATCTCACAAACCGGGGATCATGACCTGAGCCGAAAACAAGAGTCAGATGCTTAACTGACTGAGCCACTCAGGCGCCCCACAAGATAATTTAAAGTACTAACGGGAAGTGAAAGATGCCGTTAGAAGAGAATGATTTGATTATTACTATTAAAATAAGCTATATTAATACATTTTAACAATAGTAAAAGTAACTTTGTGCCACAAAGACATACGTGTTTCTCCGTTGCCCACAGATTATATATAGAAAGTGCCATGTCCGAAACACCCACACAATTCTGCAAGCACACATTTAAGTTTCTGTAGTGCTTACTGTTCATCAATCATAAAACAGATGAAGTTGTAAAGCACGGGTCCATTTCTGCTTCACTGAACTATAAAGACAAGGTTTGAAATAAATTATATCCTAGTGAATGGCCCTTGGGCCTCCAGAAGGAAGAAAGCAATCCATCCACATTGGCGATCTTCTAACTCTTCCCTTCTCCTGCCCTTAAAAAAGTGTTTCTAATACATGTTCTCCCTTGCACAATTTTCATTTGATATCTATAAGGACTCATAATGAAGTTAAGTGGTTGTGAAGAATATAATTTATAATGTACTGTAAACCTGGACATTTTGAAGTAAAACATTACTTTCTAAAATGAGACTGATGGACTCTAAATGCTATGGCAATATGATGCCCACCTTTATTCATTCAAAAAAATACATAAACTCACTCTTCTTTAACATACCACCTGTTTGAAAATCACTATTCTTTCCACTTTGTTATATATTTTAAAAGACCCATGTGATAAGAAAAAATCAAATAAATAAATAAACAAACAAACAAACAGGGCACCTGGGTGGCTCAGTCGGTTAACTGTCCGGCTTCGGCTCAAGTCATGATCTCACAGTTTGTGAATTCGAGCCCTTCATCGGGCTCTATGCTGACGACTGGGAGCCTGGAACCTACTTCGGATTCTGTGTCTCCCTCTCTCTCTCTGCCCCTCCCCTGCCCAAACTGTGTGTGTCTCTCTCTCTCTCTCTCAAAAGTAAATAAAAACACTAAAAAATCCCCACAACATACAAATACCTATACATACATATTTTATATACACATATTTTGTATATTTATACACACACATGCACGCACAAAACCAGAGGGCCTGGTTCCACCACTAGATTCTAAATTTAAATTGGTCTGGTATGTGGATGGGCTTCAGCCTTTTTTTAATGCTTCCCAGCTGATTCTGAAGAACAGCCAAGGTTGATAATGACTGGGTTAGGGCTAAACTAAGCGAGAAAAAAATTTCCTTACAAGCATCATGATCAGCACAGACTTGTGCCTACACTGTGGGTAGTATCAGCAGGACCTATTAGTTCTGTTCTTTCCCTTTCTGCTGGAAAGAAAAATCACCACCTCTACTATGAAGAACTCAGGGACACAGTGGTTGTCTAGGAATTCAGGGACAGAAGAAGCGTTTTTCCTGGTAAAGCATACGGTCTCATGCAGACATCAAACTGACAACCTCAGACTCAAAGAAAATGTGATTTTTTGTTTGTTTAATCAACTTTTAAAAAGAATCAATGCATCCATTTTAAGTGTAGTGCTATTATATTATCTCCTTTATTGCAAGGCTACCTCTTCCTCTATAATCAATGTGTCTTGTTTTCCACTGGCTGTTTTAAAGACTTTTCTCTTTATTACTGGTTTCCACAAGGTAGAAAAGCAGAAAAAAAAAAAATCAATGAAACCAAAATTTGGTTCTTTGAAAAGACAGACAAAATTGATAAAACTTTAGCTAGACTAGCCAAGGGAAAAGAGAGAAGGCTCAAATTACTTCAAACAGGAAGAGAGGACATTTACCAAACTTACAGAAATAAAAAGGATTCTAAGGGAAAACTACGAACAACTGTATACTAACATCAGGTAGTTTAAATGAAATGGAGAAATTGCCAGGAATACACAAAATACTGAAACTGACATAAAAGAGGCGCGCCTGGGTGGTTCAGTCAGTTAAGTGTCTGACTTCGGCTCAGGTCATGATCTTGCAATTCAAGAGTTTGAGTCCCACATCAGGCTCTGTGCTGACAGTATGGAGCCTGGAGCCTGCTTTGGATTCTGTCTCCCTCTCTCTCTGCACCTCCCCCAATTGCACTCTGTCTCTCTCTCTCTCTCTGTCTCTCAAAAATAAATAAACATTAAAAAAAATTTTAAAAAAGGAAATGGAAAATGGGACTTGGTTTATAATAAGTAAAGAGATCAAATCAGTAATTTTTAACTTTCTACAAAGCTCAGGCCCAAAGAAAAGAGAGCAGCACTGGTAAATTTTTACCAAACATGCAGAGAAGAATATGAATTCTTCACAAGTTGTTCCAAAAAACAGAAGAGGAATAGACACTTTCTAACCCATTTTATGAGGCCAGTATTACCCTGATAGCCAATTGGACAAAAATTGCACAAGAAAAGAAACTAAAGATCTATGTGGCTTGGAAATACAGATGTAAAAATTCTCAACCAACGCTAGCAAACCGAATCCAGCAACATATAACAAAGATTATACATCGTGACCAAGTGAAATTTATTCGAAGAATATAAGGTTGGCTTAACACCTGAAAATCAACGTAACAGACAATAACATAGAATAAAGAGAAAATATGATCATCTTAATAACTGCAGAAAAAACAGGCACTTCCTCACCTTGATAGAGGACATCTCTAGGTACTTCACAGCTAGTATCAGACTTAAAGGTGAAAGACTAGACGCTTTCCACCAAAATCAGGAATATTCAAGGATGTCTGCTCCAGCCAGTTCTAATTATCATCGTATTGGAGGTTCTCTTGAAGGTGATGAAATTACTCTAAAACCGACTGTGATTGGAGGGGATTTAGCGAGGACAAAAATGATCTAAAATTAGGTTGCAATGATAGTTGCACAAACCTGTAAATATACTAAATGACATCAACTTGTATAGTTTAAATGAGTGAATTGTGTGGCATGTGAATTATATTTCAACAAAACACAGACTTTTGGGAACATTTTCCACCATTATTTCTCAAATATTTTCTTCTCTCTGCCCCAAGACTTTGGTTACTCAAAAATTCTCTCTCATAACATTGTCCCACAGGTCACTGACGTTCAGTCTTTTGTCTCTTCCTTCAGTTTAGTTTCTTTTGCTGTGTCAAATTCACTGACCTTTTCATCAGTGTCTTATCTTCTTATAAGCTTCTCCAGTGAATTATTCATGTAAGATATTGCATTGTTCCACTGGGAAGTTCCAAATAGGAAGTTCTATTTGGTTCCTTTTTTATACATCCAATTTCTCTCGTGATTGTATTCATGTTTTTAAATATTTGAACATATGTATAAAAACGGCATTGGGGTGTCTGAGTGGCTCAATCGGTTAAGCATTTGACTTCAGCTCAGGTCATGATTTCATGGTTCGTGGGTTCGAGCCCCGCATCTGGCTCTGTGCTGACAGCTCAGGGCCTGGAGCCTGCTTCAGATTCTGTGTCTCCCCCTCTCTCTCTCTGCCCCTCCCCTGCTCGTTCTCTGTTTCTGTCTCTCAAAAATAAATAAATGGTAAAAAAACAAAACAAAACAAAACAAAACTGTATGAAAATCTTTGTCTGCTAATTCCATCATGTTAGTCATTTCTGGGTAGCTTCCATTTATCAGTTTTTTCTCCTGGCTATGACTCACATTTTCCTGAGTCTTTCCACGCGCAGTAATTTTTTGTTAAATCAGCATCACAAACTCTATATTGGGGATTGTTAAATTTTATTGTTTCCTTTACAGGGCGTTAGGAGCATTCTGTGAGGCAATTAGGTTAATTTTGGATCATGGTGAGCCTTTCAAGGCTTGTTATTAAGCTTATTGGTGTGAGCTGAGGGCAGTCTTTACTCTGGGCTAGTTCAGCCCTACTGCCAAGGGGTAACCTTCTGGAGTCTTGACTGAATGTCCTACATGTATAAATCTCCATTCTAGCAGCTCAACACATGAATGATTCTCAGCCTTTCTGAGCTCTGGGAATCGTGCTCCTATAACCCTCCATTCTTTTTTTTTTTTTTTTTTTTAATTTTTTTTTCCCAACGTTTATTTATTTTTGGGACAGAGAGAGACAGAGCATGAACGGGGGAGGGGCAGAGAGAGAGGGAGACACAGAATGGGAAACAGGCTCCAGGCTCTGAGCCATCAGCCCAGAGCCCGACGCAGGGCTCGAACTCACGGACCGCGAGATCGTGACCTGGCTGAAGTCGGACGCTTAACCGACTGCGCCACCCAGGCGCCCCAAACCCTCCATTCTTTGTACAGCCTCATTGGGTTTCAGCATTACACTCAAGAGAACTATGGAGACTTCTGGAGGTCTTTCTTCACATAGCTCCCACCTCTGTGGTTTCTTTCCTAAAATTCTAGCCACTTCCTTGAACTCCAATCTGCCTCCTCAGCTTAGTAAAATGACTGCGCTCTGCTTGGGATCTCTGCACGTTGGTCTGGAAAGTGCCTCTGTCACCAACTCAATTGTGTTCCCTCCAATATACTGAAGCCCTAATCCTTAATGTGACTATATTTAGAGACAGGGCCTTTGGTAAGGTAATTAAATGAGGTCATAGGAGTGGGGTCCTAATCCTATAGGACTGGTGTCCCCCCCAACCCTGCTTAAAGAGAGAGAGAGCGACAGAGGGAGACAGAGAGAGAATCTCAAGCAGGCTCCATGCTCATTACAGTCTGACATGGGGCTTGATCCACAACCCTGAGCTGAAATCAAGAGTTGGATGCTCAACTGACTGAGTCACCCAGGTGCCCAGGCTGGTGTCCTAAGAGACACAGGGTTCTCTTTCTCTCTCTTTCCATGTGGCCACAGAAGAAAGATCATGTGAGGACACAGTGAGAAGACAGCCATCCACAAGCCAGAAGGGAGGCCTCACCAGGAACCAACCCTGATTGCACTTCAATGTTGGCCTTCTAGTCTCATAACTGTAAGAACATAAATTTCTGTTTTTTAAGCCACTCAGCCTATGATATTTTGTTATAGCAGACTATGTCAGTACGGCCTCCAAGAGAAAGCCTACACCATTGTATGTAGTTCCTTGTTATTTCCCTCTTAGGGATCAAGGTCCTGCACTGCCTGCTGTCCAATTTCTGAAAATAGTCATTTCACATATTTCATCTTTCTCTAGTTTATTCAGGAAGGTTCAGTTCCAGGTAATCCCAATTAAATGAATTTCTGAGAAGAGAAAAAGATGGAGAGTCACAACCCCACCATGAGGGACACTTGAGAAATCTTCAGTCACCACCCACTACACTCCAGGAAAAAAACAAGTACATTATGCCATTTTGATTGGGGTGGGAGTTAGGATCCTAAATGTATCAGGCAGCCCAGCAGAGTCCTAGCAAGATTTCAGACTTCATCAAGATAACACTTCTGGTCCTGTTCATACTTGTATTGGCATGGAGTTCTCATTCAGTTCAAGGGAGTAATCAGTTTACTTTCCATCATACAATTTTCCTTGGAATTAATAAGAAAAATTAACCCCCCAAGTGAAGGTCTAGGCTCAGTGTCCTTCCTGAAATCAGTACTCACATGACAGGGACTGTAGATGTTAATTAAGATTATACCCTGGGCTGGGCCACAGAGGGCAAGGATGACGTCTCAGAAAAACAAGAAAGAACAATCACACTAAACCACCAGGCACTTTAATTACAGTGAATTTCATGCTCTCAGGGCAAGAAGGGAGGCTCCTTAGGCAATGAGCAGAAAATAGATACCGAGGAATGTAAATGATACCCAAGGGTTAAAAGCTGTATTGTAAACATGAAACTTTAGATTTAAAGGAGGAGAATTCTGAGGGAGTCTAGTTTCAGCGTGACAGGGAACCCTGAAGTAAAAGAAAACTCGAATACAAAGGGACTGTAACCACAAAAGCTCACACTGGTTTTTTTAACTGAATAAATTACAGTATATATTTCCAAGGTCAAAGAAGTCTAAAGAGATGCTAAGAGAATGCCAGAATAATGTTTTTGTTAGAGCCTCTGGATATTTCTTTCCCCTTCCCAGCCTCCCCTCCATTCCCACCCCGTATCCTCACTACAGCCAGAATCCCTTTTTTAAAAAATTTATCTAAATTCAAGTTAGTTAACATACAGTGTAATATTGGTTTTAGGAGTAGAATTTAGTGATTCATCTCTTACACAGAACACCCAGTGCTCATCCCAACTGGTGCCCTCTTGTAATGCCTATCGCCCATTTAACCCATCTCCCCACCTATCTTCTCTCCAGCAACCCTCAGCTTGCTCTCTGTATTTAAGAGTCTCTTAGGGTTTGCCTCCCCTCTGTTTTTCTTATTTTTCCTTCCCTTCCCCTATGTTCATCTGTTTTATTTCTTAAATTCCACATGAGTGAAATCATATTGGTCTTTCTCTGACTTATTTCACTTAGCAGACTACACTCTAGTTCCATCCATGTTGTTGTAAATGGCAAGATTTCATTCTTTTTGATCGCTGAGCAATATTCCATTGTGTGTGTGTGTGTGTATATATGTGTGTGTGTATATATATATATACATATATGTGTATATATGTGTATACATGTGTATATATATATATACACATCAGTATATGTCCAGTCCTCTTTATCCAGTCACCATAACCTCTTTATCCAGTCATCAGTCGATAATTTCCATAATTTGGCTATTGTTAATAGTGCTACTACAGATATTGGGGTCCACGTGCCCCTTCGAATCAGAATTTTTGTATCCTTTGGATAAATACCTAGTAGTGAAATTGTTAGGTTGTAGGGTAGTTCTACTTTTTTTTTTTTAATGTTTATTTTTGAGAGAGAGAAAGAGAGCATGAGCGGGAGAGGGGCAGAGAGAGAGGGAGACACAGAATCTGAAGCAGGCTCTAGGCTCTGAGCTGTCAGCACAGAACCGATGCGGGCTTTGGTGAGTTCACCAACAGTAAGATCATGACCTGTGCCAAAGTTGGTCATTTAACTGACTGAGCCACCCAGGTGCCCTGGTAGTTCTACTTTTGTTTTCCAGAGTGGCTGCATCAGTTTGTGGAGAAAGAGAAATACTTTTGCACTGTTAGTGGGAATACAGCCAGACTCACTTCTTAAAATCCAGATCTGATCTCACTGCTCACCCACATAAAAACCTTCTGTGGCTATCATCCATAGAACACAGCCCAATTCCTCAGCTCTTAATGCCCTCAATCATCTTTCCCCAACCCCCCTTTCCAGCCTATTTCCCACTGTATCATCCCTCGTCCCCTGCCCCTCCTCCATATGCTATGCTCTGGACCCTTTCCCCTACAGGAATTAGCCACAAAGACCCCGTGCCTCTGTGCTTTCTGATCTTTAAAATGCTGTTCCTTCTGTGCCATCCCCCCTCACACCCGTGTATTTAAAATTCTATCTTCAAGGGCTTAAATCCAATGTCCCATCCTTCTCTGCTCCCGGGGCCCTCTTGTGAGGCTTCTTGTATCAGGATTTGCCATGTTTAACATTTTTGTGTGTCTTCTGTTCTAAGCTCCCTGAATGTAGAAATTGTGTCACACATCTTCACAACTTTTATCCTTCCCGTTACCAAACACACAGAAACCCCTCCAAAAAAAGCTTTTAAGGGACTAAATGGAAGTGTGATTCTGAAGCAGGAAAATTCCAAGAATAGGATTGACTTACAAGTGCGGATTTGCTTGGCTCTCAGTGTAGACTCTAAAGCCACTTCCCCCGCCTCAGTCAGCCTAAGGAAAGGTAGAGGCCCAGATGATTAAACTACATTGTAATTATTGGAAAACATTTCTGGACTCCAGTGGTATGGAATGTTATCACTTCTTACCATCCAACTAATTAATGCAAATACTTCAGGAAGGAGGAGGGGGAAACCTCCCCAAAGTCAATCTCCCCGCCCACGGGCACCCCCACCCCCCACCTCCTTAGGTTATGTATTTCAAAGCTTCGCTTTAGCACACATTCCAAGGAAACAGGAACTTCCATGGGAAACACTGAAGCCTTTCTGTACCCCCTTCTGTCCTCCGGGGTGGGCCACTACCAACAGTAAGCAAAGTTCTGTGACATTTTTTCCTATTCAAAAAGAAAAAGGATTTAATAAGGGCAATTTCTTCGTTGGCTTGTTACATTTGACAGTCTTTCCCATGAAAATGTTTGTCACCTCCAATTTAGCCTTTATTTCATTATTGAAATGAAAGGCTTCCTCTGTGAAGGTAATTTTAAATGTAAACACAGAAAACATCTCAAAGAGGCAAAGGGGATGCTCTGAGAGCACACTAGTCCTCGCTGACAGCAAATCCCTTTCAGGCTCGGTTAGAAAAGGGCTGTCATCCCCCACCCCAAGGGGCTGGCTGAGCTAAGGCACTTCCCCTCCCAGGTCCCAGCTGGAGGCTGTGGTTGTGAGGCTCCATTCTGAGTGACTCTGCACGAGCCGGATGTCCCCGAGCGTGTGTCTCCTGACTAGTCTGTCGCTCAGTCTTTTTCTTCGCATTTCCCAGCACCCTTGTCCCACTCTCCTAACTGTAACCCAGAGTTCTCAACACCGGCCCTACTGACATTTTGGACCAGATTCTCTTTGTGGTGGAAGCTTGCCTTGGACACTGTGGGTTAATCTGCGGCATCTCTGGCTCTGCTCACGGCTGCCGGGAGCAGCACACCCTGCCTCCCAGTCATGTAGGTCATCAAAAGTATCTCCTCACCAACATTCCCTAGAGAGTAAAACCCCCACAGTCGAGAACCACTGCCTTAACAAAACCCATTCATTCATCCACCTCCTCATTCACAGGCAGCACTTATTGGGCTACCATTTTTGCCTCCCTCAAGGCTTTCAAAGGCTTTTCCTCCAGCACGTTTGTCATTACGTTACTCTGTACGGTATTTACTTAGCTTTTTGGTATCGTAACTCTCTTCAACATTTTATAACTCGGAGTTGTGCTTCTCAGGATCTTTCCACATGCGTCTTCTGGGTACAAATTTCCTGGAACCTACTCCTTCAGTCACTATGGTAATTCTTAAGCATGGCGCTTTACTACAGACTGGACAGAAAGTTTATAGAAGTTTAAAGGAAACGAGCCTCTAACGTAGCTCACTCTGTTTCTTAGGATGATGTGTACACACACGCACGCTCCCCCAAGAGAAATGAGATGCCATGGAGGAGTTACACACAGCCTCAGGAGAAACACAATTTTTTAAGGGGATGAATTTTGCTTGAAGCTTTAGGAAGTTAAAAATAAATATTCTTGTTAAAACCAACATCAACAACTTGGAGTGAAACGAAATCTTTCACATGGATTTTAAACTAAAAGAGGTCAACAAAATTGTTTTGCAAGGGGTCACATCAAGCCCCAGTCCCAGGCAGACCTGTTCCTCAGCAGAAGCACTGAGAATGGAGAATTCTCGTGGAATGCAGAATCTTTCGTGAATTAAAAATCCAAGAACTTGAAGAGAACATACGATCCAAACTCCAGCTCAGAGGCAGGCGTGGTGTTTTTAAACTCATCTTATGGAGGAGGTAACCTCCTTGCCTAGGACACGTAAATGGAAATCTCTCCATATGCTTTGCAATTATCACATAAGCAGTGAAGAGGGTAAGTGGTCAGAAAAACCGCAATTCATAAATCCACTTTTAGGGAAGGTGGGGAAACAGGCTGAATCAATCTGTGGCTTGCATCTGTTTATGTGAGCGTAAGAATTTGTCATGCAAACTTGCCTTTCCTCCTGGTGTCTCCTGCACTCCCTGGCCTTTTTATTGGTTTGGGTGATTTGGAAAATTCCGGTGCATCCTAGCTGAAGTAAAAGTAAAGAAACAGTTGTGATGGGGCACCTGGGTGGCGCAGTCGGTTAAGCGTCCGACTTCAGCCAGGTCACGATCTCACAGTCCGTGAGTTCGAGCCCCGCGTCAGGCTCTGGGCTGATGGCTGGGAGCCTGGAGCCTGTTTCCGATTCTGTGTCTCCCTCTCTCTCTGCCCCTCCCCCATTCATGCTCTGTCTCTCTCTGTCCCAAAAAAAAAAAAAAAAAAAAAAAGAAACAGTTGGGAAGCGAAAGGGAGATTACATTTTGAAGTTTGCTTTGTTACTGTCTCTTCTCTTCTGACCTGGGGCAATTTCTAACAAAGCCCTCTTTGCTTTTTCTCGTCCTTCCCGTCCTTCCCCAGGCCTCACCGAAGATGGAGCTTGGGGGGCAGAGGGGGGTTGTTCCTTTTCTTTTCGTTGCAGGACTATCTCAAGCTAAAGAACCATGGCCGAGATACTTAACCTCTCTTCATCTTCCTTTGAAGTATTGAGGTAGAGATCTGAAAATCTTTCACAATACCAAATTTCCACATATCTGTACATTACAGAATTTTACTGGGAGAATCACAATAGGTAGCCTATTGTTTAAACATACATTTTTATACCATTTAGTGTCTCATCTCTAAATTCTGTGACCTATTAAGAGATGAAATCCTGTAGATTTTCTAACAGTTCGAAAAAGAATGTTTAAGGGAAAATGTCATCAGCACACTCACCTGCAAACAGATGTGCTCTTAGCAACTCAAGAGTAACAATAAACAAAGGAGCAGTAGTTGTTTTTTTCTCTGCTAAGAGTTGCTAGTACACAAAGTAAATGAGCATTGCCAGTGGCCTGAGGGAATAGAGCGAGCAACCTGCTGCTGAGACTCTAATACCTTTATTAACCGAGCCAAGCGACTCAATGCTGGCTCTATCCATTCCAGATTAATTCCCAAACAGCTAAGCACTTAATCTGAGCAGCTTATACCTACAAAGTCATAAACTTGTCTTAAGCAATTATAATCCTGAATAGGAAGGAGGTTGAGTGGAGGGAGAAAAGTCACTAATTAGAGGAAAGGAAGGGTTAACAGAGGACAATATTTTTAGAGTGGCTTCAAAATTCAAACATGACCCCAGCTGCACCAGAGCAATCTTCTGAGACTTTATCTGTGCTCTCATTCCTCCCTCGTCCTCCCCAATCCCACAAAATCTTCTCCCCAGTTTTGGTGAAGGCTCATGGAGAAATGAGACCAAATTAGAGAGTTCTGATAATCACATCTGAATCCCTGAGGCCAACTCTACACTGGATTTTTCATTTACATGAACCAGTAAATCCTTTGCTTTGGTGGAGGGGCTTAATTCAGATTGGGTTTCCCTCGTGATTTTAAGAGTTCTATTCTGATTACTACAATAAAACTAAAAGTATGCATTTTCTCTACTCAGAATTGTAAGAATTTAAATAGATTTGTTTTATGTAAAAATCAAGATCAGTAGTCACTATTAAATGTAAGCATAATGCAGGCATGTTGCCTCTTTTGCACTAAGAAAATCTGGCAATTAAAATCAATTACAGACCCAAAGATTTAACATTTCCTTTTAAAACATCTATCTAAAAAGTTAAAAAAAAATTCTTAATGTTTATTTATTTTTGAGACAGAACGTGAGCAGAGGAAGGGCAGAGAGAGAGACACACAGAATCCGAAGCAGGCACCACACGCTGAGCTGTCACACAGAGCCCAATGAGGGGCTTGAACTCATGAACCGCAAGATCATGATCTGAGCCAAAGTTGGATGCTTAACCGACTGAGGCCACCCAGGTGCCCCTAAAAAGTTTTAAAATACGAACCCAACAAAGGACAACTACACAACTTTGCCACATAGATAAAACAGATTACTTGGGACAACTGAGCCCTCAATGTTTCTTGGAAACATACTCTCCCGCTCCTCGCATTCTATTTCCTCTTTGAGTTCCCATTTTACTGAATTCTTATTGAGTCACTCTATAAACATGAAGCAAATGGACAACATTTTCTTCTGTTCCATGTGGTACACTTTCTTGCAGGTTCAGTCATAAGCCTTCTGCATTCTGCTCTATGGTGCAGTGCTCCTCAGTGTGGACTACAGACAGACAGCACCAGCATTATCGGGAAGCCTGTCTGAAATGCAAATTATTGGGTCCCATCTCAGATCAACTGAATTCGAATCTCTATGGATGGCATCCAGGAATTTGTCCCAATGATCCTTAGGCACACAAAAAGTTTTGAAACTAATGCTGCAGTATATTTACATAGTTATCATGTTCCTTTTTATTTCGCTCAAGCTCAACACAGGCAACAGAAAACATTCTAAAAAGCTTTGATAGAGAGCAGGCAACTTAACACTCTTCCCACTCTGAGACCAGTTTATATTTTTCTTCAAGATACAGTTCGGAACTAAGTCCACATCTATTCGCTTTTCTGAAGCTTAGGGAAAAAGAGCCCAGGACCATGGAATGGAGAGGCTCACCAGAATTTTTTAAAAATATCTGCACTTTGTTTCCTCTTGTGAGATCATTAAATTGCCTCTATCGGTCAAGAGGGGACGTCCTCATATTATTTTTCTCCAGATTTGGGAATGTCACTTTTACTTTCTCAGAAATTCTGGAGGTTGTGGGTAATGATGGACAATGACGTAAACTGCTGCTCTCTGCTCCAACCCAGCACAGAGTCACGCTACAGACCTGTTGTCAGTTCAGCAACACTGAGACACAAAGGGACCATAAGGCTTGAGAAGCAGTTTACAATCCAAGAGCAGGAAGACTTGAGTACCAGACCGAGAGGGAGGAGGTGAAGTGTTAGCACTGGCTGGGTTAAAAAAGCATTAGAAAGAGAACATGCTATTTGATACCAACAATTTTTACAAAATAAAATTTCCTAAATACAGTTGTTATGTGAAGTGTCCTAGCATAGATTTAATTTCACAAAAGAGGGGTTCCTTTCACATCAGCTCAACGTAAGTTTATTTTCACAATGCTATCGTAGTAAGCCACTAAACTTTACAATCCCTCACGTTTCTCTCAAGAGATTTTTTTTAAAGCCTTAGTATTGAATATCATCAAATCATGCTTTAGGAATCTGCAGGCTAGTTTTAAAATCTGAATTATTTAAAATTATGACACTGATAAAATACCAACCAATCAAGGTCCCAAACTAGTAACATTCAAAATAAGAAAGAATCATCATTGGACTCCTGCTGGATTTTGATAATGGTAAAGGCTGACCAACTGCTGTCATTAATGTTAATGCCATAAAAAATGTATTTATATTCTGAAGTATATGTTTTGTATATCTTGATACTGAGGTATAAAGCCATATTTTGCCAACAGATTTTTTTTTTATTAATCTAACAAGTAATTTCGTCCACAAGAGCAACTGTGGTAAACACACCAATAACATTAGCCAAGCTGCTGTAATGTTCTATGGTCTTCTAATTAACATAGTACATAAACATTTATAAACAACACAGCCACACCAGTTTGTAAGCAACTAATAAACTCTGAAATGTTAGAAATATAATAAACTAATTCTAAATACTTTCTTTTTAACTTTCCCCTTTCCAATATTCATGCTTCCCACTAATTTTTTCACTAGACTATTAAATTCTAGATTTAAATACGGTCAAAGATAAAACAATATTGAGATGAGTGTCGAAAAAATAAGACACTGAGTTTTATCAGCATCTAAGCCACTTAAAGCTATTCTCCAAAAGACAAGTTATTCACCCAAGACAAACATGAAAAAAGTTAAAATTTAATCATAGGTTCTTCAAGGTTAACCTGTCAGATACATGGGAATACCCAAGGCTTGAGTTTGGAAGGTCTAAATGCCAAAAGGTTAACTTGTCACTAGTGGAATGGCCATCAGCTGAGGAAAGACCCTAAACACACTGAGCACTGTGTTCACTTTACAGGAGACAGGAAGTCTGGGCTAGTACTAATTAAGTTAACAAGGTTTTAAGCCCTAGGCAAAGATAAACTATTACACCTGAATAGTAACCTCTTAGTAACTTCCAGCTTAAATTGTATTGACTCTTGCCATTATAGGAACTTAGGTTAACAGTTCTGCAGTCTTAATTAAAAGGATGAGCCATTAAATCAATTTCCTGAAGTGAATTATCAGACTAACTTCCTGTTAGCTAGAGATTACAGTATATTCCACCTTGAGGCTGTAAAATCATGATGATTACCAGACATCAGTTCAACAAATATCCAGTGATAAATGAAGTATAAGGTTGTGCTAAGTGTTCGGTAGACCAAATGTTGAATTAGCTCATAATTTTTCCTCAAATCACTTGATTTCTAGTAACAAATCTAGACCTATCATTCCTATTCCCATATGGAAGCTAAAATATGTTAAGACTGTTGCTATAGGACTATTTTTATACATTATGATCCTATTTCCACTAAATTACTTTTACAGTCCATCAGTTTACGTTTTTTGTTAAAAAAAAAAAAACTATCTTTTTAGAACTCTGGAAAGATATGAAATTCACTGAATAAAAAACTTTTCAATTTTGTTCCTTAAATATAATAAAATTCTGATATATGATGGTAAACAAGTTAAATTATTAGGCAAGTAGTCTCCATTCACCTAAAATTAATGTTGTAAAGAGGTTCAACTGAACTTTGAAATGAGTGAGTTTCAGTTATCCTAAAAATGGTAAATGACTTATTACTGTGTGTGAATCTAAAGTGTGTTCCTTATGAAATAACAAAAATTGAGGAAGACAATTTTAAATATAAGGTTAATAGGTACGCTGGGCAATAAATTCAAACTTTTTATTTAACTTACATCCGCTTAGTTTTTTATTGAGTTAGGTATAAAGGCCCAGTTAATCAACTCATTAGATTGGTCAAGGCAAGACACTTGAACTACATAACAGTATTTAAAAAGCAGTTGGTCTTTTAGTAATTCTCTGGTAATCACACACGCACACACGCACATACACACACAAATTGGTAGAGTACTCTAGATATAGGATTTCCCCCCATTATCTCATATAATGCACTGTTCACAATCTGCAGTGTTTTGAAAACTATATAAATTGGACATGACCAAATTAAAGATGCCTGATAAACTCTTATAAAGTTTTTGGGAACTTCAGCTGTATTCCCAAAAAGATCAATTTTAAACTATAAAAAAGGAAAATTCATATAAAATCACAACAGATTTAACAGACATCTTTGAAAAAAAGTCAAATTGTAACTCAATTTTCTACTTTTCCGAGTATGACTAAGGAAAAAAAAGGTACAAGTAGTAATGTCTACATTTTTTAAAAACTATTAACTGAGTGAATTTGGGGAAGAAAAAAAAGCTATACAGTATTATTGCACTCCACGAATGTGCAGAATTCCAAAATGTGCCAGCACTGAAAAACTGTCTTGCATTGAGGTTTTCCAAGAGGTACAACGAGCCTGCCAAGAAAGCATCTGGTCTGTACTAACAGCTTGCTGTCTTCAGTACAGGCCTTCATAATGTCAGTCACGCTGCTCTTGCAAAAAATCCCTTAATGTCTGAAAGACATAGACAAAAAAGAGTATTTTATTTCAAACTTCACTCTTATAAAATCAACTTATTAATAATAAGAGAACAGAGAACAACTCTGCTAAGCAAAAGTTAACTAATATTCACCTCTCTGTGTTCACACACATTTGCTTATAACTTTTCTATCTTGACCATGTTAAAAGAATCTGCACACTCTTAGCAACTAGTTAGTTGCAGGTAAAGGGAAGATATGTATATAAATATTCTAGCGTAATATACCAATTCTGACCATTAGTAGGAGTTCAGAGTCCAAAAAATGACGTTACAGGCCCAGCTTTTAAGCCTTGAAGATAAAATTATTAGCACAACCTTACCTTGTTTTGGCAGGTCCAAAATGCTCTTGATCACTTAATTTTAATAAAGAAAACATCCATCTATTAAATCTTAAGTTGGGAACTCAAGTGATAATAGACACTAGAATATCTAGTACCTTGCTGATTTGTGATGAGAATGATACCTATAAATAGTTATTGTATTTTTAAACTACTTACAAAAGAGTTTTCAGTGCTGATAGGTGGGGCTATGATCGGTGATGTGGGATTGAATCCATATGCACATTGAGCTTCATTTCATTGTCAAGAATTTGAACAAGCTGTTGCATGGATGGGAGGTGACCAGATTCCAGCTTGGACCACACAGGCACATCTATAAAAATAAACAGTACCACCCCCTAAAATTAAAGATGAGTCTATAATAAGTGTTCATTCTACAAATATTTATTGTCTATATATACAGCTGAGGATACAGAAGTGAACCACAGAATTACACTTCTGTAATTACACCATTGTATAGTTTACATTCCAGTAGGGGAAATACAGAAAGTACTATACAAAATAGCTACAAATCACAACTGTGTATTAAGAATTAAAAGCAGAAGATGCTGAGGGACACAGGGGAGGCTACGAAGGAGCCTTTGCAATTATTATTAAAAGTGAGAGGTATTATTAAAATTGAAAGGTATCATTAAAAGTAAGAGCTGAAATACAGGAGAAGAGTGGTGGTACAAGAGAGGCTGGATAGGTGAATGGGGACTAGATCAGAGTCAACAAACTATAAAGAGCCAGGAAGCAAGCATTTTCGGCTTGCAAAGACATATAGTCTATCACAGCTACTCAACTCTAATTGTAGTCTGAAAGAAGCAACAGGCAAAACAAGGGCATGGTTGTGTTCCAATAGAATCTTATTTAAAAAGCAGGCAGCAGGACAGAGAGTGCACATGGCCATGATTTGCTAATCCCTAGTCTACATCATGCAGGACCTTTTGGCTATGTTAAATGTTCTGGTCTTTATCTTGAGGACAAAGTAAAGCCACTTAATGAATTTGAGGCAGTAAAGCAATGAGACGAAAATGATGTGCATTAAAAAAAAAGAAAAAAAATCACCCCACTGTTTGGAACAGGTATCAGCAGATTTTTTTGTAAGAAGCCAGATAATAAATGTTTTAGGCTTTACAGATCAAGAGGCAAAATCCAAGAAATCACAAAGGTAACCAGAGAACTAAATTTCCACAAATTTTTTGATGGAACTCAAAACTTTAGGTAATAAACACTAAATTTTGAATTTCATTTAATTTCCTTGTGCCCTAAAATATTCTTTTGATGTTTTGGAACCACTAAAAAAGTGTAAAAACTACTGTTAGCTCATAGGTCATATATGACAACCTCTGGTTTAGAGAATGTACTAGAGGGTAACAAAATAATTATGGCGTGGACTAGAGTGGTGGTAATAAAGATAAAGAGAAGTAGATTTTTGAGAAATGTAGATGGCAGAATTAAGAATCAGACTTAGTAATCCATTAGATATGGAGAGTAAGGGAGAAACTGAGGTTATCCTAGGATTCTGACATGGGTAACTGGGTAGAATGATAATGGTGCCATTATAAATAAACAAGAAATGCCATGGAAGGAGCAAATTGGAGTACACAAGAATTGCAGGAAGCAGAGGCAATCAATAGATTGGGAGTAGTAGTTTAAGATTCCCAAGTATAGCACCTAGAAGAAAGATCTAGAACTCTGTTGAGTACATTCACGAGTCATCATATGGATATAATTCTCAAGCCAGGGGAGATGAGGACCATAGAAAGTGATAATTTTGCATATTATGGAAAACAGAAAAGCCTAAAGGTCATTATAAATCATTTAAAATGTGTTACAAAATTCGGGGCGCCTGAGTGGCTCAGTCGGTTAAGCGTCCGACTTTGGCTCAGGTCATGATCTCACAATTCGTGAGTTCAAGACCTGCATTGGGCTCTGGGCTGACAGCTCAGAGCCTGGAGCCCACTTCAGATTCTGTGTCTCCCTCTGTCTGCCCCTCCGCTGCTTGCACTCTGTCTCTCGCATTGTCTCAAAAATAAATAAACATTAAAAAAAAATAATAAAAATAATAAAAAATAAAATGTGTTACAAAATGCAAATTATTCAGAACCCACCATTCAAAGTTATCTCAAATGCACCTGTTGACATACACTGGTTCTCAATCATGTTGCTCAAGAAGAAAACCATCATACATGCATAGACCTAAAAGAAAATATAATTAAGTACAACAGGCAAAGTTATTTTAAAGACAAAACAATATTACAACTGAAGACACAGTAATCTTTTAAATATACAGACTCATTTTTATTTGGTAATGATTGTTTTTAAATCTACTTTAAAAGTTTCTATACAGACTATTATTGCTCTTCTATATGTTCAGATAACATATACAGAATAAGAAAAACGCATTCATTCACAGCCGTATACACACTGAAGAATATATATTCATAATGCAGAGACAGAATTTCTCGAGATCTCATAATAGCCTTAATAAGTTAAACAAACGAATACCAGCATAAGAAGGGTTTATTTCACCATTTTTATAATGTAAGGTATGAATTCACAAGAGACTAGTGATGCAATAAAGAGCAACTCCACGTATTCAATACAACCTGTCCACGTTCCAAACAAATCATTTTGAGTCAAATAAAAAAACTGGTAAGAGAAAGCACTTGCATATTGAATTACATTCACTTCCCTTTTGAATGCGTACCTATACCCTTTCCAAAGAGAAGTTCCTTGGTGGACAGAAAAGTTTTAATAAAATCACCTGACTAAAAAGTAGGATGTAGTGACAATATCAATTCACAGCAAGTTGTTTCAAAAAAAGTTAATAAAAATGCTCATAGCAAAAGAGAAAGAGCTCTCCTCCCAGTCCCACTTGAACTAGGTAGGCTTTAATTTCTTAAAGGTTACTCTCGCATTTGGAAATGTCTATTTTCATGCAAACAATACACAAGGAAGTTGCATGAAAACTACAGCTTGCAACTATATTCCTCTTCCATAGATCAATAATGTTATACGTCTTCAGAAGTAAAATGCACTAAAGATGGAATCAATAGAATTAATAAATGTAACACAAAACGTCATGAGTACTTAACTTCTAATTCTTAATCTTATGCATAGCAATCTTACTAATAACAGGGTAGAGACACAGTTCAGTGAGAGGTAGCACCTGATGATGTTTATTTTAAGAAGCCTTGCCTGTTACTGGAAATAAGTTTTTTCCTAAGGAAAAACAAAAAAAAAAGCATAGCTATGTAGGAGTCCACTAAAAGTAGTTTCAGCCTAGAACTAAAGAACAAGACCAGAAACCAGAATACTTCTCAGAAGGAAACCTAAGAAGCAATCTCATCCAAGAGAGAAATAAAACTGTATTTCTCATAGCAGAAAGACCCTCCAGAAAAAGATGATTTTAAGTGAAACAAATGAAAGATATCTAAAAAGAATGTATGCTACAGCAAGACCCTACAAAGGAGAAGAGACAGCACAAGATTTGTATGTCTATTTATACTGATTGAACAGAAGAGTCAAAGGACAAGTAATAAAAACAGAAAATTTTAATAAGAACAAATCAGCAGAAATCCCATTTTTAATGTGAATAAACCCATTAATACCCATATTGTTTGGTATAAAAGCCTTGCATTCTATGTATATTATGTTTTTTGTATATGATTTGACCTAATCTATATAATCAATATCAGGTATTAAATTATTTTGTGCCCAGGTTCTACTAAAGTCACACCTCACTATCCTTCAAATAGTAAAAAGATGTGGCGCCTGGGTAGCTCAGCCTGTTAGGCGTCCGACTCTCAATTTCAGCTGAGGTCATGATCTCACAGTTCTTGAGTTAGAACCCTGTGTGGGGCTCTGTGCTGACAGTGCGGAGCCTGCTTGGGATTTTCTCTGTCCTTCTCTTTGTCCCTGACCCTTCCCCTCTCCCGCCATCAAAATAAATAAACTTAAAAAAAAAAATAGTAAAAAGATAAGAGCTAATCATTCTTAATACATAAACATAAAAACGAAGGCCAAGAAAAGAAAAACAAATACAAACAAAAAACTAAGTCCAAAAACGGTTGTCTTGCCCAAAGATTAAAAAATGATTGAAGCTGAAATAATACACGTGGACAGGTGAATCAGCAACAAGTACACAACAATCCAGTAAAATATTTCCATTGACAACCTAAAAACCTACAGCTACCAAACTATTAAGTTACATACCTTATTTTCTTGGCCCCACTGCCAGATGCTAGGAGCTTGCATGCCAAAGAAAGCAAAAGGATCCTTGCCAACAATTATTAAGCCTATTAATACTAGTTTGAAGACTGACAGGAAAGATGCTATGTGTCTATCAAAAGAAAAAAATATATATAAATTCATCAGAAGCCACAATTTCTCACCTAATTCAAAAACTTCCTAACTCAAGTATATGTATACAGACATTTTCTAGACACCAAATCTGGAACTTACTAATTACAACTAGTGAAAAAGATAGTAACTAAAGTTCATTGTGGAGTTTTAAAACAAAACTAAATATCCTTTAAATGAATAAAAAATTAACTTGTAAAATTATACAGCATTAGCCTTTAAAAATCCTATTAACAGCACGGAATTTTACACCATTGACTTTGTATAAAAATTTGGGTGTTCTTCATTTATTTCCAAAATAAAAATTATATAAGAAAACACATCTTTAAAAGATTGCCACCTCTGAAAAAATCCTCCTCTTTTCCTTCTTTCAGTAAAATTCTAAATTTGGATCAAATAAACTTGCTATTTGTAAAAGAGTTTCTCTGTACATTATAACCAACTAAGAAGTTATAATAACCAATTAATTGAACCAATTCACAGAAGTTTATTCACCAAAGTGAAAAAAAAATTCATTAAAAAAATTACTTTTAAGTTACTGAAATTTACTTACCTATATATGGGTTGAGGGAGGTAATTTTCTCCTTCAATGCGGATGTCTGGGTACCGCTGGCTTATAACCCGCATGTACTCCTCAAACACCCGCCTATAACCTCAGGAAACACTGTAGAAAAATAAAAGTGCTTCCATTAAGTGCTTCAGAATATGCCTACACTTATTTTGCATTTAGACAAAGTCTAAAAATTGCCAGGATTAAAAGTGTTTCTAATGAACAGTGACAAAGTAATAATGATTGATGTTGGAGGATGGCAACATGGAGGTTTTTTCACAAATTTCACATATTTAAGTTACCTTCCCCCATGTATATCCATCTATTAGAACATTAAACATTACAGACTTGGGTTACTGTTGGGCAGCAGCAAGTATCTATTCACATATGTTAGCATATTTTGAGCTCTCAAATCACCTTGCTTTTTGGGGAGCTATCATTAAGTATAAACACTGAAATGAAAACAACTCTTACACATCTAAAATAGAGACTTGCAAAACTGGGACACAGAAAGCTTACAAAATACCAAGGCATGAGACGTGAAACTTTGGCTCTTATTCCTACTCTGCCCCTAACTGGGCAAACATGCCTGCTCAATCACAATAAAAGTAACTTAAAGAACTTTTAAATCCCTTCTTACTCTACAGTTGTTTCTACTTTACAAAGAAAAACAAAGATTGGGAAGATAATTTTCAACAATATGACAGCAATCCATATCATTACTCTAGCAATTAAGTCAACAGCATCCAATATCACCATTAAAATTTCTGAACACTAAACTGTGGATATATGACAGGCTTCCCCAGCAAAAAAAGGGAAAAAGGCCACCAGAGTGCATCTACAGGCAAAAGGAAAACTTTATGACATTGATGAAAAAAATTAAAGACACAACAAAAGACATCTCATTTTCAGGGTTCAAAATTCATATTGTTGGGGCGCCTGGGTAGCTCAGTCGGTTAAGCGTCCGACTTCGGCTCAGGTCATGATCTCGCAGTCCGTGAGTTCGAGCCCCGCGTCGGGCTCTGTGCTGACAGCTCAGAGCCTGGAGCCTGTTTCAGATTCTGTGTCTCCCTCTCTCTGACCCTCCCCCGTTCATGTTGTCTCTCTCTGTCTCAAAAATAAACGTTAAAAAAAAATTAAAAAAAAATTCATATTGTTAAAGTGTCCATATACCAAAAGCAATCTACAGATCCAATACAACTGTATAAAAATTCCAGAAATAGAACAATCCTAAAATTTGTATGGAATCACAAAAAAAAAAAAAAAAAAAAGGCAAAAAACCAGAATAGCCAAAGCAATCTTGAGAAGAAAGAACAAAGCTGGAGGCACCATGTTTCCTTATTTCAAACTGTATTACAAAGCTATAGTAATCAACTATGTATAGTAGTAGCACAAAAACAGACACATAGATCAATGGGACAAAATCTAGAGCCCGGAAATAAACCCACACAAAAATGGTCAATTAATTTACAATAAAGGAGCCAACACTGAAAAAAGGGTAGTCTCTTCAACAAATGGTATTAGGAAAACTGTCAGCAACATGAAAAGAATGAAACCACTATCTTCCATCATACATGAAAATCAACTCAAAATGGATTAAGGACTTGAACATAAGACCTGAAACCACAGACCTCCTAGAAGAAAACATAGTTGGTAAGCACCTTGATATTGGTCTTGGCAATGATTTTCTGGATTTGACCCTAAAAGCTAAGGTATAAAAAGCAAAAAATAAGTAAGTGGGGGCCTATATCAAACTAAAAAGCTTCTGCACAGCAAAGGAAACTATCAACAAAATGAATAAGCAACCTACAGAACGGGAGAAAATATTTGCAAATCGGGTATCTGAAAAAGGAGGTTAATATCCAAAATATATAAGGAACTCATACAACTCAATAGCCAAAAGTCAATAATCTGATTAAAAATGGGGAACCAAAGACAACATAAAAATGGCCAACAGAGGGGCACCTGAGTAGCTCAGTCAGTTAAGTGTTGGACTCTTGATTTCGGCTCAGGTCATCTCACAGTTTGTGAGATCGAGCCCCATGAAAGGGCTTGGTATTCTCCCTCTCCTCTCTCTGCCCCTCCCGCACTCAAGTGCACCTTCTCTCTCTAAAAATAAAAAAATAAAAACACATTTTTTTTTAATGGCCAACAGATAAATTAAAAAGTGCTCCACATCACTAATCAACAGGGAAATGCAAATGAAAACCATAAGGAGATATAACCCCACACTTGTTAGGATGCCTATTATCAAAAAGACAAAAGATAGTAAGTGTTGGCAAGGAGGTGGACAAAAGGGAATCCTTGTGCACCGTTGATGGGAATGTAAATGGTGCTGCCACTATGGAAAACAGTATGGAAGTTCTTCAAAAAATTAAACACAGAACTACCATATGGCCTAGCAATTCCACTTCTAGGCATATATCCAAAGGTACTACTATCTTTAAGAGGTATCTGCACCCCCATGTTCATTTTAGCATTACTTACAATAGTCAAGACATGGGGGCGCCTGGGTGGCTCAGTCAGTTAAAACACCCGACTCTTGATTTCAGCCTGGGTCACGATCTCACAGTTCATGAGTGAGATTGAGCCCCACGCCAGACTCTGTGCTGACAGTGCAGAGCCTGCTTGGAATTTTCTCTCTCTCTCTCTCTCTCTGTCTCTCTCTCTCTCTCTCTCTCACACACACACACACACACACACACACAAAATAAATAAACTTAAAAAAAAATAGTCAAGACACGAAAACAACTTAAGTGTCCATGGACAGATGAATGGATAAGAAAATGTGGTATAAATACACAGGGGAATACTATTCAGAAAAAAAAAAAAAAAAAACTTCTACCATTCGCAACAACATGGATGAAACTTGAGGGCATTATGCTAAGTGAAGTAAGTCAGAAAGAGAAACACAAATTGTATAATCTCATTTTTGCACGGAATCTAAAAAAGCCAAGCTCAGAGACATGGAGGCTGGTGGTTGCCAGGGGCTGTGGAATAGGCAAAATGGGGAGATGTTGGTCGGAGGATACAAACTTCCAGTCGCAAAACAAATAAATTCTAGGGATCTAATTTACAGCAACGTGACTATAGTTAACAAGACTGTATTGTATACTTGTAAGCTGCTAAGGGAATAAATATATGTTCTCACCTAATAAAGGTAATTATATGAAGTGATGGATGTGTTAACTAACCTTATTGTAGTAATCATTTCACAATATACATGTATATGAAATTATCACCTTAATTATACATAATTTCTATTTGTCAATCATAGTTCAATAAAGCTGAGAGAAAAACAGGAGGCGGTACCGCCAAATCAACAGAAGAGCTTACAAACTCAGGTAGGATTGTTAAGCATTTAGGTACATTAAATTCTAAGTTAAGGAACACACAAATATAAAGCAGTGAAAGTACAGAGGAAGCAGAATCAGTAATTAAGTGACAGTAAAGTAAAATGTAAGGTGCCAGCTTTGTCAATCACACTGTTATCAAGGAAAAACATACCAACCACCACCACAGGCATCAGGATGATATGTGACAGGGCATAACAGTCCAAACACTAGATCTCAATTTAAGAAAACTCATTTTTCAGGAAAAACAAACAAACAGAAATTCACCTGTTTGCTTTACAATTAATACTTCCTCTACCTTCAGAATAAAAATTTCACAAGAAATTAAGTCCCTAAAAAGTATGAAATTTTTGCAAAGGGAGACAAATTTCCACAGCTAGAGTTCAAAGAACTTAGTAAACATACTTTATGTTTACTAAACAATTACCTTATCTAATATTTTATTATTACTGTTGTTAAATTCACCAAATAGTAGTATTTTGTCACAACTGCTTTCTCTACAAGAAATTTTTAATGGTGCTTTTGTTTTGAGAATATTACAAAAATAATCTAGCTCACCTATATGCCTAACTACCTTGAAACCAAGATATGCCCCCTGATGTCAATGGCTCTCAAGTTTGCATCAGTATTTACAATGGAGTTAATTATCTAAAATGATATTCTCTTAACTTTTAATGAAATATTTTGAGAGCTAGAGACAAAGTTAATTGAGTTCAAACTTCTTTTTTAATAGACAAAGGGGAAAAGAGGAAGCTCAGAGAGATGAAGTGACTTTTCCACAGTTATACATCCATATACTTATTAATTCACTCACTCAAATACTTATTGAATGCCTACTACAAGTCACGCACTATATTAGGCACTGGGTATGTAGTGATGAGGGACACAGATACGGTCCCTGCTCTTAGTCAGGGCTGAGAGACTAGAACACAGACTTTGTGATTTAAGATCCTAGCCCCTTCCTCTAGACCCCAATAGAACATTTAGGTGATGCAAGAGCTATCTTTCCCTAAGTCCAGGAAATAATTCCCTTTGGTGACAATGCCACTAGCAAATACCCATAGAGTCGAACTCCTGGTGACAGAGATCTCTGAGGTTCTTCCATGAGGAAGACCTATAGATTCTCCCTCTGGGAGAGCTAAAAACCTGTGGGCCCCAAGAAGTCCCTCGTGTTTGCTCTGGAGTTCCAATCCTTTGCCAAGGGAAGCCCAAAGAGGCCTAGCTAGAGAGGTATATTTACATGCAGGCAACACCTCTGGTCAGATTCCTCCTAGTCACCTACTTTTCTGGCTACTGTGCTCAGAAGCCTAATTCTATCCTTGGTTCCTCCAGTCTCAAGTCTTCGGCATAGTCTCAGACCTCCAGATCAAAATCCAGATAGAATCAGCTCATATTCTTGAAACCCAAAACAGACTTTAAAATTGTACCTTTCTTCAAATTTCCAGTTATAAAATCCTGAAGTCATGAGGATGTAATGTACAGCATAGTGACTATAGTTAGTATTAGTGTACGGAATATTTGAAAGTAGCCAGGAGAGAGGATCGTATAAGTTGTCATCACAAGAAAAAAAATTATAACTACATATGGTGACTGCTTTAACTAGACTTACTGCGGTAATCATTCTGCAATACATACAAATAAGGAATCTTTATGTTGAACAACTGAAACTAACACATTATGTCAATTATACCTCAACAACAAAAAAACCTGTACCTATTTTATTTCTGAAAAATGAAGTTTACAAAATTGACACAACATATTTTTTAGATGAGTTTCCTTACGTCTAAGTAAACTTTCCTCCCTATATTTGTGTCCAGAATTGTGAAGAAAAACTAAAGAAACTTTTCCCTGTATAACTGTTTCCCCCCAAAGAATTTTTGTTTTGAAATAGCTATCTCCACTGCTGACAGATGTTTTCCAAAACAAAATATAACTAGTGTTTATCGAGGTGGGCAAAATGTTAAATTAAAGGCACACATGGTAAGGAGCCAGTTCTCATTCCACTTCTACTACCACACCCAGCTCTCTCAACTTATTCCATTCTTTCTGCATCCATGAGTAAGACTCTGACTTTCAGTAAACCTCTAATACATAAATATGTGAACATGCTAAATATATGCTGCCGCCGATGTCTCTTCCTCCTGCCCCAGGACCAAAAGTCCCTAAGAAGTAGACTTAAACTTTGAAATCTTAACGTTAATTCCTAATCACTTTGCAAATCTCTAGTAATCACTATACAGAGTCGACTTGTGCAATTGCCTAATTTAAAATACGTTTTCACGGTACTTTTCTAAAAGAAAAAACTTGCATACAAATGAGATGATCTACATGTAATGGACAGAAAGGATATTTAGGAAATAAAGGAAAATGCCTTGTCTGTGCTACTTCAAATAGATTCTGTGCTTTACTAAGTCTATCATGTTTACAGTGTCCTGACTCATGATGGCAACCACCCCAATTTTCCCCTTTCTGTATTATGTCTGCCCCTAACTGTAGTCAAATGCTTGCTTATATCAAACTTGAGTCCATCACTTGATTTCAGCTCAGGTCATGATCCCATGGTTTGTGGGTTTGAGCCCTGTGTCGGGCTCTGCACTGACAGCATGGAGCCTGCTTGGGATTCTTGTTCTCTCCTTCTCTCTCTGCCCCTTTCCAGCTTGCTTGTGCACACACTCTCTCTCAAAATTAAATGAACTTTAAAAAATATTTTAAAAATGAAACAGGGCAAAATCTCAGATATTTATGAAATAAATACTGAGGATTTCTTTCTATTTTTAGCATCTCTTGAATAAACCTTCCCCTTTTATTTACAATAATCTCCTCGGGACACCTGGGTGGCTCAGTCGGGTTGGGGGTCTGACTTGGGCTCAGGTCATGATCTCATGGCTTGTGAGTTCGAACCCGCATTGGGCTCTGTGCTGACAGCTCAGAGCCTGGAACCTGCTTTGGATTCTGTGTCTCCCTTGCTCTCTGCTCCTCCCCCACTTATGCTCTGTTTCTCTCTCAAAAATAAATAAACATTAAATTAAAAAAAATAATAACCTCCTCTCCAACAGTCTTCTCACCCATACATAGGACTGGATCCTGTTTACATAATGAAACCAACGCCTGCCATTGTTGACAGTCCAGAAAAATGCAAACCTGTCAGAGGAAGGCTTGAATTCCCTGACTAAAAACAAAGAAATGGGATTTAAAAAGTGACTATCTCCCCAAAGGTGAACATTTAACACATTTAATCTTTCCAAAGGACTGATAAGTCAGTCTTCAGAGAACCAGAGAAAAATAAAGTACCTTTTCTTGAGAAAAAAGGACACGTGAGCCAGGGAAGATTGAATGACATCTCAGACTTTCCAGTTTTCTATTCTAGCCTGTCTTGAGGCCCTGCTGCATCCTTGCCTTTAGGTTCACGGACTATTCTTCTAACAATTTTAAAATGCATTTTCAAACATATTGTTCAAACCAGTTCAAAAAGGTTTCTGCTACTTGCATCCCAAGAATTTCAACTAAATTTCTCCCAGAGTGCACCAATAAAATCAGGAAGATATTTTGTAAATACTGTGCTCTCTGATTTGTCTATAGCATTGCTCAGTCCAACAGCTCACTGATGATTGAAAGCTGTGTCTTTACATGTATGTAATCTTTATTTCTCCTTGTTCTATTTAGTAGATGAAGTGCTATAATATAAACACGTGTCTGGTGCATCACCTGCTCTAAGTGCTTTAAGGAATGAAATCTGCAAGGTGTTCTAGGAACTACACAAGAAACAAGGTATTCAGGGAGTGAAAAACAGACTAAAGTCATAAATGTTTTTAAAAAATTGCAAACAGGAGTGCTTATACACTCTGAAGACCAAAATGTGGCCCAGAACTTGTTCAGTTTTTTAAGATGAGGCAGAAGCGGCACCAAAGAAGTATCAGATTAAGGATCAGTATTGTACGAAATCAAGTGATTTCCCTTCCGGCTACCTTACTCTTAGAACACTACAGTGGCCACCACAGTAAAAACGCACACACAAAATATGACTAACGTGACTTCTAAGATTCCTGGCTTCTTTACTGAGTTTATTCCAAAGATTTGACAAACCTAAAATGTGATTAATTATCTTTTTCTGTTCTCTTCCTTCTTTTGTTTTATTCTTGAGGTCATTAGCTTCTAGTTTCTTTATACCACTGACGTAACATTTCAGGAATTCTGCTGCTGCAGACTATTCCACCAAGAATTTATAAACTGCTTAGTTCCTCAGCTCTTCCTGGGGAAGGAATTTTCTGTTTACTCTGGAAAACACTTTTTATAAACTGATTTATACAGTATGTAGTCACTCAATAAAAAGCACTCAATAAATAAATAGAAATTCTTTGTCGCATCTTAAAATACTTTATATATATCAAACTTTTATTCTTTTCAATACATTTTTTAATTAGAGATATGATTCACATGCCACAAAATACATTCTCAGTTTATTTTTTATCAGTTGTCAGAGAAACTGGCAAAAAAAATATATCGTGTTCTGTGCTAGTTCAATGGCCAAACTAAAGAAGTCTCTGGGCTGCTTTATTGCTTTCCTATTTGACCTGTGCATTAACCTGCTGGTTGTAGACTGATTTCACATCACAGTAGAATAAACTCAATAAAAAAGCCAGGAATCATAGAAAGAAAACCACCAACAGGACAATAAGTTGTAATAATCAAAAAGGGTGTGTTGGATATCAGAGCAGCAGAAAGAAGACTTGCAGTAGTATAATGAATTCTGGAAGTTTGGCCCCACCAGTAGAGGCATAGAGGCCAGACCAAGAACATTACTGATAAGGGTACGTTCAAAACTGAAGTTTTACATGTATTACATTCTATGCCCAACAGCTACCAAGCTGGAACAGAGGCTAACCAGGTAAAAACCTACTAGAAATGAACACTATTAGGTGATATCAATCTACATTCCAGTTAGGAATATAAAGGCAGGGAGGGGGGAGAGGGGCAGTCAGGTTATCTCAGGGCCAACCACAGTGGACTGACTATAAAAGGTTGTACTCACTTTTTCAATAAATATTAACTGAAGACACACAATAAGAGATAGAACCCAAGGCAGACAAAAATTATGCCTTTTTTGGCTGGCAACATTCTAATAAAGAAGAAAAAGTGAACTCGTTAATAGTCTACTGGAGAAGATACACTTCAACAACTGGTAATATCTGAAGCTGTTTCTCTTTTGAGAAACAGGGAGGACAAACAGAAAAAACAAAACAAAACAAAAACACCTAAGGGACTACGAGAAAAGTGTCATAAAACAAAAAAGCAGAAATAGCAAATAGAAAAGATTCAAAATAAGAGCCTATATCCAAAAATATTCTTCTGCAAGAAGCAGAAGGATGAGAAGAGGTAAGGAAGCACTATAAGAAATCCCAAAACCAAAAAGCAGAATTAAATATTTTGAGGCCCTAAAATATATATATATATATATATATATATATATATATATATATAATGGGTAGAAAACTGAATAAGTGATAGAAGATAAATAATCAACAAAAATTACAGAAGATCTGAATATTATCATTAACAGATTTCACAGCTACATCAGGTTTCATTTTCAATAGTAAAAAAATCCCCGATAGCCCAAAGAACATTTGCAACCAATGACCATGTTAGGTCACAAAGAATGCCTAGGAAGTAGAAATAGCAAATGTCATATTCTCTGATTAAAGTGCGATAAACTAGGGGCACCTGAGTAGTTCAGTCGGGTCAACATCCAACTTCGGCTCAGGTCATGATCTCACCGTTCGTATCCAGCTCTGCTGACAGCTCAGAGCCTGGAGCTGTTTAGGATTCTGTGTCTCCCTCTCTCTCTGCCCCTCCCCTGCTCACACTGTGTCTTTCTCTCTCTCTCTCAAAAATAAATAAACATTAAAAAAAATTAAAGTGCAATAAGCTAGAAATTTTAAAAAACCCAATCTACTTGCTGGAATGGGGGGATTGCGGGGTGGCTTAAATGGGTGACAGGCATTAAGGAGGGCACTTTTCAGGAGGAGCACTGGGTGTCATCTGTAAGAGATGAATCACTGGGTTCTACTCCTGAAGCCAAAACTACACTGTATGTTAACTAAATTGAATTAAAAAAAAAAAAAAATCCAACCTACTACTTCAAGCTCTTCTAGCAGGAATATTAGCTAGTTTAACTATGTCAAAATGTAAATGTGATACCCTTTAACATAATCATAATACTTTATTTCTGTGGATTTAGTTTATAGAAATTATTGGACCAGTACACAACATATTCAAGGATATTCATCTTAGCAAAGTAATTTTGTGAAAAACTGGGATCAACCTATGTGTTAACCAATAAGGCACTAGTTAGATAATTTAAAGAACACTCATCTTATGTAATACTGTGCCTGCTGATGCATCTCCCTATTTACTGACAGCAAATGATAAGTGATGAAGGAGAAGGCAAATTAAAAAAAAAAAAAAGCCTATGACTATGAACTCATTTTTTGTAGAATTACATAATACAGTATTGTGTGCAGAGTCGTCTTGAGTCTCTTCAAATATTAATAGAGAGCTACAAGTATTTTTTGCTTTCTTATATGTACTTCTGAGGGGAGAGCAAATTATGTGATCCCAAAATATGCCACTTTGGCATGTGGCTTATTTTGAGCTGAAGGTAATCTACACCAGGCAGACTCAAAACAAAACAAAACAAAAAACAAACAAAAAAACCCCCAACTTACTGCTCCCTTAACTACCTGAAAGAATTTAGATAAGGTGCCTGAACCAGACAGAAAGCTGTTATCAGAGGTAACTTTTTATCTGTGGCAAGGCAAACATCTAATTACCAAACATCTGCTCTTCTTATTGTCCTGTGTCTCTCCCCGCCTTTGAAGCCCCAGGCTTAGCTGAGGATACTGTATAAGCCTCAATTGCCCCACTTGTTCTTGCATCTCATATTTTTTATGGGGCTCTCATAAGCATGTAATTAAATGTTTTTCTCCTGTTCATCTTTTAAGTCATTTTGATGAAGAGACCAGCCAAAAGAACCTAGAAGGGTAGAGGAAGAATTCTTCCTCCCCTACACTTATTATTTTTACAAGAAACATGTATTATGTTTATAGCCAGAAAGTTAATTTCATTTTGTAAAAGATCAAAGTCTTCAAGTTTTCAAAGATTTACTTACCAAAGTTCTCATCACAATAAAAGACGATGAAAATAATATATTACAATAATAAAACTTGATAAATGGTAGCATTTACACTGTACTAAGACTTTTTAATTGATTATCTGCCTCCTTTATTTCCTGTCCCCTCTCCCCGCTTTGTGCTGACTCAGGCTCCATTTACATATGACCTTCCTTACTTCTATAAAGCTCTTTCTCTACATCTCCTGGTGGTTTCCCCATACCCCTCTAGATTTCATATCCTCCTCTCAAAGCCTTCCAACTCTCCTTGAATAGATAATCCTTCTTTCCACTAGGTTTTTAAAGCCCTCTATTATGACCTCTTTTAGAACACTGAACAGAAAGCTCTACTGTAATACTGTTTAACATGTCTGTCTCTCCCACCAGACTATAGGTTTTCAAACATTATTGTAAAAAACTAATTCTTATCTCCCTAAATACTGGACAAAAGGGGAAAACAGTGGCATGAAAAAAAGGGGCATAAAAAACAAGGAGCTGATTATGAGCAGTTCTTGCAAAACCCACATGGCAAGATTTCTTCCTCACCAATCCCAGGCGGCACCCCCATCAAGGTAAGTCATGTGAAAACAGGATTTGATTTCCCTTTTTGGAAAGCAGAAAAGGTGACAATCAGATGAACCAGGAAGTTCCAACTACACTCTTCAGTGACAAAGGCAGAAATGAAACACGTATGTATGCTTTCATTTTTTGCCATGAAGCTTCCTAACATATAAAACAGAGTAACAGAATTTTAAACGTTACTTGGCATGCAACCAATAACTTCATGTTAGAGATGAAAAAATTGAGAGCTAAAGAGATTCAGTAATTTCCAGAAAGTCATTCAGAAGAGGCAGATCAACTTAGAACCTGGGCCTCCAAAGCATCAGTCCAATAAATGCAGTTTCCCAGTAACTATACTATTCAAAATTTATAAGGTTAACTTGGTGTTTCCAAATGACACATTCAATTTGATTTCCACCACTTACCTTAATGGCAAATGGTAAGGAAACAATGTTTCCATTTTCTTTAAGAGGAGATAAAACCTTTAAAACCACTCATATTTTACCTACTTCTAAAAGCTTTGGACTGAAGTACTTTGTTCATTATTATGATTATTATTTTAAACAGGCTCCACATCCAATGTGGAGTTTGAACTCACCACCCTGAGATCAAGAGTCACATGCTCTACTGACTGAGCCAGCCAAGTGCCCCTTTCTTTGCTCATTAAGTAGAGACAACTATTATGTGTACATTATTCATTTAGATACTGCAGTTGTTTGTTGTTTAAATAGTAAAACAAAAACAAAAACAAAATGGTGACTAAGTTCTACATAATTACGGAAAACTTTAAAAATCTATTATAGTGGTAGGTGTGGCAGCCAGCATTTCGTTTTTCTCTAATCACACTCCATTAGTTCTCTACTATCTGGATCAACTTACTCATTTATTTCATTGATTCCAAGAAGTACACTTCTCCTATTTAGCATCTTTTTAAAAATCAGGATTTATCTTATAGTCATTACTGTGTCCCAGTTTAAATGGCAGTATTTTTTTTTTCCTTCTGAGTGGTATATAAAATAATGTGTAACTTATAATCCATCACATCTTAGGTTTGGTGAAATACAGTAACTGGTATTTAAGTTTTTAGTTTCAGTTACTATGGCTATTTTGGGGAGATGAAATTTCTTTGTAGGATATTCCCATTATTGTATTTTAAAAATTCAGGGTTCCTCCCTTTCCTTCTCTCTCTCTCTCTCTCTCTCTCTCTCTCTCTCTCTCTCACACACACACACACACACACACACACCCATGAAATTGGTCTCCTTTAACATTCTAGTGAATGGCATAGTACCACGCCAGAACTCGGGAGCCATCTTTGACACCTCTCACTCCATGCATCCTCTCCTTCCCCCCAAATATGTAACTTATCATGAAAAACTGCATCTCGTAAAGATCTTAACCTGTCCCTTTACATTCTATTTCTACCACCACCATTGTATTCCAAGCTCCATCATCTCTCACCTGGGCAACTCCCAACAGTCCCCTTAAATGGTTTCCCCATACTTATTCTTTGTCCCCTATAATGTCTTTTCCACAATGATCCTGAGCTTTTCTTAACATGGCCTGCCAGACCTTCCTGGGTTTGTGCCACCTTCTTTTTGGTCTTTGAGGTCAGCAGCCTTGGCTTCAAGCAATTATGTTCTCTTTACTACAAAGCCAGTGAACCTGTTATTCCCATTGCTTGAAAGCTCTCTGGCAATAAATCTTACCCTTTAGATCTCAGTTCAAAGTAGGTTTCCTCATGAAAACCTTCCCTGATCCTCTGACTAGCTGTCTCACACAACTATTCCTTTATAGCAGTTAGCACAATTAGAATTTTATGTGTTGTCCATGGATTAATGACTGCCTTCCATTCTTGCCTAAGATGTCTATGAGAAAACCGAATTCCCAGCAACAAAGTGCCTGCACAGAGGAGGTGCTCAAATATTTGTTGAATATGCAAATATTAGGTCCATGGTAACTCACGATCTGTAGGACTCACAATTTCTCCGATTTCTTCAATTCAGCCTTTTACTAATCTTAGTAAGTATCAATATCCAAATCAGTCTTAGGGCTTTATTTTCTTGCCTCCATACCATGAAAGCAAAGGCTGAGTTGGTATAAATTTAAATACAAATCTGTTCTTGTAGTAGTTGTTTCATTTACCTCTAAAAAATACTTTGTGTTGGTTGTCCTAAAATTATAGCAGTGGATTCTTAAATTAACCAAAATTAGAAAATTCTGCTGCACTCTGCTTACATTTTGAAATCTCAGCTTTATTTAATCTACTATTCTTAGTGAATCAGTTGTCAAATACTCAGATAAGTATTAACTGTAAAGAGTTGTAGCCAGTAAGCTCTTTAAATTACAAGTGATTAAATGCTGTAGGTCTGACTACATGTTAAATCTCAAATATGAAAAAAATAAAGCATGCATATAAAAACATCATGCCAAACGGTACCTGTCAGAATACATTCACATACAGAATGCATTTATTCATAAAAGTCACAAGAAAGGAAAATGTTACAAGGGAACTTTAAGCTCTGATTAGAGAACTTTCTTTTTTTACGTTCAATGTTTAAACATCCAAATAAGCAAGTTAAGTTTTCTCCCAAAATAAGAAATGAGTTGTCATCAAACTTATCTAATTCTGTCACTCCGTCAATTAACATAAACTGAAGACTTATGTATATAAAGTAATACTGCGCATTTCTGGAAGTTTCATGAGGGATCACATCTATATTGTTCACCATGGTATCTTTAGCCCTGGTACAAACAAGTCTTGAATGAATATTTACTGAAAAAGTACATGAATGTAGAATAGTAAACTTTGTTTTAAGCTATTCCGCACACTGATCTCTCTCCCTTTAATTTCACTTATGTGTTGTGCTGTTTTGTTCTTTAGCAATTATAAAAGTGGTACAATTAACGGATGATATACTGAGCTACAGTTAAAGAGAGAGTACTCATGGGGCGCCTGGGTGGCGCAGTCGGTTGAGCGACCGACTTCAGCCAGGTCACGATCTCGCGGTCCGTGAATTCGAGCCCCGAGTCGGGCTCTGGGCTAATGGCTCAGAGCCTGGAGCCTGTTTCTGATTCTGTGTCTCCCTCTCTCTCTGCCCCTCCCCCGTTCATGCTCCGTCTCTCTCTGTCCCAAAAATAAATAAACGTTGAAAAAAAATTAAAAAAAAAAAGTTAAAAAAATAAAAAAAGAGAGAGTACTCATAATAAATATAAAGGAGGACAAAAGCAATTGAAAGTAAGGTAAAAATAGTTCTCTCCTTTGTTAATAGTGGTAATTAGTGAAAAATTGCCTTTTACAGCACTTAAATTTCAAGGAGAATTCAAAGAATTTTCACAGATTTAGCCTCAATCGTTTTAGCTTCCTCTCCTCTCCCAAAACTGCAAATGAATGTCCAAGAGATTCTGCCAAAACAAGAAACCCAATATTCAATTTACTATACACAGATTAACCTCTTGGGGAAAAAGTAACAAACAACAAGCTAATTTACCTGTATATGGAGGGCATACTAATAAAATTGTTTCCCATGTATGACTAAAACCAAACAAAACTGATTTCCATACATAACATGCTCTGGGTTACTGAAAAAGAAAACTCTTATTAGACTTTTGGGACAAGTTTGTACTTTAAAAGAAAGAAAAAGAATGAAAAAAATTATGCATCACAAATTCAAATGAAGTACCTAAAATTTTTAAAAAGTTGAGAGGAAGAACTGGATGCCCTTCCCAGAACATTTTGAAAACTTTGCTATGAACATCCTCAGTGGAAGGTGCACTTGTTAAATTATTGTGACAAAGGGGCGCGTGGGTGGCTCAGTCGGTTGGGCGTCCGACTTCAGCTCAGGTCACGATCTCACCGTTCGTGAGTTCGAGCCCCGCGTCGGGCTCTGTGCTGACAGCTCAGAGCCTGGAGCCTGGTTCACATTCTGTGTCTCCCTCTCTCTCTGCCCCTTCCTTGCTCATGCTGTGTCTCTCTCTGTCTCAAAAATAAATAAACATTAAAAAAAAAAATTTAAAATTATTATGACAAGTATCCCAACAGAAGCAATTGTAAAAGAAGAGTATTTTGGAAAAGTACAAGTGAAACCAAGAGATGCAAAAGTAGGAAAGAGAAAATTTACATAACTTGGAAACTGCACTCTTTTTTAAACTACTTACATCCAAAGTTTCACACTTAATCCTTAACAATAATTACAGATAGTAAAAATGACTGCCACTCTCTAATTTTTAAAAATTATGGAAAAAGTTGGAATGGTCAAGCCAAAACTTCCATTTACAGTTTTTACAGTACGTTACAGAAAATGATATATGCTGGCCACACGGTAAACAGTTCAAGGAGTTTGTTGTTGTTTTTAATCAAGAAACTGCTAGGTTTTTATAGTTTTCACTCCAAAATAAAGTCTCAACATCTCACTTTCGGACTCTATGGGTCACTTAAACTGAATTTTAAAATTTTAAGTATTTGCGTACTCTTTAAAGATTAAGCAAAAAAAACCAAAAAACAAAAAACAAACAAACAAAAAAACGGCTGGGTAAGCAGAAAATCTAAGCCTTTAATACACTTATATTAATAAAGTTTTAAAAAGCCAATTTTAACTGCATTATGGCCAACACCAACACTCCAAAGTACCATGACTCTGAAAATTTACTTACCTAACCATCCTATCCTGAAGAAAATACAATCTTTTGTGATACAGGATTCTAATTTCTACAATTTTACTATTTTAGTTTAGCCTTTCAGTCTCCCCCAACCCAGTTACCTTATTACATGCATTATTGCTCAAGTTCTAACTTAACTAGGTAACAACAAAATCACAGAAAGAACAACGTCGACAAATGCCAGGTTTTTTTTTTCTGGTTCAGGGTTTTGTTTTTGCTTTCGTTTGTTTTTTTTTTTGTTTTGTTTTGTTTTTCTATTTATCTGAATGCATAAGATAGAAACGTAGAAAGACATGCTCCAGGGAGGGGGGTGTAGAGGAATGGGGGAGAAAGATAAGAGTTGTTTGGGAGTGACCGTTGTCAGAAGAGCAACGTGCTCCTTTTCAAAGACCTTTTGGAAATTGCAAACTGAGAAATCGGCCTCCCAGGACCTCTCCTCGTCCTCCGGCTGTCAGAATCCCCACTCCCTCACTCAACAATCGACCGGGGAAGGTCCAGCAGAAAAGGCGTCTATCCCTCGTGGGTCTCCTCCAACGACCCGAATTAACCTTCGCCCAGCGGCGCAGCGACGGCGCCCGGCAGAACCCCGAGAAAGGGGAGAGGAAAAGGGAACCGGGTGGCAAACGCTGGAGCTCCTCCACCGACGCTGCGCCAACTCGTGCCCACCTCCGCAAGCAGCCAGGGTGGCCATGGCGTGACGCCGCCAACCGGTCCTCCGTACTGACAACTGTCCCCACCTCTTCGCCTTTCAGTATTTAACCTTCCCTTGCCCTCCTTCCCCACTCCCACCATTCTAGGAGGCAAAAAAGAACTGAGCGAAGTGAGCGGTTATACTTGGAGAAAAGAAGGGCAGCCTGACAGTCCCAGGAAGGCCCTCTGAGAAGGCAAGCTGCGGAAGGCTGCTGGCGCCGTTCTTCCGGGCCAAGGGGGAGGTTCAGCCCGCTAGGCCGCAGAGCCGGGGCCTCGCCTGGCGACAGAGGCCGAGCAGAGGCGCGGCGGCACTGCCGGGGCCCGGCGCACATACTCACCAAATCTGGAACTTGAGCAGCGGCCCCGTGGCGTACTGCATCTTTAATCTTTTGCTAGGCACGCCGCCCAGGTTGGCCGAGGCATCGCTCCGGATCACCGCCGACGCCGCCACCAGGAGAACTAGCAGAAACCTCATCTTAATCGAGCCAGCCACTTCGGCCGCCCTCAAACTGAGACTGCAGCCAGCCCAAGGCCGAGCGGGAGCCGCGAGCAGCTCCCCACCGCGCAGGCGCGATCCGCCAAGGTCGGGGAGGGAAGCAGAAATGCGCCTGCGCAGCGCGGCGCCAACTCACGCTCTGGGAGGCATCGCTGACCTGTTTCACTGTCATGACCCACCATCTTGGATGTGTGCTGAGACTCGGGGATGGAGTTCGATGAGTAGGGAGGGAACGAAGTAGCTGATGGGATGATGTCAAAGGGGCCTGTTAATCATAGCTCCCTGCACGTGTGGGTTCTACATACAATTTCACTTAATTCAGACATTAATCTGCCTGAGACTCTTAGGAGCACCTATTTAGCAGCCTCAATTCTGGTGTGGAGGATAAAAGAGAAAGCCCGAGCTTTCTGAACAGTTAATGCTTCACCCTTGGGGTGCCATGCCATGGCTTTTTCTTTGATCTTACAATATTGCACACTCCTAAAAAAAAAAATTTTTTTTTAAGACTTTTGTAAAATTTCCATCATGTAGAGGAGTAGAATAATTACCTTACTCATTAACAACCTTTAACAACTGGTGACATTTTGACAGTCTCGATTGTCTATAGCTCTAACCTCTTCTTCCCCCAGGGATGCAAATATCAGACATAGTATTTATTTCATTTGTAGGTATTTAAGCATGTATCTCTAGGAAAAAAACAACAACAACTAGTCTTTGGGGGAAAAAAGAAAAACACTGACCACAATAACGTTATTTAACCTAAAAAAAAAAAAAAAGCAATTCCTTAATACCAAATATCCAGTGTTCAAATTTCTTCTGTCTTAATAGATATTAATTTTCCTAAAATCAGGACCAAAATATAATCCATTGCCATTGGCTGATACATTTTTTAGTTTCTGTCAGACGTTTAAAACCAAAAATATACCAGGAATTGAGAAGTTCCATTTACCATTTATTGCAGCAAAAGGGAACACACACCACGGGGAGCTAAGGGGAGTCTCAGAAAAATGGTCTTAGAAAGACTCTATTATAGTATATGTTCTTTGATTGGATGATTTGGGGAAAATTGTTGGGGTAGCAATGGAAAATTTGGTCATACTTTTTATTTTATTTATTTAGTTTTTAATAAGAAATTTATTGTCAAATTGGTTTCCGTACAACACCCAGTGCTCATCCCAACAGGTGACATCCTCAGTGCCCATCCCCCACCTCCTCTGCCTCCCACCTCCCATCAACCCCCAGTTTATTCTCAGTTTTTAAGAGTCTTTTATGGTTTTGCTCTCTCCCTCTCTTTTTTTTTTCCTTCCTTCCCCTCCCCCATGGTCTTCTATTAAGTTTCTCAGGATCCACATAAGAGTGAAAACATATGGTATCTGTCTTTCTCTGCATGACTTATTTCACTTAGCATAACAGTCTCGTGGTCATACTTTTTAAAGTCTCAGTATTCATAAATATGGGTCATTCTGGATCATTTATCCCAGACATTTCATTAATGAAATACGTCAAATATGAGTTTGAGAAACAGTGAAATAGGAAGTTCTCAATAAATGTGTGCCCATAGTTTCTTATATCCAATAGCTCAAATGTAGCACAAGATCAAAAAATTTTTTTAATCTAAGGGTGCAATGAAAGTCTGAAAACATTTCACAGCTGTCAATTTCAGCTTACTCAGGCTTTAAGTGACAATTGTGAATTTTATATATCTTAGGACAAAAGGAACTGCAAAAACAAAATCATAAACTTTTTTCAGTAATCACATTGATGGTGATACTATTTTGTTCATATTATGATTCTAAGACTGTTGCATGTAATGTGGAAAAAACAAGTGAGTGATTATATTGGTATCAATGAGAATGGAAATTTTGCAATAGGAGAAAGAAATAGATTTAAATTCATGTGTTAAGAAATAAATCGCGAGAAAGTGGAGACAATTTCAGAGTACAAAATTTTTTTTTAATTAAGAAATCTATTGGAATCCTTTGCAATAATGGATTAGAGAAGATACATCATATGATCATTTCAATAGAATTTGGTAAAAATTCAATTCACTTATAAAAATTCTCAGTGACTTAGAAGGAAATTTCCTTGGGGCAACTGAGTGGCTCAGTGGGTTAAGCATCTGACTCTTGGTTTGGGGTCAGGTCATGATCTCATGGTTTGTGAGATCCAGCCCTGCATTGGGTTCTGTGCTGACAGCGTAAAGCCTGCTTGGGATTCTCTCTCTCTCTCAAACTATAAATTTCAAAAAAACAAATAAATAATAAATAATGGGAGCAATTAAAGATTGCTGGCATTATCAAAGAATTATCTTCAGAAGACTGATGTAATAACTGTATGTGAATAGATTGAAGTAAGAAATGTCTAAAAGGGAGGGAGTCATCTACAACAGTGAGAAAGTTACCACAGAACAGTTACTGTAAACCACCAGGAATAGTGCAAAACCAGGGCACAAGGAATAATTAGACTTGGTGGGTTCTTGGTCATAATGAAGATCATTATTGGGTAAGAAAATATTTCAAATGGGACCAATAAGATGTTCAAAAGTAGAGGCACCTGGCTGGCTCAGTCAGAAGAGCATGTGACTCTCGATCTCGGGGTTGTGAGTTTGCGCCCCACATTGGGTATAGAGATCTACTTAAATAAAAGTAAAACTTAAAAAAATATATGCAAATTAGGTAAGTGGGGACTCTCATTAAGCCTAGAAGGTTTCCAGCTCAGATAGGTGGGTGTGGTGGGCAGACAGATGTATACCTGGGTGGAGGTTGGGGGAACATGGAACGAATGCTCCCGAAAAACATGCATTTTAAGAGAAGAGGCCAAAGAACAAGAGCCCAGTCTGCAACAGAGCAGTGGTCTCTGGAGGAAAGATGATCCCAACTCGAGCATAGTGACTGGCACTCATATTGCCTCCTCATCCCAACTCAACTAGACTAAAAAAATTGACAGGCGGAAGAGTCTTAAAATGAAGCGCAACATTGGAACCCCAGAAGTTCTCCAACAAAAGAATGTAATGCACAGAAGAGAGGCATTCTCCATCTTATCCAGGGACACAGACTAAAGGCACCTTAAGGGCTTTAGCACATCAGGGGTGTGCTATGCTGAATGTGCCCAGATATTGACAAACTCGGGCACAGTGGAGTAGCCTAGGTGTGCCAGCAGGGGGCGTGGTGTCCAGCAGAGCAGAGCAGAGGCCATGTTCATTAGAAGACCTGTGGTGTGAGTGAGGGAAATGGCAACACCTGATAAGAGTGAATTCCTTTACCAAACATAAGTCAGACATCACTTGGGGCCTAGGCTGTACTTGGAGTGGGAGGCAGGCATTATATGGATCTGCATGTAGGACCAATGAGTCCATAATATATGAATGAGTTGGTATTAATAATGTACTCCATTTATTCTCAGAGGCTGGTAGTTCAAGTTATGAATTTTTCTTACTCTTCTATTTCAAACAAGTAGCCTAAGTATGAGGAAGGGTCTGAAGATTGATGCCCTTGAAAGCCACACTGAAAACCAGAGAGCAAATTCAGCAGCCGCAGGTAATACAGGTTCTTCAGCAGAGTAGGAAAGCACTGCAGGTTTCTGAGGAACATCATTTGGGGGATTTAGTACAAGATGGACTGGAAAAAAGAAAGGATGGAGAAAGTAGAGCATAAAGGTGATGGCCGTCGCTGGTTTTGGAGCCTGATCCTCCTTTTCTCTTGCTAACTGTATCGTTGTGTGTTTCCCTACAGTTTTAATAAGGATTAGAGCAAATACAACGATATATGTAAAATCTGTAGCCTGGTTCCTCAGGTAGTGATAGTTATTATTGTTTCTCTAAAGTAGTAAGGGCTTTGAATAGGGGATGATAAATGTCAAGAAAAAGGAAGAGATTTTTTCCAGAGGAAATATTGGCTTATTTGGTGATTGACTGCCAACGTGTGGTCTAGAGTAAATATTATGGACCAAATGTTCAGTGTTCCTCCTAAAATTTATATATGGAAGTCCTAACCCCCAAAGTAATGGTATTTGAAGGTGGAGCCTTTGCAAGGTAACCAGGTTTAGGTTGGGTCATGACAGTGGGACCCCCCCCCCCCCCCGCGACATGCACACACAAAAAGGGGTCATGTGAGCACTTAGTAAGATGGCTGTGGTCTGCTAGCCCAGAAGAGGGTCCTTATCAAGAACCAAGTCTGCTGGCACCTTGATCTTAGACTTCCCAGCCTCCAGAACTCTAAGAAATAAATATCAGCTGTTTACCCCAGTCTACGGTATGTTGTTATAGCAGCCCAAGCTAAGACAGTGAAGATTCAATAATTACATCTCTAGCTCAGGTTCTTTTCTTTCTTTTTTTAATGTTTATTTATTTATTTTGAGAGAAAGAGAGAGAGAGAGAGCGCGTGCAAGCAGGGGAGGGGCAGACAGAGGCAGAGAGAGACAATCCCAAGCAGGCTCTGCACTGTCAGTACAGTGGCTGGATCTCACAAACTGTGAGATCATGACCTGAGCCCAAATCAAGGATCGGATGTTTAACCAGTTGAGCCACCCAGATGCCCCTCAGGTGCTCTTGATTTAGTTGGTCTAGGATGGGGCCTGAGCATCCGTATATTTAAGTTTCTTCAGGGAAGAATCCACCATGAATCCACCATGCAGCCAAGTCTAGTGCATTAGACTTGAGGTCTCTTAAGAGTTCAAAGTGAGGTCTTACATGTCTTCAATTCCTCAGAGAGCCCAGAAAATTGCTCTGAGCATGGAAGTTACTTGAGCTTTTATTGCAATGAATAGTAATGGGGAAATTGGCAAGCAGTAAAAGAATTTGGTTGTCAACATGTTAAATTTCAACTTTTGGCTGAATGTCCAAGTAAAATCATGCTGGAGGTAACTGGTAGCACAGGACTGGAGAGAATGTGCACATACGTATTTGGGAATCATTTAAATGCATGTGGCAGCCAAATGTATGGTTAATATATCAAATTCCTGAGGCCTCAATTAAAAGCATTAGATGCAAGGTAAATTAATATAACCAGCTAAAATTGAATTTAAAAACATTAGCTGCAGGGGGTGCCTCGGTGGCTCAGTTGTTTAAGCATCCAAACCTTGGTTCAGCTCAGGTCATTATCTGTTTAGTGAGTTTGTGCCTTGCATTGGGCTCTGTGCTGACAGCACAGAGCCTGCTTGGGATTCTCTATCTCCCCCCTCCCCCCACCCCCCCACTCCCAAATCGCACTGTCTCTGTGTTTCTCAAAATAAATGAATAAACTTAAAAAAAAATAGCTAGAGAACATAGCTTGTATGGAGAAACAGTATTTGGACCAAATGTATCCATTTCAAGGTCAAAGGTAAGTAAGAAATAAAGTACCCTGTACAAAATTTACTTGATCACCAAGTTATCTTGTGGGGGCTTCTTCATAATATTAATAAAGTGGATATATTGTTGAAGTGCTCCCCAACATTGACTCCACTTCTTCTGGTAAAAGTACTTGTTTCTCTTCAGGGGACTAGCTTGACCCCACTGTATACAGTCTTGTCAATTAAGATGCCCCAAAGCTTTCCCAGCCAGAGCTGTGCCAATATCCAAAGCCCAAAACTACTGAAGTTGATTAATTCTGATAACAGAGCCCTGAGAACAGTTCTAGACCCCAAACTATTCAGGTTTCTCTCACCTCCAGGGCCTCATTCTATGTTTTTTCACTTGAATCTGTGAGTTATTACATACTTTGCCACTATTTACTTCCCCCTAAGTTAGAGTCCATTCCTCTTGCTTGCAAGTCAAGAACTCTGAGAGCCATGTATCTTCTTTCTCTCCTTAAGCCTGGCTCAGATTTTCTAACCTCAAGTCTTAACCATAGAAATATAGACAGGACTGCCTGGGTGGCTGAGTCAGTTAAGCATCCACCTCGGCTTTGGCTCAGGCCATGATCTCATGGTTCGTTAGTTTGAGCCCCGCTTTGGGCTCCGGCACTGGTGGCACAGAGCCTGCTTGAGATTCTCTCCCTATCTGCCCTTCCCCTACTCGCGTGAGCACGCCCAATAAATAAAACATTTAAAAATACAGACATTAAGTAAATGAACATTAAAAAAAAAAGAAGTATTCACAGACATTACATGGAAGTTCAGATAATAGACTATCAGTGTCTGGGAGGCCATTAGATGGTTGCAATAATCCTGGCTAGCAAGCTGTTCAGGCCAGCAAGTTGGGAATCAAGGCCAGTCCTCAGTACCAGGGAGGGGTGATAGCAAGAGGCCTAGGATAAAACTTAGGTCCACACAAAACCTGCATGCTAATGTTTATAGCAAATTTATTCACAATTGCTAAAACTTGGGAGGTAACCAAGATGTTCTCCAGTAGGTGAATGGATAAATAAACTGTGGTACATCCAGAGAGTTGAATATTATTCAGCAGTAACTATCAAGCCATGAAAAACATGGAGGAACCTTCAATGCATATTACTGAGGGAATTAAGCCAATCTAAAAAGGCTGTATACTGTATGATTCCAATATATGGCATTCTGGAAAAGTCAAAAGTATGGAGACAGTAGGATCACCAATTGTCAGGTGCGTGAGTGGGGAGATGCATAGGCAGAGCACAGAAGACTTTTAGAACAGTGAAATTCTGTATGAGACTATAATGATGGATCATGTCATTATACATTTGTCCAAACCCATAGAATGCACAACACCAAGAGGGAAACCTCACGTAAACTGTGGACTTTGGGTGATCATGTGTCAACGTATTCATCATTTGTAACAAGTATACTACTCTGGTGGGGGATGTTAACAGTGGGGGCGGCTATGGATGTGTGGGGGCAGGGTGTATGTGGGAAATCTCTGTACCTTCAGCACAATTTTGATGTGAACCTAAAACTGTTCTAAAAAATGTTTCCAAAAAAATCTTCCTTTCTTCGACAGCTGTCAATCCAAATACCATAGCACTCTTGCTAGGGCCAGACATTACCTCTTCCTCCTTCAGGGAGCAGGAGGATATTTGTGAACAGAGTAGACACTTCAGATCAGACAGAGTTGGAATTCCAGTAGCTTCTATGCAAGGCTGGCTTCATGGGTGAGTCCATTTCACAGGACTCAGTGCTTACAAGGGCCTGTACATGGGGCACCTGGCTGGCTCAGTCGGTAGGGCATGTGTCTCTTGATCTTAGGGTTGTTAAGTTCATCCCACGCTGGGGGCAGAACTTTACTTAAAAAACTGGGGGGACTGCACTTGGCTTAACACTTTACCGTCACAGTCTTGTAATTCTTATTTTTGAATGAAGAATACATTTTTATTTTGCACTGGGGTCCATTACTTCTATGCCCTGGGAGTATCACTTCTTCACCATCACCAATATTACCAAACTCTATCTAAATTCCTTGAGAAAGTCTTTCATTGCCAGTATTTAAAATCCAAACATATTATTTCAAAAATAATATATATGCGTGGATTGTCTCCATTATACGAGTAAGGGATTGGGAGAGGAAGCACAAGCTAGAAACTTCAGGTCCTTTAAGTGGGTGCCAGATGTCTAATGGGGTGAAGGAAGGATGCAAAAACAAAACAGGCTGGGCACCATAAAAGATTGTCTCTGGTGATGTCACAATTCTAGGATTTGACCTGTTTAGCTTCAATTGAACATAGAAAAATAAAACTCGGGAAGTCATCAAAATCCTTGAGGAGAAAGTAGGCAAAAACCTCTTTGACGTTGTCCACAGCAACTTCTTACTCAACACGTCTCTGGAGGCAAGGGAAACAAAAGCAAAAATGAACTATTGGGACCTCATCAAAATAAAAAGCTTCTGCATGGCGAAGGAAACAATCAGCAAAACTGAAAGGTGACCTAAAGAATGGGAGAAGATATTTGCAAATGACATATCAGATAAAAGGTTAGTATCCAAAATTTATAAAGAACTTATCAAACTCAACACCCCAAAAACAAATAACCTAATGAAGAAATGGGCAAAAGACACGAATAGACACTTCTCCAAATAAGACATCCAGATGGCCAACCGACACATGAAAAAGTGCTCAACATCACTCATCATCTGGGAAATACAAGTCAAAACCACAATGAGATACCACCTCACACCGGTCAGAATGGCTAACAGTAACAACTCAGGCAATGACAGGTGTTGGCAAGGATGCAGAGAAAGAGGACCTCTTTTGCATTGCTGGTGGGAATGCAAACTGGTGCAGCCACTCTGGAAAACAGTATGGAGGTGCCTCAAAAAATTAAAAATAGAACTACCCTAGGACCCAGCAATTGCACTACCAGGTATTCATCCAAGGGATACAGGTGTGCTGTTTCAAAGGGCCACATGCACCCCAATGTCTAGAGCAGCACTATCAACAATAGCCAAAGTATGGAAAGAGCTCAAATGACCACCAATCAATGAATGGATAAAGAAGATGTGGTATAGAGGCGCGTGGGTGGCTCAGTGGGTTAAGCATCTGGATTCGGCTCAGGTTGTGATCTCGCGGTTTGTGGGTTCGAGCCCCGTGTCAGGCTCTGTGCTGATGACTCGGAGCCTGAAGCCTGCTTCGAATTCTGTCATCTCCTCTCTCTGCTCCTCCCATGCTCATGCTCTGTCTCTCTGTCTCTCAATAATAAATAAACATTAAAAATTTTTTTAAAAAAAGATGTGGTATACATATACAATGGAGTATTATTTGGCAATCAGAAAGAATGAAATATTGCCATTTGCAACTACTTGGGGGAACTAGAGGGTATTATGCTAAGCAAAATTAGTCAGTCAAAAGACAAATATCATGACTTCACTTATATGAGGACTTTAAGAGACAAAACAGATGAACATAAGGGAAGGGAAGCAAAAATAATATAAAAAGAGGGAGGGGGACAAGACATAAGAGACTCTTAAATATGGAGAACAGAGGGTTACGGGGGGGGGGGGGTTGTGGGAGGGGGGATAGGCCAAATGGGTAAGGGGCACTAAGGAATCTACTCCTGAAATCATTGTTGCACTGTATGCTAACTTGGATGTAAATTAAAAATAAATAAAAAACAAAACAAAAACAAAAAAAGAAAAATAAACAAAAGTGTGCCTGGAAGGAATTTTGCCTCAGAGTGTAAAATGTAAGCAGCTCTGTTTTGCTAAGTCTTTTGGGACTCTAAGAATACAGCTCCCTTTTCTTTGAAAAGGCATTAAATTCCTACGAGATTTCTGAAGGTATTCCAAAGTCATATTTGATTTGATTTGCAACCATTTCAGGGTTACACAGTACTTATTTCCTCTTCCTAGTGTGCTCACTATCCCTCCATCCCTCAGCTCAAATAAGAAACTAAGAGGTTTCTTGGGTGTGACGGCTCTGACCCAATTCCAATGTCATTCCTTCACAACTCCATTTTCCTTCTTGCTCTGTGCATCTCCTGTGTATCTTTTTCTCTGTCAAACCAGTCTACAAGATTGCAACTTTTAAGTGAGTGAACATATTTTCCAGATTGTTGTTAAATTTCTAATTCTTTAATTTCCATACACAGTGCTCTGATTTGGGGGACCCTCTAGTGGCCACATCAGGAATTGTTTTAGCTAAAACGAATTTTCAAATGCACCTAAAAGATAAAGATATTACACACAACATAAAAACTTTTAGAAGTGTGCTTTTCTGACTCCTAACTCAAGAGAGAAAAATAAAGCACCGAATTTGCCACTCTCCTTGAGAAATGCCAGGAAAGGGGTAAAGCAGTAACACCGGAAAGATGGCAATGCCTAGAAACTGTAAAAACTCTAGAAATACTATTTGGCTTACCTGTCATCTCCGCAACATACCAAGAAAAAGGTGAAGTAAAGACAGGAGCTGTCCGAGCCCCAGGCAGGCTCCAGGAACCAGGTAGAGCAATAGAAAGGGAAGGAATGCACGGTGAGACAGCAAATCGAGCAGCTAATTTGAGTAGGCAGTCATTTCTGTTAAGAAGCCTTCAGTGCAAATAGGTCCCCACAACTGCAGCAGGGCTGCCATGCCTGACACCTAACCTTACTGACTCTAATGTGGCTAGGTTGTCCCTGTACAGTGGTTGGTAATGTTGCTGGGGCCTGTGGCTGACCCCTCATGCGATGGAGCGGTTAGAAAGTCTCAGCAGGACTATGGTTGTCAATAGACGTGTCTTTAGGTACCTAGACAGCGAAGGGACCAAGATTAAAATGTTTACCTTACAATTTACTTTGGGAAAACTCAACATACTTTTTTCACGTTTCACAGACTTTCTGATATGAAATTTCTTTTGGAATTTATACATATTTTTACTTGCCAAGGGTGTATAAATTCAGGAAGTATTTAGTTTTAAAAAGTAATATAACAGTTTATCTGAAGCAGATTGGTGGCCCATGAAGTCTTTTCATTAACCCTTTGAATAATAAAGGTTTAAATGGTTCGATCCTCATCAAAATCAATCTGGCCCATTGTCTTGTTTCTTAAAAAACAATTAGGTGTTAAGATGCCAATTTGCAATCATTCATGATATTCACTCAAGTAACTCGATCATACTTTCATCAAATAAAAACAATAGTCTCAGAGAGATAGCAATGCCCAAGATGAACACAGATTGACTTAAAAAAACCCAAAGAGGTGAGATTGGTGAAGAAAAAAACAATAAGGGGGCATTTAAGTTTTTAAATATGATGTGACCCAGCAAGGCCACTGCTGGGAATTTATATAGTGGAAACTATAAGAAGCAAAATAACTGTATGCTGCACTATGATTATTTTCATTTATTCTGTATTCTTGTAAAGTAGAAGTCAGCAAACTTTTTTAGAAAGGGCCAGAGGAGAAATGTTTTAGACTCTGCGAGCCATACAGTCTGTTCCACCTACTCAACTGCAGTTGTAGCATGAAAGCATATATGGCTGTATTCTGAAAAAACTTTAAGGATACAGAAATCTAAATTTCATGTAATTTTCACGTCACCAAATTATCTTGTGATTTTCCAATCATTTAAAAATGCACAAACTACGCTGTGCTGCACGGGATTTAGCCCACGGGCTGTAGTTGTGAAGCTATGGGCTGCAGCATCATTTTCATAAGGTTGCATAGCGTTCCATTTTCTTATTAAAATTTTTCACTGTCCTAAACATCACACAGTTTTGCAGACATTTACTTCCCTCTCATGCTCCCTTGGAAATCAGATATGCTACCAAAGAGTAAATGAATTCCACTCAACCTCCTTAACACTGAGTCCGCATCTTAGAAATGAAAGGTGTATGGCACTCACAAACTGAACTGCAAGAACAGTTCTTATTTCTTATTCTGAAGTCTAGTCTCAGCTGATTATGATTTTTTAACTGTACAAAACTATAATCTCCTTTATATAAAAAAAGTAAGCACAGCAAATAAGGCTAACATTCCTTCTGACCGCCCTCCATCCTCATAGTCAATGTCCTCAGTTTACGCTAGACTTTTTCTATTAAGTTCACGTATTTTTAAATGTACATGGAAAATATAGTGTTAGTTTGACAATATTCAGTATTACTTTTTTGGTAACATACAGAGCATGTTTTGACGCAGATTATCTATTTCTTTTCTGAGAAAAGAATTCCTTTTTTTCAAGTGATGGTGTTGGGTTTTGCTCTTTTTCTCTTCCCTCACTGGGAAGCTTGCTTAACTCATGAAAAGATAAGGAGGGCCTTTGTGTCTACTGAAGTGCTTCCCCTCAAGATTATAATGCTCTCCAGAGATGTTTATGGCAAATGCCAAATGCATTTTTGAGACACTCTGAGCAAGGGAGACTTTTATGAGAATCAAGGATTTACAGATTTTCCTTTATAATGAATACCAATGTATTTAAAATCTCATTTTCAAGCAGACTTTTATAACCTTACCCTTATTTTCCCATCACCTTACTCTTACTCCCAGAGGATAATGTTTAAACTAAAAATCAAACAAAATGTGTAGTCAAAGAACCTATTAGTGATTTTTATATTGACATGTGCTCAGAAATGAAACATTTCCTTGGAAAAAGTTGAATGGATTAGATGACTACAGAAATAAAGACAATTCTAAAAAATGAGCCTAAGAATTTTGGTAAGAACAGTTAGCCTGGAACAATTTAAAAGCATCTGACTAAAACAAAAGTCAAAGATACTACCTCTGAGATAAACATTTTAAAGATAATTATTAATGGTTACCGTAAATTGTGTTATAAATGGGTAATTAATTTTTTTAATGTTTTTATTTATTTTTGAGACAGAGAGAGACAGAGCATGAGCAGGGGAGGGTCAGAGAGAGAGAGAGAGAGAGAGAGAGAGAGAGAGAGACACAGAATCCAAAGCAGGCTCCAGGCTCTGAGCTGTCAGCACAGAGCCTGACGCGGGGCTTGAACTCATGGACTGTGAGATCATGACCTGAACCGAAGTCAGACGCTTAACCTACTGAGCCACCCAGGCGCCCCAGTAAATGGGTAATTAATTTTTTAAAAATAGACTGCCAGGTCAAAAAAAAATCACACTGTCTCAGGATGCATTAGTTAATATTTTATTAGAAAAACGATTTTTAAGGTAATACACTGTAAAAGTAATCTATCTGCTTAAGTTTTTATTATCAGAAATGAATTAATGTTGAAAGCAATTATATGTATGTGCGTTCACACACTCACTCACTCACTCACTCACATACACTCTCTCTCTCTCTCTCCAAATATTTAAAATAACACTCAAATTTTAATGAATTAGGTCTTTACCAAATCTTATTAGAAGTTCTGGGGTGTCAGTAAACTCAGTTATCTGTTTTTGTTTCTCAAGGTGTTTCTGGATTCTTTTACCTATCAGTTTAAATATTACCTCTTGGAAAACGGGTCATCAATGCAAATGAAAAGTAATTTCAAATGTTGGGGTGGCTCACTGGAAAGGTGTGAAACTCTTGATCTTTGGGGGTTGTGAATGCCAGCCCCATGTTGGGTGTAGAGATTACTTAAAGTAATCAAGCTTAAAAAAAGAAAAGTAATTTCAAATGTAAACCTGATTAAAAAAATTAATTGCAATAGACTCTGAAACCAAATATAAATTAGTTTTGATAGATGAGCGTCTGGCATTATCATTACATCTTCTTTTTTCATCATATGAATAAACAATCAAAACAATCAAGACTCGACTACAACAAAATAATCATAGTTCATGTTTGGAAACTATTTACCTCATCATTAAATCACTAGATTTATTATTTGAAATACCAAAATAAAATGTTTTACTATTTTCCACTTTTAAAGTCTGTATTTTAGAACTAACCAGAAAAACTATTCCAAATACTACAAATAATATAATCAATTTAATATATTTAGTAAAATCTGATATTTAAGGCTTTTCTTTCAAGTTTGGACAGTATAAGAATGCTTTAGGATAAGAAAAAAGCCATATTACATATTCAAAGGAAAAATTTCCCAAACTTGTCTTGTAAATTAATAAAGGATCTGTTAACTTAGCAACTTATAACAAAGCCAACAATGATTAAATTTAAATTGTTTTTATTCACATATATGGTAAATACTATCCTCTACTAAAAAAAGCAATGACATCGTCTTTCAATCTGTCAGGCTTACTAAAGAAATTCATGTATTTCTTTTCTACATCATGGGTTGACATGGCATAGGATGCAGGATGTAAAAATCAATTTAATAGACATTATTAAATAATTTTATACATATGCAGAATCTTGGATAAATGGTTAAAATTATAGATGAACATTAAATGTGGGTACATGGGTATTTCATGTACACCAATGGGTTTATCAGAAAATGTGTTTGCACTGATTTCTGGTAACAATTGGCTTTCTGTGAATGTTTAAATACCCAATTCCAAATCTTCCAGCTCCTGGAGAAGGGCTTTCTCTTTCTGAATCTTCTCCAACTAGAAAAGTTTCAAACAACAAAGTTATTAAATAGGAAATGAAATAAAGTAATTATTGGATCTTTACCCAAAACAACAAAGCAGAAAAAATTTGTAAAAGGTGTATTTCTGACATTTTAACAGACCCACTGGTAAATACAGATTTAAAAATACAGAGTAACAAGCTTTAATTTGTTGCGTGGTATAAATCAAGGGGGCAAAGCACAAATGCCACCTTACTGCAACTCTGAGGGTCCAATAAATTTTCATTCTATACTTCGGCATCCCTCAGAAGGCGAGAAAGGAATAAAAACAGGGCAGTGCAACCTGAGATATAGGAAGGAAGAGAATCTTGTGTTTATCTACTGTAATACATGGCCTTTATTTTCAGCAGCAATGGCCTTACTATGCCTCTTAGAAATCACGATTCTCTCATTTACCATGGTCTACATCCGGTCTTCCCCTGTGCTTCTCCGTTTAAGTATAAAAGGGTTTTACAAAATATATGGTTTTCAAAAGAAGTTTTTAAACTCATGTGCTCTTACTTGATTAAATGATTGTGTATAATAAAAAGGGAAGAGTGGTAGTGACTACACGCGCGAATGAAACACGTAAAAATGACCTGATTTTTTTCTAGCTGTTTTCCAGCTGCGGCTTGTTCTTTCAGTTGTTCGATTGCTTTCAGTTTCTGCAAACATCAAATATATTATGAGTCAAGAGGAAGGAAGAATAAGTAACTTCAGAATGCAAATTTTTTTAGTATCACCTCAATCACATACATGGGAAAACTGAGTAAGGAGAATCAATTATCTCACCTTTGGATCAAGGATAGTCTGGTAAAATGCTAAGGTAAACTCTTTTTTTAAACTTAGATGTAAAACTAAACATGTTAAGAACACGGCATTTGGCAAATTTTCAAGTTTTCAAGTAATGGTATTATATATGTACGTGTATGTATACACATACATGTATTCGTAGGTAAATATATCACTAACTTCACTGTTTTCTCTAGCACTCCACTGTACCTAGACAATGTCTGTGGCTTTAAGAGACCCTTCATAATGCAGCCTGGGCAGGCTCCAGAAACCCGATTTTATACCAGGGCCATCACCACAAACTGGCTGCAATTTGGCAAATTAATAAACTTCTTTTTGTCTCCATTTCTTCACCTTTAAAACTGGGATAAACAGCTGTTCCCACTGATCTCGTAAATGTCTAATGAAATACTGAGTATAAAACAGTTCAGCATATTTCTGTACAAATGGACCTTTTTTTTTTTACTGCTCCAAAAATCAATAATAAAAAGACTTACAGCCTTTAGACATTTATGAATAGAACTAAAACCAGTGCCATTCCTAAATTATAGTATTTCATAGTGAGAAAGCAATAATCAGAGCTGCTTCTAACTTCTTAGATGCCTATCTTTATATATTTCTCATGTATGTCTTTTAATAAACACATCTGTTTTTTACTTAAGTCTCTTACTTTCTTTAGGTTCTTGATTTTTTTGTCTACTTCAGGGTCTCCAGAGGTTGACTGCGAGATAGTATTTCGTGGTGTGCTCTGTGGGGCAGGAGTAGGTGCCAAATCGGGACTCTTTTCATTCCTTGCTTCCTGCAGGAAATATTTTCAAAAAATCAATTTTTCTAAAATCAAAACATTAAAGTACGTCAACCAACAGAGCCTTGGTATATAAAATGCTAAAGCCAAAATGTGATTTTATCTTTTATACTACATTTTATGTCATTGATCTGAATTGAAGGTCTCATGAAATATGCCACATTGTCCCATAACAGAAAGATACAATGCAGCTTAAAAAAAAAAAATCACAGTATAAAGAAGACACCCAGAAGGTTTTTACTATGTAATTGTCATAGAGACTACTTTGCTAGATCTAAAATTTAAAGTAGCATAATAATTTGAGACCCATGTTGAGCACTGTTAGTGCAGAGCCTACCTGGAATTTTCTCTCTCCCTTTTTCTTGGCTCCTCCCTGCCCCCTGCCCCGCTCCCATGCTCATGAGCATGCACACTCGGTCCCTCTTTCTCTCTCTCTCAAAATAAATACACTTAAATAAAAAGTTATATTTAAAAAAAAAGATATTTCTGGAGATGAAGTATATTAACTACAGAAGAGCACACTGATTTTTTTTGAAGCTCAGATTTTAGCAGACTATGGCTGCATAATGCAATTCTATACCTTAAAATAGTAATTGCCTGTCAAAACACATAAGCAACCTAGAGCTGACAAAATTCAAGCATTGCCAGCAAGACCTCATTGTCCGAATCTCAAAACTATGATCGCCATGACTTCACGAACAGATACTCCTAGCTTAGCTGATCTCACCATCACTGTAAGACACACACAATCATAATCTGTCAATTATTACACTGCTGTGTTTTTTCAACTATAAAATCATATAACAATCCACCGTTTTGGGTACTTCTGGTGTTGAGATTCCCAGCTGAATAATTTCCTATAGTAATGTAATACTGAGAGACAAAGTGGCTTTAGAATCGTGTCATTTCTGATCTCTCTTAACAAACGTATGCTTTCAGGGAGCAAACTGCACCACTTCACACAGGCTCCACCAAAAGGGTCTACAACGAGTAACATTACTACACAATCCTATCAGGGTTTCAGGTTTTAAGATCAGGTCGTTTCCTCGCTTCCTCATTTTATTTTATGGAACTATTCAGAAATTCACAGGCAAACACAAAAAGAAAGACATTCTGGCTATTTATATCTAACTCCAACTACATTTTATAACGAATAGTCAAGTCTTGAGGACTAGAATCTTTAAACTTTGAGGCTTAAACTAAGCTAATTTAACTTGTTTTGTTTGTTTTGTTTTGAAAAGATTAGTGCCCCAAATACCTGTTTTGCAGCTTTCTTAGCCTCATGCTTCCTTTGATTTTTCAGGGCTGTTTTTGATAATGGCTTATCATTTCCTGCTTGTGGTTTCATATTCTGAGGTGGTTCCTCCTCATGCTGTGGAAAATGTAAAATAAATGACTGTGAAATGCAGTCCATGTTTTTAAAAACAGGTATCACAAATCATATAATTTTGCTAGTGTGGAATAAACTTATTAAATTTGTTTTATAATCACTGGCAAGGAATATTTCAAAATTCTTATTAGTAACAGGCACACTCCAACTGTCAGGATGGATTTAATAAGGATCTTCCTATTAATTGATATATGGTGTCTTTCATTTATACAAGATCTGGCAAAATTCACTTCAGTTTGGCTTCAACAATGGAACTTTTCTTAGTACCACTATGACACATGATTCTTCTGAAAGTAGATACTAACGGTAGCTCCTTCCGGAGTCTTTTTGGATCGGACTGCTGCCAACAGAAACCTAGTTGCCTCATTTGTTTTCTCTGCACAAAGAATTACTTGCTAGATCTTTATATGCAAAATCAGAGATTAGAAGATTAAAAATAAAAGCAAATTGAAAAACTAAAACAGACTAGAAGAAAACAAAACAAGAGGGGTGACTAACCGCATACTTATAAATCCAGTATTAACATAATGAAGAGGCATACAAAAAACTCAATGACCTGTCACACTATACAGTAAAAACACATCATCATTTCCATCATGAGATATTTATATAACCATCCATCAACTATATTCTACAACAGAAAGAGGGTGAATTAAGGAGTGGATCAAGGAGGTTCTAATATAAAACACAGTGACTATGGTTGATAATTGAAATTTGTGGAAACTCAAATGTTCTCACCACACACACACACCCCCCACAGTGAGGTGAGAGATTCATTAATTAACTAGATGGGAGAAATCCTTTCACAGTGAATACATCTAACAAATCACCATGACAGACACTTTAAATATCTTACTATTTCACATGTCAGTTAATTTCAATAAAAGAATACACACATACAGGTTTACGTTATCTCCGGAGCTGCTTCAGGCAACATACAGGATACATGACAGTACTACAACTTCTTATCAGGTTCATCTACTCAGTGATTTCCCTCTAAACTGCCGTTATCTTAGTGGTAACTGTCTCTTGGACTCTTATCATTCTCAGCACATCAAAAGAACCAGATCTCCATGAAGGTTCTTAAGGACTAGCTCTCAGGTCCAGGTTGTACTTAAAAGTGCTATAAGGAAATGGGCAGGGTCAAACATTTAAGATGACGGAGGAATAAATAAGAAATCATACCGTGACTTCATCTTAACTGCATGAACTGTAACTGGACATCAAAGTTGTATGTGCATACATGTTCTACCTGAAGCAACTGAATATATGAGAACCCACAATTGTAGAACAAAATTTGATGGCACGTCTCTTTCACTTTCTTATCTACACAGCATACGATGTTAGTTGAGACATGGCTTTATTTGTCGAACATTTGTTTTACACATCAAAATTCTCTCAATAGTGGGCTCTCCTATAGTACTTTGCTTTGGATAAAAAAGTTTCTATTCATGAGAACTGCAGGGAAATGACAAAGCAATTACAAATGATGTAAGAAAGGATAAGTTACAAGGCTTTCCACAAGGCTCTTATCCACATAGGATAAGTTACAAGGCTCTTCTACGTTATGAACATAACGTAGCCATCGACAGGCTTTCGTTTTAGACAAAAAGAAAAAAATATCCACACAGCTACTACGGATCATGAGCTTTTCTGGCTTTAGTACTGTGCCTATCGTATACAATTTCATCCGTATTAATATATTTTTTTCATCTATGTCAATTATAATGGGACTGTTTTTTTTTTGTTTGTTTGTTTTTTTAAAATTTTTTTTCAACGTTTATTTATTTTTGGGACAGAGAGAGACAGAGCATGAACGGGCGAGGGGCAGAGAGAGAGGGAGACACAGAATCGGAAACAGGCTCCAGGCTCTGAGCCATCAGCCCAGAGCCCGACGCGGGGCTCGAACTCACGGACCGCGAGATCGTGACCTGGCTGAAGTCGGACGCTTAACCGACTGCGCCACCCAGGCGCCCCGATAATGGGACTGTTTTAATGAACACATTACAACACTGAAGGGTGATTTTGGAAGCCAAGAAATACTTAAGTATAATTTATAGGTGAGTTTTTATTTATAAAAAAAGTTTTTTCTTCAGAGAGAGAATCTCATCATTTTTTTCCCTTTGTGATACATAACCATCCTCCTTTGTGAAGTTATTTACTAGAATGTCTTTGTTTCTACTAATTTCTTAGCAGTATTTTTTTTTTTTTTGGCCATTTAGCTCATTTCTAGAATTTGATACAAACAAAAAATTCTCATTAGCCTGTGGTTCCTCCATTTAAAATCATTTGATAAAATCACATAATCATCATGTTATGTACAAAAGCAAAAATTTAGTGGAAATCTTAAATGGTAAAACAATTTTGGTTTTAAATGTTCTTACTAAGTTTTATCACTATTTTCAAAGTATATCTTTCTCTTCCTCCCCCTATCAAAACAAATGAGTTTTATGGATCAGAGAATAAAAATATACAGTGATTCGGAATTTAGCCCTCTTGTGCTTACAGATATTTAGAAAGCCAGATATGTTGAGGTCACTTCTGTTTTTATCTTAGGTAAGGAAAATTTCAATACAGAGGGAAGACAATCCAAAATCTACTATATCCTTTCTGTTTTAATCTATATACAAATATCATAAATGGGCTTAATTTGTTCATAAGTTTTTATGTTTGTAGTAAATGATACAACAGAAATGTTAAACAAAACATTTCAATGAAGTCATTACAGACCACTGCTAGATTTTGTGGAGGAGGAAGGGTTCCTCTGTTTTTGTTTTTGAGAGGGTTAGGAGTGGTACAAGGGAGGCATAGGAATATTTATCCTTTGAACAAGTGTTGACTTCCCTGAGTGGCTAATAATTAAGTGACTGAATATCCTCATTTACTTGAACCAGTTTACACCTACTGTATGGCCACCTTTATAACACCAATAATATTGTTGTTCATTCTTATAGAACAACTTTATTTCTTAACATCATCACAGAGACTCAGATCACTAATAAATGTTTCCCCTGAGCTCTGAAATGCTCACATTTTAAAGATCAGAATGTGACCAATGCTCTCGTCATAACTTTACAATACAGATGGGAAATGACAGCCTAAGGAAAATAAACATGTTTTGTTTGACCAACAGCGTTTTAAAAATCGAGCAATTTTACATAAGCATCCAGACTGGTTTTGTCTTGAAAAATCATTTTGGCAAACTGGGCCTAAATCTCCTATGGAAACAATCAGCTACTGCTGTGCGGTTGCTATGGCCTTTAAAGAGGGCATGATCTCTTCCTTCCCCCATTCTCTCCCAGTCACCAAAGCCTTACATTACCAGCCTAGCCTGACAGGCATGTGAATTTGAGCCCATGATGTCTACAAAGGCAGCATGTCATACTCCATTATCTTTCTCACAAATGTAAAATGTGAACAGTTTTAAATGGACTACTCTGTTAACAATGTCAGCTGTTCCCCATCTTCAGTGGTAGGTCCTCCATGATTTCTAGAGTTTATATTCTAATCAGGTGCTAAGTAACACAAGAACATACATGAGAAAAAGGTCTCGAGAATTCCACACACTAAAAAACCTTTTCCTACCAAAGTAGTAAAAAACTTTACTTACTAGTTTGGAATTGGTGATTGGTTTATTTCTTAAAGCTGGAGGTCTATAAGCTGTTGCAACTTTAGGTTCTTCACTGGGTACGTCACTTGGAACTGCTTGGTAAGTTATCGTTTTTGCTGGAAATATTCCATCTAAAAATGGCTGCCAAGAAACCTGCCATAATTCTGCATTTGATGGCACATCATGCTTGTGCAAGACAGAGCCAGTATAATGCCAAATCTTGTACCCATTATTGACACGTAACCTGGGAGCACATGTGGCTGTTAAAATATGCTCACCATCAGGGCACCAAGCAAAATATGTAGAATCAGAGGCCACTGGTTTAGAAATAAGTTTGTAGTTTTTAACATCCCACACTTCCATTTGTCCCCTCAGATTTCCAAACCCAGCTAGTACTAATATATGTCCATGCGGGCTATAGTAGGCTGCATTACGAGGACCAGTTCCGAAGTCAAAAACAGGATCACATTTCAAGTTGAAAATTGTCGCTTTGGCAGGCATAAAACCATAAACAGCACAAAACTCAGTAGAACTAGAATTCCAAACGACATCATAAATGGGGCCATTTTTTGCTAGAAAAAGAATATAAAACCGAAATTAGCAATAAAGAATAACATGAGTACAATATTTATTAGTGAATTACAATTGTATAATACTCATAAACATGTCAAACAGTAAAAAAAAAATCCAACAATTTCAAGATACATTACAATTAAAATATTTTTATATGATATACTATGGATATTGATGTATAACCATAAATTTATTTAAGAACCTCTAGGGAATCTAAATTTCGTTTAAACATTTTGGCAAAGACACACGTTATTATTATTATTACCAAACTAGTTTTCACTGGGAGAGGTAATGTGGGCACACAGGAATAAAAATACACATTATATAAAATGATACACCACACAATAAGTTCCCCCACACAAAGGCAACCCTCTGTTCCCTGTATATACTTTCAGAATAGTTTTGTTGAAATTAAGCATCTCTCTTAACCATACACACACACACACACAGTTCTTTGTTGTTACAGTTAGTATTCTATCTTGGAGATGTTTCCATATAAGCACACTAAGATCTGCCTCACTCTTTTCCAATGGTACTGTATTCCTATATATTCTCAACTGTGAGTGTACACAAACACATCTATAGGAGTGAAACTGGCTGCTCAAAGGTACATACATTTAGTTGATAATGTGCTACCAGACTGCCCTTCAGAGAAGCTGTACCATTTTATATTATCAACAGGTTTTTTTTGAAGTTTATTTACTTATTTTTTTAGTAATCTCTACACCCAATGTGGGGCTCGAACTCACAACCCCAAGAACAAGAGTCACATGCTCCTCTGCCTGAGTTAGCCAGGAGCCTCAACAGTGTGAGAGTACAGATTTTCTCCTCATTCTCATTCACACTGTGTAGTTTCATACTTTTATCTTTGTCAAGCTGCTGAGACAAAAATTGTCTTGCCTTCCTTTCTGTTCTTTTATTATAAACTGAGCACATTTTAATATACTTACACAATCTTATTTCTGGTTTTGTGGACTATTTTTTACTGTCCCATGCCTATTTTTCTCCCCAATTATTGGCCTTTTATTGATTTGTTATAGCAACAAAATTCACCTTTCTCATACTCATCCCTTTTCCATCTAAATAAATTTTCCCCAATCTTTTGTTTGGCTTATTTTATGGAATTTTCTTCCTCCGATGTAAAACTCTGTATTTTATATATTCAAATTAATCACTTTTCCTTTATTAGTTCTGCCTTGTTAGAAAATCTTTTTTCGGGGCGCCTGGGTGGCGCAGTCGGTTAAGCGTCCGACTTCAGCCAGGTCACGATCTTGCGGTCCGTGAGTTCGAGCCCCGCGTCGGGCTCTGGGCTGATGGCTCAGAGCCTGGAGCCTGTTTCTGATTCTGTGTCTCCCTCTCTCTCTGCCCCTCCCCTGTTCATGCTCTGTCTCTCTCTGTCCCAAAAATAAATAAAACGTTGAAAAAAAAAAAAAAAAAAAAAAGAAAATCTTTTTTCACTTTTTTAAGATTAGAAAAAAATCAACTTTAGAACCAGTTTACCTAGTTTATAAAAACCTACCGGCATTTTAATTTTTAGGTTAATTTGGAGAAATGACATCTTTATAAAATTCTCCTTATAAAGGTCACATTTTGTCCCTTAGAAGTTTTAAAGTTTTCTTCCTATTAGTCCTATAGATTTCTTGCCTTTTGTTGTTATGCATTTCCTTCTATTATGTTTTTTAAGTGGCTATTTATACTGTGACTTCATCTATACATACAGAGATGATTCTGTTTTTCCTCTTTCAAAAGTGTACATTTATTCTTTTGATATGTTACACTGACAAGGTCTTTCAGGATGTTAAATTATAGCGGAAAGAGGACACCCTTGTTTCCTTTCTGACTTCAGAGGGAATACATAGTTTTTTGTAAGGAAGTTTATCCTACTCCTACATGTTCAATTCAAAATGAAAATCCAGGGAGTTGCCAGAGTTTTAAAACTGTCTTATTCTACAGTTAATTTAGCTCATCAAAACAAAAGATAAAATGGTGACATTCCTCACACTCAGTTCTGAAGGAGTGCTACACTCACAAGACCAACTCCCTGTCATTATAAGTTAAATAAGTCCCCAAAGAGCTACTGCAATGAAATTAACCTCACTCAGCAAGTTCCCCACTAAAGTGCTGGCATAACTAAATTAATTGGATTCTGTCAAAATAATGTATGTCTGGGGATGACTTTAAGTTTATTAATCAAGAGGAATTTTACCTGAAAGGTTATTAAAATATGTGAGTTTTATCACTTGAACAAGAATTTAGATTGCATCATCTTTATGGCCCAGTATTTTTTCCATTGTTTTAGCATAAGAAGACTATGGGAATACTCACGTAGCTGCACGACAGCGCTTTCTCCGTTCACTGCAATGTAGTGCAGCGTTTGTTCCCCGTAGTAGGACGCCCCTGTCTTGTCAACGTCTGTACTAGCTATTACTAACACAGCAGTAGCTAGAACGGAAAAAACTTTCATTAGATTTAAAACACAATTTAACCTGATGCTGATAAGAAAAAATTTTTAAATGTAACACAGCACATGTAAATTTTCATTAAATAAGCATTGATATTCTTTTTTTCTATATACATATAGGAATATAAGCCTCAATGAATACTTGATAAATGAGATAAAATGTATTTATCATACCTTTTTTATTCCATAGCATTGTAACTTTATCAGCTTTAAAGAAACTTTTATTAGCTAAGGCTGCATGAGGTCCATCAAAATTGGGGTACTGATATAATCTAACAAATGAAGGTGCACCCTTACTTCCTGGAACATAGACAGCCACCTGAAATACACATATATCATCGTCACTTAATTTTCTGAGGCATATAAACTAAGATGGACATGTTTTTATAGTCACTAAGCACTAGGAAAAGGTTTAATTTCCTAAAATTCCATATGAACAAAGACATAGACATTACCTTGTATGGTTGGGGTCCAGGTGATAACACAAAATCATTAATTTTTTGCAAATGCAATTTGTTTGCAATTGTGTCTAAAAAAAACAAAAAGCAAATGGTGTTGGAAGAATGAAACTAATAGGAACATGATAAATTCTGCATGTATTATAAACGATTAATGTAATGATATAGTAATACTGCTCATTGTAGTCTCATGAGTAGACTCATGTGGAGTGGGAACAACACAGACCTACATTTTAATTTCTACCCAGTCATTTAGTGGCTGGGTGACCTTGGGCAAGTAATGAGATTATACATCTAATCCCACTGATTGATTATAAGAACACAGTGCTCTTTCTTATATAAATGGTGCCACTAGGTAATCAAATAGTAGATGGGGGAATTTCTCTTTATAGAAGTAGTATAGCTTATAAATGAGAGGGTAGGGAGGAGGAAAATCAATGTGCAACCAGTCATGAAATAACAGATCAGCTAATCCTACAAAATTACAGACAAGAAGACACTATGTGCTTCTTGATAAAAGAACTGAATACTGCTTGTGAGTCAGACTTGTCCTCATCTCCCCAAAAAAGAGAATCTGAAGCTGACCAGTTCTAGATGCAAATAGCTATTTAGGGGACAGATGAACATGTTAAACTACAGGACAAGATACAATAGCAAAATTCAACTATGAGAAAATATATGACAAGTAACCTTGTTTCTTAAATAAAAAATCTCAAGGTGGGGGTAAAAAAGATGGACAGGGAGCCTATAGCTTAAAAGAAACTTAAAAGAGGGGTGCCTGGGTGGCTCTGTTGGCTAAGCATCCAACTCTTGATTTCAGCTCAGATCATGAGCTCACAGTTCATGAGTTCGAGCCCTGCATCAGGCTCGGCACTGACAGTGCAGCGCCTGCTTGGAATTATCTCTTTCTCTCTCTCAAAAATAAGTAAATAAACTTAAAAAAGAAAAAGAAAAAGGAAAAGAAAAAGAAAGAAACCTAAGATTCTCTCTCTCCCTCTCCTCTACCTCTCCCCTGCTCACACACACTCTCTCCCTCTAAATAAATAAATCAATAGCTTTAAACAAAACAATAACAAAAAATTAAAACATTTGCAATTATCAGAAATTTGAACACTGACCAGATACTTTATATCTGTGATAATGGTATTGTGGCTATTAAACAATTAAAAAGCCCTAGTCTTCAGAGATACATACTGAGATGTACAGGTAAAATTATATGATGCCTAGGATTTGCTTTAGCACAGTAAGAGAGATGTTAGGTGGAGAGATGTGTGGATGAGGTAGGATTGGCAATGGGCTGAAAGTAACTGGGACTAGGTGTCTACTTTTATGTTTGAAATTCCACACAATAAGACATTTAAAAAATTTGTATCAAAGAATTTCAATAGTAACTAAACTCTGAAAGAGGTATGCAAATGCCTTAATAGCAATTATTAAATAAAAACTTATTATAAAAACAAATCTTTGTTAGAATTTCTTCAGTATTTAGATTTACAAGAGTTATTCAAATGAATTAATAAAACAGCAATTAACATATTAACAGTATTTAGGAAAACCCTATGATGCCATATAAGGCAACAAAACTGTATATACATTTATAGTAAGTGATAAATTGATTTCACAAATCTTTCCATACTAAAATTGTTGTTTTCAAAGAAGTGAACTTCATTGTTAACATTTCGGGCACAGATAGTTTCATCTTCTGACCATGATGGACACCTACGTTGAAAGAATATGAAAAAAATTTAGACACGTGTAACCTCACATGTTAACCTGTTAAAGTTTGTGATACGCTTACTATTTAAGAAAAATACTTATAAATATGATGTCAAGTCAGTTCCTAATAGTTTCAGTTAAGCATTTGTAAAAGAAAGGTATTGTTCGTTTTCATCCAAATATTAAACAAAAGAAAGATCAAGTTTTTACTCTATTACATTCCCACAAATTCCAGATCTTTAAAGATCTAGATTTTAGTCTAACAAGTTATTTTCTAAACTAGTACCTGAGAAACAATTATACAATGAAGATATTTAGAACATTTTGTAAATAATTAGCATTTTAAAGCATTTATTTACCAATTTTGCATTTTTTTCTGAATGAAAGACTTCAAACATGTACCAGTTTTCACATCGTAAAGTTGTAGGTTGGGTACCCCAGCTGTGCCATCTTTAGAAGCTAAAAGAAACACAGATGTCTTTGCAATAATTGTCTCCTAACGTTAGTAAAAAGAATTTATTCTTAAAACAACTTTGAACAAGATTATAAAGATCAAGTAAAAGAGTTGCTTTAAATCAACTTTCCCTTTTGGGTTTAATCTCTATTCCTAAAGCCATGACAAAAGTTCAGCATTTCTGAAATGAGTTGATTACTATAGATTTTAAGAATACTTAAAAGATTTGTTTATTAAGCGTGACATGTTAAATGGATTAAATTATCTTATTATGAAATCAATCGTGTGTCTCTATTTCACACACACACAAAGTTACACAAACTATTCATGAGTCTCAATTTCCCATTTATTTACTTGGAAAAAAAAGATTCATTCAAGTCTGCCTCTTGGAAGAAGCAAGCTAGAAGGTTTATAACCAAACAACGAACTATTATCATATATTTAACTCAACAATGCCCACACTATTAAAACATTTTTTTAAAAGCCCCTATACCCCGAGTGTTTTCTTATTCATCTATGAAGTGCAGCTGTATAAAATGTTCATACAACATACCATCATATCGTTAAATGTGTTAAAAAAAAATGGCACACCATCTTCCTATTCTTTGTCATATCTTACACATTTCTTACATGTTGCGTCTATTGAACTTCCTCTTTGATTTACAATGATTATTTAAAATGTTTTCCATTTAAAGGTCATTATTATTCTTAATTTTTGAGATCTTCTCCATAAGTAACCACTGATGATTCACTTTCTAAAATTCCCCTTGAGCTTTTTCTTTTCCTCTATCTCACGATAAACCTTTTCACTAACTTACTGTACCTTGAAATTACTTAAAGTACATTGTATTGGGGGAATACAAGATTCATTGTTGAGTAAAGATTTTCACAAACACTACTTACTATCTAAAGATTAATTGCTTTCTTAAAAGGTTGTAAACTGTCTCTTTTTCTCCCCTGAATTGAACTGATCTTGTCAATATTCTTACAATTGGAAAATACTTACTAGTGTAAGGCTGCCATGTTGCCAGGACAGTGTTTTTTGGCGAGAACTCAAGGCAAACTGCCTTTGGGAGGTCGAAGGAGTGCCGTAGTCCCTTGTTAGTGACATTGATAATATTTATTCTGGTTTCAAAAGAAATTACTTCAGCAATGAAACACTGTTTTAAAATAGCCAGCACTATCCAAAACATTCATACCTCTTTTCAAATACAGATCACTGTAAAGTGGTTGTTTTCATAAAAATCAATTTTCAGGTAAGTTCTAGAAAACATCCAATAAACACCTTAAAAACAACAACAAAAACCAAGTGTATGTTTTGCCAAAAGGCCCCTATGTAAGGCTGGTACTGGGGAATACAGAATTAGCAGAAGGATATAACACATGATTCTACTTTTAGCTGAAAAGAAAACAACAGGCCTTTAAGTGGACGCAGAGCTAACCTACATATAAGCTGAGGTGTATTAGACTAAAGCAAAATAGAAGTGCTAGGCCAAAAGTATATTTTTCAATTTGACTAAATGGAAGCTGTAGCAGTTGTGAGATCAATAAGGACGCTTTCGATGTCTATCAAAATATCAGAAGCCATCTTCAAAAGATAAAGGTAAAACTATGAATCATCATAATACGATAATGATGAAAATTACAGCAATTGTATAATAAAAGCAGTTTCCATTTTTTGGATGCTTTCTATGAACCATGTTTTGCTCTGACCACTTTATGTACATTTTCTCATTTAATCCTCACAAGAGATTTGTAAAATAGGTATTATCATCTCCATTTTACAAATGTTAAAAGTGAAGCTTAGAAAAAGTAAATGATTTATGATTTGTCCAAGATCATACGACTGATAAATGCCAGAGCCAAGTTCTAAAGTTTCCCAAGTTCTAAAACCAGTTTTGCCTGACTTGTCTTATGTACTCTTTGGGGGGAAAAATATATTCCATCTTATTTTAGAAATTGCTAAAAAAAAAAAAAAAATTGTTTAAAGTTACTTTGTTCTATTCAAGTTTGGGACACTGGTTTAGGATAAGCAGAAATTGCTAAGAGTGAACGATTACTGCATATTGTTTAAACACCACACACACACACACACACACACACACACAAATATACAAGATTCTTTAAAACTTACTGTAAATTACGTATTTTAGAATTACATGAAACTTTCTTTTTTTTGGTTTTTGATAGCCTTTAAGAGTTATTCTTAGTTAAAAATAAAGAGTATTTATTTTAACTAAAAACCTCACATATTTAAAGAAAAATCTGTTATAGTTTTTGATTAATTAACTATGACCTCAGCAAAGCCACAATCAATACACTACATCTGTTTCTCTTGACCTCAGGAACATTGTATGTTGTTGTGGCCATAGCAGTTTAAGGAAATAAATGCTAGAACCAGGTATAGAAAATATCTATTAAAAAGATGGACACAACAAATGGGCACAACAAAGGGTTCAGGGGCACCTGGGTGGGGCTCAGTCGGTTAACTGTCAGACTCGATTTTGGCTCAGGTCATGATCTCACAGTTCATAAGATCAGGGGCGCTATCAGCACAGAGCCCCATTGGGATTCTCATTCTCTCTCTTTCTGCCTCCGCCCAGCTTTCATGCCATCTCTTCTTTCTCTCTCAAAATAAACAAGCTTAAAAAAACAAAAAAAGGTTCAGAGTTGAATCCAATAGAAAGCCAAATAAGGATACAAAGTATAAAAAATAATTAATAACTGTGAAGGTAAAAACAGGCTTATTCAACAAACTCTAAGCTAGCAAAATAAGGGATACTTCAAAAAGATAATAGACAAGAAGTATGGTATGTCCCATTAAATAGTGAATTTCTATGAGCTCATTACTCATAGTATAAATTACAAGATAAATTTTAAAAAATAAAAGTCAAATACCCACAATCAGTTACACCAAAAATAAGAAAATTTGAGAGTATGTTCTTTGAGACTGAGATTAAGACTGTTAACATTGTGGATAAGGACCCAATACGATTATATTCCTAATACTTTATGAGTAGTAGTATGCTTATTGGATTCAAAAACTTAAAAAAAAGAAGTCAAAAACTGATTAACATAAAATTACAAAAGCTAATTCTGACAGGTACTTACAGTCATAAAAAGTGAATCATCTAATTCAGCACAATGTTTTTAGCATTAATTTAAAAAAATCACGTGTTTAATCCAATCTGACCTGACAGTTGAAAGACTTCAGATTATATTACCACTGTGTAAAAACCAACATTTAAAATGTACTTTTTGGGGGCACCTGGGTGGCTCAGTCAGTTAAGCGACCAACTTCGGCTCAGGTCATGATCTCGCGGTCCGTGAGTTCGAGCCCCGCGTCGGGCTCTGTGCTGACAGCTCAGAGCCTGGAGCCTGTTTCAGATTCTGTGTTTCCCTCTCTCTGACCCTCCCCTGTTCATGCTCTGTCTCTCCCTGTCTCAAAATTAAATAAAACGTTAAAAAAAATTTTTTTTAAATAAAATGTACTTTTTGTATTAATGTATGCATTTTTCCCTTTTAAAAAACCTAACATATTACATCTGATAAGAAACAACAAAAATAACTTTAAACCAAATTACAAATATTCAGGCATTTTCCTGGTTCTTTGCCTGAAATGTAGTGCCTACAGAAAAATTAAAAATGAGTGGCTTTCTTAATACAATTATGAGTACTTAATCAAAATACTTATTTTTTTTGCAAAACCAATTTTGTGATCTGATTATCTTATGTAATATAGACTATCCTAGACATACTTTTGAATAATTTATAAAATATTTAAATAATACTTTTATATACAATAAAACTCACAGTAATAAGCAAGCAGTTGCTACTAATTTAATACCAAAGATATAATAAAGTATCTAAATCTAAGGTAAATAAGCAAAGAGAGTTATTCTCTAAGTGTTAGCACAGAACTTAAGAAATCCTAACTGATAACTTAGAGCACAATGTAAAAAAACCTTTCAGCTTCTCTAGCATTAAATTAATTGCCCCTTACCACACATTACTTTTTAATTCTAAGAAACTAGATAAGTCAAGTCATGGCATATAAACAGAAGCTAACAACTTTGGAGGTGTTCTATGGAAGCTGCATTTCAGACAATACCTAACTACATCATGACATTAAAAGATGGACTTTATTAATGACACCCAAACATGTGTTATTCAAATAATGCCAGTTATGTTTAAACTGATGACACATAAAATATGTTATATAAATAAACACTAACTTTTCTCCGTTGCCCCAGGCAAACAAGGTGCCATCCTTACTAAAGGTATAGACTTTGCAATTTTTCCCAGATTCCCTGAAAATGACAAGAAAAACAGTTTAATAAGCATGAATACTTTTTAAAAAATCTGATTAAAATTTATAATCTTATCACTAATTTAATGATTATGAGCTTACATAAATTTAAGAAAGTAATTCCATAATGCTTTAGTCCACCAAAATACCTTATCTCTTAAAACGCAGTACCAACAACCACTGCAAAGTAAGGTGGAAATCGATGTTACAACAACAGATCAATCTTAAGGAGAAAACAGAGCCCTTTTAGGTGAATAACTGGTTTGTGTGAAAAACCCAATAATGTAGGTGAACATGGAAGTTACGAGCTATCAACCGTGATCTTGAGGGCTGACGGATTTCAATATAGAGACTTTGTGAAGAATGTCCCAGACCACCTGCATAACAAAACAAGTGTGGCTACAATATCCTGAAGTAGACAAGAAGTGTCCTGGATTTGAAGGAAAAAGATCTTCCATCGATTTCTGATGTGCAGAGACAGAAAGTATAACAACGGTAAGAGGATCTTCACATTAAATAAGTGTGGATGCAGGATTCTCTACAAAAACAGACCTGGGGAAATCAGACTTCTTGGCAATATTGGCCAATATTCTATCCAGTGGTCAGTACTCTAAGTACTGTATCTCTCAAGATACAGGAGAAGGCTACTACGAGTACATCTCGCAGTGACAATCAACACCCAAACAGAAATGTGTATGTGGGAACATGTAAATGTCCGTAAGTGTAGTCACATAAAACCAGAACTTCATAGCTAATGAACATCTGAACTATTATGTAACAAGCACTGAGAACTGACCAGTACGTCCCCCTTAAACTGGATAGTATCTTTACATTAATTCATCCGAAGATGACCTTTGTGTTTCTGCATCACATAATAATGGTAGCTTGTACTCAGCTTGTAGTTACTGAAATATCTTTTTTTGCCCTCTTTTCACATAAACAACTAGACCAAGATGTCCCCCATCCTACACTTGTACCGCAACTTATTTCTGAACCTAAGGGCAGAATGTGCAGTTATCCTTATTAATTCCACCCAGGCTTTGGCCTATTAATTAGTTCAGCCTACTGAGATCTATTTACATCTTCATTTTCTCTTACAAAACATTAGTCATTTCTTACAGACTTATGTAATGTATAAATTATAAAACTTCATTCTTAGCTATCCTCTAAATTCATGGTAAGAATGTTGAATGAGCTTTGGACAAGATCATATGGCTCACCAATATAGTCCTTCCCTCAAACTAAAATCAATTCATTAATCAGCTGACTTTGCCACCATGCCACTTCGTCTCACATAAATAATAACAATAATCCTTACTATCATTTAATACCCAGTCCTTGGATATCTAGGTTTTGAAAAGCTCCTCGGGTCATCCTAATGTGTGGCCAAATTTGAGACCCACTCATCTAAAAGCTTGACTGGCCATAGGTTTGTTTTTTGTTTGTTTTGGTTTTGGTTTTGGACCTTCCTAGAAGTTAAGTATCATGTAGTTCCCATTACTACCCACCAGGGGGTACATAATGTCTCCTTGTTCTACCCTTAGTGATGCTGAGGCTGTACTGGACTCTTCAAGTGCCTCCTCAGATTCACCCTACCTTTCCTGCTCCCAGTCATCAGCTATTCAATGAAGAAACCTGGCCACCTCATGCCCTAACACCACTGGTTGTCTCAGACTCTCTAGGAGTGAGGGCCACATTTCAGCACGGCTTCCACTATGCCTACTGCAGCAGCAGGAAGAGGAGGTGACATTTAGATTCAACCTGAATAGACCAAAAAAGGCTCTGGCTGTACATACATTTCTTACCCTTCCTCTCCACGACTGTTCTGAGGCACAGTGGTTCCTTACAGCCTCTCCGGAGACATTCTGCATGACCAAGAAACCTGGCTATACTTTATGAATCTGTGGTCAGCTCAGTGCACTCCACGTTAGATTTACTTTCACTTCTTCCTTGCCTTATTCCGTTTACCCCTCATTCCTGCTGCCTTGGGATTGTACACCCCACTGAAGTGCTTGCAGCACAAAAGCTCTGACACAGACTTGTTTGCTAGAGTAGTGCTTTTCAAATATTAATATGCATACAAATCACCTGAGGGTCTGGTTAAAACACAGATTCTGATTCAGTAAGCTGAATCAGGGACTGAGATGTTACACTGGTTCAAGATGATGGCAATATAGCTAGTCTTGATACTTCCTGTATCATGGTTCTAAAGAACTGGGTCTAGTAAAAAATTGCTCAACAGACTTAGGTGATGTCAGCCTGATTATAAAGTTCCCCATCCATAGTTCTTCTAATAGGCTCAGCATCTTTTGATGATCATTTGCCCAGATCAGTGGTTCTCAAAGCAGGGTCTCTAAACTTGCAGCTTTGGCATTACTGGGGAACTGTTAAACATTCTAGTTCTTGGGCCCCACCCCAGATCTAATGAGTCAGAATATCTGGAGAGGAAACAGCAATCTGTGTTTTAACAAGCTCTTCAGATCACTCTGATGTATGCTAAAGTCTGAGAACTGACACAAGATTTCTTTAAGATTACAATGATTATCTAACCCCAATGTTACTTCTGTATTTATCCACTGGAATTCTCCTCTAAATAAGTTTTCCTCATCAACAATTTGGATACTTTGAAAAACCGTCTGTATGGGAAAGACAAAATAAATGCGTGATTTCTTCTCTTGATTTGTCAATTTTCAAAATAATGCGCAAGGACCCCATCAACCTCCAATGCTGACCAATAAGATTTGGAGAGAGAGGAATTTGGGGGCGAGTGTTTACATACTTGAATGTCTCAATCCTTTTAGTCATGATTCTTTCCAATGCTCAAATTGCCTCATCTTAAGTTGCTGTGAATGCCCTGAAGTTGACTCTTGTGACTCTTCAACAAAGCCCTGGTAGTCTTTTATAGCTTTCTTGCTTTCTGGACCAAAATGTCTCTAGCTCAACTCGTACTGTCTTCTGTACTAGACCTGGAATCAGTTGCTTCTTCAAGGAACGAGTTCCTGTTGCTGAAGAATGGTGTTTAGAGATCATAATCTGTGAGACAGGGGTATTCACTGCTACTACCTTATCACCGCCCCTTAACCTTTTTCAGTGGACATTACTAAAAAATACAAGCGTTTTTATGAAAAGAAATCATGAGTTCATACTGACATATGCAAGTCTATCCCTTCACCCTCAGGCTGAAAATCTTGGTTTCTGAGGATGTTAATATAATTGTTTTATCCTGTAATAGACTTAAAACGACAATATCAATTTTCTGTTGCCAATAAAGCTACTGAATGCATTTAAGAATTTTGAATGTCATCATATAGTTATGCCACCAACTTAATACTTTTATTTGTTTTGGGTTTAGCCTTTTTATTCTTTTTAAGAAAAAAATATATCTACATCTATCGATCGTATTTCCTTCCTTTCTTATACGTTTGTCATTCTCTGATTTTACGAAGACTGTAGGCAGAGGTTTGACTATCACATTTGCAAGTTTTTCTTCAACCCCTAAGATAAAATTCTTCTAAGTCAAAGGCTTCAACACAATTATACTCGTGTCTACACTTTTTCTTTTAAACATGCTGAAGCTATTAGTTTCAAATCTAAAGATTGATCATTTTTCTTGATAGAGGACATACATTCTTTCCATCTTCTGTTAATATTATATAACATACCCCAGGAAACTCGCTTATCTGCTCTTTCTTTCTTGTTCAGAATATAACAACAACAAAAATAATTTAGAATTATTATATAGTTCCCTATAACATCACTTAACAAAATAAACCATACCTTGGAAACAATGTGCTTTCTGTAAAATGTGGTGGTCCATTTACCATGTAAAGTCCTTCTGATCCTCGGACTAAAAAAACAAAACAGAACCACCATTAGTTTGTTAATAAATACTCAGTAATCACAAATATTTTATTTTATATTTTATTTCTTTTCTTTCTGAGAGAGAAAGCACGAGCAGAGGAAGGGCAGAGAGAGAGGGACAGAGGATCCGAAGCAGGCTCTGCACTGACAGCAGCAAGCCCAATTCACGAACCACAAGATCACAACCTGACCCAAAGCTGGACGCTCAACCGACTGAGCCATCCAGGCACCCCACAAATATTTTAAAAAACAAAAAGCTTTCAGTCAAAGTATCAATGAAGCTATTAAACATTTCATAAAACTATACAATGCAATGTTGGCATTACAAAGGTAAATTTTTCTTAACCCTATTGCATGAAATTATGTAACCCTATTGCTGGGAAACCAATAGGTAATGTCATGGAATGTTTATGTCTCCCCCAACTCCTCATGTTGAAACTCTAATCCCAATGTGATAGTATTTGGAATTGGGGACTTCGAGAAATAATTAGATCATGAGGGCAGGGCCCTCATGAGTGGGATTAGTGCCCTTAGAAGAACAGTCCCAGACCTAGCCAGCTTTCCTTCTGCCGTATAAAGATACAATAAAGAGTTGGCAGTCTGCAACCTGAAAGAGAGGAAATATTAGAACACAGGGTGGCTGTGTGCTTTATGCAAAACAATAACCTAAAAATATAGAATATATTCAAAGTTCTTAAAGAAAACTAGGCATTATTAATACAATTCTCAAACTAAGAGAACAAGTGGGATGAGACACATTCATTACGAAGTTCCCAAGGACAGTAATATCCTAAACAATTAAGTGGGAATAAAGTCCAAGATTAAGAACATCTATACAATTAATTATATATTTTTAAATGGCCGAATTAGAAGTTTCTAAAGCTGAATCAAATAAATCGATTCGTTCATTCAACAAATGCTTAATGAGTAAAAAATAAAAACTGCCTCCCAGACCCTCTGTTGAGTACTGGAGATACAATAGGGAGGAAAATCAGACTTGTTGCTGAGCTTATTAACCAAATAGTCAAATACATGGAATTCTGTAAGTGTGCTTAGTGCTACAAAGTAAAGATATATGGGGCTAATCCAGTGATTAATAGGTGAGTTTTGATCTAAAAATGGAAAGTTAGGGAAAGTGTCCTTGAGCACAGGATTTGTGTGCTGAGATGTGAGGGATGAATGGCAGTTAACAAGCAAAGACAACAGTAACAAGTGCAAAACCTCCATGGCAAGAGAGATGACAGAGCAACACAGAAATGGAAAGAGGGCCTTTATGGAAGGAACTGGAGCTGGAGAGGAAAACAGGGTTCAGACCAAGCAGGATCTTATGGCCTAAGCTAGGCAATGTTGGTCTGTAGCCTAAGAATGGTGGGGAACTTCATGGGGTGTCTGGGTGGCTCAGTCGGTTAAGCGTCCGACTTTGGCTCAGGTCATGATCTCGCGGTTCATGGGCCCCACGTTGGGCTCTGTGCTGACAGCTCAGAGCCTGGAGCCTGCTTGGGATTCTGTGTCTCCCTCTCTCTCTGCCCCTCCCTCACTTGCTCTCTGTCTCTCCCTCTTTCAAAAATAAATAAACATTTAAAAAAAAATGGTGGGGAACTTCAGAAGGGTTTTAGGCAAATTTTGAGAAACACATTTGCATTGTGTAAAGGTCAATCTGGTACAAGGTAGAGAATAAACTGGAAGAGAGTTAAGAGTGGATAAGAAAAGACTATTCAAGACAGTTCTGCAGGAATCCTACAGGAGAGCATAGAAACTTGGACTGGGGTGGGCAGTGGAAATGGAGAACGAGTGTGTTTAATTTTAGGAGATAAAATTAGCAGGGCTTGGTGATGAGTTACTATTTTATCAGCTAAAATTCTTGCTAGCAGCAACAGTTTAAGAGATGAAGAGCAGAAAAACTTTTACTGAGGTTCATGGTTATAATTATATCTGCTTCCTTTTCTGCCAGCTGTTCACAAATATCCCCTTCCTCTCTTTACTGAGAAGGCAGCAAAGTTGGTAAATAGGGGCCACTCTCAGCTCCCTTGTCAAGGGACAGTTCTCATAAACACTGATTTTCTACCTGAGAATTACTAGCTCAATTTTCAGATACTGAAAGTAATATAATTTATAGACCCAAAGTAAATAAAGTTAGCATGGAAGGAAAAGAACCACTGATGAACAAGACAAAAATTGATGTCTTCCTGGAGCCTCCATTCTAATGGAGGGATGGAAAATAAGCAAACATACAACTAAATGAAGTTTCTAGTTAGAGATCCAAAAGTATACAAGTAGCTACCATGTTTCTTCATATGCAGAGCACCTGACTGAACTGTCAAACTGTTATAGGTCCTTTGGCCTTGAATGGAATGAATTCTAGCAAAGTGTTCTGCATGTATCACAATCTTTTTTAAGTTTATTTATTTTGAGAGAGCGTGTGTACGCGTGCTCTAGAGTCGCGGAGGGGCAGAGACAGGGAGAGAGAATCCCAAGCAGACTCCGTGCTGTCAGCACAGAGCCTGACAAGGGCTCGATCCCACAAACCATGAGATCATGACCTGGGCTGAAACCAAGAGTCAGACACTTAACCAACTGACCCATCCAGGTGCCTGTGCATATATTAAAATCTAAACTCCTTATACTACGGCCTATAAACTTCTATAGGATTTGGCCCCTTCACAGTTCTATGGGCTAGGTATTAGGGATTTAAAAAAATGAATCCCTCACTGCACTCAAGGTAATGATGTCAAAGGAGCTCAGTCTGTGGCTATGCCTTGAATGAAACACTGACATTATCTATTTTAAAAATCTCTAATGACATTAGAAAATTTTGTGCCAGAAAATGTTTTCCTACAAGATTTTAAATCTATGAAGTATAATCCTTTAACATGAAAATTCTCACTTGCTTCTCGGTTTTTTGGTTAAGATCAAATGCAGCACCAATATACTACACAGGCAAAACGATGCTATTTCTCATTACCAAATCATCTGCTGCAGTATCATGTATGACATTCTGATTTAGAAGAAAACAGACCATTCTTTTCTTAATACTATAATAATGGTTTTGATAAATCTTTATTTGAGGAATTAATCAAAAATGATTTTACCAAACTCGGGAGTTAGTTACCAGATTACACTTTATTATAAGGGTTACATAAAACTTTGTCAGCCTAATGAAGTCCTCCCACAAGCTGCTGTGGCACCTTAACACATTAAGGACCCTCTTACAGAACTCACATATAGGCCTAGGAAAATAAAACAGCATATCATCAGTGAAGTCCCACTGAAGCTGAAGTGTAATTAGAGAATGTGCTATATGATGATGCAATCAAACCATGTTCTATTGCCTTAACTGCCGGCCCTTAGAAAATATGCCTGAGGTGACTGGCAAAAAAGAAAAAAGAAAAAAAAAAAAAAAAAAAGCTTTATCGAACTCATCTCAGCTTTTTGTGTTCTCATGAACTTGCAACTAGTGACCTTGGTCCTCTGTATTTGTTGACTTTGCTGTTATCAACAACCACAATGTTTACTTAGGGGTAAAATTCAAAGTTTTTGTACATTATACAGTTGACCCTTGGACAACACAGGGGTTAGGGGTATTGAATATCGCACAACTGAAAATCTGTGAATAACCTGACTCTCCAAAATATTTAACTATTAATAGCCTATAGCTGACCAGAAGTCTTACTGATAACATAAATGGTCAATTAACACATATTTTGTTATATATGCATATATACTATATTCTTACAATACAGTAAGTAAGCTACAGAAAAGAAAGTGTTATTAAGAAAATCATAAGCAGAGGTGCCTGGGTGGCTCAGTTAGTTAAGCGCCTGACTTTGGCTCAGGTCATGATCTCATGGTTCGTGGGTTCAAGTCCTGCATTAGGCTCAATGCTGACAGCTCGGAGCCTAGAGCCTGCTTCAGATTCTGTGTCTCCCTCTCTTTCTGCCCCTTTCCTGCTTGTGCTTGCTCTCTCTCAAAAATAAATAAATAAACATTAAAAATAAGTAAAAATAAAAATAATGTTTAAGTGGACCTGCATGGTGCAAACCCATGTTACTCAAGGGTCAATTGGACTAGGGTGGCAACTATATTGCCAAACCCATGAAGGTAGCAGTGGGAATTTTCAGGGTATTCAGGGCAATCAGTACAAGGTTTTCCTTTTCTAAAATTTCTATTTCATACCTACATACCAAACTAAGACAGGTGGAAAACCCCAAAGGATCTACTATAGACTGAATGATTACCACCCCCCTCATTCATATGTTGAATCTTAATCCTTAAAGTAATGGTACTTGGAGGTAGGCCTTTGGAAGGTAATTAGGTCAGGACAACAGAGCCCTCATGAATGGGATTAGCACCCTTATGAAAGAGATCCCAGAGAGCTCTTTTGCCCTTTCTGCCCAGCAGACAATGGCTATCTATGAACCAGGAAGTAGGCTCTCGCCAGACACCAAATCTGCCAGTATCTTGATCTTGGACTTCCCAGACTCCAGAAGTGTGGGAAATAAGTGTTTAAGCCAACCACTCTAGGGTATTTTTGCTATTGTAGCTTGAATGGACTAAGACAGGAACAGGAGCAAGGAACAAAAACTACTTAATCCACATTCTTTCATATAGATTGTTAACTCAAAATCTTAAAAGGCAACGCTTGACAGAAATGTCAGTGTGAAAAGTGTCACTCTTTCCTGCTCAAGTAGCATGCAGTCTCATGTGGTTTTTACTTCCTGGTTTTAGTTATGTTTCTGGAGAAGCAAAATCTTGAGTCAAATTAATCAAGTGCTTTCAACATGCACATGTTCACATTCTAAATAAAGAACAGTTTTCTTCTTTTTTTTAAGTTTATTTATTTTGGGAGAGACAGAGTCAGAGTGGGGAAGGGGCGGAAAAAGAGGGAGAATCTCAAGCAGACTCCACACTGTCAGCACAGAGCCCTACATGGGGCTCAAACTTATGAAACAGTGAGATCATGACCTAAGCTGAAATCAAGAGTCAGATGCTGAACCAGATGAACCATCCAGGTGTCTCCAAAACAGTTTTAAAACACAAATCCGCAGGCTTCATGTCCTATGATTCCATTTATTTAACACTCTTGAAATGACAAAATTATCATGATAAAGGACAGATCAGTGGTTGCCAAAGTTTAGAGCTCGAAGGAGATTCTGACTATAAAAGGGTAGCATCTTCTTTATGATAGAGTAGTTCTATATTCCGATAGTGGCGGTTACAGAAATCTATATATGTGACAAAATTTCTTAGTGTGATATACGCGCACAAACTGGTGAAATCCAAATAAGGATTTTAAGTTAGTAAATACTACTGTGCCAGCACTAATTTCCTAGTTTTGATAACGTAGTATGGTTATGTAAGATAGTATACAAAGCTAAGTGAAGGATACAGGGGAACTCCTTTTACTGTTTTGCAACTTCTTGTAAGTCTTAAACTATATCAAGATATAAGGTATTTTATAAGACCATCATTTTTGGTAGTGCTCGTTCACAATATGGCAAGAAATTAAACCAATCAAAAGTTTGGAAAAAACGTTTTCCAACATTTCTCAAGAATGGATTTGCTTGCGAATACCAGGCAAAAGTGTTACATTAAAATAAAAAATTGAAGAGACCACGACTTATGTACTAAGGTAAAAACAAATTCCATGAGACAAAAGTACAAACCAGGGCTACTTGAAAACTGGTGATACTGTTGGTCCCCATTCAATTAGACAACCCTTCTTTGTACATGATGCTTTATAATAGATATGTCTATTTTAGGGGAACTAATTATCAATTGAATTCATCATAAAAATCTTAATGAGTCACTACAGTCTTGTTTGCACATGTAAATCCCTACTTATATTTATATTCATTTCACACCTCCTTACACAGAAGCAGAACTAGGAGAAAGTGTTGCAAGACGTTTTGGAACCACTAAGATATTTTACTGGATTTAATCAGTTTGAGTAACTTCTACAAGAATAAATGGGTATACAAAGTTTATTAGAAGACACACAAAATCAGATTCTTAACAACATAAACTGTATTTTGAGTTAATAAAGGCAAAATAAATATGGATTCAAAAGTTCTTTTCAGTAACTAAAACAATTTTTCTACATATTACTTTCTAATGAGAAATTCATTTTAATTAGAAGTGACTAAATATGAAACAGTGAATACAATGTAGAGATAGCTTAATATAGTGTACTGAGAGTTGATATGATCCCTTGTTTTTAATGACTTTCCCCTGTTAATCAAAGGGGATCTGGAAATATGTTCTATTAGAAAGAAAAATCTAGAATATGAACAGTTCTTTTCAGTAAAGCAACAAATAAATGCCAGAGTTTCACAAAGAAAAACTATTTTAAAACAATCACATTAAATGTTGCCCTTAAATAGTATCTTAAAAAATTACTAGCCTTGGGGTGCCTGGGTGGCTCAGTCAGCTAAGTGTCTGACTCTTGGTTTCAACTCAGGTCATGATCTCACCGTTCTTTAGTTAGATCCTGCATTAGGCTCTGCACAGCACGGGGCCTGCTTGGGATCCTTTCTCCTCCTCTCTCTCTGCCCTTCCCCTGCTCACTCTCTCTCAAAATAAATAAATAAAAACTTTAAAGATTACTAGCCTTTATAGATACTCATATGCCATTTATTGCTCTAGGCCTGACTCAATATGAGAAAACTACTAGGCTTCAACAACAAGGATCCCGTACCAGGGATATGGTGATCATTACAATGGGATACTTTTTCCAACCCTTACATTCACTGAAGTACCTATCAGTGTAGGAAAATGATTCCATTTTGAATCAATTATCTCAATGGTGGCCTCAACCAGACAAGCTGATTAGACATATGGGTTTCATGTAAGGGCCACTGTTTTACATGCCTGGCATGGACACAGGTCCTACCTTCTAGGAGACTCTAATTTTCCAGGGGGAACTATCCAAGAGTGAGACTATAATTTGGTCCTGGTGATTTGATTAAATATTGATTCAAAGATGAACAAGATCCAGCCAAGCCAAGCCAAAAACAGCCAGCATTGAGACTAGCAAAAAAATGTGCTTTCCTTTGGGGTTGTGAGCTAGTTGAGTGTAAAGCTGGAGAATGTTAGCCTAAGAATGAATTTATTTTTTTTTTTAAATTTTTTTTTCAACGTTTATTTATTTTTGGGACAGAGAGAGACAGGGCATGAACGGAGGAGGGGCAGAGAGAGAGGGAGACACAGAATCGGAAACAGGCTCCAGGCTCTGAGCCATCAGCCCAGAGCCTGACGCGGGGCTCGAACTCACGGACCGCGAGATCGTGACCTGGCTGAAGTCGGACGCTTAACCGACTGCGCCACCCAGGCGCCCCAGCCTAAGAATTAATTTAATTGAAAAGAAAGCAAGTGCCTAGGGATAAAGAAAAGCATTTTTGGAGTCAAGTGAGTACCTGGGTGTAGCAGTACTGAAGCTTTACAATTACATGAGTTTCAAAAAAAAGGAAACTCCCTTTATCACCTACTCTGGCTTTTTGTCATTTTCAGTGAAAAGTTAAGACTGACAGGGGTGCCCGGGTGGCTCAGTTGTTTGGGCATCCGACTTCAGCTCAGGTCATGATCTCACGGTTTGTGACTTTGAGCCCCACATCAGGCTCTGTGCTGACAGCTCAGAGCCTGGAGCCTGCTTTGGATTCTGTGTCTCATTCTCTCTCTGACCCTCCCCCACTTGTGCTCTGTCTCTCTCAAATAAATAAATGTAAAAAAAATTTAAAAAAAAATTTGCAACTGACAAAACTTACTGGACAATGTCCAAATTATTCCAAACTCCAAAATCCTGTAAGTCTAAGTTTAAAAAAAATTTTTGGAAATAAAAATCTATTATTGATTGAAATACCTATACTAACAATTAGTGTGTTCAAATAAAAGAAGAATGGACCACGGAGTTGAATGATTCAATATAATTCTAATTCTGCCAATTTGCAATGTGAATCTGACCACCTAATCTTTCAGGGCTTCTATGAATATGAAACTATGAGAGATAGACTGACTAGCTAACCTTTAAGTTCTTACCAAGTCCTTAATTTTAAGCATTGTAAGAAAACTTTCACTTTGTTAATATGACTATAAATGAAGTGGTTATGCTTCATTAATTTATTTCTCCATCAAACATTTAGAATGTCTATTGTTTAGTACACACTGTACCTCGTGTTGAGAAGACGGAGATGAGGAAAACTGTGCCCTGCCACCAAGGAGTTTAGTCTAGAAAGGCAGAAAAGCATCTAAACAACTAGATAATTAATTAACCTATGCGATACGTGAAAAAAAAAAAAATTCAAGTATATATGAAGTACAAAAATAGCCTGGGAGTGACTGATCGTCTGAGAAGAGTGAGGACAAGAGTATCCAAAGCAGGCTCTGTGCTGACAGCAGCGAGCCCAATGGGGTGCTTGAACTTACGAATCCCCAAGATCATGACCTGACTCCAAGTCAGACGTTCAACTGACAGAGCCACACAGGCGCCCCAGAAATGAATTTTAAAAGATAAAAGTAAGCCAAATCAAGAGGACCAGGAGTCCTAGACTGAAGTAGATTTTTCAAGGGTTTTGTAAGCAGTCCAATATTGATGGAGCACAATAGGGTGGGGAGCAAAGAAATGAATGCAAAGAGCTTTTCAAGGATTATGAAGGGTTCCACATGCTATGCTAAACAGGATGGAATTTACCCTGTAAACACTGAGCAGCCCCTGTAAAGATTTTTTTCAAGTTAAATTTTTTACTTGTATATAATTAACACACAATATTACATTACTTTCAGATAGAAAATTTATCAGATTTTTAAATGTACTGGTTTTTTTTAGAGTACAAATAAGCATTCAGTGTTCCAAAACTGTGAATAACATACTAGTTACTTTTAAGAAGCCAGAGGAAAAAATTCATTTAGTTATGTAATTATGCCTTTTAAATAGTATCTGTCTGGCATATTATCTTACAAATTATACTCATTATTTGATAAATATTTGATGACTGAACTGCGGTAGCCAGATTGATATGAGCGGTCATGGTGCTTAATAGCAAAGATCTTAAAATGTAGAATGGCAAAAAGTGCAAAAGCTTTCTAATGTTCCTTTCAAGTTTGGGGACATAACCCCCTTCCTCAAAAGTAAACGACCTTTCTGTTAATGGTGTTTCTCCTTCTCTATAAGCTATCCATGGCTTAATCAAAGCCTCTGTTCTTTTCTCTCCCAATTCCCCTCTATTTGATACTCATATGAGAATCCCAGCCATTACCCTAACTCAGAGTCTTCCCGGACACAGTCCCAGACTAAGTTAACTATCTTTTATAAAATTGTAAACTCTGCCTCCAATCCAAAATCTCAGGAATCCGGTAATAATCAGATTCTAAAATACTCATAAACACTTCAACATCAAACGTTGCCATCATTTCCATAATGCTCACTGCCACGACCCCAGACCACACTTTCATCACTTTAAACCTCCACTCTATTTGATCCTACTAATTTCATTAAAGCAAAGAGCACAGAATTTGGTACTACTTAAATTCAGGTGTATTTAATGTGTGTGCGCATTCTAGCCGTTTGTTTATGTTTGTTCTTTATTACAGAACTCAATGACTTCTGTCAACAAGATCTGTCACCATATCAGAGTACGTATAAAACCCGTGTTTGCAGACCCGGAGTAACAAATTCAACCAGCACTTTCTGTTCTTATCTCTCGTCCGCAACTCCAGTGGAATCTGAAGCGACAGGGAGGAATGATGGACGGGCAAAAGGGAGGGGAATACTGAAGCCCAGAGGCTGGGGCCTCACTTCCGATTGCCACGCTACACCAAGCAACCCACAAGACCCTCTGGCTCTTCCATAGTCCACAAGGAAAGGTGGAGCAGACGCCAGTGCTTCTCGGGTAATCCCCAAGAGCAAAGACACAAGAGGAAAATGCTCTGAAAAAGTCTCTTACTCGTTCAGGACTCACCTGTCAGTAGTGGCGTGGACGGCGCCATCTTGTCCCGGAAAGAGAAACCCATGCGCTGGGGTCAGAGTTCACGAGGGCCAAACCCGGCCCCTACACGTCTCCACAGGCGTGGAGACAGCGCGTAGCTGTTTCCGGTATCACGAGCCTCGGGGCCAATTCACTTCCGGTGGGAGACGGCAGTAGAAAAAGGAGTCTGGACGCGCACGCGCAGCTCTGGGGAGACACTTTAAAGAGCACCGCGGGGCGGGACTAGTGCTCGTGCGCCAGCCTTTGCCCTCCCCTCTCCCTCTTTTACAGCAGGCGGAGTCCGCACTTCCGCGGGGCGGAGTCCGTCCAGTGCTGACGTTGGCAGCCGAACCCGAAGTAGTTCGAGGCTACGGGCAGCGCTGCTCGGTTGTTGCGTTGCGTTTCCTTCCTCTTTCACTCCACGCTCCCGGCGGCGGCCAGAGCGGCGGCGCGAGAATATCCCGGCGGCCTGCTTGTCGTCCCGCGTGCCCGCTTCTCGGCCGGCTAGTCCGGCGTCGTCAGTCAGTCGGCGGCCCGACGCCCCGCTAGCGCTCGGCACCCGAGTTCGCCTCGCTCAGGCCCAGCGGCCGGAGCTAGCGCCCCGCCTGAGAGCCTTCTAGCTCCGGCAGCGCAGGCACCGGGACCAGAGCGTCGCAGCGGCCCGAGGGGAGGCGAGCTAGCGAGTCTAAGGGGTGGCTGAGGCAGGTGGTGGCGCCGTGAAGATGGTCGCCAAGCAGCGAATCCGTATGGCCAACGAGAAGCACAGCAAGAACATCACCCAGCGGGGCAACGTCGCCAAGACTTCGGTAAGGAAAGAGCAGGCGCCCGTCCGTCCCGCAGCCGGGGTTCAGGCCCGGGTCCTAGGATCGAGTTCTCCCCAGGCCCGAGGCCACGAGCTGGACGCTAAGTTGGCGGGGCGGGGCAGGGGGGAGGGTGGTTCGGGTAGGTGGGTGCTTGAAGCTAGGCGGTTCGGGAACGGAGGGCAAACCTGTGAGGGGACCTGGAAACCTGGCCCGCGGTGTAGGCTGCAGGAGCCCGGGATCGGATTGGGTTTTTGCATTTGAAATGGGACTTTCCGTTTTTGCAGAGAAATGCTCCCGAAGAGAAGGCGTCTGTAGGACCCTGGTTATTGGCTCTCTTCATTTTTGTCGTTTGTGGTTCTGGTAAGTGTTTTGGGGCTACCATCGGGTAGGGCATTGGATGTCGGGTTTGGGATGACGTGGTGACCCATCAGTGGTGAATCCTACCCGCGTAGTTCTCAACCCACCTGCTGGGAGCTCCACATAAGTGTCTCTCGTCTGAACCGAATTACTTGTCCCACATATGCACAGAGGGTGGTGCTCCAGAAACTTCTCATAGCTTGATTTGTGCTCACAGGAGATCAGAAAAGGAGGTCAGCTCTTCAGTTAGTAATGATCAAGTTGGAAGAAATTTAGACCAAAACAAAAAAACCTCACGGAATGAGAATTTAGAATGTTTTGCAAGCATATTATGAATATATTTGCAAAACACTTACGAACATGATGTATATGTGGACGTTGAACTGAATTTAACGTGTCCCAAAATTAATGTTTTTATGGCAAAATTGGTTATATTTTGTAAAGTAAAGCTCGTGCGAAGAATTGGTTGGGTATAGAGGAAATGTACCTGATTGGTAACTTAGTGTAGGAGACAAATGTTTTTAGATTAATTAAAGAAACGTTTGACATATGGGAGGAAAAATAAGTTATCAGGTCAGCCTACTATTAAAGTAATAGATTCCTGCCTCTGCAAATGGATTACAGAATATTTTTCTTCTTTTCATTTATTATTCCAATATGCAAACTGTTTATATTGTTTCTGTTTTTTATATTCTGACATTCTAAAGTTACTGAGGTTTCTCTTAAACGTTTCATTTCGCCTGCTTCCTAAACTTACTAGTTGGCCAAGAGCCAAGCAATTTATGTAACCTAAAGATTATTCAATTTCAGCTTTGTGAGAATGAGGAAGCATGGTTATATTATAGGCCAGGCCTTAGAAGGACACTTAATATTTTGGGGATAAATCAAAATAATTCTATGCTAGAAAAACCTGTTTGCTTTGGTGCTTTAAGCTTTTTCTAAAATGATTGTGTATTGCAAAATCTCTTGGACGGTTAGACGTAGAATTCAGAAAAGCTGAAAAAAATAACTTATGGACATTGAATTGGTTTATTAGGGTAGGCTTGTCTTCACTTCCTCAATGAAGTTACCTAGCATTTGCAAGTAATTTTAAGGGTGCTCTTGGATTCTCATGAAGTACCTTAATAAATATTTGTCAGTTGTCATTCCTATTTTATTCAAAGCATGCTTACTAAAACATTTGTTCTTTCTTTTTGCAGCAATTTTCCAGATTATTCAAAGTATCAGGATGGGCATGTGAAGTGACTGACCTTAAGATGTTTCCATTCTCCTGTGAATTTTAACTTGAACTCATTCCTGATGTTTGATACCCTGGTTAAAAACAATTCAGTAAAGCATCCTGCCTCAGAATGACTTTTCATATCATCCTTCATTTGTCATTCCAAGGTTTCTCCATGAGTCATTCCAAGTTTTCTAGTCCATACCACAGTGCCTTGCAAAAGCACCACATGAATAAAGCAATAAAATTTGATTGTTAAGCTATAGTAGTGGACCCTACTTATTCAGTCAGTAAAGAGTAAGTTTTCTTAATGTGGTTGTTAAAACCCTATCCAGTATAGATAGATAATTAGATTAAATCTATGTAGACAGAGTCTAGATTTTGTTAACCCTAATGTGTATATGCAATTAGTTTTAATTTAAAATTTGGAGTCATGGTTTTTATATAGTTAGGCACTTTATTACTGTATCTTGAATTGAAAGCACACTCCCATATAGGGTAATGTCACTGTCCTGTAATAAAGTGCTTATAAATGGAACAACTACACAGTTAGCCTCGTTTTCCCATAATCTTTAGCACCTAAAATTTTTTAAAAGCTTCTAAATGCCTAATATAAAAGAAGATGCTTATAGCTACAATATCTATTTTAACAATATTATTTCTATTACACTACCTTGGATTTTGCATGAGTAGTTATACTAATGTAAAATGCCATAAGAAAACTTGGTTGAGCATTTTGTAACTTACTCAGTAACTTCAGTTTCACTAAAAGTTACCATGTGGAGTAAAGTCAGGGAAAGTTTGTTTATGTCACCATTGATTTTACCATCATTAATATATCAAAGGGGACTACTATGCTAGACAGTATTTTGGGGAAAAATACTACTAAAAATGGATGTTTCATCAGGACATCCTGATGAGTCTAATGTGCCATAAGACATCTTAGCACGTTAATAGCACTTTTAATACCAAAAAGGCACATCAACTGAAAAGTTACTTAGTTTGGAAATAATCTTCTGGGTTTATGATTAAAATTTTGGTAGGGCACTAGATACATCAGACTAAAGTGCCGTCTGGAATTAAATGGATTTGCTGATAAGGATCAGTCTTTAGTCTTCCCTTTGTGGTATAATTTTATAGGTTATGATTGATCAGAGTTTCTTTTTACTAATGGTAAGGGTGAGAAGGCAGGTTTTAGGTTTTCGGATACTGTTGAAAATTGTAAGTTTTGGCTGTTTACTTAGCCATAACTTGATTAAAAAAAAAAAGCCTGAGAGGTGTCTATGTATCAATGAATTGGAAAGAAAGCTGCTTGTTTGCTTCGTTAATTGCCTCAGGATATCTCTTTTAAAATAAGCTGTTTTAAGAGGAACAGAAGGGAAATCTACCTAGTCATACACATTGTGAACCTCAGAGTTTCTGATCCCCCTCAATATAGGGGACGAGTGAGGGAGAGGAGTAGTTAAGGATGCTTAGGAACTTGACTACTCTAAAACAGGAAAGGAAGGAATCAGCTGACCTTGGGCCAGCAGGTTTTTATCTGCAGTTACCTGCCTTTCTCACCCAGGAAATAAACACTTGTTTCCCTATGAAGCAAGTGTCTTGATTGACTAATTCTATTTTATTATAACTTTAAAAATGAAAGTTACTGTTCTAAATTTATAGCAGGTGCCTTATTCTTTGCTTTGAGTCAAACCATTCCGTATAAAAATTTCCCTTGGTTTACTATAAATAATTGGCTTTAAGATGTTAGGGTTTTTTTTTTTTTTTTAAGTTGTACAATGTCTTTATTGATTTGACTGTTAAATTGCTACAGCTAGCAATCATTTTACATATGTAAAGTTGCATTCCTTTTGTATTTCATGTGTGATTTCCTAATTGAGTACATTTTATATTAAGGATGGATTATGCATGTTTGGGTCAATGAAAGCTATGTCTTGATTTATCCTTTAAAAATAAAGTTCCCAGAATATTTGATTCCTTCTGAAAGGAAATGATTTTACAGATTTCTTATCTGAGTGTACTTTTTATAGTTAATAGAAAATTAAAGAATGCCTAGTATTATGTTGTACTTGAGTTAAAAGAACTGGCACCCAGAGACTCAGATTAAAAATTTATAACTGGAAATAGGTAGCAAGAAAAACATTAAAAGTATAGGGGTGCCTGAGTGGCTTGGTGAATTAAGCGGCTGACTCTTGATAGCAGCTCAGGTCATTATCTTATGGTTCATGAGATCCAGCCCTGTCTTGGGCTCCATACCGACAATGCAAAGCCTGCTGGGGATTCTCTCTTTCCCTCTCTCTCTACCCCCTTCCCTGCTTGCACACTTGCGCTGGCCTGCCCTCAAAATAAAAGTAAATTTTAAAAAAAGGAAAACATGAAAAGCACAATGAATTAAATACTTCTCCACCTAAGATTTACCCTCATCTCATTATCATTCAAGAAGTCTCATTCAAGGAAAAATCACAGTTCTTTTGATCTCCCTTTCCCAATTGAATTTGGTGTCATCCAGTGTTGAACATAGTATGATGATGCTTTGTTGGGGGTTGTCTACATTGTGTCCAATTACGCTTTGTAACTTAGGTATAACATTTCAAGGAGTTGTTCAGGATTTCACTGTATCTGTTGGGTTGTATGTAATGTTGCTCAGAATAACCAAGTGGGCTTCCAGAATGTGGAAAGATTTTCATTGTAACAGGATGTTTTGTAATGGGCTTTGACTTACTTGGAAGAAGTGTGTGTGCTCAACTGCAGGGTGGTCGCTCTTACTGAGGTTTGTGGTGTTTTGCTGGCATAAAGGAGGACCCTGTAGAGGTGGATTACGCTCTTGGGAGGTTCATCAAAATTTTATTGCTCTTAGAGCATCTGAAATTTAGAACATCAAATTTTCTAATTAGAAATTCTTTTGAAATTTGATTTGTCTTTACCTACCTTTAACTTACTGTTTTAGATGCAAACCAGAACTTCAAGAAGCAGGGGTTGGGTTCAACAGCAAATTCTTTGTAACTCCCTTAGAGAACCCTTTCCTACCTAAACTTCATCCCACGGTAGCTACTTGTACTGCTTTATCTTCAAGTTGAATTAGGAGAAAAATGTCCTAATTTGAAAATGTACGAATGAGCAGTACGAATGAGCAGTAAAAGGCTAGAAGTCAAGCTGAAGGGGAAAACTCAACTGTCAGGACTTGGATATTACAGAATCATAAATATGGAAAGGACATGAACAATTTAGTCCAATCGCATTTATTCAATGAATATTGAGTAACTTATGTGCCAGATATCGAGTTAGAGCTGTGAAAACAGTCCCAGCACTCAGGTGTTTTTCAGTCCAGTAGTGGGAGAAAAGACAAAGTGAAAACCGTAATTGTGGTATTTCAAAGGAAAAGTAAAACCAGATAAATGGTGTCTGCTCTCACAAAGCTAGCTGAGGCAGAGCAGAAACTAGAACCAAGGTTTCCAGACTCAACTGTACCCTAGAGAAACCATAGGAATGATTGCAAAACGTCTATACAGAGCACTTCTGTTTTCATGAGCTCTTTACTTCTGCATTTAGAAAAAAAATCTTAATGAAAAAAAAATGTTTTTGCATGTTGCCAGTTCAAAGAAGAAAAAAAACTTGTCCTTTTATAGATGCAATTTCTTTTGAAAATGAATTTAAGTGACAATTTTACTATGATGTTTCCTGTATAGCACAAAAATAGATCAAATCAGTAATGTTATCCACTGTAACATATTCAAGAGTACATTTTTAACAAATATTTTGCTATATATTCTGTATTTTGTTTTAAAATTTTCATCTGTGATGTTGAAAAATCTTACTTGATAGTCTGGTAGCGAAAAATAAATGCAGTCATGTGCCCTCCATAGATTCTTTTTATTACAAAATTTCAGTGAATAAACCATGTGTGACTTTTTTTTTTTTTTTTTTTTTTTTACCATGTACAAACTTCTACTTTGGGATGTAGATAGAAAAAATCTGCAAATTTAAATAAAACTATGATTTCAAGGTCATTAAAAGCTTTAGTAACAGGTTTTTCTTCTTTTCTCACTCTTGTGAAGAAAGTCTGGACCAGGAGAATGAAAATAATTGATTTTAGAGCCAGAAAGGAACTTTAGAAATTATCTTGATTAGTAGCCCCTTTATCTTACATTTGAGGAAATTATGGCCTAGAGAAGTTCTCTTTCCCATCACCAATAATGAATCAATAGCAGAACAAGGATTAGAAAGTAATTCTGATTCTTTAGGAATATCTTATTTTATTTTAGATTACATGTTAATCTCAGAAAACCCCATAAGTGTACTGTGAAGGCAAAATCTGAATATTTACTAAACTTCAATGGCTTCCCACTGCCAGTGGAATCAAATAACTCTTTAAGCTCTGATTTTCGGGAGACTTCACAACATGGTCCAATCTACCTTTTCAGCTTTGGCCCCCTCACTCTCCCACTTCTCTCCATTGCCAAGTTAACCCCCAAAGTCTGCTTTCATTTTTCAAATACCTTGTGCTCTGTTTTTGCTCATTTCCCCTACATTACAATACTACCTATTCTTCACAAAGTCTAGCTTAAATTCCCCCCCCCTTCCCCCACCATGAGGTCTTCTCTTATGGAAATTAGAAACACTTTCTTTGGGATTGTTGACTCTAAACCAGTTAGCATTTATTATGTTGCCATGTTTATTAGTTTTGTTTGCTTAGTTTCTCAGCTAGAATATAGAATCCTTAAGAGAAACAATATTTTTATTTCTTTTTCATTCTTTTTTCATCTCCCATCACCACCCTCAAGGTGAATATGCAACTTTACACACATAGAGGGAGTTCAACATTTAAAAAAAATTTTTTTTAGTGTTTGTTTATTCTTTTTTTTATTTCATATTTTTTTTTCAAAGTTTATTTATTTTTGGGACAGAGAGAGGCAGAGCATGAACGGGGGAGGGGCAGAGAGAGAGGGAGACACAGAATCGGAAACAGGCTCCAGGCTCCGAGCCATCAGCCCAGAGCCTGACGCGGGGCCTGAACTCACAGACCGCGAGATCGTGACCTGGCTGAAGTCGGACGCTAAACCGACTGCACCACCCAGGCGCCCCCAAGTGTTTGTTTATTCTTGAGAGAGAGGGAGACAGAATCGGAAGCAGGCTCCAGGCTCTGAGCTGTCAGCCCAGAGCCTAATGGGGGGCTCGAACTCATGAACTGTGAGATCATGACCTGAGCCAAAGTCGAATGCATAACCAACTGAGCCACCCAGGTGCCCCTTAGGTGAGTGATAAAAGAGAGCACTGGAGGCCCTATCATATCAGAATAATCTTTAAAGTAAGAACATGTCTTGTGAAATAATCTTCCTGATACAAGTCACCCCAACTACTTCCAGTCTTGGCCACCTCTGCTTAACGGCTGGGCTTAGCACCAGAGTACAGTCCACCTTTGAAACGGACTCAGGATACGCTTGATATTTAGAAATAAGTCAACAGTGGTATTTGTCCTTCGGGCATATTTGAGAACCGCTCGTTATGACTGTCCTTGAGAAAACCATAAAAAGTGCTGTATAAAGAAAGCTGACACCTCACCACACCAGTCTGTCCAGTTATAAGGAAAGAGTCAGACAACCATGCTGTTCAGAGAAGGTGCCTAGGGGCTGTCAGCTGCCCTCTGTCCTGGGCCCCATCCCAGAGCATAGGAAGGAACAAGGATGTCACAGGAGGTGCGCCTTTCTCCAAATCAGACCACAAACCCAGAAGGCTTTGCTTCTCCCAAACCAGATCCAGTCCATGAAAGGGATAGCTTGTTCTCTTCGCAAGGAAATTCCCTCCAGCAAGGCCACACCACACAGACTAGCATTTATGATGTCATGTGGTCACCAAACCAGATCTCATCCATTGGGCAAAGGAAACTCTCGGGGCCCATCTGGGAAAAGGCCATCCATGCAGCCATGTGGAGCTCTGGACAACCACTTAACTCTTGACACCCAGTTGTGCCATGGGACCAGGGTGAACCACAAAGACGCTGCGAGTTTGTTTTCTGCCTGACACTTGCACCATTTAATGAACAACTGTAGATGCCAAGGCACGAATGCATCTGGGGTTCAGACAGATTATAATTTCTGACAAAGCCCAAATGACAAAGATAAAGAAACCCTGGCAGTATCCAAGCATATTTCTACCTAGCTCCAGTCCTAGTTACTTATACACAACCTCCTGTTAATTACAGGTGGATTACATGGAGAAGGGAGGTGTAATAGTCATTTCTGCTTGACTGAGAACAGCATCAGATTGCTTTTCAAGGGAAAAGCTGGCTCTGTCAGTGGACTGTGCAACTCTTGATCATGGGGTTGTGGGTTCAAGCCCCACACTGGGTGTAGAAATTACTTAAAAATAAAATCTAAAAAAAAAAAAAAAAAAGAATGCTTTTCAAGGCCAGATCCCTTTCTTTGCTGAACATTATGTGCAAGTCCATCTGCACTTTCCAAGTACACACAAGGAAAGTGGACCAGCAGAGTTTAATAGCCAGCCTAGGTCAATGGTCTAATCTATTACTCACAATGTGGCAGGGGGACCCACAGAAACCTGGAAGCCTATTAGGAATACAGACTCTTGGGCCCCACCCAAGGCCCACTGAATCAGAATTTTCATTGTCACAGGATCCTTGGGAAATTCATATACAAATTAAACTTTGACAAGTGTTGAAGAGATCTCAGAGTTCTGGTTCCCTGGCCATAAACAAATACCCAATCTCCTTGGGCTTTGTTCTCTTTGCCTACCGAAAAGGAACCACTTAACCCTCCCGTTTCATGCAACTGTTATGAAACCTCATGATAGCAAAAGCACTTTGAAAAGCTAAAATACTCTATGTAAATAAGATTCACTAGCTTTGTGAACTGCAAACAGAAGCCATCTCTGATAGGGTGAGGGGCCTTCCTCACTGAAAACAGAAAGTAACAGTAGCCTCTGTATTTGACTTGGCAGGAAATCACCTGTTTCTTAGGATCACTTGCTATTTATGCATTTTGAACTATAATTTTACTTTCCCAAAGTTCTGCCTTCTGAACAGTCTCTTAAAACTTATGGGACTGTGAATCCTATCCAGCTAATTAGGAATGCAATAAGATCGATCGCATTTGGAAACTTGAAGAGAATCCAGAATGTACCCTGGTCTCAAAGACCGCTTGTCCACACAGGTATCCCTGCTTTTGAGGCTCTTGTGACATCCCTTTTATCATCCCACATCAAAATTGCCATTTCTGGGGAAGTACAGAGGGCACACTTGCAGGTAATGCTACCTCCAGTGTGAAAAGGGCGCTTGGTAAATATATAGACTCTGAAATTTGTCTTAAAAAAGACTTGAATCCATGTAAAGAGAAAACAGAAAAACGTTTAGAAAAAGATATATGGACTTTGATTTGATACCTTCACTCATTAAGAAAATATTTTAAAATATTTTTTAATGTTTATTTATTTCTGAGAGAGAGAGTGGGAGTGGGAAGGGGCGGGGAGAGAGGGGAACACAGAACCCAACACAGGCTCCGGGCTCTGAGCTGTCAGCACAGAGCCTGACATGGGGCTTGAACTCACGAACCATGAGATCATGACCTGAGCCAAAGTCAGGCACTTAGCCAGCTAAGCCACCCAGATGTCCCTACCTTCACTTATTTTAAAGATAAACTTAGGGTAGCCTGGGTGGCTCTCAGTTGAGTGTCCAACTCTCGATTTTGGCTCAAGTCATGATCCCATGGTTGTGGGATTAACCCCTGCATTGGGCTCCATTCTGAGCATAAAGTTGCTTAGGATTCTCTCTCTCCCTCCCCCCCATCTCCCTCTCTCTCTCTCTCTCCCTCACTGCCCCTCCCCTGCTTGTGCGCTCTCTCTCTCTCTCTCTCTCAAAATAAATAAATGAACATTAAAAAAAAAAGAAATTTAGGGCACCTTGGTAGCTCAGTCAGTTGAACGTCCCACTCTTGGTTTCAGCTCAGGTCATGATCTCATGGTTTCGTGATTCGCTAACAGCAAGGAGCCTGCTTGGGATTCCCTCTCTCTCCCTCTCTCTCTGCCCCTCCCCTACTCATGCTGTCTCTGTCTCTCTCAAAATAAATAAGTCAAATGAAAAAAAAAAATAAATCTACATTTTTACAGGAAAGTTACAAATATAGTACAGAAATTTCCTTTACGCCCTTCACTCAGCTTCCCCTATTGTAAATATCTTACATAACCATGATACACTTGTTAAAACTAAGAAATTAACACTGAAGCAATACTATTAACTAAATTGCAACTCTTTGGATTTCACCAGTTTTCCCACTATGTCCCTTTTCTGTTTTAGAATCTAGTCCAAGCTGCTACCACATTGTACTTTAGCCTTCACCCCCATCTTTTTTTCTTTTTTTAATGAGCCTTTTTTTACTTGTGCCTCCTATAGGATATTGTACTTTGGATATATACACAAAATATATGAGATGCCTACATGCTACCACCAATATGCCAATATTTAACAATTGTTAAAATGTTGCCATCTTTGCTTTAAATCTCTTTTTTTGAAATATAATTAAAATGTTAAGGATATGACAAAGATACCCCTTTTTTGCCTTCTGAAGTCAGTTTAAGCCATTCAAAATCATTAAAAAAATTTAAAAAAAAAATTTTTTTTTTCAACGTTTATTTATTTTTGGGACAGAGAGAGACAGAGCATGAACGGGGGAGGGGCAGAGAGAGAGGGAGACACAGAATCGGAAACAGGCTCCAGGCTCTGAGCCATCAGCCCAGAGCCCGACGCGGGGCTCAAACTCACGGACCGCGAGATCGTGACCTGGCTGAAGTCGGACGCTTAACCGACTGCGCCACCCAGGCGCCCCTAAAAAATTTTTTTAATGTTTATTTATTTTTAAGAGAAAGACAGAACACAAGTGAGGGAGGGACAGAGAGAGAGGGAGACACAGAATCCAAAGCGGGATCCAGGCTCTAAGCCGTCAGAGCAGAGCCCAACGCGGGGCTCGAACCCACGGGCTGTGAGATCATGACCTGAGCCACAGTCTAACGCTTACCCGATAGAGCCGCCCAGGAGCTCCTAGACATTTTTGTACCTTTACTACACATATACAAATTCACAAATAATACATACTCTTGCTTTGTGAACTTTTAAGATTGACACAGGTAGTGTCAAACCATACATTTTATATGCAATTTTACTTTTCACTCCACATAATTTTGAGGTTTCTCCAGTGTATCTGGTTCATTCATTTTAATTGCTGTATGGAGTATACTCTTTATGAATAAGCCACACTTTTGCATCTCGACTCTAGAGAGATGCTGAGGCTGTTTCTGCTGGCTCACTGTTGTACTCTGGGCTGTAATGGAAGTGGATGTTTATACATTTTTCCTTGTATAAATATATAGAGAATCTAGTCTAGAAGTAGAACATCTGAGCGTGAGGCAGGTGCATGTTCAAATGTATTAGGGATGGTAAATTAACTATCTAGAAAAGATTCTGAGTTTCCATCAGCAATGTGTAAGAGTTTTTATTTCCTTGAGAGTTCACTAAAGTTTTATTTGATGAGACATTAGCTTTTGCCCTTCTAATAAGAGGGTAAACTTGTCTCGCTGCTGTTTTAATATGCCTCTCTCTGATTACTAGCAAGGTTGAGCCACTTTTCAAGTGCTGGCTCTGAAGCCTGAATTTGTATCTTTTTTTTACACTCTGTACCTATGTGACCTTGGGCAATCTGTTTAATTCTGCTTTTTCAATTACAAATGAATTAAATGAACAAATACAGGTAAAGCACACAGAAAAGAGACTGGTACAACAAGATGCCCCAAATTCACCTGAGATATCTCTTTCCCTAGACTTGGAACCATCAGCCATGGCTCTTTTTACCAGGATATGGTATTTAGAGATTACAACCTGAATTCTACAGGAGCTTATTACACCTGTGTTGTCATTGCCTCTAAGACTTTTAGTGAACAAAACTAAAAAAATATGTATTTTTATGTTGTATTTTTTAAAGTTTATTTATTTATTTTGAGAGAGAGAGAGAGAGGGAGCATGCACACATGAACGGGGGAGGGGCAGAGAGAGTGGGAGAGGGAGAATCCCAAGCAGGCTCTACACTTTCAGTCCAGAGTTTGATATGGGGCTTGAACCCACAAACCATGAGATCATGACCTGAAATCAAGGGTCAGATGTTTAACTGACCGAGCCACCCAGGTGCCCCCAAAATATGTATTTTTAAGGGAAAGTACATCATGATTTTATATTGGTGTTTCCCGTTTAAACTTAAGATGACAGGTTTTCACTTGTTTCTTGAATTTTGTATTTGTATCCTTTTTTTCCTTAAGTTTGAAAATCTTGGTTCCTAACAACATTAATGCAATTATTTAGTTGTTTTATCCTACTAAATATATAATAGTTTCAAAATATAATAACCATTTTATTAACAGTATGGTTATTGAAAACAGTTTTCTTTGCAGTTCTTTTTGTCCTTAGGCGATATTTCATGAGGGATACAGAACCAAATTAGAAGCTTCTAAATCATCTGAAATTTCTCTGTGTGATGATGCCACTAACTTGATATTGAGTTAGGATCATTTGTTCCATTTGACTTTGATTTTCAGGATTTTTTTTTTAAACAGCTTTATTGAGGGGTGCCTGGGTGGCGCAGTCGGTTTAAGCGTCCGACTTCAGCCAGGTCACGATCTCGCGGTCCCGGAGTTCGAGCCCCGCGTCGGGCTCTGGGCTGATGGCTCAGAGCCTGGAGCCTGTTTCCGATTCTGTGTCTCCCTCTCTCTCTGCCCCTCCCCCGTTCATGCTCTGTCTCTCTCTGTCCCAAAAATAAATAAACGTTGAAAAAAAAAATTAAAAAAAAAAACAAAAAAACCCAGCTTTATTGAGATATGAATCACATGCTATACAATTCACCCCTTTAAAGTATGCATTTAAATGGTTTTCAGTATATTCAGAGTTGTGTGATGATCACCTACAGTCACGTTTGCATAACCTCAAAAGAAATCTAGTACTTTTTGGCTATGAACACTCAACTATTCTCCCCCACCCCCACTCCACAGCCTAATGCAACAACTAACTTATTTTCTCTCTCTCTATTGACCTATTCTGGACATTTAATACAAATGGAATCATTTAATATGTGGTATTTTGTGGCTAGCTTCATCCATATTGTAGTGTGTAACAGCATTTCATTTTTTATGGCTAAATAATATTCCATTATATGGATATACCAGATTTGGTGGATCATTTAGTGGAGATTGAGGTTTTTTTCCACCTTTGATTATTAGGAATAATGCTGCTACTGTACATTTGTGTACAAGTTGTTGTGTGGACATATACTTACATTTCTCTTAGATAGATACTTAGGAGTAGAATTGCTTGGTCAAATGGGAACTCGATGTTTTAACTTTTTTGAGGACCATTGGATTGTTTTCCAAAGTGGCTGCCCCATTTTATATTCCAGCAGTGTAGGAGGGTTCTAATTTCTCTATATCCTTGTCAACACTTGTCAAAGGATGTCAGCATCCTTTGTTATTATTGTCTTTTTTATTCTAGCCATCCTGGTGGGTATGAAGAGGTAGCTCATCGTGGCTTTGATATGCATTTCCCTGATGGCTGATGATTTTCATATGTTTATTAACCATGTGTGTATCTTCTTTAGTGAAATATTTTTGGAGATCCTTTGCTTAGTTAAATTTAATAAGAACACTCAATGTAAGATCTCTTTTGTCCATTTAAAAACTGAGTTATTTATTTCTTGTTATTGAGTTGTAAGAGGTCTTTGTGTAATTCTAGATACAAGTCCCTTATCAGGTATATATGATTATGATTTGCAAATATATTCTCCCAATCAATGTGTTGTCTTTTTAACTTTCTTGAGTCTTTTGAAGCACAAAATTTTCAATTTAGATGAAGCTCAATTTATCTATTTCTTTAGTTGCTTGTACTTTTGTTGTCATATCCAAGAATCCCCAGATCTAAGGTCATGAAGATTTATCCCTGTTTTTTCCTTCAGGTGTCATAGTTTTGGCTTTTACATTTAGGTCTTTGATCAATTTTGAATTAATTTTTTGTATATGGTATAAGGAAAGTGTCTAATTTTATTCTTTTGTGTGTGGCTATCCAGTTGTCCCAGCACCATTTGTTGAAAAGGCTACTGTTTCCCCTTTGAATTGTCTTGGCATCATTGTTGAAAACTCAATTGACTCTACATGAGTTTATTTCTGGACTTTCAATCCTATTCCACTGATCTATTTGGCTAGATTTATGTCAGTAACACAATGTCTTGATCACTCTTGCTTTGTAGTAAGTTTTGAAATCAGGAGGTGAGTCATCCAACTTTGTTCTTTTTCAAGATTATTTTGCCAACTTTGGTTCCCTTAAGTTTCCATATGAATTTTAGGGTCTGCTTGTCAATTTCTACAAAGAAGCCAGCTTACATTCAGGTAGGTATGATGTTGAATCTGTAGATCAATTTGGGGAGCATTGTCATTTTAACAATATCAAGCCTTCCAATCTGTAAACATGGGATATCTTTCTATATACAGTAATTACATTTCTTTCAACAATGATTTGTAGTTTTCAGAGTATATGTTTTAAACTTTTGTTAAATTTATTCCTAAGTATTATTCTTTTTGATTTCATCATAAATGGAACTGTTTTCTAAGTTTCATTTTTTATTTGCTCAATGCTACTATATAAAAGTACAATTTGTGTCTTTATGTTGACTTTGTGCCCTACAATCTTACTGAACACATTCATTGGTCCCAATAGTTTTTAGTAGATTCCTTAGGATTTTCTACATACAAGATTATGCAAATAGAGATAGTTTTACTCTTTCTTTTCCAATCTGTATGCCTTTAATTTCTTTTTCTTGACTAATTAATTACTCTGGCTGGAACCTCTAATATAATATTGACTAGAAGTGGCAACAGCAGATATCTTTGTCTTATTCCTGATCTTAGGAGGAAGGCATTCAGCCTTTCACCATTAAGTAGGATGTTAGCTGTGGGTTTTTTGCAGATGACTTTTTCAGGTAGAGATTTTAGTTTGCTACTATTTTGTTAAAAATTTCTGCATTGCATTGAGGGGTGACTGGGTGGCTCAGTTGGTTAAGTGCGTGACTCTGGCTCAGGTCATGAACTTGCAGTTCATGAGTTTGACCCCCTTTTCGGGCTAGCTGCTGTCAGCAGAGAGACTGCTTTAGATCCTCTGTGTCCCGCCCCTACCCCCCCCCCCCCCCACCCCTAACTTGCTGGTGCTCCCTGTCTCTCTCAAAAACAAATAAACATTTAAAAAAATTTTCTGCACTGATGTCCATAAGAGATCTTGGTATGGTTTTCATTTTTTGAGATGTATTTGTCTGGTCTTGGTATCAGGGTAATAGCAGCCTCAGAAGATAAAATGGGAACAGTTCTTCCCTCTTCTATTTCGTGGAAGAGTTTATGAAGAATTGTTTATTATTCTTTAAATATTTGGTAGAATTCTCCAGTGAATGGTAATCATTTTGCAGTATGTACCTACCTCAAATCATTATGTTGTATACCTTTAACTTACATAATCTTATATGTCAATTGCATCTCAATAAAACTGGGGGAGAAAAAAGGAAGTCACCAGTGAAGTCATCTGGGTCTGGACCTTTCTTTGCAGATAGTTTTAAAATGACAAATTCAATCTGTTTACTGATTTAAGGCTATTCAGATTTTCTATTTTTTTCTTGATTCAGTCTGTGTCTTTTTAGGAAATTGTCCATTTTATCTAAGTTATCTAATTTATTAGCATGTAAGTGTTTATCATATTCTTTTAGAATCCTTTTATTTCTGTAAGGTGAGTAGTAATGTCCCCCCCTTTTATCTGAACCTTCTCTCTCTTTTCCTTGATCAATCAAGCTACAGGTTTGTCAACTTTGCTGTTCTTTTCAAATCACCAACTTTTCGGTTTATTAATTTTCTCTATTATTTTTGTATTCTTTATTTCTTTCATCTCTGTTCTGTAACCATTGGTATTCTTGGCTTCCTTGTCTGGGCCTGGAAACTCTGCTTTATGAATGAACTGGGGCGGGGTGAATCAGATCCCAGTACTTTCGGTGTGCCAGACCCAGCATAGAGTCTCTGTCCCACAAGTGGGAGCTGGGTGAAAGAAGGGAACCCTATGTTCCTGACTGCATCTGTCTGGAGTGGGGTTTTTATCACGTCGAGTCGGGAAGGAGAGGGAGAGGGTCGTGGGTCAGATGCCACCAATTCTCATTGTTCTTACTAAGTTTTGATAGGTTTTCTTGAATAAATGTTTCTTCATTTGCTATATGGCCTGAAGAGCATTTCTAGAGAATGAATATTTAGAAGTGATTTTCACCAATTTCACTGTGGAGAGGGAACACAGAGGTCCTAACATTGCCATGCCAGAAGTACACCCTTAAGGGTTGCTTTTTAATTTTTTTCAAATTGGTTGTACAACTATGTAACATATTCACACAATTCTAAACTTAAATCCACTGAAGAAGATATATTCAGAGAAATCCATTCCGATTACTGCTCTTTCCACTGTGTTGCCTCTATTGATAAAGTTAAATTTTTTTTATTGACATATAATTAACATACTTTAACATTTACCCTTTTAAGGAGCACAAATTCAGTGGTTTTTAGTACATTTTAAAAGTTACGCAGCAGTTACTATCTTATTTCAGAATATTTCATCTCTTCCAAAAGAAACCTCTGTTAGCAGTCACCCCCAATTCCCTACTCCTCCCAGCCCTGGCAACCACCAATCTACTTTGTTTCTTTGTGAGTTTGTCTATTCTGAACTTTTCATAAGAGTGGAATAATATGGTATGTCGCCTTTTGTGAGAGACTTATCTCACTTAGCATAATGTATTCAGAGTTTCTTCTTCACGGCTGAATAACATTCCATTGTATGCAGGTAATGCAGTTTGTTTATTCATTCATCAGTTGATGGAGAGTTGGGTTGTTTCTATTTTTGGCTATTATGAATAATTCTGCTATGAACATTCATATTCAAGTTTATGTGTGGGCATATGGGTGTTCTTTTCTCTTGGGTGTATGCCTAGGAGTATAAACAACCTTTTAAAAAGAGTTTTTGTTTTATTCCATTAGTTCTTTTGTCCATCTATCTTATCTAGAGATATATCACAACCACTTTCTTAGATAAATGGTAGTTCGTGCACATACACTTTTCTTCACTTTCCTCTTTTCATTTAAAATATATCCAGGAAAACAAAATAAAAAATACATGTGCTGGGGCCGGGGTGGGGGGTGCCTGGGTGGCTCAGTTGGTTAAGCGTCCAACTCTTGGTTTCAGCTCAGGTCATGATCTCACCGTTTGTGGGATCAAGCCCTGTGTTGGGCTCTGCGCTGACAGCACGGAGCCTGCTTGGGATTCTCTCTCTCCTTCCTTATCTGCCCCTCCCCTGCTCTCTCTCTCTCAAAATAAATAAACTAAAAAAATTAAATTAAATTAAAATAATACACATGTTGGGCATCAGTCCCTATCCATATGTAGAGATATTCCTCACTTCATTTTACAGCTGAATGATCAGGATGTGCCGTGATTTATTTAACTTCAGCCAGTAACCTATTCATGGATATTTGTTTTACATTCTCTTGCTATTACAAACTGAACTGGAATAAATTGCCTTATGGATATGTTTTTTGCAAATTTATTTTTTCATTGTTTTTAATTTTAATCCCAGTATAGTTAACATACAGTGTTATACTAGTTTCAGGTGTACAATATAGTGAGTCAACAATTGTATACATTACCCAGTGCTCGTCATGATAAGTGTAGTCTTTAACTCCATCACTTATCTTACCCATCCCCTCTCCCACCTCTGCTCTGGCGACCATAGTTTGTTCTCTATAGTTAAGAGTCTATTTCTTGGTTTGCCTCTCTCTCTTTTCTTCCCTTGCTTGTTTTGTTTCTTGAATTCTACATATGAGTGACATCATATGGTATTTGTTTTTGACTTATTTTGCTTAGCATAATACTCTCTAGCTCCATCTATGTTATTGCAAATTGGCAAGATTTCATTCTTTTTATGGCTGAATAATATCTCAGTGTATCTATCTACTACATCTTCGTTATCCATTCATCAATCAATGGACACTTGGGCTGCTTCCATAATTTGGCTACTGTAGATAATGCTACTATAAATATCAGTGTGTGTGTGTATCCCTTTGAATTAATATTTTTGTATTCTTTGGGTAAATATTTAGTACTGCAATTGCTAGATCATGGGGTAGCTCTATTTTTAACTTTTTGAGGAACCTCCATATTGTTTTCCTCCATATTGTTTTCCATGCCACAGTGGCTGTATCAGCATTCCCACCAACAGTGCAAGAGCTTTCCTTTTTCTCCATGTCTTTGCCAACACTTGTTGTTTCTTGTGTTTTTGATTTTAGCCATTCTGACAGGTATGAGGTGCTACCTCATTGTACTTTTGATTTGCATTTCTCTGATGATGAGTGATGTTGAACGTCTTTTCATTTGTCTCTTGGCCAACTGTATGTCTTTAGAGAAATGTCTATTCATGTCTTCTGCCCAATTTTAATTGGGTTATTTGTTTTTTGGGTGTTGAATGTTTTAAGTTCTTTAGAGATTTTGGATACCAATGCTTTATTGGATGTTATTTGTAAATATCTTCTCCCATTCACTAGATTGCCTTTTAGTTTTGCTGTTTCCTTCACCGTTCAGAAGATTTCTTATTTTATTTTAAGGAGAGAGCAAGTGCATGAGAGTGGGGGAGAAGGGGAGAGAGAAAGAGAATCCAAAGCAGGCTCCATGCTCAGTGGAGCCTGGTGCAGGGCTTGATCCCAAGATCCTGGGATCATGACCTGAGCTGAAATCAAGGGTTGGAGACTCAGTCGACTGAGCCACTCAGGTGCCCTATGTTCAGAAGCTTTTTATTTTGATGTAGTCCTAACAGTTTATTTTTGCTTTTATTTCCCTTGCCTTGGGAGACATATCTAGAAAAATGCTGCTACAGCCAATGTCAAAGAAATTACTCCCTGTGCCCTCTTCTGGGATCTGTATGGTTTCAGATTTTATATTTTGATCTTTAGTCCATTTTGAGTTTATTTTTGTGTCTGGTGTAAGAAAGTGGTCCAGCTTCATTCTTTTGCATGTGGCTGTTTAGTTTTCCCAACACAGTTTATTGAAGAGACTGTCTTTCCCATTATATATTATTTCCTCCTTTGTCAGAGATTAATTGACATATAATGATGGATTTATTCCTGGGTTTTCTGTTCTGTTCCATTGATCAATGTGTTTATTTTTAGGTCAGTGCCATACTGTTTTGATTATTACAGCTTTGTAATATACTTGAAGCCTGGAATTGTAATACCACTAGTTTTATTGGTTTGTTTCTCTTTCTCAAGCTTGCTTTGGCTATTCGTGGTCTTTTGCAGTTGTGTACAAATCTTAGGATTGTATGATCCAGCTCTGTGAAAAATGCTGTGGATATTTTGATAAGTATTGCATTAAATGCATAGACTAATTTGGGTAGTATAGACATTGTAACAATATTTGTTCTTCCAATCCATGAGCATGGAATGTTTTTCCATTTCTTTGAGTCATCTTCAATTTCTTTATCAGTGTTTTATAGTTTCCACCGTACAGGTCTTTCATCTCTTTGGTTAAGTTTATTCATACATATTTTATTGTTTTTGGTACAATTATAAATGGGGTTGTTTTCTTAATTTCATTGTATTCCGCTTCATTATTAGGGTACAGAAATGCAACAGATTTCTGTACATTAATTTTGTATCCTGTGACTTTACTGCATTCATTTATCAGTTCTAGTGGTTTTTGGGTGGGGTTTTTAGGGTTTTCTATATATAGTATCACGTCATCTGCAAATAGTGAAAGCTTTAATTCTTCCTTAACAATTTGGATGCCTTTTATTTCTTTTTGTTGTCTAATTGCTGTGGCTAGAACTTCCAGTGCTATCTTGAATAAAAATGGTGAGAGGGGACATCTTCGTCTTGATCCTGACCTTAGGGAAAAAGCTCTGTTTTTCCCCCATTGAGTGTGATGATTGCTGTGGGTTTTTCACATATAGCCTTTATTATGTTGAGGTATGTTCCCTCTAGACCTGCTTTGTTTAGGGTTTTATCCTGATGGATGTTGCACTATGTCAAAGGCTTTTTCTGCATCTATTGAAATGATCATAGGGTTTTATCCTTTCTCTTATTGATGTGCTGTATCACAATGACTTGCAAATATTGAACCACACTTGCATCCTGAGAATAAATCCCACTTGACTGTGGTGAAATAATTTTTAATATGTATTGTTGGATTCAATTTACTAGTATTTTGTTGAGGATTTTTGCATCTACGTTCATCAGAGATATTGGTCTGTAGTTCTCCTTTTTTTGTGGTTCTTTATCTGGTTTTGGTATCAAGGTGATACTGGCCTCACAGAATAAATTTGGAAGCTTTCCTTCCTCTTTTATTTTTTGGAATAGTATGAGAAGAACAGATATTAACTCTTCTTTAAATGTTTGGTAAAATGCACCTGCAAAGCTTGTTTGTTGGGAGGTTTTATTATTATTATCATCATCATCATTATTATTATTACTTATTCAATTTCATTGCTGGTAACCTGTCTCTTCAAATTTTCTATTTCTTCTTGTTTCAGTTTTGGTAGGTTATATGTTTCTAGGAATTTATCCATTTCTCTAGGTTGTCCAATTTGTTGGCATATAGTTTTTCATAATATTCTGTTACAATTGTTTTTATGTCTGTAGTATTTATTGTTTTTTTTATTTCTCCCCTCTCATTTGTGATTTTATTTGGCTCTCTCTCTCTGTCTCTGTCACTTTTTGTTTCTGATGAGTCTGACTAGAAGTTCATCGATTTTGTTGATCTTTTCAAAAAACTAGCTCCTGGTTTCATTGATCTGTTCTTCTTTTTTTTTTTTTAGTTTCTATATCATTTATTTCTGTCTAATATTTATTATTTCCTTTCTTCTGCTGGCTTTGGTTTTGTTTGTTCTTTTTTTTTCCCTAGCTTCTTTAGGTGTAAGATTAGATTGTTTATTTGAGATTTTTCTTGCTTCTTGAGGTAGGCTTGTGTTGTTATAAACTTCCCTCCTAGAACCACTTTTGCTGCATCAAGAAGCTTTGGACCTATGTGTTTTCATTTTCATTTGTTTTCATGTATATTTTAAATTTCTTCTTTGATATTTTGGCTTGCCCATCCATTCATTATTTAGTAACATGTTACTTAACCTCCATGTATTTTTGCTCTTTCCAGATTTTTTCTTTATTTTCTTTTTTAAAAATGTTCATTTATTTTAGACAGTGGGGGAGGAGCAGAGAGAGAATTGCAAGCAGGCTCTTTGCTGTATGCACAGAGCCTGTTGTGATGCTCGAACTCATGAACCATGAGATCATGACATAAGCTGAAATTAAGAGTTGGATGCTTAAATGATTGAGCCACCCAGGTGCCCCTTTCCCGATTTTTTCTTATGATTTATTTCTAGTTTCATATATTGTGGTCAGAAGAGACACATGGTATGACTTCAATCTTTTTTAGTTTGTTGAGGCTTGTTTTGTGGCCTAATACGTGATCTGTTCTGGAGAATGTTCTATGTGCACTTGAAAAGGATGTGTACTCTACTGTTTTAGGGTAGAATGTTCTGAATATGTCTGTTAAATCCATCTGATCCAGTGTGTCATTCAAAGCCATTGTTTCCTTGTTGATTTTCTGTTTGAATGATGTGTCCATTGATGTAAGTGAGGTGTTAAAGTCCCCTACAACTATTATTGTTTTACCACTGATTAATTCCTTTATGTTTGTTATTAACTCTTTTATGTATTTGAGTGCTCTCATGTTGGGTGCATAAATATCTTCTTGTTAGGCTATCCTCTATATTATTGTATAGTGCCCTTCTTTATCTCTTGTTACAGTCTTTGTTTTAAAGTCTATTTTGGGGGCTCCTGTTGGCTCAGTCGGTTGAGCGGCTGGCTTCGGCTCGGGTCATGATCTCATGGTCCGTGAGTTCGAGCCCCGCGTCGGGCTCTGTGCTGACAGCTTAGAGCCTGGAGCCTGTTTCGGATTCTGTGTCTCCCTCTCTCTGAACCTCCCCCATTCATGCTCTGTCTCTCTCTGTCTCAAAAATAAATAAATGTTAAAAAAAAAAAAGTCTATTTTGTTCTATGTAAGGATTGCTACTCTGGCTTTATTTTGATATCCATTTACATGATAAATGTATCTCCATCCCTTCACTTTCAGTCTGCAGATGTCTTTAGGTCTGAAGTGAGTCTCTTGTAGGCAGCATATAGATCGGTCTTGTTTCTTAATCCACTCTGTCATACTATGTCTTGATTGGAGCATTTATTCCATTTGCATTCAAAGTAATTATTGATAGGTATGTATTTATTGCCATTTTGTTACTTGTTTTGTGGTTGGTTTTGCAATTTTCCCCTGATACTTCCTTCTCTTGTTTTTTTTTTTTTTCTTTCTTGTGGTCTGTTGGTTTTCATTAGTGATATACTTGGATTCTTTTCTTTTTATTGTTTGAATATCTGTTACTGGTTTTTGGTTTGTTGTTACCATTAGGTTTGTATATAACATCTTCTGCATATAGCAATGTATATTAAGTTGATAGTTGCTTAAGTTTGAATCCATTCTTTACTCCTCTCCCCTCCCATGTTTTAGGTATATGGTGTCATATTTTATATCCTTCTATTTTATGAATTCCTTGACTGACTTTTACAGAAATACTTATTTTTTTTTTTTTACTGTTTTTATGCTTTTTCCTTTAATACTCTCACTTATGGTCTCTCTTTTCCACTTAAAGGATCACCTTTAATTTTTCTTGTAGGGCTGGTTTAATGGTCATGAACTCCTTTAGGTTTTGTTTGAGAAACTCTATCTCGCCTTCTCTTCTGAATGATAAGCTTTCTGGATAGAGTATTATGGCTACATATTTTTCTCTTTCAGCACTTTGAATATATCATGTCACTTCCTTCAGGCTTGCAAGGTTTCTGCTGAAAAATCCTCTGATAGCCTTATGGGGTTTCCCCTTGTATGTAACTAGCTTCTTTTCTCTTGCTGCTTTAAAATTTATTTCTTTATCTCTGCTTTTTGCATTTTAATTACTATGTGTTGGTATAGACCTTGGGTTGATTTGGGAGTGGAGGGAATCCTTGTGCCTCCTGGATCTGGATATCTGTTTCCTTCCCCAGATTAGGGAAGTTTTCAGCTAGTATTTCTTCAAATAAGTTTTTGGCTCCCTTTTGTCTCTCTTCTTCTGTGATCCCCATGATATGAATATTATTACATTTGATGGAGTCACTGAATTTCCTAAGACTATTCTCAATTTTTATAATTTTTTTTCTTTCATTTGCTCAGCTTGGTTACTTTCCATCACTCTGTCTTCTAGGTCTCAATTTGTTTCTCTACTTCCTCTAGCCTGCTATTTATTCCATCAGATGTATTTTTAATTTCACTTATTGTGTTTCTCATCACAGATTGGTTCTTTTTTTATCTCTTTGTTAAGGGTCTCACTAATGTCCTCCACTCTTTCCTCAAGTCCTGTGAGTATCTTTATGATCATTCCTTTAAATTCTCTGTGGGACACATTATTTATATCTGTTTCACTTAGGTCTCTTGCTATGATTTGGTCCTCTTATTTCATTTTGGACATATTCCTCTGTCTTTTCATTTTCTCTACCTCTCTATGTCTCTTTCTCTGTGTTAAGAAAGTTAGCTATGTCTCTTGCTCTCGAAGGTAATGGCCTTATGAAAAAGAGATACTATAGAGTCGTGTAGTGCAGTGTCTCCTGTTCCCCAGGACGTGGCACTTTAGGGAGTGTGTCCTATGTGTGTTGTGTGTACTCTGCTGTTGAGTCCTACCCTCTTTTTCCTTCAGTCCAGTCATCGGCAGAGGCTGTCTTTGCCTGTTGTGGGCAGTGTTTGGTCCCTGCCAGGTAGGGCACATTTTAACAAGGTGTGCACTCGTGTGCTTGTGAAATGAAACCTGCCACCACTGCTGCCAGAAGAGAGGCCATGCACAAGACATCAGAAGACACAGTGCTGGTGAAGTTTGTGCCAGTCTTCTGGGGGGAGGTGGCCTGCAGTGCTGGGACTGAGGCAAGCACGACTGGTAAGGGCAGACGTGCCAAAGTGCAGGGGGACAGAGCTTGGTATAAGCAAGTTGGGCAGCGAATGTTGATGCTCAACTGGTTCCCACCGGTGGCCCTGTGCTCATGTTGAAGGGCAGAGGGAGGAAATGACATTTGCCAGTTTCTTTGTTCCCAGAGGGGTCTCCTTGTGATCCCTGATTCTCAGGGCCATGCTCTGCAATGAGTACATCACTCTCCCTCCCATATGCCACAGGTCTTTTTCTTTTCTTTTTCTTTTTTTAAAGTTTATTTATTTTTGAGAAACAGAGACAGAGAGTGAGCAGGGGAGGGGCAGAGAGACAGAGAGACACAGAATCCAAACCAGGCTCCAAGCTCTGAGCCATCAGCACAGATCCCAACTCGGGGCTTGAACTCACAAACCATGACCTGAGCTGATCATGACCTGAGCTGAAGTCGGATGCTTAACTGACTAAGCCACCCAGGCACCCCTGCCACAGGTGTTTTTCAAACTGTTCCTTCTATGCTGTATTTTCACTGGCTCTGGTGCTGTCTCCATGCAGGTGGAGACTCAGCTTCCTAACACCCTCCAGGCTCCCCCCAAGCTCAGTAATTTTTAAAATTCCAGTATTTAAGTTCTGTTAGTCGTAAGAACTTGCTAAGTTTGGCCAAATGTTATGGGGATTCATCTTCCTTGTGCAGGCTCCCCAGCATGACAGTCTGTTTCTTGCCCTTCTCTGAGACCCAGCTCTGTCCAGCCATAAATGGCCATGGTTTCTTTCACTCACAAACCACACCTTCACTCTTCTTACCTTCTTCAGTATGGCCTCTTCCCTACCTTTAGTTGCAAAGTCTGTTCTTCCAGTCTTCGGCCCATTTTCTGTGTTATTTACGCTGATGTGAGTGCTATCTAGTTGTGTCTGTGGGATGAGGTGAGCTTAGGGTCCTCTTACTCTGCCATCTCCCCAGCTTTCCGACCTGCAAATAAATTTTTGAAATAAATTCTTAGAAGTGAGAAGTTTGTGTCAAAGAATATATGCAGTCAGATACTACTGAATTCCCTTCCATTCTATTTTATATTCCTAGCCAGTATCCCTATGTAGTTACCTTCTATAATGTGGTATATATGACTGAAAATAACAATGTGTATTCTCGAATTTTTGGTGTCAGTTCTGTTTGCTCCTTTGGTAAAATTGTTAATTATGCTGTTTAAATATAGTTTTATTAATTTTTTAACCTCCTTTTTTAAATGTTTGTTTATTTTGAGAAAGCTAGTGTATATGTGAGTGGGGGAGGAGTAGAAATAGAGAGAAAGAGAGAGAGAGAGAGAGAGAGAGAGAGAGAATCCCAAGCAGCTGATAGCACAGAGCCTGATGCCAGGCTCAAACCCTCAGACCACGAGATCATGACCTGAGCTGAAGTCAAGAGTCGGGTGCTTAACTGACTGAGCCACCTAGGCACCCCTGTAGTGTATTTTTCTGTCCCTTTATGTTCAATCTTTCTATGACATTATGTTTTGTGTCTAGTTTAAATAGCATATACTTGGATTTTGGTCATGTTTTAACTTGTTATGATGATGATCATAATCATCACTATTTTATTTTGCTTACTTTTAGTTTCCATTCCTACCTTCTGTTGGATTTATGGAGATTTCAGGTTGCTGGGGCTTTTTAAGGGCAAAATATATCTTAAAAGCACAACATTTTCTTTGTTATAATTTTTACCTGTGGCTTTTTTATTTCAGAAATTGGAGACCATCTTTTCATTAAGCTGTAGTTCCTTCCTTCTCTTCCAGTTTAGGGAAAGTTGGAGAAAAGCTTATTTTGTAGAAACAAATTTGAAATTATTTTCATTTTTAAGTCATAATTTAAGTGTATATAAAGCACACAAGATGGTATTTCACAGTGTATGAGGCTTTTGAAAAAAATAACATTTTTATTGTAATCTTTTGTACTGTAAAAATTTCCTATAAATACAATCAAAGAGACTCTTTTGAATATTCCTGTTATTAGGAAATATGCACTAAAATATTTACGGGTAAAGATTCATGATGTATGTAACTTATCTGCTGATGGTTCAGGAAACTAACTATAGATACATAGATCTGTTAGAAGAAAAGGAAGAGAGGGAATGATGAAAATGAATGGTATGCAAGAGAAAACAAATGTTGGTGGGGATGTGGAGAGAAAGGAACCCTCTTGTGCTGTTGGTAGGAAAGCAAACTGGTACAACCATTGTGGAAAACAGTATGGACGTTCCTCAAAAAAGTGAAAATAGAACTACCCTATGATCCAGCAATTGCATTAAAATTATTTACCTAAAGAATACAAAACACTAATTTGAAAGGATATATGCACCCCTATGTTTACTGCAACATTATTTACAATAGCTAAATTATGGAAGCAGCCCAAGTGTCTAATGATAGACGAATGGATAAAGAAGAAGTGGCATATAGATACAATGGAATGTAATTCAGCTATAAAAAAGAATGAAATCTTTTCATTTGCAACAACATGACGGGATCTAGAAAGTATAATGCTAAGCACAATAAGTCAGTCAGAGAAAGATAAATACCACATGATGTCACTCATATGCAGAATTCAAGAAACAAAACAAATGAGCAAAAGAAAAAAAGGGAGACAAATGAAGAAACAAATCCCTAACTATAGAGAGCAAACTGATGGTTAGCAGAGGGGAGGTGGGAGGGGGGATAGGTGAAATAGGTGATAGAGATTGAAGCATACACTTATCATGATGAGCACTGAGTAATGCATAAAATTGTTGAATCACTATATCATACACCTGAAACTAATATAACACTGTATGTTAACTAGACTGGATTTAAAATAATAATAAAAATTGTTTTTAAAGGAAAAGAAAGTGAATGGTATAAAATGCTAACAACAGGTAAATCAGGGTGAAGGACATATGTGTACTTGGGGTAGTATTTTTATTTCGGAATATTTATAACTTTGAAATTATTTCCAAAGGAAGAATTTTAAAACTCCATATTTGGCGCCTGGGTGGCGCAGTCGGTTGAGCGCCCGACTTCAGCCAGGTCACGATCTTGCGGTCCGTGAGTTCGAGCCCCGCGTCGGACTCTGGGCTGATGGCTCAGAGCCTGGAACCTGTTTCCGATTCTGTGTCTCCCTCTCTCTCTGCCCCTCCCCCGCTCATGCTCTGTCTCTCTCTGTCCCAAAAATAAATAAACGTTGAAAAAAAAATTAAAAAAAAAAACTCCATATTTAATAAAAGGTTAAAAAGACAGTTCCTTTTGTGAAATTTTTCATTTCACAGTAAGTAAAAATAAATAAATAAACCAATACATTAATATTTTTGATGATTGGGTGCCACCCAGTGCTCGATTTCTGCAACTACAAAACTTGCCAATTCAAACCCAACTTCTCAAAACTGTTTTTGGAAATAGCTTTTGTTGATTTCTTTATGATGGCAAAATAAGATTATGAAAAAATGTGTGTGATATCAAAATCAGTAAAAAAAGAAAAAAAGCCACAAGCTACTAAACTATGAAGAAAAGAGCCATGCATTGTGATCTCAAATGCAGATTTCTGCCTCCTTTAAATTTTATCAGAGTCTAAAGAAGACAGCAAAGTAAAGACAGTATACACAAGGACTCTGATCAGTACACAGAGTAGTCAAAAGCAGAGGTTTATATATAATCCATGATAATTACATGGTATAGAATTTATTTAAAACATTCATATACTTGGGGTGCCTGGGTGGGCCAGTCGGTTAAGCATCTGACTTCAGCTCAGGTCATGATCTCATGGTTAGTGGGTTTGAGCCTTGGGCTCTGTGCTGACAGCTCAGAGCCTGGAGCCTGCTTTGGATTCTGTCTGCCCCCTCTCTCTGCCCCTCCTCCACTCACACTCGGTCTCTCTCTCAAAAATAAATAAACATTAAAAAAATTTTTTAAAAATAAGGTCTTATTTTATTTAGTTTTGATTATTTAAAAATATTTTTAATCACTTCAAAGATAATTATTTTATTCTCCTTCAGTTTGTCTTTTTAGTTATCTTAAGTTCTGGTACTTACATTCACTGATTGTCACTCATGGTGGAATAATTTCTCATGCTTTAACAATTTTTTCCAGCAAACTGAGCTTTAGTTGCGGCTGTGTTTTCTATGAGTCTAGAACAGACTAGACATCTTCCTGTCTTGGAGAACACATTGCATTCTGATCTACTCTTTCACTGAGGCTGTAGACCTTACCTCCACCTCCTTACCCCTTGTGAAACCAAGTCCCTTATAGCCTGTGAATTTATTCTCTTGAGGGGATTATTTTTATATTTGATTTAGCAATTCTTTGAATGGGAGGGTAGATTTTTCTAGGCCTCTTATTGGACTTGGGATGCTTGACCTTGTTAAAGGATGATTTTTTGAAAAGCTAAAGTCAGAACTTTCATACAGATATAATATGAACATACAGATATAATATGAACATGTATTAAAGACTTATTTAACTCATTGTTAATGAAGGAGCCAGTACAACATTAACTAATCCAAAGGGGAAGTCAAAGGATCACAAATTTATATGGAATAAAGACATGTTGAAATGAATTTATGAATGAACAAGAAAACTGGCTTTTTCCATGGGGAGGAGGGAAGTCAATCCCAAACATCCTCGGACAGAATATATTTGCATGTCTATGGACAAGACATACTTTGCATGCTATCATTCATCCACAGTTTACAGAGCTATAAAATAGCTGACACGCAGTGAAAGGCTAAAGTAAGATACCTGAAAAAGTGGGCTCTAAATAGTGCTTAGTTTTACATTGAAGAATCCCAATAATCTTTTTTGCTGTTTTCAAATATTCTTAGGACTGACAGTCTCCCTTTGACCAAACTTTAATCAGTCTCCTCTGAACTCTGTTGTTGTGGACTAAATGTGTCCTCCCCAATTCCTATGTTGAAATTCCAACCCCCAAGGTAATGATATTAGGAGGTGGAGCCTTTGGGAGGTAAAAATGATTGGGACATGAGGGTAGTGCTCTTGTGAATGGGATTTGTGCCCTTATAAAAGTGGCCCAGAGAGTCCCCTCACCTCTTCCACCTTGTGAGGACACAGCAGGAAGATGGCCATCTATGAATGAGAAACTGGGCTTTCATCAGACATCAAATCTGCTGGTACCTTTATCTTGGGCTTCCCAGATTCCAGAACTGTGGGGAATAAATGTTGTTTAAGTCCTAGTCTGTGATATTTTTTGTTGTAGCAGCTCGGACTGACTCAGACATCTCTTTTAAACTCTTGGGCTTCTGTACTTGCCTTTTCATTGTTCAATTGTAGCAAGAATCCTGCCAAGCAAGTTTGCCTGAATCCCCTGTCCTCAATATTTGGTTGGGTTCCTTGGTCTCCATCACCCCCTAGGTGACGTCTGATTACCCTGCCTGCCTTCAGCAAGAATCCTACCAAGTCAGCTTAGCCCGAATCTTCTTTACCACTGATGTTTCCTCTTAGTAATTTTCCACTCACTGACCCCCACCCCATCCTTGGCTATAAATTCCCACTTTTCCTTATTGTATTTGGAGTTGAGCTTAATCTCTCTCCCCCCACTGCAAAACCCCATCTCAGTGGTACCTACACCTATAGAAATGGTCCTGAATAAAGCCTGCCTCACTGTTCTTTAATGAATGTCATGAATAAAGTTTTTAAACACAACCTTGGATTTCATAGTAATTTCGCAGAGAAGATCTTACCTTGGTAATGATTTATTTATCTTCATAATGAAAAAAAAAAAAAAACAAAACCAAAACCACAGTATTTTCTCTTCAATCTGTTGCTCAGTTGGTGGAGCCTAACCTGAGGGTGGGAGTCAGGGATAGCGAAAGAAAAAGAATTACTTTAATATTTCCTCCATGTTCTCCTGAAATTTCTGAGAAAATATAAGGGGCCATAAATAAACATTTGATTATTTATTGAGCAAATAAACATTTGATCGACCCTCGGGAATTTAATGTATCAGACTCTTTATTTACAGAAGAGTAGCGGATGATGGTAGCAGGAGAAGCAGTTGCTGATTGGTAGAATACTCACAGGGTACAACTATTTTAGGTTCTAGGGACAGACAGTCCATTCTCCCCCACCTACCACCCCAGACCATTCCTTGTGAAGCATATGTTGAAAACCACTACAGGAATTTGAGAGATGAAATTGCATTCAGGGTTTTCCTTTATATTTCAGGGTTGGACCTTATGGTTTCTGTTTCAAGGAGGGAAGATGAAGCCAATTTGGCTCCTAGAGTGTTACCGTAGGGCTGAAAGCCCTTTGGGGACAGCCCTGCATGCCCAGCCCTAGGAACTCTAAAGAAGTTAGGGGGATGAAAAGTCTTTGTGGGGGGTAGAGGGCGATAAAAGTCAGGAAAGATGACCCCTTTCTCTAGCAATAGGCAAACAGCTGGCATTGGTTTTCACTGACTTTATGCCTTTGTCTGTGAGGCAACAGCAGTGTCCTGCACAGGGAGGCCCCTGACAGAGGCAACTGGTGTTTCAAGTAGAAGAGATTAAGAGGATGGGATAAAATGCAGAAGCATTCTGTTTTCTTTTTTCTTTCTTTCTTTCTTTCTTTCTTTCTTTCTTTCTTTCTTTCTTTCTTTCTTCTTTCTTTCATATTTATTTATGTTGGGGACAGCACAAGTGGGGAAGGGGCAGAGAGAGGGGGACAGAGGACCCAAAGCAGGCTCTATGCTGACAGCACAGAGCCTGACATGGGACTTGAACTCACGAACTGTGAGATCATGACACGAGCCAAAGACGGAAGCTCAACCAACTGAGCCATCCCAGGTGCCCTAGCATTCTGTTTTCTTAAGTGGGGCGAGCAATGAAAACTTTACAAGATAGAAAAGGCTGTTAAGTTTGTTCCAAACACTTGTGCGAAGTAGAATTCTGAGGTTGTAGGATCTGTGCATATTTTAATTAATTTCACGCAGACCTTGTAAATTAATTTGATAACATTTATATGGTAACATTGAAATCCTGAATAAATGAGAAGGTCAGAATGTAAAATAACATGTGTACTGATATATCCATACTAAAATGGGAAAGAAATTTGGATACTATTAACTTGTTTTTTTTTTTAAATCATAATAGGGTCATTTGTGTATTTTTAAAAATTGTTTATATTTTGACAACCATAATAATAACCAGATAATTTTAAAAAGCCAAAGTAAAGCATAAGAAAAAAATATGCATATGCTTGTTATTGCCATTATGACTTAAGGGCAATCTTTCACATTTTGCCCTTATACATAACCTTGAAGTGTGATAAACAATACATATCAGGTTATTTCAGTGATAGTTAGAAATACCTATGGCAAGATAGCTTACAGAATTTTTAAGTTGTCTTTGTCCTCTCTAAATTTCAAATCCTTAGGGTTTGGAGGTTTCAGGGATACTTGCAGGATTAAATGCAGAAGCAACCAGAAGTCAAATATTCTTCCGGTCTTTTGCAAAAGAAGCAATGAAGCCAGGCGTTGAGACAGGTGGGAGAGCCAAGAAATACAGCTCCCGGGGTTCCCTGGGGCTGGAAGAGACCCTGTGGAGACTGCCCAACCCTTTGCAAGGGGTAAAGGCTGAGAGCCCCCACAGACCCACTGCCCCTGAGGATGTCAGCGGGGTGGTGAGGGGCTGACAGTGAGGCCTATTTCCAGTTCCCTAGATGCTTCCCACGAGCTGCATGGCTCAGGGAGGAGACAGGCCCCCAGGCAACCAAGATGGTATCTCCCTCCACCCCAGGACTGAGGGTCTGAATTAAGGTGGTAGAACATAAAATAAGCCAGAGTTTGCAATCGGAGATTCAAACTGCAAAGCAGATAACTTCGGCAGTGAGTGAGGAGAGATAGTTTGAGGGGCTGTGTCCAGTGTTGGTGAGCGGAAACCAGGTGTGTGACATGTTTGATCATCTCTAAAGGCCTTGCCTACAAAAATAGGTAAGTGGGTACAGCAGTGGTTCTCAAACCGAAGGGTGTTCCAGAATCATCTGGAGGGCTCTTAAAACACGGATTGCTGGGCCCCACCCCCAGATCTTCTGATTCCAAGATGTTTGGGTTGGGGCCTGACAATTTGCATTTTCTAACAAATTCCCAAGTTGGGCTGATGTTGCAGGCCCCAGGGGAATACTTTGGTAATTGGCCAGTAGAAAGTGTTTTTCAGATACTTTGTTATCAAACATCTTGACCACTGCCACTGTCTAATGTGGCATGATGTCAGTGTTAGCCAACATTACTGTCCTCTAGATTTGGCTTGGTTTATTTTCAGATTTAAGAATGGGGAACATTTGGAGTTTGTTAGATTCCTTTCGAAGACCCATTTTGGAGGAAGTTGTCCCAATGCTTTCACTGACTTTATAAAGGACCACAACATTACAACATTTCCATAATATAATTAAAAGGATCATTTATGTAACCTCTATCAATTTATAAAGTTTTCACGTAATTATCTGGTCAGATTTCTGTTAATGTAAATTTTCTTTTTTAAAAAAAAATTTTAAGTTTATTCATTTATTTTTGAGAGAGTGAGAAGGGGAGGGTGGAGAGGGAGAGAGAGAATCTCAAGCAGGCTCCACACTGTCAGCACAGAGCCCAATGTGGGGCTCGAACTCATAAACCATGAGATTGTGACCTGAGCCAAAACAAAGAGTTGGACACTTAATAGACTGAGCCACCCAGGTGCCATGAAATTTTCAAAAGTATGTATTTGGGTCTTTTAGCAGCAGTCCTGTGAGGTAAATACAGAGGAGTACTGTGTGTGTGTGTGTGTGTGTGTGTGTGTGTGTGTGTGTGTTTTACGGTCTTAGTCACAGAGCTGGGATTAATTCCATGCTGTCTCTTAGTGAGGATGTGCAGGTGTGACATCTAGGATGTGACAAAGAGGCGTGATTAGGGAATAATGAGGGGAAAACCCAAACACAGCAAAGGTACATTAATCATCTGATTCTGTAATGAGGCCTCATGTGCCCATGCTTCTCCAGCTTGCCTCTTCCCAACCCCCTTCCTGGTAAGCCTTCCATTGGAAGAAGAAGGAGGCCTTAGCCAGAGAAAACACCATCTTAGATAAATTCTGGCATCTAAGGAAGGATATTCTAAAGCTGAGTGGGGACCACTTCTGGTTCTATAATGCAGGGCATTCGTTGAAACCCCAGTGTACTCTATTTCCCGCCTCGGGTTCTCTCGGATACCTTTGCTTTTGCCTCCTGAGCAGCTTGAGAATCAGAACCCCATGCCCGACTCTAGTCCTGAAGTGGACAAAAACATACAGTGTTTGACCTCTTCTGCAGGTGGAGGAAAAGAGCAAATGTGGGGGAATAGGGTAAGCAGCAAAGGAGTGAGATCTGATTGAGAGGAAACAGAATGGCTTGGCCTTGCAGAAGGCAATTCCAAAATTTCATTCACTACCTGAGCTCTGAAATACGAAAAGACTTGAAAGGAGTGAAAAACCATTGATATCTCTTGAGAGCAGCTGGGTTGTTCCTAACATTTCATTCAAATGACATCACCCTATGTGGCCCCTTTGTGACCGGTTTCTTTCACTTAGCATGTTTTTGGGGTTCAGCCATGTTGTAGCATATATCAATACTTCATTTCTTTGTATTGACCCAACTTTTCCATTGTATGGCTATATCACATTGTATTTTTCCATTCATTCACCAGTTGATTTCCATCTCTTCTTGGCCTTTATGAATAATGCTGCTATGAACATTTGTGTAGAAGTTTTTGTATGGTTAGTGGACATATGTTTTTCTTTTTCTTGGGTACATCCTGAGGAATGGAATTGCTGGATCATACGGTAACTATGTTTAAGTGTTTCAAGAATTGCCAGACTGTTTTTTATTTTTTTTTTTTATTTTTTTTTATTTATTTTTTTAATATATGAAATTTATTGTCAAATTGGTTTCCATACAACACCCAGTGCTCATCCCAAAAGGTGCCCTCCTCAATACCCATCACTCACCCTCTCCTCCCTCCCACCCCCCATCAACCCTCAGTTTGTTCTCAGTTTTTAACAGTCTCTTATGCTTTGGCTCTCTCCCATTCTAACCTCTTTTTTCTTTCTTTTTTTTTTTTTCTTCCCCTCCCCCATGGGTTCCTGTTAAGTTTCTCAGGATCCACATAAGAGTGAAACCATATGGTATCTGTCTTTCTCTGTATGGCTTATTTCACTTAGCATCACACTCTCCAGTTCCATCCACGTTGCTACAAAAGGCCATATTTCATTTTGTCTCATTGCCACGTAGTAGTCCATTGTGTATATAAACCACAATTTCTTTAGTCATTCATCAGTTGATGGACATTTAGGCTCTTTCCATAATTTGGCTATTGTTGAGAGTGCTGCTATGAACATTGGGGTACAAGTGCCCCTATGCATCAGTACTCCTGTATCCCTTGGATAAATTCCTAGCAGTGCTATTGCTGGGTCATAGGCTAGGTCTATTTTTAATTTTCTGAGGAACCTCCACACTGCTTTCCAGAGCGGCTGCACCAATTTGCATTCCCACCAACAGTGCAAGAGGGTTCCCGTTTCTCCACATCCTCTCCAGCATCTATAGTCTCCTGATTTGTTCATTTTGGCCACTCTGACTGGCGTGAGGTGATGCCTGAGTGTGGTTTTGATTTGTATTTCCCTGATAAGGAGCGACGCTGAACATCTTTTCATGTGCCTGTTGGCCATCCAGATGTCTTCTTTAGAGAAGTGTCTATTCATGTTTTCTGCCCATTTCTTCACTGGGTTATTTGTTTTTCGGGTGTGGAGTTTGGTGAGCACCAGACTGTTTTTAAAGCAGCCACATCATTTTACATTCCCACTAGCAGTGTTTGAGGGTTCCAGTTCCTCTACCTCTTCAGCAGCCCTAGTTACTATTTGTCTTTTTGATTCTAGCCAGCCTCGTGGGTATGAAGTACTATCTCATTCTGGTCTTAACTGACATTTCCCTGATGGCTAATAATACTGAGCATCCTTTCGTGGGCTGGTTAGCCATTTCTATATATTCCTTGGAGAAATGTCTATTCAGATCCTTTGCCTACTAAAAAAAAAAATTGTTGTTTGCCCTTTGATTACTGAGTTGTAATTGTTTCTTGTATGTTCTATATAGAAGTCTCTTATCAGATTTATGATTTGCCAAAATTTTGCCTCACTCTATGGATTTTTTTTTTTCACTTTCTTGATAGTGTCCTTCGAAGCACAAAAGTGTTTAATTTTAATGGTGCCTACCTTGTCTATTTTTTCCTTTGCTGCTTATGCTTTTGGTGTTGTATCTAAGAAACCAGTCAAAAAGATTTATGCTGATGTTTTATTTTAAGAAGTTTACAGTGTTGGCTCTTACACGTAGGTCTTTGAGCCATTTTTGAGTTAATTTGTTTTAAATGTTTACTTACTTATTTTGAGACAGAGCACAAGGCTGGGAGGGGAAGAAAGGGGTAGAGAGAGAATCTGCTGATAGTGCAGAGCCCAACATGGGGCTTGATATCATGTACCATGAGGTCATGACCGAAATCAAGAGTTGGACACTTAACTGACTGAGCCACTTAGGTGCCCCAAGTTAATTTTTGCTGATGTTGTGAGGTAGGGGATCAGACTTCATTCTTATGTATGTGGATACCCACATGTCCTGGAATCATTTCTTGAAGCCTATTCTTTTCCTAGTTAGTCTTTTTGGCACCCTTGTCAAAATCCAATTGACTACAATCATGAGGGTCTATTACTGGACTCTCAACTCTATTCTGTTCACCTACTACATCTAATCTATGCCAATACCACACAGTATTGATTACTGCAGCTTTGTTGTAAGGTTTGAAATGTATCAGTTTGAGTTGTCCAACTTTGTTTTTCTTAAGAGTGTTTTGGTTATTGTTGGTCCTTTGCAATTCCATATGAATTTTTAATTTTTGCAAAGAAGTCACTTAGTATTTTGATAGTGATTGCATTGAATCTGTAGATCAATTTGGAGAATGCTGCCATTTTAACAATATTAAGTCTTCTGATACATGAAAATATGATATCTTTAAGTGGGTTTAATTAGGCTCTCCGTCATTTCTCTCTATAGTGTTTTCTAGTTTTCAAAGTATGTTTTGCATTTTTGTTAAATTTCTTCTTTTTATTTAAGTTTGTTTATTGTTTTTTTTAATGTTTATTTATTTTGGGGACAGAGAGAGAGCATGAACGGGGGGGGGGGGGGGGCAGAGAGAGAGGGAGACACAGAATCGGAAGCAGGCTCCAGGCTCTGAGCCATCAGCCCAGAGCCTGACACGGGGCTCGAACTCACGGACCACGAGATCGTGACCTGAGCTGAAGTTGGATGCTTAACTGACTGAGCCACCCAGGCGCCCTAAGTTTGTTTATTTTGAGGGAGAGAGAGAGCAAGGGAGGAAGGGATAGAGAAAGGGAGAGACAGAATCCCAAGCAGACTCTGTGCTGTCAGCACGGCTCAAAAGTCACAAAATGTGAGATCACGACCTGAGCTGACACCAAGAATCAGACACTTAACTGACTGAGCCACCCAGGTGCCCCTTTGTTAAATCTATTCATAAGCATTTTTTTTTTCTTTTTGATGCTATGATAAATAAAATTGCTCTTTTCATTTTCTGTTGGCTCACTGCAACTGTATAGAAATATAATTTTTTATATGGATTTTTGTGTCCTGTACTTTACTGGACTTGTTTATTAATTCTAATAATTTAGTAGGGTCCTTAGGATTTTCCACATACAAGATCATGTCATCTGCAAGTAGAGGTAATTCTACTTCTTTCCAACCTGTATGCCTTTTAATTTCATTTTCTTGCTTACCTGGGCTGGCTAGAATGGTCCAGACAATAAAGTGTTGAACAGAAGTGTTGAGGGTAGACATCTGTGTCTTCCTGATCTTAGGAGAAAAGCATTCAGCTGTTCACCATTAAGAATATAGCCGTGAAGGGACACCTGGGTGGCTCAGTCGGTTAAGCGTCTGACTTCAGCTCAGGACATGATCTCACGGTTTACGAGTTTGAGCCCTGTTTCAGGCTCTGTGATGACAGCTTGGAGCCTAGAGCCTGATTCAGATTCTGTGTGTGTGTCTCTCTCTCTCTGCCCCTCCCTTGCATGCATTCTGTTTCTCTTTCGAAAATAAATAAACATAAAAAAAAAAAAAGAATATAGCTGTGAATGTTTTGTAGATATCTTTAATCAGGTTGAGGAAGTTCCCTTCTATTCCTAGCTTGTTGAGCGTTTCTATCATGAAGGGCTGTTGAAATTATGAACATTTTCGTACTTTTGCTGAACCTGGGTACACATTAAGTGCTCACATTAAGTATACCTGGTTGTGGACATGCCAAGAAGAAGAAATGCTGAGTCATAGGGTATGTGTAAGTTTAGCTTCCGTAGACTTTGTCAAATAGTTTTCGAAGTGCTTCTAGTCATGAAGACTCCCACCAACATTATATGAGGATTCCAATTACTCTACGGGATGGTGCTTCATTAAACCACTGGCTAACAGAATGACTCCCTCACCTTTGCAGTCAAAACTAGCTGCTTCCTGGTTTCCCTGTATGCCTGTTAGGCAATGGCTGTGGGCAATGGTTCCCAGACTTTGACAAATGTGGGAATTGCCCTGATTCATGGCTTTGTAGGCTTTGGTGGGAATTTAATTTGTAGGATGGAAGAAAAGGGTTTTAAGATCTGCCAACATAAGATGTGAAAAATAGTTTTATTTTAATGTTCTGGTTTTTTACTACTACTAATGTTAAGGCAAATTTTCATAGCTTTGGCATCTGTGTTATGTGATTTTTCTGTGTAGGTCCTTTGCCTTTTCATTTTTTTCAAACAAAAATTTGATTTTTAAATTGACTTTAAGTTGTCCTTATTATTAAAGACATTGTCCCATTATCTGTAATATTTTCATATTTTTAAGGAATAGTTTTCCAGAATCACTGTTTATCTGGGTGGCTTTTCTTTTACGTGTATTTATTTTGAGAGAAAGAGTGTGTGAGCAGGGGAGGGGCAGAGAGAGGGAGAGAAAGAATCCCAAGCAGGCCCTGCACTGTCAGCACTGGGCCCTATGCAGGGCTCGAATCCACACACCCAGACACTGTGTGTGATCATGACCTGAGCTGGAATCAGGAGTTGGGTACTTAACTAACCGAGCCACCCAGGTGCCCCAGTGGCTTTTCATTTTTATGAGTATAGATGTGCCAGTTATTTCTGTATGATTTTTGGTATTGGTGCCATGTTAAAAAAGGTTTACAAATATTACTGTGTTTTTCTTAGTATTCTTTATGTGTGTTTTTAAACACTTATTTTTTAATGTAACTGAAATTGATCTTCATACATGGTATGAAGTAGAGATTTAGCCTTATGTTTATTTAACATGGCATTAAAATAATTTTGACAATGGGAAGGATACAAAATAGTCTAGGACTTGTCGTCAACTTTGACAGGGGTCAGGTTAACCTCTGCTTCCTTATTAACGATAAGACGAGCATTGCTGCAGATGGGGAAGGAGGTCTTTTTTTCCTCAGCACAGTGGTAATACGTGTTCATTGTAGGAAATTTGGAACTATGGATATACATAAAACCTAAAGTCAAGATGGGGAAATTAAACGCATTTTTACTCTAGCCTAGTCTTAGGCCTGGCTCCACTCTTGTGTAACACACACACACACACACACACACACACACTAGTTGTTTTTCATGACCCTGATTTTATCTCTTCTTCCCTGTTAGCAGGTAGATTGGTAACTACAGGGGCTCTTGCTGACCTCACCGTAAGCCCTAAGCCCGGGAGGAGGTGAATCATCTTAGTTAACAAAAGAATTAATAGAGCTAAAAGAGCCCTTGATGAGCACTTTTTCCCTTTTCACCTGGCATGAGGTTGCACCAACATTGCCAAAACTCTGTTCTGGAGAATTCCACCACCTCCCTCTGGAACCTTTCACTGGTTAATTCTGGAGACAGAAATTTCTTGTAAACATTCACCCCAAATCTCTCTGATGAAATTTGAACTCACCCCTTCTGTTCCTTTCTCAGATCAAATAGGCGGCAGCTGTTCGCCATTCCTCCGGATGCTCTTGCACACGTGTCCACACGTCCACACTGTAGCTGTATGCAGGGTGAGAGGCACAGCAGCTCCCTGTCTGCAGGGCAGCAGTGGTGTCCCTGAATGGACATGGACATTTTTCTTTTTAAACTTGTCTCTTTTTCCATTGGAAGAGCATAGGGTTCTGTGCTGACAGCGCGGAGCCTGCTGGGATTCGCCCTCTCTCTGCCCCTCCCCCCCTTGCTCTCTCTCAAAATCAATAAGCAAAAAGAAAAAAAACAAAAAACCAGAGTGTTGTTTAGTTCAGCATTTACGAAAGCAGTTGCTGAGGGAGGTTCGTTATATTTTAGGTGACCTCAGTCAGATTAACCACTCTTTCTCAGCTTCAGGTTTTTTTTTCTCATTATTTCATTAAAAGCCACTGTCTCATAGGACTCTTTGGGGATCCAGGTATGAAGAAAATGTACAGCGTTCTTAGGTGGCACTTTGACCTTTTGGATTATTTCTATTATTTTCTTTCTTTTTTTTTTTTAAAGATTTTTTTTTTCAACGTTTATTTATTTTTGGGACAGAGAGAGACAGAGCATGAACGGGCGAGGGGCAGAGAGAGAGGGAGACACAGAATCGGAAACAGGCTCCAGGCTCTGAGCCATCAGCCCAGAGCCCGACGCGGGGCTTGAACTCACGGGCCGCGAGATCGTGACCTGGCTGAAGTCGGACGCTTAACCGACTGTGCCACCCAGGCGCCCCTATTTCTATTATTTTCTACCTTTTGTTTTTATTTTTAATTGTGGTAAAATACATATAATTTACCATTTTAGCCATTTTTTCCCAGGGGAAGCCTACTTTTCTTTTTATTGTAGTAAAGAACACATGGCATAAATTCACTATCTAAGCCATTTTTAAGCGCACAGTTTAGTAGTATTAAGGACATTCACATTGCTATGAAACGGATCTCCAGAATTTTTACAATTTGGGTTATTAAGCAATAACCCCTCATTTTCTCATCTTCTCAGACCTTGGCAACCCCTACTCTACTTTGTTTTTATGAATTTGACAACTTTAGATTCCTCATATAAGTGGAATCACATAGCATTTGCCTTTTTTGTGATTGGCTTATTTAGCACAAGTCCTCAAGGATCATCCATACTATAGCATGTGTCAGAATCTCCTTCCTTTTTTTCTTTTATGATTTATTTATTTTTGAGGGAGAGCGAGAGACAGAGTGTGAACGGGGGAGGGGCAGAGAGAGAGAGGGAGGCACAGAATCCAAAGCAGGCTCCAGGCTCTGAGCTGTCAGCACAGAGCCCGATGCTGGGCTTGAACCCACAAACCATGAGATCATGACGCGAGCCGAAGTCAGATGCTCAACTGACTGAGCCACCCAGGTGCCCCTCTCCTTCCTTTTTAAGGCTGAATAATGTTCTATTGTGTGCCTATATCACATTTAGTTTATCTACTTATCCAGTGATTGGCACTTGAGTCGTTTCTACCTTTTGACTTTTTGGATTTATTTTCGCTTTAAGGAATATTTTTGTGTTTGGGGACAAGATATATTTGAAGGAAAATAAACAGAAAAGGGATTATAGGCCATTGCAGTTATTTGTGTATTTGTTCGAAGCAGCTCTTCTGTCTTAGAAGCCTTTCCATACCAGTACATTGGGTTAGACTTTATGACCCTCTGATCATCTGTGTTACCAACCTTGTAAAGTCCCCACTTCTTCTGTGCTTACTGTTTAACTAAATATGAACCACTTGGCTAAGCTGAGACAGGTCATCAGCTGAGAACAGGATAAAGAGCAGCATCCCACACGGACACTTACTAGAGGTACTATTTCTTTCTAGTTGAGATTTTATGTAATACCACATGTTTGCAAAGCGTTGTGTGATCAATTCAGTCAGGCAAGCATCTTAAAAATCCTCTGAGGAGTTTTTGAGTTTCTAATCAATTTCTCAACTACGTCTGGAGTTCAGTAAACAATATTTTGCTACTGTAAAGCACTTCCAGTGGCCATCCTTCATCGTTGATAAGGGGAGCAAATAAAAATCAGATGCATTAAAAAGAATGCAAGCCAAGGCCTGAGCAACCCCAGTCCAATAACCAAGGAAACTAGCTACAAATTTCCAGAAAGGAATCCAACCCCAGAAGGTACCAAATGCAGAAGGCTTAGTAGTTCGCCACAGACCCTGTCAGTGTCTTGATCATCAATAACCTAGATTTTAAAGGCACCTGTCCCCAGAGAATAACTAGACAAAATCCACAGGAGGCCTCAGTGTCTCACTGCGAGCCAGTGAGGTGTTGTATTTCCCAATTTAGCTGCCTTGACATTTCTGGCCATTTCATCTTTGCTCTGGCTCATTTTGCCTTCTTACGTGACCATTCACTGCGGTAGGTGCCTCGTACGCACATGTTATTATTATAATCTTACCATCCGATCTTCTCTTTTAGCTGAGCTTTAAGTACTTTGGGGACTTTGGTTTCCTGTTGACTCAGCTTCTCTTCTTCATGCAGCCTGATCTCTACTACACTCTGCCTTTCAATCACTTGCTCATTCTAATTGAAGTGCGGTGTTATCAAGCCTTGAGAGTAGGCCTGAACAAGATTAAAAATTGACTTGGTGTCTCGGCTGGCTCTTTCCATGTTGCTAAACAGCTAAAAAGCAGGAAGCTGAAGAGCTAGCAACCTAAACTTCAGATCATCACTATTAAAGGGCTCATCCCCCGCGGCATCTGTTCTCAAATTTTAGCCAGAAGGTCAGGTTGAAACAAAGGAATGCCAGGCCCTGCTCCTGGAGTTTCTGATTGAGTTTCTGAGTTGGGCTGGGGAATTTGCATTTCTGACAAATTCCCAGGTGATGTTAATGCTGTTAGTCTAGGGGCCATACTTTGAGAAGAAAGGCTCAAGGCTAACAATATTATCAGAAAAACCACATCTCATAGTTATTGGCCACTTAGTATATATGAGACACTATTCTACGGGCTTTACTCATTTGTCTTAACAACAACTTTTATTTTTTCTATTTTCAAATGAGGAAACTGAATCATAGATAGGTTAACTAACTTTCCCCAAGTCACACAGTGAGAAAGTGCTGGTGCTGGGCTATGAACCTTGGTTGTCAGTTTCAGAGCCCCCAGCTTTAAATTAACCTCTATAACATCAAGTAAAGTATCTGAGGGCTTGAAATGAGTACATTTGCATACATTTTGTATTTACTTATGTTTGAAATTGTTAAGAAACTCAGAAATTGTTAAGAAAAACAGCCATTGTTAATATTAAGCCAATTATTGCATTTCTGCCCAATGAATTTCTGTTCATTTTACTTACCATCCCCCCTTGTGGACCAGAGGGAAGAATGAATGAGGAATATCATAACATTTTCTAAATGAAAATTTTAAAAAGACTCACCTCTCAAAATGAAGACTGTTCGTGCATATTTCCTTTTTTTTTTTTCAAATCCCCAACAATCTTTAGTCACAGAAACATTACTTTCATGTGCTTCGATCACTTCTGAAGATGTGGCGTATGACCTTTTGTCTTCCCAGAGAATGGCCCTTTGTCGCGCGCGCTCTCTCTCTGCTCCCCCCCCCCCCCCCCATGCTTTAATCGGGGCTTTTCCAGGAGCTGAAACTGAAAAACATTATTGATTTGAGAGTTTGGTGCTTGCGTGACTGTAAAGTGTGACAAATTAGCTCCTCTTGGGTCTCCACACCTGTGACCACGATAATTTAGAGCAAAAATAAGGTCTTGAACCAGTACTACTGTAATTCCATCAAATCGAAGATGCCGCCGATTGTAGGATGGACCGTTGTTTTATGAATCACTGAGAACGAAAATGAATGCTGCCGATTAAACTGTGGCACAGCTGAAGTCCTTATGCAATAATTGGTCACACGAATCTCTCATTACTTTGACAATTCTTTCCTCTAGTCAGCGGGATTTGGCAAGATCTCCAAGTTCTTTCAGGTGCACAGCCTGGCCTGTGCTATGCCAGCGCCTCCCAAACTTGCCTGGGCACATGAATCACCTGGGAGTCGTGTTAAAATGCAGATTCTGATACAGTAGATCTGGGATGGAGCTGACATTTTGTATTTCTCATAGGCTCCCAGATGCTGCTGACGCTGCTGGTTGTACACCAATTGTTGGGTAACAAGGTGACAAGCAATCCTGACAGGGAATTCCTTAACAGAATGTAACTCCTCTTCATCTGCTCACGGATTATCTTCCGTTCTTAGGTCCTCGTAAAGCGTTTGTTGCTTGGCAAGAAAATATAGAGCTGCAGGAATGCGTCCAAAAACAAATATTTGCTTTACAAAAATATCAAACTTAAGTCCCACAACTTCACTACCGGCCCTTCCTTTGTATACGAAGACTTTGTGTTTCAATATTGAATCACAGTGTAAGCATTCTGAAGACATTTTAAAAGGCAATAAAGCTTAACGCATCCAATAGGACAATGCACGCAACTCAACAGAAGGGAAGATAACATAGACAGCCATGACCAAGTTCATTAATGCATCGTCAATGACAACCATGTCACAGCTGCTGCCTGGAATAAAACGAACACAGGATGCCATCAGTCTGTATGACCTGTTCTGGTTTCTCTACCATAATAAAATATGAAAAAAGTAGGAAAATGAAAAATATGATAGTATATTAAAATAACAAGAACAATAGGAAGGCAAGGAAAGACATTGGAAATGAAACTATAGTACCTGGCACTTATTTGTTCATGATAGTTTTTCTGTATCTACTACAGGTGAGGCACTGTGCTTTGAGGAAATCACAGTGACGAGGCAGATCCACAGTTCCTGTCTTCACGTGGCTTACAGTTCAGCAGGGAGGCTGACATTAAAAAAATATATATATAATCAATTCTCAGAAATAAAGAGAGTCCTCAGAAAGGGTCAAACCTCATGGATTCTGTATTTGCAAATTTGTCTATGGATGGTCTGCAAGGGCCATAACAAAATACTACAGATGGGTGGTCTAAATAGAAACGTATTTTCTCACAGTTCTGGAGGCGACAAGTTCGGAATCAGAGTGCAGGTAAATTCCGTTTCTGGCCAAGTCACTTTTCATTGCTTGCAGACTGATTTCTCATTATGTCCCCTCACATGACCTTTCTCTATGTACCTGCAAACACAGAGAGAAGGTATCTCTTCCTCTTCTCATAAGGACACCAGTCCTATTGGGTTAGGGCCCCACCCTTATGACCTCATTAATCTGAATTACCTTCTTAAAGGCCCTATCTCTAAATATAGTCACACTGGGAGTTTGGCCTTCATCCTATAAATTTGGGGATGTCTCAGTTTAGTCCATAACAGCCTACTTCCTAAAATCTATCTGTAACCCCCAAATCAGTACTTCCCATACTTTCATGGTTATGAATAGACGTAGGCAGAGCATCAAAACATTTGTGTTGTGTGTCACATATTTTCCCAGTTGAAGTCGAACAAGGTGACTGCTGCCTTGTTTCAGTTCCCATTCTCTAAACAAGTGTCTTCTTCATGGTCTGTTAGTGCCACTATTTTTGCATTTTTGTGCTTTTCGTGGGTGACTTTGCTGTTTAAAGTGTACTTCAAAAAAAAAAAAAAGTGGACCTCAAGTGCAGTGCTGAGGTGCTGTCTAGTGCTCCTAAGCGTAAGAAGGCTGTGATGTGCCCTGTGGAGAAAATGCGTGTGTTAGATGGACTTCACTCAGGCAGGAGTTGCCCGTGGGTTCAATATTGGTGAATCGACGATGCACATTAAATAAAGGGTCTTGAGGGGTGCCTGGGTGGCTCAGTGGTTAAGCGGCCGACTTCGGCTCAGGTCGTGATCTCGTGGTCCGTGAGTTCGAGCCCCGCGTCGGGCTCTGTGCTGACAGCTTGGAGCCTGGAGCCTCTTTCGGATTCTGTGTCTCCCTCTCTCTGACCCTCTTCCATTCATGCTCTGTCTCTCTCTGTCTCAAAAATAAATAAACATTAAAAAAAAAATAAAAAAAAAAGGTGTCTTGAAAGGAAACACACAGAAAACAATCTTATAAATTGATCAGTTGATGAAAATGTGGCCAGAGTCTTGCAGGAACCTAACTCTTTACTTCCCCTAGGAACAGCGGTCAGTGCTCACTAATTCAGTACTCATAGACCCTAACTATGAAGAGTTATAAGAATTGAATGTAATTAGACAATTAATTATTCATTTATATTTGTGATATGAGGGAGTATTATAAGGTTCTATGAGAAGGTTCTATAGACCCTCATATAGATATAAGGCCTATATATAACATAGTATTCATTCAACATATCTGTAGAATGAAAGAAAATAATGCAGTATCAGAAGAAAAGAATAAAGGGATGAGGGGGAAATCAGCATGATTCTCACTCTGCAGTATATGTTCACTGCATTCAAAAATTGATGGTGTTCTGTGGGGCTGGATTTGTTCATTTGTTTGTGTTTTTAACAACAACAACAAGAACAACAACAACAGAGACTCATACAACAGTAGGACTTTCAATGCTGTGTGTTTTTCAGTTACAAATTTTGAATCTCCATTAAAAAACATAACTGCATCAGGGGCACTTTTTAGATGAAGATATAGGTGGTTTGAGAGAATATCAGATTCTGGTAGAAAGTAACATAAGACTTTTGAAAATTAAGAAGACTTCTCCGTTCTTGGTTCCTATAAAGAATGAAATTAAAGAAAGAAAGGAATATATCAGTCTTTCTTAGGTTTCATAACAATCGATTTTTTTCCAGTTTGAAAACATTTTCTACTTACAGAATTTGATTTCATATACTTAAAAAAGGAATTGAAACGACTTATTTTTTCCAGTTCCATTAATGACTTGTGTTCTGATTTCCAACCACCAGGTGGAGACAAAACAAAACCAATTCCCCGTGTCTTCTGCTCTATAGGGGATGTGAGTGATTCTGAAATTTAAATTAGGGCACAGAAAATTTTCTCCTCTTGTGATTAAGCCATCGTCTCTTAGGGAATACAACCTCACAGATCAAAGACCACATGCAAATTCATAACACACATAATTTTTCGAAGAGAATCATCAGGTGTTCAATCCATGACTTTAAAAATTGACATTGGGAAACATTTATATTTTAACTAAGTTTAACAAGAGTATACATATTTATATTTCTGGGCTACATTATGGCCAGTTGGAGGATGGGTGAGATGAAGTAGAAATAAAACAGCAGAAAAAGAAGAGAAAGAGGAAGAAAGAGAGGCAGACACAGGCTACACAGAGTGAAACACTGAGGGGCTGAAGGCTGAGCTGAAACACAGAATGGGAGCCTAGTCCCACTGTCTGTCTTGGGGCCAGCACCTTTTTGATCCTTCTTCTAGTCCCGGTGCACGGAGGGTATCCGGGTCAGCAATCCCACAGAGCTCTTTCAAAGGCTGATTAACTTTCAAGCATCTCCTTTCTGAACTGGGAATCGGGTCTGCTTTTATTTGCAAACTTCAAAGTTTAGTTTTTAAGTGAAGAGTTTTTTTTCCACTGAACTTGAAAGATTTACCCACCTCATGTAAAGAATTCTCTTGAGTTTTTTTTTTTTTTTAAGTTCCCTCTTTGTAACTTTAGAAGTGTCTAAAGGGGTGAGATATTTACTATTCTCAGCAGTCAGGTGGTTTTATGTCTATCTTTCTTTTTTTTTTTTAAGTTAGGGGTTGCTCATTCCATCATACTTGAAAGTTATAATTAATTCTAGTGGCCATATCATTATTCTGAAACTTATTGCCAATCAAATCGATGGCACATGCGTGTGAGAACCATAGTGGGTTACACGCTACCTAATTAGAGCCTTGTGAAGATGGTCTATGACAGGAACAAAGATAAAATTTCCCTTCTGGGAACGTAGTTCTAACAGCAGACCTTGCTTCCTGCCTCTTAAGGGATCTAAAAGTTTCAGTCACTACAACTCACCACAAAGAGGGGGAAATGGCTCAGTGTCTGTAGCTTACTTCTCCTTATTTACTAGGAACTGGACTCAATAAAATTAGGGGCAGATTCCAGCTATGGGCAAAACTTCTCCACGAGGGTCTCATTGTTCATTCAGATGAAATGTCTAGCAAACTGTCTGCCACAGTTGTCATTGTAACTAGAAAATAGGGGAGATAGTGGGACCAGTCTGTTTTAGAAAAGCCCATCTCACAGGTACTGTGAATCACCACCATTTATCATATTTGATGTTTTTGTGAAACTACATCATATGAAAGATGGTAGCCTTTTCACAAAAATGGGATGGTTTTCACATTTTTTTCCTATATCACGTGGAGAGCTTTAAAAATGGAGCAAAAAAGAAAGCCAACACTGTCTTGCTATTTAACAAGTTTTTACCTACTTTTTAAGAAAGAGCTTTTAACAAAAAATTGCCTCACTGGAAGCCGGGTGTGTGGCCTTGGGAGTTTCTGGGTGTCTGAGTCTCAAGACGGAGCATGTGCAAAGGTGATATACTAGAGAGCCAGAAGAAGTGTTATAACCTTTATTTACATTTTTACCACCTCAAATGTAAAGAAAAATATTAAGCTTCACTAATATTTTATATATGGGTCATGAAAGTACAAGTATATAATTCATAAATGTACAAATTTTGGGAGTGCCTGTTCAAAAATGTTTTATTCTTAAAGCATGTGATCAAAAAAGTGTGATTACTGATCTAAACCTTTCAAAGATTAGGTAAGATTTAGTATTGTTTTTTCAAATTGCTGATTGCAAACTATTGTTGGAATGTACAATCAATTTAGTGGATTTTTTATTTTATTTTACTTGTTTATTTATTTAGTTTTGAGAGAGAAAGAGCACAAACAGGGGAGGGGCAGAGAGAAAGGGAGACACAGAATCCAAAGCAGGTTCCAGGCTCTGTGCTGACAGCTCAGCACAGACGTAGGGCTCAAACTCATGAACTGTGAGATCATGACCCGAGCTGAAGTCAGACACTTAACCGACTGAGCCACTCAGGCACCCCCAATTTAGTGGATTTTTAAGGAGTGGAATAAAATAAGATATAAAATATCAGAGTGCATTACTCATAGCAGGAATTCAGTATTGTTCTGTGAAACTTTTCAGAAGAACATGTGTATGGGTTCCAATGTAAAATGTTTCTCCTGTTGTGGCTTGTGGTTAAAAAGGTGGAAAGCAACTGGACTTGAGTGGTTCTCAAAGAGTCATCCGTGGGCCAGCAGCAGCATCATATTGGAATTTATTAGGAAGGCAAATTCTTCAGTCCCATCCCAGATTTACTGTATCAGAAAGTGGGAACGGACCTCAGCCATTGTGGTTTAACAAATGCTCCGGGTGCTTCTGAGGTTCTAAGGTTGAGAGCCACTGGCCTAGAGCATTTCTGGGACTCACCTGGTTGCAAAAGTTTAAGACTCGGTTAGATATTCATTTAACTAAGGCAATGTTTTTCACATTTACCTGATCATAAAAATCACCTGGGTGATTTACAATTACCTCCGAGTTCCTAACCAAGCAAGTCTGGGATGGGACCTTGGAATCTTATTTTTAACAAACATCTCAGGTGATTCTTGTGATCAAACAAGTTTGGGAGGCACTTTACCAAGAAACGTGGAGAACAGAGAGTCTGTAGAACCGATTTTACAGAGCAGAAACAGTGTTTTAAAGAAACCAAATCTAAAGTGGGAAAATAAGCAATTCAAACCAGAACCCTAGAAGTTAAGAATTATCTAAACATTTTTAAGTTGAATGAAATGATCTTTCTTTCATTTTGAGTGAGTGGAAGCTGAGATTCACTTCTGAAAATCTTGCTCTGGAGTTCTGTATGGCACTTTGGCGGAAACACACAGTAGATGCTAACAAAGTTCTAATTCTATGAGCCTTGAATGCCTACAGTATTTAACCCTTGGGGATGCGGGCAGTTCCTGGATTCTGAATTTGGGGTAGATCCTGGAGGAGATGGTCTCATGGCTGAATGAGGCATTCAGCACTTCATGGCTGAATCAGGCAAGATTTCAAATACATTGGTGGGGTAGAGACCCTGCTTTCAAAAGTATCACAATTGACTTAGTTTTGTTACTGCTAAAACTCCATTCACAGTTGATTATAATTAAAAATAAAATCTTTGTAAGTTAGAAGAAGAATGCACATTATAAATAAATTCAATAGGGGCGCCTGGGTGGCTCCGTTTGTTGAATGTCTCACTTTGTCTCAGGTTATGATTTGTGGTTCATGAGTTCAAGCCTGATGTTGGGGGCTCGTTGCTGTTGGTGGCAGCGCATAGCCCACTTCTGATCCCCTGTCCCCTCTCTCTCTGCCCCTCCCCTGCTTGCACTCTCTCTCAAAAATAAGATAGGGGTGCCTGGGTGGCTCAGTTGGTTAAGCATCCGACTTGGGCTCAGGTCATGATCTCATGATTTGTGAGTTTAAGCCCCACGGCGGGCTCTGTGCTAACAGCTCAGAGTCTCGAGCCTGCTTCGGATTCTGTGTCTCCCTCTCTCTCTGCCCTTCCCCCGCTCATGCTCTGTCTCTCAAAAATAAATAACATTAGAAAAAAATTTAAAAAAATACACATACATGAATGAATGAATGGACAGATGAATGAATGAATGAATAAATAAATTTAATAAAAATGTGTATAAAAATCTGAAAATTCTTTCACACCCCTCTCATTCTCAGCTTCAAAACCCCAAGTAACTATTGCTAACAATTTGGAGGATATTTTCTGATTTTTTAATATACATACATATTACCTTTAAAAACAAAATTAATATTAATGATATTCTATAGTTTTTCAGGAGACGATTGTTAATATTTCTGTGCCATTCCATATCTAGCCAAATATTTTGAACACCAGCAGATCTTAAATGTTTAATTTAACATACATTGAACTTATCTGACCTCAGAACACTTTTAAAATTAGAATGTATTTTGATTGAATATCCACAAGAACTCAAGGGAGACAACATGGGCTTGGATTAAAGAAGGCAGCTTAAACAATGTCTCCTGAACACATTAAAATTGCAAGAAATGATATAAATTACTTATTGCATGAAAAAAGTTTCCAACAGGAAGAATAATACGAGTGGAAACAAATTAAATCATTGCATTTTGCTAAGAATAATGCATACTAAGATTAAGTAAAATGTTTGCATTTTATATATTGTTATAAAATGTGACATAAAAAACTTAAAAATAGCATTTTGGGATTATTTTACCCTATAGCTTAATAGCTGCAGTATTGTTTGGGGGTAAAGATCTTATATGTGGTTGGGGCGCCTGGGTGGCTTTCAGTTAAGCCTCTGACTCTTGGTTTTGGCTCAGGTCATGATCTCACGGTTCATGAGTTCCGGCCCCTCATTGGGCTCTGTGCTGATAGTGAGGAGCGTGCTTGGCATTTTCTCTCTCTCTCCCTCTCTCACTGCCCTTCCTCCACTCAAGCTCTCTCTCTCCCCTCTCTCTCAAAATAAATGCACTTAAAACAAGATCTTTTATGTGGTAAAATATCAGATCTGTTGCTAATATGTTGTCTCACAGCACAACATTTTTAAAAGTCCCATCTTTTAAATTAAAACTAAATAAACAAAAAATATCCCATTTTTAAATATAAGAACATTGTAACCAAGGAAAGAAGTTCATAAACAGTACATTTTATAGTCTCTGTGTATCTTGATTTAGATGCTCTGAAAATCCTTAATTATTTCCCGTTTAATAGCTCTCTGCTGATTTTTCTAGAAACTTATGGGTACACGCATTCATTTGTATGTTAGACATATTCAAACATTTTGCTCTTTTAATTTGCGCAAAGCTTTGGAGCCACAAGACTGTTTTTCATTGGAAACTTTCTCCTTTCAGCCTTCAGTCCATGAGGAACAATTCTGTATATTACATGTGCTTAATATCATAAACATCACATAATAACCTCAAATGTGCATGGCAGCTGTGAGATGAGACACCTGGCATGGAGCGAGCAATTGTCACCCGGGACAGAAGGCGTAAAGGGATGGTTAGATGTATGAGCTTCCCAGACATGCACTTACACCTGAAGTATATTTCTCCTGCAACCTTAGTATTCACTGAAGCTTTATGGTTTAAGGACACAATTGTTATATTTAGCAAGGGAAAAGGGGCCCCTCAGTAGCTCAGTGGGTTAAACATGAGTCTCTTGATTTCGGTTCAGGTAATGATCTCACGGTTCAAAAGATGGAACCCCACATCATGCTCTGTGCTGACAGTGAGGAGTCTGCTGGGAATTCTCTCTCTGCCCCACCCACACTTGTATGCTCTCTCTTTCAAAATAAATAAATAAATAAATAAACAAACAAATAAATAAATGTCTTAAAAATGCTAATAAGAAACCATGGATTTAACTTTTGGGTCATTTTTTTTCTGACATTAGAATCCAACTCTTGAATCTGGATTACTCAGCCCAGGACTCAGGCTCAAGGGCGGATGCGCCTCTACTGAGATGTTTGTTATTAATTCAATTAATATTGATGGTGGGGAGGAGAGGAAACACTCTAAAATCACTTTAAACAGGCTTTATAACTTTCTTTTATAGGCTACAGAACATTTTTCTATGTAGCATTTTATTCAGCCCTTAGAAACAACCTATGAGAGAGGTATCGTTGCCATTTTACAGACAAGGAAACTGAGGCTCGGAGTGGTAAAGTGACTTGTGTGAGGTCTCTAAAATTCAAATTTGTACTTATTTGATGTCAAAGTCTGTGCTTTATCCACCATGGCACGATTCCCTATGCTTCAGTCATTTGCTCACCACTAAAATTTTCATTGCATGTACTACAGATTCATTTTGTGGTTAAGATATATTTTTAAGTTGATTCATTTTTGCGTGTGTGTGTTTTACATAAGCATATTTTTAAAAGACATCTTATATTAGTGACTTATATTAGGACTTCAAAGTGGTAAGTGAAGACTTTACAAAGGGAACGAAGCAATGATAGTTTTAAGGCAATTAATTTCCAGATCCTCAACTTCCACAGGTATTCTTTACAAACACAAGTCTGAGAACATGATCTTTCCTCCTCTTTCTTCCCTGTCCCATTCTTACTCTGCCATGGCCTTGCTCTGGGGAATAAAAACCTCTGGGGTCTAAACAGACAATCTGAAACATCGGTTTAGGTATTGGTTGGGTAACAAGTCCTTTTGCAACCAGGAGTTTCTCAGTTTTTATTTCGACAAAATTGAAGAAAGACCTAATTGAATTTTCAACATGTTGATCACTAGAAATAATGTCTGAGGAGAGATCACTATGTGGATTTGGGGATAGAATTCATGAATTCAAGGATCGATGTTGCCATAATAAAACTCCCATTCCCATCTATTTATGTCAACAAGGTTTGTCAGAGCTGACATCTATAAAAATGAAAAAGAAAAGTGGAGTTAATGCTAAATCTGTCTCATTCAACAAGAAAACAATATTCATCCATGGATACATTAATCAATTTAAAAATTCTCAGCCATATTTCTCTTATTAAGGTAAGAGTTCCCAGTAGAGCTTTTTAAGTCTAAATTAATCATGATTTTTCAATATTTTTGTTTTTTTATATCAATTGTTTACTGATATAATGATATACTAATAATAGAAAAAAATTTAACACATAGAAATCTATGGTCATGTGTAATAAAAATTGTTTTAGTCTGTTCAGCCTGCAGAACAAAAATACCTTAGACTAGATGGCTTACAAACAACAGAAATTTGTTTCTCACAGTGCTGGAGGCTGGGAAGTCCAAGATCAAGGTGCTGGCAGATTGAGAGAGTCTGGTGATGACCCCCTTCCTGGTTCATAGACGGCCATCTTCTTATTGTCTCCTTACATTGTGGAAGGGATGAGAAATCTGTCTGAAATATTTTTTCAAAAGAATATGAATCCCATTCATGAGGGTTCCACTCTTATGACCTAATCACTTCCCAAAGGCCAATTGCCAACACACTGGAGTTAGGGTTGCAAATATGAATTTTAGGGGGACACAAATATTCAGCCTATAGCAACAATGTATTTTAATTCTTATAAGCATATTTTTATTGCATTAAGCAGAGTTACAAAGACTTTCAGGCTTAACAGTATATTACATGGAGCCAGGGTTTCTTAACCACAATACATTATGGGGCAGTTAATTGTCTGCTGTTGTTTCGGGGCTTGCTCTCCTGTGCTCTTAAGAATAAATAGCAGCATTTCTGGCCTCTACCAACTAGACACCAGTCGCATATCCCCTAACTTCCTAAGTGATGACAACCAAAACTGTGTCTAGATATTGCCAAAAGTCCCTTGTGGCACAAAATCACCAGCAGTTAAAAACCACAGCATTAGGTTATAATTTTGTGGGGGGAGTGAAATGGAAAATGGAAATTCAAGAGAAAAGCCATCACATGCATTTTCTGCCTCTTAAAGGAGAGCTTGTTCATCTTTAGTAAATAACGGATATCTGATCACTATGAGATTTAGATTCTGTTGTTATATCACCAATATTGCTTGCTGTTATGGATTAAATTGTGGCCATCCTCCCAAAGATATAATGAAGCTCTAACCCCTATTTCCTCAGAATATCACATTATTTAGAAATAGGATCATTAGAGAGATAATCAAGTTAAAATGGGGTAGTTAGGGTGGCGTCCTAATCCAGTCTGATGGTATCCTTTATAAAAAGGGGAAATTTGGACACACAGACATGCATGAGAGGAAGACAATGTGAAGATGGCCATGTGCTGTGGGAAGCAGAGGCCAGGCTGATGCAGCTGTAAACCAGGGAATGTCAAGGATTTCTGGGTCACTACAAGAAGCTGTTAAAAGGCAAGGAAGAATTTTACCCAGAGTCCCAGATGGAGCATGGCTACGCCAACACCTGGATTCTGGATTTCTAGCCTCCAAAACTGTAAAGCAATTAATTTTTTTTCTAGTCACCCAGTTTGTGGTTCGTTGTTATGGCAGCCCTTATAAACTAATACACATGCCATAAAAATAAAACCAGAAAAAACGAACACAATAAAGACAAGACAATGCTCTTAAACGGTATTAAATTCCAGCGAGATGCTTAGAAGCCTACTGAAAACAGGCCTGAGCCTCACCATCTATTTATTAAAAGGAAAGAATAGTCAGTGTCATGACCACGTTCATAGCAGTGTTATTCGCAATAGACAAAAACCGGAAGCGGCTGGAGTATCTGGATACTGGATGTATCCACTGTATCCACTGATGGACGAAAGGATAAGCAAAATACGGTATACGCATACAACGGGATATTATTCATAGTTAAGAAGAAATGCTGACGCAGGCTACAACCTGAGTGAACTTTGAGGGCATTAGGCTAATGCCACAAATACCATTATGTCCACTTACATGGAGTACTTAAATTAGTCAAATTCATGGGGACAGAAAGTACACTGGTGGTGGCCAGGGGTAGAGGGGAGGGAAGAATGGGGAGTTACTGTTCAATGGGAACAGAGTTTCAGTTTTTCAAGATGAAAACGGTTCTGGGGATGGATGGTGGTGATTGTAGCAAGCAGTGTGAATGTCATTTCTGTCACAGTTGCAATGGTTAACACGGCCAGCTTTATAGTGTGTATTTTACCACACACAAAAAGAATAGCTAATGCTAAAAGAGACGTCGAAGGCAGAACAACGCAAACTTGAGGTGACCTCATCATGCAAATGAGAAGTGAATTGAAATTTGAATGGCTTTCTGTGTGGCTCAATATTACTTTTCTTCAGTACCTGAAGTCATCCCACATGGTGGGAAAGGCTACCCTCCCTCATGTGGTGACTTCCCCTTTGACTTCCCCTTCCCCTCTGTGAAAAGCCACACAGAGCCAGGACCGGGTCTTGGACCTCTACGCTCTTTGACTTTTAGTTCAGCACACTTTCTTTTTTTTTTTCATTTGACTATAGTTTGACACACATGTTACATCGGTTTCTGGTGCACGACAACGTAGCAATTCAACAAGTCTATACACTACACCATGCTCTCCACAAGTGCAGCTACCATCTGTCACCATACAACGCTGTTACAATGCCAGTGACTATATGCTGCACCTTTCATCCCCATGACTTTTTCATCCAGGACACTTTCCTTCTAACACAAAAGAACTTCTGTTGTGAAATAATCACACCTGGTCCTCAGGTATTGGAGGAGAGAACAAACTGTGGACCCCCCATGTTAGGTTGGTGGTTGGCAGTGAAGCATTCTAGAGGGAAGGTTAGAGAAAGAAGAAACTCTTGGATATTCAGTTTCCAGGGAGAATCCAGGGAGTTTTGAAGCAAAACGGAAGTGCCCAGGAGAGAGACAGTGACCAGAAAAAAGAAATACGGTTTCTGTGGTTTCATTATGATATAATTCAGGAGGAAAAGTGAAGATCCCATGCTTGAAAATTGCAGTGGGACTCTTAGAAAAATGGAGTTATTTAATAGTTATCTATTTTATTCTTGTTTTGCTTGACCCTTCTGGAGTGCCTTGCATCTTGAGCAGCTATTATTTTTAATGTTTATTTATTTTTGAGAGGAAGAGACAGAGCATGAGCAGTGAAGGGGCAGAGAGAGAGAGGGAGACACAGAATCCAAAGCAGGCTCCAGGCTCTGAGCTGTCAGCACAGACCCCGATGCAGGACTTGAACCCACAAACTGCGAGATCATGACCTGAGCCGAAGTCAGATGCTTAAGCGACTGAACCACCCAGGAGCCCCAGCAGCTTGGGTAGTTATTAAATGATAGCTGGAGACAAATATTTGGAGGCATTTAATCTGGAATTAGAAGCAAGAAAGGCTGGAGATGATTTTGTGAAGTGTGAACAGGAGCCGCAAAATATGTTCAGACCAAGTATTATTTGAAACACTAATTTTGTGGCTGCATTAGAAGACACATTTTAAATGTGGGTTTGAAATTAGTTTGGACATTGTCTTTAAGCAGGGATTTGTAAATTATTCGAAAGCTGGGCCTCATTGAAAATGCATTAAGTAACAAATCGGATACTGCGTGCCTGCTAACATGATCCCTATGAGGCACAGAACACCATATAGGAAGCTTCTTGCCAATAATGTGTAACTTGAATCTAAGCAAGCCTCTAGAATTAACTCCAATTTACAGGAGGTGGGGAAGGGAGGAGAGAAGAAAAGATTAAATAATAACATTTGCGCTAAGATTTGCTTTAAAATACTTCAGCAAGGAAACAAAAGTAAAAGGAATGCGCATTAGTTTCCTGTGGCTGCCATAACAAATTACCACAAACTGAGTGGCTTAAAACAACAGAAATTTATTTTCTTTCAGCCTTGGAGGCCAAAAGTCCAAATAAGGTATTGGTAGGGCTAGATTTCCTCCAAAGACTCTAGGGGAAAATTCATTCCTTGTCTCTTCCAGCTTCTGCTGACCCCAGGTATTCCTTGGCCTGTGGCTACATCACCTTAACCTTTGCCTCCATGGTTATATTCCAGCCTCTTCTATGTCACGACTTCCTCTGTCTCTTTCTTACAAGGATACACGTGATAGCATTTCGAGTCCACCTGGATAATTCAGAATATGCGCCTTCTCTCAGTATCCTTAACTTAATCACACCATTTGCTATATAATGCACTCTTTTGCCATTTGAGACAACATTAACCACAGGTTGGGGATTAGGATGTGGGCATATCTTCTGAGGGCCACCATTCAGTCCACTATAGAATGGAAGGCAAAATCTTGATAACTGATACATTTTATGACTTATTTACCAAACTTCATTGAGGAATAATTAACATTTATATACATATATGTACACATATTTTGTACATATAACATATATGTAATTGTATATATTTGTGTAACACGATGATTTGATATACCTATAAATTGTGGAATGATTACCAAGATCAAGATAATTAACATATCCATCACCTTACATAGTGAATCTTCCTTCCTTCTTTCCTTCCTTCCTCCCTTCCTCCTCCTTCTCCTTCTTTTTCTTCTTCTCCTTCTTCCTCTTCTTCTTCTTCTTCTCCTTCCTTCCTTCTTTCCTTCCTTCTTTCCTTCCTTCCTTCCTTCCCTCCCTCCTTCCTTCCTTTCTTGTGGTGAGCATGGTTAAGATCTGCTCTCAGCAGATACTGTATATAATACTGTATACAATACTGTATTATTAACTATAGTCACCGTGCTGTAGATTATTAGGTTCTCAGAACTTATTCATCTTGATAGCTGATAAATTTGAGTCACAGGCCTAGGCAGGTTTTAGTTTTGGATAAGTTTGTAAATTTTCAATATTAAAAAAATTTGAATTTCTACCTGTGGCAATGGCAGATTAACTAAGATCAGATTTAACCTTCTGTCATAAACAAGTAGAAAACAAGACGTAATATAGATGAAACAACTGTTCCCAAATACTAGACAAAAGATTTCAGACCTGTGACCCCTGACAAAAGGAAAATAAATGAGGTGAGTACCATGGTCGCCCTAACTTTCTACATAGAGGAAATTTCCAGACCACTGCACAGGAAGGGAGAACTCAAATAGGGCACAAAAGTATGAGTGAACCGAGAAGACTGAGATTGGAGTCTAGAAAAGCTGAGGAGGTGGAAATAGAGCAAAGTGCTGAAAACAAGGGAGCTAAATGGAGCTACAGGTCCAGAAAATTGAATAGAGGTCCTATTGAGTATATTGCTCAATCCCAAATTGCACACATGTAGAGCAAAATTACACAAGACCAGGCAAAGAGTCACCATGGAGCTGAAAGATGAATATCTGAGAACTCATTCTGAATTCCAGCCAGCTACAGTATAAAATCCTCATTGAACATCTGGGCCCTCTCCAGAGATCACAGGGTCATACCTTAGAAGTGGGGCTAAACTAGTTCCAGAGTTAAGGCTACTCTAGGCCTGTCCTTTAAAAAGCTCGAAAATCAGCCTAAAAAAGATCAAGCTTATTTTCAATTTGCTTAACTGTCAGAACAAAGTCTGACACTCTTTTAAGGAAGTCAACAAAATCTAGGAGTCAAGAATGAAAAGCTTACGATGCCTAGCATCTGGTCAAATATTACTAGGCATGTGAAAAAGCAGGAAAACATGACCCTTAATCAGGAGAAAAATAAGTACATAAATATAAAGGGTTTTTCACTTTGATAATTTTTTAAAAGATAAAATATAAAAATACAGGATAAAAATAATCTTTAAAAAAAAACCCCTGCAGTTAACAATATACTTAATGCTAAAAAACTGAATGATTTTCTGCTAAGATTGGAAACAAAGAAAAGAAGTCTTGTTCAACATTTTACTACAAGTTCTGGTCAGTGTGGTAAAGAAAATAACATTAATTAATAATATTAATTAATTAACTAAAGATATTCCTAATGGGAATAAAAAAGTAAAACTGTGTTCATAGATGACATAATCCTGTATGTAGAAAATCCTAAGAAACACACTACCCCTCCCAAACACACACACACACACACACACACACACACACTGGCTGAACTAATAATAGATGAACTCAGTAAGGTTACAGAATATAAGATCAATAAATGAAAATTAATTGCATTTCTATATACTAGTAAAGCACAATTTGAAAATGATCTTGAAAAAAATTCCACTCACAACAACATCTCAGAAAGAATAAAATGATTAGGAATAAGTTTAACAAGGGAAGTGCATGAATTGTATACTGAAAATTATAAAACATTGGTGAGAGAATTAAAAATCTAAATCAATGGAGAGAAATGTTCATAGATTAGAAGACTACATATTATTCAGATGGCAATTCTTTCCAAATTGATCTATAGATATAACACAATCCCTATCAAAGTTTTACCAGAACTTTTTTTTTTAGAAACTGACAACTGGATTGTATATTTTCTTTTCTTTAATTAATTAACTTTTTAATTTTTTTTACATTTATTTATTTTTGAGAGAGAGGAAGAGACAGAGCATGACTAGGGGAGGGGCAGAGAGAGAGGCAGACACAGAATCCAAAGCAGGCTCCAGGCTCTGAGGTGTCAGTACAGAGCCTGATGCGGGGCTCAAACTCACAAACAGTGAGATTATGACCTGAGCTGAAGTAGGACACTTAACTGACTGAGCTACCCAGGTGCCCTGCGGATCCTATATTTTAAATAGAAATGCAAAGACCACAAGATAGGCAAAACAATTTTGAGGAAGAAAAACAAATTTGAGGACTTAAACTATTCTATTTCAAAACTTGCTATTAAGCTACAGAAATATAAAGCTGCAGAAATCAAGACAGTGTAGTATTGGAACAAGGAGAGACATGCAGATCATGGAGCAGAATTGATAGAAATAGAGGTTACATTTACAGTGTAAGGTTTTTTCATCTATTGTCAATCAATTTTTGACAAAAGTGCCAAGGTGATTCAATAGGGAAAGGATAATATTTTCAAGTGGATCCATATACCAAAAGGATGAATTCAACCTCTTACCTCATACTATATACAAAAATTAACTCAAAATGGATCATAGGTCTAAATGTAAAAGCTAAATATATAACATTTCTAGAAGAGAACAGGGAGAAAATCTTCATGACCTTGGGATAGGCAAGTATTTCTTTTTAGATTAGACTCCAAGAAGGGGAAACATAAAAGTTTTGGTAAATTGTACTCCATCAAATTAAAGCATTCTGCTCACAGAATGCAAGTCACAGATTGCAAGAAAATATTTGCAATACCTGTATGTGATAACAGATTGTATACAGCATATACAAAGACATCGTACGATTAGATAATAAAAAAAAATCAAACAACCTAATTAAAAATGGGCAAAAGATTTGAAGAATCTTTCATACTTCATGAAAGAAGATATATCATTGGCCAACAAGCACATGAAAAGATGCTCAATCAACATCATTAGTTATAAGGGAAATGCAACTTAAAATCACAATGAAACACCGCTACTTACTCCTTTGAAGTCTAAAATTAAAGAGTAGTAATACCAAGTCCTGGCAAGGATGTGCAGCAACTGGAACCCTCGGTGAGAAAGTATAATATATAAACATTTTGGAAAACATTTCAGCAGCTTAAAAAATCAAGTTGACTAAAAATTTACCATAGGAACCATTCCTAGGCATTTACCCAAGAGAAATGAAAACAATATATTCATCCAGGGCTGCCTGAGTGGCTTAGTGAGTTAAGTGTCCAACTCTGGAATTTACTCCGGTCATGATGTCACAGTTCCTAAGATCGAGCCCTGTGTTGGGCTCTGTGCTGACAGTGCAGAACCTACTTGGGATTCTCTCTCTCCCTCTTTCTCTCTGCCCGCCTCTCTCTCTCTCTCTCTCTCTCTCTCACACACACACACACACACACACACACAACCTCTCTCTCAAAAATAAATGAATAACTTAAAAAAAATATGTCCATTGAAAGACTTGTTCATGAATTTTCATGCAGCTTTATTCATAATCGCCCCCAATAGGAAATATTCCAAATATTCAACATTAAATGGATAAATCGTGGAACATCCCACAGTGGAATACCACTCAGAAGTACAAAGAAATAAATTACTGATGGAGCAACATGTATGAATCTCTAAAAACATTGCACTGGGCACAAGAAGCCAAGTCCAAAAGATTAATTTGGCATGATCCTATGTATATGAAATTCAAGAAAGGGGAAATCTAAAGTGTCCAAAAAGCCAGCTTAGGGCAGGGGACAGGTAGGACTCAACTGCAGAGGGGCAGGAGGAAATTTTTGAGGTGATAGATGGTTCTTCGTCTTGACTGTGGTTGTGGTTACATGACTTGCACCTTTGTCAAAACTCATCAAACAACTTATTTAAAACGATGCATTTTACCGTACAGATTAAACCTCAATAAAGTGGATTAAAAGATATTAAAATAAGAGGTTATTTAAAATAATGGTTCCCTGCTTTGGATAGTTTCCTTGGAACCCCTAGACTTTAACCATTTTTCCTTTTTTATCCCACTCAATTTTTCCCCCCAAGGCAGGTAGTTTTATAGCTAAGTGTGTGTGATTATCTGAGCTAAGTGGGATAAAGGAGTACATGGGGTTCAAATAAAAGAAATGTAACATTTTGATATCTTATCATTAGAATACTAATATATTTGGAAGATAAATATAATTTGGGTTTTGGAGCTGGGGAACTGAAAATTTGTTCTAATTACATATTAGATAACTACAGCTAATAATACTGTATTGCACATTTGAGAGTTACTAAGAGAGTAGATCTTAAAAGTTAGCACAAGAAAAATATGTGTAACTAAGGTGACAAATGTTAACTACACTTATTGTGATGATTATTTTTCAATATATACAGATACTGAATCATTATATCATATACCTGAAACCAATATAATGTTATATGTCACTTGTATCTTGATTTAAAAAATTAAAATAATTTTGAATTATTAAAATAATAAATAATTAAAATAATTTAGAAATAATTGTGAAGGACTCCCATCACAAATAAATGAAGGTGATTATTTAGCACATTTTTGCTAGGTTTGAAGATTACTGTATATAAAATTCTTTGCTTTTCACAGGTTAAAATTTATCTCATTGTTTTAATTCTACATGATTTTTTTTTTTAACCTTTATTTATTTTTGAGACAGAGAGAGACAGAGCATGAACGGGGGAGGGTCAGAGAGAGGGAGACACAGAATCTGAAACAGGCTCCAGGCTCTGAGCTGTCAGCACAGAGCCTGACGCGGGGCTCGAACTCACGGACCGCGAGATCATGACCTGACCCGAAGTCAGACGCTTAACCGACTGAGCCACCCAGGCGCCCCTCTACATGATTTTATGTAGCATGCAGATGTACAGCCCAAACAAGAAGAAATTAGATAGAACAAATGACAAGTATTCTCCCATTATCAGCCTGTAATAAATCCCAGGCAAGTATTTTAGAAGACTTTTTAGAAGGTGACATAGTGTCAACAGGAAAGGATTCCTGAGAAGCCAAGAACTGTAGAGTAGTAACACAAGTGCATGCTTATGTAGTTGCAAAACAAAACCAAAAACCTCAAAAAGACCAAATTCTGGTTTTACTTTGTGTGCGCCTTAGCTCTCCACTTTTATATAGTGAAATGACTTCATACCCACAGCTCAACCATCCTCTTTTCCTATCTACATGGCGTGAAGACAAAGGACTCAAGAAATGTTGGCTAATACCGTTCTTACCCTGGGGAAATTCTCACGCAATTGGACAAAGGTATATGAATAAGCAATTTTGGTTATAGGAAAAAATCAAGTGCCAATCGTCTATTAATAGGGAAGTGTTATGGTATGGTTTATTATAGAATACTACACAACCATTTATTTTTTTATTTTTATTTTTTTAGAATTTTTAAATGTTTATTTTTGAGATAGAGACAGAGCATGAGTGGGGGAGGGGCAGAGAGCGAGGGAGACACAGAATCCGAAGCAGGATCCAGGCTCTGAGCTGTCAGCACAGAGCCCGATGCGGGGCTTGAACCCACAGGCTGTGAGATCATGACCTGAGCCAAAGTCGGACGCTCAACCGACTGAGCCACCCAGGTGCCCCACTACACAACCATTTAAATGAATAAAGATGAGCTCTGTGCTGTTACACAAGGATGTCCATTGATTATCGTAGATTTATAGAAAGCAAGTTGAAGAAGAATATGTTTGGTATGATACCAATTAAATAAAAAAACCCACACAATGTATGTGTGCATGTATATCTGAATTATATGGAGAGAAAACTGTTAGCAGAGATTGCAGAGCAGGGTTGAGAATGAGTAGGTAGGAGAGGGTTTGCCTCTCTAAAAAAAAAAAACAAAACACAAAAATCTTCTTTATTGGAATCTTTCAATGATCATGTGGTACTTAAGGGAATGCACATTTCTAACAAACAAAAAGCACTCCTCCCCTGCACTGAGGTTGCAGAAATCAGATATCAGTAAACTGAATGCAGTCTGGTTGGTATTCTATGAATGGAGTCTTACCTCACCTTTCTTCATTCCAAGGAGGATATATTGTCACATATTGTCCTCACTTCACCCATCCCATATGGCCATCTTTTGAATCACAGAGCTGCCTCAATGAAATAAAATAGATGAATCAATGAATAGGAATAATTTGTGTACAGCTTCAATTTAATTTGTTCCAGAAAAGGAATTCCTTTTTTCTTGTGACCTCTAACCCATTTGAGTACAACAGGGAGAAAAACGGGATATGGCACCCCACAGCCTGGAATCTAGTTCTACCACTAATCAGATCTGAGGTTTTTGGCAGATTACAAGCTCTCAGGATTCTCTAAACCTGTTTCCTTATCCGTCAAATGAGCAAAAATACTTGCTTTTCCAAACCTTATCAGAGGATAGTTGTGAGGATGGGTTAAGGGGGGGGAGGGGAGGTGACCTGATTTTGGAGGTGACTTGAATTATCATAGGTGGTATTCCCATGCCTTAAAAATCACCCCGTCTTTTCCTAGACCTTTTTGTCAAAAAGTGATGAGGAAAGAGCATGGCCTCAATCATGCCCAGAAAGAGGTACAAAGAAAACCAAGAGCAAGCATTTACTGCATGCATGCAGTGGGCCAGATCCCAGTTAAGTGATATACATGCTTTATCTTGTTTAATCCTCACAAGAAGGCTATGATATGGTTATCTCAGGTTACATTTACAGTTGAGAAAACTCAAGAATAAAGTATGTGTAACATAAGTGTGAACCCTCCATCCATCCATCCATCCATCCCTTCATCCATTTTATAACAGTACTAAGTACCAGGAATACAACTGTGAATAAAAAAGAAGTCTCTGTTCTCACAGAACTACCTTTGAGGGAGACCTGGTTTGAAGTTTCCCAGCTATCAAAGGGCAAAGGGGGATTCTCATTTAGTTTCACACCACTCAGCTTCTGGCTCTAGGCATTGGCAACGTTCTGTGCCACATTTCCTAGATAGTTCATTTTAAGTCCCACAGACTGGTCCCAGGACCACAATGTCCTTTCTTGTCCTCCTTCTAAGACTGTCTACCTTGAGCCAACATTTTGGAATATTCAGGGGTAGAAGCTTGTATTAACCAGTTGCTTTTTCTCGCAAGGTGTGATTATCTGAGAAAGGAAACTTCCAAGAAAGCTGCACTCCCAGATGAGTCAGCTGTCATCATGGCCATTACCTAATGCTGAACAGGGATGGGTTCTGTCTGGAGAACAGGACAGGGTAGCCTTCAAGAGTCCCATTTAAAAAGAGGCTGAGAGGGGCACTTGGGTGGCTCAGTCAGTTGAGCATCTGACTCTTGATTTCAGTTCAGGTCATGATCTCATGGTTTGTGTGTTGGAGCCCCTCGTGGGACTCTGTGCTGACAGTGCAGAGCCTGCTTGGGACCCTTTGTCTCCCTCTCTCTGGCCCTCCCTCACTTGCATGCATGCTCTCGCTGTCTCTCTCTCTCTCTCTGTGTGTGTCTCTCTCTCCCTCTCTCTTTCTCTCTCAAAATAAATAAATAAATAAATAAGCATTTAAAAAAATAAAAAGAGGCTGGTATTCCTGACCAGGAGCTTCTTTTCAATTTTTCTCAGTGAGTGCTTAACATGGACAGTCAACTGGGGGCAGGATAGAATGGAGAAGAATGGGACAATGGGCCTGAGAAAGGTGGATGGAGGAGTGGTCCCTAGGAGGCCATACAGACCTAGGTTCTTGTGTCAACCACCTAGATTCTTAAGCTGATGTCCCAACACTGAAACCTCTTCTTGTGTCCAGAGCAATACCATTAAAACGATAAGCTGATTCCCATGGAGAGTCAAGACATGGTTAACAAAGGCAATAGGACACATGGGTACCAGTGTTGCTGATCTTTATTGCATTGCTTAGACATAATGCTACATAAGCTAATTATCACTCATCCCATGCTGTGTTTCTTAGGAAACCTCCTGATTTGGAAGGGTAGTATCTCCACTATCCATGTGGTAGAAAGTGGGCACACAAAAGTCCACTGTTCATTTGTGTAACTCTTCATTCTCTGGTTTCTCAGGGTTCCCTGTCCTGATTTTCCTGTCTGCTGATGCTGCTCCCAGCCAGCCTCCACTGTGCCTGGAGTATGGCTTCCTCCCCACATTCCCTCAAGGTACTCTTGACTCAGAAGTTACGCCCAGACTCAGCTGTAAACAGACAAGTCTATCTACCAACTTTTTGGGAGTCATTGTTTCCTGGCCTCTCCCTACTAACACTGAAATACAGCATCCTAAATCAACTTACTTCATTCCCCTCCCTCTTCTTGGAATAAATATCAGAGAAAATCTTCCTTAATCACTCTTCATTTATTTTTATTCCTTTGTAGGAATTCAGCTTATTATTTTGAAAATCGAGATATGAAAGGAAAGAATTAAGTCCCTGCCTTCCTCATATGAACTGTACCTCAAGGTAACTGAACAGATGATAAGGGCGAGTTCCTCTTTAGAGAAGTAATTTCACTAATGAGTGAGAAGGAATGATAGAATTTATAGGCTAATGAGTCTAGACAGTGATTATTAACTGCTGCCCAAATCCCAAAATAGGGACAACCAGGCAACATGTGATGGAAACATACACCATCACTTACGAATTAATCTGGACAAAATATGAACCTGAAAATGATTAAGCTTCTAGAGCTAACTAATTTACAGGAACTCTAGGGGACAGATGATTCCACAAGAACACAACCAGGAAAGTTCAGACTTTGGAAAAGCTACAGGACAAACAACCCTAATTTTTAAAGAATTCAAGGGAAAAAAGAGGGGGTTAGAGAGTTTATAGATGAAAAGAGACTTCAGAGGCATACCAACCAGTTGCACTGTATGGACGTTATTTTGATCGGATTTCAAACAAATGCACTATAAAAAATTTTAAGACAAGCAGGGGAATGTAGACATAAACTAGATTTTTAATGATATTAAGGAATTATGGTTATTTTTTAAAGTAGTATTATGGCTGGTTTTTAAAGAATTCCTATCTTTTAGAAATACGTGCTGAAATATAATAGGAATGGAGAAGGTGCTATGATATCTTGAATTTCTTTCAAAAGAATCCAGAGGATGTTGGGAAAAACCGGTGCGAGTATAAATAATACAAGATTGGTCACAAGTGGATAATTGTTTAAGCTGGGTGATAGATACACAGAAGTCCCTTATACTGTGTACTTTTGTGTATGACTAGAAATTTCCACAGCAAAATGATAAAAAAAATTTAGAAGATAAACAACTGGAAGAACAGATGTGGGATGTATAACATCCCAACAATCAGAAGGGTAAAATATGAATAAGAAAACAATCAATTGAATAAAAGCCAGGAAAAGGGAGAAAGTGGGGGGAAACCTAGAAGGGATTCTAAAGAGAAAACATAAAATAAGATGGCAGAAATACATCAAATATGCCTGTAATAATAATATAAAAAAATGGATTAATCTATTAAAAGAAAACTAGGAAATTCAGCCATATATATATGTATATTGTAAACACAAGGCTGTAAATTCCGCCATATATATACATATATATATATTTTTAACAAGAGTAGCCCCTAAAAAAATGAAAAGGAGGGAAATGAAGAGGTAGAAACCTTTTTGCTAAACAAATGATAATAAACTAAAATTAGGTAAAACAGTTCAATAAGGTAAGAAACGAAACTTACTGGAAGGAATTAGCAATACAGTGATCATTGGTGACCTTGTGAAAAATGGTTTTGGGGCACAGGGAGAACTCCTACCAGGTCAGACTGTGAGCGACAAGCAGCGAGTGGAAGTGGAAGAAGTGGAAAGGCAGAATAGGCAGCTGAAAAAGCAGGTGGAGGCTTACTCATTTATCATTTATTTACATATTAAGCCTGTATAAACACTGGCTGATGTGATGAAGTCCGAGGAGAGGGTGAAGGAGAAGAAAAATAGAGAGGGAAAGGGGGAGGGGAGAAGGCTGAAAACGGTGAGACCCAGGGCACCAGGGAGGACATTAGCAGAAGAGACAAGAAGGAAACACTTTCTATTTAATTTTATTTCTAATTTATTAATTTGTCATTACACAAACAATACATGAATGCATACTCAAAAACATTGAATATTACAGTTAAAGCTAATGCACTCCACCAAACTACTATTAACAGTTTGGTTAGTATCCTTCCAGACCTTCTCTATACATTTTTATAATATACAAATAGGTACTTAGGAAGTACACTATACAGTATTTGTGTGTGTGAATAGATGTGGTATGTGTTTTAAAATCAATGGTATCATATGTATTGCATGTGTTATCCGTTTTTTCCCCAAACTTTGAAAAAAATGTATTGTATCTAAGAGATCTTTCCATGTCAGTAGGTGTATGAATCTTGCTCTTTTTTTTTTATTGATGCCCAGTATTTTATACTGTTCCAGCCTCTTGATGGGTATTTTGTTTTTTCCAATTTTATTCTATTACAAAGTTACAAGTGACATCTTTGTACAGGCCACCCTGTGAACACAGAATGGGAGTGTGTTTCATTATAAACTGGAAATGTTGAGCGACAGGGCATGTGAATTTTACATTTTAATGGATACCAGTCGACTGCCTTTAAAGGTAGCTGTGCCAATTTATCTGTTTTCCCACACTCTTGCAGGCTTGTGATTTATAGAGATTTTAAATATTTGCCAACTAGATCTGAGATAGCTTCTTTTTATTGTGCATTTCCCTTATTTTGCTGAGTTTGGGCATCTCTTCATAATCTTAGAAAACTTTTTGCTTATCTGAATTTTCAGAGAGATTTCTACAAGGGATATGTGACCAAAAAGCAATAGACTTGTCTAGCTTGTCTAGCTGGAATTAATTTTTGTGAGCTAGAGATCTATTTTCTCTCCCCAAATGGTTATGTTGTCTCAATATTATTCGTTGAATAATCCATTCTTTTCCTACTAATTTGAAATGTTACTTTTATCATTTACTCAATACATAGTTGTTTCTGGATTCCAGCTCTATCAGATTTATTTTTGGCATCAGGCACCTGAGTTATTCTTAACTTGGTTCACTGAATGGTAGCTGGTTTTGTCAGCCAAGATAATGAGTGTGTTGCTTATAAGACAATAGATAATATAACTCATTGACACACAAATTCTATTCTAGTTAAGTTTGATTTAAATCAGTTCCGTTATCTACAAACTTAAGAGTATTAAAAAATGTGTAAACTTCTCTCTCAGATTAGTTCCTTTTTTTTAGGGGACACCTCACAGGCTCAATTATAGAGATAGGAGGCTTTTCACCAAGTCCCCTCTTTCTAAAAGTACTGTTTGATGTTAAAGCTTTTTGGTGATGTAAAGTTGCTTCCTGGCAATGTCATGTGGCAGGGCAATATTATTGTTGATTTACATGAACCTTTCATTCAACAGATTATATGACGTTCACAAACTATGACATACACTTTGAATAAACAATGGCACTTTAGTTTTTACTTCTACATGGACCATAGCTCCTGGAGTGCACAAATCATGTCCCATTTATCTATCTGCAAACATCTATTACAGGGTGCAGCACCTGAATTGAAATAGAACTAAAGTGCATTCCAACGGTGTTTCTATAAAACAAAAAATAAAACCCAAACTTCTCAAAAACAAAACCTTTAGGGGATTGACAAAGTTACACATAGTCCTTTTTTCTGATTAAATTATATGTTATCTTCTTTAGTAGAAATACTGGAATAAGACACTGACCTGATAAATTATTTCACGCCAAGTGTGGGGAAAATATTCCCTTGTTGTCCATGGACTTCCTCAGGTATGACCTATCTCTAGATGCGTTGCTTGCCTGTGAAATGAGGATAAGAACTGTGATCTGGAAAACAGTTGGATTGCAGTAGGCAAGACTACTTTACAGTTGTTATATAGAAAAATGAAAAGGTAAAAACTTTTTATATGGGTAAGTAGAAGTGTGGCATTTGCCTTGTTTTAAAATTCAGTTATTTTTATGATCTAAGTTACCACACCTCTTTCTTCCTTCTTTCAAAGGGATAACTTTGGCTTCTGTGGGCAATGTCTTAGTCCATAAAGTTAGATGCTGTTTTATAGCTCAATCTATGACAACACATCATGGAAGAATTCTCAAAACTGCCTAATCTATCAGTTTTCCTGGTAAGGAGAAGAAAAAAATAATAAAGCTAACTCATTATGTTGAACAAATTTTATGACCAAGTAGACTGTATCAGTGCAAAATACCAACTTTTTACTTTACCATTACCAATCCTGAAAGGCTGTCTTACTTTTATTTATGATGATTGTTAAAAAAAAAAAAAAAAAATGTCTATGACCTGTAGCTTGCTTTGTGTATGTGCCTCACTTACCATTTTTCATCTGTGAACATAGCATGCCATACCAACTGTAGCCCACTAAGGAAATCATTAAATAGCACTTGTACAGTGATATTCTCCATTGACAAAGGAATACATACATTCAAAGAACAGATCTCGCTATAGAAATTCTGTGACTTGGCATAGAAGTACATGTAACAGAGTTGCATCCTAGAATGTTGAAAGGGTGCAAATATATGTCACTAAATAATAAGCCATTAGGTTAGTATTGCTAGAAGATAGAAACATGGGTTACTAGGCTTGAGGCAGGAAGGGGTGGGAGAAGAGATTATTTTGCGTAGGCAGGGGACTTACAGGGAAGAAAGAAGCCTTCTGCATTGAACTGTGTCAAAGAATGAAAGGGTGAAGCCAACAAAACCTATTTTGACTTGGGTTTCAGTATCTGCAATGGGGCCAAAACTCACATTATCCTTCTTGGGGAAGGATAGCCTTGAGGGACAGGATTTGGACTCATGCTCTGGGACACTCTAATTCTAGTCACCATAAAGGAACTAAATTTGGTTTACCTAGAGGGCTGAATTTACAGAGGCATAAATGTGAAGCCAGGGGTCTTCCATTCCCCCTACCCTTTTGCTAAATTCTTGAAATTCCTTTAAACAAAGACTTTCATTTCACTGAAGTATTATGGCTGTTGGAAGGAAGAGTTTGACTAAAACATTCTAAGACATAGGGTTCTCTGATCTTTCTTTGGAAGCAGAAAGAACAGACACCGGATGTTGGGAATGGAATGTTCATTGTAGAGGGGATAATGGTATAGAAAGACCCAAGACAAACTTCCTCATGAGCATCACTAATCTGCCTATTTATCATTTTGTAATTTTGCCTATTCATTTCTGGATTATTGTACCTCCGAAATTACTTCTCCACTTCCAGTTTCAGCCCACCAATTCACCTCCCATTGGTAACTAGAATGATTAATTTTTCTAAACTGCTTATCTGGTCACAATCCCACTGCCTAAAATCATTTGGGAAGTTATTTTTGTTCTAGCTGCCAACCTACTATGGTGAGTCAGACTTTGCCTGAGTCTGTCTCCTGGGAAACAATTCTGTGGCAATTCAAGGAGTTTTGTTTGTGCTCTCCTTTAAACTTTGGAGCACTGTTTCCTTATCAGGTGTCATCTCGGTGAGGGAACCTCCCCTGACAAATCCATCTTTGTATGTTTTCACTATTGCATTGTACATGTTGGTTTGTCTAAGTCCTCAAACTGTGTATCTTTAGACCTGGGCTTTGTCCTTTTAAAAGTATTGAAGAGAATTGAGTCAAGTCACAAGGTGCCTGCACTGAGCCTCCTTTAAAAAAATTAGACTTCAGATCATCTGAAAAATTTTCCCCCCAAATTAGCTGTTATTTTATTTCTAGTTCTACAGAGGTGAATTTCCATCTAAGAACAGGTATTTTAGTTACTCTAATCTTAAGGACTTCCCCCAGCTATTTTTTAAAAGGTCTAGGAGTGACCAGTTTGAATTTGGAGGAACATCATCTCTGACCTGTGATAATTCTTTGTGGATAAAGACAGTTGTGATTACCTATCTCTGGGGACTTGATGGCAAAGCATTCCACCTTAATACTTCTACTTATCCCAGAACATTTATAATAGAATTGAAATATCCAGCTATTTTGAACATACAACTATGAGTTAAAGTAACCGCATGTTTAACGCCTCATAAGCCTTTTTTGGGGAGGGGGTGTAGCAAGCTGTAAAATCACAGTTAACTACTTAAAATAAGTTCTCTTTGGGGAAAGTTCGGTTTGTATTGCAGACATATTGCCATTATCAGAAACGAATTCTTCACCTAGGATTTTCTGGTTGGTTAAGGTAAACCAACAGAAAACTTGTGTGGCACTTTGGTCTACAAGAGAAAATTACAGATGGCATTCCTGTAAGACTGTGCCCCCCAAATTGGCATCCCAATAAATATTCCAATTATGTGGACTAAGAGAACTTAAATCTGAGGTCAAACTGAAATTTACTTAAGATCTAAACAAACTGATCACTTGGGGTAATGTCTCGATTTTGTTCTCAAATACAGTGTATTTTATTCTAAAAAACAGTTAAGCTTTCCCACCTTTAAGTCTGTCCCTGACTTCGGGGTGAGGGCACGCCTCAAGAGAGTAGGTTTGGATGTAAAGGTTTCCTTTCACAGCTGTTTTGGGGGTTATGTAAGGGGAAGGGGGACCCAATGGGAAGGAGAAGGATGGGAGAGCAAAGGACGAGCACTATTGTAATTTTGCATCTTTTGAACACCGCACCATGAGTTATCTTATGTCATTAAACTGAAAAGTTTATTAATATTTAAGGCTCTTGATACATATTGTCAAATTACTTTCTAGAAGTACACAGGAAAGTTTGCCTTTCTACATTAGGTCCTGCTATTTAAAAGACAAATAACAATTCATTAAATATTAATTTGCATTTCTTAGGTTACTAGAGGCTGAAACTTTAGAAACTGCCATTTATTTCTTCTGTGAACTACCCATATTTTCTACTGTGTTTTTTTTTAAATGCAAAAATAGTAATTGCTTTTAATTACCATTTTAAATTAACATTATCAATCATTTCCTTTGTGACTATTACTTTATGAAGTGTTTTTCTATCCCAAGAACCAAAATTTGTATTTTCACAAAAATCTCAACCTTTTCTAATACTAGTTTTTCTCTGCCAGTTTTAAATATCACACTTTTTTGGACTTGAGGAGCACACCTGGTGAGCCTTGTGATTTACATTCCAACACGGAAGTTTCATTTCCTAACGCACTGGTGGTGACTCTACTTAGAATCTTGTTCCACACCTACAGGATTACTTCTCAAGCTTATGTCCTTAGTTCCTTAGTTTTTTCTCATATTATTCATTAACATTAAAATTTTGTTTATATTCAACAATGTATCCTCCAGCACAACTAGAACATAAAATATTTGGTATCCTACATACACCCCAATTTTATGCATTTCCTTTGTGGCTAAATCTGATGAAGTTTTAATTTTAAATAGACAAAGAACAGTTATTTATTCTCTTTTAACAACGCAGAGAGCTAACTATTGGTTCCCATTAACTCCTGATTAGCTAGCTGGCTATAGACACACAGCATGTTAAGTTTTCTACAGGCACCTTTCTGAATTCAAGTAAAAGTTTTGGTAGACAAGGATTTCTTACTTAAAGGTCACTGACATAATATGAATCTTGAGTACAAATATTGCTCACCATTCTTGCATTCTTTAAATTATTTTACTTTGAAAATTTAAGAACTATCATTAAATCATTAAGAACACAGGTTTTCATTTAAGGAATATCTTGAACTGTGAAAATACAAATCTAATCAAATTAAATTTTGAACACATATAGAGCCAAATATTTCAACAAAACTGCAGTTTAATTTCAGAAAATGTGTTAAAATATATATTTATACATCAATTTCTGACATACACTTAATGTGTTAGTATACACAAAATGATGCTTTCTCTTGAAACTGTATTTATGAAATGTACATTTTAATTTAAATACTCAGTATACACTGCACTTAATCTGCATGTTGCATTTATTAAATACATTAAAATCTGCAATGTAACAAAACGTTTTCTGCATACGAAATTCAAAACACCATTTTAAATGAACAAAAGATGGCTCACTTCATTTTTTTTTTTTTTTTTTTTTTTTTTTTTTTTACACAACTAGTGTATGGGACACTAGCTCAGCTCCACCATACTACCTGTTCGTTCTTTTATTTGACATTGTTCACAGACTAGTACATATTACAATAAGAGTGCTGGATAAAAACATGAGGTACGAAAGTGGTTCAAAGATTATAGGTCATGCAGATCATGCTAGACAGCAAAGAAAATTGTGACCGAGAAAACACTAAATAAAAATACATAAAGAATGTGCATTATAAAAAAAAACTCCATTACACAGCTTTGCTTCTTTGGTTACAAAGTAGGTTGAACAATTTCACAGCTTTTTATTCCCACCCGAAAAAAGAAAGTCATACGAAATGTCAAAAAGCAGAGGAATCGTGGCAATTTCTCTATTAGAAAGTAGAAACAAATGAACAAAGTTTTCTTCATCAAAATAGCCCAATTATTTATTATATCACAATAACTGGTGACTACCTGTACAGTTGCACTATGTTCTTCATACTTACACTATACAAAATTTACATTCAAGCTGGGTCTTTACTACTGAAAATAAATACCGAAGGTAAATTGCCATTAGTGTTAGAAATATGCCAGGATTCTTTTGTTCAATTATTGCCTAAACATTTTATCTATTAAATGCAATCCTGTCTTTCAAATCCTTTACTGATACTTATAATTATTCAAAAAAATTAAAAAAGTTCTGTGACATTGTTCATGTACATTATGAAAATAGCAGCCCTGTAATAAATAAAACACAAATAAATGAAAACTTACGTAGGCAAATGTTACTGATATTGAAAGAAAAGTGGCTCTTTAGATGAACTGTTATTTATAATGTGCGAGGAAGGCTCAGGGTAAATCCACGGGTAATAGGAAACATGGGAGAGCCACCAAAGCTCTGAAAAGACCCCACTCATGCGCACCAGGTAAAATGCAGACTCGGCTTGCTTTAATAAACCCCACCTATTATTCTCCTTGTGTACTGATGACATAAAACTGGACATCAACAGCGCTGCATGACATCTCAAAGAGAGGAAAAGCTCCTGTAGAATGATTGTCTAATACTGAAAAGGCCAAACACACAACCGAAGCATGGCTACTTGCTTTCGTATAAAGTGGAAAGAATACCAGTGGCACACAAGGATAGATTGCTTTCAGTTTTTTTCTTAATGAGGCAAGAAAGCTTTATGCTGAGGAGACATTCGGCTGCTGTGGAGGTTGCGTTGGCTGCGGAGGCTGTGCTATCACTGCTTGTTGTTGAGAAGTGCTACCAGGATTGGCCTGTTGGGCTGGGAGTTGGGATAATTGATCATTGTTTGAAAGAGATTTTAACAGTGCATTTTCTCGTTCAAGTAAAGAGTTTCTTTCAACTAATTCTTTTATTTGTTCCTTTAGAACTTCCACTTCTTCTCTTACTGCATACATCAAATGGCTTTTCACCAGATCCTGTGAAAAACAAAATTAGTAATGTCACAAAGAATATAAGGGAAAGGTGTTGCTATTTGGTTCTGGCCTACCTGGTGCCTTATAAACATGAGGCATTTTTATATTAGTTCTTTTGCTCTTGCTTTTAATGTTTCTACTGTATCTTGACTGGCCCTAAGGGAGATAAGAGTGGAAAAAATCCAGTTTCCAACTAGGCAGCTAGCCCAGGATTTCTTTTCAAATTTTGGAGTGATTTCCAAAAATACTAGGCTCCTTAAATTGTCAATTATAAGCTTAGAATTTAAAAAAAAAAAAAAAAAAGTTTAAAATCACATGCTTAGATGTTAGACCAAGAGAACAAAGGATATTCAAGTGATATTTAACTAGTTCTAGCACTTCTTTAAGAGATAAGGTGCCTACGATTTCCAACTCTAAAATCTTAAAGAAAAATAGTTTGAGACTAATGGTCCTTATTTATAGTCTATAATTTTAATAAGCTTGAATCAAAATATTTTATATACAATATGAGCAGAATATCTTTAAGGGAATAAAAAAATTGATACTAATAGCAGAAATCAGAAACAGATTCAACATGAACAGGTCTATTCATTAGAGATGAGTAAAACAGCATCTATAAATGGATGACAAAGGTTTCTAGCTGAAATTTTCATTTTAATATTCTTTTGTCAATAAACTATTTTTGATGCTGGAATATTTGAAGGCACATAATGCATTCTGATTATGTATGCCCCTTAAAATGGCCCTGATTTATCAGTGGTAATGCATGAAATGTGAGATGTTCAAATGGGAGAAATAGTAACTCCACTGGTATTTCTAGGCTAAAAATTCTCAATGTTTTTTTTAGCAGTTTCAATTAAATGTCATTATATAAAAAAATATACTTTGGTCATCTTGGTGTAAAGAATTTAGGTGTTTTTCAGAATTGATAAAAACCAACTGCCTCCTACAACAAACAACCTATAAAATGAGAGCACTATTAACTTTTACTTACCATTGCTTGTTCTATTTTGTTGTCAATGGCTACACCACCTCCCCCAGATGCACTGGAAAAAATTAGAATATTTCATTAAATTATTCTAAAAAATGGAACATCCTTTCCAACTCTTAAAATAATTAAAAACATTTGTTTTACTTAAAACCAAAAATAACTTAAAATAGCTTAAAAGTCTATTCTCAAAATTTCAGTACTCAGAGCTCTCATTTTGAAAATGAAGGATCTCAGTAAGTACAGAACTTCTAGAAATCCTTTGTAGTTCCAACATTTCTAATTTCCCTATGACATACATACACTACTTTAAAGTAACTCCCTATTCAGGAGTTAACTCAGTGAACTTTTAAAAGGATAAATTTTGAATGAGCACTACACTCTCCACATCTTTTAAACTTCATTTACTAACTATATATTCTAATTGACTTTCATGTGGAAATTCCAGTAGTCACTTACTGCATTAAAATTCAGATGATGACTTTTCTTCTAGAGATTTTAATTCTGGCTTAAAAATTTTCAGAACTGGCTTCTAAAGGGCCTTTGGGCTGGTTAACAGCGTTCTCAACATTCTGGCAAATCTACATACTTTGATTGTAGGTTACTGGCTGGTAAAAATCACCTATGAACGTATGTGGTTTAGACCAGTTTTTCCTGGAAATAATTTGAAGTAATCTAGCTGGTAAATATATCCCAAGGTCAACCTTAGCATTTGTATGATAATTACACAGAAGATTCGATAACTGTCCTCTTAACTAGTAAGAACAGTGAAGATCTATATCTTTTTCTTGGTATTTTTGTAAATTCTGAAGAACAGTCATTAGATTTTCATGTAAAGACAAATCTGACACTTTAATCTACTTTAACAATACAAAAAGAGATCTTTAAACAATTTTGATATAAAACTTTGCAAAATTACTCTTCATAAAGTATACCCTAAGAAAATTTAGATGCTAATATATTTGAAAACTTTTATTTTAGATGATGTAGACCCTCAATGTTCTATCAGACTGAGGCGCAGAAATATCCCGTCTTATGTAGTGGTGCCTTTTATATTGCAATCCAAGTAGATATGGTTATAATTCTGGTTCTGCTACTCACTACCTATGTGACCATCAACAAAATCAAGTATTTAACTTCCCTGGACCTCCTTCCTCATCTGTAAAACGAAGGGGTGCTTGTCAATGCCTCAGTGGACTTCCTACTTCTAAATCCTTGAAACTGAATCAGTACATGAAAACATTAAACTTGTTTATCTGAGCATTAACCACATTAATTATAGCAAACTCTTTCACTTCTTGCTGCTGCTATTTCTAAGATGAAACAGGCTTTTGTAGACCTAATAACTAGAAACGATATATATAGATTGTTAATAAATAATTATACATGTTAGGCTTTAAATGCTTGTAGAGCTATGCAAAACAAAGTATGGCTATATGTAACTATAAACGATAGAACAACTATATAAACCATAAGGCTTCGGTGTAAAGTTCAGTTCAGAGACCACTTGGATATGGTCACCAAATATTGCCTACAATTTGCAAAGAAGACATTAGCATTACTTCTAGGCATTTAGATTAGAGTCTGTCTGACCATCCTAGATTGTACTTTCTATATTTTTTATTTCTATGTCAAGGAAAAACTATATTAGCTTCAGTCAATTCTTGATGTGAATACATGCAAGCCTTTTAACACATCTGTTTTAAACAGAACACCTTCAATGCTAACTTTAACACCAGTTTTACATATTAACAAGCAAGCAAAACAAAACAAAAAATAAACCCTAACCCCTAAAAAGGGTTTATTACTTTTTTTTAATGATTAAAATAATATTAGTAAGTTTCCAAACCATTCCCTTAGGCTAAGGAATAATTATCATCCTATTCTTTGCTGATATAATAAACTCTAATCCTGACTCAGACCTCTTTTACAGCAATGGAGGAATAAGTCTGCAAAGTATAAATGGATATGAAGATATGTGTCCCTTAAAAGGTATTAATATCCCAATTTTGTTAAGCATTGTACTTAAACCAGAATTAAATCAGTCACAGACACAATTACTATCACTACAGCAATCTAGTTTGAAGGCTGTTTTTAAAGAATTCTATAACCTATGGCAGTGGTTCTTAAACTTTAGCACACACCAGTCATCCAGAGGACTTCTTAAAACAGACTGCTGGGCTTCACCTCAGTTACTGATTCAGAAGGTGTAGGGTGGAGCCCAGGAATCTGCATTTCTTTTTTTTTTTTTTTTAATTTTTTTTTCAACGTTTATTCATTTTTGGGACAGAGAGAGACAGAGCATGAACGGGGGAGGGGCAGAGAGAGAGGGAGACACAGAATCGGAAATAGGCTCCAGGCTCTGAGCCCGACGCGGGGCTCAAACTCACGGACCGCGAGATCGTGACCTGGCTGAAGTCGGACGCTTAACCGACTGCGCCACACAGGCGCCCCCAGGAATCTGCACTTCTAACAAGTTTCCAGGCAATGCTGATTCTGCTACCTGACAGAACATACTTTGAGAACCATACTTTGAGAACCAATGGTTTGCAAAGATGGAAGTCATAAGAGAAAATAAAAAAAACCTAATTCTATTTTTAAAACTTCTTAACCTGAATACAAAACTTCTTACCCTTCATGACTTTGACCCCTGCCTTCTATGGTCTCCTTTCTTCTCACACTCCATCTGGCTGGCCAATTGTGTTATGTCTTACATAACTATTTACAGTCTGTGAAACATATGTTCTCTCAGGTTTCCATGGCTTTGCAGAACTGCTCCCCGAGCTGCAAATGCTCATGCCTCCAATTCATCTGGCTACCTTGTACTTGTTCCTTAAGATGCTCCAGTGCCACTTCTTCTGTAATGCCTTCTGATTTCCTAAGGCAGAACCAATTACTCCATCTCTCTTACGGTTCACCAATCTTCACAAACTTTTTGTACTGCATAACCAGGAAAGCAAAATAGTGAACTCCAGCTCCTCCACACACTCAGTGTGTGAATTCTGGGAAATTATTTAACCTTTCTAGAACTCAGGTTTTTTATCTAAAATAAGAATTATATACCTCAATTCATAAAACTCCTGTGAGGATTAAATGAGTTAAGTAATACTGCCATTGTTAGCTCCTATCAGACTGAGTTCCTTCAGAGAGGTTCTTTATCTTTCACCTGTATGAAGAAGTAAACTCAGTGCTTGGCACATAGGAACTCAAGTGCATACTGAAAGAGTAAATAGGATAGCAATTAGATTTGAAACAATTACCGGTTTATGTCAGAAAGCCATTAAAATATTTTGAGTTTGAATAAATCAGTAATTCTCAAAGTATGGTCACTGGACCAGCAATATCAGCATCATCTGGGAACTTGTTAGAAATGTAAACACTTGGGTCTACCCCAGACCTACTGAATTATATACTCTTGAGGTGGGACCCAGGAAATCTATTTTAACAACTCCTCCAGATGACTGATAGAAACTAAAGATTTGAGAAACTGATTTATAATAAGGATATCAACATGGCAGTCTTAATCAAATAGGAGGGTATTCTATTTAAAAATCCCTGAACATGGTTTAAGACTATTATTTCAACAAGGGTTTTCAATGAGGGTCACAAGTTGTTTTCTACCATATTCAAAGTCAACATAGTGGTTTGGGCTTCACATTCTTAAAAAATGAAACTGATCAACAAAAGGAGAATGAAAAATTTTCCTTTATTTGCTTCCTTGACCTAATGTTAAAGCATTATGTCTTGTTTTCTTTTTTATAATTGCATTCACCACACTATAACTTGATGGTTAACCAGTTTCTGAACTTAAGTTACCAAGACTTTGTAACTATTCTGGTAAACTATAAGTGCTATAGAAAGGGATAATTTTTAAAAAGAAACTTTCTGTTTGCTATGGGTCACTCTTTTAGAATAAAAACATATCATGATTAGTATTTACTAGAAGAATTAAAATTTGTGGGTATTGAGGAAATGGACATATATATAAATAATAAAAATATCTTTTATAGGATGATTTTCCCCTAAAACTACAGCACCCCCCCCCCAAAGAATCAAATGAGCTTGAATTTAGGTTTTTTTTTTTTTTTTTTTTAAGATTTCATACAGTTTTAAGTAATCCCCACACCCAACGTGGGGCTCAAACTCACAACCCTGAGATCAAGAGTCACAAGCACTACCGACTGAGCCAGCCAGGAGCCCCTAAATTCAATGGTTAAGTAAATTACAATTATATTCACAGGAAAAATAAAACTCAGTGTATCAAAGGTACAGCAAGACAGCCCGGTTCAAAGCTGCTCATTTTTAAATTCATCCCAATTGGCTCCCCACACCACAGCTTTTCTTCCCGGGCCTCCTTACTCTTATCACAGATTACTTGGCAACCTTACTGAGAAGAGGCCAGATGTGAACCTCTGGCTTTGCAAGTTCCCTACATTTTCATCTTTATTAAAAGGCTAACTGCCTCACTCACGCTCTCAGCTCAGTGACTGTACAAATCATCTCCAGTCTCTCCTCTCTAAAAATTAAAATCCATGAAGGCAAGGTTAGGCTAACTGGATCTCACTTTTTAAAAAACTCTTTATGAGAAATCAACTTTTTTCTTTGTCTTTACTAATGTGGACAGAGACATCATGGCTACTTGTTTAAAATAAAAACAGAGCAAATTTCTTCTCTTACATCTTGACTTCTTTGCTCTTTTTCTGTTCTCCCTTCAGCACAAATGCTAAATAACAGAGCAACAAGCTAGAGACAAAGAACACTTAAATGACTGCCCACTTTTGCAGGCACACATTAACTTTAGTGAGTCCTTACTGCCAAGCTTGAGAAACAATCTCATTTTACAGTTCAGGAAACTGAGGCCAAGCAATTTACTCAAAGATACAATGCTACAGACAGAACTGAAACTAGACAATGTCAAAACACATGCTTTTTCTACCTTGACAGTACAACGGTGTGAAAGGAATAAGCAACTATCTATTAACCTAAAAGAAATAACAGACTTATGTATATTATAAATGCTTTAACTATGTACCAAATGTCATTTGTGAAAGCATAAGCATGGATCCAAAGATTAAACTATGTGCATAATACTATATTTATCTTATCTAGCACATTCCTAAAAGAAGATGAGCTCTGAGAACAAGGGAGGTAACTTCTTGGAAAAGACTCAGTGATCTTTAGACAGCCAGTATAGCTTACCTATTTACCAAGAACTAAAATGCTCTTTTCCTCTGTTAGAAAGCTGAAGAGATCTTAAGCTCATATGTATCTATATGCAGAAAATTATTTTAAAAATTACCTTTTGCTAAAAGACCCTTCTAACTTTCTGTGTTGAGTCACAATCCCAATTAAAACTCCACTATAGGAATTCCCCAAACTGTAAAATCAAATCTTTTATAAGAACTTCTTTGATTGAGTTGGCAAATCTGATATACTCATGTTCAAGCCCCCTTACCCAAATAAAGTAATGATTCTTCATAAACTCCCAAGTAGAAGCTACAGTCTTTCTTAGAGGCTAGTCCTCAAGAATCATGTACTGTTTCCAGTAAATAATCTACAACCTTCACCCCCCTCCCCTGCCAATAAGCTCTAAAATATCATCATTACTACTAAAATGGATTAATTCTAACCTGGGTAACATCTGACCTCTTTTCTAAGAAACAGGTATCTGTATTTTTTAGAAAGAAAATTATCAAATTGTTGATTGCAAAAAATGTATCTAATGAATGTATACTATGAAAGTTAAAAAAAATTCATCACTCTTCTATAGGAGGAATTTAAAAATATTTACAGCTTAACACTTAAGAGCAAATAACAATTCTCCTTCTGAAAAAGCCAAAATAAGTAAAATTCATGTAAACTTACTCTATGGCCAAATGCAAACTTCTGCAGTCAGGAATAAAACTATCAGACAAAGTTAACAGTAAATTAAGCTAAGAACTAAAAAATTTTATGTATTCTAATTAACTGACCGTAAGTTCTCTATCAATATAAAAACAAAAATCTATTTAATTTCATTATTAAGTTCACAAAAGGCCCGATGAAGATTTTTATTAATAACACAAAATAAGTGATTTTTGTGCATGATAAAAGCTATTTATTATTCATGCTAAACAAGCAGGTAAAATGACTACTCACAAAACTAAATGTTATTATTTTCTCAAGTAACCAGTCTTACAATGGTGCAAAAATTTTTATCAAAGAACAGTTAAAAACTCAGTTAAATATTTATATAAAGGTATTTGTTTTTAGCATCTACGGAAACCAATTATGTCCTTAGCATATTTTACATTCATCTAATTAACTTAGGTCAAACTCCTGGCCAGAAATGAATATTTAAAGAGTAAAAAAGAATACATGCTGTGGATTGTACCAATGTCAATTTCTGGGCTTTGGATGCTATACTCATGCAAGATGTTACCATTGCAGGAGGGGGGCAAGGAGACAGGACACATACCACTGGGTGAAAGAGTACATGAGACCTCTCTGCCCTTTTTTTTGTTTTTTGGCAGCCTCTTAGGAATCTATATTTATTTCAAAATAAAAGATACATGCACATGCTAAAAAATAAATTCATAAAATTCAAAAAGGTATGCAATTAACAAAGTCTCTCTCCTACCTCAGACCCCCTTTGTCCAGTCAACCATACCATCTGTATATGGTCTTTAAAAAAGCCTATTTAGGAAGAACTTCTGTAATACTTTGGAGTGGGAGAGGCCTAACTAGATGCCTCAAAATATAGAAAAATAAAGAACTCTTTCAATACTTTCACTAAAATATAAAGTACTTCTACAAACCTGTAAGATTAGAATAGAATCCCAATTAGAAAAACTGGGTAGATTTTACAGGCACAGTTTAAAAGACATGAAAAAAACTCAAGATGTCATTCATAATAAAAATACAAATTAAAACTATAACATAATACCATTTCCCTAAACAGACTGGCAAACATATTAAAATTTAATACACTGTGAGTGAGGCGGTAGGAAATGGGTCTTCCCGTATAGTGATGTAAGTCATATACTGGCCCTTATAGAGAGCAATTTGCTTATATCACAATTTTACACACACACACACACACACACACACACCACACACATTCTCACTCTATTTATTCTTTGAGTCACCCATCCTACATGTGGGAATTTATCCTATAGATATTTTTACATACATAGGAAATAATATATTTACAAGGCTACTCATTATTGCACTGTTTGTAACAGCAAGATTTCTAATTAACAACAGGGAATTAAGATCATGGTATAGCCATCATGGTATAGTATTCAACTGAATACTACTGATCTATAAAAAAGACCCCATAAAGGTGCTTTTCCGTGTACTCAGATGGGAACAACGTACCCTGGAGATCTTTAAAAGTAAAGGTGCAGATGTATGTATATGATCAGTTGTGTGAGGGGGATATAGATATAGATGTAGTATTTGCTTGTATGTGCATAAAGAAACTGGAAGTTTGTGCATACACACAAAGAAAGTGGTTATCTGTCTGGGAAGGCAGGCAGATGGGGGACAGAGATAGAAGATACTTTCATTGCACTTTGGAGAGTACTCAAAAACAAAACAAAGCAAAACAACAACACATTCCAAAATGAAAGTGACTCACAGAAGAGTTATTACCCTGTACAACGTGAACTCAAGACATGAACAAATGGCAGACAGGAAACAGAAAAGGGAGAAAGGACGGAAAGAGAGCCAACAACTCTACTTTCCTTATGAACCACTTCATTCCAGAAGATAGGTACTATGTTCAACATTCAAAATAACAATCAACATAAGTCATATTTGTGATTTGTAAAATTTACTTCTTTGGCTTACAATGAATTATAGTCACTTAAAAATATCATGTAAATAATGTTTATAATTCCTAGTATAGTTATTTCTGTTCAAAGTGATTCTGGTAAGAAAAAAATAAGTCTGTGATAAACATTTTTTTGATATAATAGGCTACATAACTTTATATAATAAAAATGTTACTTTAAAAGTACATTCCAGAGAAGGCATAGATAAGAATAATGTGAACTTTACCTTCTTTTTCCAGATCTCTTTATACTTCCAACTAAGGATATCTTGGGGGAATTATTTTAGTATTAAGCATAAAAATTCTGATAACGTTTTCTTGTAAAGCCACTCCAACAAAACAATTTAAAAACTAACCAAACTAAAATTCTTTCTCTTAAAACACTTAAAATAGAAGATGTAAAAATTTAGTCTGGAAAAACTGGAGAGTAATACAAAAGTAAAACATGCACAGCAATTTTACCACTATAATCCAAATATTCCAAATAAACTAAGAAAGTTTAATATTCTATTATTTCAAGTTAAATACTTAAATGTAAAATCATATCTACTTAAGATAAATGAGCTTATGCACTAGCTAGTTATTTTTTATCAGACTAACATTAGGCAAGGTTTGACAGGATGAAAAAGTTATTTTCTTCCTTTGAGTCAGACTGAAATAAGAAAGGGTGTGAGAAAGGGGTAGGAGGAGGGTGGCATTTTCTCTAATGTTGGAGTGCTTACATTTACAGCAGGTTCTCTTGAAAGAGATTTCATTGGACCATTTACACAGCAGCAATAGGTTATCTGACGACAGCATAATCCATTAGTGCGAAGTGGCTTAAACCCAAATTAAAAATCTGACACTACAGTCCTGGTTACTTTAATTTACTTCCTGAAGACTGGGAAGCCAGTATATGACTGACAATTATCTAGACTGAGATATACATTGGCATGTAGGAGTAAAAAAGGAAAGAGATTAGAAAGGATTTCAAATGTTGCCAACTGATGTCTAGCCCAGAATACCTTACAAAAATAATGTGATTATACTGAAAGGGAGTAAAGTAGATGTAGTCCTGTATATTCATTCTAGATATTCTAAAGCCATTCTTTTAGTTGCTAAGATAGAAGCTGATATTTGACCAACTTCTAAAAACATCAGAATTGGTGATTAAAGTAAACCTTAATTTAACAAAAGATCTGTTTTTCAGTGATCTGAAGGATGATCCTTCCTAGAAAGATAGAAAATTTAAACAGAAAAAGACTGAAAAACCAAAAAATTCGTTATGTGAACGAGGACATTAAAAACACCTAAGAGTGCAAATTACTTCAGCTGTGTTAGGAAAAGGATATGTTTAGCAACCATTTTGTAGTAAAAATCAATTCTCCTTTAAAAGGTTAACAATAGCATTCCTTCCCTTTGAGTATGAACAAATAATAGCACTTTCAATACCTAAGGAAATTTTCATGGTGCAAGTGCATGAAAATGAACAAAACTGGAGAAAGAACATGATAGAAAAGAATGTCAAGGGAAATAAAAGCAGTAACAACAACAACAAAAAACCAACCAAAACACTCAATATTTGTGTTTCATTTCAGAGACCAACAAACATGCAGTGGACCTATTATAAAAACAATCTTTTTATATAGCTAAATACACCTAACGTTTCTAAAAGTAATTCAGAATTCTTCAGCAAGGACATAAAAATGGGTCAAACAAACAAAAAATCAGAACCAGCTTACTATTTCTAATGCTAACATTTACATTATTCCCTCCCATTCCAAATGCCTGCTCAACTTTTTTTTTAATTTTTTGTTTTTTCAACGTTTATTTATTTTTGGGACAGAGAGAGACAGAGCATGAACGAGGGAGGGGCAGAGAGAGAGGGAGACACAGAATCGGAAACAGGCTCCAGGCTCTGAGCCATCAGCCCAGAGCCCGACGCGGGGCTCGAACTCACAGACCGCGAGATTGTGACCTGGCTGAAGTCGGACGCTCAACCGACTGCGCCACCCAGGCGCCCCCTGCTCAACTTTTAAAGCGGATATCGAAAACTCCTGGAGACTCTCCGTGGTTTATTCTCACACTTTGCTCATACTGTTTCTCATTCTCTAAATACTTCTGTGGAAATTCTACCATTCTTTTATGGCTGTCAGCTCAAATATTTTCTTTTCTGTAAAGGCTAGTTTTCTAACCTTTCTAGAAGTAGTATAGTCAGTCATGTCCCACACTATCCTTATGGCTCTAACCATGTATCTACCATAGACTGTGTTCTAATAGCTCCCACCAGACAAAACTCTATGTGCTCTACACAAAACCTACCACGGGCTGTCAGCCATCTACTAAAGAATGCTGTAGAAGCCTGAACTCACAAATTGTATAGTTGGAATTTGAGTCCTAAACATATCATTTACTACTTTACCTCTGGGGCCTCTTTCTTCAGTTCTAACATAAGATAGCTGTACTAGACCACCTCCAAAGCTATTTCCCATGTTTAACGGCAAAATTGACTTTTCCCAAAAGTAGTCCTTGCCATCTAATGGACATGGTTAATGCTTCATTTTAGCTAAACTCAAAACAAACAATTTGGGAAACATTCCTTAATCTCGTTCCTCATTTTCAGTCTGAAACGAAACTTGCCGTATCTTCTTGCTGGCTAATATCTAATTCATACATCTAGGTAATCCAAATTCCTTTAGAGCCAACAGAGCATAATCTTGAACAAACTTTGCCTCTAATTTCCTATGTAGCCAAATCTCAGTAACATTTATCTTTCTAGATGACACTTTTATAAAAAATGATAAATTCTCATGTCTCCTCTGCACACTGCCCAATGCTCAATGAACACTAGTTGGAAGATTATGAAGTTAGATGATGTCCACCAGTGGGAAGATCACTAGATATGGAATTAGCACACACATGCTGCATCTTGGCCTCACCTCGGATTTGCTGTGTCCTGAGGCTAGTTACTCCCACTGGGCTTTCTCTGTCATTTAGTTTCAAAGGTTTTTTGGAACTTAGTGTAACCTTCACATCTGGGGTTTTTTGGTATGTGTGTGAGGTGGGGGTAACATGGATCTTAAAAAAAAAAAATAAAAGAACTAAGCCAGTAAGGAGGGGGGAGAAGAAATATCAGGATACTGCAAAATGCTTGGTCATAGGTATTAAGCAAGGAAAAAGTGAAACAGTTTTTACAATTGAAGCACAGAGGATCTATGAAAGATCAGAGGGATGATAAAAGAAAGAGATTCACCTATATAACAAAGAAAATGCCACGGATGGCTGCAGTTTCTTTAGCTTGGAAGCAACTAGGAGTAGGGAGATGGTTAATGTGTCATAGGAAGATGGTTAGATTTTAGAGGGCAGGGGCCAGGGAGTGAGTAAAAGAGGAACCTGAGAATAAAGGTGAGAAAAAGAGAAATTTAAGTTTCACTTGGGACTGTTGAATTTTGAGACCTCTGGGATATAGATTCTGGTGGAGAAATATAGAAAGAACGTTGCTGGAAATAGGTATCTAGAACTGTAGAGTAATCTCTGGCCTAGAAGTCTAGATTTGAGAGTTTTTGGAATGTGGTAGGTGGCACAAAACCGTGAGAGGTGAGCTTGCTTATTAAACACTGAAAAGACAAATGGGGCCAAAACAATGGAGAACACTAAGATGAAGAGTTAATGGAAGATGAGCTTGGGAAGAAACTACCCTTCTTCGGAAAGCTAACTATTTCTTTCATTGAATTGAAAGGCCTCACAGTTGCCTTTTTTCCATCTCCAGCATTCTATATACTATTATTTTTTAAAAAGTAAACAATTCTTCCTGAAGCACCTGGGTGGCCCAGTTGGTTAAGTGTCTGACTTTTGATTTTGGCTTAGATCATGATCTCACTGTTGTGAGATCCAGCCCTAAGTTGGGCTCCACAATGGGCGTGAAGCCTGCTTGAAATTCTCTCTCTCCCTCTCCATCTGTCCCTCCCCTGCTTGTGCAACAAACACATGCACACGCATATGCGTGCTCTCTCTCTCAAAAAATAACAGATCTTCTTGAAAAAATCCTCTCAATCTCATTTTCTCAATGAGGCCTAACCAAGTGAGTGAAAATGAGACAATCCCCCTGAATACGAAACGCCAAATACCAGTGAAGAGCAACAGAGATAATTTTGTTTATCCAAAGCTAATCTTTTTACTTATGCCCAATCTTAAAGATACAGAGATGTTATTTATAAAAGCTTTTTAGAAAAAGCATACATAATTGTATGGACAACATACTTGACAAAGTAAAATTCTATCACGCTAGCCCTGAGGATTTTCTGATCAAAACTAGCTTGTGTTTTTAGGTTATTAACTAGTCTTTCTTCGCCACCTTATGTCTCTTCCTAATCTGTCCCAAAGTCCAGGGATAGTAATAAATAAAATGAAGGTTACCAATGCACTGTTTCAAATTAGGGATAAACCCAGAAGAATAAAAGTATCACAAAGTTTTTAAAGAGACAGATGCTTTATTCTGGTTTAGACTAAAGGAACAGTCATCAGCTCTTAACAAAATGAAGAGAATATCTTATCAGGGAAAAACTCTGGTCTATTTTACTTTTAATAAATCAATAAATATTTTCCAATTGGGATATTTAAAAATTTTGGATTGGCTTGGGTGTAAGCAAAAAATTAAATTGCTCACTTTCAACAAATATAAAGTATTGTGAATATATGCCCAGAAGAGCGAAAGTTGTCTAGGTTATCAGTTTACCACTTGCTTACTTGTCTTTTGTTCTCTACTTCATTCTGGGGGCAAGACACCTTCCTTCTTAGCAGCTGCCTAAGCAAAAGACTAAATTCTCAAAGAATAATAAAGTGGTTTTAAGAGCACAGGATTCAGAAATTAGACAAGCTTGTTTTAAATCCCAATTCCACCACCTTCTAGTGGGGTGATCATAGCAAGTTAACATACTAAAACCAGTTTCCTTGTCTGTAAAATGGGGTTATAGTTGTACCTGCCCTAAAGGATTGTGTGATGATTATGGCATTTGTCAACACTAAAAAAATAAACACTAAAAAAATAATTAGTTCCTTCTACTGTTTGGATAAAATTTGGACTGACAGTATAAAAGGTTACTATTCCAGTGTATCTTAGATCGCGAATGAAGCAGTGAGGTACAAATAAAAATCAATTATGATTAGTATTACACCTCACCCAAAGAACAAAATAATGCTAGTTATGCCTTAAATTTACTTGATTCCTTTGTAGTCAATGAGTCAAATGTTAAAGATTTAAGGCAGTCACAAAATATATGCTATAATAAAAATTGCTGGAGATTTAAACTTACATCAATATTTATTAAGCACAGCACTCCTGTGGATTGAACAATAACGACTGTTTAGCATAAAAATAATCTTAACTTACTGTGGGAGATATTTCCAAAGGCCACTGATATATAACTGAATTATTTCAACATAAAAATTTCAAAAAAAAAAAAGTGCTTAACTAAAACTCTCCTGTGCCTTCTTTTAGTGTTATATGATATTTCAACAATTAAATATTACTGAAAACAAATCAGAAGAGTGGGGCAAGTACTGCTTTGCTTCTATACATCACTCCAGTTGAGAATCACTGCTTTAGAATTACTTAACTCAAAAAGAGATTCTGACAGGACAATGAAGAAAAGGATAAAGCAGCATTACTATAAAATCTAAAGGGTTGTTATGTCCTTGAATTTTTCTCGGTAAATATAATACTGTGATATAGACATGGTAAATGATAGAATTTTACAATCATTTGTATACTTCAAATTGGGTAAAATCATTTATGATGAATTCTAAGAATTACATCATGACCCAAAATTTGTTAAATCAATTTAGATTCTAGCGCTAAGACACAGTCATCTGAAATGGAAATGTTTCACCTACATTCTCTTTGCTCGCTTCCTTTCTTGCCAACAGACCCCACCCTTTTCATTCTTCCATAAATAATTGTTTTTGTTGTCTCTATTGAATGTTCATCCTTGAATTAAACTGTAAAGGGAGGAAGTGTGTTCATCTGGAGGGTCTACTAATTATAACACTTTGCATAAAATTGATATTAAACATTTAATTGAAAAAAAAGATGGAATAAAATAGTATTAATATGTTATCTAACTGTATTTTGTAAGTTAGCATGAACTTATGTTATGTGGGCTAATCGTGCCAGGAAAAAGAACTAATAAATTACCCATTAAAAATTTTTTTTTTTCTTTAATGTTTACTTATTTTTCAGAGAGAGAGACAGAGAGAGAGAGAGAGACAGAGCAGGAGTGGGGGAGGGGCAGACAGAGGGGAGACAGAATCTGAAGCAGGCTCCAGGCTCCAAGCTGTCAGCACAGAGCCTGACACAGGGCTTGAACTGACAAACCACGAGATCATGACCTGAGCCAAAGTCGGCCGCTTAACTGACTGAGCCACCCAGGTGCCCCATGAAATTACCCATTTAAATATTAGAAACTAATGAGAAGGATATCCCTAGAACATAGTAAAAACGGGCATGTCTCCTGAGAAATCTTTTCTCATTGACTAAAACATCTTAAATAAAAGGTCAATAAACCTTTTTTTTTGTGATGTTCCTTGCCTCTGGTTGCTACTCACTGAGGAGGAAGAAAGGGTACTAGTTTCTATATAACTGGCAATTGAAGTAAACAGAAAAATGGTTTAAGTCTGAGGAATAGAATAGCTAGAGTTCTATGTACTTTCAGGTTACTTCTGACAAAATTATGCCAGTGAATCGCAGCAGTTCCATAGAAGTGATCATGGTAATGACAAAACTCATAGAAGACTTTGTGGAAAATAAAGTGGACTTTAAAACTCCTAAAGATCTTTTGGATAAAAACCTCGACAAAGATCTTTTACATTAGAATCATGGACTTAGGGAAAATAATTTTGTGAACCTAATGAAAGGCTTAATTGTATAAACATATATCATAAATATCCACGTGTGAGTTCTCTCAATTGCCCAATATCATTCTATACAAATGATTAAAATAGAATCTAAGGAGAAGAAATGAAAAAAAAAAAAAAACAAAAAAACCCCAAAAGCTATCTTGAAGGTGGAAAGAGACCACAGGCTTGCTAGTTTGGTTAGATCAGATAAAGAAGACAATTCAAATTGGCATGCCTTTAAGGATGTCTCACAAACAAGTGGAAGTTCTAAGTGAACTAGATCCAGGAGTCTGAAGAAATTCATATGTACAGTACTTTGCTCTTTTTACACACTGGTGGATCAAAGCAGTATAAAGGAGTCCTGTGAAACCTTTGCATCTTTACTAGAATCAATAATTATGAAGTAGGAGAGCATTCTTGTGATCTCTAAGATGTTAAGCAATGTCTCCTTACCCATTTTTGGAAAAAAAACTTTAGAAATGCATCTATATTAACACCGATGATTTATGGCTACGAACTGCAATCCATATTCTTAATTATTTCAGCTATGAAAACACTAAATTAGAGAATGTTCTCACTTGAAGGTTTCCACAGAATACGCAATACAGCTTTTATTTTTACATAAACCTAATCTCTTTACTCAATGCTTTCAGTGATGGCAATCATCTGATTTTTCTGCTTCATATTTTAGATTTTCTGATATACAGGAAGAATTTTTACAAGGTTTAAATATGAACTGTAAAAAGACCAGGACACCATGATCAACATCACTGGGGGTGTTCAAAGGCTAGAGAACAACTAAGAAGGTATGTTATACACAGGAGACAAGTATGAGACAAGTGGTTGGCATAAATGACCACTAAATTCCCTTCCAAGTCAGATTTATAATTCTAGACTCAGAAGATAAACTGAGAGATGGTAGTGAATAAAAAGGCTTTGGCTCTGGAGTCATACCCAGGTTTGAATCTTAACTCTATCACTTTTATAATATGACTTCACACAAGTTATTTGGCCTCTCCAAAGAATAATGATAGGATCAGGCAACAGTATTCGGTGAGATAATGCATTAGTGTCTGGCACATATTAAACGCTTAACATATTAACTATATAATTTGTATGAGTAAGGTAGAGCGGTCAAAATCTAAATATCATAAAATACACAGGGAACACTAACTTAGGAGTGAGATGATGTGGTTTCTACATCTGACTCCTGCCTGTAATGTATAATTTCTAACATTCTTCCCAGTTACTAACTTTTATGATGCTACATTTCAGGGGGATTTTAATGTATTTAAACATTTATCAGATGCTGATTATGGAGACACATTACAGAGTAAACATTACCCCAGAATTTATGAATGTAAGTGTGGGAGATAGACAAGTTAGAGGTATGATAAATGCTATGACAGGGTAAGATTTTAGAGGGTGTTTGGGGAAACATAATCAAGATCTAGGGTCAGGAAAGAATGTTTAGTAATGGAAGTGCCACAGTTGGGTGGAGAAAAGGACACACAGACAAGTAAAAAGACAACAGTAGGTACAGTTAGCCATGCTAGAAAACTCAAATAATGAAGACCAGTTAGAAGATTTCTGCATTTCCACGTAAGAAAGGACTGTGTCCCAAATGGGGATGAGAGAGACGGATAGGCTGAAAAAATACTCAGGAGGTAGACGTGGCAGTACTTTGCAATTAACTGGCTATGGGAGAACACAGAAATTTGAATGTTAAGGAGAAATGCCTAGGTACAAGTTTAGAAATGCCACAAGTTTAGTGCCTAGAGCATATAGATGGATTCCTATAATATACAGATGACACTCAGAACCATCTACATGTTCTTAGCATGGTGAAGAATGTGAGAAGAGGGTATTGACAGCATCCTGAGGACACTAATAATACTTAAAAGGACAAACAGAAAGGCAAAGGCTGCCAAGGGGACTGAGAAGAAACCAGTGAGGTAGAACGAAAAACTAGAAGAGATGGTATCAGAGATATCAAAATTATCAGTCACAAATTTAAAACCTATGACATGCCAGTATCAGCTTTGTACAAATTGGAGAAATTTGTGGAACACTAAAAACTATTTAAAAGCTACATAACTGTGATCGCAATTGTTGATATGCTTGCATATGTACTCAAAGTCTGGAAGGGAATATGCAAACACCGAGACAGTAATTGTGTTAAACACTTGGATTAGGTGTGATGGCTCTTATTCTGTTTCCCAAACATTCTGTGTTTTAATTTTGAAAAGGTGAATATGTTACTACTAAAGAAGCTGGGGTTCAAATATATTACTGAAAAAAAGACTTCTAAATATTCTCATGTTCTGATGACCTATCAAATTGTCATACACCTTAATCCATGGTCTTGAAGAAATTAAGTTTATACTTGATATGCAGACTAGTTCAACTTAACTGAAGAGTAAACAAATTCTTACAGTTTTACTGGTTTTTGTTTTAAGCAGTACTATTATTGTGGATTTAACTTAAAGTCCTACTTAGAACTTTATTATAAACACTTAAAAATAGGAAAAGGTTGTAACGTTTGAAGCTCATCTGAAAATAAAATTAAACCAATAGAAAAGGATTTACACAAAGTAGGGACTCAAAATAAAAACCATGTGTCTAAAAAATAAATTTTGCTGCATACATGTTTTAAAAATAAACACTGACGAGGTATCTTAATAGAATTTTTCACAACTAAGGGCAAACGGGAAACTGATATAGCACTTAGTAGAAGGTTTTACATGAGATTCATTCCCCTACCCAAAGAAACATTTGCAGTTCAAAGTAGATTTTTAAACTGCTTCCCATTGTTTGCTATTTATTAATCCTAAATATCAAAGGGCGAGTTCCTTAATGGTTACACTTGGTACAATACTAAATACTAAATACTTCTAACACATATATAGTTGCTTAAAATCACAAGCATTAAATTCGAATAGAAGTTATTTTCGAATGCAATACATATTTAAATAGCAACTTATCAAATTAGTTTTTTGGACAAGTGCTTTAAAAGATGGTTTTATAATAAAGGATGACCCATTGCTACTTAGGTTCAAAGGAAATCAAATTTATATATTCATGTCTTCACTCAATATAAAATTCTCCCTTATCCTTTAAGTTCCCCAGGGTTACTCTCTGCATACCGACATACAATTGAGAGTCATAGTTCCAGTTAGAAAGCTAGATTTGAATCCCAGCCCCACTACTTAATGGCTATGTGACATGAGCAAGTTACCCAATCTAAGCTTTCAATTTCCTTCTCTGTAAACTGAGGATACTACCTACATAATACAACAGTTGTGAAAATTAAATAACATGCCAAAAATAGGTAGCGGTAGTGCCTGATACATAGTAACCACTCAGTAGCAAAACTAAATTATCCTGTGGAGAAATCCAATCAACATTTGAGCACAGAGACTGACAGTATGAAATTCCTAAACTAAAAGTGGGTAGGCTCTGATTTGTTCCATCAGTCTAATGATCACTTATGACAAATCAGCCTTGGATAAAATTCAGTAAGAGTTACAGAATCAGTGTACTCATTAAAAATTTCTTTTCTACACCATGTAGTTAGGTATATTACAAGGCTGTGTCTCTTAAATACATTCACTAACAAATGTTATTCAACTGTCTTTGAAAATCTGACAAATGCTCTGAACCTTTCACCAAAAACTGAACATAAAGTTTCATCCAAAATTTCACAGGGTTCATGATCCCTTGAGGCCCACTCACCCACTGACTACCAAAGATGGATATCCTACACTAAAGAAATTAGAAATTGTTTTCCTAATTACCCAAGGTATATAGAATTATTGTAGTAAAGGAAAAAATAAAAACTAAAAATCTTATAGAATATGGGACAATTATTAGTTTGTGATATTTCCTTCCAGACTACTATTGATCGTAATTACTGCTTTAAGAAACTTAAGTTTATATAATATGATCAAAGTCATGTAATACAATCAGAAACAATTTAGAATATTATTCAAAAGATAGAATGTATGTAAGGGAGAGACTAACATATCTCTGGTTGGGAATAAAGTTAGACATAGATATGGTAGCCTATTTATATAATTTCAAAAAATCTTTGATACACTTACAGGATATGTACACCATACTTTAATGAACATACTTTTTCTACAACTTTATGACCTTGGACATAAAAAACTTAACCCAAATATGCAAAATATGATGATGATCTTTTGAAGACTGAAGATTAAGATCTTATCCTAAACTGTATTTTCCTAAGAGTCTCCTACAAAATACAGCTGTGTAAAACAAAGTGAAATAAGAAGACCTATAAAACAAGTTTAAAGATTTTTGTTTTCCAAGCAGAATACAATGCTGAAAGGAAATGTTTTATTTTCAGGACATACAAAAAAGTATATTGACTTATAAGTTTATCATTTTCATTTAATATTGGTTCTTAAGACAGGAACTGAGAAAAATTTCCTGGCTTTACTTTTACAGACATCTAGCAGAAAAATGCCTTTTATTAACAAAAAATAAAATCCCAGAAGCAATAAAATTTAAACTATATTGTATGAAAAAATGGATGTAAGGTGGTTTTTTTTTTTCTAATAAAAGATTAATATATTAGTTCTCAAATCTCTCCTGGGATAATAACTAGAAAGTATTTGGGGGCTCTTAACTACACTGTGAACATCTACAGCAGATGTAATAGCAATATTTAAATAATGTTACTATAGCACAGGATGTCACTTATTTTTTAAACTGATTATTTATTAAACACCACTGCAAAGATACGGCCTTCAGCCTCATGAAATTTTGAAAGGATTACATACCCCCAAGTATTTAAAATTCCAAGTTTGAACTTATATTTAGTACTATACTCTTAGTTATACAATGTGCTCATTTTGTTCATAAATATTCATCTCAATACAATAACATCAGGTATAATACATAAAATCTAATCCATTAAGTCTTACCAATTTATGACCTGATGAGACACTCTTGTGGACAACATTCAGTCCTTAGAAGCTAGAATAACCCTCCAACCATGTGAGGGCATCACAACTTTTAAACTTTCGGCTTTCGATCATTATTATGTCACATTCCTCCTCCGATGCTGAATTCTAAAAAAAATTCTAGCAAAGAGTTTAAGTAAATAAGTGTTTTAATCAAATAGCCTTTAAAAATCTTTTATAGCAAAGTTTTATGTTTTACCATGATTACACAACTGATATTTTGTACTTAAAATTTTTTTAATGTAAAATAATTTCATATTTAATCTGGATACTTCAAACTTTAAATTTCAACATGGACTTCAGGCCATCAGGAATACTTGTTAGTAAAGAGTCAAGGAGAAATGGAAACCAATTAAAGGTTTAAGATCATGATCCAGAAATTATGATGTAACACCATTAACTTGCTACAGACAGTTTTGTAGTCCTGTAGAATGGCACTTGAATCTATTATCTGGTTCACATCCACATGATTTTCTAGACTTACATATAGCACACGTGGCTGGATCAGTAATAATCCATACCGATCATTTAAATGCTCAAGACAGCATTCAATTTTTATACCTAAATCCTAATCTGTCTCTACCATCTCCAACTTAAAAATTAGACAACATGATAGAATAAAATTTTATTATGCATTTTATATAACAGACATAACAATGTATCCTGTTCAGAAGTGGTCCTACAGCTCATCTGTGTGTGGGCACAGAATGAAATTAGGGGTAGGAATATTTAATAAATGATAAAAAATTACTTAATAATCTTGAATTTATTAAATTTTACAAGAAAGCTTTCAATTGGGCATCTATTTTAATTGTTGAAGGGTAATATTTGTAACATTTTCTATCTAGTGTGAATACTCATTTCTGTTTTTAGTTGCCAGTAATCCACAGAAAAGGCAGCCCACACATTCATGGGCACATTTTTGCCAATTTAAATTATCCCTCTAAATAAAAAGACATAACAGGGCAAGGGAAAGGGGGGAAAGGAAGCCATTACTGAGGAAGATCAATATATGCAAAGCCACAGAAAACTCAAAGACAGCATTGTAAAGGAAACTCTGCAGCAATCTCCAGAAATATTTGACCCAAATGTAGAGGGTTGGAGTTATGCTGTTACAGATTTTAACTTTTAATGGATTTTTTTCTATCACACACAGTCTTTAAAAGTCTCCTACACAATCTGAAGAACTATTAGAATTTTTCCAATTTATAAATATCTTTCCAAATGTAATCTCACAACACATTTGACTTCAATAAAATCATACAACTTTACTATCTTTTGTCAAAGTACAGCCTTATAATGTAATCACCTGGTGAAGGCAAAAACCCATAACGATGAGGTAAGTAGTAGTTTAAAGTCGTGGTCATTTCATTAACAAATTATCAAAACATTTTAAGCAACTCTTGTCTCCTATCAACCACAATACTACCATGATTTTAAAAAGTCCTTTTTGATGATGTACTCTTTTATGGGACAAGTCCCATGAGAAGACACAATACCCAGACATATGTAGCAGAGTAAATGCTTCCTGAAATATATGTACCTGTAATGCTGGTAATTTGCTTGTCTGTAAAGGCTCTGATGGACTGGCCATTTAAAAGCCACACTACCTGACCCTCTGTTAAAGGGCCTGCCAACAATAAGCACTGTTAACGATAAATGCCTGGAAAGATTCTGGAATAAAGAATCACACCAGTCATATAAAGCAAACTTAGTTGTTTTATTATGAAGCTTATAGAAAAAAAAAATTTAAGAAGTGTGTGCATTATACGAATGTATGGTAAATTTAGGACTTAAGAGCTATATTATATTCAAAAATACAAAATTTTCCTTATCAGATTTTTCTCCCAGCATGTATTTTCAAAATTAGCTGCTACCAAGTACAGGGGTCACATTTGAAGGGTTTCAATGAGTAAATTCCAAAATGTAGGAAATCCTTATTAAAAATGTGAAATAAAATTGGGTAACTGAGTCGCTTGTAGATGAAGATAGTTAAGACTAATTAGATATTCTTTTTAAAATTAGAATTCTCCCCAAAATGAATATTTATTTAGAAAGTTGTTCTAATAGATCAATCATAATCTTGAATCTCTGGCAAGATTGCTATCAAAAACAAATTCTGAACATTTCCTATATTTATCATTTCCTTCTTTTTCAATTTGTGAGAAGGAAAAATCCCATTTAACCAAGTATGTGCTATTGAAAGTTCTTATGGTATAGTCCAGGAAGAACTAGGCTTAGGTTTACCATGATTTAGCTAATTTTATGGCAAATTTATATTGATAGAACAATGTAGAGAGCACAGGGGCAAGAAAGTGGATGATCTACAATTTCCAAGTCATCTGAAAACCGATATGCAAAATCAAACAAATCTGCAAGAGTTCCTAAAGGAACTTGCTATGTGAATAAATGTGCTTAGGTTTGGTCTGATATAAAATTTCACTTTCACGTGTAAACCACATCCTTAAAAACTTCACTACACTGTTTGGAGAAATCCTAGACATGATAAATCAATGCTTGCTTTTCTAAAGATCAGAAATGCTTGTTTTTTAAATGGAAAAAAGGGGGAAATGGGACAACTCTGTATGCTCCCAATAAATTAAATATAGTCTTTCCACAGATTACATATTGGGGAAAGGAAGCTAAGAATATCAAAGATAAACTTACGGAAAAGTTTTAGTCCAAACGTACCTAACAGAATAAGAACACTGGAAAGACAGTGTGTTCTAAGAAACTCACATATAAAAAGACATACACAGTAAAGGAAACCTGTATCTGTGGATGAGTCAAGGTAAAATTTAAGATGATTAGCTATGTTAAAAATATTAAAGAAGGTGTTTAGCATGCTGTGCACTATATCCAATCCACCTTTTGGTGAAAGAAACACAAAATATATGGCTTAAAAATTTCATTCATACAGCTCTGAAAAATACCTCTAACAAAATAGGTTATTGATGTTTTTAATAGATCATGTTCATTCATAAGTGATTTACACTCCTCATTCTTTCAAAAGGAGAAGAAACAGCTTATAGAGGATTAAAATAAATTAATTGGGAGTTGGAACAGAAAATAAAAATGGAAAACAGAGTAGGTAGAAGCCAATTATATGTTATTTAAATACATATGTGATAAGGAATGGCAGGCTTTGTTAACAGAAGGCAGGATATCTGACTCAGCTTTTATTAATAACAGCTAACATAAGGAAATATAACTGCTCTTAAAATTTAAGAGAGCATCACATATTACGTTTTTAAGAGTTAATATCTCCTTCTTGAAACATAATATAGCCATCCCAAACATACATTCAGCAACATTTTCCGAACTAAGTTAGTAATACCTAAAACAGAAACAGGTGCTGCAAATAAATTTTCTGAAGCTCAATGGTTAATAGTCACTCTGAACAGAAGGAGTGGGATTAATCAGACAATACAACTCTTCCGCAACTCCTTGTTACCTTCAAATAGTGGGTAGACCCCAGGGCAAGAATACTTTCTTTACCCTGACATTACCCACAGGGAGATATACAGTAAGACACACTTTTGGCTTCCAAGACACTGGTTATATATACCACTGTTTCTGGGTCAAATATCAAATTAAAAACTGAAAAAAAAAATAACAATCAGCACCTTCCAAATCTTTTGGTATTTATAATCAAGGATCTTTAAACCTTGAAAACAACCAGGAAACAAAATTGCATAAAAATGCTATTTATTAAGGATATATATCAAAACATATTCTCAATTATTACCACCTATTTAAATTTATTTCTGTCAAATATGAAAAATGTTTTAAAAGTATTCAACGGAAACCTAAACACAGAAGATAATTTTTGGTACACTAACACATTTAAGTGCTTTATATCCATCACAAAAATCTAATATATTTCCTGATTTGAGTAATTTATTTATTTTTTTCAATATATGAAATTTATTGCCAAATTGGTTTCCATACAAAACCAAGTGCTCATCCCAAAAGGTGCCCTCCTCAATACCCATCACCCACCCTCCCCTCCCTCCCACCCCCCATCAACCCTCAGTTTGAGTAATTTAGAATATTAGTACGAGTATGCGTGTGCACACATAAATAATAAAGAAAATGCCAACTAGAATATAGTCAGTCATTTCATCTAACTACGTACCAACCCAAATTAAGGAAACAAAAATATAAAGTAACTCCACTTGGTATCTGTCTCTTCCTAAAAGGCTGCCAAACTATCTGGAAGTTTAAATACACTGAGTGAAGTGTGAGCTTAAAATTTTAAATTGTTTAAGACTAGAAAGAAAACAAAACAGATGCTATATATATTTGTTCTGGCTCAACAACTTCAGGCTATATTTAAATATCCTCATCCGAACAAGTTCAGTAAAAGTTTTTCTTAAAAAGCTTTGTTAGAGTTCTAGATTCCATAGAAAAAATAAATTGGGTTTAGCAAATTAGTTTACACACTAATACACACATACAAGTTTCTGTTCTATTCAAAGGTTTGGTTTACTTAAAACTATTCTGGTGAAAAGTAAAAATAAATTAACAATAATAAGACCTTACCAACTATCTCCACTTATTTCAACTGTTTCTCAAATTTTACCCTGAAAGTAATTACCATGACCTCTCAGAGTAGGCCTTGGTGACTTATGTTAAGAAAATTTACTAACTAAAGAAGAAGGTGGTAAACACATGAGCAGAAGCATATAATAATGGATAAGCTGTTAATAATTTATCATCATCAATTTTGAAGTCTGGTCATGTGATGAAAATAATGTCAGCAAGTCAGGTGTCCCATTTCAGCCAGCCATAGAAAAGCTAACAGAGGAAAAGAAATGCTTAGAATCCACCAAACATCACATCAAACAATGAGACGCAGATCTATGGTTAAAAATCTGGTGGCAGATAATTCACCTTACACAACTATCAGAATAAAATTAGGAGGATACAACAGAATATAAAGGATAGCAATTACATTATTTGTAACCCCAACAGGTGAGTAAAAAGGTCTTCAAATTACACTACTTTTTCCAATTCCAGATTAGAATCCCAACTTAATATGTATGCATAAAAATCACCTAACAGAAAAAATTGGTACATGAATACACTTGCATTTCTGTTCTAAGGGACACACCCACATTAATATCCACAGGTTCTTCTCTTGCCATTACCCACCCCGCAAGTCTGAGAAATAAAAGACATCCCCTTGTAACATTTTTCCAGCCCCAACAGTTGTTTCAGCTGGATTTTAGACATCTTGCCTATCTCCTCTCTCCAACCCTGACAATACAGACTAACTAGGCAGATGTGTTTTACCTTATCATTTTATCCAGAATACTAGCACTCCTTTTTTTGTGGTGAATATTTAAACTTTTAACAATCCCAGAGAAGACTAATACAACAGAAGTATTTAATTACATAAGAAGGAGGAAAAAAGACAGGTGTTTGATAATTAAATGTGATCTATGATCTTGTATTGGCTCTTGGATCAGGTAAAAAATGGTAATGAAAGACATTACTGGGACAACTGCAAAATCTGAATATAAACTGTGTATCAGATTACAGTATATTAAACTTGAATTTGCTAATTATACTGTTGTTAGATAATAGAATCTTCTTATGCTAAAAGTATTTTTGGGTCAAATGCACAGGATGTCTGCAACTTAAATGGTTCCTAAATAACATGTCAGGGTCATAAAGCAAGTATGACAAAATGTTAATGAATGCTAAATCTTGGTAAGATTATTGGAGCTTTTTATTATTCTTGTAATTTTTCTGTAAATTTGAAATTTTTTCAAAATTCAAACATGTTCCCTTTTTTAGTTAGTAAATGATATTCCCAGAATCTATCTTCTACTTTCCAAGATCACTTACCCTCTTCAGAGCTTTTCCTATTCTCTAAAAGTAGATAATGTTTCCCAAGGTTATGGCTTGACCCTTTTACCCTACTCTGCTCACTCCTTGGCAAACTCAGCTTTCCCTAAAGCTTGAACTCTATATGCATATATACATAAATAAAACACACAAATGGTTCTTAAATCTCATCTAGCCTTGGCTTCTCTACCAAGCTGCAAGTCTGCAGCTCCAGTTGTACCCTGAGTATTTCCACCTTGACTTTCCAGCAGCTCCACACATCCCAAAGTAGCTAAAACCAGAATCTCATTACTATTTTCTCCTTCTCAAACCAATTCTTTTACTAATTCTTCCTATTGGTACCACCATTCTCTCAGTCAATTAGGTTCTAGACTCTGGAGTCAATATCCAGTAAGTTATAACATCGTGTAATTCCTACCTTCTGATAACTATTCTTTTCTCATCTCCATTGCCTAATTCAGGCCTTCATCACCTTTCTATTCTCTTTGGTCTCTGTCTAACCCAACATCTCTTCTCTGGTGTCTTCAAATGTTTTGTGCAACAAATTTAACCATCCTTACCACATATGCTCTATACTTACACAGTTGCTCACTGTATTACTCTAACTGGAATTCTCCCTTTCCCTCAGTTCTTTAACTCTGTATGAGCAAATTCTATTCACCTTTCAGGTTCCAACTCAAAAAGCCTCTTCCTAGAGAAGCCTTGCCCAGTGCCTCCAGCTGTACTTGAGACATTCAAATGCTTGAATTTTAAATGACAGTTATCACTTTCAATCATGTGATGATTTTCTCACTTATCTTTTTCCATGTTAAGACCCAGCTCACTGGTTTTCCTATTGTGACCAACAGTTAAATGCCTCTGGTACAGGATTCTTTTCTAAGAGTTTGCTAGTCTTCCATTCCTTAAGCAAATACACAGTTCTGTGAGGTTTTGTGATAATCATGGCCAACAATGATAAAACAGAAGTAGCACAATTCCAACGCCTTTCTCATCTCTTCTTTTCCATTTAGAACTAAGTGCGGGGAATAAAACTCCACAGAACAGGGATTTTAGAAGTAATTGGCTTTAAACCTCAAAGTCAACATTCCTGACATAAGCAGGAAGACAGCTGTTAACTGTATTAATATTAATTTGTAGTGATGGAAAGACTTTTTTTTACAGAGCATGTGTCTACTTTAAGAAAGCAAGCTCAAGCCTCTCTGTTCAAAACACCCACCTGATTGTCTGGGTAGAGTACAAAGAAAGTAGTTTTTAGCTACCTTTGTATTTAAAGTAACTATCCTATAGAAATGGAGTATACTAAGTCTGTCACCATCTTTTCCTGTTTCTTTGAGATCTAAAAAGATTGTCTAAAATTACATTGGCTTTTGTGACAGGACTGTCACTTGCTGATCAATACCATAAAATGCAGGCAACTAAATACATCTAGGGATTTTTTACTCCACCTATTTAACCTAAGTTTCAACTTTCCTAAATTTACACACAAGTTCTTTCAATTTCTAATTTTCTACACATGCTTCAGACTGTTAAACTTATAAATGCTATCATCTGATAATACCTGTAACTTCCTACTTTATTGTCTAAACATTTTATAAACATGTCTTTAGGTTATTTTCTAAATCTGAGATCCAGTCCTAAAAGGTGACAGGTTACTAAAACTTTGTCCTCTAATTTTGTGTCTTTGATTATCCTCTACTGGATATCCTTAACTGGAATATGTCAAAATGTAATCACATAATAAATTACATAAGTACTATATAGAAATTATTAGAAAATATATCTGGGGTGCTTACAAAACAATTCAGGTTCATATCCTCAAGGTACTTCTAGTAAGTACAGAACATCTCCTAATAAGGAAAGAATATTTAACTAGTAACAATTTCCAACAACTCATTATGGTGATTCTTGAAAATTATGTACTGCTGACCCCTTAACAACATGGGTTTGAACTGCACACGTCCTACTTATATGTGGATTTTATTTATAGTTGACATGTTGCATTAGTTTCATGCGTATAGCATAGTAATTCAACATACCTTAATTTTTTTAGTACTATAAATGTATTTTCTCTTATGATTTTCTTAATAACATTTTCTTTTCTGTAGCTTAATTTGCAAGAATACCATATTTAATACACATAACGTACAAAATATGTATTAATCGATTGTTTATATTATCAGTAAGTTACACTTGGATTTTCAACTGTGTCCAGGAGAGGGAGAGAAAAGGGCCAGTGTCCTTAATTGCTGCATTATTTAAGGGTCAACTGTAGTTCAGATCTACAACTGTGCAGAACCACATAGATAAATCTCAAACATGGGGTGAAAGAAGACAGACACAAAATAAGAACTACAATTTTGTGTCTTAATCTGGGTGCTGGTTACAAAAGTATGTTCAGTTGAACTGTACATTTATGAATGGTGTACTTTTCTGATAAAAATTATACTTCAATAAGAAGATTTTTTTAAAGTCCTATCACTAAAGCATTCACAAAAACTAGATTAGCCAAGTTCTAAAACCTGAGGTTTACCATCTGGGTAAGTACTAGGGGGTGTTAATGATGTACCCAAGCTTCTTGGAGGATGAGTAAAACAAAACAAATTATCTTATACAAGAAGCTTATTTCTGATTTACTCCTAACTTCAAAAATGAAATCTCATAGGAACAAAACAAAGCAATTTAAATGAAATTAGGTATCTAGCATAAAGATCAAAAATTTAGACACTCTTTAACTTAACTCATGTGCGCTATTTTCCTTATTTATTTCTCTTTAAATACTGGTGCTATCATAAGGAAGGACAAGCCAACTCAAGGGGATAGTGCACCTGGCAACTGTTACTCTCATTTGTTAACTACATTTATGCATTTTCTTCATTAAGGCAGAAATACTGCAAGCGTTTATCAATGAAGTCTAAATCCTTACAAGCTACCTAATTTCTTCCTTTAGTCTACCTGAGCAAAAGTTTCTTCCTCCCTACTCTTTTACCTTACTGACCCGATATATACAAGAGGGCAAATTTGTTTGCTATAAATCCTTACCCTCAGCTTTTTTGCAAAGGACTCAACAACAGCCTGTTCCCCAGTGATCGTTAAAATAGGTTTCTAAACTAATTTGTTACCTACCATTGCACTGCTAACAAAGCAATGCCAATAATTAAGTCTGGAAAGCTGTTCTTTACAGAGAAATAGAAAGTCAAATTTTAAAGTTACTATTCTAAAATGCCAATAAGCTAGGATATCACTAAGTATAACTATAGTAAAATAATCTCCAGAAAGCTAATTATGGAAGCTTAATAAATAGTCAATGCAAACACTCTGGGCTTCCTAAGAAAGGGATGTATTATTTTTAAAGTATCAGTATCAATTGTCCTTAAATTTGGCAATGGTTTCAGCTGATTGATTCCCTGAGTACTCTGTAAATGACAGGAAGATAGAAAACAATGATGGCACCTACAGGTAGGTGCTTAAACTTTAGTATAATAACTGAATAAAGTGCTGGTTATCAGTAGAAATACAATCTCTAAATACAGGTAGAGGCAGATGGGTGAAAATCTTCTCAATTTGCTAATTCTAATTTAAAGAGAGAAGGAAACAAAGGGGCCATTAGGGAACTCTGAGTCAATGTGAGGAAATGTATATTAATTACTTATGTTTTGATTAAAAGATACTCTGCTAAAAGAATACGGGGGGGGGGGGGGGAGGAGGGAGGAGGTAAGATTTCAGTCTTTCAAATAAGGCAAACCAAGGATCTTCAGCTATTCCGGGCAGGTTTAATGAAAATTGGCACAGGGTTTAAAAGCTGCCTCTACAGAATAGGAGTTCCAAGATTTCATAAATAAGAGCCTGAAATGTACTTATCAACACTGATAAGCAAATTTATACCTCAAACTTAGATACTGTAAAGGATTTATAGTCCCTTCAACTCCTGAATGGTTCTATTCAATAGAATCATCCCCTGCAAAATACTTATTTGTCAAATTAGTGTAATTAAAAAAAAAATCCTTAATTTATAATGGTAAGAAAATGAATATGGCAATTTGGTGAGATTACAACCATGGTTAGGATAAGAGTATTTAATATATTTTAAAGCTTAACACACACAAATCTTCAACCCCTTGTCTGCAATGAAAAAAAAACGAATAGTCCCACAATACTTTATTTGCTAATATACCTATTAAAAAGTCTGTAGCTATTTACCAACTGAACTCGTATAGTTAGAACTAATAAAGCTAGCCACTATTGCTCTCAACTGAAAATCTAGTAAGTTAGTTGAAAGGTTCAAAGGAAGCCACTAGTTCGTTTCTATGGAGTTGGACTTGTCACTTTAGTACCAAAGGGAAGAATGGCTGATCTATAATATAAGTTTGGTGTCAACACACTACAGACAAGTATCTATTAACATCTTTGGCTCTGGACAACAGGCTTCAGGGAGAAGAGAAAATACTTTCAAACCATGAGAAACTACAGATACAGCAACTTGCCTCATTTCTGATACCTTAAATATTTCTGTATCTAAAAAAGGAAAACAGATTAGGAGTATTTAGCTATAACAACAAATGATGAGCAGGCAACTTCCGTGGTTGTTTTATAATGGAACAAAAGAAAACTTTTGATATTAGGTCAAAATTACAAAAAATAAAGCTCAAACCTTTCTATATTGTTTTGATGAACAGCTCTTAATCATATTGATATCATGGTAGCTTACAAAATCTAGCTATTTGAAATAAATTACCATTCAACTAAAACTTCTCTTATTATACATTTCTAAATAGAGTGCCATTTTTCCTTTTTCTAATACAAAAGTATAAAGTACAACCCAAGGTACTCATCCTGGCTACATCTGATAAGCCATTTGAATGATTGAGCATCCATGCTTGTTTTATGCCACAATTTACACTTATGTCTTACTTTATATTGATATAGCTGTATAATTTCAAAATTGGAATTATAAACATTGTACTATAAATTTTAAAACTTCTTATTCTACAAGTAACTATTTTAAAACATTTTCAGTTAAGGAACAGATCACCAAAAAGATACTTTGTTAGACAATTTCTTCAGAGTGACACACAGCAAATCAAGTCTAAGAATTAAAAGACTGTTACCATTTGTAGGCAATGTAAACCATGTCTTAGCATGACATGTACATGCACTTAGCAATACTCTTTTCTAATGAAAGAGATGAAGTTAAGTCCATGAGTGTTATCCAAACTATGCCAGAGGACACAAATGCGTTGCCAGGCAGAGTTAAAAGAATCTAGCAAAGCTTTGTGTGAATTTTTAAAACAGCATTTGTGCTCATTCTATTAATTAAACACAGAATGGAGCGCTAATAAATATTCAGCCAAATAACTGAACAGAGCATATACTAAAACTATGTAATAAGCAGAAAGATAAACCAAATTACCTTTTGCCATAAATGAACTCTTAAGACTTGACTCTATATTTTTAAAAGTTAAAAATGAAATTTATATAACATTTCTATGAGAAAAGCTGTTTTAGGAGTTTATAAAACAGTAATGCAGGTCTAGGGAATTCGAGCAAACAAGCTTGATGTTAAAGTTTCGCAGCAAGAATTAAACAGTGACTAATACTTTAATACCTTGGTCTCGTCCCTTCTCCAATTTCTTAATAAGTAACATTTCGCTTTGAGTCACTAAGGCGTTTACAGAGAAATATAAAATAGGAAAAAGTAAAACAACCGTAGTTTATTTTACAGAATATATTTTTACATTGAAATATAAAGGGTAAGTGGATATTTCATATAGCAAAATTCAATAGACTATGTAATCCTTCAAAAAAGTAAATATACTTAAAAAATAAGTAAAAACAAAAGTATGCTTATATTCTATTTAAAATATAGATTGTCCTTTTGGTTTATTTTGCTGCTTTGTCCCATGCTAGATACCACATGATTCCCCCCCTAAAATGACATATAAAGTTTAGTTTTAATGATGTGATACCAGTACAGTGCAAAGCAATTCATGCATACACTTTTGCATGTATGCATTCCATATGTAAGTATTCATACCTATCCCAGAGGTTCTTTGATTCCTGAAACGTGTTCAAATGGAACGCTTGGTAGAAAGCAGTTGAAGGATTCCTGCGAGATCCAAGAATCAAATGGAAATGAGGTTGAGAAAGTACAGTCAAATCACTATTTTTCAAAAAAAGATGGAAGATCTTAGATTTCTAATATAGTATAAAGCTTTAAAAGAAAAAAAAAACCACTACATAAGCTTGCTTAAAAACATTTTGAAAGAAATTAAAAAACTGGATGAAATCCAGCAGACCCTGACAATTCAGGATCACAGTTATAAAAGAAAGGAGTAATACAGATAAAATAACACCCAATTATGTGTATGTGTGTATGTCTACACAAACATGAATCAGTTCACAGCCTAATCAACATTAGTCTGTATCAGATGCCTTTATAAAGCTCTAAACACTTAGCAGTTCAGCAAAGCTATTCTCAGGTACAGTTTTCATATACAATAAATTAGGCTACACCTTCATAATATAAAAAATCTTAACAGGATCTATTTAATAGGGTTTGATGACGACCAACGAGTCCTTTTCTGGGTTGGACTTGACATGATTTCTTCTACCTTCAGAACCCATTTATTTGTGTTTTCTCTGGATTAGGGCAAAAAACGGTGCAGCAATTGTATGGCAGCTTTCTAATCACCATCCATTTCTACCATTCCCTGGAGACACATTCGCTAGGGCTATAACCACATTATCTTACCTGATGGGTTCATCAAGGCAAGCTCCCAGCCTGCATGATTCATCTCACATCCCTGGATTTCTTAAGAGACTACTAAAATTTGACTACTAAACCTCCTCTCTAATAGTTCGCCCTGTACCTAAGCATATTTCCATAGTTTTCCCAACTTCAATCTGTATGTTAGGGAGCTAACAAAAACTTGTCACATTACTTCTAAAATCCTTGACTCCTGCTGTGGCAAGGGTCTTAACAGCAAGTTAAGAACATAAGTGCTTATTAAATACCAGACACTATTCTGGGTTTGTCTGTTTATTTATGTATATTAACTGAACTCTACAACAGCCCCAAAAGTAGGTATTATTATTATTTCTACCTCACCAAAAGGAAAACACCTAACATCACAGAGCTAGTAGGTAGCAATCTGGTCCTACAGTTTATGCTCTTAAACTACTATGCTAAACATAGAGTTAAATTTTAACCTCTCTAGGTCTGGGTCTTTATTAGTAGTACAATAAGAAAGCTATTTCCAAATTCTACTGGAAGAGCCATGAATTACCGATGATCAACAATCAAACAAATACTCAACAGAATTCCAGGATTTCAAAATTCTGAATAAGACTCATTGTGTTATCTATTAAATTTTTAAGAAAAAATATTTTTTAAAGGCTATTTTTTTATTGTAACCACTAGGATACCTCTTAGATGATCTAAAACTAGGAAAGGCAGACAGACACTAGATGCCAGAGTGTCACCAAAGCAACTGTTTGATTAATTGGCATTTTCAGCATATCTACTTCTCTTTGCCTGCTCTACTTACTTTAACTGTTTCCTATTCTTTTAACCCTTTCTCTGTTTTTCTCTAGACCAGGCCTCAGATAATCAAACTGATTAGACCTAATATCAAGGATTCAGAGTCTGCTAACTACCGTTTATTTAATAGCTTGTACCCTCTCAAGATAGACCTGTCAGGCCATTTTTTTTTTTTTTTTTTTTACTGTAACTGGAAATCGGTCTACCAAATTAAACGAAAGTGAACTGAACCAACTGAAAACTCAATTGGCTTTTACCAGGCTTACTCAGGACCATATGGGGACAAGTTTGCTATTCACATAGGTCTGTTTGGAGACCCTGGATTTAAAACAGAGTGACTCAAAGAGGAAAGCAGTAAATATGAGAGGATAACAAAGAGTAAACGTGGAGGCTATTCTGCAAGGCTGGAATTTAAAATTCATTAAAGAGTATTTACAATATATTTATAAGGATGACATTCTTTAAAAAAACTTCAGATCTCCTGACCTTGGAAACATACATACACATATATTTAACTTGAATCAAATTCATATGCCAAATAAATTGGTTTTAAATGAAGTCATATGACTTGAGTTATGAGATTCCAGCATTTTTACAGCATAGACTCTAATAATGAAATGTTTCTCATAAGTTAAATGTAGAAGTGAAAAAAGAATGTATCTGCAGTTAGTCGTGGATCTTGGGGCAAAAAAGGAACCAATGAAATAAAATACTATAAATGGGCCTAAAGTCTTCAGAACATGTCAGAACAAATACTCAGGTTGCAAAAGCTGGCAGTGAATCACTTTTTACATACATTCAAAATGAAGAAGCCATATGGAGTTATACAATCTATGTACTCTAGAAAAATTCAAATAGTCTAGATTGCAAGGATAAACATTTGGTTTCTGGAATACTTCAGCAGGGTGTTTTCCATAAACAGAGGAATTTTTTGCAAATAGCAACAATTAGTCTCAAAACATTGATTAACAGGCATAGATTAAAGGAGTCAAGTCTGTTAAACCTAGCTGATCAGAACTTCAAAAGAGCCATTTGTAAATACTGAAGGGCTTGATCATCAAAGACTTCTGTTTTGGAATGGCATAAAATTGAGGAAATTAAGAGCCCAAGGAAAATGCTGTTAATGGGGATCATTTCAAGGTTATAGTCTATGTAATCTGAAGGCACCACGAGGCAACTGACGTTATTAAAAACTTATTGGAAAGAAATACTGAATTTTACGCAATTTTGGTCATAAATTCTCTTCTGCCCAAGAAATAAAATTTGAAACCAGTTTTCTAATAACATATTTGATGTCAATGCTAACTATTAGTCTAAATATAAAGCCAACAAAGCACTTCTTAGGGAGACTGAGGTGTGGTTTATTCTGAATTTATTTCAGCCACCTAAATTAAAATGCTGTTTCCCCATTTGTAGACATTGTTCAAAACCAATGAACGAATATATCTTTTTCTCTGACTTTATACACTAAATAGCCTGTCCTGTTAATATCTAAGTACATGATAGTAGTATATCACAATGTGACTCAAACATGACATATACCTACCTGCTTTGCTAAGACACTATCTTTGTAGGGTAACTGTAACAGAGAGGAAAATATAGATATATACTACACCTCAAAATTAAGCTACCAAAATTGTTGAAGCTTAAAGTATCAGGTACATGAGCCCTAAACTTAGCAAATACCTTCTTCCCTTATGTCAAAACTCAACTTCAGAGATCTCTAAATAGAAACCAGGGAAATACAATAAGCAGAGGAACAAGGGCCACCTCCAACATTATCTAAGGATTTAAAATAATTAAAACTATTCTTTAGGTAAAGGGTTACAACACAACAGATTAGTGGCTAGAGTAGCTTTTCCTTCCTCTATACTATAGTCAGCAAAGTAATAGAACAAAACTAACTCTGGAAAAATCCAAGAGCACTGGCTTTGGAGTCAGAAGGCCTAAGTCTGAATCCATGCTTTGTCACTTAATAACTATGTATTTAAATCCTATAAGTCTGTTTTCTTAATCCATAAAAAGGGGAGGAACACTTCCCCATAGTTGCTGAAAAGTTCAAATGATATTATGCATAAATAGGGCCACAGATATAATTAAGCTTGATTTGTGTTTAAAACAGGATTACAGTTTCCAAATCATGCTATATAAAAATCAAGTTTTGGTAGAGAATCTTAACATATACCAAATATTTCATCATTACTAAGGTAATATTGAGGCAAACAAAATACTTAAACTTAGAGCTACGTATACCAAGCTATTTTGTACATTCCATTGGATAAGAATCCTGACTTCTGGGACTGAGAGCTCCCCCAGGATTTCCTTATACACAACTTTATTGCAAGATTTTAATTAAAAGTACAATAATCACCAAAAAGGGTACTGAAATGGTTCCAAGATACATACTATTTTAACAATAAAAGCTGCAAGAAACACCTTTAACAGCAACCATAAACTTCTGATAAAAAAAAAAAATTCAATTTCTCACTGTAACATTTAAATCCTTCACTCTAGTTCCTGTCAAATTAACTACATTTCTCAAATCTGACATCTCACTCTTCCATTGTCACACAAACTGCCATCTCTCTCTACTTGGAAAATCATCCGCTTTGCTTATCAACTGACCTAACCTATACGGCCCTTTTAAGATTCATTTCGAGAGTTGAAGAATGCACAAGTAACAATGGGTTGATTCTGAGGACAGAAACTGGGTGGTTGGAGGATAGAGGTATCAGAGAGGCTTTCAATTTATACTCTTGTATATTTTGAACTGTACAAGAGGTATTACCTATGCAGATAATAAATTATTTTAAACAGAGGTCTACCAAATCTGGCGTTAGGCCCTAAACTATTCCCATTAGTACCTTATATTTATTCCATCACAGCCTATAATGTATATGAAAGCTTACATTTTCATATAGCCTGAGATCTTGAGAGGGCAGGATAGTCTTATTTCTGTATACCAGTACTTACTCTTCAGGGAACACAAAGAAAGTTTAAATGACTGACATTGTTACTTTAAATGTTTTCTTGGGGTTCCAACCTACTTCTTGAGTATCTGTGAGTTTAATTTTTTTTTCTTTCTTTTTTTGGTCACATGATAGTCTGGTGGCAAGAAGGCTTAAGTTGGCAGACATATATATATGTCTAGATATACAGAGTCACATACAAGAAACTTTAAAATCTAACCAAGTCTCAAACTCCTTCTTTACCAAAGAGGAAAACTGAGAGAAGTTAAAAAACTTAACCAAAGAAACTGGCTAAGTGGTAGAAAAGTCATGACCAGAACATAACTATTATACATCTTATAACATCATGACTTTTCTGGCTTAAAACAATGTCTCCCTTTCTCTTATTAACATCTATACCATGGAATTACACTTTCAGATCAGAACAGAAGACTCTTGGTATGACTCACCAAGAGGTGATCAAGAGAGCAGTTTGGACAATGAAATACTAACATTTCTGTGATGTATGCTTGCCATACATACTGTATTATGTATGGATCATTTACAAATTATTTGGATACCTCATTTAATCCTGTCAAACTCTTCAACACAGATATTACCCTCATTTTTCATATGGGGAAACAGGAGGCTTAGAAAGCTAAATAACCAGCTCAAGGTCAAAATGCCTCAGGTATGTAGCACAGCTGGGTTTTCAGCCCAGGCATGTCTGACTCCACTATCTGTAAATGGCCATTCATATGACATGCTAATACATAATTAAACATACTACTGATTTTACTTGACCAAGAGCCTTCCTCTCCTTGTTTTTGCTTTGTTTTCAAAGGCAAGGGAGACCGAATACAAGTCAAGCAAGGATGGGTTTTGGTTTAACTTATAAAACTATTTAGTACTCTACTTAATTCTAATTCTACTTTAGAAACTAGTTGGTTTTAAACTTTGCTTTGGGTATCCTTCATTCACAGATTAAACAATCTACTTGTGTAATAATGAAGAGGGATACCCTAAAACATTAAAAGTAACATTTAAAATACACCTGCATTATTTATAATAATTGACATATTAATCAGTTTCTATATATTAATATTCTTTCATCAGATTTTATTTTTTTTAATTTTTAACATTTATTTATTTGGGGGAGGGGCAGGAAGAGAGAGAGAGAGGGAGACACAAAATCTGAAGCCATTCCTCTGAGCTGTTAGCACAGAGCCTGATGCAGGGCTCAAACTCAAGAATATAAGATTATGACCTGAGCTGAAGTCGGACGCTCAACTGACTGAGCCACCCAGGTGCCCCTGTTTCACCAAATTTTAGTGAAAGCTTATGGGAAAAGAGGCTTTAAATAATTTAACATTCAGACTTCACTTGTTTGTCTTGCCTACTCTAATTAGCAAGGCACTTATTAATAGTCTATGTCCTAGGTGAACACACTATTAAAATTATTAACTCAGTGATCTGCAGAAATTTCACATAACTATCACATATAATGTATGACTTAATAAGACTTCATTCTTTTTAACAAATGTAAGCTTGGGTACAAAGAAATAAAACTAAATACTTAAATCTAATTTGGGGCTTTAAATTTGAGAAGCAATCCAGAAAAGAATGGATGAAATTTAATTCACCTGGTTTAAAAGCAGAACTTATAAACATAATTTTTAAAGATAAAAGCAGATAATACCTTAAATACCAGTCAAATTTGAAGTGTATATATTAAAATATATTATGAAAGTCACATAATGATGTATGGGAATGATATGAATTGGTTATTGTTCCTAAATCTTTATGGAGAAGTTTTTGCCCTGAACAATACTAGCTTAAGAATGTAACAAATATTGAGTAATTTGGTATGTTCAAGAAATGCTGTGGGAAAGACCCAAATTATACCAATGACTCAGGTATGCACATTCTTTGTGGATGTAGTAATTTGTTTTATACCATCTAAAACAGCAGCTTCAAATCACAAGTCCACTTGGTTTAGTATAAAGAAAAAACTAAGGGATTTATTTCAATTCAGGAATTTTGCTATACATACCCCTTAAATACTGTCAGTTAATAAGATTTCTTCTTAAAAACCTGCTCTTCCCATTAATAAGAAATTAATAAGAAACATCGTCATTCAGGCTACATTTACCCAGACAGACCTGTTTTTATAAACCCTTTCTTCCTCATACTTAAAGAGTATTTAAATTGCAATGCAATTAAGAAATAAACAACATCTGTTCAGAAAAGGAAATACATATTGGTCTAAAACAATTATTAAGAAAAGAAATTAGATGGCTTTTTCTCACTAGTAACAAGTGTTGCTGTTCCTTCTGAGACCGTATTTCATGTCATTTCGCTCTATTTTCTTCTATCTTGGTTATGTGCCATCACTCTCTAACTCCCCCTGCCCCAACTTCTGCTATTTTAGGAAAGAAAAGTCAAGACCTTTTTATATTCCCCTATCAACCATTCCTCAGTAAAGAGACTCATTTTGGTTTCTTTACCATCTGATTGTTGGGGTGCTCTTTGTTACTAGGACACTAGAGAGCAGGACTGCTTCCAATCTCATCTGGTGCACAGAAAGACTAAACTCTATTCCAAATGACCAAGTACCAGATCCATAAATCCAGTATCATGTTTTACGATTTCCAAATTAGTGCTATCAGAATTCTCAACAGATTAATATTATATTTATTCTCAGGAAGTGGAAAACATTTACACCACACTACCAGTACTTTAAAAAAAAAAAAAAAAAAAAAAAGACTTCCAATAGAAGCAATTTAGTTTAACATACCCTACTTCCTCCACAGGGAAAAAATAGTGTTACTAAAATAGTTACTTAGAGTGTGTCTTACCCACACACATATAAGCCATTATGTTTTCTAATGGTTATCCAATGTTTAGCCTACAGAACTTAGTTCATATAAAAATTTAAATATATATGTCTCTGTTAAAAAAAAAAAGTCATACTCCTACTGATAAAACTCAGTTTTGGGAATTTTGGGTACTTTTGGACCATCAATCTTTCCGGAAATCTATGATAATTTCCTTTACTTAAAGCCATGTTTATAACCAAAGTATATTTTAGTAATCAGTGTGGCACTCTGATGGATCCACCATTTATCAGTTTTTATACTAAATAATGTCACTCACACACAGGATTTTACACTGTTTACAAAATCCTTGGTAAGGGTACGTAAGATAACATCTAGTGTGTGTAACTTAAACATCAACTGTAAATCTAGTAGGGCAAAATTATCTCTACAACTCAATATAGATAAAGAAACAAAAGCTCCCAAGAAATACAGATTCAGCTAAGGAGCTTTCATTTGTAAAGACTAAATGTAGTGAGACTTTTTGAGCTCTAAGAAGTATCTATAGATTTTATGATAAAGGTTAAGAGTTACAATCTCTTGATATACATTTGCATAATCTTCTCACTTAAACAGCAAGTTAAAAAGCTCTGTTAAAAGTGTGTGCGTATATGAGATATATGTATAACTGTAGCAACAAAATTTGTATATATAGCACATGTCAGGATACACCACTTAACATTCACAATTTATAATACTTAATCAGTCATTAGCAAACTACACAAATAAAACCATTAACAAGATATAAAGATATTGGCCACTAAGGGATCCTTACAATCAGGTTTTCAACAATCTTTTGGTTGTAGTTGACAGTTCACAATTGCATCCATTCATAAGAGTTCCTGGAATGTGGCCTACAGAGTTCACATTGGTCAGCTGTCTGTGGAAAACGATCTGCACTGTGCTCCCTTTCCAAAAGGGAATATTTTGCACTCCTCCCCATTTACAGAAAAGGAGTCTGTTACGGGTACAGGTAATTTAAACAAATGTAACTTCCACTGTAAAAGTGGCTGTTTTTTTTATGAACTATATTTTCAACCATTATTAATTATATCCTCCAGTTTACACAAAATCAGTTTGAAGAATCAACAACTGACATAAGCCTTTTCAATGAGAAAGGCTAGAATAATATGTAAACTTTATGGTAACTGATAATAGAGAGTCAAAAGACAATGTTAACTAAGAACTTTAAAACATCTTCTTGCTTTCTATATACAACCATCAGCCCTCTTAAAGGTATATTATTAAAATGTATTATTAGAAGGTCCTCTTCTTCAAAATAAATGGTCACAAAATGAAGCCTTCCTTTAGGTAATGGAACCAAAATAACAACATAAAGTTTTCAATATATCAAACCAAAAGAATCATTGGTTTGGTCAGTCATTTTTGTTAATCTTCCATTTTCCTTCCTTTTCTCAAAGGACTAGGCTATGTTTACTGATATCTTCTTTAAAAAAAAAAAAAGCAAATATTTATAAATTTTTAGGATCTGAAATTTGTCAACCTATTCACAAAGTTAAAGTCGTAATTACTCAATATCTCTCACTCTAATATGTTTTATTTTGCATTCAAATGACTGCAACTAAAATTGTATGCAGATTTTAACTTAAGAAGGCAACCCCAAATCACCATATTAAAATTATAATTGTTAGTACAGTTTCCTCAAAAATAGTCATCTCAGTAATTTAAACATACACCTAGAAAAACTGTGTCATTTAATTTCAAGCATACAACTTTAAAATGCCCTCTCTTTTACAAAGCCTTTCCATTAAAAACAAAAGCAAAACAAAAAAACTATTTCTACTTAATGGATTTATTCCTTCACCAGGTGTGTTGGTCCAGTGACAAAATAGTCAAATGTGTAAGATTACATCTTGAAAACTAGCATGTTAAATTAAAAACCAATGAAAAACTACAACAAAAGTAAGAAATGCACATTTGATAAACAATGCAGATTTTAAAAGACTGGGAGGGGAAGGGAAGTATACCACATTTAATACAGGACTGCACACATATCAAAACCCCTGCACTGGATTAACTGTTGCAGTAAAAACAGATACGGTAGTATCTGTGGTTCAAACATTCACACTGGGAAATAAGATTCTTAAAATTATCAACTTTTTTAATAAAATAAGAGGATAAATAATTTCATCTCTGAGGTCATACCCTAAAGAATACATCCCAGAGTTTCCATTTGTCAACAGATCTCTCTGCTTCATGCCATATCATCATATTCAAGTCCTGGGGAATGTAATTACATATGCTGTAAACTGAGAAAGGTGTGAGGAGGAGAGAAAATACATTCTTCATTCATAGATGTGCATGTGCTTTGCAAGGAGAGGGTGTGGTTTGGGAAACCAGTCATTTCTTGAGGAGATATGGGGACAATGTACAACAGGAACAGAGAGGCAAGCAAATGGTTATTTACCAACCCATCAAAAAAAAAATGGCTTCTGGTAGCTAGAAAAGGGAAGATACCTGTTGCCTCTTACCAAAGGTAAACAAACAAACTCAATCTGCACTTCAAGTGTACCCCTATGTGTGAAAGTGAAATATGGGAGCAGATGTAAAGAGATTTTTCTGAATGGCTTGTGGAATCGGTTTCTTTACTTGGTAGTCCCATCCATATAAAATTTCTCAATGACTAGCTAGCTGAGCTCACTTATGGACACGTGGTATTCTCTAAGAGTTCTCAAATGGAAGAAAGACTCCCAACAAGCAAGTCACCTACAAAAAAAGATGAACTTGGAATTACAAAAAGCAGAGAAGATGAATTTCAGTGAGCAATTTTCAAACCAACAAAAGTATATAACAAAAATACAAGGCTAATTGGAAATGAAAAGTTAAGAAAAGAATGTGAAGGAACTCAGAAGACAGAGGAAGAAAAAGCTTTAACAGATCTCATTGTTCTAGATACCAATTATTCTAGAAATCCATAAAGATATCTTTTAATCTTTTAAAATTAACCTCTCTCAAAACAAAAATCCCAGCAAATAAATGCCTAACCGTAAAGTACCTGGAACTTTCTCTGTAATTTTAAAATGTAATTTTAAAGCTTTGTAACAAGTCGGTTTTTAAAAATTTGCAATATGTCAAATTTCCCTCTGACATTTCCTCAAAACCACTTAAAATCCTCAATGAACCATAACCAAACATCAACTATTATAGAATTGGTATGGCAATACACCAACTTTCAGTTAAACCATTAAAAAAGCATCCCTTAAATAGAGGGAGCCAATTGTTGACACGAATACTTTTACTAATCATATTACTCTAATTTCAAGAACTGTAGCTTTTACTACTGTCAAAGAATCTTATTTCATACCTCCCTTTCCTGTAGCTAAAAGAAAAAGAAAAACTAACGGAAGAGAATATCTTTCAAACACATTTGCTTTAAAAAACAAAACAAAAAAAGGACCTTAATGAAGTCACTGGGAAGCCTCCTGACCTTATTTCTATCTCCTTTTATTAAAAAGGCTGGAGGACAATATGATCTTCAAAGCAGGGCTTGACATTTCACCATTCTCTCTCCAGCCTCTCCGGATACACTGGAAGAGATATCTTACATGGATCTTTCCCCATTAGAGGACCTCTGGTTTTCCAGAATGGAAAAATTCAAATTTCCTGTCTTGGTATCAAAACTCACACTGACAGAACTCTCTTGCCATAAGTGTTCAAGTGTGACTGTTGTCTAAGAAAAGAACAATCCAATAGGGCATAGTCTAGTTACCACCTGTAAATGTATAGAATTAAGCTTAAATCCACCTTTCTGAATAAACAAATGTTGTGCCTTATCCACGTCAGTGCTTTTAAACGACAAGACCAATTTTCTCATTACACACCGTTACATTAGCAATCTAAAACCAATGCCCTTTCAAGAACTGGCAAATCTTAATAAACGCAAAGAAATTTTTGTATTTAAAAATGCTAAGGGCCTCAAGTTGAAAAAAAGAACTCGAGCTGCATTCTAAACTGCAATGTTTGGTCAAGCATTTCTAACAAATATTTTAAATAAGATTTCCATACCTGTCTTCATCACCATCAACAGGAATAGCTATGCTGAATACAGAGGTGGCCAAACTGTTCATAGGTGTTAACTGAAGGGGGTTTGCCAGGGCATCTGCAACAGGAGGCTTCACAACAGGCTTATTTTCAGCAATGAGAGAAAGTGGTGGTTGAGGTAGGGGTTCTGATTTTCTTCTAGTATCGTCAACTTGCCCGACTAAAGGTTGGGTCTGAGTCTGAAACTGGCTTAAGTCAGACTGTGGTAGACTTGTTGGTACACTGGGTGTGCCTTGCGCTAAGGGCAGCCCAACATGCTGGATTACGCTGCCGCTCCTGCTGACTGGCGTATGGCTGCTCAGCTGCTGCGACTGGACCAGAGGCGCGGGTACATTTGGCATAGTAACAGAGGTGGTAGACACACTAGGCACGCTTGGAGCGGGCACGGCTGCAGGCACGTTTGGAACTCCGGGCAGCACGGCGTGGGGGCCGCCAGGCACGGCCGACGGCGCACCACTGCCGCCCATCTGCGGCGGAGGCACGGACTGGGGCTGCCCGGTCCCAGGGGGAACCAGGCCCGGCTGCACCGCGCATCCTACAGCGGCCAGGGGCACTCCAGCCGGTTGACCAGGCGCGGCCTGCCCGCCCTGCGCGGGTCCCGGCCCCGGAGCCACGGCTTCACCGGGCAGGGAAGACGCGCCTATTATCTGCGCACCCACCGTGGAGGCATTCTGGCCAGTGCCCACCGGCAGGCTGGCAGGCGTGGCGAGGCTCGCTCCGGCGCCGGTGGACGAGGGCTGAGCAGGGCTTGGCGGCTGCAGGCCGGCCACGTGCGGCTGTAGGTACTCACTCTGCCCCGTGGGCTGGACGGGCAGCAAATGCCCGGGCGGGAGCGGAGGCTGGGGGTACGCGAACTGCGGAGGCTGCTGCGTCGCTGGCGCTCCGAGGGTCGGGCCGGGCTGCGGCGGCAAGGGCACGCCAGGCTGCGTCAGGGTTACATTCGTCAGCGGCAGACCCTGTCCGTTGGGCCCCGGCGGGAGGACGCCGGGGCCGGCTCCCTGGGGCTGGCTGGGCTGCGGGGCTGCCATCATCTGCTGCGGCCCGGCCGCGGCTCCCGGGAACGGCGGCACTGGAGCCGCGCTTTGAACCACAGCCCCACCTACGGGCGGCGGTGGCTGTGGCTGCCCAACGCCAAAACTCTGCGGCTGGGCCGGGGCGGGCTGGCTCATTTTCTCCGACGGGGGTAGCTGTGACACAGCAGTCAAGGAACTGTCAGTTCCCGAGTCGGGCCCGTGCGCCCCCGGCATGGAGGCCACCACCACCACCACCGACCCTCCGGTGGCGCCCAGGCCGCTGTCCCGCTCCGCAGTCTGGTCAAAAGTACTGCTGTGTCTAATGCAATCCCCGGACCTGGTCAGGACGCTGCTGTCCGAATCCCGCTCATAGTATTCCATACACGTCCATCGGCCGCGTCGGTAGGGCTCCCCGCTCCCGTGGTCCAGCTTGATCACGCGAAATCGGGAACTACAAGTGGTGGGGGGCTGCGATGGGGCCGCAGTCCCTGGCCCGGCAGACGAGCCCGCGACCGGGGGACCGCCGGGTGCTCCCGCGGAGGGGGCCGAGGTGGCAGCCGCCGCCGCCGCGGTACTGGCCAGCGCCCCAGCCACGCTCCGGGCCGAAACGGCTCCTCCTCCGTTGGCGGGAGCAGCCGCCGCGGCCGCCAGCTGCCCGTCCAGGAGGAGGTTTGGGGAGACGGTCCCGGGAGTCTCCGCATCCCCAACATTGTTGAGCGTCTCTTCCGAGGAGCTGCGCTCACAGACCTCCTCAGGGCCATAATCCGTGGCCCGAGAGACGTCGAATATCTCGGAGGAGACGTCCTCCGTACGTGACTCGTCCGGGTCGTCCAGGCTCTCGGTGTCCTCGGTGATGCTAGTGGCCACCTGGGCCGTGGTGACACTAGTGATCTGGAAGCAGCTCTTCTTCTTGGCCGGCATCTTGGACATGGTGAGGAAGGCTGGAGGGCAGAGAGGCACGCCGGCTCCTCTGCGATCTTGCCGGAAACCAGGAAGGGCAGAGCAGGGGCCCCCAAAGACAAAGTCCGCGTCCGCGCTGGGGTCTGAGGCCCGCCGCTGTGAAAAGTCACTGGCTGATCCGGACGCTGGCCGCCCTGCGAGACATCCTCCTCCCCGTTTCCTTCAGTGTCGGTCTCTACGGCTCTGCCCCCGTCGCACTCGCGCGGCAGCTCCTCCTTCCTTTTCGCCTCCCGCAGTCGCGGCGCCTCGATTCAATCCCCTCAGCGGCGGCGCGAGCGCGATCCCAGGGGCGGGCCGGCTGCTTCCTCCTCCCGTCTCCGCGGCCGCCGTGGTCAGTCCAGCTCGACGCTCGGCGCGGTCAGCAGGCCGGGCTGGGGGTGGGAGTGGGAGGGCGAAGGGGAGGAGGAGGCGGCGGCGTGAGGGGCGGTGCTGCCCCGCTCGGGCTCCTCAGGCCAGTGCCGGCGTCAGCTCTGGGCTCTCTCGGACGCTGAGGGAAGGGGAAGGAGTGGCGAGTCTGGAGCCGGGGATTCCTAATTCAGCCAGGAGCGGCGGGCCGGGGCTGGCTGAAGGTCCGCGGGCGGGCGGCGGAGCTTCGGCGCGGGCGGGCGGCCCCCTCCCCGGCTTTAGCCGGAGCTCAGCCCCAGGGACATGTCGACTGTCTCTGGCGGAAACCCGCTCCGGGGGAGGGGAAAGCAAGCTCGGTCCTCCCCTTACAGGGGAGCCACCCCCGCGGGCGGGCGGCGGCGGTCTCGGCCTCCCCTCGCGGCTCCTGAGAGAGTGAGGGGCGGCGGTGGTGGTGGTGGTGCTGGTGGTGGTGGTGGTGGCGGCGGCGGCCCGCTGGCCGGCGAGCGGAGGCGCTCCGGCTGTGTGAGGTAGCGGTGGTAGCTTCTTCGGCTCCTCCTCGATGCGCCCGGCTCGCAAACCCCGGAGAAACTGAAATTCAAACTGCTGAAGCGGCGGCTGCAGCTCCCTCCCCTCCGCCAAGATGGGGCTGAAATGGCCGCGCCAGGGATGCTGGGAGGAGCAGCAGCCCGGCTGCCGCCGCCGCTGTCGACTAAAATGCCGCCGCTGCCGCAGCCACCGCCAGCGCCGCAGCCGCCGCCGTTCCGTGACGCACCGGCGTCGTGACGTCACCGCCCCGCCCCCTCCGGTTTCCTGCAGTTTCGCGTGGAGGCTGGAGGGGGGGAGGCGCTGGGCGGGACTAAAGGTTAAAAAAAGGGAGCGGTTTTTTTCTTTAATTTAAAATTTTTTAAATTTAAAATTTAGGCCGTAGGTCTTTAAGAGTTGAAGAGCTAAAGACTCTTGAATGCCAAGCCTGGAGGAGCTTACAACCGCGCCAGTTTTGTTCCGAGGCACTGGAAGACTGGATGGAGGTCATGTGCTGTGTCTAATGTTTAGCAGAATCTTACAGAAACAAGGGCGATAGAAATGAGAGTTAGGGAGATTTAGCCAGGATAAAGAGGGAAACCGCTGGAGGAACCGAATCACTTGAAAAAGTCTTTTCTGAAAATAAATGTTCACCACTGTAGTCAGAAGAGTGAAATGTCGAGAGAAATGGGGATGATTAACCAAGAATAGCAAGCCAGATTGAGTCAGAAAACTGATCTTTCGGCCAGAAATTCTGTCTCCAACAATGGCATCAGGAGATGGTTACTTGCCCAGGGTGAGGTCAGTTTAAAAAAAGATTAGAGGTTACCAACATATTCCTGATTTTCCTGAATTTGCTGTAATTCCAGGGTCGAAGAGTTCATTTAAACTCTTGAGACTGTTTTTACTTTCAGCACGAAATCAGCTTATGGGCTCCATAAATGTAGAACCTACTGCGTTAAATAGTTATGGTTCTTTCTTTTGTTTATTCTGAAACTCTTAGTTGGAGCCAGAGTGTTAACATGGTTTGAATTGGGCCATGAACAACCAGAACAAGTCAGAAAGCACCCTTTCCTCTCCAGTACAGAGAGCAGTTACCAAAGTACTGGAGAATTGATTATCTTTTAGCTACTTCCTGGCAAAAGCAAATGGTAAGGCCATTCTCTTAAACAGTTAAACAAAATGGGGAACGTGGCTCTTGAACTTTGACACACTAATATATCACTTAGGTAAAATCCAAGAAATCTGGAAATCAAGATTTCATATCACAGTTTTAGCAGTCATATCATGATGACTTACATAAATCAGTTAACCATTATGTTCAGTTCTCTAATCTTTGAAGAGTAGAAATACTTTTTATCCCCAAAGATGTTTCAATAATGACAATTTACTAATAATTTTTAGGTCCTTAGTTGTAAATATAATATACAGACATATGTCTTTTAACCTTAGTAGAAACCATGTCCTCCAAACCCAAGTGCATGAGGTCAGGATGTGAAATAAGACCAGATAATAACATCCCTGTTTGTTAAGAAGATGGGAGAGAGTAAAGGAACAAAGTGTTAACGTTATGCTGCTATTGTGGCAGAGATAGCTAATGGAATATTTCATTTCTAAATCTCTAATTTCAGTAATTGTTAGAGATTTTTCCATTAATAAGTTAGATCAACTGGTTAAATGCAATATAAACTTACAAAAGCTTAATTTAATTTTGTATTTACTTGCCGTATTGTTAAAAATGGTGACCAATTGGGGCGCCTGGGTGGCTCAGTTGGTTAAACGTCCGACTTTGGCTCAGGTCATGATCTCTCAGTTTGTGAGTTCCAGCCCTGCCTTGGGCTCTGGGCTGACAGCTGGGAGCCTGGAGCCTGCTTCAGATTCTGTGTCTCCCTCTCACTCTGCCCCTCCCCTGCTTGTGCTCTGTCTCTCACAAATGAATAAATGTAAAAAAAAAAAAAATTTAAATAAAAAAATGGTGATCAATTTTGGAAAAATAAGTACCAGATGCCTGCTTATCCCATTACATTATCTTATTACATAAACTTCCTGATTACTTGTTATGATACTCTTAAATCACACACTTAAAGGAAAAGTCTTAAGTAATCTGTAAGATCATTTCTCCTTAAAGAACATGTAAAGGATTATGAAATGACAATGATGATAAAGATAATTTAGAAGAGATCTGCAAGTGGGCTATATTTTTGATAAGAATGGGGTTAAGGATGTTAAAAGACATCTTAGCAAAAAATAAGATGTATAAAGTTAAAATGTTTTATTTATATGCTTAAAGATTTTTGTGTGTTTAAGACAATAAAATAGTTCTCTTGAAAGTAAGTTTTCCAAAAGTCTTAAAGGCCCTAGCTTCTTTTATACATTCGCTCTTTAGAGATGTAGAGAATTTATTGCATAAAACTGCTATGAAGAAATGGTAAAAATTCTGGTTGTTAAAAATAGATTTGAAAGCATTTTACAGAGGAAAAAAAATCATAATTGTCATCAAACAATGCACAACTATGTAATTCATGGTTCACCCACAAAGGATTAAAATCCTCCACATAACTAATTAAAGTGATAGGAAGCCAGATGTACCAGCCAGGTTATACACTCTGTGTGAGGAGAGCTGATAATAAGTAAAATGGTAGCCTAAGTCACTGAAACTGGGGAGACCTCTAGAGTCCCAAACCTCAAGACTAAGGGTTTTCATACAACTATGCTGGCTCCATGCTTACACCAAAAACTACATGTGGAAACTGTGGGAGTCCTTGATGACTGCTCCAGAGCACCCAATTTAAGTGTCCTACATCTTATACTTCCCTCAAAGACTTACTTTAAAGCCACGTATGGGAGGTAGGTTTAGGAAGAACAATGCAGGGGGGAAAGAAAAAAAAAAACAAAACAATTGCCAACAACTTAGAAACTAAGGACTGTTTCCACTGATGGTCAGAAAAAACAAAACCAAACTGAACCAAACACTACAACCACAATAGCAAGATTCCTTTGTTTGAGAGTATCATACTCCAAATTCTGCTAGGTTATTATCTAACCATATCAGTACCAGATGGTAAATTGTTTCATAGTCACAAGATCCTGGAATGTGCACTACAGATACTCAAGAAAACCTTATTTTTTTCAACAAATACATATTACATTTAAAATAGTAATAGTATATTAAATACTCTGGGATAGAGAAAAAGACTCATACTTTCAGGAGAAATTAAGCAACTGCCTAGACTAAGAGAAGTAACATTCGGAATTAATGCTATCAGTCAGTGACATTTATTGAGCACTCCCTGTGTGCATTAAGAATTGGACAGCCTGTGTCCTCGCCAACAACTTTTTCTGGGATTTAGAAATAGCTTGTGTTTACTTTCTAAATTTTTATTACCACCATGCTGGAAAATACAAAATGGAGGACTACTTTTCAGGTTTCAAAAAGCATTTGCTAGAAATAAATATCAGTTGTCTAAACAAGTAGTCCTTATTTATTACTATGGTTTTCCTGGGGTTCTATTTCTAGGACGATATCTTACTAATAACCACTTGGACTGAGGCCATTGTATAATATTGTCTGAAAATCAAACAACAACAACAACAACAAAACAACGCTGCAATGAAAGAAGTCTAAGCATAGTGAAATTCCATAAATACTTTTATAAAAGAAAACATAATCTGATTGAGATACACAATCTTTTCATCACTTGACAGCAAATGAAGTGTGTAAAAATTTCAAATTTAAGAAAAGTTCTATTAGATAGTCTTCTAAAGTTTGATATACTATGAAACAGTAGTGTCTTTTTTAATAGGGAAGATTCCCTTGAGTCCCAGTGATATTTGAAGTTCAGGCAATATATATTGCAAAATATAGCAATTTGGTGGGAGGAAATGTTGCATTTTGAATAATAGTGTCCTATTAAAGCATGTTTTCTTCTATTATGGCACTTAATTTAGAATCTAAAATATTAATTATGTAGTTCTGAAATCTATCTTAATGCTGCAATGTAGGGCAACTTCAATAGAAAATCTATTAGTGACTATATTACCTTTAAATACACACACACACACACACACATACACACGCTACTTATGACCACTTGGGATACAATTAAAGAAATCTACATTGCCTAATTTGAGAAAACTTGAGATCAAGAGTAAGCTTCAGGTTTATTTTAAACTTGTCTTGCAACTGTTGACAAATCTATTAATCCCTCAGTCTCCCATTACTAAAAAGAAGCAACATTGTGGTGAAGAGGCATTAAAACCACCATTCCCACTGAAAGAATAGATGGAAAAAGATAACACACGTGGCAGTGTTTTGGTGTCTTTGGAAGAAAAGATGGCAACTCACTGTGATATTATTGACAGTCACATTTTCAATGCAATTTGTCAATTAAAAAAGAAAGTTACTTGGGCCACCTGGCTGGCTCAGTGGGTAGAACATACAACTCTTGATCTCAGAGTTGTGAGTTCGAGCCCCACAACGAATGCAGATATTACTTAGAAATAAATAAATAAAAACCTTTAAAAAAGGTTACTAGATTACATGATTTTATGAAGAAGCCATATTCTGTCATAAATGAGCTAGTTATTTAAAGACATTTAATGGAAAATCTTTTGGTAAGGTGAATCATCACCATCTATTCTGTCTTTCTTGTGTATGTGAATTTGGTGTATGCATGTGTAATTATGTTATTACTTCAAGTGGTAGTATACCTGTAATTTTAAGTTATAACGTTAATACTCACAAAAGAACACTGAAAGACATTGCCAATTCTAGACTTCTAGGTTATAGTTCTTCTGTATGTTACTATTATCAGCTTATGAAGTTCAAAAAAATATGTTTTAGTGTAGAAACTTGTATAAATTGGATCGAGACATGAGGGATGGTCTAAGTGTTGACTGATAATCTGAAGGTCATTCTAACTTGGCTGATTGGACTACTTTCAATTCATAGTGAACAGCAGTTGAAAGGCACAAATAGAATCTTGACTACTTTGTATTAGCAGTTGTGTTTTAATTCCAAAATAACTATCTCTTTAGTCATTGGAAACAAAACACTTTTAACATTTAACTTTAGAATACTTGAAATCCTACTTTGACAGCATTCATACTCATTAAAAGCTCAACCCATGACCCATGTTTGCACAAGGATTTGGGTGTTACTTAAAATGGTTACGTAATGAGCTGCTCCTCTATAAATTAATTTTCACTCCTCTCCCCCATCTTTCACCTGATATCTTTGGAGAAGAAGGAGGCTAGCAAGAAATAAGGAAATAGGAAAATGCAAAATCAAGGTGAAATGCTAACCATAGGGTTGTTGCAGTTTTGGCCATCAAATATCTAATGAATAACTATGACTATTACTGTGACCCTCATTTTGTGATATTCACCTATTTTTTTTAACTAAATTGACTAGATACAAATATATTTTAATGTTCAAAGATTTAGAATAGTTTCTCCATCTTCACCCTATTTCTTCTGGATTGTGGTACTAATCGTTTTTTGCATATTGCATATGTTTGTTCAATAGCTGATTTACTTCTAGATTTTCAGCTTATAACTATTTCATTTATATTTGTTTGATAGGTTCTCCATCAATACAATGGTTCTACCCTTTCAGGAAAAAAAGATCAACCCTTTCACAAAAATGCATATTTTAAAGAAAGATAAATTATGTGATAATGGTTCATTCATTTTCCATGTATTCTCCCCAAGTATTGCTTTAAGCAACTACTGAATTGCTTTAAGCTTAACTACTGCATTTAAAATAATTTTGCTTATTAATATTTTATTTGAAATATTTTGTTGATGGAAAAAAATCAAGCTTATATTTTGAACAAAGAGCTCTGAATATCTCCTTCTTTACTCATCTAATATATATTTAGAAGACTACTAGGTGCTGGTCTCTTTGCTAGACTTGGGGAACAGCTGTGAACTAGACAAGAAAAGGAAAGTCTTTGTTCTAATAGGTCTTGTATTTTAGAACAGGAGCCGATGCCAAAGAAATCAATGAATAATGCGGTAATTTCAAAGATTCATAAGTGTGAAGAAGAAACAAACAACAGTGGAAGGTGGCGGCAAAGGCATCTTAGGTGTCTGGCTGGTGGGCTTTTTGTCAAAAGCCAGCATTTAAGAAAGAGGCAGACACGGCACAATGGCACTGTGGTGGAAATCAGTGTGTCGCAGGGGCATCTGAGAAGTAGGCAGGCCCTAGATCTTAGGGATCTCGTTGGCCCAGTGAAAGAATTTGTATTTTACTTTAAATGTAATGAGAAGCCACAGGAGGGTTACAGGCACATGATTAACACGCTATGATTTACATTTAAAAAGAAACCTCTCTGTTTTCCTAACTTCTCATAGTTTAGAGTATGTGGTGTATTATATTCAGAAAGATCTGTTAAAAGTCAACGATACATTTCTTTTCATACGGTTATAATATTTGTATCATACCAAAATGGTAGAAATATTTAACAATCTCTATGACATTTTTTATACAGAGATTTCATAACTTTATAGCACAACTGATTAAATACCTGTGAGAGACAAGTCTTTTTCTCAGTGAAACCCTAACTAATTTAATGTCAGTGATTTTGATTACTCAAGAACTTGAAATGCCCCACCTAAAAAAACCCAAAAAACAAAAAACAAACAACCCAACTCTGAACTACAGAGAAAAAGAAGGCATTTTGTTTAAAGGCAATTATTAGATAAGTGTGATAGAACCACCTGACAAGGAGAACTTCTAACAAGTAGAGCTAATTTTAGGGAGGCTCGGTGCTGAGCCTCATCTTTCCCATGAGATAAAAATATACATAGATAAATCTAGGGAGGATGGGAGAGATTCAGTTAGTCATAAAGAGCCACAAAGAAGGGACCATCATGGAAAAGGTAGAAGGCAAGGCCATACAGTTCAGTATCGGTGGATTGCCTTTTCTTTCTTGTCCAGGTACAATTGAACAGTGGATAATTTTTACTCTGATTCATGGGCTCTCTCTTAGCAAGAGAATGCTAGAGTAGCATCTTGTTTTTAATGAAGCTACATTCGTGTTCTGGTGGCGACAGCTGGTCTCGCCACTTTCCTCACTCCTTCCTTTGTCTTCTCCCAATTCTAGGTTTATGTGTATGAATGTTAAATTTATTCTTGCCATCGTAAACTCCAAAGCAGGGCCAACATGTCTGGGAGCTTCAGCAGAGATAGATGGGTAAGCCATCCTTTTCTCTGAAGCACACAAAGTTATTTTCCCAGTGGACCATGGAAGAAGAAGCACCTACATATTTTGTGCTATAGACCCCAGTGTAAATGTAAATGGGCTGCTATAAGTTCCAAACAAAGAAAGAAGGCTTGCTTACCTTATCTAATACTTTTGAAATAGATTGTTTATTATTTGATGAAATTTGGTGTTTGTATGATTATAAAGCATTAAGACTTTATCCTCTTTAAAAAGGGTACACGTGTTCCCATGTTGCATTTTTGTTAACTACCATTCCAAAACTCTTAAATTATTTTACAGCTTAATTATGAAGCTTACACATATTGATCATATTGCTTTATAATTGTATCTTGTTGTGGGTAGGAAAATATTACTTTAAACAAACTGTATAGTCCACCTGATTAATGAACTTTACATGTAGTTGGCTTCTATTTTCAAAAAAATCAAACCATTTTAAAGATGAACATTTGTTATCATCTGATGATTTTTAAAAAATGATGAATGTGGTAGAATACTGAGTTAAAAAACATTAAACAAAATTGTATCTCACCTTTGAAAGAAGGTTACATGTATGCATAGGAAAAAAACTGAGGGGAAAATACATCAAAATTTAAATAGTAGTTATCTCTGGGTGATGAGGTTATTGGCCTTTTTTGTTTCATTTTAAAACATATTTTCCAAATTTTCTACAACAATCACAATTTTTATCTGAGTGTGTTACTTTTATATTAAAAAATGTACGTTTCCATACCACCTAAATTAAAAGTAGCTTTGTAAAGGTGTAACAACAGATGAAATGACAATTTTAGTCATGTGATAAATAACACTTTGTACTTTCTATCAAAAGATAAACTGCCCCTCAGTTTTGTTGAATTCCATCAAAAGGTAACATTAGGAATGAATAGTGCTTTTTCAGTTGAATCAAATTAATGCAAAAATGCTTTAAAGAGTTAATTTATGAAATTAAAAAGGAATTTAAAAAGAAATTAAAAAGACATAAAGGACAGAAGTGTAATTGGAATATAAGAAATAAAGTTGAATGAAAATGGGGTGTTAGGAAACCTTTGTTCTATTGTAGGCTCTGCAGAATTCTATGTAGCTGTGTGTCTTTGACCTCTCTGGGTGTCATATTCTTTATCTGTAAAATAAGGAGGTTGACTGAGAGCATTACTATTTTTGGTTCTAATATTTTATGAATCTAGGGTCCCAAAGGACAAATTTGGAGTCTTGGTTTTGCATGTGACAGCCAACATATAAATAGGTCCACAAAACATTTTTGCTTTAGCTTTGGTAATACTCAAATATACTAATTATTGCCTGATTCCCCAAGGTACCCGCCTGCCTCAGGACCTTTGCATTTCCTGTACTTTCTGCTTATTGCCTGAAATATTTGCATGTCTAATTCCTTCACCTCCTTCAAGTCTTTGCTCAAATGTCACCTTTTCAGTGAGGCCTACCCTGACTACACTATTTAAAACTGCAAGCCTCTTCTGCTCCCAGCTCCTATCCTCTTTCCTGCTTTAGTTTTTTGCTGTTGCACTTGGTACCTTTTTTTAAAAAAAATGTTTTATTTATTTGGGGGGAGAGAGAGAGAGAGAGAGAGAGAGAGCCCGGGAAGGGCAGAGATAGAGGGAGACACAGAATCTGAAGCAGGCTCCAGGCTCTTAAACTGTCAGCACAGAGCCTGATGTGGGGCTCAAACCCACCATCCATGAGATCATGAACTGAGCCAAAGTCGGATGCTAAACTGACTGAGCCACAGGGGGCCCCGCACTTAATACCTTTTAATACATTATTTCATTTCCTTATTTTGTTTGTTGTCTATCTTCCCATGCTAAAATGGATTGCCTAGGAGAGCAAGGGCTTTCATCAGTCTTGTTCATTCTTGCATTTTTTTTTTGTTTTTAGTATGTATATATTTTTATTCTAGACACAGAGAGAGAGATCCAGGGAGAGGGGCAGAGGGTGGGAGAGGGAGAGAGAGGGAGAGAGAGAGAGGGAATCTTAAGCAGGCTCCACACTCAGCATGGAACCTGACACAGGGCTCAATCCAACCACCCTGGGATCATGACATGAGTCAAAATCAAAAGTACAATGCTCAACCCACTGAGCCACTCAGGAGCCCCAATTCTTGCATTCTGAAGGTGGTAGAGCCAGACACATATTAGATTTTTTAATAAATACTGTATAAATGAACTTTCCATGTTTATAGTACCCTACAACATTTTCATTCACCATTATGAAAGTAAAGCAATAAATACGTCTAAAATCATGGAAGATTGGCACGGGAAATTCCCTGCAAAAAATAGGTACTTCGTATCTTTAAGAGGAAATAAAAAAGAGGGGCGCCTGGGTGGTACTGTAGGTTGATCATTCGACGCTTGATTTTGGCTCAGGTCATAATCTCACAATTTGTGAGTTCGGGCCCTATGTCAGGCTCTGCACTGGGAGAGCTGAGCCTGCTTGGGATTCTCTCCCTCTCCTTTTCTCTCTGCAACACCCCCCCCCCAACTGTCTCTCTGAAAATAAATAAACCTAAAAGGAGAGGAATTAAAAAAGAAATCATTTTAATTATTAGACATTTTTTTAAACTTGTTATTGAATCAATTTTAATCTTTGCAGAAACTTAAGAAAATATGCGAGCTATACATTGGATCATATGCAGAAGCCCTCGAGAATACAGCATCTTTAGTATTCCGTAGAAAGCACAGATTGAAATTTTGATCACGAATACACATTCCTTTGATACCACCATTTTTAATCATATTCATTTAAGGCATATTAAAATGCATTTAATATTTGGTATAATAGTCTCCCATTTCCTTTCATAGGAAGATTTAATAAATAGATCTACTCTATGGGTAAAAAGTTCTTCCCATATAGTTTTTTAAATGTAGTTCTATAGATATGTCACTACAGTAACAAACTTGGAAAGAAGGCTCTATTTTTAATTCAGAGAATCTAAATGCTATGGGTTAATGAATACCTAGGCTAAAAAAATGTCTTTTATAGACTCCTTGGGCTTTGTTTTCTTCATCTGTTTAGTTTGGCTGCTCTCATTTACATACTTGTTCTCATTAGGGTTTGAATTTCAGAGCTGGCCTCACTCTGCAATGGGAACAAATGTCTTGCCATGTGATACTAACTTTCCATTACATCCTGAAGTATTTGCAGTCCCAGAGGCAAAGAATTTATGGTTGGTACATAAGAGATGGAACCATCACACAAAAGAGGCCAAATTTGAAAACATATATTTTTTTGGTGCTAATATAGTTTCAAGATAATGAGAACTTAGAATAATCAGCTAACGACCAAAAATGAATCATTGTTAAAACACTGGTTTTTTGCCATAAAATAGCTAATGTTTCTAGTTGGTTGATAATTTTCATAGCAACCGTGGTATCTGGCACGTCCTAAACACCTTTCATTAGGGGCCTTCAGACCCTTTTGAAGCAGCTCATTATACTCTGAAATAGTTCTGAGAATAAGGAAAAATAATACACACATTTTGCTGATATTCCGTAGCTGTGTAGAGGGCATCATGTAGCAAGTACTTAGGATGCATTATGAGATTTCCCAATAATTCTCCAGCCAAGTAGGAAATTGAGTAGATGTAGCAAGAGATCTGAAGTATTGAAAGTCAATCCCCAAGTTAGAGTTTGGTCAGAATTCTAAACTTAATTATTTTATTCTTTAAAAAATAAATAAATGAGTCTTGGAGGCTATTTCCACAGCAGGGTCACTATTACCATCCATAAAAATAACATGGCACCATATTTTCAAGGAGTTCTGTATATTTCCCAGCTTCTTCTTACTCTTTGCTAGGGTCTATGAGATGTTTTGGTGGTAAGTTTTATTTTAGTGTTGGCCAGAAAGTCAAGGGAAAAGAGCGTTAAGAACAGTAGTCAGTAACTGGGAATTCATCACAGATCTATTCATATTTCTGGTCATACCTTGAATTTGTGTAGTACTTTATGGTTGTCACGTGTCATGTCATTTGATTGTTATGATGCTATGTGTTTGTGACCTTGGGCAAGTCATTCAGCCATGACTGTGGTTCCCTTTAGGTAAGCTGCATTTATTTTTTTATTTTTTTTTAAATTTTTTTTTTTCAACGTTTATTTATTTTTGGGACAGAGAGAGACAGAGCATGAATGGGGGAGGGGCAGAGAGAGAGGGAGACACAGAATCGGAAACAGGCTCCAGGCTCTGAGCCATCAGCCCAGAGCCCGACGCAGGGCTCGAACTCACGGACCGCGAGATCGTGACCTGGCTGAAATCGGACGCTTAACCGACTGCGCCACCCAGGCGCCCCTAGGTAAGCTGCATTTAATAGATACCTTCTACTAAGCCCAAGGAACGTTTCGGAATTAATAACAAAGTAGTTGAACACATTACAAAGTGTGTAGGTAAAAGAAAGGTAGCGTTGTAAATATAAGGTATTTTTAACCATCTAACTTGGGAAATTGAAATTTAGAGAGGTCGAGTGAGCTGGCCCTAAGTATTTAACCATGTTAGTTCAAAGAAACATATAGAACCATGGGTTAAAATGTTTATATTTTATAGCTAGATTAAAAATGGCAAGAGATTTTTATCATAAAGGGCAAAATATTGTCTCAAGTGGAAAATAGCACTTTCTAAAAAATATAAACAAATATTCATTCTGAACTATGAGCTCACTAATTTTACTTAAATGCATCAAACTGAATACGATTTCATCAGTTGTTGATCAGCATTCAGGCTACATATGACAAACCGATAAAACAAATTTTTTGTAAAAGATACCCAGTTTGGTAGTTAATCCCATAATGACTATGAATTACATGAACTGAAAGCAGAAATAGGAAATATTTTTGATAAAAGTAGTGTTTTCCAAATAGATATACAGTCAAAATGGTACTTCATAAGCAACAGTTAAGGTGGTCAGCTGCTGTTCAAGTATTGTTGTATAGCTTATTTATCAGAATAAAACCTCCTTAAGAACACTGGCTATTATATACGATGTCTCAATGTGCATAAAATGACAATCTCTAGCTTCTAAATTATTGTTTTTTAGAAATATATTATCATCCAAATCTGCATGATTGAAAGATTATTTGTATTTATTAAACATTGCTAGCATCTGAAAATGATCATTTTAAATTATTTTATCTTGGGGCGCCTGGGTGGCGCAGTTGGTTAAGCGTCCGACTTCAGCCAGGTCACGATCTCGCGGTCTGTGAGTTCGAGTTCGAGCCCCGCGTCGGGCTCTGGGCTGACGGCTCAGAGCCTGGAGCCTGTTTCCGATTCTGTGTCTCCCTCTCTCTCTGCCCCTCCCCCGTTCACGCTCTGTCTCTCTCTGTCCCAAAATAAATAAACATTGAAAAAAAAATTTTTTTAAATAAAAAAAAATAAATTATTTTATCTTGAAATTTTTTATAATGAAAAATTCCAAATATATAGAAAAGTAGAATCATACAACAAATGACAATACTTGCATATTCAACAGGGTTCCTAGAAAATGGAGAAAAAGTGAGCAGCAGAGAGAGAACAGAAAAGAATAAGTGCTTAGTGTGTGCCAGGCAGTGTGGTAGACACTTAAAATGTGTCTTCATTTAATCTTTTTTTTTTAATGTTTACTTATTTTTGAGAGGAGGAGAGGGGCAGAGCGAGAGGGGGACAGAGGATCTGATGCGGGTTCTGCACTGGCAGCAGCGAGCCCAACGCGGGGCTTGAACTCACAAACCATGAGATCATGACCTGAATTGAAGTCAGATGCTCAACCAACTGAGTCACCCAGGTGCCCCTTTATTTAATCTTTACAGCAACTCTATGGGATAAACATTAGCATCTCTAGTTTAGAGATGAAGAGATTGAACCTCAGAGAGATTGAGGACTTCCTCAAGAGTTTAGAATCAGAACCATATTTGAACTGGTCTGCCTGCTCTCTTTGTCCCATGTTCTCTCCATTACTGCATTTTACAATTATAATTTATGAACTAGCAGATTAGATTTTCCCAAACTTGTGAAGAGAAACTACTTTCTGACTTTTTGTTTTGTTTTGTGAACTCATCATGTTGGAAGGAAAGGCCAAAAGAAAGGGATTGAACCTGTTCTGGATGAATTTGAGGGATAGAGCTGATAATGAGGTCCTTGATTGGGGAAGGAAGTGGGCAGGAGGTTGTTACTTGCCATGAGAAAGAAGCAATGGGCCAGCGCAGGCTTTGGGGTATAGCAGCTAATCAGGCTGGTGTGTTGGGAACCACTACTGTGGTTGGGTCAGGCTCTCTAGAGGGCTTTCTGTTTACTTCTGTTAAGGAGTAGAGCTTTTATAATAGGAGATAAAACATTTCATTTTTCTATTCCTAAAAACAAAAAACCAACTGGAGGTGTTGGTCTGCCATTCTATTTCAATTAAAATGAAGTTGTGTCTTTAGCTGGAATGTATGTGTAACTGTCTTGGAATTAGACTCTCCAAGGTCAGACTATCTCCACACAGCAGACAAGCAAATTCCCGGGATACCAGGCAATGTTTTCAGCAGGCTGCTGCTGCTTCCTGTCCCAGAGAAGAGGAGACGTTGGTTCTCATCCCAGCTCTGCAACTGGCAAATCGTCTCACCTCTCTAGGCCTCTGTTTTTTCCCCCTCTGAAAAATAAGGAGGCTAAAATGGACAATTCCTAGACTCCCTTCCAGCCCTTCCGGTCTCTGGTTTTATGAGAACAGAAATCACAGCTATTCCTTAGGCCCTCTGGGGGGGAATAAAACCAAAACAATTACCTTCCATGGTAAAACTCTGTCTGCTGTACAAATTTTAGTGTCCGAAGATTTAAAGTCCATTTATCCGATAGACTTGCTGGGAAGCAGGTCAGTTGACATTTTCATACACTTATTTGACGGTGTTTTAGCATTGTTAGAAAACTTTTCTGTAGGCTGAAACTTTGTTGAGAGTTAATTCAATTTTTTTTTAACATCTCATTTTGAAATTCAAAGCAATTGACTTGTTTTGGGTGTCCTATTTAGGTGCTTTCCATATCTCAAATAATTTTGTCAAACACTTCAAAAGTTACACTCTGTCCTCTGAAATTGTTTTAGGGACAATTGCTTGTTATGTAAAACGGGATAGATGAAAGCTTAAATGTTATATTTCACTTATTCAAACATACACACCTTAATGACGAATGCCTGCTAAAAGGAAGTGTCTTAGTAAAGTATGACTTTGTGCTTTTTAATTGCATAAGGTTCATTTGTTCATGAATGGGTGGATAATCTTGGTGGGAAAATGAGAAGACTTTTACATGTATGAAAATACAGACTCCTTTTGGAGTTGTTGCTTGTTTAGCATACACGTGTTGACTTTCCATGTACTTGACAAGCACTGATTACTTGCTGAAGTTACACATGGGAGAAAGGTATGCTCCCTGCTTCTGGAACAACCAAAGCTAGTAGAAGGTGCTTGTAGTTTGTATGGAAAAGAAAAAGAGAGAGAGAGAGACAGAGAGAGTTTATAAAGTTTCTCTGCTATATGACCTCATTGCAACACATGGAGTGATATTATTATTTTAGTATACTCACAAGGAAACTGAGTCTCATAAGGGTTAGGTTATTGTCATGGTCAACTTGTTATTACTTGCTCAGTGTCTGTTGTCCTATTTAACAAGCCCTGGGACCATGTCTGTCTTTTTCACTCCGTAGCCTCAGTACCTAGTGTGATACCCGGAACCCAGTAGGTGTTCAATACGTATTTGATCGATTACTAAATATTGGATTAGTAGTACATCCGAGTAATAGTAGCTGAAATATTAGCATTAGTAACATTAATCTTCTCACTCTTCAAGCAAGTGTTCTTTCACTATGCCGTGCTGCCTCTTTAATTATGTATCTGTTTAGTATTAACAGAATGGAAGCTTGAGGTCTGGAAAAAGAATTATGTACTACCTAATTTTTTAAATAAGGAAGGAGATGGCCTTTGAAAGGCAGAAGCTGAACACCTTTGCAAAGCACCAGGATAAATCCCCCAGAACTGGGACCTTGAAACTCGACTGTCAGAGTACTGTTTTCCTAATAAAGTTAAACAATTATGGCATATGTTTCAAGGTTTCCGATTGTTTAATGGTTTGAAATAATTTCGCATTGGCCATTAAGAGACATGGCAGCAAGTTTCAGAGTCTAGAAGAACGTGTGTGCTGTATTAGTAATTTGATATTTTATGAAGCCCAGTTTATGGTGGATGCTAAGATACAGAGTTATTAACACTTTCGAATACAAGGATGGAATTTGAAATGACCTTGGCAAAACCGAGAGTTGTTAATCCTAAATAGGAACATGTGTAGGCAGGAGAGGCAAAGGTACGATAACTGCAACATGTGACTGTGGCAGAATTGAATTTAGAGTACCAAATTCAGTTATCACAAAGTACTTCTTGTATTGCATTCTTCAGACTGTTACTAGAATACTCTGGCGAGTTGTGGGCCTACCCGTTTAAGAGATTTGTAACAAACTGTATGACATTCAGAGGATCTAGAAAACGATTGAGGGTTGGAGATTTGGGAACGTGAAACCATAGAAAATAAGTTGAATTTCAGTCGTGTAAGGCCTCAAAAACTTTTACGTGTCATATGCCCATTCTCAGAAGCTACTTAAGGATGTGCTCCACCAAAATGAGGGAATGAGGCAAGACAGAGGAAGACAATGGAGACAGGATACAGGCCAAGGAGGTTCCAGGAGATAGGGAGGGGAAAGCCTGGGTGACAAGTGTGCCTCTGGTGTCCAGGACCATCCATCTGGTGGTCAATACAAGGCTCATTACAAGGCTCAAGGAGGGACTTCTTTAAGAAGATGAAATTAAAAGAATCCTGATGTGTTTGAGCATTTTTTAAAAAAGGTCAAATAATGGATGGAGAATTCAATTAGTGGTAATACATAGAATACTTGATAAAACAAACAAAAAAACCCCAGGCAAACAAAAGTATGAGCCAAAAAGAATAGGAGAAATATAGTATTTATATGACAGAGCTTAGGTATAAGTAACATTGATATGCCTACTATAATATAAACACTAACTATTAAAAAAATTTTTTTTTGTTTAACGTTTATTTATTTTTGAGACAGAGAGAGACAGAGCATGAACAGGGGAGGAGCAGAGAGAGAGGGAGACACAGAATCTGAAACAGGCTCCAGGCTCTGAGCTGTCAGCACAGAGCCCGACGTGGGGCTCGAACTCACGGACCGTGAGATCATATGACCCGAGCCCAAGTCAGACGATTAACCGACCAAGCCACCCAGGCGCCCCTAAACACTAACTATTAATAGAACCAAGGGGCACCTGGGTGGCTCAGTCGGTTGAGTGACCGACTTTGGCTCAGGTCATGATCTCACTGCTCATGGGTTTGAGCCTCATGTTGGGCTCTGTGCTAACAGCTCAGAGCTTGGAACCTGCTTGGGATTCTGTGTCTCCCTCTATCTCTGCCCCTCCCCCGCTCACACTCTGTTTCTCTCTCTCTCTCTCTCTCTCTCTCTCTCAAAAATGAATATACATTAAAGGAAAAATTTTAACAACCAAAATTGTGATCTAATGATATTGAGTGCATGAAGAGGTGAGAAGGGGAGATGTGTGTGATGGGGAGGCAGAGGGCAATGAAGGAAGGCTATGTCCTTATCTTCCATAGTGAGGAGTTGTGGGGAAGGCCTATACTTTAAAAATCAGGGGCACTTGGGTGGCTCCGTCGGTTAAGCTTCTGACTCTTGGTTTCCCCTCAGGTCACGATCTTGCAGTTTGTGAGATCAAGCCCCATGTCAGACTCTGCACTGACAGCACAGAGCCTGCTTGGGATTCTCTCTCTCTCTCTCTCTCTCTCTCTCTCTCTCTCCTCTGCCACTCCTAGCCTGCACTGTTTCTCTCTTAAAATAAGTACATAAACATTAAAAAATAAAATTAAATTAACAATGTAAACAAATACACATACAATTGTGGAAGTTAACACCAAAAACATCAACCAACCAATTAATGAGACAAACAAAACAAAATAGCTAAAAATGTTGGCTATACTTGCCTTTGGAGTGGGGAGAAAAGTGAGGCATGAGGACGGTTATTTTTCACGATAGACCATATAAATTCCATCGTTTAAACTATGCGCATGTATGGCTTTGATTAAAACAATAAAAAATCAAATTATTTAGCTACCTAAAAATATATATAAGAGGACACCTAATAATATCCGAACATGCAGAAATTGATCTTTTCTCAGAGTGATAGCTAACTGCTTGCGGTATTTGTGAAGTCAAGATACTGCTTGATGCTATGTCTGGTGAAGGTTCTATAGGAGTTTCTAAACCGATGAGGCATTTCCTTTCCCGGATTTGTGTGGCACTAACAGTCCACACTCAACAGTCTGGCATGTCTTGTTTATATGCAGTTATGGAGTAAGGCCTGAGTGCATTTCCCTGGCTGATCTTCTGGGTTCCTTATAACTCTGTAGGCCTCTGGCGGCAGTGGGGTGTGAGGGACAGAGCGCTGGCTTTGTAGATACACAGACCTGAGGTCAAACTCCAGCTTAATCATATGCTATTCTTATGACCTCAGAAAAGTTACCTAACCTTTCTGCACCATAATTTCCTCACCTGTAAAATGGGGCTATGTGATAACCTACCTCATTGCCGTGTTGAAGTATTAAGATGAAATTATAAAGCCCTTGGCAGGTGCTCGAAAAATGTCAATTTCCTTACCTCTGAGATAGTAATCTCACGGGTGCAGGGAAGTAATCATTTGAATCCCATTATGACGGTGTCTATTTAACCTAAAACAATCAGGTAGAAAAATTTAAATATATATTTAAATATATGCTTGTTTTTACCTTTTACACGAGGCAAAACAACCAGTTCTCTCATCCTGGATGGATATGCTTTAAAGATAATTGATTTGCTCAAATTAGATAGCTATTTTGATGTCTTGTAGATACACTTTGAGTGTTTAGGTGTTACATGTGGTCTTGCTCTCATGCTACTACATGAGAGGACTCCAAAAATGCTCAAGGCCTATAGATGATGAAATAGTGAAAACATGCCCATCCAACCAGTCTCCCAAATTGCTGCATAACCCCTTGAGACCCTGTGAATCATAGTTTATAAACAACTATTCATGGATCCAGGTATTTCCCCTAGGGTATTATTTATGTGGGGCTGCTAAAGAGCAATTTTGGGGGGGCATGGTGGGGGGGGGGGCTTGCTAAGTATTAACTCTAGTGCCTGGCTCACAAAGGCAAAAGGATGGGAAGGTAGAGAAGAATCCATTTAAGAAGAGCCAAAGAGACTCCTTGCAGGGAGAGGATGACCAAAAAAAAAAAAAAAAAAGTGCCTTTGTTTTTTTAATTTTTTTTCAACGTTTTTTTATTTATTTTTGGGACAGAGAGAGACAGAGCATGAACGGGGGAGGGGCAGAGAGAGAGGGAGACACAGAATCGGAAACAGGCTCCAGGCTCTGAGCCATCAGCCCAGAGCCTGACGCGGGGCTCCAACTCACGGACCGCGAGATCGTGACCTGGCTGGAGTCGGACGCTTAACCGACTGCGCCACCCAGGCGCCCCTACTCACGGACCGCGAGATCGTGACCTGGCTGGAGTTGGACGCTTAACCGACTGCGCTACCCAGGCGCCCCTTCATCTTGTATATTTTTAAAAAACACAACCAGTAGCCATTTTTCTTTTTCCAGAATTCGCTCACAATTAGGCAGATTTATCACTGTTGATCTAGATGAAAGAGCACTGAGTTCCTACTTTGTATTATTCCATTTTATCTACCTGGAATAGGAACAAAAATCCTTTCAATCATTCAGCAATTGAAACAGTTCCTTGAATTGAGCAGCTGCTGGACTCTGGGGATACTAAATGACTGTGACAGAGTGACTGGTTGGGAGGAGCTCCTTTTCTTTTCTTTTTTTAAAGTATTTATTTATTTGAGAGAAAGAGAGAGAGAGAACAAGCAGGGGAGGGACAGAGAGAGGGGGAGAGAGAGAATCCCAAGTGGGCTCTACACAGTCAGTGCAGAGCCCAAACATGGGGCTCGAACTCACAAGCTGTGAGATCATGACCTGAGCCCAAATCAAGTCAGATGTTTAACTGACCGAGCTACCCAGGTGCCCCAAGGGAGGAGCTCATTTTCTATTTAGGGATGATGGTGGAGGGAGAAGAACCTAGATTTGGAAATAGACGGTGACGCTAAGATGACAATAAGAGTGTGTACACAGGTTAGGATGGCATAAAAGCCAATAAGACCAGCCCTGGGGTTTTCCAGAAAGGCTTCCACAGATGAGGTAAAGTTTTGGCTTGGTCAGAAGCCAAGTCAAGAATTTGCCAGTCAGGCAAAGGGAAATTGAGGACGTTTGTGAAAAAAAAAAGGAAAGGAATGGTGTGTAGTCAAGGAATAGAATCTAGAACCAAAGAATGTATTTGGGGAATGGCATGAGGCTCCATGTGGCTAGGGTAAGGAATAAATACGGGAAGTTGGGAAGTGAGAAACAGAAAGTAGGTAACAGGAGTGACAGGCTAAGATGTACTGTCAAGAGAACGCTGGTGACTGGGAGGTTGAACTGGAGTGGGTGAGAGACTAGTTAGGAGTCATTCTGGTGAGAGATATGGAGTTCCAGAACTATGGCAATAAGTATGTCAAGCAGGGAATGATAAGTCATCAGAAGTCATTGAAAAATGTCAAGTACTATGTAAAATCATAAAAAGATATTAATTATTGGTATCACTATCTGTCCTGACTTGGAATGTGTTGTGACAACCCATCTCCAGTTTAACTATTTCCTGTGACCGGTCTAATGTGCAATGCCATCTATAATAGATATGTGCTGCCATCACAGTCTCCTTGTGACTTCCCAGAATTTATTATGAAGGCTATTTGTGGAACAAGCTCATTTTAGTCTCTTTAAACATCATAAAATAAACTTAGATCGCTCGTTTCATTTTCTGTAAGTACCCTGCAGAAGACAATTAACTTTGCTTCTAGCACAAGCGATAATGTCAATATAACTTTTGTGGAATTGGTAGAATAGTGAAATTTAAGGATGTGGGCAAAGATGACTGTGATTTTATAGGCTTTTTGACTTAGATGAATGAATTGATGGCTTTGCCACAGCATTTTAGCATTCCAGGCTTGTGACAAAATGGAATCCAGTTCAAATTTCTCTTGACCTTCATTTTAAGAAACCGAGTGGCACTTGTGATTAGCTATGTTAACATTTGTCAATATACATGTTTCGATTTGACTACGACTTAATATTCTGACCAAATATCTATGCTAAATACATCAATAAGACAGCTGAGGAAATAATTTCTAGAAGAATTTTTACTGTTCTTCAGTGTTCCTCAGGCAGGAAGCCACAGGAAATAATGTATTGTGGTGCATATTTCCCTGCAGGATTTGATGTGTCATTCATTGTGCAGAATTGTGCTTTCCAGCTGCCTGTAGTTCACATTTTTTGTACTTGCTTTTCCCTCCAGGATAATTTGATGAAGTCAGTTCCTCAGAGATAGAAAAATGTCTTTTTATTTTTTTCAGGTCAGTCAGTTTGTTCCCCCTAAGTGAGAGATAAACTTGATTAAACAAAAGATTTAAGTAGCCAGAATTAATTATTTTGACATATGAAATAACCATGATTGCAATATGAAATAGTCATTAGATAATTTGAATAATCTAATAAGATAAGGGTTTTTGATTAAATGAAAATAGGGTCTGTCAAAATTGGAGCAGTTTAAGATGTCATAAATTAGAACCTGGGATATGGAAATAAAAACCACCCTTTTCTGAGAGAACCTTACTATTATTTTATTAGGTACTTTTTTTAAAGTTTATTTATTTATTTTGAGAGAGAGAGAGCATGTGCATATGTGTGCAAGTGGGTGAGGGACAGAGAGAGAGGGAGAGAGAATCCCAAGCAGGCTCAGCGCTCCCTGCAGAGCCCTAACAGGGCTCGAACCCATGAACCATGAGATCACAACCTGAGCCAAAATCAAGAGTCAGTTGTTTAACTGACTGAGCCACCCAGGCACCCCTATTAGGTATGGTTTTTACTTTAAAGTTTCATTGTGCTTTTTTTTCCACTTCCCTTCACCCTTTCTTTATTGGAGAGTGAAACATTTTCCCCCTCTTAGATGGGAGAGTAGTAGAATAGAATGCTTTTAAGTCAGAACTAATATCCTGAAGTTAAGCAATTGTTTGGGTTTTTTTGAATACCTATACCGTTGTTTTTTTTTAACCTATCTACATATTAGAACCACTTGGGAAATTAAAAAAATAAAAATAAAAATAAAAATAAAAATTCACAGACTCCACCTCCAGAATTACTGATTTGATTGGTATAGGCTGGGTCCTGGGTGTTCACATTTTGTAAAACCTCCCACGCTGACTCTAACGTACAGCAGAGCCGAGGCCACTGACCTCTACATTCTTTGTACCCCTAGGCTCATTTTTAACCTGCCGACCTTGACTCCCTATGCCCACTTAAAGACTGCTCTGGGGATAACTGTGACAACTGAGAGTAGGCATCTCCAAGGGAGGGGACCATGCTGATTTATTAGGGTGTGGGGAAAAATGAAATCGTCTACCTCTATTTTTAAATCTTATCCTCTAACGACAGCTGTTTTAAAAATATTTTAGGGCACACATACTATATTAGCACAATATACCTTTTTTTCTTTTTTTTTCAGATGAAGATTCACCATCAAAAAGGTTCACAACCTTTGAGGTAGGCAGAAGAGAAAATGTCTTTTTCCCCATCACTTAGGTCTCCTAATTCTTTGGTGTCATCGGGCTGTTTTTGTGTCTACTGATTGCTGAAGAGTCATTTATTGATTTATTTTTTAAGATTTTTCTTTTATATAATCCCTATACCCATGAGTATAGAGGCATGAATTTACAGCCTTGAGATTTAGAGCCACATGCTTCACCAACTGAGCCAGGCGGGCACCCCGATGCAGAGTCTTTCAGAGTTGTGTGTGGAATCTTACATGTTTTCCTCTACTCCACTCCTGACCCCTTCCTTCTTTTAGTAAAGTTTTCCTTAGGTCTTCTAAGCTTTTCTAAAATGCACAGACAAGTTTGGGTATAGCAACAGAAGGAGAGGTTTTGTCATAGAAATGACTTCAAAATAGCCCCTGATATTAAGAAATTGTTTTTGTTTGTTTGGCTTTTGTTTTTGTTTTTTGTTTTTTGTCTTTTTTTTTTTTTGAGAGAGAGAGAGAGAGAGAGCGTGAGCCTGATGTGGGGCTCAAACCCACAAACCGTGAGATGATGACTTGAGCCAAAAGGCGCCCCTCTCCTTACTTTTTTGTATGTTTAATTTTTTATAATAAAAAGTTTACAAAACCTGTATGGATCATTTATGGTTCATTTATTTAAAAAGCAAATCCTCAGCCCAATAGTAAGAGCGTCCCAAACCACAACTCTTGGGCCTGCACAGTTTCACTTTTTTTTTTTTTTTTTCCTGAAAAAAAATTTTTTTTTCAACGTTTATTTATTTTGGGGACAGAGAAAGACAGAGCATGAATGGGGGAGGGGCAGAGAGAGGGAGACACAGAATCGGAAACAGGCTCCAGGCTCTGAGCCATCAGCCCCAGAGCCTGACGCGGGGCTCGAACTCACAGACCGCGAGATCGTGACCTGGCTGAAGTCGGACGCTTAACCGACTGCGCCACCCAGGCGCCCCAGGCCTGCACAGTTTCAGATTGGGGCCTGCAATTGTGTTCTGCAGTGAATTCCACTCCTTCTGGGGCTGTTTTCCTCCTCCATCTCTAATCTTACCCTCTTTCTTTCCCCACTCCCCCACCTCCCCGCCCCCATGTCTCTCAACCTGCTGACCATCACTTTCCTACAGTGAGTATCCCCTCTTCTATCTTGTCCCTTTCATTTGACTTCATGCTTTTTCTATCAAATCATTTTAGTTTCTGCCCCATTCCCACCCCTCCTCAGACTTCAAATAGTCAAACCTAGTCAGTTGCCCCAGGACATTTTCTCAGCCCACCACCTAGTTTTGCCAAGCAGGCTGGCCGAAGCACAATCCTTCTCTTCTGTGCTTCTGCTCTTGGGGGCCTGATGTGCGCAGTGCGAGAAAAGCAGCTTCCCCTGCTTCATTTGTGGACGGATTCTTGATCTTCTGGCTCTGGCCTGAAGTCTCATCCTGTTGTGTTCTGCGTCCTGTCCTGTGTCCTGTCCTCTGGCCTCATATCACAATCCTGCCTGAGGGGATTTCAGATATTTGTTGATTGGGTGGATGTGACCTTTCTGCTCCCTTCTGCTGGGCCCAGTGGAAACCACCCCCCTCCTTTGTCCCCATGAAATGGAAAGTCTTGATGTGCACTTCAGAGTTTCTGTTGGGGGAATTTCTAGGATGCCTATTAATCTTCCCGAGTTTTTGTGCTCTTTTTAAATATGAGTTGCTCTGAAAGTCCCTAAAGCATTTATCTTCATAATTGCAACTCATCCCTGATATTTGGAGAAGTTCAGGGTTTTCAAATAACTTGGATGTATGTAGTCTCACTTGAGCAATCATTTCTTGTTCTTCGTAATGCGCACAGCACCTGCTTTGCACATTCTGTGATGATAGGTGACAAGAGCAACTTTCAGTTACTTGGATACGAGCTCCATTCCACTGTCCGGATCTTGTTTTTCCCTAACAGCTCTCTGGTCCCCCCACCCCTAGCATGGCTATTAGATATTGCATCACCACTTCCCTTTCCCCTACTGCTCTGTGACCTACCACGTGAAAAGTGGTGTTCAGTGTGAACAAGCTGGCATCGCAGTGTTGGCAGCTGCATTCGTCTTGACCTACAGCTGGGCCTGGGTTGGGGAACTGAGGGGGAGGGGTCGGAGCTGGGAGAAGGGAGAAGAAGCTGAGAATTGTTCACTTTCTCTTCTCTCTTTGCACTTCCGATTTTACAGTGGAGCCTCCATTTCAGCTTGCGTTTCAAGGACACTAGGAGAACTAAGCTCTGGACCTAACTAACCTTCCGCTCCCACTTGCAGCCTAGGACTGAGACGAAATAGGAGAAGGGGGGACAAAGAGAAGGCACCAGGGCAGGCAAGGCAGTCCTAGGAAGAGTAGGGGAAAGAGGGAGGGACGGGGGAGAAGACACCGCCAGTAGGGAGAGGAGGAGAAAACCTTTACTCATTGGTTTCTTGGGTTAGAAGAAAGCTGCATTATGCTGTGCCTTATTTAATTAACATACATTTCAGTAGGGGCGCCTGGGTGGCTCAGTCGGTTGAGCATCCGACTTCGGCTCAGGTCATGATCTCGCGGTTTGTGATTTCGGCCCCGTGTTGGACTCTGTGCTGACAACTCAAAGTCTGGAGGCTGCTTCGGATTCTGTGTCTCCCTCTGTCTCTGCCCCTCCCCCACTCGTGTTCTGTCTCTCTCTGTGGCTCAAAAATAAATAAACATTAAAAAAATTAAAAAAATAAAATACATTTCACTAGACTTCTGATGAGGTATTTAAAATGTCCAAATGGTAGGTAAGTTATTGGTATGCTAGGATTCTAGAGGCGAAATGAAGCAATTTTTCCGATATTTCCCAAGGCAAGAAGCTCCTGACATTGAAGAGAGAATCATTTGTTGACCGTATTTTCCAAGTTTACCTCATAGCTCCTCAACAATATTTCCTATAATAGGTATTTCATATCAGGCTGATGTTTTGAGTCAGCTTTCCAGGCCATTGGAGGTAATTGCTTCCAACTCTTTCTTTGGCCTGTATAGACAAAGCCTAAGTGTTGATAAGATTAGTTTATTCTTTTTGTATAAATCCTGGCGGGAGAACGTAGGTAACATTTATCCTTTTCATCTAATCTGGTCAGATAAGGAAATCCGGGAAATCCAGAAAAACTACAAAAAAAGAAAAATAGAAGGCCCACAGCTCAGAGTGAGTGGCCTTTAGTATTTGGTGTGTTTCCAGTCAACCTGCTGTACATACATCCATTTCTCCCTCAATGGGGACCATGGCGTTCATTCTAGTCTGCATTTTCCTTTTTATTTAACCCCGTACTAGACACATGCCTATGTATGCAACAGAATTTTTATAGATTTTATTGCAGGATAACACGAAACTGAAAATGCACAAATTGCGAGTAGCTTGATGAATGTTGACAAAGTGAACACCCCTATTTAACCAACAGAGCCCAACAGGCACCCCAGAAACAGGACACAACAGCTCCCCCAAAGCCTCCCTCATGCCCCTTTCCAGGCACAGTGCTCCATCCTAACTTCTTTTCTTTTAAAAATAAATTTTTTTTTTAATGTTTATTTACTTTTGAGACAGAGAGAGACAGAGCTTGAGCGAGGGATGGACAGAGAGGGAGACACAGAATCTGAAGTAGGTTCCAGGCTCTGAGCTGTCAGCACAGAGCCTGACGCGGGGCTCGAACTCGTGAACCACGAGATCATGACCTGAGCTGAAGTTGGTCGCTTAACTGACTGAGCCACCCGGGCGCCCCGCTTCATCCCAACTTCTAAAGCGGATTCTTCCCCAACCTTCACTTTGAACTTTATATAAATGGTGTATTTACAGAATGGATGGTCTATTATAAAATATTTATAAAACTACAGTATTTTTTTTCTTTTTTGTTTTTGTTTAGCTCCTCTCATCATTATGTTCAGAGCAGCACTATTCATAATAGCTCAGGAGGGGCAGACAACACAAATGCCCATCAAAGATAGAATGGTCAAATATGTCGTGGTGTTGGCATACAATGCAATACAATGATGAGAATGAACATCTTTGGACATATTTTCTGGTATACATTCACACTCCTTTCTCTCCTAGAAAATGGACTATTGGGTTGTCTGTTAGGCATACATTTAGCATTACCAGATGCTGCCAAACAGTTCCAAAGTGGCTGTGCCAATTTTAGACTCTCACTGGTAACGTATGTTTAAAGGTTCCACTTGTTTTTTGATTTTTGGTAACACTTGGTACTTTCAGTTTAAAAAAGCCAAGCCATCAAAGGTAATTGGTTGAAACTATTCTTTAACTTGTATGGATAAGGCCTATCTATATATTTATCCTTTCTGTATAAACTCTATGGGAACATATAGATACACTTGTCTTTTTTATTACTGTGATGATATGTTCATTTAAAGAAATCCAGGACAGGGATGCCTGGGTGCTCAGTCAGTTAAGCGTCCAACTTCAGCTCAGGTCATGATCTCACAGTTTGTGAGTTCAGGCCCGGCGTTGGGCTCTGTGCTGACAGCTCAGAGCCTGGAGCCTACTTCAGATTCTGTCTCCCTCTCTCTCTACCCCTCCCCCACTTGTGCATGCACATTCTCTCTCTCTCTCTCTCTCTCTCTCTGCTCAGAAATAAACATCAAAAAAATTTTAAAAAAGAGAAGAAAAAAAGAAATCTAGGGCAATTTTGGCCATTTGGTTGGGTGGGTAGTGATATCTCGTTGTGGTTTTAATTTTCATTTCATTTCACATATTTGTTATAGTCATTTGCCTATCCTGTCTTGTGAAATATTGAAGATTTCTTCAAGTCTTTTGTCTATTTTTCTCCTGAGTTGTCTGCTTTTTCATATTGACCTGTAGGAGTTCATTACATCTTTGAAAAATTCCTCTGTCAGGTATGTAGTACAAATATCTTCTCCCACCCTATGGCTTGCCTCTTTTTTTCCTTTTATGTTTATTTATTTACTTTGAGACAGAGAGAGAGAGAGAGAGAGAAAGAGAAAGAGAGAGCGCATGCATGAGCAAAAGACAGGGCAAAGGAAGGAGAGAGAGAATTCTAACAGGCTCCACGCTCAGTTCAGAGTCTGATTTGGGGGAGGGGTGGAACCTTGATCCCATGACCACAAGATCACAACCTGAGCCAATGTCAAGAGTCAGATGCTTAACTGACTGAGCCACCTAGGCACCCCTATGGCTTGCCTCTTAATGGTGACTTTTAATGGAATGGAAGTTCTTAGTTTTAATGTAGTCCAACTTATCAATATTTTTTTTATGGTTAGTGTTTTCTGTGTCCTGTTTGAGAAATTTGGCCTATTTTTAAGGTCATGAAGATACTCTCTTATGTTTTTCCTAAAAGATATATATATATATACACACAAGTGGGGAGGAGGGGTAGAGAGAGAGGGAGAGAGAATCCCAAGCAGGGCTCAGGGCCCACACTGTAAGCACAGAGCCCAATGAGGGGCTCAAACCCACAAACTGTGAAATCATGACCTGATCTGAAACCAAGAGTCAGATGCTCAACTGACTGAGCTACCCAGGCACCCTTAAAAGTCATATATTTCACCTTTCACATTTAGATCTACAATATAATAAAAGTTGATTTTTACATATTGCTTGTTGTAGATGATCAAAATTTTTTTCATATATCTATCTAATTGACCCACTATCATTTATTAAAAAGACTTCTCCCCATACAATGTGACTTTTACATGAATCTGTGATATTCCATCATATGGATGTGGATGTATCATTTAACTAGTTGAGAAAGCATTTTAATTGAGTATTTTCTTGTATACATTCTTCCTTAATATTAGGCCTGCATGACTTCCAAAAAATAGAAAAATGACCTCAATGAAAGTGCTAAAGCACTTTCTTCTATAAAGAATGAATACTGAGATGCTAAAAACAGCCACAGATTTGTTAAAATGTGATAAAAATTCTTCGTTATAATTTTGAATTGATTTTTACAAGGCAAACAAAAGGTAGACTTTAAAAAGTGAATTTTGGGGATGCCTGGTGGCTCGGTCAGTTAAGTGTGAATTTTGACTAAAGGCTTATATAAAGCAATAATTTGGGGGGCTTAGGTTAGTTCTAGTTAACAATGATATTGTTCTTATTTTATTAACTGTACAAAAATTAACTGAATAATTAAGGTACCGTTTTGATATTTTGATGACCAGTTTGGCAGTATAACAAATTATTTGATATTTACCAGAGGAAACTTGGTTTGAGAATACATTGTACCACTACCATTTTTTGTTATTACTATTAGCATTCGTTTCCTCAGTAACTTATTTTGAGATCTTCATTCTATTTGACATGACTCATAATTGTAAACGTATTAGAAAAATGGAAACTTGTGAAGAGTTATTTGACAAAGATGGCTATAATTAAAACTTAGTGGGGCACCTGGGTGGCTCAGTCAGTTGAGCCTCCAACTCTTGATTTTCGCTCAGGCTTCTGACTCCTGATTTCAGCTCAGGTCATAATCTCACGGTCATGAGATCAAGCCCTGCACCAGGCTCCACGCTGAACGTGGAACTTAAGATTCTCTCTCTCTCTGTCTCTGTCTCTGTCTCTCTCTCTCTCTCTGTCTCCCATCTCTACCTCTGCTCCTTTCCCACTCATGTGCTCACTCACTCTCTCTCTCTCAATCTCTCTCTCTCTAAAAAATAAAAAAAAATTAAAAAAACTTAGCTAGGAAGTGGGTTCTGTATATTATGATGATATATATGTGAACTCTGTGATTGTAATTTAACATTCTCATATGGTTAGAACAACCATTTTGAATAGTTTATTAGAATAGACTTAAGCAGGAAACATAATGTCAATTTTCTAATGGACTTTAAATATATTATAATATAAAATAGTATTGGAGGAACTTGCTATTAGTCTTACTTTTAGTTACCGAGAGAGTGTCAGTGGTATTAATTAGCCTTTGACATGGGTTTTTCTCTATTAAGTATCTATTTTATGAAGTCTAATGTATTTGATTTTTAAAAATTAATCTTAAAGTGTGCTTAATAGCTCTGCCATTTAGAATGGTTGTAATCAAAATAGGCAAGTTGGATTTGTGATGTTAACTTAATTTTTTTGCACTTGGTTGGGCAAAACTTATTAATTTTAATTTACAAAATCTGAGTAGTCTGCAGTGCATAAAAATACATTAGAATTGAATTTTAACCTTTACTAATAGACTTCTTGTTTTTCATAGAACTTAGTTTATATTCACATATATTTATCATTACACATATCAACCATTTTTAATTCTGTCGCAATTATTTTAAGGTGAATAAGTTGGTGAAATTAGATTTATTGAGACTCTTGCACTCTTTACTTTTACTCTTGCAAACCAAACTATTGTATCTATTCAAAAAAATCCCAACTCCTTATTTATTAAATGCTTCCACGGAACAAAATAGAATTGGCAGCTATAAATTACTGTAGCAAGCCTTGTGGGTTGTGGAGACTGATTTTAGACCAGAGCTTCCTGAAGTACTGCTTCTCAGGATTTAGGCCTTGCTGCGTTCAAACAAAACAAAACAAAATAAAGCACATACAATGGCAATGGTCAAATTAACTTGGGAAATTAACGTTAACCAGGTTTTCAAAATGCTGAGTTATTCAGAGCCTTTAATATGCTAATGTACATTATGAGCACCCAGGTGGTTGGTTGTAGGGTAGGAGGTGGGGGAGCAGTGTGAGAGTATTTCCCAAACTGAGACTTGAGGGTGACTTCGGGGTCTTGTCCACCATTTCTGGAATATTCTTCAGGAAATGTTGGTTTGTAGAAACCTACTTTACTCACCAGTTCATCTTAGCTCCTGACCACTCCTCCAACCCCCAAAGGCCCCAGTCTAAAGTGAACCTGATCATTTTGGTGCTTTCTCTGCCTTAGATTCCTGGCCTGAAAAGTTAGTATAATCCTGGTTCCTATGCAGGAGGAGCTTGAGTCTCCTTTACATCCTTGAACTTGATCCCAAACCGTCTTTTCCTTCCTTCAACAAGCACCCTGAGCTCTTACTCTTGTCTCAGCCTGGAACAATCTTGCCCTTGGTATGACTGGCCCCTCATCAGTTTTCAACTCAAATGCCATGATTAGGCCACTTTATTTTATGTTGTCTTTCTCCTCCCTTGCCACTTTTTAGCATATTATGCCACTTTATGATCTTCATAGCTCTTGTCCCTGTATAGAAATATTTATTTGTATACTTAACTTTATGTTAACTGTCTGATTTACCCCACTGGACCATGAACTCTGAGACATCAGGGACTTTATCTCTCTTGCTTTTTTTTTTTTTTTTTTTTTAATGTTTGAAATTCAAATACCTTTTAATTAAATTGAAAAAAATTAAGACTGCATTTATAGTCAAACCCTTTTGTTATGAAAATTATGAGTGTTTGTAGATTAAGGCAGAGATATTTCTGGGTTAACAAGACTAGATTTGACTTTGGACTTTATTATTTAAACAAATTGTAAAGAATGGAGGAATAAATAGGTCATTTACAAGAAAATATGTACGGAGAGATACAAATTTGATGACAGGAGAGACTTAAGTACATGCTGGCATCTCAGAAGTAGTTCCCAAAGAGCTTAATTTTATTTTCTTGGATTTTAAGAATGCCTAAGACCCTTATTCATCCTTGAAGAAGATGGCTCCATGGGAGCCCGGTAGTACTTTAAATGTCCCATATCAGCAATTTTATACTCTACAAGGGGGTACATCTGTAGACATACTGAGTGTTACTGTAGGAGAGAGTGGTGTGGCTTTTGTAAAGAAGTTCAGGTATCTCAGTGCAAAAGTTAGCTGAACAGGCTCATTCATCTCTATGGTAACATCTTCCGCCTCTGTATCCACATTACTTGTTTGTGACAACTTAATATTTCCATGTCCTCATTCTCCACTTGCAGAAAACTTCACTCCATCTTTTGCACAGGAAATTACAACAGCGTCTCCAATATGACTGAGATCTCGGCATATATGTGCAAATTCACCAGAAGGCATCTTTACTGCACAGCTATACTCTTGTTCTGGAATTCCAAGTTGTTCACCAGCTAAATCCATTGAATCTACTAACTTCATTTCATAGATATGGGCCAGTGGTTCAGGGAGGGCAGTTGGCAGAGTGGCGGAATTGAGGTTGGCAAGGCCGGTGGGAAGAGGTGGTGGCAGGACTGAAAGACTGTGCTAAGGAGCTAGGACTTTATCCTGAATCTGATGGGAGCAGGAAAATTGGAAGGATTGTAATCATGTTCAAATTAATATTTTATTTCTGGCAGCAGCAGGGAGGATGCACAGGAGGACCTGAGACTATAGGTGGGAAAGCCAGTCTGAAACCTTTGAAACCAAGCAAGTAATTCACGTGTGAGAGACCCGCAACACATTTGCCCTTTCTCTCCTTTGTTCACAGTAGTTTTGATGGAAAACGACTTTTCTTCCATCTCCACATGCTTTAGTGTTACCTATTGTTTGAGGCCCAGCGTGAATGAATGAATATGTGTAGTGCAGGCCAAAGAGAGCCAAGTACGTAACCCTGAATCTGTTGCTGCGGTATGCGGCAGGTGATTATGCTGATCCTTCATGAATTCGCTCTGGGCATTTGGGACAGAACACTTCGATGTCTTGTTGTTTTCTACATGCCAGACCCTGTGTAAAATGCTATGTTTACAAGGGATTATCTATTTCATCCTCACAAGCACCTGTACGCTAGGTGTTATTATTAGCTTTATATTATGGATTAATCAACTGAAGCACAGTTTTGTAAATAAATTGCTCAAAGTCGCACCATCATCAGTGAAGATTAAAAATAGAATCTTGGAAGATTGGCACGAGAGCCACAATAACAGCATTATCTTGTAAAGAGCATTAGACTAAAAGTCAACAGAGCTGGGTTCTAGTTAATAAATAATAATTATCATACATCCAGTTTCATAATCCAGTAAGATAGGTGTTATCCTCGCCATTTTAATAGTAAGGATACTATGGATTAGAGGGCTTAAATGAATTGTACAAGGCCACATAGCTTTGGATTTGAACCCAGGTATATATGATTCCAAAGTTAATGATTTTAATCACTTGGAAATGCCCTTCCTGGTAGTGATTCTCTGGTACTGATTCATTTGAATGGTCCACGATATTAGACTTTGAGGTCCCAGGACTGTCATCTGTAAAATGGCAGAATTGGACCGGATGGCACCAAGGGTCCCTCTGCTTTATGATCTATGATCTTAGAGCATCCCAGAGCCTCCATTGATCTCTTCCCATTGTTCATCTTCACTGCTTTGGGTTGGGCTTACTCTTTTGAACAATAAGAGAAATGTGAAGAAAAAGATGGCCTGAATAGGTAGCTTGCACGGTGAGCAAGGGGTAGAAGGCAGAGGGCTGGCTCCCAGCCAACTGGAAATTAAAAAAGGAAGTGAGGTGGTGGCAAACCTGAAGTCAAGCTCCATACAGTTGAAGTATCGGAGGAGAACGCTGGGGAAACGCTTATGGAGTTTCAAGGTCGCCCAGAGGCCCTGTGAGAATCATGAGGGAATAAAGGGTATGCTAGCAACGAGTGCGTGTGGCAAGTGTGGTATCTGGATAGGGCTGAGAATGGAATTCAGTGAAGAAAAACCAGGACTTAGTGGATAGTCTGTTGAGACAACATTGTGTTCAGAATAAAGGTGGAGAAAAGCAGGTCAGTTGGGTGACACCTGAGCAAGGCAGCTTGTCTAAAATGGAAAGATCACATGCCATCTGGGGACATTTCCTAGGAAATGTGTTCGTAGAAAACCCGAGTTTAAGTAGATAAATTGCCAGGAAAGCTTTCAGGGGAAGAGATGCAGGTCATGTTTACGAGGCTAATTATATCATACGTAGTTGGGGCTTTGAGGTATACCATAAGCAATTTGCCTTCTTAGAGGTTTTTATGTCACGGAAACAAAAGCATAAAAGATGAGAAAAAGGGTGAGGTTTTAAGAGAGTGAAGGAAAAAAAGGCATAATTGGCACATGATAAAGAAAAAAAAAAGTAGGAAAATAGAAACCTTTGTTGTGCAATCGATGTGCAATACAACTGCAATAGATCATTAGGAAGGCAGGCCCCATTCCTGAGTCTCTCAGGCCTCCCTACAATTGCTTAACTCCCTCTGTCTGAAATACGGAGGCAAAGTTATAATGAGAACACGTTGTCATGGACCAAAAACATTCCTGCACTGGAATGTTTTGTTTTTTCTTTTTGTTTTGTTTTTGTTTGTTTGCAATATAAATTTCATGGGATTCGGTTCTTTTTAGAAGGATAGGGGCCCCTGGGTGGCTCAGTCGGTTAAGCATCTGACTTCAGCTCAGGTCATTATCTCATGGCTCGTGCGTTTGAGTCCCACGTCAGGCTCTGTGCTGACAGCTCAGAGCCTGGAGCCTGCTTCAGATTCTATGTCTCCCACTCTCTCTGCCCCTCCCCCACTCGTGCTATCTCTCTGTCTCTCAAAAATAAATGTACATCAAAACAAATTAAAAAAAAAACAAGAAGGATAAACCTAGTCACATTTTCCCAACTAGGGCCTGATAATTAGAGATATCCATTTCATTATCCTTATCTCATTTTCTCCGTATCGAGTAAGGGTCGTTTAAGTAAAGCATGCTTAACATATGTTAGAGAGACTGATTACAAACCCATTGATAGAAAAAAATAAAGACTGGAGACATTTTGACATGTAGATGAAGTGATAGAAAAATGTAATTTTCATTCCTAGGGTCCCAAATGCTATGACATGAAGTTCTGAAAATGTGACCTATGATAATGACATAACCAACTGTACTCCTGTGTCACAACTAGGAATCTGTGAAGATGAAAACAGGAAGAAAGAAATTGTTTTAGGATGCATGCTGATATAATGTGAGATAGTTCTCCAGAGGCAAATGCGTTAATAATAAGGTAGAAACTTGAGACTTCACAGATGTTTAAGTGTTTGGGAAAACACAGAGCCTTCCTTAAGCAAGACAACACACATAAGATCTTCCTTCTCCTTCCGTTTGCTACTCCTAACTAGTGAACATGGGAAGAGAGACTGTGGCTTATTTTTCCAAAACTTTTATTGGACTGACATCAGGTTTAAGGGAAGACACTGCAGGGAAGAGAAATGGTGTCTGTAGAAACAGGATAAATCCTTTTAGGGATGGGGCAAGTAAATCAGCGTATACTATTTATTGAGCACCTATTTTGTTGCAGGAGCTTTATTAATTAAGTATCAGTGACTTCATTTTATGCTCACAACAATCCAGTCTTGTTCTTGAAAATGAGGATTCGGAGAACCGGGAAGTGCAAAGATATGCCCAAAGTCACATAGCTGCTAATGAGGCCAAGTTGGGAATTGTCTTTAACCCCCATTGCATGCTTTCTCAAACTATCCAAGCTTTGCAATCATCGTGTAAGTCATTAAAGGGCAAGTATCATGCAAGAGGTAGATGCTGGTGTAGGACGATCACTTGGGTGATGTGCTTTAGGGATGATATAGAGACATCTCTTACTCCTACCCCTACGTGCAGTTAAACAAAACAATAAGAATATTATCTTTATAAATAACATTATCTATAAAAAATGATCATAATGTACATACTTGATTTGCAAACTGATTTTTGCTCAAACAGATGGCATATGAAAGAAGTCTTTCTACCTTAAAATTATTAAGACTGGGTATTTGAACAATATTTTGACAGGGGTGCCTGGGTGTCTCAGTCCGTTGAGCGTCTGACTTCAGCTCAGGTCATGATCAAGCCCCGCATCAGGCTCACTGCTGTCAGTGTGGAGCTCGCTTCAGATCCTCTGTTCCCTTCTCTCTCTGCTCCTGCTCTGCTTGTGCACGCTCTCTCTCTCTCTCTCTCTCAAAAATAAATAAAAAATATTTTAAAAAAGAACAATATTTTGACAAATCCATTTACATTAATGAGAGTGTTGCAATATTTATTAAATTTATTGAGAGTGCCAGAGGAGAAGTAAGACCACTATGTGTTAATACTATTTATATCTAAAATAACATTTATTATGTGAAGCAGAGTAGCTTAATCTCACACAAATTTGATGTCCATTTAATTAATTAATTAATATTAATTAATTAATATTAACATCAGAGCACTAAAAGGGCTAGGTACACAAAGTCTAACTGTATTTCTTTTGAAACTGGAATTTCTATATCCCCTTAATCAACAACAAAATTACCAGAGGACCTTCTTTTCTGATGTCATGAGACGTCAAATTATGTTATCACATTAGTTTGGCTGAAAGAAAAAAGATTCAGAGACACTATGACATAGTATTTGTCTTCTCCTCTAGGGTACTCAGTTCTATGCTTGGATCAAATAAGGCGTTTAGGCTGTAATGTATTTTTATATCTTGAAACCCTTCACTGACCTGAATGAGGATCCCTGTAAGAAACACAAATATGCAACACACTCCTACATTTGCTATAGAAATGCTATTGAGGACAGCGTCTATCATACCACTTGATGCCCCCACTGTTAAACTCCTTCAGAGAATTTGTGTTAGATCGCAGTGCCAGGAAATGATGTCTTGCAGACAGCCCGATAAATAATTCTTCCTTCATCATAATAACAACAAGTTGAATGATTGTGAGTCCTAACCTTTCCATCCCCAACCAGGAAGCTTAGAGACAAATTTGATGCCAAATCAAATACATTATGTTAATAACTTTAACATGTTGGCATTTTCCTTTTTCATAGTATTGTTTTCTGTTTCCACCTTATTACCCTCATTTTATATTTGTATACAAAGGACCGTTCTTCCTTGTTTTCTTGCTTAACTTAGCTAAAGCAAGTAACTTAAAAAAAAAATTTTAACATTTATTTATTTTTGAGAGACAGAGCATAGGCAGGGGAGGGGCAGAGACAGAGGGCGATGCAGAATCTGAAGCGGGTTCCAGGCTCTGAGCTGTCAGCACAGAGCCCGACGCGGGGCTCAAACTCACAAACCATGAGATCATGGCCTGAGCCAAAGTCGGATGCTTAACCGACTGAGCCACCCAGGCGCCCCACAAATATCTTCTCATTAAAGGAATGTAGTATTATAAATGTTGTATTTTACCACCTTAATAATTTATTTTGTTCATTTTGTCGTGTGTGTGTCATCTCATAGTTTTCTCTTGATCCTTGGAATTTAGAGTGCGTCGGGATGTAGCTAGCCGTGACTCTCTTTTCAATAATCTTACCTTGCCATTAATGAACTCTTGGCCTAAAGACTAAAACCTCTCTTCAGCTCAGAGAAATTTTCTTCCTTTTTTCTTGATGATTATTTCCCCTTCATGTGATCTATTCTCTCATGAACTAACTTTTTCTTGCAATTAAGTGTTTCTTGCAATTAAGTGCAAAGTCTTCTTACAATTAAACACTTGTAAGGTGGCCAGCTCATCCTGGTTTGCCTGGGACTTTGCCAGTTTTAGTGCAAACCAGGACGGTTGGTTACCCTATCCTTAGCTAAGCTATTGTGTCCCTGAGGACAATGGTTTTCAAACTATTTATAGTGACAGAGGAGCTTTTAATGTTTAATTTTGAGTCCACTTTGGACTGACTTTTTTGGAAAATACAATAAAATATAACAAAAGTGAAATTAAAAAGACATACAAAATACAAGTCCAATTTTAAAAGTTAGTTTTATTTTATTTTATTTTATTTTATTTTATTTTATTTTATATCTTTATTTATTTTTAAGACAGAGAGAGAGACAAGAGTGTGAACAGCGGAGGGGCAGAGAGAGACACACACACACACACACAGAATCTGAAACAGGCTCCAGTCTCTGAGCTGTCAGCACAGAGCCCGACATGGGGCTAGAACTCACGAAATGCAAGTTCATGACCTGAGCTGAAGTGGGCATTTAACAGACTGAGCCACCCAGGCGCCCCTAAAAAGTTAGTTTTAGATTCAAAAGACATACAATCACTCTGTCAAAATGTCCCAAAAGTTTTAAATGCTTTCTCTCTGTTTCTGTAGGTAGCTTGTAAGAGCTGGTGTCACCTTGTGAACCGCACGTTGAGTAGCCCTGCTCCAGGATTTTTCTAATCTGCTCTGATAATCTGTTCCATCTCCTCCACTCCACATTCTGTTCTCTCCAGCTGGTGCTAAATGCCTCTTTTGTGTCAAAATACCCCATTACATTAAGCCGTGTGCTTTTTTCTTTTTTAATTTTATTTTTTGTTTTTTAAAATTTACATCCAAATTAGTTAGCATATAGTGCAACAATGATTTCAGGAGTAGATTCCTTAGTGCCCCTTCCCCATTTAGCCCATCCCCCCTCCACAACCCCTCCAGTAACCCTCAGTTTGGTCTCCATATTTATGAGTCTCTTCTGTTTTGTCCACCTCCCTGTTTTTATATTATTTTTGCTTCCCTTCCCTTATGTTCATCTGTTTTGTCTCTTAAAGTCCTCATATGAGTGAAGTCATATGATTTTTGTCTTTCTCTGACTAATTCCACTTAGCATAATACCCTCCAGTTCCATCCACGTCGTTGCAAATGGCAAGATTTCATTCTTTTTGATTAAGCCGTGCGTTTCTTAGGGGAGAGAGTTGGAATCTTATTTATCTTTCTATGCCCAGCAATCCATCACACTGCCAGACAAGAGGTTTGTTAGGTTGCTACATTCATTCTTTTTTGAAATCTGGAGAAATGTACAAAGTTTTAGTTATGATCGTTTTGGGGGAGGATGAGATTGTGGGGGCTTTCCTTCTTTTTTGTACTTTTCAATATTTCCTAATTTTTTTCTAACACACGTGTATTACTTTCTAAATAGGAAAATTTAGGCATTATTTTAATAACCGATACTATGGAGTAAGTGAGATCCACCTCGTGGCTTATGGTCAGTAAAAAGCCCCCTTTCACAGTGTAGTTGAATTGTAGGACAGAGGCCAACTTGTGGAAGAAAGAAAAAACAATGCTAAATAATCCCTGTCTTCACTGAGGAACAGGATCCTATTCTCATGCTATTTGGACTTGGAAAATCATCAAGACATTGGAACGACTAATTTGAGGATACAGTCAAGAAAATATTATACAAATTGCCCCTTAAAAATAGAAGATAGAAAGTGTGTCCTTTTCACACTGTGTCCCTTTTCAAGCGGCTTGTGGTGTTATGAAGTTCAATAACCATTTGCACTATTCAGACACTGGAATAACTGGATGTGATCATTTAAACTATGAGTGATAGGGCCCTGCCTTCCTAACTAGACAATAGTGCTGTTTGAACTGGCAGTTAATCAGTTTAAAAGTGACTTATCGGTAATGTACAATATGACTAATTTAGCAGCTAAGCAGTTTCATTGTGATCTTGGTGTCAGTGGAATTTCTGTCACCTATCCAACAGTTAAGTCATATTGCATAATTGTTGGGTGACATCACCATGCTGCAAGATTACTGGCTGAAGAAATGAAAAAAAAGTTTCCTGGACTGTCAGCCTTTCCGGTATCTGAACGAACGACTTGTGCTGTTCCTGCAGTACAGCTGGAGAGGAAAGTAAAAATGCAAGTTGAAGTGGCTGGCTTTTGGTTTGTCATTGAAAACCACAGTCTGTAGCACATGGTATGATTCTCCAACATGCCTAATTATGAGGTCTCTTCCCTTTATGTGGGACTTCACAGTGCCAGTCATTAAGGTAAAGGGTGGGAGAGTTGAGACAATGGCACTCTCGGGTAATGAGGGCATTTAATTTTTCTGAGAACCTTACGGTCTTCTCTTTGGAGAGAATGGTTTTAAGAATGCAGCTTGCCATCTCCTACACACACAGACCCCGAAAAGATGGTCAGCTGGGACCCTGTTGAAAACCTTTTATGGTTAATAGCCTGGCTTATTTCCAAGGGAACTGGTAGTTCGGGTTAATCAGCACAGAACACATAAACTTTAAGTTCATTTCATTAAATATCAGGCTTTAAAGTGACCCACATAAAACGAGAGCTATGGCTGCTTGGACTTTATAATGCTGACGGCTAGCATTTATTGTATACTATGCATCAGCACTAAACACTTTACATATAAGAATTTATTTCATCTTATGAAGTAGATACTATTATTATCCCCAATTTACAGATGAGGGAATGGAGACTCTGGGATCATACAATTGTTAAAGAGTCGAACAAGGATCTGAACTCCGGATAGTTCAGCACTAGAGCACACAGTCTTAACTGTTGCCCTCCGCTGCATCTTTTTAACAACAACAATAATTACTGCTACTTCTACCTGCTGAATGCCTTTTAAAGTGCCAGGCACTGTGCTATAACTCTGAGATACAGGCTAAACTACTATTATCCCCCATTGACAGACTAGGAAAGTGAATCGCAGAGAAAATAAGTTACACAGAGAGTAGCTAATGCAAAGAGGATTCAAACCCAGACAGCACAGATCCAGACTCCATGCTGTTAGCCACCATGCAAGACTGCTTTCCATAGTTACTATTTATTGAATACCTACTAATGTGTAGTCCTTACAACAATCCTGTGATTCCTGTGATCTGCAATAACACCTGCACTGTAGGTATTATTAACCCCAATTTATGGATGAGAAAACTGAGGCTATAAGACATTGGGTAACCTGCCAGCTTCTAAGTAGCAGAACCAGAATTCTTCCAAGTCCATTGGACTCCACCATCCCACACTACCGTCTTCAATTCTGATGCAGGGAGACAAACATGCCAGGTAAAGGGCTGGAATCTCAGGACTCACTGAGCGTGAGGAGTAGTATCTTGGTGTGGGCATCTCCAGAGGATGGGGCCTGCTAAAGAGAAGCCAGAAAGGCCCTGAGAATCAGCAGTGTTCTGATGAAGAGGCATCCTTCCCTACGTGCCCTCTCCCCATTTGTGGATTCTGGGTAATCTGAATGTGGTCAGACTCCCCTCTCTCCCTTAAATTCCTTTTCTCTTTTCGTTCTCCTATTTCCAAAACTGCACTTCTCTGCCCTCCTTTGGTTAGTTCAGAACTTTGCACATGCTCAGTTCTCTTGCCTTGTAAGGGTTTCCTCCCCACCCCCAAGCCTCCTTTCCTTTTGTAGCACATATTCACTTCTGTGGAATGTGGCCACCCATAAGCATGACACACATTTTCAAAAGGCTTTAGAAATGAATGTGATTAGTGAATTTAATTTTGTTAAAGGGGAAGTGTATCAACAAGGGGCACATGTAACTTATTGTTTATACAGTATTGGTGTCCTACCTTCAAGAGTGTAATAATTTAAAAAACCTAAAATCACAACAAAGGCAAAAAGAAACAGACTAAAGAACAAAAGATTGAAAAATGGTGTGAATATTACAGAAGTATTTACCCTCAAGGGTTCAAGGGTAAAGAGTTCTTTTTAAATGTTATTCTACGGAAGAAAATCAAATGTATCCATTCATTTAAAGAATATTTACTTTGAAAAAAGAAGAATATTTATTTTGGGGAAGTCGAGATTAAAATATGTATGATATATCCTGCATGTACGTAAATACTTAAAGAACAAACTCAGATGCTGTTAAGAGTGAAACAATTATAAGATAGGGTTGGTCTAATAAGGAAGTGAACTCTCTGGAAGGAATGATCTAGAGAAACTTCTTGAAGGCGCAGATACTCAGCTGGAACTAGAAGAACTGGTAGAATTAGAATAGGTTGGTTTTAGGAGTTAAGGAAAGGACAGTCCATGTAGGGAAGTAGTGTGAGGCAGAAGGACAACGCGAAGGTTTAAGGCTGTAAATCCTTCTCTAAGGTACATGGCTATTAAGTAATATGAGACTTTTCAATAAAAATCTACAGGGATGGCCAGATATTTGTTCTGCTTTTCCACCAGAGAGCAGGATGTAATGGAAAAGCATGTCTCATCCCAAAATTAGAAAAGGGAAAAGCTCGGGGCGCCTGGGTGGCGCAGTCGGTTAAGCGTCCGACTTCAGCCAGGTCACGATCTCGCGGTCCGTGAGTTCGAGCCCCGCGTCGGGCTCTGGGCTGATGGCTCGGAGCCTGGAGCCTGTTTCAGATTCTGTGTCTCCCCCTCTCTGTGCCCCTCCCCCGATCATGCTCTGTCTCTCTCTGTCCCAAAAATAAATAAAAACGTTGAAAAAAAAAAAGATTAAAAAAAAAAAAAAAGAAAAGGGAAAAGCTCAACATTTTGATGTGCTATGAGCTGGCCATCCCCTGAACAAATGAATCTCCCTTTAATGAAGATAGGAGAAGACTCAGTGTTCTGAACCCAGAGGGTGTGTTATCTAAAACTCACCCTGATAATTCTCAGTGGACAGGGAGCCTACTGCTGAGTCACCTGACCTTATTAGTGACCTCAGGTCAAGTATCCTGTCTTCCCTGATCTAAGTCCATATTCCTGAAAAATTATAAGGTCCTTCAATTAGAGAAGGGTGACTAATGCATCGGGAACCTCTCTCAAGTACTTTTCATGTTCCTAATCAGTGTCTGGAGGCGACTTTATTATAGCAAAGACTGCCTTAAGATAAATAAGTTCATTTTGGTTCTTTAATCACTAAGTGCTTTGGGATATGGTCCAGAAGAGGTAAATTCCTTCCTTCCTTCCTTCCTTCCTTCCTTCCTTCCTTCCTTCCTTCCTTTTAGACATTGAATACTTGGGCCTACTGTGTCTATCAGCCTCTAAAATGGCTCCCAATGATCCCTGCCTCCTGGTATGCGTGGTCTGTGTGATGCTGTTCCACATTTATCAGGGTAGCTCTCTGTGTGACCAATAGACCACAGCAAAAGTGTTGGTCTGTCACTTCTGAGATAGTTTATTGAAAAAAAAAATTGTAGCTTCTGCCATGCTTTCTCTCTTGGACCACTTGCTCTGGAGAAAGCCAGCTGCCATATCATGAGGAGAGTCCGTGACCTATGAAGAGGCCCTTGTGGTGAAGCACTGAGGCCCTCTGCAAACAGCTGGACCAGAACTGAGGCCTTTTGTCAATAGTTATGTGAGCAAGCCCTCTTGGAAACAGATTCACCAGCCCCAATCAAGCCATTGGATGACTGCAGCCCTGCCTGACACCTTGATTTGAATCTTATAAGACCCTGAGACAGAATACTTCCTTCTAAGCTGCTCTTGGGCTTCTGACCTTCAGAAACTATACTAGATAATACATATTTATTGCTTTAAGTGGCATTTATTTATTTATTTATTTATTTAATTTATTGTTTTAAGTTTGTATTTATTTAATTTTGTTTTGTTTTTTTCACATTGCGATAAATAACTAATAAGTCTACCATTTGTTTGTTACTGTGATAGATGCTGGGAATGAATAGAGGTTGATTTGACCCTCTAGAAGCTAAGGGTACTCAGAGTAGCAAGAACAACAACAGATATCTCAGCACCTACGTACAACATAGTACAACAGATGCAACATACAAAATGCCATAGGAGGCAGGAGACAACAATGAACTCTATTTGGAGAGAAAAGGGTCCCCCAAAAGACAGAAAAACAGACATTTGGAGATTAATCTACAAGAAAACATCAGGATTTTTCCAGCAAAGAAGAGAGAATAGCAAATGCAAAGATCCATTGCATGTCTTAGGGAATGTGTTCTATATAGTTATGGCCAAGGATTCATGTGGGGATTCCTTGCTAGGAAAAATGGATTTCTCCTTAGATGTGAGAAGCCCTTGACAGGGTTTCAGCAGAATGACATGATCAGATATATGTTTTAGACAGACAGCTAGTGTGGGTTTCACCAGAAAGGCCAGGTAGGACTAGGAGAGGGGAGAAATGGAGGCCATATAGAAAACGGTTGAAATTCTTCTCAGCAGCTACCTCTGTTAGAGACTAGTGAGCTTCTGATGTGACTATATCACTCATATATTTTTTTATTGATCCTTTAATTAAGATAATTATGTTTTTACAATAATTTTTTAGTTTTTTGTTTTCATTTTGAAATTTCAGATTTACCAAAAGGTTACAAAACTAGGACAAGGAATTCCTATATACTGTTCCCCCACTTCCTCAAATGTTAACAGCTTATGTAAATAACCACAGTACAATTATTAAAACCAGGACATTACTATAACACTTTAAACCAGTCTACTAAACTTCCTCAAATTTCACCAGTTGTCTGATTAATGTGCTTTTTTCTGGTCCAAGATCACATTTCGTTTTTATATCTCTCTAGTCTCCTTAATCTCCTTTAATCTGGAACAATTTCTCGACCTGTCTTTGTCTTGCATGACCTTGATATTACTGAAGAGTACTACCCAGTTATTTTGTAGAATGTTCGTAAACTTGGGTTTAGCTTATCTGATATTTCCCCATGATTAAATTTAAGTTATGCATTTTTTGGCAAGAATACCACAGAAATGATGTTATGTGTCCTCAGTGCATCATATTGGAAGTCATATGATATGTCTCATTATTGTGATGTTAATTTTGATAACTTGGTCAAGGTCGCGTTGCTAACTTTTTCCACTGTAAAGTTATGATTCTCTTTGTAATTAGTGAGTATCTTGTGAGAAGATACTTCGTGGTTATGCACATTTTCTGTTTTTTTTTTTAAATCAAACTTTTGCCCAGGAATTTTGACATCCATTAATGCCCGTAATAACGATTATATTTGGTGCTTGCCAGATGGTGACACTCAAGAGATTTCGAATTGTGTTGTGCGATCGTTTTAAAACATGTACACAAGTTCTTTGATACTCCATTTTTCAAGAAATGAAGCCTAATTCTTCTCTCCTTTTTTTTCAGGCTATATTTAGTGCCTTTCTCCTAATGAATAGAATATGTCAGAAGTGACTTCAAAGACCAGGTCAGAAAGGGCACTGTGATTTCCTCTTTGCCCCTCTCTAAGATCCCTCACTTTGGGAGGAGTCGGCTGCCATGCGTGAAGACATGGAAGCAGCCCTGTGGAGGCTAGCATGAACTTGCAAGGCACAGGAGTGAGCCACCCTAGAAGTGAATCCTCTGCCCCCAGGGAAGCTTTCAGACTGCAGCCCTGGTGAACACCTTGACTGTAACTTCGTGAGAAACCCTGAGCCACAACCACCCAGCTAAGGCACTCCTAGATTCCTGACCTACACTAATGAGAGTGCAAGATAATAAATATTTATTGTTTTAAGCCACTAATTTTTGTATAGTTTGCTCCACTGGAATAAATAATGAATTCATGCTGGCAGGTAGAAAAGAACTCATGAGCAAAATGTTAAGGAAGAGCAAATGCTAGGAAAGAAAGTGTTCCCCAAAGAGGGAGGGGGGTAGGAAGGCATACTAAAATGAGGAGGAGGGGGTGCCTGGTTGGCTCAGTTCGTAGAGCAGGTTGAGCATGTGACTCTTGAGCTCTGGGTCATAAGTTCAAGCCCCACATTGGGCATGGAGGTCACTTAAAATAAAAAATTAGGGGCATCTGGGTGGCTCAGTCGGTTAAGCGTCCAACTTCGGCTCAGGTCATGATCTCGCAGTTTGTGAGTTTGAGCCCTGCGTCAGGCTCTGTGCTGACAGCTCAGAGCCTGGAGCCTGCTTCAGATTCTGTGTCTCTCCATCTCTCGGCCCCTCCCCTGCTCATGCTCTGTGTCTCTCTGTCTCTCAATAATAAATAAACGGTAAACAAATTTTTTTAATAAAATAAAATTAAAAATCAAAAAATTAAAAAAATCAAAATGATGACGAGATCCTACTTCTCACTTGATAAGCTAAGGTTAAAAAGTCTGATAATACAACGTATAGAGAATTCTCAAACACTGCTGGTCAGGTTGTAAATTGGTGGTCATTTCAGAAAATAGTTTGACATTATCTAATGAAGGTGAAGATACGCATGCTTCCAGATAAGTTATCAGAATCCTCCTCCTAGATATACACGCAGCAGAAATAGGCACACATGTACATCAAGAGACACGTACATGAATGCTCAGAGCAGTTTTACTCATAATATCCTGAAACTGGAAACAATCCAAGTATCCATCAACGGTAGAATGTGTAAACAAATTGTGGGACATTCATTCACTAGAATACTGTGTCTAAATAAAAATTAACCAACTGCAGCTACAAGCAATAATGTGGATGAATCTTAAGAACAATGTTGAGTGGATGGGATCCAGCGGAAAGAATTATATACTGCATTTATGGAAAGTTCAAAAGCAGACAAAATCATACAATTTTTTTAGAGATGCGTACTTAGGTGTTAAGTCCATTAAGCAAAGCAAGAAAAGTGAATGTCATGAGAGTCAGAAGAATGGTTCCTTTAGAGAGGAATGTAGGGGTTGTGACTGGAAAGGGACCGTGGGTAGGGTCTTTCGGAAGTGTTTACAATATATCATTTCTTTTTGTTTTTCCTAAAAATTATTCCTATGGTGGCTTCACTTACATGCAATAAAATTATTGTAATATTGGATGTATGTATAATGTAAACTGTGTATTAGTCACCTAGAGGTTGACTGTATAATAACCCGTGAAACTATTCATTTGTATTCTATGCACTATATGTGTCATATTTTACAGTCTAAAAAGTTAAAAATAGAGTTGGAATACAGATGAGGATCCTGGGAATCAGACTGGATCAAAGGTGATCCAGTTCGTGTGAACTAGCCATTAGGGCTCTGTTAAAAAAAAAAAAAAAAAGAACACTTGCTGGGAAATAAGAATGAAGGTAGCACCTGGTAGGCAAGAAGCTATCTTCCCAGCTCATATGTGGGAGCATCACTGTGTGGGCCAGTGGTCAGATCCTGACTGCCGAGGCAGGGCTTCATCCTGGGCAGTGGGACTTAAGAGCTTTTTACCTTGAGAGCAGAAAACAGATGGGCCCAAGAGAAAGCAGGCTTGATGCCGCCAAAGTTATGAAGAAGATGAAGCCTTTGTGTTCCTGCTTGTGCCTCACGTCTCCACACCTTCGTCGGACTCTCAGCTGCCTGCATACTCATGCTCCTTCCTTCCTGTCATATACTCACATCCGAAGCCAAAGCAGGTCTACAGGCCAGCTTTGTTGACTCTTGGTCTAGTCAGGGTATCACACTGGTGGAAGGTATTTGAACCTTAACCTTTATCTCTGATTATGAATGGAAGGTTTTGTGTCCTTGGGTGACATTTCTGTCACCAGTGACTGGTTGTATGAGGTGTGTTTTGGGTGAAGTAGGCCTTCCTGCCTCAGACATAGCACGCTATAAGCTCTGGTCTGATACGCCCTGGGGAGAGGAGGTGTCAGGGAACTTAAAAAAAATCACCGCAGGTGATTCAGGCATGACAACCTGTATCCTGTATGACAACCCGCCTTCTCTCCACACCCCATCCCTCATTGCGAACCACCTGTTTACAGGAAGGCACTGAGCAGATATCATATCTATTCATTCATTCATTCATTCATTCAACAATTATATCTTGAGCTCTAACTATGTGTCTGGCCTTCACTAGCACTGGTGATTCAGGGTTGAACAAAAACAGGCATAGGTCTTGCCTTCTTAGAATGGTTTAGTACACAAATTAATAAAACCAAGCAGCTAAATGTAAAATCACCAGTCAGATAAGTGTTATGAATCTGAGTTTATTTATCAAGAAGAGAGCTGACCAGAAGAGTAGATTAATAATTAGGATTTTCAAATATAAGATGAGGAAATTACATGGAGGAGAATGGCTAGTTATTTTATACCGAGAAAAGACATAAAAAAGACATTAAAAAGGAGGTTTGCTCTGTAACAACTAAAACTGAGAAAGATTATTATTACTGATATTTTTTTTTAAATTTTTTTTTTAACGTTTATTTATTTTTGAGACAGAGAGAGACAGAGCGTGAACGGGGGAGGGGCAGAGAGAGAGGGAGACACAGAATCGGAAACAGGATCCAGGCTCCGAGCCGTCAGCCCAGAGCCCGACGCGGGGCTCAGCCCAGAGCCCGACGCGGGGCTCGAACTCACGGACCGCGAGATCGTGACCTGGCTGAAGTCGGACGCTCAACCGACTGCGCCACCCAGGCGCCCCTATTACTGATATTTAAGAATCCTGTTTAACTGCTCTAGTAGTTCTCTCAAACTACCTTGAAAAATATTAGGCTGTAAAATAAATGTTGTTTAATGTCCAAAAAAACCTACAGGAGGTTTGCTGTAGGATAAAGGATTTAATAGCTCTCATTATCAGAAAGTTTGTTCTGTGCCACGTGCGATGTTAAGTGATGTATTTAAATATATATATAAGTATATACATATGTATCTACATATACAATAAAAATATGAAATACATATTTATTATGTTATATATTCATGATTATGTACATGTATGTACCTATATATCAGTATTATATATCTAATAGTGATTATATTTCTATATTAAACATATGTTAGATATATATGTTAATAGAACCTCACAGTACCCTATAGAAAAAAGAAATTAAGGGGCGCCTGGGTGGCGCAGTCGGTTAAGCTTCCGACTTCAGCCAGGTCACGATCTCGCGGTCCGTGAGTTTGAGCCCCGTGTCAGGCTCTGGGCTGATGGCTCGGAGCCTGGAGCCTGTTTCCGATTGTGTCTCCCTCTCTCTCTGCCCCTCCCCCGTTCATGCTCTGTCTCTCTCTGTCCCAAAAATAAATAAACGTTGAAAAAAAAAATTTAAAAAAAAAAAAAAAGAAAAGAAAAAAGAAATTAAGAGTCAGCTTAAATAACCTAAGGTTGCACAGCTAATATATGTATTTTAATAACAATTTATCGATACATAATTCACATAGCATAAAATTTACCCTTTCAAAATGCACAATTCAATGGTTTTTAGTACACAGAGTTGTAAATTGCTGCTAATTTTTAGATTATCATCATCACCCCGAAAAGAAACCCTCTGCACTTAAGTTTCATTCCTCATTCTTCCTCCCCCCGCCCTAATAATCACTAATCTCTGGATGTTCTTTCTCTATAGCTTTGTTTATTCTGGATGTTCTGTAATAATGTAATCACAATATGCAGTCTTTTGTGTCTGGCTTCTTAGGGTGATTTTTTTTTTAAGATTTTATTTTTAAGTTATCTCTACACCCAACGTGGGGCTTGAACCCACAATCCCGAGATCAAGAGTTGCATGCTCTTTCAACTGAGGCAGCCAGGTGCCCCTAGCATGATTTTTTTTTAATGTTTATTTATTTTTGAGAGAAAGAGAAAGAGAGAGACAGAGTGTGAGTGGGGGAGGGACAGAGAGAGAGACACACACACAGAATCCGAAGTAGGCTCCAGGCTCTGAGCTGTCAGCACAGAGTCTGATGTGGGGCTTGAGCCCACGAACCACAAGATCATGACCTCAGCAGAAGTTCAAAGCTTAACCCACTGAGCCACCCAGATGCCTCTCACTAGGGTGATTTTTATTTTTATTTTATTAAAAAAAATTTTTTTTTTCAACGTTTATTTATTTTTGGGACAGAGAGAGACAGAGCATGAACGCGGGAGGGGCAGAGAGAGAAGGAGACACAGAATCGGAAACAGGCTCCAAGCTCTGAGCCATCAGCCCAGAGCCTGACGCGGGACTCGAACTCCCGGACCGCGAGATTGTGACCTGGCTGAAGTCAGACGCTTAACCGACTGCGCCACCCAGGCGCCCCTAGGGTGATTTTTAAAATAGCTATTCATGTTGTAGCATATATCAGTACTTCATCTGTCTCTTTTTTTTTTACTTTTATTTATTTTTGAGAGAGAGAGACAGAGTGCTAGTGGGGGAGGAGCAGAGAGAGAGGGAGACACAGAACCCAAACCAGGCTGCAGGCTCTGAGCTGTCAGCACAGAGCCCCATGCGGGGCCTGAACTCACGAGTTGTGAGATCATGACCTGAGCCGAAGTCGGACGCTTAACCGACTGAGCCACATCTCTTTATATTACCAAATAATATTCCACTACCTGGTATATCACATTTACTTATCCATTTATCAGTTGATGGACATTCGGGTTGTTTCCACCTTTTGGCTATTATGAATAATGCTGCTATGAACATTTGTATACAAGTTTTGTGTGGACATCTGTTTTTCCTTTTTCCTGGGTATAATTTAGGAATGGAATTTCTGGGTCACATGGCAACTGTATTTCAACCTTTTGAGGAATTGCCAGGCTACCACTTTCCATTCCCACCAGCAATGTGTAAGGGTCCTAACTTCTCCGCACCCTCATTCGTCCTTGTTATTATCTGTCTTTCTGATGATAACCATTCTAGTAGGTGTGAAATGATATTTCACTGGGAGTTTGGTTTGCATTTCCCTAAGGGCTAATGATGTTGAACATCTTTTTGTGTGTTTATTGGCAGAATACTATGTATGATAAGCTAAAAAAAATTATTGTTTAATTTTAATTTTATTTTTTCTATTTTAGAAACAACGTGAGCAGGGGAGAAGGGGAAGAGAGAGAGAGAGAGAGAGAGAGAGAGAGAATCTTAAGTGGGCTCCACACTCAGTACTGAGCCCGATGTGGGGTTTGATCCCATGACCCTGGGATCATGACCTGAGCCAAGATCAAGAGTTGGATGCTTACCTTACTGAGCTGAGCCAACGGGTGCCCCTATGACAAATTTTTTTAATTTTTTTTTTTTACATTTATTTATTTTTAGAGACAGAGTGAGACAGAGCACGAGGAAAGGAGGGGCAGAGAGAGAAGGAGACACAGAATCTGAAGCAGCCTCCAGGCTCTGAGCAAGCAGTCAGCACAGAGCCTGACACGGGGCTTGAATCCACGAACCGTGAGATCATGACCTGAGCTGAAGTCGGACACTCAACCGACTGAGCCACCCAGGTGCCCCTATGATAAATTTTTTTAAATGCAAGTTACCAACCCTTATAAAAAGGCATAAAAAGACAATGTACCAAACTGTCGACAGTGGGTATTGCTGAATAATAGAATCATGGGTGATGTTGACTTCTTAAATTTTACCTTCTGCATTGTTACTTTTAATAGCAACAGGCATACATTCCTTTTATAATTAGAAAAACAAAGCACAGTTAATTAAACAAACAAACAAACAAACAAAAACAACCTACAGAGACAGATCATCTCTAACCCTGGAGTGTCCCGAGCATTCCCCTAGGCACTGCATTGTCTTCTTCTTGTGTCCAAAAGTGCAGGAAAGTATGGTTAAATGATTTCTGAGCCATGTTTTGGAATGCTTTTCCCCAGGGTGACAATGTTATAAATTGTGGTGAATTTGCAAGGCTAGCCCATTCTGCCACAGATTAGGTATAGGCTTCTGAGGCTATCTTGTCAATTTAACGACCAAATTTAAGATTGATTCCAAGGATGTATGTGTTCTATTGCTAAGATGCTCAGATTTTCAAATGTATCCTTATAATTATTAGACAATTGACTAGACAAGTAAATACAACAAATAAATACAAGAGTTTGAGTGTGAACGCGGCATGTTATGGCAATGCATTCAATATTTTTAATTGTCTTTCGCCATGGAATGTTTCTTTGATTTCTCACTTGCTATTTGTGTAGCTTATGAAGGCAATTATATTTCTATTTTAGTATCGTGAGAAACAAAATTGATAATGGAATGCATAAACCTTCAGAATGTATAATACTTTCTTGTTTTCAAACATTAATTTTTCAGAATATGGAGAAAATAAGCAGTTCTTTGGGAATGGACTTTTTTCACCCCCAGACACTTATCCTGGAGTGAATATTTATGGAATAGATAGAATCCCCCCAAAATAGAAATGCTGTCATATTTTTGTTTATATGTAACACTTATTTATTACAAATGGCATGAAATGCTAATTTAAAACTAACTCTTAAAAATGAGTTCAGAGAAGCTTAGTTTAGAATTAATTTATAGCTTGAACACTGAGGGAATATTTGGGTCAGTTTTGTTATTCACCGAGATTGTTGAAAACTTATATGATGATTATTCTGATTCCATCTCGAGGCAGAAGGTTACTCTCCGTGGAAAAAAACCCCAACAACATCTAAGGTTATTGAAATGCCATGCATATAAGCATCCAAGCTCCATTTGCAATTTGCATATGCATGTGGGGTATGGTGTGTGTACCCACATCACCCTGCTCCCCCACCCCACACACAGTCCTTAGAATTACCTGGAATGTGAATAAATAATATCCCTCCATTCCATGTTAGTCAGTAACATCAGTCAGAGAGACGGTCATTTGTAAGACTCAGTGAGTATCTTGCTAATGATTAGTTTCATACCCTGACTACACCATTCTGGGCCCACAGTGGCTTGCCCACATTCAGACAGTGAGCTAGTGACAGGCTCTATGGAGAACAGAGCACTTCTCTGTCCACAGAATTCCAGGCATCAGGATGAATACATATGCACTGTATACTTTTGAGTATTTTTATATGACTCAGTATAAATGTATACATTCATAGCCTCATGAGCACATGTCTGTAAATATGGGGGTCTCAATAGCTTCATGCATTTTCCTCACTAGCCAGTGAGTTTTTTGGTATATTTTATAAATCCTCTACTATTCCTGGATAGGAAGTACTAAGTTTCTGAGGTTTTAACAAATATCATGTTTCACTTAGCCATGTAGAAATTATCCTAGTATAAGTACTTTAAAAAATGTTTTTGATTTTAAATTTTATTTAAAAATAACATAAGTGATTAATGTTCATAGTAGAAACATATAAAATACAAGTAAGTAAAAAAAAAAAAATCACACTTGCTCCCACCACCTGGAGATAGTAACAGTCATAATAAATTTGATGTATAATTTTTTACATATAATTTGATGTAGGATTTTTTCTATGCACCTTTATGCATGCATATAATTTTTCATAAGAATAGATTATCATACAGATGTCTTAAAAAGTTCAAAACCTGCTTCTAAAATTTAATATACCATCCATACTTTTTCATTTCCAATATAATATTTAATGGCAGTAAGCCAAAGGGATTCTAGTTAACATGGTACTGGGAATTCCCTGCCCCAAAGCACTCAGCTTCCTCCAGGGCCTTGCCTCCTGAGAGAGTGGGCTGCACCATTGTGCAATCAAAAGGCAGCCAAGGGGCAGCGATCTTAGGTGGCTAGATGTCCATGTAAGTGTGAGTGAGTGTGTGTGTTGTGTGCGTGGCATTTCACAGTGTGGAACTAAGCTGGGGTAGAAAGAGGGGTAGACTGTAGGCCAGGGGCCACGGACTAAGGGCCAAGGTCTGGGATTGGATATCTCCATACTACCATTGAAAATTCTAAATTTCATTCTAGTTTCCAGATAATTATGAAGATATTTTTCAAGGTAAAAAGATAGAATATATTTAATTGAATAGTTTCTTAGATTACTTTTGTAACTTCAAAATATTTTGTTTATGGTAGGTATGTGATACTCCATTTGTATTCCTAGGTGGGCCCCCAAAATGTTAGGAGCAGGCCTGAATATATATATTCTATGACTTCTACTTTCTAGAATGCATATTTTGTTTTGTCTGTTTAATTTAATTTAAATTTTCCTTATGGATGAAATGGAGTAGAACATACAAGTGCTCATTTATTGACAAGTTAAAATTCAGCTTAATATATTTATTCAAACTTTACCATACTTCACACTCCACTTAACATAGGGACAAGAGGTAAAAATACACAGCCAGACTGTTACGGAGCTCACAATAGCCTAGAGATCTCAGACATGTGAAATGATTACTCCATGTGGTGATAAGTACATCAGTCAAGTGTAGACATGGGTACAGAAGCCACAGAAGGAAAAGAGGGAAAATCTGTAGGTCAGGATTCTGGGATCAGTTAATTAACCTGGTCAACTTGTAACCTCACAGAACTCTTAAAAAGGCTGTAGAAACCCTCTCATCCAAGATAAGTGTTATAAACTTTCTAAGTAGTTTAAAGTTTTTAAAGTTTTGATAAATTGGTCCCTTGACAAAGTAAGCATTCAGGAATTCACGTTCAGCAAACGACTTTTCACTAATTGGTTTGCTTCCTTGAGGGGAGCTCCATTCAAGCTGGGATATAAAGAATTCACAGAAGTTTGAATGGGAAGGAATGTGGTGCCTTACTGAAGAAAAATGTTCTGTGAAGAGGGAAGAACACATGTGTCACGTTGGAGGCATGGAAAGGAATGGCATGTTCTGAGAACAGTATTTAGAAGCACTAGAGTAAAAAGAGTGAGAGGGTAAGTAAAGTACTCAAAACTAGAAAGGCAGAGCCATGGTCTGGAGGGTTTTGTGGTCTTGAGTCCCATGGAGTTTTACCCTGTAGGAAATGAAGGCTAAAGAATTCGAAGCCAGGAAATGAGAACATCAGACTGCATTTTAGACAGATCTTTATGGCAAAAGTAGAGGGAGAATTGGAAGGGAGGAGTCCAGAAGGAGGGACTACACTGCTGAGAAGGCAGAATACTTCAGGGTCATGATGAAGGCAAGTTCTGGATTCACACTGCCAGGATTCAGCACCTGTTTCTACCACTTAGCACCTGTGACTTTGGGCATGTTCCTTAGCCCCTCTGTTGACCTGGTTTTCTCATCTGTAAAATGCAAATTACAATAGCTGTGAAGATTAAAGGGAACGATACCTATAAAGTGCTTAGGGCAGGGACTGCCGTATAGAGAGCTCTCAATACATGCTAACTACTACTCCCACTAGTAGTTGTAGTTGTTGTAGTAGTAGCAGTAGATGTAAAAAATTGTTATTATTATCTTTCAGTAGTTCAAAAGAAAGATAATGATGGTCTGAACTGGGGTATATGAAGTGGAAATTGTGAGGAGGGATGGGGATAAGAAAGACAAGGAGTGTATTTGACAGGGCTTTTAGTCCATTAAATTCAGGGGTGAGGAAAGAGAAGATCTGTAGCTTGAATGACTGAGTGGAAGATGTTGGTACCAATAAGGTTTGGGAAGGCAGGTGCAAGGACAAGCTGGGTGGTAGAATATCAGAATATCATGAATTCTGTTTTGGAGATGTTGAGTTTTAGATACTTGTGGGTCATAAAGGTGGAGATGTCCAGAAGGCAGATAGATATGCAGGCTGGAGCTCAGGAAGAAGTAAAGGCTACAGGAGCCAAGTGCAACATAATAGACTTATCAAGAAAGAGCTGCACTGACATATACATGATTGTTTATCGATTTGGTCCTTGATGCATGACTTCTGCTAGTATCCAGAAGGGAGGGCACCTTAATGGCTATCTCAGGTTCAACTTTCATCTTTGCTCATCAACCCAATTGGGTAGGGTGTCTTTACCCTGAGACCCTTTGTTAAGGACTGAATATTTATGCCCCCCTCCCAATTCACATATTGAAGTCCTAACCCCTCAACTACCTAAAATACCCTTGTATGCAGCGTTTGCTGTTTTCTCCTGTGGGTTGGCCCTTCTTTCACATTAATAATGTACATCTTCCAGATAGAGGCAGCTGGAGGGCAGGCCCTTCATCGTACTTATGGTAGCATTTCCTGCAGGGCAGTGTTTCACCCAGGTAGATGTTTGGTAAACATTTGATGACCCTGAGGTCAGCTTGGAAAGACTCAAGATCATGCCACACTTTATGTGAAGAGGGTCACAGAGAAGGTGCTTAGTGCAGGGTATGAGGCAGAAACCTGGGGTAAATCAAGACTGGAGTTTAGGTGGAAACAGGATGGTCTCAGCATGAAATTAAGAGATTACCAAGAAAAGACAGTTTCCCAAAGATCAGTGGGAAGAATGAAATGGCCAATGTGTCCAACATGAGGCATATTTTTCATGAGCATTTTGCACTATGCAAACCATTGTATAAGATTACACCGTGGCTTATCTATTTCAAATTGATTTGAAAAATCATTATAGTTTTTGAGTTAGGATTTTTCTAAAGCAAATGAATTTAAGGGTTAAAATCAACAATGCTTCACGCCTCTAATAGTTTCATGTTTTTCTGTTTAAAGAAGAACAACCGGGGCGCCTGGGTGGCGCAGTCGGTTAAGCGTCCGACTTCAGCCAGGTCACGATCTCGCGGTCCGTGAGTTCGAGCCCCGTGTCAGGCTCTGGGCTGATGGCTCAGAGCCTGGAGTCTGTTTCCGATTCTGTGTCTCCCTCTCTCTCTGCCCCTCCCCCGTTCATGCTCTGTCTCTCTCTGTCCCAAAAATAAATAAATGTTGAAAAACAAAAAAAAAAACAAAAAAAAAAACAACCAACCAACCGAACAATCCAACAATGACAGTTTCCCTCCAAAGAAATGAAAAAAACAAAACAAAACAAAACAAAATAGATTTTGTTTACTGCATTTCAAACTCTCATCAACTTTACTGGGAATCATTTAAAGTTGACTGAATGTTCTTAAGCCAAGTCTTGGGGGTGATGCTGTGATTCTGTGTATTCTGTGTGGGATGCCAAATGTGTGCTGGCACTCATGGTAGGAAATACAGGGAACTTGCCCCAAATGTGTCAAGACACTCCTCTGCTCCTCTGTGAGGAAGAGAGAAGTGGGAATATATATATATATATATATATATATATATATATATATATTTTTTTTTTTTTTTTCCCCCCCTGGAGCATCTTCCATTACCATCTTGCTAATCTCTCGAGTGCTCCTGGAAGCAGGGACTTTCTAGCAGTGTCCTCTCTGAAGCCAAACAGTATAGAAGATGAGAGTAGCATATATTTGTGCCGACCTATCCACCTAAGAGAAACCGGAGGCACATAGATCAATGGATGACATTTGTAGCCTGGAGTTGAGGGAATTCTTAGCCTTGAACTGTTGATACAGGCACCACTAGCCCTTTTGTGGGTAAGGAGCATTGGACACCTGGCTAGTCCAAATCGGAATATTCTGTGAGTGTAAAACATATACCAGATTTTAATTTCTTACTTGTAAAAAAAAAGAACATAAGAGAACTCATTAATACTTGCTTATTACAGGTTAAAATGATATTTGGGGTATACTGGGCTAAATCAAGTATTAAAATTATTAAAATTATTTTTACCTGTTTCTTTTTACTTTTTATAATTTGTTTATGTATTTTGAGAGAAAGAGAGAAAGTGGAGGAGGGGCAGAGACAGGGAGAGAGAGAATCTCAAGCAAGTTCATGCTGTCAGGATAAAGCCCAAGCCCAACACAGAGCTCAATCTCACAAACCATGAGATCATGACCTGAGCTGAAATCAAGAGTCAGATGCTTAACCAACTGAGCCACCCAGGCGCCCCTATTTTTTTTTTTTTTAATTTGGCAACTAGAAAACTTAAAATTATATATGTGGCTAACATTATATTTCTGTTGGACACAGTCTAAGACTTATACCATTGAAGGGCAGATATATATTCTGGTCTTGACAGGATGTAGATCTTATAAGAATTTGTCTCTTCTCATGTGAGTCATGCCCAGCTGTGTATAAAAGCAGTTTTATTGTTTGTGTAATAGCCCAGAGAGTCTTTCATCTGAGGATCTCAAACATTAATTATTCTCACTGAATAGCTGAGGAAGATGGGTATTCTTAGTTCTATTTTACCGATGAGAAAACTGAGGGATGGGGAAATTTAAACAATTTGCCTGGGGCTCCCCAGGGTAGAATGGCAGGGCTCAGAATAGAAACTGTGAATCATTATAATTAATCACACATTTAGCCAGCAAACAAAATTTTTTCTTCCTGATGAGGTGAACTCCATCAAGTTAGGGACCATGATTTTAAATTTTTTCTTAATGTTTATTTTTGAGAGAGAGAGAGAGAGAGAGACAGAGCGCGAGCAGGGGAGGGGCAGAGAGAGAGGGAGACACAGAATCTGAAACAGGTTCCAGGATCCAAGCTGTCAGCACAGAGCCCAACGCGGGGTTCAAACCCGTGAACCACAAGATCATGACCTAAGCCAAATTTGGACACTCAACTGACTGAGCCACCCAGGCGCCCCTAGGGACCATGATTTTAAAATGCTGTTGCCAACTGGTAAGATACCGAATGCTCAGTGAACATTACACGACCGTAAGTGTCATTGCTTTCAGATTAACACATTTTGACATTAACAACTAGGTAACATAAATGGTCTATTTCCTTCCAGGGAAGGAATTGTTATTATGCCTTACTTTGGAAGCATATAAGCAAATCTTAGCTTTGATTAAGTTCACTTGTTTTTAAAACTAGATTTCTTGGAATTATTTTTAATATTTTGAAAAGGCTTTCCAAACCAAAAGCATGTTGGTCTAGATTTGGATTGTAGTCTGGCAGAAGAAGGAAACGCCTTTGGATCTGTGTTGTGCCTCTACCAACATTGTTCCATCACTTCTACCTGCGATATAGCTTCCTTTTACAAGCTCAGGCATCACAGCTCTGGTGAGTGCGTCCTCTCAAAAGAGTACACCTTTATCCAACTTATTTTGGAGGGAAGGCCATGAAGAACAGACATCAGGCTTCCTAAGCAAAAGCTACATGAAGCAAATAGTTTTCCCCAGTCTTCATGTTAAATTTCCTTATATTGAATAATAGGGAAAAAAAGAAAAATTTACTACAGACTCGTGATTACATTCCCTTTGATTGAGACTAACTTTCAGTGTTACTCTAAAATATTGGGCCACTAAAGTACATACACATGAGTTTTTTTGTTTTTTTTTTTTTTTAATACAGTACATGACTTTAGGAGTAGATTTAGAGGGGCACCTAGCTGGCTCAGTCAGTAGAGCACACAACACTTGATCTTGGGGGCGTGAGTTCAAGTCACCTATTGGGTGTAGAGCTTATTTAAAAAAATAAAAATAGGGGCGCCTGGGTGGCTCAGTCGGTTCAGCAGCCGACTTCGGCTCGGGTCATGATCTCACGGTCCGTGAGTTCGAGCCCTGTGTCGGGCTCTGTGCTGACAGCTCAGAGCCTGGAGCCTGTTTCAGATTCTGTGTCTCCCTCTCTCTGACCCTCCCCCATTCATGCTTTGTCTCTCTCTGTCTCAAAAATAAATAAACATTAAAAAAAATTTTTTTTTAAAAATAAAAATAAAAATAAATAAAATGTGGGAGTGCCTGGGTAGCTCAGTCTATCTAACTTCTGACTCTTGATTTCGGCTCACGTCATGATCCCAGAGTCATGGAATTGAGTCCCACGTTGGGTTCCGTGCTGAGCATGGAGACTGCTTGAGATTCTCTCTCTCCTCCTTCTGTCCCTCTCCCACCCTCATGCTCTCTAAGAAAAATAAATAAATAAATAAATAAATAAATAACTAAATTTTTAAAATGTGTATAGAAGTAGATTTAGGGAGTTCGAGAAACTATCCACCCACTCATCCATTCTTTTGACAATGCATATCTGCTTTTATGTATTCCAAAAATATTTATTGTGAATGCATGAGTGAAAGGTTTACTACATGCCTGGATTTTGCTTCTTCTAAAAATTATATGAATAAAATGTACTCTCTTTCAAGATAGTTGAAGATGGTTGAGGGATAGGGCATCTGGATAGCTCAGTTGGTTGAGCTCAGTCAGTTGACTCTTGATTTTGGCTCAGGTCATGATCTCATGGTTCATGAGACTGAGCCCCAAGTCAGGTCCTGCACTGAGAATGTGGAGACTGCTTGGGATTCTCTCTCTCTCCCTCTCTTTCTGTCCTCCCCACTCCCTCTTTCTCTCTCTCTCAAAATAAATAAATAAACATTAAAAAAAAAAAAAGAATGGCTGAAGGAGGTTCATTTTTGCCAATGTATACCTACACATACAAGGAAGTATGTTCACATGGTGCCCTCTTTACCTTCACTGCCGACAGTGGTAAGCCTGATCAGTTCTCAGTCCTTGTGACAGGAAATATGCCTAGAGTGCTGAAAGGTTTTTAATTATACGCACACTCAAATAATGATAGCCTACTTGTGGGCACATGTCTTAGAAGAGAATCAGAGTCTGCTTCATGCATCAGACAGATTCCTTCATTTCCTCTGCCTTTTGCTTGAACCAGAAAAATGGCTTAGAGAAATTCATGCACACTTCCCTGCCATCCCCACCCATAGTGGTGAGGCTGAGTCAGTGGGGGAAGTTTCAGTATCTTTGGTGCCTTTGATATTCCAGGCTCAGAATGGTAGCGGGGTGAGGGGGAGGAGAAGGGGAATGGAAAACACAGCAGACTCCACCCTAGACAATCCTTCTGCATTTGACATTTCTCATTCTTTCAAAGCTGATGAATTCTACTTCTGGAAGGTGAGGGTTGGGGGGAGGAGGAAGGGTGAGGCAGAAGAGATGATATGTGTTTATTGGGTCCTTTACAAAATTTTCCCCAGATGATCTCTGCATATCTTTGGTCACCACTTCCTGCATTCAATTTGCCCGGATGTAGTCATACCGTGCTGTCGCTGATTGCTGCAAAACATCCCACCGCCAGAATAGTAAGACACTAATTCTAGCACATCTCTTTGGCTGATGAATCTGGGAGACTTTTTAGCAGTGGTCCTTTATGAGTTCACGCCAATGAGTAAGCGCAGAGAGCTGAGTCTTCAATACCTGGAGCAAAGAGGGAGTCATTTCATAGATCGATGCCTCAGAACCCTCTAGCCCAGAAAAATCTTTGTAGAAACAGACTCCTCATTCTTTTGGTAACTGGGCTAAATCGACAGCAGCTAACCTCCCAGAGGGTGTTACTTCAATGACAATGAAACAGAAGATGAGAATTATTTCCAACTTGGCTCTTTATGTGATAAAGCTTTATGCAAAGTATACATGTTCAAGTGACGATACCCTGAAGTAGTGAGAATATAATCGTAATTGAGTGGGGTTAACGGAATGATGTCATTTTTCAGCAGAGGAGGTGGGAAAGGTGGAGGGAAATAATAAACTCATGGAATGGAAGAGAGTTATAAATTCAGGAAACAAATGTTTTCCCCTTGTGATGGGCTCTCTAGGGACAATTCTTGGAACGTGGCCCACAGAAGTTCTGCACGACGGCAGCCCCCTCTCCTTCCCAACAGCAGCAAGACACCACTGGGGCAAGAGCATGGCGCCTTCTGCCCAGGCTCTAACGCATGCCTGCAGAATAACAATCTGCTCTCGGTGCGCCAGGCACAATGAAGGCTCTCTCAGCTGCCACTCAAGCGGGGCCTGCTAACACTCCCGCCCCTTGTTTCTGGCTCTTGGCATTGTTGGGGCAGGGAGTGCGGGGAGAGCTGCACACTTCCATGCTGGGAAAGGCAGGCCCCCCCCCCTCGGCCCCCCCACCGGCGACCCCAGCCAGTCATCGAAGGCCCAGACAACAGCAGTAGCCAGACGAGTTAGCAGGGCCCTTAAACCTCGTGGCGAACTCGCTGAACATTCAGGAATTTGAGGATTGTGGTTTCAGAAAATTCTGGCCTCTGCCTCCCTCATCCCCCAACTCCAAACAACAACAACAACCACAACAACAACGACAAAAACCCAAACTCATCTCAAATTCTTTTGGCATGGCAAGACTGTCACAATGTTTGATTGCAGCACCGATGTCCTTCCAACACCCTTTAAAGGACAGGGCTGACAAATTTCCAACAGCACCGGGGCGTCCCTCAAACCATATAATCTGGACCCAGTTGGATAAAAAGTGATGCTATCGAAGAAGACTGATCAGGGATTATGATAAGCAGAGGACATGGTGAATGTTGGAAGTAGCAAGCTTATTGCTGATCTTTACACTGTAGGCAAAAGAAGTGACAGGCCAAAAACAGCACACCCAGAATATACTCATTACAGGAGGGAGCAACACATTCGTAAACTCAAAGTGTGGTTGCACATCAGAGGTAAGCCTCAAAGCTTGTCTCAAATCAAGGACTGGTGTCGATCCCCAGCCAACTTAAAGGATGAATGGGGCCATGAGACTATTTTAGGATAAAAATAATAACTACTACTTTTTGAGCCCTATGTTTCGGGGATTTTAAATACATTAGCTAATGTAGGCCTAATGGCAGCCTTGTGAGATAGATACCATTGTTCCCAATTTCTATACAACCGAGCATTGTGAGGCCTGGGGCAGTTAGGAAAGTTCTGCCTGACCCCAAAGCCACTGTTCTCAGATTCACAGTATTAATATGCCTCTCTGGGGCTCAAAGGAGACACAAAGCTGAGGACATGAACCAAATGTGGTTTGTTTGTTTGTTTGTTTCTTTCCTGAAGAATTCCAGTTTTCCTTGAGCTTGGATTAAAGCTTTATCTTAAAGAAGTAATCATAGTGGCTCTTTCCAGATAAGACGCAACGTCTAATCTTGAGAAAAGCAGTGAGCATTTCCACTTCTGCTGAATGCATCAAAACCAAACCAATAAAGTCTAGCCTTTGTGACAGTTCTTTGTCTCTTCCGAGGCTAAAAATGTCTGGACACACTGAGTCAGTTGGAGTGTCAGCACTCTCTTGACCTGGCACACAACTGAACATGAGTCACTAAAAGGATTCGAAACTCAGGGTCAGGAAAACACTGCCATTAAGTCAGTATAGCCAAAAATATTCGGGCGTCAACCTTGTGCTCCTGGATGTAGCTTGTTCATTCATCTATTTGTTTATTCAGCCAGTAAATATCTATCCTAACACACTCACATATAAAACACAGAGTAAAAAGTCTAATGAATACAAAATAATATAGTGAAAAGCAAGTTCACACCACAGTCCTCCAGATTTTCTGCTTAAGGACAACTCCTGACACCAGTTTCCTGGGGATCCTTCTAGAGATATTCAAAGCATAAATGTAACTTTCTCTTGCTTTTCTTTCTTTCTTTCTTTCTTTCTTTCTTTCTTTCTTTCTTTCTTTCTTTCTTAAATTTTTTTAAAGGTTTATTCATTTTTGAGAGACAGAGAGACAGAGCGTGAGCACGGGAGGGGCAGAGAGAGGGGGAGACACAGAATCTGAAGCAGGCTCCAGACTCTAAGCTGTATGCACAGAGCCCAACGTGGGGCTCGAGTTCACGAACCGTAAGATCCTGACCTGAGCCGAAGTCGGACACTTAATTGACTGAGCCACCCAGGTGCCCCTCCCTTGCTTTTCCTAACTGTTATTGAATCCTTGGGATAGCCTGAGCACTGGTTTATATAAAGTGATGGCCAAGACTCGGCCCTGCCCCCCGAGGAAGAGGTGGATACATAAACCAATTGCCACCATATGATTGAGAAGTGCTCTGATGTTTATGGGAATGGTAGTGATCTGAGTAGACTAGGGCTGAAATGCTAATGGATCCGATCAGCTGTTGCAATAAATTGTTGTCACCAGTGCTTGCAAATTATTTTTTTTAAAGGCTATGGCTTATTCCTGTGATAATCATTTATTCAAACTAATATTAATATCAAATTAATATTCTGACTTTCTTTTGTGAGTGATACGGAAAGATGTGGAGGTCAAGCTGGTTCCCTGAGAACTGTGTGTGACCCTGGGCATGCCCATGGTATGTCCTCCCACAAATGTGATCTGATCCACATGTTGGGAGGTTGAAAATTTCAGACATCCAGTGGTTAATGGGGGCCATAATAGCCTCATTTTCTGGGATACCACCAGAAAGCTTTCCCCAAATATTATATGCTTCGCATTCAGTTGGGATATCAGTCTCTTGGTTGCCTGGTTTCAAAACATTCATACTTGTAATAGGATGGAAGTCAGGAAGTGGCAAAGCCGCCCATCTGGATTGAATACAGTTTGGGACAGTAGTCTGTGCACCGTGAGGCAGATAACGTTTTGCAGATTTAAGAGACAGTCGAATCTGATGCATGTGGATGCAAGCTACTGGTGGAAAGCCAGGAGCAGACCCTTTGAATGGACCTGGATTTATGGGAACTACTCAGGAGCTTGTAGGCTTTGAGGAGGGACATAGAGTGGTTATTTTGTTCACAAAGAGTTGACTTCAGTTAGCCTGGATTCTCACCCCATATTGAGTTTTATTTCCAGTATGAATGTAAACCAGCTCCAGACACAGATTCTCGGCTCAGATGCTCAGACTCTGCTCGATGACGGATAGAGAGTTAAAGAGAGAAAATAAAAAAGGGCATAAATAAGTTTCACATGATTTCCAATCCAAACTAAGAGTTGGCTCTGTTTCACTCAATCAGCCAGGGGCAGAGAGCATTTTGCAAACTTCAGTGGCTCTTTCAGAAAGCCTGGTCTATATCCTGTTTTCAAAAGGAAACCCAGAACCTGTCAGATGTGCCCTGTTTCTGTTTCTGTGGCAGCTCACCTCGTAGCTGTTCTAAGATAGAAAGTGGCCCAAGTACATTCGTTCTCCTCTAGTCCTTCCAAATGTGCCCACCTGAGGGACGAGACATTTTGCTGGATGTTTTAACACATGAGGCAGAAATGCATCTAGGAATGAAGCACATTCATTGAATGAATTGTCAAAGGTAGGTCCATAAAATACAATCCTTCCCAAGGATTTCCTTCCTGGGGAGCCCAGGTGGCCCCAGCTTGACAGCAGGGTCTCTGTGCTAACTTAGGTTTTCATATCATGTCAGAAAAATAGAAATGTAATTCTCTTCCCTTGCTAGAAAACTCAAATTTGTATAGTTTTTTTTTAATTTTTTTTAACGTTTATTTATTTTTGAGACAGAGAGAGATAGAGCATGAATGGGGGAGGGGCAGAGAGAGAGGGAGACACAGAAAAGGAAGCAGGCTCCAGGCTCTGAGCCATCAGCCCAGAGCCCGACGCAGGGCTCGAACTCACGGACCGCGAGATCGTGACCTGAGCTGAAGTCCAACTCATAACCGACTGAGCCACCCAGGCGCCCCTCAAATTTGTATAGTTAAAGAACAAATATTAAAGTCTCTTTTTAATAAGTGCTATGATACAGGGTATGGAGTATGAGAGGGTTCCCCCCCCCCACACACACACACCTCTATTCCTTCCTTCTTCCTTCCTTCCTTCCACATGGGACCGAAGTAGACCTGAGTGAAATCTTGCTTTTTGCTCAGTTTCTTTTCCCTAGCTGAGTTAAAGCACAAAAAGAGTGTATTTTCCAAGTACCTTATGGGATCCTGACAATTTATTTCTTCCCTTTGCTTTGAAAATGACCCCTAAAGAGATAAAATTGTTTGCATTAGTTCTTAGAGAAAAGCAGCCAAGGTTTTATTAAAAACACTGCCCTTTGTATTCTTGCATATTTTCTTTCCCTGTCTAATATGGGAAGATATCAAATGTAAAAGAAACACAAACATAAGACACTGCTCCTTTCATCTTCACTCAGTTTCCAAAATCCTCCAACACATTACCTTATTCTTCTTATTAAACTTTAAAAAGGAGCAAGTGGAATGCTGCATTTAAATTTTGAGGACTGAGGACTTGGGATAGGCAATCTGCATTGTGTCATTTGTTAGATTCTCCTAAGATCTTCTCACTCTGTATTGGGACTGGCAAAACATTTTTATACCTCGGGGAACACATTCATATCAACTGGTTTCTTATGGAACTCAATTCTGGAAATTCGTCTTCTTTGATGTGACTGGATTCTTTAATTTTTAAGAAACAGAGATGAAAAGTGTCACTGATCCCTGGTAGAGTAAATAAACCTTAACACAAGTTCAAGGTTTCCCTTAAACATATATAATGTATTATTGATAATGCTTGGAACGGCAAAACTCTAAAGTACATATAAGAAATAATTCAAATATGAAATATAATGATGAAAAATAATATAATGAAAAATATATGATGACCTCTGTTTTCCTTTTTTTTTTTAATTCCCAGCCTAATTTTGTTCACTAAAACCTGTCTCTGTCAAAGCCATCTTAACAAAAAATTTTTTTAATGTTTATTTACTTTTGAAGGAGAGAGAGAGAGTGTGTGAGCAGGGGAGGTACAGAGACAGTGGAAGACACAGAATCCGAAGCAGGCTTCAGGCTCTGAGCCATCAGCACAGATCCCAATGCGGGACCCGGACCCACGAGCTGTGAGATCATGACCCCAGTTGAAGTCAGACACTTAACTGATTGAGCCACCCAGGCGCCCCCAAAGCCATCTTTAAAAGCCATAGTTATGAAGCAGCAGACTCCGTAGCATAATGGGAACAAAATCTTGTGATAAAATTCTTAATTTTTTTCACTTAACCTGTTATGTTTTTTAAAAAAGACTAAAAGGAAACATACCAAAAGACTATCCTAGAATTATTCCTTATATTCTTCTTCTTTCTTTTTTTCTCCTTTTTGTAATTTGGGACAATTACTTTTCGAACAACAATTACAAAAAGACCAGCCATAGTCCTTATATTTTTCATGGGTCTGATTTATCCTGGACCACCCTGTACTTGGAGATGCAGGCCTCTGACTTAAAAAAAAAAAAATATGTACTTTAAACTTTGAATAGCTTATCAGAAACCATAATGGTGCCTGATAAAATCTCAGCCCTCAAAGAAAAAATATTTGAGGGGTACAGTGCGTGCAGGGATAAACAGTTTGAAACCAAGTGAATAATGAGGTTACTGAGTCAGTGATGAGCACACCTGAGTTTTGATAAGCATGACCCAATAGCATGTGGTGAAATCCTCCATCCACGGAGAGTGTCTCATCTGTACTGAACTCACCAGAAGGAGCCTTTAGTTCCTATAAAGCAAGGTACAATAAATCAGGGGAAAGCTGCAGATCCTGTCAGACCTGCCTGCATTCCTTTCCCCTCAGTGATTCCTTAGTTCAAGAGGGTTCATCCTTCGGGAATATTTCAACACCCTTTTGGAAGCTATGCCAAAATCCAGGGTTTTGACAGCTTGATAAAGCCTTATATTATCCTGAGATAGAGAAAAACCTGACTCTGGGAAGGGCTAAATTATCAAAGGCAGTACCGAGTAGCAACAGTGAGTTTAACTGGCAGATCTTGAGGGGATGAGAGTGCCTTTGAACTTGCTGGGAATTTTAACAGCAAGAGTGCAGATTCCTAGGAGAAAAGCTGTTACTAAAAGAAGACAAAGAACTAGTAAGTAGCTTTCCAGCTGGATAAAAAGACAGGAGTTAGAATCCATCGGCTATAGAGTCCTATGTTCCATTTCCATCATTATACTGGGGGAGAGAGTGGATTCAGAGAAATTTGTGGGATGGTGTTGAAAATAGATGCCCAAAACAAGAAGTTGGGGGGGGGGGGTGTTCATTTCTTTTGGTATTATGGACTAGAATTTAAAATATCAGTGTGAAGAGGGAATTAACTGGACTGGGTGGAATGACAAAACAGGAGCCATTGGGGATCTGGTGATTTTATAGATGCTGAGGCTGAGTTCAGCTCTCTTCCTGGGAACTACTCTCTTTGAAGTCAGGGCAAGTTGGGAACAGAGCGGGCAAAGGGAAGAGTGGAAATTAGGATGAGAATGACTTTTGTAGTGTATCATTTCCCTCAAACATTTATTGCTTTTCCCTTCCTTCTTCATTCAGCAAATACTTCCTGACCTTCTCCTTATGCCTAGCATTCAACTGGGCACTTGGGATTTGAAGACAGGAGAATTCCTGGTCTTGAAGAGTCTGCAGTAATGGCAAATACTAACTCCTATTCTCTTTCTGGTTAGGAATAGCTCTGAGGACGAGACGCACTGTTCCATATTTCTATTATCTTACATCGCAAATTTGAAGACATTTCTCATTTCACCTAAGTTTACTCTTATTATTAAAGCCATTGGTTAAATGTATTAAAGTAGGTTAAATTTTGATGTTATTAATTATGCTTTTTCACCTTAATAAATTAACTCATTTGAAAACAAAATCCCAAGTCAGAGAGACCTTCCATTCTGGCTACTGTTTTTAACAATATGGCTTCTAAGTTGATTTCATGAACCGCTTTTTCCTTATGTTGGAATCTGGGGAGAGTATTACAGATTTGACCTGCAGGGGGGAGATGAATTAATTTTTATCAGTTAGACATCTAGCTGGTCTGAAAACAACCACTGAAGGGTATTTGTTTGTTTTTGCCTACAAAAATATTGACAGCCACGCAACCAAAATGTAAAGTTTGTAAAAGGAAAGAAAAATCCCTACTTTGTCCTACCCAATCTTCTCTGAAGACAGGAGGAAGAAACTTCTGTAACTTTCCAAGAAGTGAAACCAATTGACATTTTAAAAAGCCACATTATACTCATAACCAGTAATATAGTAAGTTTTCAGAAGAGCCATTTCTGATCAGTCAGAATATAAAATAGAAGTCAAATACCTATTTCCTTTATAGGCTTAAATTATTTTGACTAACAAGCTCAATATTGCTCTAGAAAAATTTCTCTATTTTGCCACTCTTTTGTGTGGCAAATTTTAGTTTCTCAAGGATGCCACGGGGATGGAACATTGAAGGCCCCTCCTGATCCCTGCCTCCAGAAATTTATGCCCCGCTGTAGTCACTTCCTACAATCCACGGCATCACGATTGGTCCGTGCAACAAAAGACTGTGGCAGAAGTGATGGTATGTCCTTTCCTGGGCTAAATCGTAGAAGACATTCTAGCTTCTGCCTCCCCATCTTTCTCTTTGTCTCTTTGATCATTCCCTCTGGGAGGCACCAGCTGTTGGGTTGTGAGGACAGTCAGGCAGCCCTGTGAATCATCATGTGGCAAGGTACTGAGGCCTCCTGCCAGCAGCCATATGAATGAGCCATCTTGGAAGCAGATCCTCCAGTGCCGCATAAGCCTTCAGATGACTGCAGCCCCTGCCAGCCAGCTTGACTGCAACCTCGACAGGGACCCTGAGCCAGAACCATTCGGTTAAGTCATACCCAGATTCCTAACCCATAGGAACTGTGTGAAATAATGAATGTTTCCCGGGTTAAGCTGCTAAGTTTTGGAGTAATTTGTTATGCAGCCAGAGATAATGAATACAAGGGTCATTTCAACCCGGGGATTCGTTGCTTTTCTGATCCTCCGATCACACTCGGAATATCTACCACGTGAAACACTCTTACCAGGAGTCCTCGGAAGCTTTAAATCTCCTCAGTTTCCGGGGTTCCTGGCTCATTGGGTTAAGCTTTTGACTGGTTCAGGTCATGATCTTGGGGTTCGCGAGTTTGAGCCCTGCGTCGGGCTCTGTGCTGACAGCTCAGAGCCTGGAGCCTGCTTCGGATTCTGTGTCTCCCTCTTTCTCTGTCTCTCCCCGATCCATGCTCTGTCTCTTTCTCTCTCAAAAATAGATCAACATAAAATAAAGGTTTTATCTTTTAAAATAAATGAATAAATCTCCTTAGTTCCTTGCATATCTCATGTATTAATACACATATTGTATATGCATACATGTCTAAAGTTAATACCTTTCTTTGTAAATGCTTTTTAAAGTTTATTTTTCCTAAATAAGACAATACATGCTTATTAAAGAAAATGTGGAGGGAAAGCTAATAAAAATTACCCATACTTTTGACACCCAAAGAGAACTATTATTAATATTTGCACGTACTTCCTTTCATTTTCTTTCTCGTTTAAAAAGAAGTTGTGACCATACGCTGTATACCATGCTTTCAACAAGCCAAGTTCATTTTCTTTAATAACAAAACCCAATAATGTGCCTTGCTCATTCTTGTCATTCAGCTCCCTGCTCTGAGTGACAGGTTCCCAGGGAAATCAGATGTGACTGCGCCCTAAGTGTGCAGAAGGCCCCGTGAGGGTGTCATGGGTTTGGAGCCAGGGCCTGGCAGGGAGTGATCAGTGTCTGGGGGTGCCAGACACATGGGAAATGATTTATACCAACGACCAGTCGCCTCTGCACACATTCTTTTTATTTTCAGTACTAACATGTGTGTAAAGGGCCACTCCCTGCCCAGCAACCCGTATTTATATCCACAAACTTGTTAAGAGAATCTACACTCCTTTATTTTTCTGTTCCTCTTCAAATAGGGCTGTGTAGAAATGTGAATTTACTAAATGCTGATGAAAGCATCAGCAGCAGGGCCCTTTCCAAGGCCCTGGGAGGGGTGCTAGCAATGCGTTCACATGGTCGTGTATTATAAAAAAAAAAAATTTTTTATTGTTTATTATTTTTGAGAGAGAGAGAGAGGCTGAGAGCAAGCAGCGAAGGGGCAGAGAGAGAAGGAGACACAGAATCGAAAGCAGGCTCCAGGCTCTGAGCGCTCAGGACAGAGCCCGACGTGGGGCTCGAACTCACAAACTTCGAGATCATGACCTGAGTTCTAATCGGCTGCCCAACCGACTGAGCCACCCAGGTGCCCCTCACGTGGTCATGTATTTATATAAAGTTAACAAAAGTGAGAAACTTCAGTCACAATTGTGAAGACGGCCGTCTCTTTCCTCTCTGCCCCTGCCCTGCAGAACATATACACTTGCCTTTATGCAGGGTGGGATTAAGTGTTTGGGAGCATTTTGTTTTTATAAATTTTTGTCTTCTTCTTCTTCTTCTTCTTCTTCTTCTTCTTCTTCTTTTTTTTTGACTAGGCATGGAAAAATCACGATTCAGGACCTAGAATGTTAGAGATACGACTTGGTCTCTAAATGGCAGGTTGTTTTTTTTTTTTTCCAATTACTTGTACTGTAAAGCAGAATTTATTATTTGTTAGTCTTATTTGTGAAGTCATTGGGAATTTTTGAGCTTTGAGAGTTACAGAATTAGAGGGCTTCTAATGAGCCCAATCTGTTCTAAATGGCTGTGTGTAATTCCAAGATTGTTTCATCAGAATCTATAGGTCCTCAAGCAACCCTCCTCTTTGTTGACTCCATTCTTTGACTTTCTTCCTTTGTTGACTCCTATTCCTTGACTCTATGCATATTTTTTGAAGAAAATGGCTGCCTCTCCAGTTTTTCACTGTAACCCTTCAATTAAGAAAAAACCAAATAAATTTAACCTACTCCAGGCAATACCTTTAAACAGAAAAGGAATGCAAAATACACAGTACCAACCAGGTGGTTGATGCACTTTATAAAAGACTGTGCAACAAACAAACAAAGAAACAAACAACACAAAGAAAAAAGGGACAAACAAAAACCCAAACTCTTAACTATAGAGAATAGATGGGTGGTTAACAGAAGGGGTGGTGTAGGAGGCTAAGTGAAATAGGTGATAGACAGTAAGAGTACCCGGGTGGCTCAGTTGGTTAAGGGTACAACTCTTGATTCCCACTCAGATCTTGATCTCACGGTTTGTGAGTTGGAGTCCCGCCTCGAGCTTTGTGCTACAGAGCCCGCTTAGAATTCTCTCTCTGCTCTTCTCTCTCTCTCAAAATAAATTAAAAAAAAAAAAGAGTACCCTTATTACGATGAGCACCGAATAATGTATAGAATTGCTGGAAAAAAAAAAAAATAAAGAAAGAAAAAGACTGTGCTACTTGGATGTTTATTCATTTCACCTGTTGATTAGAGGGAGCCACAGAATCTGAAGCAGGCTCCAGGCTCTGAGCTGTCAGCACAGAGCCTGATGCAGGGCTCGGACTCAAGAACTGTGAGATCATGACCTGAGCCAAAGTCAGAGGCCCAACCGACTGAGCCACCGGGGCGCCCCAATTTATTCTTCTCTTAAAATAACTTTCTGAACAACATAAAAATCAATTCAATGCCTGCTGTGGCAGCCACAGAGATACATTGTTCAGATGTCCCCTTAAGAGAACCTGCTGTGGGTGCCTGGCAGAATGGCAAGCCCAGGTGCCACATCTTTGGAGCCTATAGCACTCACGTGGAGCCCCACCCTTCTGGGCCATTGACAGAACACTGCTGAGGTACCTGGGTACCAGTGCCGGTTAACCCTGCCCCATGTTCCTCTCATGGGCAACTTTTGTGCAGACCCTCCCCCATCAGCCTGTCGAGGCTTTCTCAGAACTGTGCCAGGTTCTGAGGCTCTTCCTATCCAATCTTTACTTCCCCCTCTCCCTTCACAGGCAGCGGACTTGATCATGGTCTGACCCTCTCTTTGTCTATTCCTACTCTGTCTGTCTCCCTCTGTCCTTCATAGGCTTCCCCTCAGTAAATCTCTGGCATGTCAAATCCCGTCCTAGCATCTGCTTCTCTGTGCATCTGAAATGACACATAGGTACATTGTTAAAAATGAACTAATCCGGAAGGGCTTATACTAAGAAGCAACAGTTCCCCATCCTCCTCTTGAATAACGCCTTTCCCCAATCGCTCACACGGGGAAACACTTTTAGCAGTTTTTCTTTTTAGCTCTTTTGGTAGTTAGCATATCTGTAAAAGAATATATTTATGACAGGGGCACCTGGGTGGCTCAGTCAGTTAAGCATCTGACTCAATTTTGGCTCACAGTTCATGAGATCGAGCCCCACGTCGGGCTTGGCACTGACAGCGTGGACCCTGCTTGGGATCTCTCTCTCCCTCTCTCTCTCTCTCAAAATAACTAAATATTTAAAAAGGGTATGTTTATGACATACTGTATATTATTTATTTTGCTATTGTTATATATTTTTATGTACTTGTTATGTGTTATATGTTATATGTATAAATATATATTTGTCATGTATTATTGTTTATCTCTGTAATAAGTTTACGCAATATCTTTCTTTTCTTTTTTAACCATGGAGGTATAATTTTTTTTTAATTTTTTTTTTAGCATTTATTTATTTTTGAGACAGAGAGAGAGCATGAATAGGGGAGGGTCAGAGAAAGAGGGAGACACAGAATCCGAAACAGGGTCCAGGCTCTGAGCTGTCAGCACAGAGCCCAACGTGGGGCTCAAACCCACGGATTGAGAGATCATGACCTGAGCCGAAGTCGGACGCTTAACAACTGAGCCACCCAGGCGCCCCCTTTTTTTTTTTTAATTTTTTTTTAACATTTATTTTTTTTTGAGACAGAGAGACAGCATGAACAGGGGAGGGTCAGAGAAAGAGGGAGACACAGAATCGGAAACAGGCTCCAAGCTCTGAGCTGTCAGCACAGAGCCCAACCATGGAGGTATAATTGACATAAAATAAACCACTTATATTCAAAGTGAACAATTTGAAAATTTTTGACATTTGTGTACACCATGAAACTATCACCACAACCAAGAGAGTGAACATACCTATCACCCCTGAAACTTGCTTCATGCCTCTTTAAAATCATCCCTCCTATCTCTCTCTACAGTCCTTGATCTGCTTTCTGTCACACGGATTAGTTTCCTCTTTCTATAATCTTATATAAACGCAATCTTACGGTAAGTACAAATGGAGGGGCGGCTTCCTTTACTCAGCATAATTAATTTGAGACTCGTCCGTGTAGTTATGTGTATCTGTCGTTTATTCTTTTTTACTGCTATGTGGCACATCCCATTGTACGAATGTAACACAATTTCTTTTTCCATTCATCTTTTGGTGGACAGTGGGGTTGTTTCCACTTTGGGGCTATTACCAGTAGAGTTGCTATGAATATTTGTGCACAAGTGTTTGCGTAGACATACATTATATTCTCTCTTTTCTCTTTCAATGATCGTTGTCCTTTATTGCCTAAAGTCCAGTACATTGGATGCGATTTTTTCATATATTTTGTCTGATGTTTTAGTTGTTTCAGGCAGGATGGTAAATCTCATCCGTCTTACTCCATTTGACTGGAAGCAGAAATATTTTGTACCTCTTTCATGTATCATAATCTTCCTTTAGGTGATGATATGCCATTACACGTATGGTATAAGAATCTTCACCACAGCTCTGTTTCTCCTGTCCTGGCCTTTGTGCTATGGTTGTCAGACTATTACACACCCTTCAGCGGATTGTTTTTCTTTTCCTCTTTAACAATTTTAGACAATCTCTGTTGATTTCTTTGATGATAGACATGGACTGAGTTCACTTATCTTCCATCTTCCAAACTCGGCCTTCCTCTCCTCCGCTTCAATACGATTACGTCACCATTTTTAGATCCTTTGTTAGTTGCCTTTGTAACTGTATAAAAATATAGTTTTATATATAGTGACATCCTTATTTTTAATTCCATCAACTACTGACAATATTTCTTGACGCTTCACTTTGTGAGGTGAACATATGAACGTCTTTATCCTTTCCTTCATCTCTGTATTCCTTTCTACCACATTTAAATGCTTAATTCTTTTGGAAACATTTTAAAAATATTTATTTGTTTATTTAGAGAGAGCACAAGTGGAGGAGGGGGGGCAAAAGGAGAGAATCCCAAGCAGGTTCTGCACTGTCAGTGCAGAGCCCAATGTGGAGCTTGAACTCACAAACTGTGAGATCATGACCTGAGCCGAAACCAACAGTCAGACACTTCACCCACTGAGCCGCCCAGGTGCCCCCCAAATGCTTAGTTTTAACTTCTACTGTCAAGAAAGGGAACATGCATCTTGTTCTACCACCAGACCTGAGTGTTCCTTTTTCCTGGTGTGTGCGTTGATTCCAAGAGCTGCAAATTGGTCAACAGGGTTTACAACGTTTTTCTATATGAAGATTGTTAACAGATCAGCCACGTACTGTACTATAGTTATATATCTTCTTTACATAGTCTTGTGTGTTTCTTGGGATTTCTAATTGTCTCTTTTGCCCCACCCCGTTTCCTGCATTGCTGCATTTTTTACAACTTGATATTCCAACTTCTTCACGATGCTATCAAATCTGAATTCTTTCTCATATACATTTTCTTTCCAGACACCTACCTTTTGGAGACCTTGTTCTACCAGCTCTAAACTGGATTTTTGGGTTCTTATTTGGTGAAAAGTTGTCACCCTAGGTCTTCCTTCCATTTTCTCCTGACTGGCTTAATTGTTTCTTGAGCTCCACAAATTTTTAGTTTACTCCCCTATTTTTCTGGAACACATCCTTGAGTCATTTCCGTAGAATGGGAATATTGGAGGTAAACTTACTGAGTTCTTCCTTGACTTACAATGTTTTTATTCTACTCTCAAATTTAATTGATAATTTGAGTATTGAATAAAATAAAATAATTTTCTCTCAGAACTTTGAAGGCAGCGTTCCATTGTCTTGTAGCATTTGGTATTGCTAAAGAGAAGTTTAATGCCAATCTGATTTTTTAGAAAGGAAGACAATTTACTTTTCCTCTCTGAAACTTTTTGGATTTTAAGAGACCTTTGATATTATGATAGGGATTGCATTACATGTGTACATTGCTTTGGGTAGTAGAGCTGTTTTAACAGTATTTGTTCTTCTGATTCATGAGCATGGACTGTCTTGGTGAAAATGCAAATTGGTGCAGCCACTCTGGAAAGCAGTATGGAGGTTCCTCAAAAAGTTAAAAATAGAACTACCCTATGACCCAGCAATTACACTAGGAGGTATTTACCCAAAGGATACAAAAATACTAATTCAAAGGGATATATGCACCCCTATGTTTATAGCAACATTATCTACAATAACCAAACTATGGAAACAACCCAAGTGTCCACACACACACACACACACACACAATGGAATATTACTCAGCCATAAAAAAGAATGAAATCTTGCCATTTGCAATGATGCGGATGGAGCTACAGAGTATTATGCTAAATGAAATAAGTCAGAGAAAAACAAATACCATATGATTTCACTCATATGTGGAATTTAAGAAACAAAACAAACCAGCATAGGGAAAGAAAGAGAGGGAGAATGGCAATCCCAAGAGGCAGACTCTTAACTATAGAGAACAAAATGATGGTTAACCAGAGGGGAGTTGGGTGGGGGGTGGTTAAATAGGTAATGGGGATTAAGGAGTGAACTTGCTGCAGTGAGCACTAATTATTGCATCTAAGTGTGGGGTCACTATTGCACACCTGAAACTAATGTTACACTATATGTTATGTTAACTAACTGGAATTTATTATTATTTTTTAAATTCTTTTTTAATGTTTATTTATTTTTGACAGAGAGAGAGACAGAGCATGAGCAGGGGAGGGGCAGAGAGAGAGGGAGACACAGAATCCGAAGCAGGCTCCAGGCTCCGAGCTGTCAGCACAGAGTCCGACGCGGGGCTCGAACTCACGCACAGCGAGATCGTGACCTGAGCTGAAGTCGGATGCTCAACCGACTGAGCCACCCAGGCGCCCCTAACTAACTGGAATTTAAATAAAACCTTTTAAAAAATCTTTGATATTCTGAAATTTCACCATTTTGTGACTGAGCGGGGTTCATTTTTCATTCACTGTGTCTGGCATTATAGTATTTTTTTTCCTTCTCTCTTCAGTCGAGAGACTCGTGTCTTTCAGCTGAGAAATTCTTTTTTTATTATTTTTTTGTTTATAGTTTCCTGTCATCTCATCTGTTCTCTCTGGAGCTTCTAGTCATTGAACATTCACTGCTTGGATTTATACTTTACAATTTAGCCTTTCTTTCACATTTTCAATCTACCTGTATTTTCTACTTTCTTTGAGATTTCTTTGATTTTTATTTTTCAATCTGTTTTTAAAATTTCTGCCTAACCTACCATATTTTTAATTTCTAAGAACTCTTTTTTATTCTTGGGCCCTACCTTTTTTATTGTATTTATTTCTTGAATTACAACCTTAATTATTTTTTTTTTAATATTCTCTTGAGGATACTACTTATAGTTAAAATATTCTTTTCTAGAAAATGTTCTTAAGATGTGCAAGTTTGTATATATTTTATATGTAAAATGAGTCTGGACATGTCCACGGACATACATTTTCAACTGCAGGCATTTGTAAAATCTACCAAGAGACATTATTTTTCCTCCTGGTAGATGTAAATTTCTTCAGCATGAGCTGAGTTTTCAAAATATGGAGTCCACATGTTCAGAGTATGTGCTTCCTCACTGAACTAGCCCAGCCAGTTAGCCTTAGTGAAAGTTGTTTTCTCCTTTCAAAAATTTGGGAGGTCTTTTCCTTTTTACTGTATATTTATATTCTACCTGTCAGTTGATGATCTGAGGCCAAGTGGTCAACATTGGAATAATGTTTGACTGGAGACAAATGGGGAGACTTAGCAACCAGGACAGAAACTTTTGCAAGAGTTTGAAAACTGATTGATATGGTCCCTCAGAGTGCTCCTAGGCATGGAGTGGGGAGTGTGTGTGTGTGGGGGGGGGGGGGGAGGATGGGGGAGGTCATCAACCTGCTATTTATTCCTCTCAGAATCTGCCTTTCTTCTAGACAGACTAGTTGGGTGATCTGACTACGGTAATTCAGAGATTTAAAAGTATATGCAAGTTGACAAACTGCATCAAAATGTTAGTCAGCCATGCTTATTTCTGGGCTTCAGGATGTGGGATGTTATCTTTCCTTGCTAAAAAAAAATACGTATCTGGGGCACCTCGCTGGGTCAGTTAGAAGAGCATGCAACTCTTGATCTTGGGGTCACGAGTTTGAGCCCCATGTTAGGTGCAGAGATTACTTAAGTAGATAAAACTTAAAAAATACAATACAATACAATAAATTTGTATCTGGAGTAATCAAAGCTTCTTCCAGACGCGCGTCTGCTCTTGTTTCCTGGACTTTTGTCACAGTAGGCCCCCCGACACCAGTCTTTGCTCCCACCTCAAAGAAAAAAACCTTTTTTGAGGCGTCAACTCCTCAGCACTTTCTGAAGGGAGAAAAAGAATAGCAAGAAGCAGCTGAACATATTGATGAAGTACAAAATGAAATAGACTTAACGAACAAGCCAGTGAGGAGATTTTGAAAGTAGGACAGAAATATAACAAACTCCATCAACCGTCCTTTAAGCAGAGGTCCAGTTGATGCCCCAAATCCCAAAGTTTTAGTTAAAATATTTGTCAACCACGCACAAGTGTCTGCACTGTTTGGGGAGGAGGATGAAGAGGTGCTGCATTTTTCGACAAGAGTTGAAGTGACAGAATTTGAGGGTATTAAATCAGGTTACAAAATAGATTTTTATTTTGAGGAAAACCCTTACTTTGAAAAGAAAGTTCCATCCAAAGAATTTTGCCTGAATGAGAGTGGTCATTCATCTTCAAAGTCCACTGAAATCAAATGGAAATCTGGAAAGGATGTGACCACACGTTCAAGTCAAGTGCAGAATGAAGCCAACAGGAAGAGACAGCATGAGGAACCAGAGAGTTTCTTCACCTGGTTTCCTGACCATTCTGATGCAGGTGAAGATGAGTTAGGAGAGGTCATCAAAGATGATATTTGGCCAAATCCATCACAGTACTACTGGGTTCCCAACATGGATGATGAAGAAGGGGAAGGAGAAGAAGAAGAAGATGATGATGATGATGATGATGAGGGGAAAGAAGGAGAACATGACTAATGGAACACTGATAGATTCGAACCTTTGTTTTTTTATTTTCTCCAGTCCCTGGGAGCAAGTTGCAGTCTTTTTTCCCTCCTCTTGTGCTCATTCGCCCTGTTTGTTGAAGTCTCTTTTCTTTCCCTTTATACGTGGTGCTCAACTTACTTGGTGACAGGGTGGAGCAGTGAAATACCTAGCACAGAATACAGTGGGAAAAAAAAAAATCTCTACCCATTTCTGTTCCAAATTCATTTTTATCCCTCCCTGTCTTAGCAAAAACTTTATGAGCTCAATACTGCTGTGCTCTTTGGGGAAAAAAGAAAAACTCTTTGCTCCCTCAGCTCTGCTAGAAGCGGGAGAGTGCTACACTCTTGTGTAGTAGTGCATAGAATTCTAGTTTTTTCCCTCCTTTCTCTTATGCTGGCTCAGAGATTACACTGTGTCTTTGTGGAAATATGGACAGTTAGCATTTACCAACATGTATCTGTCTACGTTCTCTTGTTTAAAAAAAAAAAAAATTTAGAAACTGAGGTTATAGAAGGTCAGCCAAGGGTGGGTTTCCGATGTTTGGATGGATTAAGTGGGCAGTTCGACAACAAGGCTTCTTCCTTGACGCATTTAATTGTGATGTTTAATGGCGATCCTTGCAGTTCAAGATGACACTTTTAAAATAAAATTCTCTCCTTATGAGGACTTGAGCCCTGCCAGTCAATGGGAGAATCAGCAGAACCTGTAGGATCTTATTTGGAATTGAGATTTTCTATCATAATTTTGTTTCTGCTTACTTTAAAGTTTTCTTTTTGTTTCACGGGCAAGGAAAGATGATGCTCAGTTTTAAATGTTAAATGTTTACAAGTTGCTTCCTTGAAATAAAACTAAATGTGCACACACACACAACATTAAAAAAATACATATCTATATTTCTAAAGTTTTTACAACGAACACGATTACTTCCATAATAAGAAAATAATTTATTTTTAAAGTATGCATAAGGCTTTCTTCTGAATCTTCATTTACCCGCTTAAAGGTAGCAGAAAAAAATCCAAATAAAACAAAATAAAATAAAGAAGCTATTTTTACCCCAGGGCTGATGGCTATACTTCAGGTGAAAAGACTGAATCTTGCAACTGACTTAGTTCAATGTACCTTAACCAAATAGGTGCTAAAGAAGAGAGAGATGGGGTGTGTGTGTGGGGGGGGGGGGAGTGGGGGAGGGTGGGGAGTGGGGGAGGGTGGGGGGGAGGACAATGTTGGGCATATATAGACAAGGAGATGGGAGCAGAGAAAAGATGCCTCAGGTATACCCTCCTACGCTTCTCAAAGCTCACAAATGATGGAAGCATGACTTTGGGGAAATAGTCTGGATTTGCAGATTAATATAATTGAAATGGTGTATCTGAACTTTGAGGGTTGCCATGGTACATACTTATGAGCTAGGTTTCCTGACCTGGTGTAATAATTCAGAAATCAGCTACGCACGTGATTGGGTGGTCCTTGCATCACTGACTGCCATGTAAGCAGGTAATATTCAGATCACACATGCTACCCAAGCAGCCTCTGCTTTGAAGGGGGCTTTTGAGAGGACACTGACTTCTTCCTACTGATGACCCATTCATTTGTGACACCAACAAATGCAATGGGACCTGTGCTGAAGCTTTTACTGAGAGGCCAGAATTTAAAATGCTGTCAGGACTGAAAGGAATGCATAAACCATATCACCACAGAATTGCATTCATGAATGATTCAGGAGTTGGACTAAAAATTTTGAAATATTCTCAAGAGAATGAGAGCAAAACATTGAGAACTGGCGTTTTGTATTCCCCTTTTGTTAAGCAAGGATAAATAATATCCACTAGAGAGAATCTTTGCTTTTTGTAGGGATTCTTACAAATCAGGGATTTGCATCCCTGGGCATCATTAGGAAATACTTATGTTTATAAATTTTTGTGACTCGAATGGCTTGTTGGGGTCTATTTTAGGGTTTGAGTCATACAACCATCAACTGGCCTCAGCGACTTAAACATCTTAACTCTAAAATATCTAAGACTTTGAAACCAATCTCTGTATTTAAAAGAGGTCAAATTCCAGAATTGCAAAATTCAAGCTGTAATCTTTTGTTGTACTCTTGATTTAGTGATTATTGTTAACCATGAATTAACAATTCCTAATAATACATCAGAGGACAAATTCTCATTGTGCTGTGCCTCTTAGTGTATGACATACCCCTCAAACTGAGTCATTTTCAAGCTTGTGGTGAGTGCAATAACTTGCTGTTTCTTGCCAGACCTTCTACTGTATTATCAGGGTCAGGAACTGACACTTCCTTTATTTTGCTATATGCTGAGAGCAAGGACTGAAACCGCCATCACTTTTCTCCAACCATTGCCCCAAACAGCTCTACCAAAACAGTATAATTTCCAATGACTTATGTTTAAGGGTCACCTTGGTGTAACAAGATTTTAAGAAGTATAATAATACCATCCAATATTTTTAAAAGCTTGCAGTGTAACAGACACTGTTCTTCAATGTTTTACACATACTAATTCATTTCATGTTCACAACAGTCTGATTGTGTAATACAGTTATGGGTTGAATTGTGTTCTCCCCCAAAAAGACGTGTGGGAGTCCTGAGCCCCAATCTGGCAAATGTGACCTTATTTGGAGATAGAGTCTTTACAAAGGTAATCAAGTTAAACTAACGTCATCAGGGTGAGTCCCAATCAATCTCAAATGACTGATGTCCTTTGAAAAAGGGGAAATTTGGACACAGAGACATACATGTATAGAGAGAAGACACAGGGAGAAGACAGTCATCACCTAAGGAGAGATGCTTAGAATAGACCTCTCCCTCGCAACCCTTAGGAGAAACCCACCCTGCTGACACCTTGATCTGAGACTTCCAGCCTCCAGAGCTGTGAGATCACATGAGCCACCCAATTTGTGGTACTTTATTATAGCAGCCCTAGCAGACCAATAACAATAGTACTATTGTTATTACCCCCACTTTACAGTTGAGGAAACCAAGAAGCAGAGAAGTTAAGTAATTTGCCCAAAGTTGTATGGGTAGTAAATGGGATAGGAACCCAGTCTCCAGAGTCTGGCTCCAGAGTCTACTCCTCTAAATAGCTAAGATACTTGACATTTCTGCATTCAATTATTGCAGACAATGCCCTCCGTTCCACTGCTTCCTGACAACGTCTTGCCACAGAATGGAAGGCACAATTATGATGAACCATGGATTTAGGCACACACCAAGTGAAACAAAACAGTAATAATATATGCAACAACAATCACAAAACACCAATACATACAACGAGTCCTTGTATTGAGCACATATTATGAGCTGGAAGTCATCCCAGGAACAGATCCTATGAAGAGGAAAATTTTCTGGTCTCCTTAGGAGATCACTACTTAGAAGGGGAACATCCTCCTCCAGCTGGATGGAAAAGACCCCATAGAGGATATAATCTTTGAGTTGGGCCTTGAGTTGGAAAGAATTTCGGCAGATGGCCAGAAAGAGAAAAGTTTATAAATTCAGTAAAACCTTGGATTGTGAGTAGCTTGTTCTGCGAGTGTGCCGCAAGATGAGCAAAAATTTCTAATAAATTTTAACTCGATAAACAAGCGATGTCTTGCTATACGAGTAGTCTGTGACGCTGAATATCACATGATTGATCACAACTGGACCAATGGTTCTTGAAATTCGCTTTGATGGGGCACCTGGGTGACTCATTCTGTTAAGCATCCTACTTTGGCTCAGGTCATGATCTCGCAGTTTGTGGGTTCGAGCCCCATGTCGGGGTCTGTGCTGACAGCTCAAAGCCTGGAGCCTGCTTGGGATTCTGTGTCTCCTTCTCACTCTGCCCCTCCCCTGATCATGCTCTGTCTCTTTCTCTCAAAAATTAATAAATGTTAAAAAAAAAAGAAAGAAAAGAAAGAAATTCACTTTGATATACAAGTGTTTTAGATTACAAGCATGTTTCCAGAATGAATTATGCTTGCAAACCAAGGTTTCACTGCAGTTTCATTTTGATGAATGTAGTTGGACATGTAGCCATTATTAGGTCCAACTTTAAGAATATATGAATGAAAGAGAAACACTGGAGCTCCAGACAAATGCTTGGAAATATTACTTGTATCAAATGAGAGAATAGGTGATTTCCTGCTTTTCCAGCTATACTCCAAAAACCATTGGCTTAAAGTTTAATAAGCCTGCGTAACAAATTGGGGCAAGTCTTGGAACATCAACTGGATTTTGCTGGGCCATTGAATCTGTACCTCAGGAGCCTGGAACTGACAGAGGAAGCTGACTGAAGTCTCAGGGTCAGGGTACATTATATCACTGAGGCAGAGGTGGGAAACTTGTAGTCCTCGGGATCCATCTGGATCTTGGTCATGTCTGACCTTTACAGTATTGGTTAACACTGAAAACGAGATGTTTTAACTTTCTGTCTTCTTTAAAAAAGAAAAACAAAACAAAAATACTTCTGTGTTTTGTTTTTTTTTTTTTTTTTAACATTCTGTCTTCTTAAAAAAAGAAATAAATAAAGGATCTGACAATACTGGGCCTGCCTTCCTACTGGGGCTGCCTTTGTGTATTAGTGAGGATAAGCTATTCTATGCGGTGCTAACAGTAGCCCCAAGCATGTAATGAATCAACTTGGGAAAACTTTGTTTCTTACTCATGTCAAAATTTACATGTTAATGTAATTTAGGCCGCTCTTCTCCAAGTGGTAGCCCAGAAATCCAGTCTTTTTCTATCCTGTGGCCTTGCCATATTCACTGCTTGGCTCCTAAGACTTCCCAGGGCATCTTTTCCACTTCAAGTGAGGGAAAAGAAAGAGTACATTGTTGAGTGAGAAATTTTTTTTGTGGGCCAGGCCTGGATGCAGCATTCATTCCTGCTGTCCACATTACGCTGGCCAGACCTCAGTTGCATGGCCCTAAATAATTATAAGAAAAGCTGAGAAATATAGTCTAGCAGGGAAAAAAGGACCTAGAACTTGGTAACCACATATATGCTCTCCAGTTCACCCTAGTTTCTGCCTAGCCTTCTTCATTAATTCGCTATCCACCCAGCATCTGTAGGCATTTGAGTTCACAAACTCTGATTTAGATATTTGGAGTTGTAGGGGAAATTACCCAAATCTGGAATTGGATCGATATTTGCAAATTGGTTGGCCACGATATTGCTTAATAATGGTGCTTTAAGAGACATCAAAGCACAATGGCTTAAATGAGATAGAAATGTATTACTCTCTCACTTAAAAGCCCAAGTTGATAAGTAATCCCAGGGTATAGGGCAACTTTAATCCATGAGGTCATTCAGGAACCTAGGCTCCTTCTATCTTTTTCTTCTGCCATCTCAAGGTGTTAACCTGGACCATGTGATTGAAGATGGTTCATCATCACCACCAATGGGAAGAAGCAAAGAAGAATTGGAGGGCACGACTAGGAAGTTAATCATATTCCTACCTTCCACTCACATTCCATTAACCAAAACATAGTCATATGGCCCACAAGGCCATGAGGAAGTCTGGGAAATGACCATTTTCTGGACCATCTGGGCATCCATGTGCCCAGCTATAAACAGGGAAATTAAGTTATTAAAAGAAGCATAGGGGAGAAAATGATCAGTAGGCCACAGTCATTTACTATTTGTGAGCTTTGGAAAAATACTTCATCTCTGTGCCCCTTCATCGGTTTCTTTATCTGTAAGAAGGTAGTAATAGGACCTTCCTGTATGAGTTAGAAATGTGCTTAGCTATGAGTAACAGAAAATCTACCTACAGTGGATTACACAAATAGGATTTCAATATTCTTACGTAATAAGAGATTTAAAGGTACTTTATTATTTGTCAGGTTGATGATGTCTGGGAAAATATTTCTGATTTTTCCTTTTTTGCCTTTCATTTATGGTCTCATAACAGTTGCTCAAAGGCAAGAGGAAGGAGAAAGAGGACAGCACTATTTGCATCTTTCACTTTTTGCAGAGAAAGCAAAAATCTTCCTAATCTCCCAGGCATTCAGTGAGTGACAAATACATATTATCTAACAAGGAATTAATCTCTGAACCTCAGTTTCTCCATCCATTATATGGGATTCTAGTACCTATTTTGTGGGGTTGTGTGATTCAATGAAATAATACTGTTAATATGTTTAGAACACCGTTTGACATATGATAGATGCTCAACAAAGGGAGGGAACTTTTATCTGAGACAGTAGAAAGAGTGCTGGCTTCAACAGTTCGGGTTTGAATCTAACTCCAATCTACAAGACTTTGATTGGGTCGTTTACCTACTTTGAATCTGTTTATTCTTCTTGAAAAATGGAGCTAATAATTACTTCTTTATAGGGTTACTGTGAAGATTAAGTGGAATTATGGATACTAAGCACTTGGTTTTGGGGAGGAATTCTTTCAAAGTTTAAGCAGGAGCCACTCTGAATTTCCCCAAGCTGAGGAGGACATAGCTGGAGATGTTGGGTGCACATTGCTGAGCTAGCTTCCCCCAGCACACTCGCAGAGGGTTTGGGCTGTGTAACCATGATGAGCAGAGGAGCAAAACAACCAATACAGAGGCATCTTGACAGAATCTTGCAAGCAAAGGGCCCAAGGCAGGGAGGCCAAGCATTCGTGTTGGGACAGGAGGATGTGCCAAGCGGATGTGGCCGAGGTCAGCTTCATGAATTACAAGGAGGCTGGAGGTCATGACTGGCTGTAAAACCTTCATTTTCTGGGGGAAAATTTGACAAAGTAGGAAGAGGAAGAAGATTCCTGGGAGGGGCTTGTTGAGGCAAGAGATATTGAGAGGGTAAGATTAAACTTAGTTCAGTATTTACCCAAATCAGTCTGCTTCCCTTCCTTTCTTCTTCCCTAGCCCATTCTTTCCTTTTTCCTTTCCTTCTTCCTTTCCTTTCCTTTCTTCCTTTGTTCTTTATTGACCTATGATCTCTGTACCATAAGATTCACCCATAGAAGTGGGTGAATTCAATGGTTTTTAATATATTTGCAGAGTTGTGCATGTAATCATTACTATCTGATTCCAGAACATTCTCATCACTACAAAAAGAAAACCTGTACCTGTCAGCAGTCATTCTCCAATTCCCCTCCCCTTTGGCCTCTAGAAACCATTAATCTACTTTCTATCTCAATGGATTTGCTTACTGTGGACATCTTACATAAATGGAATTATACAATATGTAGACTTTTGTGACTGGCTTCTTTCACTTAGCATGTTTTCAAGTTTCACTTGTGTTGTACATGTATCAATATCTCATTCCCTCTTTATGGTTGAATAATTTCCCTGTGAATAGATATACCACATTTTACTTATCCATTCATCAGTTGATGGACAGTTAGGCTTTTTCCACCTTTTTGCTATTATGAAACAGCATTGCTGTGAACATTTGCCCCTCTCTATCTTTTCTGAGTCCACTGACCATTTGCTTCTGGTTTCCTAGATTGGGTTATAGAGATTGTTGTTGTCTCTTGCAGGGATGAAGAATGGTGGGGCACCTGGGTGGCTCAGTCGGTTAAGCGTCTGACTCTTGATTTCAGCTCAGGTCATGATCTTGTGGTTCATGAGTTCCAGCCCCGTGTGGGGATCTGTGCTGACAGCACAGAGCCTGTTTGGGATTTTCTATCCCTCTCTCTCTCTGCCCCTCCCCCACTCACCCTCTACCTCTCTCTCAAAATAAATAAAAAAACTTAAAAAAAAAAGAATGGAGTCTCCTGCTCTAAGTGGAAAGTTGCTTTAAAAGGCAAGGTGGGGGGCGACTGGGTGGCACAGTCGGTTAAGCGTCTGACTTCAGCCAGGTCACGATCTCGCGGCCCGTGAGTTTGAGCCCCGCGTCAGGCTCTGGGCTGATGGCTCGGAGCCTGGAGCCTGTTTCCGATTCTGTGTCTCCCTCTCTCTCTGCCCCTCCCCAGTTCATGCTCTGTCTCTCTCTGTCCCAAAAATAAATAAACGTTGAAAAAAAAAATAAAATAAAAAAAAATAAATAAAAGGCAAGGTGGTTAATATAGTCAAATATTCAATAGTATTAAGTCTGCTCCATTTGACTTTGATAAAAACAAGGTTTATGAACAAGGTCAAGAATTCATCAGGTACCCTAGCAAGCCTTAGGCAGAAAGAATTTAGCATTTAGAGCTCTGCTTCCCAGCCTCTTGCTGAGTTCTATTCTAGGAGCATGGACTGGTAATTAAAGACCCCAAACCGCTGGAAGTAAGTGAGCAACATTTCATGGCTATCTCCATGGAACTAGACGGAACCGCTCCCTCCTCCAGTACGTAGGCACCAAGGTCCTGAAGAGGCTGCCTCAGGCCCCTGGGGGGAGAAAGAAAATGAGCTATTTTACTACCTGTGCTGTGTGTTTTTTAAGCACTAAATTCACTGCTCTCTCCTCCCCCAGAATTCCCACTTTTCCTCCTCTACAAACATAAAATGAGGTAGGAGATCTTCTGACATTTTGCCTTAAGTGCTCCTCTCAAGGAATTATCTTCAGGCTAGTTCAGAGAAGTAGGAAGGAGAAAAAATCCTCCCCTCTCTGCCTGGACAGAGTAGGGGAAAATGAAGACACCTCCTTAGACTTCTGTCCAGGAGAACTCCTGAGGAAGAAACAATAACTCATGGCTCTGCTGTTTGTTCTTTGACGTGGGAGAAGCTGGTATTTTTTGAAAAACCACCACCATTTCAAACAGCATTCTAATGACCCTCTGATGGGGAGATTTTAGAAAGAGTGGGTGGGGAGGATGGAAGCTGGTTTGCAAAGGGAGCACCAGTTGTCTGAATGATCTGCTCCTTTGAAATGTCTGGAATTTTCTTCTTCAAAGAACTACTAAGTGGAAACTGGCTTTCAGGTATTCTGAAAACTCCAGACTCTGAGCAACTTTCATAGCTTATGTGGAGACCACTCATGTACTTATAACAATAAAAATCTGTAAGATTTATCACATTCTATGTCTGCTCTGGGTAAATTCCCAGCCATGAAGGGCATGAGTCATGCTCTGTGGTAAAGGGAGTTGGCTGTATTTCTCACTTGTTGGTCAAAGATGAGGAATAAAGGTGGCAGGGATTACCTTAAAAGTCAGGGTAGGAAGTGGACACATGTATATGTTGCAGTTCAGGACCAAGAGATTTCTTGATGTGCTCTTGTATGATTTGGGATGAAAAATGTTTGTGGCAGAAAAAAAAAGAGAGAGAGAACAGGAAAAAATTGTTTCTTCTGGAGTGCTCTTGGATTAACGGGAGGTGGAGTGAAGAAAAAGGACAAATGGTATCAGAACATATCGTTATTCTAATGACTGATACTTTCTCTTTTTTTGATGTTTATTTATTTTTGAGAGAGAGACAGACCATGAGTGGGGGAGGACCAGAGAGAGAGGGAGACACAGAACCCGAAGAAGGCTCCAGGCTCTGAGCTGTCGGCACAGAGCCCAATGCGGGGCTCGAACCCATGAACTGTGAGATCATGACCTGAGCCGAAGTCGGACGCTCAACCGACTGAGCCACCCAGGTGACCCTTTAATCACTGATATTCTGATGGAGACACAAATGGTTCAATCCCAAAACTAGCTCTAAAGTTATACATTTTCTTAGAACCAAGAATTTATTTTCAATCTACAATTTTTACATCTTCCTGTCATTCTACACTCATATGTGTCCTTCAAATACCAACAGTTGACAATTAACTTCTCTTGTGGGGATAAAGGGATAGAAGGGGAGGGGAAAGAGGCCGTGGAGAAGCTGCAACCAATTTGTAATACTGGTGTGGTCCAGGAATCCAGAAATAAAAGGCATTCCTGGTCATCATTCAATTATAATTAATCCTTTTGAATTCTTAGAAGGATTAAGATAATTTACATGAAAATTTTTCTTCATCAAACTCACCTTGTTAATCTATTTGCTGGAGGGACTCCACAGTCTCACTGAAAGTTAATGAGTTCTTAGACTAAAAATTGGAGTGTGTGTAACATATTTGTAGCATTTAGCAGGACTATGTGGGAGGTTAGAATGCTGTAAGTATACTGATTTTTTAAAAATAAAACCATTTACATGCCAAAATTGATATAAAAGCATTCCTCCACATTAATAAGAAAATAAACACAATATTCTGTAAGAGGTTGTGTAATCATTTGGTAAAGATTCACTGAGGAGAGAAACAGTAATGTATATATTGTTTCTTCCATTCAAATACAAGCCATCTTATTTTGCAAGTGAAATTTGGAATAAAAAAAATTTTTTTTAATGTTTATTTATTATTGAGAGACACAGAGCATGAGCAGGGGAGGGGCAGAGACACAGGGAGACACAGAATCCAAAGCAGGCTCCAGGCTCTGAGCTGTCAGCACAGACCCCGATGCAGGACTTGAACCCACAAACTGCGAGATCATGACCTGAGCCGAAGTCGGTCGCCTAACCAACTGAGCCACCCAGGTGCCCCTGAAATTTGGAATATTAAATAAACTTATGGAACTGCCAATGTATACTTGAAAATAGTAAAAAAAAAAAAAAAAAAAAGAAAAGTTAAATTGTTTGTATATGTTCATTATAGTCAGTAACCATAATTTTAAAACCAAAGCAGGGCACATAGCCTATGAAACAGTATTATACAATCATTCATTTCTCATGCATTGCCTAAATACCTACTGTGTGCCAGGTACTATACCAGTTTCTGGGTATAAAATGACAAACTAGAGAGTCATACAGGGTGATCGTAGAGCAAAACATTTAAAATTGAAACTGCCTCAGAAAATATAGATGACTGGTTGTAATTATACGTCATGATTCATTTGATATTACAAATTTTGCTACATGTTTTTGATGGACTTTACTGGTTAATTTTTTTCATGTGACAAAATGTCTGTATTTATACACGGGTTTCCACACATACAAAATAGTGCACGTATGTCGTAGTTTATGGCCTTTTGTTAATGTTAAGTCCCTAAAGCCTACAATTTAGCAATGGCTTACATTCCAGAAGTTTGTTTACAAGTCACTTGTTCAGTGGTTGGTTTCCAAAGCCAATCAGCAAAAACCTATTTAACCTAAAAAAGAGCTGAAACAAAACACCAGTCTTATAATTAAAACTAACCACTAAGTTTAACAATGTGTCTAAGGTTGAGGGCATTCAAAGTTCATTTTGTGGTTCGAGAAGCACATATTTCCTAGAAGCAGCATGGAGATGGGAGGGGGAACATTCCCCTGATTCCAAGATAATAAGGGGGTTATCACCTAAGTAGGAGCAGATCCAGGTTTTGTGGCCTGAACTTCAGACCTTAACACGTGTGGGGCCTTCTTCAGGAAGAATGCACCATTATGAATGCAAAATTAAACATGGGACCTTTGAAGGGACCTGTGAGAGAACCTCTGAAGTTTAAGCTTTATTAACATTCTAGTAAGTCTGTGTCTACACCTATGACAGGGTAGGTTAGGAGTCACAATTGATGGATGGGAGACTTGACAAAAGAAGTGAAGATTAGTGGGGAGTAGTTAAAGGGCAAGAGGGACAGACGCCAGGACCTTCACAAGGTCAATGTATGGGGATGGGATTTTAATAGTTGGGATTGTTTGTTCCTGTGTCAGGGACTATCCTGTGGATAGTCAGGGCGAAGGGCACATTGTTGGAGGGGCAGGGCCTTTGGGATAGCAGGATGGGGCCATATGTGGGACATCAACAGGGTCAGTGAAAGGGTGAGTGGGTGCGGACCAAAGACCAAAGTGGAAGGATGGGGACAGAATCTACAGTTGAAGTGGGATGGGGTGCAGGGGTTCAGGCTAGCTCCATATTGCTGTGGTTAGGGGGTGGAAGGACTGGGTCAGCTTCAGGGAAGGGGAGTGTGAGGGAGGAAGGGAGGTACATTCCCACCACTAGCAGATGGAGGAAAGAAGTGACAGGTGCAGGGGTGGTGAGGAAGGGTGGGGTCACACCAAGTCCAGAGGAGCAGTGATGCAAGGACCATGCATAAGTCAGAAGCCTCGAGTCAGGCACTGCCTGTAATTATGAAGGATTACAGTGCTCATACCAGGCCAGAATATGTTTGGAAAACTTATGCATTGAGAAAACCCAACCATTCCAGATGAATTAAAACTTAAATTAAAATCTGTTGTCAAACCTTCATGAACCTATAATTCATCTGTATCAGTTAGGCTTAAACTTTTCAGCAAGTACCCTTTGGTTATAAGAGGCCTGTGACCTTTAGATAAAGGTCACGGGCTTGGTCAAGAACAATTATCTTTCTGGAGGAACATGTGAAATGGGATTTTGGTTTCTAGCACTAGAACAGCTTGAACCAAAGCCAGTTGAGAAACGTAAAGTCTCTATTTGAGCCTCACACAGTCATTTCCCCTTAAAATCTATCAGAGAAAGGCCACGTGTCTGACTTTTTCACAGCTTAGCCAGAGCCTCACGTGGCCCCAGGCCACTATCCTGAAGAGTCTGACCAGAGGGGTTTCCACATTTAAGGTCCTAAGTGCTCTGTCTGGTTCTGAAAAGAATGCAAAGGCAATTATTCCTAAGTATGTATCTACAAATAGCATCCTTTAAAAAGCCATCTGCATCATTGGGCAATGATAAAGAGTGGTAGTTATGAAATATAGGGGTGGAGCACAAAAAAACCAACCAAATGCTCAGTGTGTTTGGAATTCTGCGATCTGAAACTAAGATCGTACATTATAGGAAAGAGTCCTGAGGTGTCTTTCTTATTCATGGGCAAGGATATTTCAAAGCAAGAAATAGAAAATGTATATCTGTGAAGTGTATGGGTCAGGCTCTCTGACCAGAAAAGCAGAGTCATTCCAGCCTTTTCCAACAGAGGAAATTTGATACAAAGAATTGGTTACCTAGGAAATGGAAGACCAGAGAAGGCAAACATGGAATCCAGAAAGAAATTCCAGAGATTAGCAACAATAGAAAGCTCCTCCCACCCTAGAACTGGGTGGAACAGGGAGGAAGTGACATCATCAGAGCCCAGAAACCAGAGTCACCCAGTGGGAATTAGAATCTTAGTGCAGGCTTCCCAGTTGGAGCTGAGACCACATAACTGGTGCTGGAATACCACAGAAAATAGAAAAAAAAACAAAACAAAAAACAACCCACAAAAAACAAACAAAAGAGAAAAAAAAATTAAAAAAAAAAAACAAAAAAAAAAAACACCAAAAAAACCCTGGTAGCTGTTGTTGTTTTTTTTCTCCCTACCCTTCTTTTAAGTGCCCATGCCTGCCATTGGCTAAATCTAGGTGGAAACCAGAGATCAAAGGAGTCTGGGAAATGTAGTTCCCTGTAACCAAAGCAGAGTACTAGATTCAGGTGAGAGCAAAGATGTGGACTGACCATCACAAAACATTAAATTTTGAATAATGCAGAATGTTACCAAACCACCTTGGAATTAGTCACCCCTTATATGATCAACCCTGCATTATTTCCATAAGGTGACTAGAAAATGTTACGGTATCACCACTGAAATTCCTGACTTTTAATTATTTTTAACATAAAAATTATTTGTGAATAGGTAATACAGGCACACAAAATTCAGAAAGTCACATAAAGATAAGTAGTGAAAATGCCCCCACTCCTCACCACCCCTGGCCCCCTGGGTCTGACCAGTGTTTTTGTATATCCTTCTATATATCTATATCCATATTGATATCTTTACATCCATATTTTTCTATAAATGAAAGATATATATTCCCACCCCCTTTTCTTCCTAAATGGGAGCCTATTATATGCACTGTTCTACTGACCTACACTTTAGAACCAACTGGGACTTACTAATTTAATACCTAAGATATTTCTTCTCTTTGGAAATACAATGGGTGTGCCCATTTGGTCAGACATATGCCTAGATGATGAAGGACTATAAATCATAAGGCTTGCAGACATTCAACATTCAACTAGTCATGCAAAGAATTCTCCCAAGGCAGTAATTCAGCAGAAGTTTTTTCAAGTCTGTCAGAATGATTCAAGGGTTTGGAATGACTCATGGGAGCTTGGGTTAAATAATCTTGGCTTAATCATATCACTTGGAGCAAAGGTAAGTCAAAGATTTAAATCCTGGTGGCTGAGTATCTCATCTGGACACCGGCAGAGTGATTCTTTGCTTAGCCACAGTGTCAGGGTCAGAAAAAAAAAGTCCCAAATGCCTCATATTGTATACCTTGATAATGTCCATGTGAGTTCAAGAGTCTGTATATACATGTATATTTATGTACATGTATATACACACATACAAATGCATACATATATTTATATTACACATACACACTGAAAGGAGGCAAATTTAACAATTTCCCACATCTCTGGAGCACGGATACCTTTATAAGTGTAGAAATGCTAGAAGTGACAAAGTGAAAAACAAATTGAGGGGTGCCTGTGTGGCTCAGTTGGTTGAGCTCTTGATTTTGGCTCAGATCATGATCTCACAGGTTTGTGAGTTTGAGCCCGAAGTCGGGGTCTGCACACTGACAGTGTGGAGCCTGCTTAAGATTCTCACTCTCTCCCTCTTTGTACCTCTCCCCAGCTCTCTCTCTCTCTCTTTCTCTAAAATTAAAAACAAACAAACACAAATTGAATTCATTATAAGAAGATGAATATGTTCTGCACATAAAAATGCAAGAACACAAAAAATACAATACACTTCGAAAATACTTTTTAAAAAGTAGGACAGACGACGAGATGATATCTTAATTATTAGTCACATTCACATGAGGCCATATAGTGTGATGAGGGCAAAAGCCTCAGCTCTGAAGTTAGACTTCCTATTATGTGAACACATCTGGATCTCAGTTTCTTTATCTGTAAAATGGTGGCAACAGTGATACTTAAGGAGTTTTGTAAAGTTAATATGTTATGTGTCTGTATCATACTTAGAACAATGCTGCTTGATAAACACTCAGTAAGAGTTAGCTATTACTACTAATAAAAATATTGCTAGACAAATTTATGGAAAAAGGACCTTAATAGTCAATTTACCAACTGCAAGTAATAAATTAATAAAAGAGAAATTTTCAGGGGTGCCTGGGTGGCTCAGTTGGTTAAGCATCTGACTCTTGATTTCAGCTCAGGTCATGATTTCATGGGTTTGTGAGTTTGAGCCCCATATCAGGGTCCACACACAGACAGTCCAGAGTCTGTTGGGGATTCTCTTTCTCTCCTTCTGTGCCTCCTGTGCATTCTCTCTCTCTCTCTCTCTCTCTCTCTCTCTCTCTCTCTCTCTCTCTCCCTCTCTCTCAAGATAAATAAATAAACTTAAAAGAGAAAATTTCAAATTTGTAACTCATTGGAGAAGTATGTTGTTCTCCTTTTCGTAAAGTAGTTTTAAAAACTAATATTCAGTGCTAATGAGGATGGAGTAAAACCACTTTTTATGGCAACAACATTAGAACTATTCTTTTTTTAATACTGTTTTTCTGAAAAGAAATTGCAATGCATATTAAGAACCATAAAATGCTTACATTCTTGCTTAATTGATAATTTTACTACTTAGAATTTTCCTTAAAAACATCATCCAAAGAGATAACGTATTTATTATAAGCTTATTTTTCTGCATTATTTATGAGAACTGTAAGGTGGTTTCAATTTTTTGCTATTGGACACTTTGCTGCTGTCCTTGTAGTCTTCATGGTTATGTGTGAGTATATCCTTAGGATCGATTCCTAGAATGAAATTGCTGGCTCAAAGATTTGCACGTTCAAATTCCTGATAGTCACTTCCCACACCATAGTGCGAGAAGACTATCAATTTACAGTTTCATGAAAAACACTTTAAAGGAAGTAGCCAAAAACAGAAGTTCCAGGAAACCAACAACACAATCAGATGCACCTATACCCAATTGATCTTCACCTTAATCATCTTCATTGATCAGAGGTAGGTTATTTAATTTAATTAAATATCTTTCAGATATTCTCACGAATTTGGCTAACTCATGATTCCGCCTTATTCCTACCCTCTTTTTATTTTGCGAATACTTGTGATTATTGTCTGGTCAGGATGCCCATTTCTGGGCTTGGTCCTAGAAATGTGTATGAACTGGCCACAGCACACTACAGATCAATAGCTTTAGAAGTTAAGCTAATTTTTATACCCTGTTCCCGGGCATGGTTGTGCAGTTTCCCTGGGCAGACAGGCACTGACATGTAGCGCGCTCCAGTCACCAAAGAACCTGTGCCCTCAGTGCAAGCAGGGAGGGCAGAATTCTCCCAGAGGAAATGCCTCCTTTTCAAGTTCCTGCAAAGAGGGCTTATGGGGTCTCAGCTGCCCTGATTATTCACAATTAAACATTTCTCTATTTAACTGATTCTTCAGCTCTTTGTTTAACTGACTATATTGATAGAGCCCATCATATGAAAGGGATGATGAAAAAATTACATTAACAATTGGCCTTAGAATTTAAAATATAAGTAAAGTTCAAATATAGTTGAACATATGGCTTTGATGAGAAAAAGTTTGGTGAGCTAAGGAACCCAGTGAGAGTACAAGCCATTAGGGAAGGAACCATGGTTGAAAATACAGACAGGGAGTGGGGTGGGGAGGATGGATTAAATAAGTGATAGGGGGGTGCCTGGGTGGCTCAGTTGGTTAAGGATCCGACTTTGGCTCAGGTCATGATCTCACAGTTCGTGGGTTTGAGCCCCTCGCCGGGCTCTGTGCTGACAGTTCGGAGCCTGGAGCCTGCCTCAGATTTTGCGTCTCCCTCTCTCTGCCCCTCCTCCACTCACACTCTGTCTCTGGCTCTCTCTCAACAATAAACATTAAAATTTTTTTTATTTAAATAGGTTATAGGGATTAAGGAGGATGCTTACGATGAGCCCTGGGTGATGTATGGAATTGTTGAATCACTATATTGTACACCTGAAACTAACATACCACTATACGTTAACTAATTGGAATTCAAAAAGAAAAACAAAACTTAAAAAGAAGAAAATACAGACAGAAAATTTCCTTATCATTGATAGATTTTGGAAAATTATAAAAATTAACTCTGTTTTATATACTTTCAAGTAATGAAATAAAACAGAGCTAAGATACATCTAGCATATAATTATCATAGCTGTTGAATATGGTTCCACTATTTTCCCTCAAGTCCCAACTGAAATATTGTTAAGCAGATATAATTATTTTTTTTTTAATTTTTGAACATTTATTTATTTTTGAGAGACAGAGAGAGAGAGCATGAGCAGGGGAGGGGCAGAGAGAGAGAAGGAGACACAGAATCGGAAGCAGGCTGCAGGCTCTGAGCAAGCTGTCAGCACAGAGCCTGATGTGGGGCTCGAACCCACAAACTGTGAGATCACGACCTGAGCCGAAGTTGGATGCTCAACCGACTGAGCCACCCAGGCGCCCCAAGCAGATATAATTATTACTGTGCAATTGAATTGGGCACAAGTGATGATTTCAATGGTTAGCTATCTGATAAGTTGTGATTCATCTTCTAAAATAAGGAGACATCTACATTACACTTTACATTGTTTAAACTAGAACACACACAGCATGTCTACAAACAGTCAATAATGAATGATTAAGAGAAAATACTGAGCACAGAGACAGGAACTGGTGTTTATAGATTGGGTAAGGATCTCACAAAACTCTTAGCATGGGTTAATCCTACAGACCTAAATAACATCAAGAAAGGTTTAGGTTAGACCTAAGGGAAAGAAGGAAAATGGAAAGGAAGGAAGGAGGGAGGGAGGAATGGAAGGAGAGAGGGAGGGAAGGAGGGAAGGAAGGAAGGTCTTTGTGACCCACTAAGAGGGAAAATGAGAACTGAATGCATAAGAACCACAGCTCTCAGCCTCCTTCTGGGAACTCCAAAATCTTCAGAGTCTGTGAAACCCCTGGTCCTTGGCTGTATGAGGAGTTTGGATATACCAATGGGAAGTGGGCAAGTCACAAAACTGAGCCCAGCTGTTGAGTTCATGAAGGTCCCAGGCAAAACAAGAACGTATAGTGCTGACAGGACCAGAGTGTCAGATGGGCAGGCAACATTAGACATGTGTGCTAGAAAGTAGCTGGAAAAGGAGGTACATGTCAGCAATGACTATTTGCCGGATTCTGTGGTGATGGCAGCACCTTTGGAGCAAAACATTTTGAGTTACCTGAATGGTAAAGGACGGGGCTGGTAAAGCCACAGTTCTTATATTTTGTGGAAGCCTCAGAACCAAGCATCCCGCTTGTCAAACTACTAAACTGGATCAGTTTACAAACAACATTGGACTGATGTCAATTACCTCATCAATCCTTTCCTTCTCTTTTTAGCAAAAGTACTTACTGTCATAGAAACTAGTCTCTCTGTCTCCCGCTCCATTTCCTAAAAATGGAGGTGCTGTGAGGGCAATAGATCTTTGGGATGATTCTCTGGTTAACTGAGTGTTGTCTACATGTTTTTATCTAGAACACAGAGACAGACCCTCAGGTTAAGTCCCAGATCATAAGACGCTCATCATTTACCTTTACACAAGACAAGAGGCTCAGTTGCAATGACAATAAAAACAGTTAACATTCACGGAGCGATTATGGTGAACTGGGCACTGGGCTAAATGCTTGTACACATTGCATAATGCAATCTGGATGACATCCCCTTTGTTATCATTATACTGATGAGAACCTGAGGAATAGGGAAGTTAAGGAACTTGCACACAGCCATTTAACTAGTAAATGGCAATGACCAAGACATTTTTACTCCCCTGAGGGATAACTATAGTGCATTCCCAAACTTAAGGAAATCCTAACCCTTAATACACTCAAGGAGCAGCCTGGATCCATCTACCTATTGTAGTTTCCTTCTGGCATCTTTATCCAGGAATATAAACTATTTTTGAACATCACCCTGGAACACTAGCTTTGAGCTGCACCACTCCTATGCATACAGCACGCGCGTTAATCCACAGGCCTAAAAATGTGACAACATGAAAGACTGAACCCAGCCGGCTGCTTAGCACACAGCAGTCTCTGAGCCCCTTGCGGGACCCCCAAAGCAGATTTAATGCTGCTGGGAAAGAACTGTCCTCCCTCAATCACAGAGGTGAGTGGAAACACTGTGACTCTATGATCTATGACACATAACGAGGGAGGAAACCACTTTATCTGTAGAGCTTAGGCCCCAGTGATAAGGGACAGTTTGAGTGGGGTTTTTTTTCTTTCCCTCTCCTCGTGGTTGGCAGAAGCCCAATCGAGCTGCCACCAACTCCTCTTATGCTAGAGGCTGAAAGGGACTTCCGGGCGCTGGAATAAAGGAGAAGAACAAAAAAAAAGGCTATGTCGCCCAGCAGGTAGAGTATGACAGGTGACGGACTACACACCCTGCTGCCAGGTACTGTATTCACAGCCTGGATCCAGCAGTTCCTTTTGCTGGGGCTTTGTATTTCCTTCTCTCAGCTTAGGACTTTTGGATGGGACAGACACGTGCTAATGTAGGGCAATGGCAACTCCACAGAGAGGGGCTTAATTCAGCACGGTCTCTTCCCCCCTTCCCTAGGCTAGGATGTCTGTGGGTCAGCATTTGAGATACAGTTCGATCTGACCTAGCTGAACAAGGGAGCACCTTGCAACTAGCTAGTGATCTGGAAAATGTTTGCGACGCCTTGTTAAGTGAAAACAGCAGCTCGTAAAACAGGAGTGTGCTCAAAACATGCACAGAAAAAGACTGGAAAGAGAGATGCCACAAAGTTAACATTGGATACCTCTAGCTGGTGGGAATATGAGTGATTTCTTTTTCATTTTATTTTTTTTTTATTCAAACATTATTTATTGAGTGAATGAGGCGTAAGTTCGCGTAACCATTTTCTTTTAGATTTTAAAACAACATGTGCCATGTGAACATCTGTTTCTTCTGTAATAAGAAAGAAGCTATTTTTCAAAGACCACCTCATCTCTATTAAGACAAGTTTTACCACCTTGGAAGAAAATCCAATGCTCAGAAAACCCCGAACTAAGTACACATAAACTAGCAAGTGACCATTCATTTTACAGGTGGATTCACCAAACAAGTCTTTTCAATAGAATGTTCTGCAGCACTCGATATCTGATTCTGTTTCCAACAAGTTGCCCCAGTAATGAGGGAAATATAAATTCAAACTTTACAAATTGTGCTAAAATTATTTACGGGCCTTCTGGTTTAGCCTTTTGATCCAAGTTAGAACCAATAAATGAGAAAAGTAAACTATGCTAGCGGAATGTTTTTGTCCATGGAATACAGATACACAGATAGTGTGCTTGCACTAGGGGTGCCTTCCTGTCTGTGAACATCTCGAACAGGCTTGGCAAGCTGAGCTGGCTGGAGGCACTTGGCAGTTTCTTCCCCAAGCCTACCCCTTCCCCCACTTCTATAGCCCTGCAGCTTTCCCTCACTTTTAAGAGCATCAGCTACAGTGGAAGCCAGTAGACTGTGAGGTATGTGAAGAAAGAGGAATCATGCTATGCAGCTTGATGTCACGGCCTCATGTTAGTTCTCAAATAACAGAATAAAATAGACATCGCCGTTTCCAGAGTTCACGGTAGGATCTGTCAAAGAAGGGTTTGTATGGTCCAAGAGGCTCAAGGAGGCCTGAGTGACAGGTATGTTGGATGCTGAGACCCCTCACCCTGCTCCCTCGGGAATGGAAATCATAAGGGGTTAAAGGAAGAAACAAGGATCCCCCTACAACCAGGGATGGTAGAAAGGGGAGTTAGAAGAGTGCCTTGGTATGCCTATTTGAGCCCATTTCTATTCAGCTCCTCTCATGTGCCTGGCGCTGGGCTAGCAGGGAAGTAGAAGTGGTTTAGAGGCAAGATAAAGCTTACGTAAGCACACAAACCCATAATATTGAAGGGAGTAAGCTGAGGGGGCCGAGAGAGAGAGAATGTCAAAAAGTTTGAGCCTAGAGAGGGTCCTTCTTACAGGATGAAAATGTTTTTCTGGAGTGGATGGTATTCAGAGGGGTCAAATATTTTGACAGGCAGAGAAGGGGAGAGGAAAATCGTGGATGTAGCAGCCTGAGCAAAGGCATGGAGCTTTTTCATTTTTGAAAAGAGTGCAAGGGGCGCCTGGGTGGCTCAGTTGGTTGGTCATCCGACTTTCGCTCAGGCCATGATCCTGTGGTTCGTGGGTTCGAGCCCCGCGTCAGGCTCTGTGCTGACAGCTCAGAGCCTGGAGCCTGCTTTGGATTCTGTGTCTCCCTCTCTCTCTGCCCTCCCCTGCTTGTGTTCTGTCTCCCTCTCTCTCAAGCGTAAACAAATATTCACTGGGTGTTGTATGTAAGCCAGTTTGACAATAAATTATATTTAAAAAATAAATAAATAAAAATAAAAAGGAGCTAATGGGGAGAAATGAATAAATAAACATAAAAAAAGAAAACAGTGCAATTCAGTGGGTTTTATTATATTCTCTAGGTTGTACAGCCAACACCACTAATTCCAGAAAATTTTCATCACCCCAAAAAGAAACTCAGTGCTCCCTAGAAGTCTCTCCTCTTTTCCCAGTTGCTGACAACTACTAATTTACTTTCTGTCTCTATGGATTGGTCTATTCTGGACATTTCATATAAATGGAATCACACACTATGCGGCTTTTGTGTCTGGGGCCTTTCATTTAGCACAATATTTTCAAGATTCATTCATGTTTGTTGCATGTATTAGAATTTAATTTCTTTTTATGGTCAAATAATATCCCACTATATGGTTATGACACATTTCATTGATCCATTTATTAATTGATGGACATTTGGGTTGTTTCCACATTTTGGCTATTATGAAGAAAGCTGCTATGAACGTTTATTCATCCATAGGCATCTGTCTTAGCCAGTTTGGAATGTTATTAAAAAAAAAAAAGAACCATAGACTGGGTAGCTTATAAACAAACAGAAACTTCTCACAGTCCTGGAGACTAGAGGTCTGAGATCAGGGTGCCAACACAGTGGGTTCCAGTGACAGCTGTCTTTTGGGTTTTAGATTGCGGTCTTCTCGTTGTGTCCTTAGATGGAAGAAAGACAACTAGAGAGCACTGTGGGGACTCTTTGGGCACTAACCCCATTCATGAGAGCCCCACCTTCATGACCTAATCACACCCAAAGGCCCCACCTCCTAACACCATTGCACTGGGGATTAGGATTTCACCATATGAATTTTATGGGGACATAAACATTCAGTCCATAACAACATCTTAAATAAATCAGTGGAACATCCACTTGAGTGACTCAAGTTCCAAGTATTTTCTTCTCTACCAAAGAATCTGGAGGTCTTCCTGGGGCTTCCCTTTGGCTCCGTCCTCACAAATCTAGATAAACTTTTTAAAGACCAACTTGGCTGGTTTGTTCTTTTTGCAGGCTCTGGAGTAAAACCATTTCTGAGTTTCTAATTGGTAGTTTCTTAACCTAAGATCAAGTATTTCTTCCTCATTCTATGTATTAACGAGACATAGGCTGCCACCTGCCTGTGCCAAGCTAGGATGTTGTTCTCCAACATTCTCATTCTCCTCCCCATGCATACTGCTTTGCCCTTCATGGTTATCTTCAAAAGGCAGTTGGAGAAAAAAAAACCCTCAAAACCCTTTGCATTCTTAAACCATCATCAATGCAAAAGAATGTCACCCAAACACTTATTTTAAAGAAGGAAATAGTCTAAGTTATTGTTTGAAAAAAACCCTTCCAGCATAATCCTTAAAATTGCATTTTTGTTGTTTTAGGTACAATTTTGAAATGTATCTAATATGTGAACTTGAGTCTAAGATAAGTAAATCTTGGCCTGAATCCATACGTCACTTTTTAAAACTACTCTTCTTTCTCTTAACCTTTCTTTTAACCCCTTGTCCCAAACCACAGGCTTCTCCCCCTATTCCCCTCTCAATAACCGTAGACCTTTCTCTCAAAAGTCCCTAAATCATAGTTTCCCTTCTTAAAACTCTCTTTTCCAAACCACAGCTCCTGGCCTTTTCTTTCTAGTTACCTCATCTCCCAAGGCACAGCCCTCCTTCTCAAAACTTCTCTTTAAACTCATTTCCCAAACACAGTCTCTTTCCCAAAACCCACGTCCCTGAGCTACAGTCCACTCCTGGAAACCAAAAGACACACATGTCCTATCGTTCACCAACGGTGCCGGGACTGAATCCAGGAGAGCCGTATCGGGGTGTTGTGACCCATGGAGGATGTGCAGCAACACGAGGAGGTTCCGGTGCATGGTGATGTAAGAAGCATGATTTAGTGCCCCCTGGACAAGCCTCTGGCCGTGGGCAGCTCTCTGTACTCGGTTGGGCTTTGATTTTTCTCATTTGGCATGTATGGGGCCTCTGGCTCATATGAGGCTCTCAGCGATATTGGCTTGATTAAGTGGTTGGGTGAAGCACTGGGATGCAGTGACCTCCAAGGTCCTTTCAGCTCTATGTAAAATGCATTAATATCCATGTAGTCAAGAGGAAGACGATTACAGAACTTTGGAAGTTTGAATTATCCCACCAATTACCTCCACTTGTTCTATACTTTGTGCATTTGGATGCTTTTTTTTGTCAAGGAGAACAGCAAGTGGAATTTTACTGGAGAGAAATAGAAGACAGTTACTTGTGCTTTTGCACTCCAAAATCCTTGAATATATATCTGTCAATGGGCTGCTAATGAAAATAGCTTTGGTTCCATGGGAATAACTGTGAGGACAATGAAATCCAGAGATGTGAACTAGGAGTACAGGATGTCCACCCCAGGATTGTTCTAAATTGCTCAGAAGGCACGAATGAAAGGGAAATGCCATGGCTAATAAATATTTGTTGATTGATTAAAGAATATGAATACTGAAAATGCCTCTGATAAAGATATCTTGTAGCTCTAAGCTTATATACCTACTAGGGCCTAGATGTAAATGGATACTCTGGTTTCAATCAACAAGTAACCCCTTCTAAAAAGTTCAAAAAAAATTTTTTTAAATTCAAAATGGATCGTGGATAGAAATGTAACAAATTAAACCACACAACTTTTAGAAGAAAACATGAGAAAATCTTCATGACCTTGGGCTAGACAAGGAGTTCCTAGAAAGAAACACCAAATGCATGATTTCCCCCTACACATAAAAAAATTGATGTATTGGACTTCAAAACCATTTAAAATTTTGGCCTATAAAAAATACAGTAAAGAGAATGAAAATACACTTTATGGACTGGTATAAAATTTTCAGAAATCACGTATCTATCAGAGAACTTGTACCCAGAACATACAAAGAACTCTTAAAAAAAAAAACAATAAGAAAACAAATAACCCAGGGGTGCCTGGGTGGCTCAGTTGGTTAAGCATGAGACTTTTAATCTCAGATACGGTCATAATCTCACCATTCGTGGGTTTGAGCCCCATATTGGGTTCTATACCGATGGTGCAGAGCCTGCTTGAGATTCAGTCTCTCCTCTCACTCTCTGCTCCTACCCTAATCATGCTCTCTCCCAAAACAAATCAATAAACTTAAACAAACAAACAAAACAGCTCAATAAAACAAGGCAAAGGATTTGAATAGTTTATTCACAAAAAAGATATATGTATATCAAATAAGTACATGAAGAAAATGTTCAAGAGTATATTAGTCATTAGGGAAATGTAAATTAAGACCACAATCAGATACTACCACACACTCACTAGAATGGCTAAACATAAAAACAAAACTGATACGTCCAAGTGTTGACACGGAGGCAGAACAACTGGAACTTTCATGCGCTGCTGGTAGGACTGTGAAATGGGGTAGCTACTCAGGACAACAGTTTAGCAATGTCTTATGAAATAAACACACACAAACCGTAGGACTAGGAGTCCCGCTCCTAGGTATTTACTCTAGAGAAATGAAAACTCAAGTTCACACAGAAACCCATATCCAGATATTGACGGAAGCATGATTTATGATCAGCAACAACTAGAAACTACGATATCCAAGAGTTTTAAATGCATCATGTTAAGTGAAAGAAGCCAGAACCAAAAAGTCACATAATATATAATTCAATTTATAGGACATTCTGGAAAAGCCAAAACTATAGTATGGAGTTGCCAGAGCCTGGGGTTGGGGGTAGGGTTTGGGAGAATCAGCGACATTTTTGAGGTGGGGGAATTGTTCTGTATCCTGCCCGTGGTGATTGTTATAGGACTTTATACATTTGTTAAAATTTATAGAATTGTACACCAAAAAAGGGGGGCAATTAATTGTATATAAACAAAATTCTATAGTAAAAAAAAATTTTATTGAAAAAAAAGTTCTGCAAGCAATGAAGGTGAAAAAAATATTGTCAGAGAAGTATCCTAGGTTTGTCAGGAGGCTTTAATTTTTACTCAGAATAAATCTGCTTTTGATGCTCAGCTCATAGCACAATGAGTACAAACGAACATTTTCCTGATACTATATTTACATTGCAGCTAAGGTGACCCTTAAAGACATTCCCAAACACAGGGTGGCCGTATCCCCTTGCCTTTCCCAACCAAGCTATCTGACACTCAAGATCCTGTGACCTCAGAAGAATTATGACTGCCCAGTCAAACAAAGTGTTGATAACACCACACCCTGCACTTTTCACCTGAGCAAATGTCACCGAGCCCTCATGTGCGCCATCTGCCTTGGTGAGTTTGCTGGCCTGAATGCAGAGTCCACGGGAAGCTTCCGTGACCTCCTCGTCAAATCCTCCCTGGCCTTGCCCCAGTGATTAGCCCCTATCCTGACGACAGGCGAGATCCAACCTGGGTGCCTCCCCTGAGCTGGGCTCTCATAGGACAAGCCCGATGTCACACTCCATTTCTTTCCCTTGCAAAGCCTGTGCGTAACCCCGTGACCATTCATTGTTTAGAAATTAAAGGTCTGCTTGGGAGTCTTTTGTGTTCTTGCCAACCTCCTACCAGGCTTGCTACCACTATTCCTCCGGCAGCCCAAGGCTTTATTCTGAGGCTCCCGGAAGTGAGAGAGAACTTCAATGCACACATCCCATACTTCACCTCTTTTGTTCTTCAATTACCACCCTCCTGAAAAATCATCAGTCCCAGGGACACATCATGGAGTCTGGGCTGTCCAGGAGAGTTTTTGTGTTTTGGTTGTTTTCCAGAGTTTATCCTATGAACTATTAGTTCTTCATTAGAGTCTGTCAGATGTCTGGATAACGAATAAGTTTCAAAAATGTAGCTAAGAGAAATTCCAGTTGGATTTGCTAGGTTAATAGAACTGTGTTCTCTCTCTCTCTCTCTCTCCCCCCTCCCCACCCCCCCAACTGTCACAGCATATATTAAAACCTGACATGCCAACTTGCCTTCCTGCAGAATTACCTCGGAAGTGGAGCTGAGATTCCAGGGGTCCTGGCCTTGAAGAGAATCTAATCCAAGAAGACAAGCGGAACCGAGAAGCCTAGAAAGACTTAAAGTTGGCAGGAAAAACTCACAGCTAATTTGGGGGATAAACAGAAAAGTGGTTCTGCAAAATGTGAACACATTTTTCCAAGTGCTACAAGCAGAGGAAGGGGCTGGGGGATATTTAAGGAGGGGAACTGCCCTGTCCACCTTAGCTTTCCTTTCTTAGGCTTAGCATTCAACGGCTACCGAAACAGCCACAACGAAGGGGGATATTCCCTGCCCCAGGACTCAGGTAGCTTTACCCCATGCGTACCAGGTCTCCAACCATGCTTCCTACCAATTTTTAAAAATTTATCTGATAGCTCATGACTCCCTTTTACCACTACTTGTATCAGCTTTGTGTCCTGAAATTTCACTTTGCCTGGCATGCCCTCCCTCTACCATAGGTAAAAGACAACTAATACGGGCTTTCTCTCCAGAGTGGGAAAGGGGGGGTGTTAAATGGGGTGGTATCTATTCCTTCTTGTGAAATTGCTTTTTAAACCCTGGCTTTTTAAAGGAGATGCAATCCTGACATTTCTAGCTCATTTACACTCGATTTAAGAAAACATCTTTTTGTGAGAGCAATGTGAATTGTGTGACGTCTGAATAGCCTTCTTGAGCAGAGAAGTCTTCTCCTAGAAGACATGTGTCTTCTCATGAGTTTTATGGCCTCTAGATGTCTTCTACTTCTGAAGTAAGAAGGAATATTTTCTCACACTAAATTGAAAATCTAAGTGCGCGTGCGTGTGTGCGTGCGCGCGCGCGCGCGCGCACACACACACACACACACACACACACACACTTGAGATTTAGGTTAACGGCAAGAAAGTTTAGTCCCGAATTTTCAGCTAACACCTTCTCTCACACAAATATTTGACAGCACTGAAATTTGAGAATTTAAGAGCCTGGGGTTTGTGCTAACAATTCACTTCTCTTTATCAATAAGCTAATGCCAGTAAATCAGGTCACCTGGAAGCCACACATTCAAATTCTGTAGGTCACATAAGCCCCTTGTATCAATGCTGGGGACTTGGACTCTAGGGCCAGACTTCCTGCATTTGAATCCTATCTTCCCCTCTTCAGTTGTAAATACTAAATGAGTTAAAACAGGCAAAGCGCTTAGCACCGAGCCTGACTGTCACCACTGAATCCACATTGGCTGTCACCTCTAGGCTTTTGCACACTGCTCTTGACATTCATCGGGAACAATCTAAGAAATTACTTAGGAATCACAGAAAGATGTTTTTGCAATTACCATAAAACTGCTTTAGAAGATAACACCCATTTTGCCTTTCAATGTTCCCTGTGGAAAATACTCCTTTGTTAAATTCATGTGGGATCATTCAAGTTAGAAAAACAAATTTATCTCTCCTAATGAACTGATAGGCTTCTTTTAATGAAGTAAATGCAGATGAACCACAGATTTTTTAATTCTTTGCTTTGGCTGCCAGGAAGTCAGGGTTTATGTTCAGCTATAGTAACAATCCTGCGTTTAATAAAAACAGCTAAATAGTAACTCTTGTGGAAAAAAAAAAATAAAGTTAATGCTTAAAAGTGTTTGTGAGTGTTATTGTCTGATTATGTGCACTAGCTCCAGAATGAAATCTAAAGGAGAACGGTTACTGCTAAGAAATATACCTGAAATTAAAGACAGAGTTTTTTGGAGCCACTCGCTTTCTGCCTGCCCTGATTATGACCTATGATATATCCTCATGGTATAAACTGGATGAAAGCGTAGTCCAAGGGTACGGATTTCAGCAGCTGTTAGAATTACACAGCGATTGTCCGTTCACACTGTGTTGAGTTACTGTGATGAATTTACTGCTAGTGTAGAAGGAAGGAAACTAGCATTGATGAAATTAGGTGTTGATGAATACTTATTAAGTCAAATAAACACAAGCAAAATACTGATTGACCCTTCTCTTCTTTGGCCTATACTCCAGTGCTGTATAAAATACACAGCCAGGGCTTTCTGGGAAAGTTTCTGATTCTCTACTCCCTCATGAACATGCACATGAGTATAAAGCAGATGAATGGCCAGAATCATTGGCTGTACCCCAATAGTTACTCAGATACCCCAGGCCAGAGAGCAGCTAAGAAGGGCCCAAAGTGGGATTCTGCTTCCTGGAGATTCCAGATGGGCTTTATTTATAATTTATCAACTGAACCGGGACATCTTTGAGAGTGAGAGGGGGCACAATTAATAGTTTGCTGGGACTATAGGTGTAAACATAACCTAGATAAATCAGGATGGATGATCACCATACCTAACAGGATCAGATCAGTGGAAACCTACTAATAATGGTTCCTGGGGCACCGAGGACCTCGGCCTTTGAGTCAAAGTATTTTTTCACTGTTTTTTTTGCCCCCTCACTGAAGATTTAAATTTCACCAATACTGATTCATTCTTTTGGATTGGACGTGCTCAATCAGGGATGATCTCCCTCCCTCCCATTCGTCCCCCTTTTGCCACAGGACATTTGCCAATGGCTGATATTTTTCACTGTCAAAATTGGGAGGGGTGGAGCTACTGGCATCTAGTGGGTAGAAGCCAGGTTGCTGCTAAACAGTCTACAGTTTGTAGGACAGAACAGCCTCCCACAACAAGGAATTATCCAGCCTCAAATGTCAATAGTGCTGAGATTAAGAAACTCCATTTTGGATGAAGCACTGTCTGTCCTCTGGCTCCTACTTGAAGATACATGAGGGTCAAGAGAATGAGAAGACAAGCCACAGGCTGAGAAAATATTTGCAAAAAAACACATCTGAAGCAGGACTGTTACCCAAAATAGGTAAAAAAAAAATCTTAAAGTTCGACAATAGCAAACAACTTACTTAAATAATGGGCAAAAGGCATGAACGCACACCTCACCAAACAAGATAAAGAGGCGGCAAATACAAGTCTGAGAAGACGTTCAACATCGTATGTCATTTGAGGATTGCAAATTAGAACCATGAGGTGCCACTATACACCTATTAGAATTGTGAAAATCCTAAGATGCTGACAACACCAAATGTTGGCAAGGATACGGAGCAATAGGAACTCTCATTCATTGCTGGTGGGAACACAAATGGTGCAGCCATTTTGGAAGACAGTTTGGCAGTTTCTTATAAAATTAAAACACTCTTATCCTACAATCCAGCAATCACATTCTCTGATATTTGCACGGGTGAGTTGAAAATTTATGTCTACACAAAGGCTTGCACATAGACGTTTGTAGAAGCCTTATTCACAATTGGCCAAAACTCGGAGCAAACCAAGATATCCCTCAGTGGATGAATGAATAAATAAACTGGTACGTATACACAATAGAATATTATTCAGCACTAAAAATAAACGAGTTATCAAGCCATGATGATACGTGGAAAGACCTTAACTTCATATTACTAAGGGAAAGAAGTCAATCTGAAGAGGCTATATATTGTATGTTTCCAACTACATGATGTTCTGGGAAAGGCAACATTTTAGAGACCATACACAGATCAGTGGTTGGCAGGAGCTAGGAAGGAGAGAAAGATGATAAGGTAGAGCACAGAGGGCTTTGGAGGGCAGTGAAAACTATTTCATATAATACTATGATGGTGAATATAGAACCTTGTCGTTACACATTTGTCAAAACCTATAGAATGTACAACATCAAGAGTGAACCCTAATGAAAATTGTGGACATCAGGTGATAATGATGCGTCAGGGTATGTCCGTCAGTTAAAACAAATGTGATATTCAGATGGGAGATGTTGATAGTGGGGGAGGCTGTGCCTATGTGGGGGCATCTGTCAGGCGTATGGGAAATCTCTGTACCTTCTGCTGGCTAGTGTTGTGAACCTAAAACTGCTCCAAAAAAGTGAAGCCTAAAAAGAAGAAGATACATAAGGAGAAATATACACTTCCTACTGAATGATTTTATCAAAGGAAATATATACTTCCTACTGAATGATTTTATCAAAGACCATGACGGGTGAAGGGGAGGCCAAGGTCCAAAATTTACCAGCTTTGGCATTTTGCCTCTGCTGACTCTAGTACCATAGACCATGGTCAGGAGATGAGGAAGCTGACTGCAACTGCTGGACGCTTTGAAAGAAGATAGGAAAGTCACTCATTCATTTTACAGTCTGCCATACGTTGTGCCTTCATCGAAAAGGATAGGAAAGTGAGCAACAACAAATGGTAAGGAAAATGGGGCGAGGATTACTGGCACTGTTACTCGGGTTCCTGGGAGGACTGGATCTCCCTGTTGCTTGTGGGGTCTGGAGGTTGGCTCACAGAGCTCCTCCTCCTGAAGATTCTCTGCAAAAGCACTTCTCCTGCCTTGATGATCTGCGCACTGGAGGAGCTTCTGGAAGAGATCTTTAATAGCCTCTAATGATCGCCGAAGGAAATTAGACAGCGTTGCCAAAAACATCAGAGAACTACTGGTGTGGCAATCTGAGCAGAAGAGTAAGGAATTGAGAAACAAAGAAGGAACTGAAATATCCTACTGGTTAAGGAAATCTAAGTCTGGAGCTGCGTCTGTGAGTTCCCCAGTAGTAGCTGTGTTAAATTATTTTTCAAATGACCATGATGAATTACTAATTTAGTGTAGACAAGCCACATCACCCTGTCCACATGGGTCAAGCTTCCTTTTAAAAAAACATGGCCCCAGATTCCCAGACACTTAACGTCTTAATGAAGAGGAGCAGGAACTTTAGTTTATGCAGGAATTAACAATTTTCACATTTTTTGTGTGTGGCACCCGGCAGATGTCCTTTTTTCTTTTCTCATTAATCACATGGAAGTTAAGCAGTTTCAAATATCTCTTGAAACAGGTAAGCCACCATTTGGGGATGGAAGTGTTCCTTTAGGTATTATTTATTTGGAAGAGAATTTGCCTGTACTAACTCGATTGCAAACTGGCACGTAATATAAATTTATTGAGGGTTAGAGGTAGGTCTTTTACAACCTTATATCCCCACAGAACCAAGCATAGCTCTGTACATTGTCAGCACTTAACAAATATTTGCTCAATCAATGCACAAAGGAATTAATACCAAACCTCAGTGAAGTTGGAAGGGACCCTGAGTGATCGGCCTACTTCCCCATCTGGAATGAGGTAAATAGACACGTGCACATGAAGGGTTCTTTCTTCCCGGATTTGCTTTTAATATAGGAACAACAGGGTCAGTCCCTCATTTTTGAGGATCCACGGGGAATTGGCATTCACAAGCCAAGTTCCCGATTTACAGAGTGCTCCAAAACAGTTTGACATGGAGAAACTCTGTAAGGACAAAAGTGTGTCACTTATCAAAGGCCTTCAGCAATCAAGTCAGGCATTCAGAACAGCTCTTAGTAACTAACCATACAGGCGAGGCAACATAGGAGATTCAAACAAAAAGTAAATACAAAGAGATAAAAACTACGTTTTCTGAGACTTCATATTTCCAAATTGATACACAGATCTAACTAGACACAAAGTCAATCCTTTCCGCATAAAGTCAGGGAACATAAGGCTAAACCAAAAGACGCTCTCGTTTTAACGGCTGGGCAAAGGGAGAGTTTCTGAAAGGTGAAGGCGAAAAAAGGAAAATAAACACAGGTATTGTTAGAGAATTTACAGCGTGAAGCAGAAGTTCGTTTTTCCTCCTGACTTGTGTAACCTGTGACTGATGACTGGTTAGTGACTAAGCAAGCACAGAACAAGTGTAAGGAAATGAGGCTTATTTCTTATCAACAGCGATAATCATATCAGTTTAATAGTAATTAACTGTGCCGTGTATTGGCACAAGTCTAATTGAAAGTAATATTTCTACAAATGGATGTTGGGATTACTTTTAGCACATTCACTACCTGTAAGCAAGACTTTGGCCTCTTCACCACACAAATGTTTACCGGGCAATACTATATACCGTGCGCTAGGTACTGGAGATAAAGAAATCAAGAACAGAGCAACTGCCTTGGGGAAGGGGGTTTCATAAATGCCAACACAACCTAAGGGAAGCTGAGAAATCCAATTCTACGTGGGTTTTTTTTCTTTTTTTTTTTTTTTTTGCCCCTGAAAAGATAACACAGATATTGCTCAGTCTAATTGATTTCCTGCCCCCACCCCGACCTCACGTCACCACAACATGGGTCTAATAGACCCATGATTCAGATATGATGATGTCACGGCCTCCAACACGATGGCATCTTTTAAAAAGATCATTACAAGTTGGCTCGAAGTCTGGATGTCGGAAACTACAATTTTATATGGTTTTTCTTGATACACTTGGACTATTTAATTAAGTACAGCAGTACCTAATAGCTACACAGTATTTATAATACCTCCCAATTGAGCCTCATAAAATTTTAAATTAAAATTTTTAACATAGTATATTGTGGCCGAACTGACGTATTATGTACTGAGAGAGCATGGATTTTTTTGGAAGCACTGTTAAATAGATTATGCCTATTTACTGTCAATAAGGTTGTTTTTGTTTTTTCATGTATATTTATTATATGTTGCCTGACAAAAATTGTACCTTATACTTCTAGATTTGCACTTATTTTTCTCACTGAACAATGTATTGGGGCTGTTTTCTCCTGTCAACAAAGATTCTGTTTAATGACAAAATAGCATCAAAGTGTGTAACTCTTGGGGCACCTGGGTGACTCGGTTGGTTGAACGCCCGACTTCAGCTCAGGTCATGATCTCGTGGCCCAGGAGTTCAAACCCTGCTTTGGGCTCTGTGCTGACAGCTCAGAGTCTGGAGCCTGCTTCGGATTCTGTGTCTCCCTCTCTCTCTGCCCCTCCCCCACTCATGCTCTGTCTCTCTCTTTCTCTGTCAAAAATAAATAAACATTAAAAAAAAATTTTTTTTTTTAAAGTGTGTAATTCTTAAACTGCTGCGTGCCGCCTTGCTGTTGTCCAGTGGAAATACAGCCCCTTAAGCCAAGGTTTTAAGCAGACCAAGAAGCCATTCTTTGCATTCTCGGTAGAGGGTCCTCCCTTTGGAATGTGGAGCTGGTGATGCCAAGTGTGTCCTTGACCTTCTGGGCAGGATGGAGAGCTCCTCTATTTTCTCAGGCTTCTGCCTCATAAGGGTGATCAAACAGCAAGATTCAAGATTTATTGCTCGGGAATCTGGTTTATTTGAAGTTGTTTACAGCTTTTATTTGTGTCCTGATCCCTCTATCCAGTTGCTGCCTTATTTTAGAAACTGACCAATTGGAAATAATACCAATCAACAAAACTCCAAAGGCTTTGGTTTGCACCCCAATTGCAATTCTGAGTCAGTTGTTTTTTTTTTAATTTGTTTCTCTTCCCATGTCATTGCTACTATGGTGATAAATATTTCATATTAGCCTAGTGCTTTATTTCTGTTAAATGCATCTAAAACATGCCCATTAACTGTTTAAAAGTGTAAAGCAAACGGAAAATTTATCTTGAAACCTGATTGCAATGTGTACATGCATAGATGTATATATCTATTTTTACATATATAATTTTTAACAATGCGAACCAAGTGTTTAAACATTTTCTCTCAAATGTATCAGTTAATAATTCCTGAAGTTATTAGCAAGGTGATTTGGCACCTTGCTACATTCTAGAATCTAGGTTGTAGAAGTCCCAGAAAAGCCTAGATAACTGAAAACAATTATTTGCAAACCATGATATAAAACAATAACAACAATAACAGCAATTATTGCATTCATACAAAGCCTATTCTACCTAAGCGCTTCTCATATTTCATTTCATTAACTTCTCAAAACCACCCTAAAAGACAGGTGCTGTGGGGGTACCTGACTGGCTCCACTGGTGGAGCATCTGACCCTTGATCTCAGGATTGTGAGTTCGAGCCTCATGCCAGGTGTAGAGATTAAAGACAAAATCTTAAAAAAAATAAAAAAGGCAAGTGCTATTATAAGTCCCATTACCACAGATGAGGAAAATGCAAGTGAGAATTTCTGAAAAGTCTAATCTGACAATATTTACTACCTTTCTCCTCTAAGAAACTCACGGTGAATCTTAATGTGAATTGTCTCCCTCTCAAAGCTAAGTGATGCTATTAATAGTAATATGAGCCATGCTCATAGGATGCCTACCATGAGGAAGGTACTTTGTAAACATTATTGCTGATCTTTGTGTGGTAGATTGTATCTGTAGCCACAATAACCCCTCCCTTCCTTCCACATGCTCTTCTGCATTGTGGCTTTGCCATTCCCCCATTGAGAGAACTCGATTTCTCTACCGCCTTCAACCTTGGTGGGCCCTGTGACTACTTTGACCAAGAGAACATGGCAGAAGTGACACTCCCAGTTTCAGGACCCAAGCCTTAAGAGCCTAGCTGCTTCCTGTCTCTTAGAATACTTGCAGTTGGAAGTCAGTCACTATTTAAGAGGTATGACTGCCTTGGGGCCACCATGCTGTGAGAAGCCCAGGCTATACGCAAAGGCCATGGAGTAGGGGTCAGCAAACTATAGCCTGATGGCCAAATCTAGCCCACCTCCTCTTTTGTATGGCGTTTGAACTAAGAATGGCTTTTGCATTTTCTAATGGTTGGGGGAAAAAATCAAAAGAATATTTTGTGATATGTAAAATGTATATGAAGTTTAAGTTCCAATGTCATAAAGTCGTATTGAAACAGGGCCATGCTCATTTGTTTGCATTATCGTCTGCAGCTGGTTTCACGCTATTGCGGCAGAGTTGAATAGTTTTGGCAGAGATCCTATGGCCCTCAAAGCCTAAAGTATTCACTATCTGGCCCTTTACAGGAAAAGTTTGCCTACTTCCCAGCCTAAAGGATGAGAGGGAAAGGCCAGGAAGTACTAAGGCACCGATGCAAATGAGTGTGTACTTAATGCCAGGCACGCACTAAGACCTCCGGCCCAAGCCAACTCAAGTGATGTCATGTGGAAGAGACAAACTGACCAACTGAGCCCTCCCCAAACTCCTGAACTACCATATTGAAAGCAGAATAAATGGCTGTTTTAAGGCACTAAGCTTTGGGTGGTTTGTTGCTTAGCAGTAGATAACTGAAACCCCTCACAATCTACTAAATCTACCTACTAAAATAGATATTATCCAAATATTTAGATGAGGAAACAGGCTCAGAAAGCGTGAAGAACTCATTCAAGGTCACACAGCTGGTAAATAGGGAACTGAGATTTCAAGCCAGGTCATTGTGCTTCCTAAGCTTTATTTATGACACAACTAACCCTATAATATTCAACCTTTTCTCTTCTCCTGTACATGTCAGGCCCCATGTCAGTCTTCACTCATTCAAGAAATGTCTTTTTTGAGAACTGTCACTACATATAAGCACTGCACTAAGCTTTGTGGGGAAACGGATGAATTCAGAGAGAATCCAAAATGTTTATTTCACTTTTTACTTGACTGGGAAGACCAAGAGTTATAATATGATAATACGTGAAAAATTTCAAATTCAAACTCAGCACATTTACTCTGAAGCTCATGGCCAATAGAATCCCATTCTAGGTAATCAAACTTTCAGAAAAGTTCTGTAGTTGATCTTAGCGTCATAGTTTTAAGACTTTTTTTTTTAAAGGAACAAGTCAGCAGTCAGTCAAAAGATGACTCAAAAGCTCATTTCACCTACTCACAGTTATGCTGTGTTAGTTGTTTTTTTTTTTTTTTTAATTTAGATGACCCGTCTTCTTTCACGTTCAAAACATATGTTACTGCACCTGAATAGAAGTTATGCAGCTGGAAACCATTAGGTTTGAAAAGCAATGAAAAGCAGGAAGCAGAAGCCTAGTGAAAGTGATTTTGAGGGACCAGGGTAAGGAATGTGAAGAGAAGCACTAAAGGACATTCCAAGTTGTTGCCAGTCTTTCCCTGAGATCATTAGTAGAGCACATCACTCACTGAAGTAAAGACCATGAGGTAGGAGCACGGCGAGATGAGACACACCAAGGAGAAGACGGAGCCTGCCGTGTGTGTAAAAGCCATTTCCTTGTTTATCAAGGGCCTCTTTACTATCTTGCCAAAGTGTTGGCTTCCTCAAGACAGAAACAAGACCCATGGTCGATGGTATGTGGAACTAGCTTATACCAGTTTACAAGAGCTATTGTTAAATGTTCAGGAATTTGGGGGAGCCAATTGGTAATTCTTTGGTAGCTTGGAATCAGAAGAGGCATATTTTTTTTTTCTTAAGGTTTATTCATTTTTCAGAGACAGAGCGTGAGCGGGACAGGGGCAGAGAGAAAGAGGGAGACACAGAATCCGAAACAGGCTGCAGGCTCTGAGCTGTCAGCATAGAGCCTGAGGCGGGGCCCGAACTCACTGACGGTCCTGAGATCATGACCTGAGCTGAATTCGGATGGACGTTTAACCGACTGAGCCACCCAGGCGCCCCAGAGGAGGAGTATTTATACCATGGAAATTGTCAAATGCTACAAATCAGGTCTTTTTTTCCCCCTACCAGAAAATCAGTTTACCAGCACATCACTAAGAGTCGATTATAATGATTGACCAGTAGTCAGCAATCCTTTCAATAGGGCAAAATATTAGGCAATCATTACCATTATGCTTTAAATAAATTTTAGGCGCTGGGGCTCCTAAGTGTCTCAGTCGGTTAAGTGACTGACTCTTGGTTTTGGCTCAGGTTGTGATCTCACAACCTGTGAGATCAAGCCCTGTGTCGGGCTCTGTGCTGACAGTGTGGACCCTGCTTTGGGTTCTATCTCTCCCTCTCTCTCTCTGCTGCTTGCTGTCTCTCTCTCTCTCAAAATATATAAATAAACTTTAAAAGACTGCAAATAATTTTTAGTCACCAGAGAAAAAAAGGTGGAATCAAAACTATCTCTAATATAGTCTCAAGAATATTAAAGCATATAGCAATGTCTAGAAAAATATTAGAAAATAGATCAATATGTTCACAGTTGTTATCTTTGGGTTGTGGATTTTTAGGTGATTTTTGTCTTACTCATTATAATTGTATCTTCCAAGTATTCTACAAGAAGTAGGTGTTAATTTCTTATTTTAAAAATCCATTAAGGGGCGCCTGGGTGGCTCAGTTGGTTAAGCAACTGACTTTGGCTCAGGTCATGATCTCATGGTTTGTGAGCTTGAGCCCCACATCAGGCTCTGTGCTGACAGCTCAGAGCCTGGAGCCTGCTTCAGATTCTGTGTCTCCCTCCCTCTCTGCCCCTCCCCTGCTCACGCTCTGTTTCTGTCTCTCAGAAATAAATAAATGTTAAAAAAATTCTTTTTAAATTAGTATTAAAAATTCCATTAAGAAATGATGTGGCTAGGTATTAACTTTTTTTTAATGTTTTATTTATTTTTGAGAGAGCACAAGCAGGGGAGGGGCAGAGATAGGGGAACAGAGGATCCAAAGTGGGCTCTGTGCTGCTAGCAGCAAGCCCAATGGGAGGCTTGAACTCACAAACCTCGAGATCATGACCTTGAGCCAAAGTCGGATGCCCAACCAACTGAGCTACCCAGGTGCCCCAATACACTTTAAATTTTGTATAGAAAGAAACACAGGAACAAGGAATGGAAGAGGAGGGCTTTCCCTTCCTCCTTCATTCAGTCCTGTGAGAATAGGAATGAAGAGTAACCATCACAATGTGATGGGGGCCAGGGGTTCTGTTAGGATTGGAGATGGGAACAGACAGAGACGCGGGACAAATGAATAGAGAAAGACAGCAAATGTCTCAGAAGGAACACTAGCAAGAAGTTCTATTCCTACCAGCTACCCAAAGAAGTCCCCAGATGGTCATTCAACTTCTTGGGTATCAATTTCTTCACCTCTAAAGTAAGTAGGTTACATGTTAAAATGATGCACAAGTTTCTCAATGTTCTGTGTTACCTTCCTCTTGAGGGCAGCCAGCTTTCAAGGTAGATGTGGGGCGGCGCGCGTCTCACCCTGACAAAGGAAAGGTAGTGTCAGTAGACTCCAGAAGAGGAATGTTTACTGGAGGGGAAGAAAGTGAATTTTGGCAAGATGGTTGTTGGAGAGTGTCATTTAGTGGTGGTGCTAGAAGAAAACTTTGTCCCTCACTAAAAAACTCCGAGGTATTATCAAAGGGATGTCTGGGGACAAAAATAAGATTCCAGGTTTATTTTATACACAGATGGAAAACTTTTGCTTTCATAGATATATTTGTAATTTCTACAAAGCATTTCTGAATGTGGTCTTCATGGCAAGATCTCTGATTACATGCTATAATGGGAAAATCGGGGATCTTCCAATATATGCTATTGGTTTCCTGGAACTCAATAGTTTTCATCTTATAGTACTTTAGACGCATCTCTTAAAAGTCCCCATCTTCTCTAGGATTATATTATAAAATAGAGAAATCTTAAAAATATAGAATTTTCACTAGCTGTTAACTGCGATACTAGTTTAGTTAGAGATAGAAACTAATAGTTCAATGTATTGCTTTATATGTGGGTTCTAATGATCTATGCAAAGTTACTGCCTATTTCTACAGATTGTTTTATGTCTGTTACAGTTATCCTCACTCCTCTTGAAGTAAAAACTCCCCTGATGCGATAAGCCATGATGGTTCCAGCCAACATATTTAGTAGCTTTGTATCTTTTTGTAAAACTTGCTTTAAGACATGCCATGTGCATGCCTTCCCCTCAAAGAGCATTGTGGTTTTTGAAAAATGCCCATCACGCCACACTGACGGGAGGTTAACCATAGTTATTATAAAGTCTTTATTTGATAAGGCCAATGTCTGATTCACATGTGGTTTTATTTTTATTGTTTGTAGACATGCCTGGTGATTTTGTTTGAATCTGAGTTTTCAATTTAAGTAACTATATTTTTCATGTTTAGAAATTCTATTTACTATTTTTCAAAAATTTTTTGGCCTTTTTATTGATTATAATGTCTTATTCCTTCTTTTGCATGTATGATTATGCAAAAATAATTTGTATTTATAATAAAGTAATATCACACTTAAAAAAACAAAAATAAAAATCCTCATTGCTGAGCAAGTCTCTCATGTACATACATGAAGTGGGAGCTAGTTGGTTCTTTCTCTTCTTTCTCTTTGTTTTAACTGTATTTTTGAAACATTGTAAGAAAAATGTCAACGTTGCTTTCCACTGAGCTCTCTTCCAAACAGCCCTGGATTTGTCTAGCTTCCCCAGGGCCATGGCCTTCTGTGCTATGTGGGGCTGGGTGTCGAGGACATGCACACATCTGTAACCAAACCAATGAGCCACAGTGGGAGCTGAGATCCATTTCTCTGGAATGAGAGCCTCTCATTCCTTTGTTCTTGATATTTCCTGGCAACGTGTCCACAAGCACATGTTATTAACAGATGGTGGAAGGCATAATTGGGATTTTTATCATAACATATCCTCTATGCTTCCATCGTGCATCAGAGAAGCAGAGATGTATGGGCTAGTTCAGTCTATCACAGCAGGATTAAAAACATCTACTTCAAACCTCCAAAGGCTCTTATGACAGGCTCAGCCACTCAGTTAGATGTGGTTTTCCATCAGAAGTACAGAGCTCACTTCAGCAGACTCATTCATATCGGATTCCTTTTAAGATCAGCAGTTACTCTGAGAAAGATTGGTTTCTCCAGAGCTGAGTTGACCCGGTAAGTTGAGGCATACATCTGTGCTGCAGAGCTGAAATCTTTGAGATTGGCACAGAGCCCTGAACTTTGTATGGACAACTGTGCCTCAAAACCTGCACAGATGAAAAGGTCTCCTTTGCTTAAACCCATAGTTATGTGCTGAGCGAGTTAAAAAAAAAAAAAAAAGGCAGGAGCAAGTATGGAAAAGAACTTACTCAAAGAAGCTGTGAGGATTAATTTCAATTTTTTGTTATTGATGTTTCAATGTAGCATATGCCTTCTCAGTTAAAAATCAAGATTGTTGAGGTCTGCTTCATAGAAGCATATATACAGTGCTTGTTTTCTGAGAGAAAGTTAATTCCTTGATGATTTATGGGTCTCTAAAGAAAGTACTGTCCATAATGTTCATAAGACTCTGGTGCATTTATGTGGCTTGCATCATCCAAGGAATTTGAGGGGTTTTGTTAAAAGTGTCTGCTGGTTGGGAATATTCCACATTTCATCCAAGATGATTAAAATTGCAAGACTGTCCTCTGGCAGATGCCTGAGCATTGCAATCAGTGAAGTTTATATTTGGAGGTCAGTAGCATAGCGAAAGAAGTACCTCCGAAAGATTGAAATCTAAGATGGCAGCGGTTACAGCTGGTGGTTAGGAACTGGAACTCTCTCTGGCATCAGGATGGTTTGTTCAAATCTGATTCTTTCTCCTATTTGCTAAATGACATTGTTCAAGACACTCGACTTTTCAAACGTTGATTTCCTGATTTCTAAGCGGGCAGGAAAATATTACCTATCTCACAGGGTTGTTGTGAAAATTAAATAATATATGAAAAGTACTTAGCACAGTGTGTAGAATGTGCTCAATAAACGTTAGCTATTATTATTCGTACAGTGATACATAGGTACATAATTGTCAGGCACCAAGGCAAAGTGAAAATGTTGGGCCCCTTACTCAAAAAGCAGGGGAAAATGCCATTAAAGGCATTAAAATATATAGCTTTTTCTTTTATTCCATGCCCTCTCTCTCAACTTGTCATGTTGTTGTTGTCGTGTTTAATAAAGATGTTATTTTTTATAGACATTAGGCTTACAGAAAAATCAAGCAGAAAGTACAGAGTTTCTATATACCCCTTGTCCCAATCCCTCGCTTCCCCTTCTATTAACGTCTTCCATTAGTGTGATACATTTATTTCAATTGGCAAACCAATACTGATGCGTAATTCTAAGTCCGTAATTTATATTACATTTTACGCCCATAATTTACATAAATTACATCCGCTCATTTGGATAATTATGTAGGAGTGCAACTGCTGGATCATTTTGTAAGACTACGTTTACCTTTGTAAGAAACTGTCAAACTGTCTTTGCGAGTGGCTGAACCATTTTGTATTTCCATCAGCGGTGAATGGTTCCTGTCGCTCTTACACACTTGCCAGCATTTCATGTTGTTAGTGTTTTGGATACCTACATACCAACAGGTATGTGGTAGTATCTCACCGCTTTAATTTGCAATTCACTAATGAGATAGGATATTGAGCATTTTTTTACATGCCCATTTGCCATTTGTAGGTCTTTGGTGAGGTGTCTGTTCAGATCCTATACCTGCTTCTTAATTAGGCTGTTTTCTTATTGTTGAGCTTTAAAAGCTCTTTGTATATTTTGGACACAAGTCCTTTCTCAGCTATGTCTTTTACAAATATTACCTCCTAGTCTCTGGCTTATCTTTTCATTCTCTTAATGGTGTCTTTTGCAAAGCGGAAGTTTCTAATTTTAATGAAATCTAACTTATCCATTTTTTTTTAATGGATCATGTTTCTGGTGTTGTTTCTTAAAAACTCGTTGCAAAACCCAAGGTCACCTAGTGTGAAAAAATAGAATATCCATGTATTGGTATCTGTCCCCCTTCCTGGCACAGAGCTCCTAACACCCATGTAAGTTATAAGAAAGAACACTAGAAGCGTCTTTTGTCCTAATATTTGGTCTTTCATTAGAGCTCCTGTATCCCTTGGAATTTCCTGGATAATAGGAGTGTCTTCTGTTCTAATGATGCAATTCTTGGTTGCCTTCTGCATAGCTTCAGGATGGAGGCCAGTCACCAGAAAGACCAACCCATCATTAGAAGTTTGGGACTGTCAGGCCCACACCTCATCCAGGAAGCAGAGAGGGGCTAGAGATAGAGTTAACAATTAATCATACCTACATACTAAAGCCTCTAGAATAATCCCCAAAGTGTGGGGTTCGGAGGGCTTCTGGGTTGGTGAATACATCCATGTGTTGGGAGGGTACTGCATCCTACCTCCATGAGGACAGAAGCTCTGTTCTCGGGGCCCTTTCACATAACTTGCCTTGTGCTTCTCTTCCATCTGGGCATACACTTCTATCCTTTATTGTATCCTTGTATAATAAATGAGCGAATGTAAGTAGTTCCCTGAGTTCTGTGAGCCATTCTAGCAAATTATTGGATCCAGGATAGGATTATAGGAACCCCAATTTATGGCTGGTCAATCAGAAACACAGGGGACAAGATGGGACTTCTGATTAGCATCTGAAGTTGGCGGGGGAAGGCAGTTTAGTGGGACTGCTGTCTTCAGGTAAATAGTGTCAAAACTGAGTTAACATGTAGGGCACCCAGCTGCTGTCTGAGAACTGCTTGAGGTGTGGAAAACTCACACCTGGGATCAGGTGTGAAGTGCGTTGCAGTAGGAGCATGAGGGTAAAGGAGAAACCAAGGGAGATTTTCCATACACCTAGATTTTCTACCACATTATCTTCTAGAAGTTTTGCAGTTTTGTATTTTGCATTTAGGTCTATGCAGCACTTTGAGTTAATTTTTGTGAAAGGTATAAGGTCAAAGTCTACATTTTTTTTTTTTTTTTTTTGCATATGGATGTCCAGTTGTTCTAGTAACATTTACTGAAAAGACTATCTTTTATCCAGTGAATTGCTTTAGTTTCGTCAAGGATCAGTTCACCATATTTGTGGGGGATTATTTATGCTCTCCTTACTCTGTTCCATTTTTCTGTTTGTCTGTTCTTTTGCCAATACCTTACTGTCTTGACAATGTAGCTTTCTAGCAACTCTTGAAGTAGAGTGCCAGTCCTCTGACTTTGTTCTTCTTCAGTGTTATGTTGGTTACTCTAGGTCTTTTGCCTTTCTGTATAAACTTAAGAATCAGTTTGTCAATCCCCACTAAATAACTTGCTAGGACTTTTACGGGGAGTGCGTTGAATCTATAGATCAAATTAGGAAAAACTGACCTGTTAACAACAGTGAGCTGCTCATCCATGAGCATGGAATATTCTCTCTTTACTTAGAGCGACTTTGATTTCTTTCATTAGAGTTTTATAGTTCCTCTCGTTCCTTCTATATATTTTGTTAGATTTATACCTAAGCATTTCATGTCATGGTGGTTTTTATTTGCTATTTAATGTTGTTCTAAGAAAACTTAAAATTTTATTATGAGTTTTAACATTCATTTAATATCATGCAATGACCGTTTAAAGGGCAAATATAAAGAACATTTAACTCGTATGGAGAATCACCAAAATTATACAATTTGTATTTCATATCTTGTGCCTGCCTATGTATTTTGTTCTTGCCAGAACAATGGAAAAGTTGTACAAAATTAGTTCAACTGATTTAATTTCACTTTTGTTTTTTTAATGTTTTCTATTTCTTTTGAGAGAGAGAGAGAGAGAGAGAGAGAGAGAGAGAGCGCCTGCGCTAGAATGGGAAAGAGGCCTAGAGAGAGGGAGTGAGAAAATCCCAAGCAGACCCTGTGCTGTCAGCACAGAGACCAACGTGGGGCTCAAACTCATGAACTAGGAGATCAGGACCTGAGCCAAAATCAAGAATCTGACATTTAACCAACTGAGCCACCCAGGCGTTCCTAATTTCACTTCTTGATACTCACACCTTCTACTAACACTTTCTGCCTTCAGCAAGGAAGGACTGCAAAGAAAAGACTTAGAGGTTGCCCTATCTTTCCCTTTCCTTTTCTGTCATCATTTTCTTTTTTTTTTTTTAATTTTTTTTTTCAACGTTTATTTATTTTTGGGACAGAGAGAGACAGAGCATGAACGGGCGAGGGGCAGAGAGAGAGGGAGACACAGAATCGGAAACAGGCTCCAGGCTCTGAGCCATCATCAGCCCAGAGCCCGACGCGGGGCTCGAACTCCCGGACCGCGAGATCGTGACCTGGCTGAAGTCGGACGCTTAACCGACTGCGCCACCCAGGCGCCCCATTCTGTCATCATTTTCAACATATGTCGTTGGCTAGCAGAGAAATGATATGAGTAACAAAGACCACATGAGCATCCCTTGATGGTTCATGTATCTTAGAGTGTCACTGTCTTCTTTCTGAGTTTGAATCAAGTTCTAGTTTGAATAGAAAGCTTGGCCTTTCAGAGCTGTCGGCACTCCTGCTTACTCAGTCATACACATAATGTACTTGCTTCGTACTCACATGGGTCTTGCTGTACTCCTGTGTATTGTGGGTTCCCTGGGATTCTGTACCAGTGGGTATCTTGAATGCAATGGAAATAAGGTGACAAGGGACAGCAGTGGACATGCATATTCCATGTAACTCTTCTACTGATGTGCACCCATTGGACTTCATTTACAAAATACAAATTCAAATATGAAATTATTAAGAATTTTAATGTGGTGGGGCGCCTGGGTGGCACAGTCGGTTAAGCGTCCGACTTCAGCCAGGTCACGATCTCGCGGTCCGGGAGTTCGAGCCCCGCGTGGGGCTCTGGGCTGATGGCTCAGAGCCTGGAGCCTGTTTCCGATTCTGTGTCTCCCTCTCTCTCTGCCCCTCCCCCGTTCATGCTCTGTCTCTCTCTGTCCCAAAAATAAATAAACGTTGAAAAAAATAAAAAATAAAAAAGAAGAATTCTCATGTGGTGACAGCACACCATTAAACCAATTGCAGGGCCTTCTGAAAGTGGGGCCGAGTATATGCACAGGGTATAGGTCTATGGATCCCCCTGCTGCTAACTAAGAAGCAGTGGGGATAGAAGGCAGAGCAGCTGGTCATAGAGAGAGGTTAACTAATTAGAGAATAAAGAAGGCTTCAGCTGGAAGGGACATAACGCTTATATCTGGTTTAAAAAACTAGGCCCCCAAAATGTAAAGTGACTGGCCAGGGGTCACACAGGTATAGAGTAGGATGGGGACCCCTCTTTCCACGTAAGTAGCATTGTCGAAATTCATTATGTGTATTATTTCAGACTTCCTATTCACTGCATTTCAGATCTCCCGGCTTCCAAATTTTATTGAGCTTGACTTGATGCTTCCGGAAACATCTAGATATACATACTGGGAGTCCAAGCTGAAACCCAAAGAAGCTACGACTGTCATAGATAAAGCAATACCTAAGTCAGGATTATTTGTAGTGATAGTTTTTTAGTATTAGACGTCAGTCTTCTAGAAAGTAGAAAAAGAAGCATATTTCTTCATGGAAGAGAAAAGTGACTGGTTTGTATATGTCCTTGGAAGCAGTTTTAGCCACCTGACCCAAGCTCAGGTGCAGAGAGAATATGAAATTCAAAAGAGACCTCAGAGATAAACTTATCCAGTGGGTTTTAAACTGTGCCCTGTGGAAACCAAGGATCCCACAAAAGCGCTTTAGTGCCACAGACATTTGGCTGAATTTATTTTTAGTTATTCTAAAAACTAAGTTAGAAAATTATCCTCTCAGATGTGTTCTAGATCAGAGTTTGAAGCAATAGAGATCGCAGACTGTGATCTCTTCAATGGTCTCATGAAGAAATGCTATACAGGGGTGCCTGGGTGGCTCAGTCGGTTAAGTGTCCAGCTCTTGGTTTTGGCCCAGGTCATAACTTCATGGTTTCATGAGTTTGAGCCCCGCGTTGAGCTCTGCACTGGTGTTGTGGAGTCTGTTTGGGATTCTCTCTCTCCCTCTCTCTCTCTCTGTCCCTTCCCCACTCACTCTCTCTCAAAATAAATAAATGAAATTTAAAAGAAATGTTGTACATTTCAATTTACGCATAAATTAGGTATACCCCTTTATCTGCTGTTTGTATTGGGGAGTCATGTGAGACTAGCTTATTGAACGGTTCCCTTGCATAAAAGTAAAGTGTGAAAAACATTGATCTGGCCATTCTCTTCCAATGTAAACCCATTAGAACAGTGGCTGAATTCATAATAGATGCTCAACAAATATGAGCCATTATTATTTCCTACAGATGGACAGATTGAGTCCTATGTTGGCCAAGTGACTTGTGCAACATATCCAGATATTTAGCAGCAAAGCCAGAATTCCAGCCTGTGTCTTAACTCCTGGATCATTTTTTTTTTCACTCTATTGCAATTGCCTCCAGATCCAATCCCATCCCCAACATTGCAGCTAAAATTTTAAGTCTCGCAGGCATAAACTGGCTTTACTATTTTTTTATTCTACCCTCTTCTTGGTGTTGGGCCAAGCTTGAGAAATAGAGGAAGAGGAGGAGGAGGAAAGAAGGAAAAGAGGAAGAAGCAGAAGAAAGGGAGAACAGGGGAGGAGAGAGGTCTTCTCTAAAATCTGTTTGCTCATCCCAAAGCCCTTCTAGGCAAGAGGTTAAAGGATGAGTTAAAGGGGTGCCTGGGTGCCTCAATTGGTTGAGTGTCTGACTTCAGCTCAGGTCATGATTTCATGGTTCGTGGGTCGAGCCCCGCGTTGGGCTCTATGCTGACAGCTCAGAGCCTGGAGCCTGCTTTGGATTCTGTGTCTCCCTCTCTCTCTGCCCCTCCCCTGCTCATGCTCTGTTTCTCTCTCTCTCAAAAATAAATAAACATTTAAAAAAATTTAAAAAAAAAAAAAGAATGAATTAAAAAAGTCCCAGATCCCAATCAAAATCCTAGAAAGTTGTTTTATGGGTATTGGCAAACTGATTCTAAAGTTTGTATGCAGGGGTAAGAGACCCAGAGTGGCCAACATCATACTGAGGGAGAAGAACACAGTTGGAGGACTGATACTACCTACTTCAAGACTTACTGTAAAGCAACAGTAATCAAGACAGTGTGGTGTTTGCAAAAGAATTAAATAAATCAGTGGCACAGAATACAGAGCCTAGAATTAGGCCCATATCAGTATAGTCAGCTGACCTTTGACAAAGGAGCAAAGACAATGCAATGAGGCAAAGACAATCTTCTCAACAAATGGTGCTGCAACAGCTAGACATCCACATGCAAAAAACGAAAAAGAATATAGACACAAACCTTACACCCTTCACAAGAATGTAAAATGGAGCACAGATGTAAATGGAAAATGGAAAACTATAAAACTCCTAGGTGATAGCATAGCAGAGAACCTAGACGGCTTTGGGTTTGACAGTGAGTTTTTAGGTACAACACCAAAGACACAGTCGATGAAAGAAATAACTGATAAGCTGGACTTCATTCAATTAAAAACCTCTGCTCTGTGAGAGACATCGTTAAGAGAATGGAAAGGCGAGCCATAAACTAGGAGAAAAAAAATTGCAGAAGACACATCTGAAAAGCACTAGTATCAGAAATATACAAATAACTCTTAAAACGCAATAAGAAAACAGACAACCTGGTTTAAAAAAGGGCCAAAGACCTTAACAGATACCTCAACAAAGAGTATATGCAGATGGCAAGAAGCCTCTGAAAGGACACAGCATATCACATGTCATCAGGGAAATGTAAATTAAAGCAACAGTGAGACTATTGAAATAATCTATTAGAATAACCTAAATGCTGGCAAAGATGTGAAGCAACCGTAACTTACACATTGCTGGTAAGAATGCAAAATGGTACAGCCACCCTGGAAGACAGTCTGGAGGTCTCTTACAATACGAAACATACTCTTTCCATATAATCCAGCAAACACACTCCTTAGTAGTTACCCAAAGGAGCTGAAAGCTTACATTTATATGAAAACCTGCATAAGGATGTTTATAGCTGCTTTATTCATAATTGCCAAAACTTGGAAGCAATCAAGATGTCCTTCATTAAGTGAGTGGATAAATGAACTGTGGTACTTTCAAACAATGGAGTATTACTCAGCAATAAAAAGAAATGAGCAAGGCGCCTGGTTGGCTCAGTCAGTTAAGTGTCCAACTTCGGCTCAGGTCATCATCTCGCCTTCCAGGAGTTGGAGCCCTGCGTCGGGCTCTGCGCTGACAGTTCAGAGCCTGGAGCCTGCTTCGGATTCTGTGTCTCCCCCTCTCTCTCTCTCTGCCCCTCCCTTGCTTACAAGCTCTCTCTCTCTCTCTCAAAAATAAATAAAATGTTAAAAAAAAAAGAGAGCTATTAAGCCATGAAGAAATCTTAAATGCATGTTACTAAGCAAAAGAAGCCAATCTGAAAAGGCTATGTACCTTAAGATTCCAACTCTATGATATTTCAGAAAAGGTAAAACCACAGAGGCAATAAAAAGATCAGTGGTTGCTGAAAGGGGTGGTGGGGTGAGATGGGGAGATGAACAGTCAAAGTGCAGAGGACATTTAGGGCAGTGAAAATGCACATATGAAATCATAAGGATAGATATATGTCATACATTTGTGAAAACCCATAGAACATATAACACCAAGAGTGAAACCATGAACTCTGGGTGATTATGTTGTGTCCATGTAGTTCATCTGTGGTAAAAAACGTACCATTCTGATGAGTGGTGTGGTACATTTTGATAATATATAATGGGGGATATAGGCTTGTGTGCGACTATGTGGGAAATCTCTGTGCCTCCTTCTCAATTTTCTTGTAAACCTATCAGTGCTCTAAAAAAAAAGTTGTCCTTAAAAAATGATTTTTTTTTTAACGTTTATTTATTTTTGAGACAGAGAGAGACAGAGCATGAACGGGGGAGGGTCAGAGAGAGGGAGACACAGAATCCGAAACAGGCTCCAGGCTCTGAGCCGTCAGCACAGAGCCCGACGCGGGGCTCGAACTCACCGACCGCGAGATCATGACCTGAGCTGAAGTCGGCCGCTTAACCGACTGAGCCACCCAGGCGCCCCAAAAAATGATTTTTAAAAATACTTTTTAAAAATGCCCCAGGCAGGACAGGAGAGACATAGAAGGTTGCGATGGAATTCTGCTCTCAGAATCTCAGCAACGAAGCCCTGAACACTTACTATATGAAGGATACTATTTGTAGGTTCTATAGGTTCTATAGGGGCACCTGGGTGGCTCAGTTAGTTAAGCATCTGACTGCAGTTGAGGTCATGATTTCATGGCTTGTGAGTTCGGGCCCTACATGTGGCTCTGTGCTGACAATTCAGAGCCTGGGGCCTGCTTTGGATTCTGTGTCTCCCTCTCTCTCAGCCCCTCCCCACTCATGCTCTATCTCAAAAATAAACATTAAAACATGTTTTTTCATAAAACAAAGTTGTCTTCAGAGCTTAAAAGCTTGTTGCAAAGGTAAGACAAAAATGTATAAAAAGTTAAGTGAAAAGAAAAGAGTAACATCCCAAACCAGGAGTTAAGTAAATGGCATTAAATGAAAATCATTTACAGAAGAATTAAAACACTGTCTTCTCAAGCTCGATAACATCTCAAGACTAATAATGCTACACCAAAAATATACAAAACATACTCTCTGTCCCCCATCCAATTCCTGATGTGGGGAGGCAGCAAAAGTAGAGTAACGGGCAAAAGCATGAACTCTGGAGTAAAACTGCCTTGAATTAAATCCCGACGCTGTAGCCTGCTGTCTGGGTGAGCCCGAGCTAGTTGCCCAAATTCTCTGTGCCTTGATCACCTCAGCTGTTAATGAGTAATAACATCCCTACCCCAAGAGTTGCAACAATTAAATGAGAGGTACTTTGAACTATGCCGCATACACAGTAAGGCTTCAATAAGTTTTAGCAATTATTATTTTCTTCACTCTTTTGTTTCTGTCATGAGAATTCAGAGTCAAAGAAATTCTTAGAGGCTTCTGGTGTTCCATCCCTGGGGTCACCTAGTCTGTCATTTTTCTCTCTAGTACAGTTCCTGTTCTGACTTTGAGCTACTATGGACTGAGACAAGGAAAAATATTTCCTGTATAGGTAAAGACACTGCCAAGAAATCAGTCAGGGACATCACTGAATCTGGCCTTTGAAGATGATGGCCTGTGATGTTAAGCAAGAGAGGAGGGGTAGGAAAGACTGTTACGGTTTTGGGGTGCTGTGAGAAAACCGATGGCAGTTATTGAGAACACCAGGCTGTGGGAATGTGCCTGGAAGGAAATCAGGCCTGGCTGCAGACCCTGAGAGAAAGGTTACATTTTTTGTCATCACTCAAGGACCTTGGCTGACAGAGCAGCTGCCATCTTGAACATAGCTGACCTCTGTGCCAGAGAGAACAGAGCGCTTTGAAGACTCTCAAGACAGCAATTAAATGCTTTGATTTATTTCATTTTCTTCAACTTGTTTGTCAGAAATATTCACATGGCCTGAGTCAACCAAAAAGGGCTGGGAAAATGTAATCTGACCATGTGTTAGATTGGGGAGAATTAGAAATACCAGTGAAGAGTTCTTTTGGAAAAGCTGGTAAAATATAAATGTTTGTAGACTTGGGGTAGAGAAAAGCAAAAAAACACCTTCTAGATTTTCTAGCAACCAGAGCTCTTTGGTAGATCTTCATACTATATTCTTAATGTGGGATCCATGGACAGTAGAAGTTTTCGGGACTCAGATGAAGCTAATGAATATAGCTGACAGAAAAGGAGTTTGAACTAGGCTAGAAGTGATTGATTGATTCACTATTTGCTGCTTATCCCATTAATCTTCAGGTCAAAGGACTTCCTTATCCATGAGAGATGATTCCCCAGCCCCCCCAGGAAGCCCACAGAATTTTGCTGGTGATGGCAACAATATACCCTGAATTTTCTGTGGCAATACTGATTTTAAACGTTCACCTCATTTTCCCCAGAATGACATTTACATTTATCGGACCATGGGTCCTAAATCTGGGTCAGAAACGTGGTCTCTCTTCCAGAGGTCCAGAAGATTGCCAGTTGTTTAGAGCCTGGAAAGCAGGGAAGATCCCACAGCCTCCATGAAAGAATGAATGACCTTCTGACATCACCCTCCAACTCTACACACTGTGGCACTACATACAAATTTAATATATCCAGAAATTCCATTTTGATAGCTTTGAGTCATCTATACAGCCTGTTGGGAGAGTGTTTTCCAACCACTCTTTCTTTTTAAAAAAATATTTATTTTTGAGAGACAGAGTGCAAGCAGGGGAGAGGCAGGGAGAGAGGGAGACACAGAATCCAAAGTAGACTCCAGGCTCTGAGCTGTTAGCACAGAGCCTGATGTGGTGTTCAAGCCCACAGACCACAAGATCCTGACCTGAGCTGAAGTTGGGCACTCAACCAACTGAGCCAACCAGACACCCCTCCAACCACTCTTTTTATCTTCCTTCAACAGGCATTTGGTCTATTGGTCCCTTTCATTCAGTGGGCTCTATCTTGTATATACTGATTAAGCCTTGTCTATAAGGTAGTTGTAATTTTCACAGTATCACACTGGAGTTTTTCTTTATGTAATTGTCTTTCTACACCAAGTGCCTTCAAAGGAGGGTGATAAATAAATGAGAAGAAACTAAAGACCAAAACCACTTCTGAAACATTTAAAAATAGGATTAAAATGTCATTTAAAAATCTACATGACAAACAACAAGAACTCAAGAAATGCTCAAATGAATGAATTTGTGTTTTACTTATTCTTTTTTTGAAGATTTTCTATTTTCTACCTGCACGTTAAAGTGATTATTGCAAAGAACACAGACTGATGAAATAAGCCAGCAAATGAAGCCATCTTTAAGGGTGGGTTTTGCCCCTGCCCCGCAAAACCAGGTTTCTTGCTGGTGGTTTTTAGTGATAGTGGGCAGTGATTTGCCCAAATTCAGCTGGCTCTAACCTGCTCCCCCTTGTGGTTAGTGTGAGACATTTTTAAGGTGGCTGCTTTGGGTTTCTTTCCCTTTGTGGCTTTCACACCTTTAGGACCACGCTCTCTGACTTAGAGATACAATCATTCACTGATAAAAACAAAACACAAAACTAAATATTTGATTAAAACTCAAATATTTTAACAGTAGACTTAGTCTAATGTGAACACAGGAAGAGCTAAGGAACCAGTCTCTTTTCTTCTGATCTTTTCCTTTCCTGACCAGCTCTCCTTTGCCCTCCTCAATAACCAGCACTGGGTCCATCCAGAAAGAGGATTTTTTTTTTTTTCTGCCTGGGTTTTGGTCTTCATGCTGTGGCTTCCTCTATTAGGATACCTATCACTCTGTATGTCTGCTTACTAAGGAGTCATCCTCAAGACTGTGAACACTTTGAGGTAGGGGTGAGGGCATAGGAACTGTCTCCTGCATCCCTTCATCCCAAAACACCTTTAGCACCAGCAATGAAATAGTTGTTCAGTAAACGTTTGTTGGAATCAACAAGTGGTTTTTGCCACTGAAAGCTTTAGGCAAATGAGAAGTCTATACCTGAGGTATTATATCATTTATAAATTTAGGAACTTTGAACTTTAAGTCCCTAAGGGGTCTGTGAGTCTGGCATTATTTTAACATCAGAATATTCTGTAAGAATTGGTCCCCTTTTGGCTCTCAGGTTCTTCTCTGTGGGAGCTTCTGAATACCTTTTAGGTATTCAGCTCTGTGGGAGTTTCTGAATACCATATAGGATTGTATGCTGTATGTCAAGGTATGTTAATATTAGAGATGGAAAATAGCCCTGTAATTATTAGCAAAGATGGAACTGAAGAGGTTTCGTTATGGCATAAGTATACACGAATAATTCTTTTTCAAGAAAACACATCTATTCCATGAAAAACTAAAGAAGATCATATTTACACATTTTTCCATTTGAAGACATATCAACTCATGGAAAGTTCTAGAAGTATTTCTTCCCCTTGATTTGGAGCTCTATTTTTTTAAAAAAACTTTTTAATGGTTTATTTATTTTTGAGAGAAAGAGGGAGAGCAATCTGGGGAGGGGCAGAGAGAGAGGGAGACACAGAATCCGAAGCAGGCTGCAGGCTCTGAGCTGTCAGCACAGAGCCTGACGTGGGGCTTGAACTCACAAACCGTGAGATCATGACCTGAGCCGAGGTCAGACACTTAACTGACTGACCCACCCAGGTGCCCCACTTTGGAGCTCTCTTTAGTCAATTTTCTCAACATATCAAGTTTTAACAACATTTAACTCAAGGACCACAAGGCATTATTTAGTAAATATTCAGTTTATGTTCAAGACATTTGAGAATAATCAAACTGTGAAGAAAAGATGACTAAGGTTCCTCCACCAAGTTTTAAATTTCTGCATTGGCACAATGAATGAACAGTGAAAGAAGTGTACGATTGTGAATCTAAGCACATTAACAGTTTATACAGACTCTGCCATAAAAGAAAACTATCCAAACTGTCCAAGATCGAGAAGACACGAGAAAGGGTATAAAACCAGTTTGACAGTGAGACCAAATGACAGTTCATGGTCTTATTCATCTCTGTTTTGACTCTGTGAGAATCTAGGTCTGTCTGTGGCAGACTAAGTGATGTGCTCTGAGAGTCCTGGAATTTGTGTTCTCCTGAACCCAGGAAGTCTTCAGAAGAGAGAATCTTTGGGAGAGCCAGTCTTTTCAGAATGGAGGTAAAAAAAAATCTTTTCAAGTTAAACTAAATTTGGAGGCCTTTGGATAGAAATGGGTAGTTCTGATGAACTAATTTAGGACAGGAGGAATCTCCAATTAGTCACAACATAGGATTTTGAGTAAAGAGAAGAAAAAATACTTTTTTTTAGATAAGCGGATCTTTGTTGTTAAGCAAGGGTTTGCTTTGTTTGGTATTAGGAGAAGCCTCACTGCTAGCTTGTAAAGGTAGGCTGTTAAGTTATAAAGAACTGCAGTTTGAAATGTAAATTGGCACCATCATAAGGCCTGTGTTTCCCTTTACTGCAGTCTTTCCAGGAAAATGTGGGTACATGTAAATCCGTGTGGACAAGATTACATTTGCTTCTGGCAGGCGAGCTGGGAAAGGGTAACACCATTAAAATCATGAGGGTCTTATCTTCTGGGAGTATTTTATTTTTGCTAGGTAAAAAATGTAGGAAAAAAAAACCCACCCTTACCAAATATCTAAGGATGATACAAGGAACGATCTCAGATCTATTTACCCTTGGAAATTTCTGATAAATTGAATTCCTATTGTGTTGGAGCTCTAATAAATAAAGGTTTATTAACTTTCTGATAACAAAGATCTATTTCTTTAGTAACGTATGTATTTACTTTTTTTTTTTTTTCCAGTCTGTTCCTGGGAAAATAGCTGTATATTCATATAGCAGAGCCATTAGTTGTTTTTAAAGGCTTTGTGATCTAACAGAGCCTGGCACCCACGAGACATTCAACAAATATTTGTTGGCTGACAGTTAACAGATACCAATTTTGGGGATAGAATAAAAATTCCACTTGAGTTACAACAAATTTATATAATTCATCTGAATAGCAGTTTTACCTAAAGTTTTCATTTTTCTTCATTTAGATTTTCTGACCTCTGAAAAATGAAAGATAATTGTAAAAGTCATCCGGAAAAGTTACCTCTAAAACCTTTAGAATATGGTGCTGCATGGGATTTGCTTCAAAACACGCTGGAAGAAGGCAGGGAGGGGGAAAGGTGGAGGCGAATGAGACTGGCCACGAGTTGACAACTGAAGTTGAGTGACACTATTCTTTCTACTTTTGAATGTATATGAAAACCTTTCAATATAGAATGTTTTAAAATCAAGACTGGGAAGACGAAGATAAGGACCTCTGTAATACAGTTCCTATGTCTTTCCCAAGTGTTTTTTCCCCTTCCGGGTACCTCCCTTCAAAGAGAAATGGGGATGGGAGGGGCATCTCTAGGATCCAACCATTTGATAGCATTGTTTATGTCCCTGGCCCTAGGCCTCCTTTTGAGGAGTTTCTGAACAGAAAGGAAGCCTTCTGGAATGTTCCCAAGATTTATGACTGAGAAGCCTACTTTTTAGTTCCCTTCACCTTCTTTCCTGGACTAGAGGGAAATGACCTTTAGGTTCCACATGGGGTGTTGGCAGAGGAGGTGGTTCTCCATTGGGAATAAGATAATGGTTCCTCTCCTTTCTGAGGAAGAGGCTGCAAGGATGTTTTCCTATTGCCTCAAGGTACACTCTAAACGACTCAAGTCAGCTCCTACTGACTGGGCTGCAGTTTTCATTAATTATTTTGGTAGCCCAAGTTGGCCACTTGTCTTTTCTCAGCCTTTGGAAAAAGCAAACACATCTAACTGTTACTATAGCTACTGGAAGAAAGGTGACAGTCTCAGTAACTGAACTGGTATACCTTGACCAAATTGTATTGTGTCCTGTCGGTGTGGGCTGCCACTGTCTTGACCATCTAATTTGTGAGTCTTTTTGGATCCTATGCACTTTACTGGTAATATATTTCAACAAAAGAGAGAAGAAATTCAAAGGCTGTCTTTGCTGTTGCCTTGTGAGATCTCACACCCCTCCAACCTGTTCACTTGACTTGTATAATAATTGAACCAGTGTTAGCTTTAATCTTTTTCTCCCATTCACAAATGCTCAAATTTACATATAATACAATGAAATCCAACGTATTTCTAAGAAGTCCACTCTAGACAGTGTAAAAGGAAACTAACACATTTGTAACATTACAATAACGTAAAAGTTGGTTTTGTTCAACTTGAAATGATGAAATATTGGTTAACAGAATCAAAGAATTTTTAGAGCTACAAAGATTTAAAAAAGGAAAAAAAAAAGCCCCTGGAGATTATTCTAGCTGAACTGTCCTACTTTATGCAATAGTTACTGAGGCCCCCCAAAAGCAAAGGAACTTGTTCACCATCACGGTCCCTTCCAAGAGAACTCAAGTTGCTTTTGCTTTCTCAAGAGCAGTTTCTTTCACGGGGCTGGACAAGAGATGCACTGAGCACATCCATGTTCAAAAGTTAGTGCCCCGGGACACCTCGATTGCTTAGTCGGGTAGGGATCCTGACTCTTGGTCTCAGCTCAGGTCATGATCTCATGGGTTCATGAGTTCGAGCCCTGTGTCGGGTTCCTCACACTGACAGTGCAGAGCCTGCTTTGAGTTCTCTCTCTCTCTCCCTCTCTCTCTGCCCCTCCTGTGTACATTCTCTCTCTCAGAATAAATGGATAAACTTAAAATACATACATACATACATACATACATACATAAAGTTAGTTCCCTATAGGAGCTATAGCAAAGTAAAAAAATGAAGTTGATACTATCCTTGGTTTAGCTCATGCAAGACACATGGAATGGAGTCTTTAGAGGTCTCTGGGAGACAACGTCATGTTTCTACTACAGAAAAAAATAAAGAAGAGTCAGCCATGAAGGGATCCATTTCAAGAATTCAGTTAATGTGCATTTGGGAAATCAAAACATCCTTCTCATATTCAAAGAAGATAATTAGTGTTAAAGTCCATTTTTGTAGAAGTCTGCTTTTAATAATACTTTCTTTAGAGAATAGTCACTCAAAAAAAATTGAGAAAATAGACTTAGCCTCAAGTCAAATATTCTGTATGCACCATTCTGATAAGGCAGAAATGGGGGTAGGGGAGATTTTTTTGAAAAGAACCAGTAAATGGAAATGGAAAATATATTATCAAGTGAAATGCATTCAACATTTTAGTTCTGTCGAAAGAATATTTGTAAGCATCAACCATATTCTTCTTATGAAGTGTATTATTATTTATAGTTACTGAAGGAAAATAGAAAAAGGCAATTCAAAACTGTTCACATTCACTTTTTTATTTTATTTTAACTTATTCCAACCACTGTCACCACTTTAAAGGAGACCACTACTTTAAAGGAGACAGAGACCACTTTGAACAACAAGAGTGGCTTTAAACACTTACCTTGTGGTTTGGGGGTGAGTGGGAGAAAAAGGAGGGAAAATAAGGTAGAGGAAAGAGCTCCTTTCTAACAACCTCTCAAAACTGAGATTCTTAGAAATACTTAATTCTTATAAACTTTGCCTCACATGTTTGCCTCGTGCTAAGAAAAAGAGCAAAGGAAACTCTAACAGTGGGCTCTCAAGATGGAAAGGAGAACGGCGATGAAGCTAAATCCAGGAGAAAAATGATGGCTGCACATAGACCCCGGACAAGGAAGCAGGTCATAAGTGTGGGGACCCTTGGAGCTTGTGAAGCACCTGACCTTCAGTTCATCTGAGGATGGTGTAAAATAAATTAACATCCTATATTTCTTATTTGAATTCCAGTTGGCTCAAGTGCGCAAACTTTGAGAACTGGGTCATCTGTTCTTCTTACTGCTGATAAGAAATTTCGAACTGAAAAATTTCACTAGGCATAAGCCTGACTATCAATTTTCTAAGAAAATTAAACTAGTGACAAACTATGGTCATTATTATAAGGGTCCTGGAGCATCCTGTAAACCAATATTTTCAAAACTTTTTTTTATACATTATCCACTGCAAGAAATACATTTTATATCACAACAGACACACATTAATCGAAGTTGCTGAAATAAGAGCTTCATGAGAAAAATATTTTTCCTACTAAGTATGATGTATTCTGATATTTTCTGTTTCACACTAGTCATTTTTCTTTTAAATTTTGGTTTGCAACCCATTAAATTGATTTTATCACCATCTGAAGAATTGAGACTCAAAGTGTGAAACACAGAGCTGAACAAATCAGGATACTGGTTAGACTCTAGAATGATAGGAGATTCAAGTATATTCTATATGAAGCAAACAAGTATTGTAGAATCCAGAAGTTAACAAAGTTGTTGTTATTTGCTATAATGTGAAACTTCAAAGTTTTTGTAATCAAGTCTTTTTTGCAATCGGTATGTGGCTCATTCTGGTATGAGATGATTTGGCAGTATGTCTCTTTGAAATATTACACATTGTGCAATAAAAAGAATGATTTCTTACTTCCAGGACATCCAAGTATGAAGTTGGTGCCTGAAATTAGGAAGAAAGTAGTCTAAAGAGAGAATTGCAGGAAGGAATTGACAACAATCTAGAGGTAGTTAAGAGTTGTAAAAAATTTCAAAACATTCACTATGACATCGCACCTTTACCACTGAATTTGCTTTTCCGCAGGACACTGAACTTTTCCAAGAATTTCACAGTTAAGATCTCTTAAAGTTTCTCTGTCCAATGTCCCACTCAATGAATGCAGGGTCCCCCTGTGTTATTCTTTCATTCATAAAAATGTATTTATTGAATATCTTCAGTGTGTCCAGAAATCCAAAAACAAGACAAAGTAAAACAAAACAAAAAACCTGGCCGCAGCATGACTACAGTGCATTGAAGGAGATAAAAGTTGACATAATTAGACAGTCACCCCAATAAGCTGTGAGAGCCTTCTCTTGACTGTCTCTCTTCACAGGGACCTCAATTCCTCCAAATGGCAGGCTATTTTTTTTTTTTTTAACGTGAACAGCTCTGATTGTTAGGGAGTTCTTCGTATTGAATTGTTTTCTCAGTGACATTTATCACCAATCCTATTTCTGTCCTCAGTAGACACTTAGTTTAATTAAAAAAACAAAAACAAAAAAACCAAAACGAATTTGGAGTAAACTCTGATTTACTGGATTGACATCAAGAAAGGATACACATTCCTCAGACACCACAGAATGGGGCCCATTCACTGGCATGGCAGTTTGTGGGAGGGCACCTCCTGGACTGAATCCTAAAATAGAATCAGAAACATCGACTATTTTAGTTGACAGAGACCCTGCAATGGCCAGCCAGCCAGCTTTTATAATTTTTCAAATAGGAAAATAAGTCTGCGAATGAACCCACTGGAATATTTTCTAGGAAACAGGATTCGGATTTCATTAAGGTCATCAGTGGGAAAATAGAATTCACTTTTCAGAAGTTTAACTCAGTCCACTTTGCTGCAACAATTTTTTTTTATTCCCTAAGGCTGACATTTGATATGGTTCAGCCCCTAAAATTACCTTAGACATAAAGTTCCTTGCTTTTATGGTGAAGAACGTGTGTCAGGTAGTATCCCAAACTGAGCTAAAGTTAGAAAGAATTAGTAGAAACAACTAATAAATTGTAGTGCAGACTTTTTTAAGGTACGGATCATTATTAATATACTATATCCACAAATTTACAAAGTATGTTCACAAACCTACTCATTTAAAGCCGCACAATAATCTTGGAAGAAGGTATTTTACTTCCTTATTTCACACAAGGAAATGAAGGAAGGATACTTTTACCTACCGATTAGAACTGGAAGAGGTGTAATGATTTTCTAGTCTCCCTCCTTGATTTTACAAAACTATGAAAGAGTTAAGTAATATGGTAGAGTCGAGACTAGAATTTAGGAAACAGACTCTTCATGAGATCTCTCGGCCCAAGGATCTGCACATGTTTATCAGAATCCTCTCATGGCATTTTCTAAGTCTCTTTAGTCTCCTTTAAACATTTATAAACGGAATCATGCTATCCATAGTGTTAACGATTTTTCTTTTTCTCACTGAGCGATGACTTGGGCAACTTTCCATGTTGATACCTATGTTGTAATCTCATTATTTCTGGAGGGGGTGGAGATTGGTGTTCAGTAGGGACACTCCAGTGCAGCCATACCTATAATTTGGGGCCAGGATCAGTCTTGTCCTTGCCCATGCCATACCGACTCTAACATATTTTGAAGATTTATTCTTAGTCCTTTCTCTGTATTTCAAAACCAGGGCAGCTGAATCTTTCGAGTCTTGAATGTAGGCAATCATCTTTCTCAATGAATCTAGAACTCAAAAACGGCTCGAACTATGTGGTAAGCATACAGATCTTCACAAAGCAAGGCAGAAAGCTGGTGTTTTAAGAGCAAGACTGTGGTCTGCCTACAACTGTCTAGGTCAAATGTGGATGTTAATACTTGGTAACAACAGGTTACCTTGATTTTCAACAAGAATTCTGACTTGGACCACCTTCCAAGAGCACTGTAATCATTTTTACTCATTTGAACTAATTCAAAGAAACTATAAGCCTTACCAATAGTCTCCAATATTTAACAAAATAGAATTTCTCCCTCCACAACATCATTGATCACATGAGCAAACAGTTGAGCAGAACATCATTTTGGTGGAGCCACCAAAATGGCTGAAAGGGCAATGACTTGATTGATGGCAACAAGGATGTTTGCCATTTGATGGCAGGAAATGGATGAGGAAATATTTTGGAATTTTTTTCTTAATTTTCTCCCCAAGTGTAATTTTAGAAGAGTGCAGAATATAAAGTGGTGGGGTTTTCCGTTTTGTTTTGTTTTTACTCCTAACTTCAAGATAGAAAACTTTCACCACCCTGTGAATTCTTGATGTTTTAATACTTTTCAGTTTCATGTGTTGCCCACACTTGTGACATGCAGAAAAAAAAAACAAGTCTGTAGCATTTTAAATTAGATTTGAATGATTTTGACTCATATGTCCCCTGAAGATGACAGTCACATAGTGTTACTGTTGAGTGTTTGGGGATTTGTAACACATTGGGAATGTGAATCTCTTCTTTTGCAATAAATGAGAAACCATGATTAACATTTGTTTCTTTTATTCTTCCTGCTATCACCAATCACCCTACCTCCAAATAATCATAATAATGTAAAACTGATGAGTGTTAAAGGGAACGGGTGATGGGTGGTAGAGTTGTTTTATCCAGGGACTGAGTTTTTCAGGATTTCTAATAAATGGAATTTTTATTTACTTTCCGTTGACACATTTGCTCATAGTGTAATACCTGCCACCATTTGATGGTGCCCACTATGAAATCTAAACAAATTCACTTAGATAATTCCCACTTATTTCTTGCAACTTTCTCAATTGATGCGTTGGAAGAAATAGAACTAGAAACAGAAATACATTTTGAGCGCCTGAAAGTCCTTTTCTGGGACTGTATTGAGGCAAACTTTAAACAAAATTTATACTCATCTTAAGACAGAAAGCATTCTGCTTACGTTATGACAGAGAAGAAGTATATATTGCACCACAAAGAAGTCTATATTGATGGGTGAGGCATCACAAGTAGCTAATAAATACATCCTTCCCTGAATTGTAGGACCAACTCTGAATACTTCTCATTTGCATATCAGCCCACCAGATCAGTCAATGTAGTTTGGTTTAGGCCTTTTTTTTTTCTTTTTTAATTTGAGAGAGAGAGAGAGAGAGAGAGAGAGAGAGAGAGAGAGAATCTTAAACAGGCTCTGTGCTGAGAGTGAAGGGGCTAGATCCCATGACCCTGGAAACATGACCTGAGCCGAAATCAAGAGGTGGACACTCGACCGACTGAGCCACCCAGGTGTGCCTTAGGTTTTCTCACTATAAGTACTTTTATAAAATCAACAGGTTTGCTTTTGATTCTCCCCCTGCTCCCAACAGAACATACTCACAATCATATTATAAAACTGTTCATGGTTTTCAAATGACAGCATAGCCCTCCCTGGAGGTTCTGTTGTACTACCTTGAATTTTCTCCTGTACCAACAAGCTTATTGATAACATCTCATATTTGCTCTAAAGAGATTACTCTCTTTGATCTAAGGAACCGAATCTTGTTTAAATGAAAGTAAACACCCTTAAGAAGGGTAATGAATAAAGATGGTATCAGTCATTAACACCATAGCATAAATTGTTGTGTTCATGCAATTAACATTTATTGTTGGGCCTCTGAGGGCCTGTGTCAGGCTCAGTGACAGTAAAGACATGCCCCTGAGGGGCACTGGACCCATGTCATCGTTTCATTAGATAATGTTAGACAAGTTGATTCAATTTTGGGCTCAAGTTTGTCATTTGTGAATTGAAGGAATTGAATTAGACTGATATTTTTCTAAGGCTCTGCAGATTTCAAGTTCCCCCTCTGAAAAGGGAAAGGGCTCTGATCAGAGCAGTTCTTGATTATCTTATTTATATATTGGACTTAAAAAAAATTTTTTTTTGAAGAAAGAGTTTTACAGCTAAAATATAGGGAATTAACAATTTTGAAAATAACCCTACTAGATGACTTTTAGGATTTTTAAAACTGGAACTTCCAAGACTTTCAATATTCTGTAATTTGACCCTATTTTTTCTGTTTACAATGGGACAGCCTCCTGAGAGGACATATTCACACAGGAGGGAGAAGGAAGCAAAGTCTAGGGCACAGGACACTCACCAGGAGGGTTTCTAGACATTGGTCAGACTAGGGTTCAAGGTGTTTAGTATCTGCCTGGGCCAAGTGTAGGTGTGTGGGAGGTTGCAGCAAAGTCTGATTTTGCCAGTTATTCAGTTTTGGCAAAGGCCAGCCCCAGGGCTCAGTAGAGCATGGACCACCTACTTTGTGGTTGATCCTTCTGAGTGAGAAAAAAAATCCCCCGGAGAAACAGAAGTCTTTACAAATAGCTCCACTTTGCAAAGGTCATCTCTCTCTAGGAAGTGCACTTTCTTCCCCCTTTAAGAAAGAAGTTTGAGCTCATTAATTCCACTGGCCCCATTTCAGCAAGTAACATGTAGTTTTAAAAGTAAGCATAAGAAAAAGGAATTTTCTGTAAAATAATCTTATCTGATATAGAGAAACTCTAAATATAAAACATATTCTGCCTTTAGGTCTTTTCTCCCACCCCCAACTTGGAATTTCTTCTGGAGTTGTTTCAAAACAACTTTTAACAATGTCAAAAGAAATTTTAGGAGGCACCTGACTGGCTCAGTCTGTACAGCGTGCAACTCTTGATCTCAGGATTGTAAATTCTCGCCCCACGATGAGCGTGGAGACCACTTAAAAATAAAATCTTTAATTAAAAAGACATTTTAGGACACTCATTCAAATATTAAAAGGACAGTTTCTTAAAATATTACGAAGTGCAAAATCATTAAATAACTGATTTGAACTAACCAAAACAGAAAGTCTATTAATATATATATATTTTTAATGTTTATTTATTTTTGAGAGAGAGAGACACACACAGCGTGAGCAGGGGAGGGGCAGAGAGAGAGGGAGACAGAGAATCTGAAGCAGGCTCCAGGCTCTGTACTGTCAGCACAAAGCCCATCGCGGGGCTCGAACTCACAGACCGCAAGATCATGACCTGAGCTGAAGCCGGACACCTAACCAACTAAGCCACCCAGGCGCCCCAAATCATTTCTGTCATGCTCAGATAAAACCTCTCTTCTTGGATTAAGAGTAAGAATGGAAAAGATTGGAAGCTATCTCGGATAGTTTGCCCCTGGAATCCCTTTCACTGATGAACATAGGGTTTGAGGCTTGAGAGAAATTCCCCCCCCCCCCCCCATTAAACTCTGGACACAGAATCAGAATGAAGTCAAAGGGGCAAATTTACAAGGACCTCAGAGCAGCTGTCACAAAGGCAACGAAGATGATGGTTGATAGTTGGTCCTGGGAGTCTCAGTGCCTTCTGTTCATCATGATTGTGACAGCATAGATGGTTGGAGGTCTGAAACATGACGTCTACCTTAGAGAAAACAGGGAGACATCAGTAAAGCAGGAAGAGTTTCCCAGAGATTAGAGGCACTGCAGCAAGCAAAGGTGAGAAAACCCACGAGGGGCTAGCTTGGTGACTAATGAAACTGTAAAATGAAACTGTCCAAGGTAAAACGAAACTGTCCGAGAGGTGCCTAGTGACCTTTGAACCACTCAGCCTAGTGAGTGACTTCTGGCCAAACACAAACCTGGATTTTAGGCTGGTGGTAGATGTAAATTGTTTTGTTTGTTTAAAAAAAATTTTTTTTAATGTTATTTTTAAGAGAGAGAGAGAGAAAGACAGAGAGCGCAGAGAGAGAGGGAGATACAGAATCCAAAGCAGGCTCCAGGCTCTGAGCTGTCAGCCCAGAGCCGGTCTCGGGGCTCAAACTCATGAACCGTGAAATCATGACCTGAGCTGAAGTCAGACTCTTACCCAACTGAGCCACCTGAATGCCTTAATGTAAATTTTGTTTTTAACGTCTCTTGAGATTTCTTCTCTGACCCATGCATTATTGACAAGTGTGTTGTTTAATCTCCTTGTATCTGGGGATTTTCTAGTTTTCTACCGTTAACTGTTCTAGTTTAATTCTACTGTGATCTGAGAGCAGATGATATGACTTCCATTCATTTAAATTGGTTAAGGTGTGTTTTATGGCCCAGAACGTGGCCTGTCTCGGTGAATATTCCATGTGAGTTTGAGAATGTGTGTTCTGCTGTTGCTGGATGAAGCAGTCTATAGATTTCAATTATACACAGTTGATTGATAGTGTTGTTGAATTCAACATGTCCTGATCTTCTACCTACTGGATGTGTCCGTTTCTGACACAAGAATATTCTCCAACTATGATAGTAGATTCACCTATTTCTCCTTACAGTTCCAACAGTTTTTGCCTCATGAAGTTTGACGCTCTGTGCTAGGTGCATATACATTAAGGATGGTTCTATCTTCTTGGAGAACTGACCCTATCATTATGTAACACTTCTGTTAATCTGTGATAACTTTCCTTGATTTGATGTCTGCTCCGTCTGAAATGAATATAGTGACTCTTGCTTTCTTTTGATTAATGTTAGCATGGCAAATTTTTCTCCATGTCTTAACCTTTAATCTGTATGTGTCTTTATACTTAGAGTGGATTTCTTGTAGACAATATATAGCTGGGTTTTGTTTCCTGATCCGCTATGATAATCTTTTAATTGGCACATTCAGATCATTGACATTCCAAGTGATTATTGGTAAGGCTGGGTTAATAGCTGTCATCTGTTGATGTTTTCGATTTGTAGCCTTTGTTCCTTTGTTCCTGCCTTTTGTGGTTTTAATTGAGCATTTTACATGATTTCATTTTCTCTCCTTTTCTAGTTTATCAGTTATTCTTTTTTTTCCATTTTTTAATGATTGCCCTAGAGTTTGCAATAAACATTTACAACTAATCCAGATCTATTTTCAGATATCACTATACCACTTCCCAGGTAGTGTGAGTACCTTATAATAAAAAAAATAGTAACAAAATAACTCCGCCCTCCAGTCCCTTCTATTATTGCTGTCATTCATTTCACTTATCTATAAACATACATAAGCACGGATACACGTAAGATCGATTGATCTATCTATCTATAAGAAGGGGAGCCTGGGTGGTTCAGTCAGTTAAGCATCACACTTCGGCTCAGCTCATGATCTCACAGTTTGTGAGTTCCAGCCCCTCATTAGGCTCTGTGCTGACAGCTTGGAGCCTCGAGCCCGGAAGCTGCTTCAGATTCTGTGTCTCCTTCGCTCTCTGCCCCTCCCCCACTTGCACTCTGTCTCTCTCTCAAAAATAAGTAAACATTAAAAAATTTGTTTAATATACTTAAGTATACGAAACTGACTACATTGTTGCTACTATTACTTGGAACAAATTGTTATTTGTTAGATCAATTACGAAAAATAAATTTTTTATTTTAAATGTTTATTTCTTTTGAGAGAAAGGGAGAAAGAGAGTGCACACACACGCAAGGAGGAGGACAGAGGGAGAGGGAGAGAGGGAGAGGCAGAGAAAGAGAATCCCAAGCAGGCTCTGCACTGACAGCGTGACGCCTGATGTGGGGCTCTAACTCATGAACCATGAGAAAATGCATGACCTGAGCCCAAATCAAGTTGGATGCTTAACCAACTGAGCCACCCAGGGACCCCTCATTCTTTTTAAAAAAATAATTTTGCAGGACACAACATTCTAGGATGGTCATTTTTTGTTTGTTTGTTTTATCTCAGCACTTTAAATATTTCACTGCACTCTCTTCTTGTTTGCCAGGTTTCTGAGGAGGTTGAATGCAGAGTTCTTATCTTTTTTCCTCTATAAGCAAGTTTTTTTTCCCCCTTCTGGCTTCTTTTAAGAGTTTTTCATTAACTTTGATTTTCTGTAGCTTCAAAATGATATCCTTTAGGTACAGATTCTGGGGCATTTATTTTGCTCGGTGTTCTCTGAGCTTTGTGAATCTGTGGTTTATGTCTGGCATTAATTTGGGGGAAATTCTTTGTTTTTGAATACCATTAATGAAGTTGAATAAATTGAAACAATTATCTAATATACAATTTATATTAATTATATAAAACATAATATATAAATAATTATTTCAAATATTTCATCTGTTTCTTTCCCTCTTCTTCCTCCTCCTGATGTTCCTGTTATGCATATGTTACACTTTTTGTAGTTGTCCAACAGGCCTTGGATATTCTGTTTTTTCTCAGTCTTTGTTCTCTTTGCTTTTCAGTTTTGGAGACTTCTGTTGAGATTGCTTCAAACTCGGAGACTCTTTGCTCAGCCATGTCCGGTCTACTAGTAAGCCTATTAAAGGCCTTCTTCCTTTCTGTCACCGTGTTTCTTGATCTCTAACATTTCTTTTTGGTTCTTTCTTAGGATTTCCAGCTCCCTGCTCACATTGCCCATCTGTTCTTGCATACTGTCTACTCTGTCCATCAGAGCCCTTAGCATGTTAATCATAGTTGTCTTAAATTCCTGGTCTGATAACTCAACATCTCTTCTGTTTCTGGTTCTGATGCTTGCTCTGTCTCTTCAAATTGTGTTTTTTCCTTTTAGTATGCTTGGTAATTTTTTGTTGATAGCGAGACATAATGTATAAATAAGGAACTGCTATAAAATAGGCCTTCAGTAATGTGCTGGAAGGAAAGGGAAATCATTCCATAGCCCTATGATTAGGTCTCAGTCTTTTAGTGAGCCTATCCCTCTGGCATGTAAACTTCACAAGTGTTTCTCAGTATTTTTCTCCTCCTTCAGGTGGGACAGAATGGCCAGAGCTTCCTTTCCCAGGTCAGTCAGGCTTTGATAATACTCCAGCAGTTGCCGCTTCTGTTAACTAGTTTCCCTTGAGAGCAGGCCTTGTTAAGTAGGATAGGACACTCTGGCATTATATTTAAAGGATTCTTTTTTCCTTTCCTCTTCCAGGAAGCACAAGGGATTTCTCTCTGATATTTACTGTGAGAACCTGGTTGAGCTCCTGGAGGTAAATCTTACAATATTGTGGGGGCCCCTGTGTGACTCGGTCCCCCCGGAGTTCTTAACTCTCAAGCATGTCCCCACTGAGCTGCCAGCAATTCACCAATTATATATATCTAGTTCAGGTTTTCCTGTGCTGACACTGGTTCCTGTGGGTGATTTCCACTGCTGAGTCTCTATTCCAACGAGCCAAGGCTCCCTGTATTCTCCTGTCTCTCAAATCTCGGGGGCAGATGTTTGCCCTGTGTTCTCCCTTCTCCTATGGATCCAAGAAGAGCTGATTTTTCAGTCTTCAACTTCTTCCTTGCTAGGACAGAGAGGTGACTTTCAAGAACCAGCTGTAGATCTTGATAAATACCGGTGTCACTGAGAGAACTTTTTATTCAAGGTGGAGGAATTTAAAATATAATCAGAAGAAGTCAGATGCCTAGTGATTTTTTTTTTCTTTTTTTAGTAGGCTCCACACCCAATGCAGAGCCCAACGTGGGGCTTGAACTCACAACTCTGAGACCAAGACCTGAGCTGAGGTCAGGAGTCTGATGCTTAACCAACTGAGCTACCCAGGTGCCCTGAGTTCTAATTATAAATATTCTGTTCCAACTAGGAGGATCAGAACAAACATGAAGAACTTGGTTGGAGTAATGGATTGGTTGGGAACTAGAAAAAGTCTTGTTGCAGAGTCACCAGGCTGCCGAGACAAGGTGCTGGCCTTTCGTTAATCTCAATAATTCTTCCTGGAAAGACAACATTCATAGTGAAGGGGTCTAGTTTAAGTCAGGCGTGGTCCTCCACAAGTCAGTATCTAAGAAAATGACTGTATTTCTAGTTAGTGAAGAGCCTCAGAGGATTTGCTTTACGGATTGTATTGTGTTATTTTTTTCTCAACAAATCCAAGGTAGGTATCCAGTACCAATTCTTTCTATCAATTCTAACTCTCACCTGTTCCTTTTTGGAATAGAAAACGATAGAGTATGAGGTTTCCTATAATATTGAAAATGTCTAAAAAGATAGGTTGTTCATTATGGGGGGAAAAAAATGAAAAAACATAGCGTATTTATATCTTTAAAACACAGCCTAAGAAATAATACAATATTTTGTGTTAAGTTGATGATGCCGTGTATTGCATATCATAGAGCTTTTTTTTTGTTATTTACTTCTGCTAAGGCTTGGTAAAGAATCTACAACCCTGTGTTGAGAGAAGGCTGTGTTCTAATGGAGAACGGAAGAGACAGAGTCTGAGAGTCTGATAAAATGAGCCTGTGCCTCCAAGCGTAATAGTGGTGCCTTCTGATTTTGCAGTATCTCTAGTCAATGAAGCCACAAGGTGAGATCATTCGGAACATTTTATATTAACTTAGGGGAGGCAAGATAAGGGAGAGAAGCAAAACTTTAAAATACAACCTGGTTTAATCAACATCAGGGGCCCATGAACTGTTTGGGACTCAGACGGAAAAAAAGAGAACTTGAAAGTGGCTATAGTAAATGAGCCCAATGCTGCTGCCCTGTGATGGCTTCTATTTAATGGAAAGCTGTGGTTCTCCAAGGTAGATTGCAAATCTGATTAGGGATCGGCCTGGAACAGAGAGTGTACTCTGACCTCTGGGAAAGGGTTTTGCCCTCTCAGAAAACCTCACCACATTCTATGTGTACACTGGGTGACTAATATTTATTATAGAGCCATGTGATGGAACAGTGAACAAAGGTTGTCCCTGGTCACCTTGGGTCCATCCCCACAATTGCTCCTCTCGTGGAATGTGACATATAGCTCGCCTCCCTCAGCAGTTTTTGAGCCGCCAACAAAAGCTATTTTATAAATACAGCTCAGAACCTTCAGGCATGTGTTAGGATAGCTTATCAGACATATTGCATACTCCCCTCTCAGCTGCAAAACAATTCTCCCAAGGGTTCCTTTGCCTTTGTGACTATGCTTTGATTGGCTGTGAATGAGATCATAACACTGATTACTTTTCTTGGTGAAGTCAGGGATCTGAGTGTTATGTGCGTGTCCACGTTGCGTTAGGTAATAGGAGAAACTTCACGCATGGATCTTGAGCCACGCTGGACTCATTTACTATGAGCCTCTCATGTGGCAACTCAATGAAATACAAATCAACTGTGTGCCCTTTGTTACCTACAGCTTTTGGAAATAATCTGTTTGCATTGGATCCTTCCTCTTGGACTATCTAAGTTTAGTATTCAGGCTTTATTGTTAACAAGCTGTGTCCTTCTACAAACACGAGGCAAACTACTAGACACAATTTAAAAAGAAATCTACAGACAAAAATCTGTCAAGGCAGAATTATAAGAAAAGTAAGCTTTGTTTATAATTGAGAGTTGAATCGCGGGTCTTTGCAGCTCATTTCGACAAAGCAGAGAACGCGTGGGAAGGAAGCATTTGACTAGATGGTTTTAGAAAAATATTAACATATCTTGTGATCTTGGAGTAGGTTAGATATTTCTCATTTCTAGAGAGATAGGAAAATACTCGTCGTAGAATCCATGAAATGCTGTTTAAATCATAGATAAAGTTGGGGTGCCTGGGTGGCTCAGTCGGTTGAGCAGCTGACTTTGGCTCAGGTCATGATCTCACAGTTTGTGAGTTTGAGCCCCACGTCGGGCGCTGTACTGACAGCTCAGAGCCTGGAGCCTGCTTCGAATTCTGTGTCTCCACCTCTCTCTCCCTCTCCCCCATTTACACTCTGTCTCTCTCTTTCTCTCTCAAAAATAAATAAACTTAAAAAAAATTTTAAATCATAAAGTTGTATATGTGCAATACTATTCAGCCAGATGTCATGGAATAGACCACATTTCAGGAGAGGTAAAATTGTATCAAAATGTCTTCAAGGTTTTTTTGTTTGTTTAAGTATAATTTCACTCTGCCCTATATAAAATATATCCCAGAAATTTTGGTTGTACAAAATAAAAACAGTTTTTCACAATTATGTTTGTTATAAATTTGGAGGTAGAATGTTCAATAAAACGTTATAGACTCCAATTCAACAAAAATTGCTTTTAAGAATCCAACGAGCATTCTGAGGCATTGTTTGGCTTTTGGACATTTAATGCTTTCCACATCCTCATTATTCCATCCACAGGATAAGCCTAACAAACATTCGTTAATGCTGATAAGAGATATTTCACGTGATTTTAGCATAGCCCTTAGAAGCAACCGTATATTAAAATATTCCTCAAGGTTAATTCTGGTTTCATGGGCAATTTTGGCTGGCTCTGTGGGGTTACCACAAGGTGTATTATTCTTTCAGGGCATTCAGCACAACTCACTCACCTGAAACTGCTTTCCTGGACAAAATTTAAAATGTGTTGTTTTTAGGGGTGCCTGGGTGGCTCAGTCGGTTAAGCATCTGACTTTGGCTCAGGTCATGATCTCACAGTTCGTGGGTTCAAGCCCCATGTTGGGCTCTGTGCTGACAGCCCAGAACCTGAAGCCTGCTTTGGATTCTGTGTCTCCCTTGCTCTCTGCCCCTCCTCTGCTCTCACTCTGTCTCTCAAAAATAAACATTAAAAATAAACATTTAAATTAAAAAAGTGTTGTTTTGATTACACCCTATTCTGATTCTAAAAAGCAAATTTAAGTTATATAGATAAGTGTAATTTTGGATTTCCATTACAGTATGTGCCTAGAGCCATCAAACTTCTTTAGGTAAATATTTATAGATATTAAATAAAAATCTCCTAAAATCTTGGGGCGCCTGGGCAGCTCAGTTGGTTAAACGTCAGACTTCAGCTCAGGTCATGATCTCACTATTTGTGAGTTCGAGCCACATGGAGCTCTGTGCTGACAACTCGGAGCCTGGAGCCTGCTTTGGATAACGTGTCTCCCTCTCTCTCTGCCCCTCCCCCACTTGCACTGTGTGTGGGTCTCTCAAAAAAATAAACATTAAAAAAATTAACAAAAAATTTCCTAAAATCTTGAACTTAAAAAATCAACTTACTGTAACCATATTTAAGAAGTTCTTGAACGGGATTATAAATCACTGATGTGTACTGTGCTTTGTAGAATCACAGCGTGGACAAGACCACTCGGACTTAAGGATAATCTATGACTCATAATATCAGCTTGTCCTCAGACACTTCCTGTGATGGGGAACTCACCTTTCATGATAACTCTTTGAACTTTATGCAACTTTCAGAAGAGATTTAGCTGGTTGACCTTGCTCAATAGTTTTAACCTTTCAGGTCTCAGTTTTTTTCACTCGTAAAGGTGTTCAAGACTTTTTTTGCATTCCTACTATGGGTCAGGCAATCCCAGTTTTTGGGGAGGGGGAACCAAGGTAAGGTATAAACAAACAGATAAATGAAATGAAAAAATAAGGCACTAGGAAATTTTAGGCTTTGGGGATATAAAGTTGGATGAAACAATAGTCTAAAGGGAGAGACTAGGACATACACAGTTATGAAGCAGTACAATGAGTTTAATCAAGTTCACAAGCAATTCTAGGCACTCTGAGAACACTGCCATTTGTCCTTTTAGCAACTCCCTTCCACCCAACCTCAAGGTGCTTATTTCCTACAAAAAATTGACCAATGACTACGCCCTCTGGATTGGGACTTTTCTCCGGGTACCTTCCATCCACTCTCCCTTAGACTATGACCTCCTATCAAATAGGGATTCAGCTGTTTTGTTCAGCCTTTTCTTCCATATCGGCAAGCCCAAAGCCTGACATATGGAAACCCTCAATAGATATTTGCTGAATAAATAAATAAATGAACCATATCCAGAAGCTAATGGGGGGGGGGGGAGAGCTACTAAAGGAAGTTCTATAAAGTAGAGACATGATCTTCCCTTTCCTTATTACCCTATCTGGAAACAATTCTGCTAGCAGTGGGGATCTGGATCAAAGAAGACTTGAACTAAGGTAGCCGTGAAAGAGGGTATTGCAATAATTCAAGTAAGGACTGATAGGGGGGTGAAATAGGGTGGTGCCAAGGATACTGGGGGAAGCCTCAACGACTGGGGGTGGGGATGGAGGAGTGAGAGAAGTGGGAGATGACTTTCAGAGTTCTGGTTTTAGATTTCTGATCAAATCAAGGCACGTGGGAGGAAGAGCAGTTTCCAGGGGGAGAATAGGAGTCTAACTTTGGACATGTTGCATTGAAGTTGACTGTCGACAGTGAAATATGGAGACAGCCACTGGTCAGTCATTAGAAGAGGTCTGGAGCTGACTTTGCAGCAATTGTGGATGCCTCGATACCTATTCCACTCTTCTCTCAGTGTAATTTTGGAAATTGATCTCATCTTTTTATTTTTTATTTTTTTAATTTTTTTTAACATTTATTTTTGAGAGACAGAGTGTGAGCAGGGGAAGGGCAAAGAGAGGGAGACACAGAATCTGAAGCAGGCTCCAGGCTCTAAGCTATCAGCACAGAGCCCGACACAGGGCTTGAACCCACGATCTGTGAGATCATGACCTGAGCCAAAGTCGAACGATTAACCAACTGGGCCACCCAGGTGCCCCTGAAATTGATCTCATCTTAAACATGGGCCTGATGGATCTAAAAGTATTTATCCAAAAGTAATTACTTGCCAGTAATTAGTCCAAGGATAGGCACGTGATCTAATTCCTATCAATGAGATGCAAAGAGATGTTTGCAAGAGGCTTTTGAGAAAGGTGCGGGAAGCAGGCTTTCTCTCCCAGCGGATTTGGATGAGAAAACCTACAGCTCTGGTGCTCCTGACAGCTTTCCTGCAGCCACCAAGATAGCCAGTCACAGGAGGAAGCCAACTCCGGACTGCAGAGGGGAAAGAGAGAACCTGCTTCCTTGAGACATTGAACCTGTGCATCAGCCATTTGGAAAGCTTATACCAACCTCTGGACTGTCTCTTTTGTGAACATTTCTGTATTTTTCATGATCATTTGGGTGAGGATATTGTTAATGACAATTGAAAGCATCTTAAATATTTTTTTTTAATGTTTATTTTTGACACAGAGAGAGAGAGAGAGACAGAGCATGAGCCGGAGAGGGGCAGAGAGAGGGAGACACAGAATCCGAAGCAGGCTCCAGGCTCTGAGCTGTCAGTACAGAGCCCTGCTTGGGGCTCGGACTCACAGACCGCAAGATCATGACCTGAGCCGAAGTCGGAGGCTCAACCGACTGAGTCACCCAGGTGCCCTGACAATTGAAAGCATCTTAACTGAAGCAGCTGAAGATATAAATCAGGTGGTCACCAGCAAATGGGTGACAGTTAAATCCAGGACATTAAAGCAATTACCTGGGAAGAGTGGCTGACAATGGAATTCTGGGCAGCTTACTCTTAACGACTGAATACAGTTCTGAATTCCAGCCTCTGATTCAAGATTCGTTTTTTTATTTTTTTATTTTTTTAATGCTTATTTATTTTGGGGGAAGGGGCAGAGAGAGAGGGAGGCACAAAATGTGAAGCCGGCTCCAGACTCTGAGCTGTCAGCACAGAGGCCCACACGGGCTCAAACTCATGAACTATGAAATCATGACCTGAGCCGGAAGTTGGATCCTTAACCGACTAAGCCACCCAGGTGCCCCAAGATTCCTTTTAAATCAAACTCAATCTCTCTGAGTCTGTCCAACAAGTAGCTCTGTGACCTTGAACATTTTACAAATCACTTAGTCGTTCTGTGTTTCAATGAGCTGAAATGTGAATTGAGGCTATGTATTTAGTCTGTCGATACGGGCAGATTCAGGTTTTGTATGGTTTGAGATGTACAGAATTTTGAGAGGCCCTCTTAAAAACTGGGCACAGAATCTTGGAAGGATTCCAAGTGTAAGCGAGGGGTCTTTACAGGCTTCAAGGTACATCTTCCTCTGCTTAGCTTCTGAGTTATTTTGTGGAATGAGATACCTGGTAAGGCAGGTATCATGCTTAGCGCATGGTAACTGTTCAAGAAAGGTTAGCTGGCATGATTAGGAATAATTTAATACATAATTTAGATTTCGATTGTGGAAATACACACGTATATGTAACTTTCTGAATTTTTGTATTGCTGGTTTTAAATCTGTTCTCACTTCTGAGCAAAGTGTTCTTCCTATCTCCTTCCCCCTCACTCTACCTGTGGGACCAACTTAACCATGAGGCGCAGTGGGCACAGTGCCTTGGGCTTACAGTGCGTTTAGGAGCACACAAAAATATTTTTGTTTGTTTTAAAGTCAGAAGGAAAAGGGGTGCCTGGGTGGCTCAGTCGGTTGAGCATCCAACTTCGGCTCAGGTCATGATCATGTAGTCTGAGTTCGAGCCCTGTGTCGGGCTCTGTGCTGACAGCTCAGAGCCTGGAGCCTGCTTCACATTCTGTGTCTCCCCCTCTCTCTGCCCCTCCCCTGCTCATGCTCTGTCTCTGTCTCTTGATAATAAACATTGAAAACAATTTTTTTTTAATAAGCAAAAAAAATGAGCTTTCATTCTTAAAGAAAAATTTGATACATAACATAAGCATAGCTATCTTTAATCCAATGCTATAGTGAAGTCTAATTTTTAATACTTTCTCATGGAGGAAGAGGCCCACAGAGGTGAACGTTCCCAGGGCACACTAAAGTCAGAATACAGCCGTGCTGTCCACTTCTCCCCTTTGTGTTGCCTTTCCTCTATTTCCATGATCTTTCCCCCCTTCATCTTTTCCTCGCCTCTCTCTACTCTCCACCGTTTTACTTCTCGTTATTCTCCCACCTCTCGCGTTTTCTGGCCCCCGTCCCTATGAGTCTCTCCCATAAAATGAAAAACTAAAAAATAAAGACAAGCATTCTCCGTGTGTCGGTTTTTCTTTCCTGCCTCAGCTGCTGATTTCCTCAGGTTATCATCTTTCAGAGTGAAGACACAGAATCCCTTTAAGAATGGGAGACTCAGAACAGAGTTTGAGACATACCTTCTGAAACGGCAGCCTCTTGAGAGCCTGATTCCCACTCAAGAGTGTTCCCGCTCCACATTTTTCACACCAAACGCAGTGAAGACAACGAACATTAATTAGGATTACAGAGCCAGGGAGGCTTACCGCACTGTGACAGCTCACAAGAAAGAGAATGCCACTTCTTTTTTTGGATGCCATTCTGAGTGTCATGTATGTATTAATTCTTGAGCTCAAGCCAAGTTACTTTGGGGATGAGATGTAATCTGTTATTTTTAGGTCATACTGGGTAGGGGGATAGGCTATTCTCGGAGGTTCGTAAGAAGGTGGGTTTGGCTGATTTTAGATGATCAAGTTTCCTATTATGCACCTCCCTTCAAAAACTAATTTTGAAATGTTATCATTCATTGTTCATGCTTATGAAGAACACAATGTTGGAAGCATTCCTTAGTTCAAGGGGATTTCACGCCTGGGTAGTTTTCAAGTTTTATTGTTTTCCAGCTTACTTGCCTGACTTAGGATCCCTACTGCTTCTTAAATTTCACAAATTGAATGAAGTAAAGAAAAAAGCATACACACCAAAAACAAACCAATACTTAACTCTTTCTTCTAACAACCCCACCGCCCAGAGGGAGATGTGCTTATGTGTAAGAAATCAAGTAAGAAATAAAGTGGCAAGTTTCCTGTTTCATGAATGGCTTGAATTCTAATTATTTCTTACAGACAGCTTTAAAACAAAGACTTATGAATAATGTACAGATCATTAAGATTGTAATCTCTAAACCCTGGCATATAATATAAGCCTCTGATTCACCATATGAGTTCACGCTGATTACTCAGGATGATTTCCAGATGTTTACTCTCTGAGTGTAATTAAATTTTGGTAAAAATTATAACTTAGCTGCTTTACAACAACAACAGCAACAACAAAAAACCTCTCAACAGAAACATGAAAGAAGTTTTCCCTACCAGAGTCTTCTCTCATGACATAAATCTCCTTCTTCAAAAATCTCTGGGTTCCCTCAGCCCACTCCTGATTGTAACCAGAGAAGAGAGCATTGCTCAAAGACATGTGATAGACTGATCACCTCAAGTCCATCAGTTGGCAGGAAATTGCCCCAGAATTTGCATACCAGATAGAAAACTGGTACAAGTCAATTATTGAGTCTGTATTCACAGAGTTAAAAGGAAATGGGAAAATACTACAATGGGCAATAAAATTAAATCTTCAGGGAGAATGAAAGTATCGTGGAAAAACAGGATATGAGCATTGTCTTTTTATGTGTTGGGAATTGAAATGATAAGTTTGAGAAAATCTGTGCAATGCATCTACTGGACAGCTAACAAAGAGACAGATGCCCCATGATGAAAAGGGACAAAAGTTACATACACAAGAAAGGAGTTCAAAGGTGCATATTATGTTGAAATCATCTAAATATATCAGAAAGAAGGAGACGGTAAGATAATCAAATACAGAGTAATAAAGCAGAGGGGAGACACTGAGAGACGACCAAAGAGGCGGAATAATTTGACAAGAGAGAAAAGGATGGAGAGGTAGAATGAGAGCAAGCAGGAGGCAATGGTTCTGTAATGACCTGTTTCTCATGAAAAATGCATTATCCTAGAAGGGAATGATTTTTCTCCTCCCTCACACTACTTTGATTTGTGTGTCTACAACACGCCAAGCCCATGGGGATGCAGCCAATGGATTCAGAGTTCCAGAATGATCAACCAGAGACTGCCATTCCAGACACCAAATGCAGTGTAAATAATTAAATATCAATGCAAGTCAACTAACATTTACTGAGTGTGCGCTCCCAGAACAAAGCACACATCAACATTCTGACAGAAGTTTAGGATCCTGACAGAAAAAGCAAAAACCAGCCTTGTGACTCTGGGGGAGGGGGACTCAGAAGGGTTAATGTAACTCAGCCCAGAAGTTCTTGACCTTTTTTCGGAATAATAGACTTTGCATATTTGGTGAAAGCCTCAGATTTTGACCCAGGAAAATATACATTTGTGTGTACTAACAACATTTTGCTTATATCACAAGGTTTAAACGTCTTCTGAAGTCTATGTTCCCCCTACTTGAGGATCTTAGAGTTCTGAATTTAATAGAGATACAATTTTTAATATGCCACTAAACTACTTGCTGATTCAGTTCAGTTACGATCTTAGGAATAATTGGAACCACGGAATTTAACTAAAGAGTGAGGCACAGATGTTGTCTCTGTGAAATCTTTATTTAAAAAACTTCTTCCTCAATCTTTCAGCAGAATAGGAGTTTCAAAAAAATTGATTTTCAAAATGTATACACAAAATTACAAAATCAATACTTGGAGGCGTCAGGGTAAAAGGAAAACAGGTAAGAAAAAAAAGGGGGGGGATGTAATCCAGGGGCACCTGGCTGGCTCAGTCAGTAGAGCATATATGACTCTTGATCTCAGGGTTGCATGTTCGAGCCTCATAATGGGTGTAGAGATTACTTAAAAAGATTTTTAAAAAAAAAACAACATAATCCGGAGACAACAATTAACAGAGCATATAGTCTCATGGTAGACATAGTTACAGTTTTGTAATTTCCCCAGTGGCCAAAGCTGAGACAAGAGACTTGCTTAATTACGAGATTTACAATTAGCCATAAAATGGAAGTTAATCTGGTTGTTGGATTATTGGTTAGAGCATGTTAGGCTGCAAGTAACAGAAAACCCAACTAATAATGGTCCATATGAATTGGTGGTTATTTTTCTCACATAACAAGAAGTCCAGAGGAGGGTAGTGGTTTAGTCATGCAATCAACGATCCAGGCTTTTCCTGTCGTCTTTTCGACTACCCTTAGGGTGTCGATTTTCTTCACTCTTCAATTCTTCTTAAATTTTTTTTATTTGGGGGGGGGGTGGAGAGGGAGAGAGAGAGAATCCTTAAGCAGGCTCCATGCTTAGCGTGGAGCCCAAAGTGGGGCCCCAACACGGGGTGATCCCATGACCCAAGGTTCATGACCTGAGCCTAAATCAAGAGTTGGACACCTGACCAACTGAGAAACCCAGGCACCTGAGATTTTCTTCACTCAAGTAGTCTCATTGCCTCAAGTAAAATGAAGACTACATTTTTTTTTTTTAATCAGGAAGGCAATTGCCAACCAAGAATCTTCCTTGCAGACTTCTTTTTATGTTTTATGGCCAGAACTGGATCATGTGAATACTCCTTGCCCTTGGAGAGGCTAGGAAATTGAGCGTCTACCTTTCTGGCTTTTATAGAAAAAGGAGAGCAAGTCAAGTCTTAGCGAATGGCTTTGGGTCAGTGTCTTCTATACACAAAAAGAACGGTTTTTCTTACCGTTGAGCAACCGCACTCTTGGATGTTCTCAACTGGAGGACACTGTGTGATACCTCAGATGGTGCACTAAACATAAACCCCTGGAGTAAATGCACCAACAATTTCCATCATGTTCCATGGAACTTAATGTTTCTCTTTGTAGGCTGATGGCTTAGGCTAAGGCACAGATCTGGAAAAGGGAGCTCTACAAGGAATCAAAACAATACATCAAGTTCACAGCCATGTTATGACCTGGTTTAATCCAAGGGTAACATTTAGCCTATCTAGAATACCGTATGGGCAGCAATGCCCTTGAACCACTGCTTTGTAAATATTATTTCTCACAACTGGCCTTTGAATAAGAATAAATCCACAGGGAGTTAAAGCCTGTAATCTCCAGCACAAACCTACCTGGAGCACCAAAGTCTGCATTGCTGATAAGGGCAGGTACTAGTAACAAAGGAGGGTTAAGTGCTCCTTATACAAATTCAGAGGCATAACAAAGACATATGCCCAATGGATAAACATTCATTGACTCGCGGAGACGAGCCCCAAGAAGAGGTAATCATTCTTTCTACTATATTCCCTTAACACTTTGTCTATCTCAAATTTTGTATGTGCAACCCAGATGTATGTAGCTCTATTGCTGGCTATGAGCTTTCTTATTTTGTAGCCCCGGACCATGTTACTTTGCATATAACAGACTTATGTATGTTTTTAGAAATAGCTAGGAAAAAACATTCCATTGAACAATGGGTGGTGGTTGCTTAGGTAATAATTGGAAGGACAGCTTTTCACAAAGAAAAGAGCTTACTTCATCCTTTTTTTTTTTTTTTTTTCCAGGAGTAATTACTCGAAATAAGCATTATTTGAAGTCTTACTGATTGAAGACTGGAGTAGTAGATGCAATGCTCTGGGCACTAGAGGAGGAAAGCTCCCGGGAGGGAGGAGGTAGTTTCCCTGGAGGAGCCTGTGACTCAGTGGGGGAGGAGGGCTGGGGGAGGAAAACATATCTCAGAAAGGAAAGCAGAACATTTACAAACACTTAAAAAAAAAAAAAAAAAAGGAGGGGAGGGGGCTGTATTGAATTCTGCATTGAGTAAACAAAGATAAAATTTAATTATAATGCTTTTGTATCTAATCCAGGTTTGATAAAAGGATTAAGGTCTATGACTTATTTTATAATTGGAGGGGTTAATAAATAAAAAGAATTGGCAAATGAGATACCTGATGTGAAATCTTAAGATGTACCTGTGAAATATATTCTTCATCATTTTTTTAAAGTTTACTTATTTACTGAGAGAGAGAGAGAGAGAGAGAGAGAGAGAGAGAGAGAGAGAGAGAACACAAAAGAACAGGCAGGGGAGGGGCAAAGAGAGAGGGAGAGAGAGGATCCCAAGCAGGCTTTGCACTGTCAGCACAGAGTCTGATGCAGGGCTCAATCTTGCAAACTGTGAGATTATGACTTGAGCTGAAATCAAGAGTAGGATGCTTAACTGACTGAGCCATCCAGGTGCCCCTCTTCTATATCATTTATAATCAAGCTACATCTTTTGCTTTGTTGGTTTAGAGTCGAAACACAGAAACACGATTTGCTAATTGTTCCTTTCTGCTATAGACACTAAGGAGGTATGCCCATTTTATTTGGGGTTTAGTAACAAATGGAAAATAGCATCATACAAATCACATACTTAGTTGCAAGAACAACAGGAAAAGGAAGATGAACAAGACATGTGGGGAGAACAAAATGCTTATTTATTGTCACAGAAAGTTAAAGAATTAAGAGGTGGGATGTCAGCTGGGGAGCATGAAATTTTAGGCAAAGAAGTTCAGATTTCCTATGCTAAGAAACAAAGTGACGGTGCTTTAAATTTTTTTTCATTGTTGGTTATAAAATTTTTTGATAGTAATAACGGTCTTCAAGGTTTACATCTATTCACTTAAACATTATGGCACTATGGGGGTTCAAAAATAAATAAGAAATAATCCTTGCTCCTCCATGACTCATGGTCTACTAGAGAAGAAGTGATGTTTATATAAAAAGCTGTAATAGAAGGTAGACGGTTTTAAATCCCATGGGGGAAAAGTAGATCAAGTTCCAGGGATTCTGATATGAAGGATTATCTCCAGCTGTGAGGCATCAAGAAAGGCTTCATAGAGGAGGTGACTTGTGAGCTGAACACTAATAGATCAGTAGCACTTCAATATAGGGAGATGGAAAGACCAACATCCTAGGAAGGAGAAACAGTGTAGCTAAAATGTTGGTGGCAGAAAAGAGAGGTGTATGTATAGAGAATAAAAAACAATCCAGTTTTTCTGGTCCATAAGAGCTCATTTAGTAGAAAAAAAAAAGGTTGAAAACATGAGTTGAGGTCAGATTCTAGAGAGTCTGTCAGTTTTGAATGAAGGCAGTTGAACTTTATTTGGCAGATAATGAGGAGCTATCGATGGTATTTTGGGGTACTTGATAGAAGCCGAACATATGTTTTTCAAGTGGAACAGGTATCAGATGATGGGAACTCTGCACACTCTGAAGTGCCTAACATAGTGTTAGCATGTAACAAATGTACAATATTTTAAAATCGTCTATAAGGGAAGCCGTCTAAGAAAGTTATTGAGAATGTCCAGCGTCTTAGAGGGAGCCAACGAGGGCTGGACCAGATGCGGTCTGTTGGCACTCGGTATTCCCATCCACCCCTGTTCTGCACACTCCTGCATCACAGGGCTGGACGGCTAACAAGTGCACTTCTCAGGCTTCCTTCTGCTAGGGTTTGAAATGCCTCGTGTGAGATGTTGAAGGCGAAACGCAAGTGGAGGCCATTTTTATTTTTACAGCAGTCGTGGGTTCTGGCAGAAATGAGTTTTTGCCGTGGACAGACTTCCCATCCCACTGTCTAGTGACCAGCTTCATGAACGTGGGGCAACTGTGAAATCGGGAACAGTTCCTTGATCTCAGGGTGTTGACAGTGACCTCCTAACCTCTGGTTCACAGCTACCTGGTTAGAACCTCCAAACCTAGCAGCAGCATGATCCTTCCACCTACCGGGGCCTCCTCCCTTGCATTTCTGCGGCTCTTCCAATGATTTTGTAGCAGCCAATTCCATGTGTCAAAGTCCTTTCGAATTGACCTAAAATGGACCTAAAATGGGTCCTGTTTCCTGCAACGAAACGGACAGGAGCAAGATGCAAGGAAACTTGCATAGTAGAGGAAAATAGCCATTCAAGGACAACTCATTATGGGATGGAAGAAAAGAAACTCAAGTCAGGGGCACCTGGGTGGCTCAGTCAGTTAAGCGTCTGACTCCTGATTTTAGCTCAGGGAATGATCTCACAGTTCATGAGATCAAGCCCAGCATTGGGCTCTGCGCTGACGGCATGGAGCCCGCTTAGGATTCTCTCTCTCCCTTTCTGCCCCTTCCCCACTCGTGCTCTTGCTCGCTCTCTCAAAATAAATTAAAAACATTAAAATAAATCTTAAAAAAAAATAATAAATTCAAGTCAGAGATCCTCTTGCACTACAGAGGGCATCGATGTGCCTTCCAGTCTCTGAGGGCAGGTCTTTGTTCTCAGTCCTCTCTTACAAATGTCTCAAAAACACGCACTTTTCCCCAATTACAAAAATAATGTATGTTCGTTGTAAAAAAAAAAACTTGGGAAATATGGAAACTTATAAAGAAAGAACTAAAAACCACCTGTAATTACACTAGAGCTATTTCTCGACTCTATAGGGATGAGGTTCAGCTGTGACCCTATAGCCGTAGCTTAAGTAAAGTAGACATATAGGTCTTTCTCACAGAAACAAATCAACTAGGGCAAGCAATCCAGAGATGGTATGGTGGCTCCATGACCACCCAAGCTTCTTTTCCCTTGTACTTACACTCGTTAAAATGCATTCCCACTTAATTGTCCAAGGGGACTGCTCTCGCTCACCCTATCATATGTGCATTTCAGGCAGCAGGGAGGAAGAAGTTTAAGAGCCTGCTCTTTAAGGAGACCATATGTGACATTTTGCTCACGTTCCTTTGTTCCCAATCGCCACACCCATTTGAAGATCAAGGTGTGAAATGTAGTCTGTATTCTGTACAGCTATGTACTCAGCTAAAAATGATGGGAGTGGGGGTTGTTCGAGCCTAAGGAAGGAGGCAAGAAAGGACATGGGAGGACAGTTAGCACTCTCAGTCACATAACCCTAACTATCCCTTCTCCCTCCTACAAGCTCACGGTTTTCCTCTTCCTGACTTCTCAGGTCCCAACATCACCCCCATCCCTGGTGATGATCTTGGTGCTACTGCTGATGTCATTTTTTTGTCACTTTGCCCACTCCCCCTCCCTGGATTATTTTGCTTAGAGTACTTCCCTTAGCATTAGTAACTTTACTTTTAAAATTCTTTCTGGGGCACCTGGGTGGCTCAGGCGATTAAGTGTCATCCAACTCTTGATTTCCGCTCAGGTCATGATCTCACAGTTTGTGAGGTTGAGTCTTGCATCTGGCTCTGCACTGACAGTGCAGAGCCTGCTTGGGATTCTCTCTCTCTGTCTCCCTCTCTCTGTCCCTCCCCTACTCAAGCCCTCTCTCAGTCTCTCAAATTAAATAAATAAGCTTTTAAAAAAACAAAACAAAATAAAATTTTTTTCTCCATCAGCTTAACCCTGACCATCTGACCCTCCCCCTCATCTTTTAGGACTCCTGAAAACGTAATACACAATCTGTGCCTCAGGCCAAACTTCTATAAACCCTCTTGTAAAGTCACCTTGACCCGGTTTCTAGATCCTTTTCCAGGAAGGGCTTCAGACTGTATTGCCCTTCTCCTGACCCATCATTTTATTTTGCCCTCTAAAAGCCCCTCTAAAAGTTCCTGACAACATCTTCCTTGAAACTTCTTTCGACGAACCACAGCCCTTTGACACTTTGCACAAAGCTCCAACCAATGTCCCTTCTGTGCCTTTCCAGGGCTACAAATTATTTTCTGTAGTATAAACTGCATCTCTTCTGATTTGCAGCCAGTATTCTTTCGGAGCCCTTTAGTCTGAGTTTTCCCCAACCATCTTTTTCTCTTTGCATTTTTTTTCCCTTTCACATTAAAAACTGCTCAGGGAGTGGGGCCCTCTGACCTCCAGAAATACACGAAAACAGATACTTTATTCATGCATTCTGTTGATGAAGTTTCTCTCTTGGCTCCCTTTAGCCTGAGCAAGACTCAGCGAACATCTTTCTGCATCTTCTGGGACTGTCACGGCTCTTATCTGCAACACTTTGGACTTCTCCAAACTTAAGGCTTTAAGATGCAACTGTAGTCAATCAACTTCCATGCAACTCCCTAGAGAAATGCCCTGGCTGTGCAAGCTCCCGCTGCCTAAATAAGGTGAAGATGCTTTTCCAAGGAAGTTGAGGATTCTACCTCAGTGTAATTCTGTGAGTGCAACAGGGCAAGGAAAGGAGACTCTTCTGGGCCTCCAGCAATTACAATAATCTAGGTTATGTTGCTGGAAACCCTCAACTCTTAGTGGCTTTAAACCAAAGAGGTCGATTTCTTGTTCATGCTACTTACCTCTTGTGGCAGGAGGAGGGGGGCTGGTGGAGAAGCTACCATCGCAAATACTGGTGGTCCCCATTCCAAAGAGGAAAGAAAGCTCTGGAGCATTTTGCATCAGTAATTCAATACTCCAGCCTGGAAGAGACCCTTATCACTTCTACTCATTAGCTGGAACCACATGGCCCTATCCAACCACAAGGAGACCAGGAAGTGCAATCCACCTTGTGCTTGAAAGGGCAGAGAACTGGAAATATTTAGAGAACAGCACTAATCGTATCTACAGAACCTAAGAAAAGTTGAGCCGATTGTGATAACTAACCTTCCTAGGCCACTGTTTGGCCCAGACTAACTTGAGGCAATTGCAATCCGGATTTCTAAACCTTGTGTTTCAGTCAGAGGAAAGAACTTTCAACATTTTGCTCCTAATTACCCTGTATCCCTCTCAAATTGTTCCTACTTCGAGGTAAAATGTTTTGAGAACCCTGACGCAAAGTCCCAGGACTGTCTCCGCTTCCTCGCTAACATCCTTGGCACTTGGGCTCTCCTTGAGCATCCCCCCGACCCCCACCGCCAACCCCAGCCTCCCCTGCCACCCTGAGAGCTGCTTGCCCGCATCACTGTTTCAGTGGATGGCAGCAATACACAAGGGCACCTCATTGTTGGAAAGGAACTGCCTTCTGCCTGCCAAGGACAAATGCAGACACACAAAGCTGTATCAAGCAAGACTTCACATCAAAGGGAACCCTGCCTGGGCTTGCCAAGAGCAGGGCTGCTTCTGAGCCTCTCCCCTTAGCCTTGTTAGTATTCTTAGGGCCCAAGGGGCCCCTGGTGCTCCTGGCAGGCCCCCTCATTTACCCAGCACTCCCCTTCACTCCGACACCTGAAGCCCAGGCTCTCCCTGAATTTGGCCTCGACCACTTGACAGAGCAGAATGCCAAGTGTTTAACAACGTTGAGCGATTAGGAAAGAAAATTCATGAGAAATATTTACTCTGTGAACTCCATTTGAGTAGGAGAACAGAATACTTAACTTCTTTGGTGCAACAACACATAGAAAATCAAAAAGTTCCTGCCTGAGGCCTCAGGGAAAAGAGCACCAGAAGGAAAGCTTACCTACTGACGAAGCAAGGATGCTTTAGGAGCAGAGGTTGGGAACGCTGGCACCAAGGTTGAAAATGGAGACTGGCCAGTTGTAGGCATTTAGACCTGGTGAGAAGTGGTGAACTAAAGATCCAGACAAACTTTCTACTTTAAAATCAACATAAGAATTCAGGTCCTGTTACTTTAAGGAAAAGAAAAGGTCTTTGTTTTAAAAGAAGGATGAGGGAAAAATTGAATAAGGGACTGATAGCGACAGAGAAAGGGATAAAAACTTTTAATTTAGAAAACAGTTAAGGCCTTCTGTTCTGGGGGCTGAAGAACGCTTTTGGAAAGAGACATTAAGTATCAAAATACAATGGAAGTTTTAAAACACTGTAAAGTCACATATTATGAGAGCTGGAAGGGGAACTTGGAGATGGTCTTTTCCAAATGATTTCTTTGAGTTAAGAAAATCTGAAACTCAGGGATGTCAAGGGGCTTTTTCACAGTCACATAGCTGGTTAGTTGCAAAGCTATAGTCAGAGATCCTGACTCTCAGGCTTGTAAGAGAGAGCAATGCTTGGCATGGCATGTGATCAGAGTACATAGGTCTACAACTACATCAGGTACAGTATTTCTAACGCAGTGGCTTCAACCCTTTGACTAAGAACTTCCACTGTGGCCAACCCTACCACCCTGTTCCAACAGCTTCCCAGAATAGTAGTAATTATAGCAAAAAAAAAAAAAAAAAATTAAAAAAAATAATGGATAGGGCCCAGAGAAAATGTCACATTTCTAGAAGTGGGAGGAGGTGGAGATAATACATTTACATCATTTCCAACTTTCAGAGCACTTCATGTGACCATGGGTCCATGGAAAGAACTCAAGCATTCCACGGTGGGGAAAAAAAGGTTACATCTTTTATTAACCTCCCACTGAAGGAAGCATTTCCTTCATTACAAATGTAGGCAACAAACCACAACAGTATTTGCACTACTTGTCTTTGTCACTCACAGAAGTAATAAGTATTCTCATATTATATTAATTGTGGTGGAGATCTTGAAATATCTTTACCCTCATTACCACTCTGCAATTATGGTAGATCTCCCACTAGATCTTGTTATTTAGTGTTTAATAAGTAAGCACGTAGATTACTATGCCACAGATTTTTATAAATATTTTGATAACAAAATTTCAACATCAGATTCCTTTATAATTGTGTGTTTTATTTTATTCAGTTAAAGGTATTATTCTGAGAGGGCATCTGTAGATTTCACCTGGCTGTCAAAGGGGTAATTGGCATAAAGATAAGCAACCCCTGACATGTGAGGGGTAAACAAGTGTCAGGTTGCTGTTGGATACCCATGACACTTGGTCCCACATCCCTGCTCCATCGCCCTGTGGGCTCAGAGTGACAGGGATGCTCACTTGTCATTCTGGGTTGGAGAACTGCCAGTGCCTCCTGCCACAGCCCGTGTTTGTAATTTCAGGGCACACCAGCCTTTGAAAGCTGGTATGACTACATTACAAAATGTGACAGGAGAGACTCCATTGTTGGCATTATTATTAAAATTAAGGCTGATAGGGATTTTGTGACATTGATTTTAAGAGGGTTGTGTTCACACGTCCCATGGAAGTTGACTTTTCTCAGGGAATTGGCACTCCAAGTTCTACTCAAAAGAAACTAGTTTTTTCAAAGATGGATAAGCTGGTTTGGCATGATAAATAAATACTTCAAGAGAATATCAAGGAACCATTTTCCATCTCTCAAATATGCAAAGAATTTTTAAGATGATAATTCTCAGGATTGGCAGAGTGTAATGAAATGGGTATTTTCGTTTTCGTAAATTTCCCACAAGACCAAGAGTTGGCGTAACTTTTCTACACGGTAGTTTAAGCCCTGTGTTTTAAGTATTTTCACCCAGTAATTTCACTTCTAGGAATTCGTCCTATGAAAAGAATATAAAGATTTTCTTACATATATTTTTATGAATACCCTTGAGACAGTAAAAAATCGGAAACAACAGGAATGCCAACAATGGGAGGTTGGTGAAGTAAATTATGCTACATCTACATGACAACTTATGACAACTTAATGTAGCTAACTTAAAAAAAGAAAAAAAAGATAGCCGTTCCGGGGCGCCTGGGTGGTTCAGTTGGGTAAGTGGCCGATTCTGATTTAGCTCAGGTCACGATCTCACAGTTCATGCAATCGGGCCCAGCATTGGGCTCTGTGCTGACAGCACAAGAATCCCAAGCAGGCTTGGGATTCTCTCCCTCCCTCACTCTCTCCGCCCCTCCCCCGTTCTCCCTTTCAAGATAAATAACCAAATATCTTTTAAAAAAACAAAAATAGCCATTCCAAGAATATGTGACGATATGGAAAAATGTGTAAACATAATGTTCGGCTTAAAATGCAAGGCATAAAACTGCAGGTGTAAGATAATCCTGTTTTTTAGTTGGAAAAACATTCGTTGGGTTTCTTTGCAATCTTACTTATGTACATATGCCTGTAGAATATATAGGTGTTTAGAAAAGCTAGCAGGGACTGTGTCTAAGTGTTAGTGTTGGCAGTCTTTGAATAGCAATATTCTAATTGTTTTTATTTTCTTTTTATACTTTTTTGTATAATGTAACATTAGCTAAAGCTGTAAGACATTGTTTTTACAAGGACGTTTTGAAGAAGATGAGCGGGTGCCACACGAGCTGATCTGTGTTTGCAGTGCCTTCTTGTTGCTCCAGACAAAAGTTTGTTTTGCTGGTTGCTACTGAGTGTTATTTTTCTCCTAACCTTTGCTCTCTTTCTCCACCATTGGCTTCCAGATGTCTGACTGAACCAAGTTCGGGGCACTCGACTCATGTCATTCTTTCCTCTCGTTTGGACAGAAACTTCAGAAACGACACCCTGGCTGCCAATCTGATAGTCGGCACCCACATGAATGTCAATCAGAAACCTCTTGGCATAATGAAAAATAGTCCAATTGGGAATTTGAAGCTTTTGTAAACACAACAGAGGATTGAGGTTAAAATAGGGTGCGAATCTGGGGAGGCATCTGCCCCTCTGCTCTCTTCACCCTGGACTGCACCTGAGTAGCCGCACTTTGTGCTTGTCCAGGACCAGGAAGGGAGATGAGAAAACATCTTGCGGAATCACTTCACCTTTTGCTGATATTTGGTTGAAAGGGGTACAGTTTTGACTTCCAGTGATTATTTAGCATGTAGTATATAAATCAGCTGGAAAAAAAAAATCTGGAGAGATGAAGACATGTTTTCTCTTGGTTTTACCTTTTAAGTGCGAATTATGAAGGTAGTTTTCCATATGTACATGTTTAAGGTTCTACTATTTTGCGGTGCCACTTAGAATTTTGAAACCACTAGAGCCTATTCCATTCCTTCTCTCTTTCTTAAACTTGGATCGATCTTCTCCTGGGTGAAGTTTAAAATAATAAAAACCGAGAAAACCATTTACTCAATGCCTCCGGTTGCATAGCAATCTAAACAAACAAGCCCCTTTCCTCTGTTGAGAACTTCCAATAAAACAAATCACAAAGGTTGTGTTTTAAAAAGATGATTTCCAAGCCTTTTTTTTTTTTTAAGGAAGCTTAAAAAAAAAAAAATAGAGGCCAAAGATTGCAGGCAAAAAAACTCAATTGGCTTTTTAGTGAGTCACTTCACTTCTCATGCTACTGAAGGGATTTGAAAACGTTTTTGATTGTGGTGAGGCCAGAAGGGCTGAGCTGGATACAGGGATACCAAGCGGACCGAAGCAGGAAAAACACTAAGAAATAATAGTTACCGTCAAGTCTTCAGTGTCGTCTGTGTGCCAGGCTCTGGGCCATGTCAATGATCTGATCCCGTAACAAACCTTCCATGTGGGGTGTCTTCCACTCGCACCCCTGGGTCACTCCCTACTCTTCTCCATCCTGCTCTCTGCCCAGGAACGATGACCTATATGGACTGAACAGAGGGGCCCTTGCCCAGGGCACTGGCAGGAGAGAGGAGGGAGGAGGGAAGATGGGGTATTGATTTTCCTGGCTCCTTCCCTGCTCGTTACAGCAGGTTGGCTATGTCCCTCCACCCAGAGCCACAGCTCCTGCCAGGCAGCCTTTCCCTCCCTGAGTCCAGGAATTGGACCTCACCCTCTGGCCCTTCAGAGCTCGCGGTGGGAAGAGCTGCCGGCTGTTGCTAGCTGCAGAGGATGACTCTACCCCTGACGGCAGAGTCCGGCCCTAGCAAGACCTCTGGGAAGAGTCTGTTAACCCTTTTCAGCCAGCCATTTTGTGTAGGTCATTGGTTTTCCACTTGTCTGTTTTCCCTGCCACCACCCTCAGGGAGACCAGTGATGGTTCCGGTTAAGGGGACTGCACCGGCCCCCTAATTGACTCTTACTTTCCAGCTTAGGAAATACACTCTTGCAGAGCAAACCTTTCAAAGGCACTGCTAAGGCCCTCAATCAACCCCCAGTCCCCGGAGGAAAGTATTCAAATCTGCCATCTTCAGACTTTCCCGAGCTCTTGGCTTTGGTCAACCAGTTCGTGCTCTATTTCTCAGAGAGATGATGCAATTTTCTCCTTCCACATGATTGCTCACACAGTCAATGGGCCTTTTCTACCCTTCCAAAATTACACTCATCCCTCAAGGTCGTCTTCTAACCCCACCTCTTCCAGTCAGACTTCTTTCCCTGATGTTCCATTTGGAAGTGAACTCACAGCAATGCCTTCCCATGCGATGTGTTGGGAAATTGTTCAGCTATCACTTTGCTATACATCTTCTGGTGTCTTTGGAAACATTAATTTTAAAATTATTTGTCTTTTCAAAATCATGGGCTTTGGTGCTAAGGCATTTCCGCCTTAACTATAAGTTCTGTCAACATTGGAAACTCGTACAAGTTATTAACCTGGCACAGTCTTCCTCACTCAAAACGAAAGAGTTATAGTAATATCTGCCTTATACTATATTGTGAGGACGTTTATCTATCTATCTATATATATAGATATATATATTATGTATGTATATATACATATATAAACATATAATCTCTATATATGTATATATTATATATAGTATATAATACGATGTATGTATATGTTATATATGTATATATGTTTATATGTATATATGTATATAATTCTTATTACACGGTACGGCAGGTAAATATTTTACTTTTTTCCTTTTTCTTCCAAATAGTGCTCAAAACTAGCTAAAATTCATTGAGTGCTTATTTATTATGTGTCATGTACTATTCAAAGCATTTCATACATTACATGTACTATTATACTCCCTACTTTCCAGATGGAAAAACTGAGGTACCAAGAGGTTAGGAAACTTGTCCAAAGTATGCCAAGGGCATAAGATGGGAGCATTGATTCACAACTAGATGGTAAATTTTTTGAAGCAAAGATCTATTTTATACAAATTTCTTTCTCTCTTTCACGAGGTCTAGCGTGATGTCTTACATAAAATATAGTCAGTGTTCAATAAATGTTGATTTCATTCCAAGAGGCAGAGGCAATTAGGCTAGTGTCGCAATAGGCAGGGGGCTAGAAACACACTTGGGCAAAGCAGCAGCTGTCTGCACGAAGTGAGCGGTACCGTGTGCAGCCAGGAAGGGCTAGGATGGGAGATTCTGGCAATTGAGAAAGGCGGCTGCTGCCGGAAGTCAGAGAGTGGCCAGCGAGGGGCTCGGCAAGAAAGAACCTGAGCGGGGAGCTCGGCCACAGTGGAAAGTTGCTCAAATGAAGCCTCGACTCCTCTCTCGGCAGTCCTCCCGGGTCTGAGGAGACAGTAAATCTCACTCCATCCTGTGGTTATGCCACTGGAGCATCTTTAAAAATACTTAGCCCCAAGCTGATGAGCCCTTTCCTGCTGCTTTTCTACCTGAGCCAGCAACCTCAGAGCTTTCTGGGATTTCTGTTAAAAACACCCAGATCCCAGGAATCATTCCCCACCGACACAATTGTTGCTCACGCCAAGCACGGGACATATGGCTGAGCATCTGGGAGGGGGCAGATTAGCCAGGAGTGCTGGCGAGCGGCACATGCTTTCATTAGGATGGATGTGTCACAGTAAATCATTTTGTAAAATGTTCCCTCCCTTCTCTCTGCATAGCGAAACATAAAGGAAGATGAATTACCCCAAGCACCATAATGCTGTTTGAATATGCCAAAGCTTGTGCCTGAGACACTTACTGACATTTCCTTAAATATCTTTTTAATATCTTGGCCAGGTCAGGCATACCAATGGCATTACAGAGCTTGCAAATCAATGCCCCAGCTGTTTTGGTTTTTTTAATAAAACTGAATGTGATCTCTTTAAAATGATTGCCTTCCGCCCCCCTAGCTTTTTTACAGGGCTTTCAGAGAGCGGGACTGTGGGAGCCCTGAAGTCAGGAGTTGGCTCTGAAAGAGTGGTTGTTCCTTTGGCGGGTGGGGGTGGGGGTGGGGGTGGGGGGCAGAACTCAACCATTTGCCGGATTGTTGTCGTCATCTTTTCCTAGTCCCCTGCCTCACAGATCCCGATCTACACTATTCCCAAGACCAGTTTGCGGTTTGCTGTTTTTAAGAAACGAATTGACCAAAATCTTGCTGAAAAATCTAGAGGTTTCAACTTCTAAAAATTCATCCCATCGGTTTCTGCATCTGGGATCAGCCCAAGTGATTTATTCATAATTTTATTAGAGATCCTTTTCCAGGGAAATTCTTTGTATCAACATAATGGAAATTGAAAGAACCCCCTACCAAGAATCCGACCATATGCATGTGACTTTTGCCCCCTGAAAAAAATGGGATATGTAAAACTGTCATCAACAGTAACCATCTTGGCCACTGGATATCCACAGTCCCCAGTCACAACAGGAATTCCTCATGCAAATAGGGACGTGGTCCTGTCAAATTTGAGGTCCCAGGAGGAAAAATCCAATATAAGTGCCTATAAATCAGAGTGTTATAATGATATTAGTTGACTGCTACTTATGTGGGTCATAAATGTGACACCACAATAAACAGTCAAGTTTCTTTGAGGATATTTGAGCACTCTTTTATTGGCTTTGAGGAATCACAGCACCTCCATCAGGAAAGCCTCATTTGCTTTTGTGCTTTAATGCTTTTATTTTCTGTAGTTTGTACAAAATGTCTAAGCTTTTTCCCTTCCAATATTTTGCCTGGGCTACATTAGTGCAAGTCTGTGTTTTCCCTGGGCCTGTAGAACCACAAGCCAAATTAAGACAAATGGGGAGCCGGAGCCTCAGCTGGGCCCCCAGAGAGGCCTCCTCCCTCTGCCTTCCCCTGCGCTGACTTCTCACAAACCAGCTTCGAAGCAACTGAAATTTCCCTTTTTGATTTTTTTTTTTTTCTGACCACAGGCAAAGTCCTGTCTCCTCAGTTCTCTCAAAGTTATCCGTTCCTGAATTTTACCCTTAACCACAGTGGAGGAGAGGGAATAGCTGAGGTTAGGAAATATGGAAAGAATGTTAGCAATGTACCACTAAAATATACATTAAGAATATTTTCAGCAAGTATAATCTCCACGTTGAACTTCTAAATCTAGAATTCTCCTGTCATGTGACCATCTTCACATTTATGTGCGCCCCTTTCGGCCTCAATTCAGCCCTTCTTGAATGAACTCTCTGTCAAAGGTAGGACTGATTAAAATAGATTAAGTTTCCAAGTTTTCCTTCCTATTCAACATTTGGCTGCACCAATTATAAATGTCACAGCGGTTAGGTCAAAATAGTTGTCTTTTGCATGAGCCAGGACGTGAATATCATCAGAGATTTTTAATAGGCAGAAAAACAGAAGTGAAAATACACACAGAGACAGTGCCTTCAATCGAACATTATTTCTGTTAATAGAAATTCAAAGTCATGAGTACTTTTGCTTTAAGATTGTCACAGAATATTACAATTAGAAAGGGACTTAGAGATCTTTTCATTCATTCCCCCATTTTATGTAGGACAAAATTAACAATTGTCACCATGGCCATCGTATACGTATCCCCTCATTTGGTCCTAACCACCCTAGAATGGGTCATTCCCATTTGGCAGATGGGAAACAAGGCAGAGAGAGGTGAAGTAACTTGCCCAAGGCGAAATGGTAGAGGGAGGATCTCAGGTTCCTAATTCAAACATTAGGTCAGAGAGCCTCCAAGGCCTTGAACCCCTGTGTCCAACAACTGGCCTCTTTGCTCTGCTCTGGGGCACGTGGATGGCTGCTGGCTGCCCGGCTTTGCCGGCTCCTTCTGTGTGACACGTCTCCCCCTCACGCTATTTTCAGGTTGGTCTGGAGTGGCTGTCATGATCCAAGATGAATCTGCCTTGGTCCCAAGGGCCGTAGCCAGCTTCCCCAGACATGCGTGCTGGGCTGCATCTGTTGCTAATGGCATTTCCAGATTTCTCCCTCTTCGTGAGCCCCCCGCTTGGCAGCCTTGCATGTCCGTGAATCTAATGTGTATAGTCGTGCTCCTCAGCTGTTCCAGTCTTGGCAAGAAAGCAGTGATGTCTGTGGCCAGGTTAACTCTGAGGGCAGATGCATTGTGGAAGAGATGGCATCTTACAGGGGTTAGATCTCTGAGTCCATCTCTGCAGGGCTGAAGCTACCTTGGGAATGCAACGTGTGTGATACTGATGGCCCCGGACATGCCCAACACTCATACATTCTTTCTGTGTAAGTGAATTTTCCTTAGAGGTGTTTTTCCCTCCCCCCCCCTCCTCTTTTCTTAGTGATGTATTATAGTCACTTGAAGGTCACGGTCTTGTTCAACTTTTTTCTCTGTTAGCTAGCAGAGGGCATTCAACTTTGGAAACCAACAAATGGTTGTTACACGCAAAAAAGAATAGCCTGTAGTAAAGCCCTCTTTTCTTATTTGATGTGCGTGGTGGATTTTGGCATTTCTCAGCTACCCATGACAATGCTGTATCCCAACTTCCCTTTTAGGGAATTCTCTCTCTCTCACAGCATGAGACGTTAGCAGTCTAAGTTCAAGCAGCCACTGTCCACTCTGGAAGCTGAAAGGGGAGGTCCCTGTCTCCTAGGGTAATAACAAATGTGTAAGGAGAGAATTCAGAATAGCATCTAAAACATGGAGTAACTGCTAAATACTGGTCATTCTTCTTCATCTTGATCTTGCTTGCCTTCTCTTTTTGTTCCTATTATTTGATGACTATTCCTCTATGGCAGCCAGCAGTCCGAACTTGGCCACTCAGACTCTTTCCCCTAGTGTATTGAATGTTGTAGGATTGACACAGGACAGGAGGTAGGGTCTTATTTTTTTTTTTTAATTGTGAAATATTAACAACACTCCGGGAAGAGTGCATAAAACCATATGAAAGGTTTAGAAATAATTGGAAGCAAGTGTCATGTAGCACCACTGTCAGGATTTTTTGCCTCCTGAAGCCTTCTATGCGCCCCTCACCAATTAAAACCCTCTTCCTTGCTCAGGGATGGCTCCATGGGTGTGGCAACCTGTGCAGCCACACAGGACTTCATGCTCAGAATCGTCCGGGGCTTCGTTTAATGCTCTGCGGTTGCCATCTTGAAACTCTATAATCTTTGAAGAAATGATTCTGCATTTTGCACTGGGCCCTATCCTATTTTTACTTCTAAATAGGCTAATCCTATTTTTACTTCTCGAGGTAACTATTATCCCAACTTTCGTGAAAATGATTTTCTTGCTTTGCTTTATAATTTCACCATCTACCTGAGCATCTGGAACTCTTTCATCCCAGTGGCATGCTCTGACATACTGCTCCTTCTGTAAAGGCTTGCCAGTCCCACGATTCCGGTTTCAAAGCCCCCAAAGATAACCTGTTTCCTTTCAGTATTCTCCCAATAATTTTACTTTGCTTAGATTTGCCGGTATTGATTTCTGTTGCTTGCAACCAAAGAAACACAACCGGTACTGTTTGTTACTAAAAGACACTTGATGGAGAAAAAGTGTACGATAGGTTTTCTTTGTTCTGTTCCTTTCTGCACACACCCCAAAGTCCTATGAAGGTTCTACAGATTTGAGACTAAAAACCAGCTAACATTCAATCTGACACATTCTTATCTTCTAGCAGAAGAAATTAAAACTTGAAATTGTGAAAGCATTTACTTATATTTAGGAAAATATCATCTTCAGGACAGGGTATGAAGCCCAAAGTACCTGCCAAGGGCACTTTTTTTTCTTTTTGGAAATATTACTTCAGGTTGCTAATGGGTTGCCACTTTCTTGGAGACTACTCCCCCCCCCCCCCCAACATGTGGCTGAGATAGGGCTCTAAATCTCTGGCAACATGTGTATCCTATCCCCCTAACCTCAATGATTGGTGCAGGGATAGGCATGTGACCTAAAAGAACCAATAATAATTCTCTCTAGAAGTTTTCTGCTTGAACTATCAGGGAAGTTGATCTCTTATCTTTGGAGATCCTGGAAAGATATAGGTTTAGGATCGCCAAGTTGTGGAGATTAAGGTCAACACATAATAGGCGGTAAGCAGAAGCCATAAGCAGAAGCTGTGAGGTACTCAGGGATTTGGTAGTTGGTTATGGCATAAAAGCAGAGGCAGAGAAATGCCAGCTACCAGACTGCTTTGAGCCTCTTGGGTTACTGTGGGGTCTAGAGGAACATTTAGTGTTCCATGAAGCTCGCCTTTGTCTCTGTCAAGATGGTTTCCTCTGCTTCCTTACTTCCTGGCATGTCCTCAAGTCAACTTCCAACACCTGTCTCAGCCTCTACCATCAGAACTCGTGGCTGTAATGAAAAACAGTTACAAACCCTGGAATTGGTCATTTCACTTGAGACCCTTAAAAGAACCCTTCTGCAGACTCACAGCGCTTAACCAACCACTGTTCTTACAAACTAGGGAACTTCTCTAGGCTCAGTCCCTGATGAGGGAAAACAGCTCAAAGTCAACAACATCAAAATGGTAACCTAATGAAGGGGAGCTGAGAGAACTGCCTACAACATTGGGATATTGACCTGATGAGTCCTGAGTTCTTTTTTCTTCATCTCCACGCTCTCTACTGTATTTCAGGCTATTAGAACACGTCATCTGGATTAAGGCTGCTCTCCCTGCTTGCAGTCTGATTCCCCTCAACTCCATAGAGCAACCAAAGCAGACATTATAAATATTAAAGCAGCTTCCCATTGCTCTCAGGATATGGCCCGAAATTCTTAGCATGATTTTGATACATTTTTAATATTGGTCCTTGCTTACTTTTACTTCCCCAGTCTTGCTCCCACTTCCCCACCTCCACCCCATAGCTTACATTCTCTGTTCCAGAGCCTCACCCTCTTCGCTGAACTCACTCTTTTGCCTTTCTCACCTTTTATGCAACTCTCCTCACTTCTTTAAAGGTTTTAGCTTAATGACCCTTCCTCCAGGAGATTTTTCCCTGAGCCCCAAAGACTGGGGCATTGGACGCATCCGTAGAGTTCTTCGTTTCAAATTAGGAGAACCCTTTAACTCGTCTGTCTCTTGTAAGTTCCTTGAGGGTGACTGGTTCATGTTTGGTGCACAAGTGCAGGTAGGAGATCAGAAGAAACATGGAACGCTTCTCTCCTGCAGCTGGAGCCCAAGGCTATGGAGAGGGTGAAAGGAGACCAGAGGGCTGTGCTAGCTGCTGGGACAAAATGTGGGCCAGGGGTCCCAACCACTGGTCTAATAAGATTACTAGGAACCATGAATTACTTGGTGTACTACCACCCCAATCAGTTTCATTTAAGGCAATCCGGCAAACCCAACCCATCTTCTTTCCTTGAGTATTTTAACTGGCAGAAACTAACAGCCCTTCCCAGCCAGTCAATACTTCCATGGCGGACAAATTGACGATCTCATCATTTCTAATAAAAAACAAAGCCAAACAAACCAAAAAAGTAACAAAAATCACAAACTAGGATGCCCGATGAGCTGTACTAAAATCCTGGCTTGGGAGCCCATTAGTTGAAATTGGACTGGTGGCAGCAGGAAGTGGAAATTGTTAAACAGATTCCTTAAAATCTGTTAAAATAGAAGGAAAGATAAAGAAAACCAGAACTGTCACCTCTAGCCTGGCCAACATGGGAAGAGTTGATAAGTAGAGGACAGTAGATTTTCATCAGATAGGAATGTTGGTTTGTTTTCTTTCTCCTTTTAAAAGATTCCCTTTCTTTAGGAGACCCTGATATAAGCAAACAGACACTGGAAGGTAACAGCTTGTTCAGAGAGCACCGAGCTGACAAAAAGATTCTGGGAAAGTCACCTGAATTCTTGGAGCCCCAGTTTCTTTATCTGTAAAATGGGAATAATGATGACAACCGAGCTTTCCTACCTGCTAAGAGATGCCTCAGGAGAGAGTGTTTTAAAAACAGCTTTGCAAAAACCAGAGGCCTCTGTAAATGCAAGGTGGCTTTAACCTTACCCATCATGGCCTACAGAAGAAACAAAGCCAAGGAAATGGAGTCAGTATGCATTAGATTTGGGGAAGTGTTTCTGAACAAAAATGAGAGGATCAAACTTTACGATAGCCATAAGTAGGAGGGAAGCACAGAAATCACATTTGCTTTCAAATTAATTATTTTAAATAAATTCCCTTTATCAATTGTGGTCTATTGTTTTGGGGCATCCCAGACGGTTTTATGCAATGTCATGTTGTATTTAATGCTCTTTTGTTCATCGTTTTTATTTTTTAATTAAAATTTTTTTTAACATTTATTCATTTTTGGGAGAGAGAGAGACAGAGCACAAGTGGGGGAGGGCCAGAGAGAGAGGGAGACACAGAATCCGAAGCAGGCTCCAGGCTCTGAGCTGTCAGCACAGAGCCTGATGCAGGGCTGGAACCCACGCACTGTGAGATCATAGCCTGAGCTGAAATCAGACAGCCAATCGACTGAGCCACCCAGGAGCCCCGTTTTTGTTCATCAACTTAAATCAGTTGGCAAAATAGTTGTAGGAATGGAGGTTCCCCGCTCTCTTCAGAGAGGGGACACCAAAGGAATGTTCAAGAATGTATTTCTATCTGGGTCTAAAGTAAAGGTGGACATTGGTAGCAGTCAAAACCCGACTCAGGATAACCACATGACACGCACGTAGCTACATCCTCTTACCATAGCAGACATCGGCAATCAACCACAGCACCTTTTCCCTCCTTAAGCCTGGAGATGGCCTCAGAACCCTTCCTAACTCAACGGTAACTTGATCAGGTCAGGGTAAAATCCATTTGTCATGCCTGGTCTAGAGCCGAAGCGTGACTCCTCATAATCAAAGTGTTAAGCAGGTATTAGGTTATGCCTTAATTCCCCGTGGAGGAAATTAAACCAGCAACTTATGAGTTTGTGACTTATTCTTTCATTTTCCGAACACTTATTGGTTGTGCTTAATTCTAGGCGAAGCAAACCAGTTAGCAGAGTTAAAACGAAATGCCTGGGTTGTAATTCCATAGACGTTCCTCTCTCTTCATGCAGCTATCCAGGATATTTGATCCTTCTGATGCCATTAGCTGTTGGCTTCAAACAACTGCGAAGAAGAGGAGGAAACCTGACACTTTAGTTGGATGATGTTTATACAGATGCAGCTTCTTCCTCAGCATATTTGGTTAGGAAGAGCTCAATGAGCTCGAGGCTGAATCTCAGGAATGTGTAAATAAAGTGACATTGACACAGACCTTTAGGAACATTTACAAGCCCCATTCTAACCCCACTTAGAGTAGAGGTTCTTAATCTTTATTGGGCATGGACCACTTTGGCAGTCTGGTGAAGTTAATGGAGAGCCCTCTCAGAGTATGGTCTTTAAATATCACAGTAAAAGAAAACACATGGGTCATACAGGAATCTGGTTGTACTGAAATCGTTATTGGAATATTTTTTAAAATCGGTGATATAATAACGTATGTGCGTTTTAGAAAATTTTCTTAATGTTTATTTTTTGAGAGACAGCAAGAGCGAGCACGAACAGGGTAGGGGCAGAGCGAGAGGGAGACAGAATCCCAAGCAGGCTCTGTGCCATCAGCACAGAGCCCAATGCAGGGCTCGAACCCACAAATCGGGAGATCATGACCTGAGCCGAAACCAAGAGCTGGACACTTAACCGACTGAGCCACCCAGGTGCCCCATATGCGCTTTATTAAGCAGTAAACAAGACCTAACTGCAGGTTGAATAACTACCATAATTCTGGACTAGAGAAGAGAGCAAATATTCTGAGATGTCTGGGACAATTGTCATGTTCTATAAAATTATCTGTAATTTCTTTAATTTTTTTTAATGTTTATTTTTGAGACAGACAGAGACAGAGCATGAATGGGGGAAGGTCAGAGAGAGAGTGGGAGACACAGAATCCGAAGCAGGCTCCAGGCTCTGAGCTGTCAGCAGAGCCCGACGCGGCTCGAACTCACGGACCATGAGATCATGACCTGAGCCGAAGTCGGAAGCTCAACCGACTGAGCCAGCCAGGCGCCCTAAAATTATCTGTAATTTCTATTGGTGGCTAAGTCACAGGTACCGACCGCTAACACTGCTGTGGTTTGTGAGCACATACAAAAAGAGTTACGAATTTTCAGAAAGAGGTTAGTAAAAATGAAGACGGATTTTTGTGCCCCGCATCCAACTAATTGAAGAGCCCTCTGAATTACGTCCTCGGATCCCAGTTACAAACCTCCGACTTCAACAACTTTGGACTTGGGGATCTCCAGGCTTAGGAGGGGCAACATTCTTATCCCTAGCTCTTCATTTAGAGAACACTTTATGCAAAAGAAAACAGTTCTACACAGATTGCTTTGCTCTGGTGTGTGACTGCCAGGCTCTCTGCCGCCAGTAGAGAATCTCTTCTACTTTCAGAGTGTTTCCCTTGAGGGTCACACACAGCTTAAACACATTCTCTGGCATAGAAACCGTGTGGATGTGCGGAAATGGGGGCTTAAGCAGGTTAAGTGACCTGACCTACAGAACTAAACAATGGCAAAGGCATCATACCCTGCAGCCTCCGGTTTCTAGAGTCAGGAGGAAGTTCTGTAACTGACGGCCATTTTCTATCCCTGGCAAATTGAGGGTTAAGAAGGCCAGAGGCTCTTTCTAGATCTGACCTGAACCAGAGGTCCAGGAAAAGAATCTCGCAGATAATCAGGGACTCCTCACAGTCTGGTTGGGTTTATTTGACACAGCACCTACCCTTGAAATTTTCTACAGGCTTCTGCAGGGAGATTTCAAGGAGATAAATGACCCCCCTACGCCCACCAGGTGTTGGTGGAAGTACTCTAACAGTATATTATTGAAGCATTGTCAGTGGTAGATACTTCTGTTTTGTGGTTGGTTTTATACTAGGTCAAATGAAATCATGGGGTATATGGGTAGGGGTGGGAACTGGGTAAGAGGAGACATTAAAAAAAATTTTTTTTAATATTTTTGAGGGAGGGACAGAATGTGAGAAGGGGAGTGGCAGAGAGAAAAGAGGGAGAGACACAGAATCCGAAGCAGGCTCCAGGCTCTGAGCTGACAGCACAGAGCCCAAACCGGGGCTCAAACCCACGAATCATGAGATTGTGACCTTAGCCAAAGTCAGATGCTTAACAAACTGAGCCACCCAGATGCTTTTTTTTTTTCTTCTTCTTCTTTTTAAGAGGAGACATTTAAGAAAATATTATCCTTGGGTCCAGTAGCCTCTGACACATAATTTACATTCATGTTAGAATTTAGGTTATATTTTTTAGGTCAGCATTAAAGTTGATTAATGATTTATTTTCATTGCAATTTCACTTTTTTATTTACTCATAGGTAATCACAAAAAGTCTCCCTAGAGTGACTTAATACTAGGAAAATAACTCCTGAGAGTAAATCAAATAAACCCTCTCCCTTCAGCAATAAGGATGCCTGCAAACAAGTCCAGTACTCCTAGGACACTGCTTACTCAGATTCTTGGTGTTGGCATTATTCATGATGGCACTTGCCGGGGTGAGCTTCTGGGGCATCTCAGTTTCTCCTGGATTTAGGTGATGTTGGGGAGTGATGGGAAGGAGTAAAGACCACTTTCTGGGACTTCTTGGAAGAACTTGGGCTTTTGATTCAGTTGCTTTTTCTCCCACTGGAAAGAAAAAGTTACCCAATACATGCTCATGTAAAAATATAAATAATACAGAAGCAAATTAAATAAAAAGTTAAAGTCCTTTTTCTTTTGCCATCTTCCAACCCCACTCCTCTCCCCAGAAGTCGAGTATCTTTCTAGAACCTTTTTCTATATATAGGTAAGTACACAGAAAATACATAAGTGTAAATAAAACACATATCTCTTTACATAAATGGGAACCTGTTAGAATTATGCATATTTTTATGTTCCTTTTTTATTAACAGTGTTTCTTAGATCTCTGTGCACACAGAGAGCTATCTTATTCTTTTAGATTTTTTAACGTTTGTATTCATTTTTGACAGAGAGAGAAAGACAGGGCGTGAATGGGGGAGGGGCAGAGAGAGAGGGAGACACAGAATCTGAAGCAGGCTCCAGGCTCTGAGCTGTCAGCACAGAGCCCAACACAGGGCTCGAATCCATGAACCATGAGGTCATGACGTGAGTCAAAGTCAGACACTTAAGTGACTGAGTCACCCAGGCGCCCTTAGATCTTATTCTTTTTAATGACTACATGCGGTCCATAAGGTAGCTGGGTATACCGTATTTGTGTAACTAGTTTTCCATGCATGGACATTCATGTTGTTTGCAGGTTGCGTTTTTGTTGGTTTAATTGCTATTTAGAAACTGTATTCCAATATTATTCTACCTCTTTTAAGCTGCTAAAAACCCTCCTTCGGTGCGCCCTTGCCCTCTGCAGGAATCAGGGCTGAGTGAGAAGAATAGAGAAGTCAGAGGATGCAATCAATCCCTTTTCTTCCCGCTCGCTGATCGCTTCCTTTCCCCTTTCCATCTCCCACCTGAGTTCGGTCCAATGCACAAAAGGAGAGCTCCCCCTGCTGGGAATGCCCTTCGCTTCCTCCCTCTCACCTGGGTAACTCCTTTCATCCTGCAAACCCGGCCTCGGCCTCGCATTTTATCTTCCAAGGCCAGGCCCCACTGCTCTGGTAAGTGGGCCCCTCCTCCCTGCTCTCTTGGCTCCTGCTCCATCCCAGATCATTTAAAATCGCCTGCCTGTACACCCGGCCCCTGAGGGGAGGGAAGGAACTCACTGTAGTCACCATGTGTCTTCAGCTTCTAGTAACATGATTAGCATGTTGCCCAGAGACAATACAGGTGACCTGAACTGCGGGGCCTCCAGGTGAGCAGCTCCTGACATAATGTACGCTTTGTCTAGTTACCTTTAAATGTGTGTTGAAGCCGACATTAGATTACGAATCATCTGGATAGCATCTGAGATGGAACCAGGTGTCCAGATGAAGAATAACATTGCAAAAAGGTTATAATAACACACACGGTTGCCAGCATCGGTCAGTCCCCTCTGTGGCCTTCCTCAGTCTCATACATCCATGGGGATCATTCTGATCTCGGCAGTAGGCTCCAACAGACTCAAGAAGAGCAGTACCTGTTCTGCAGGTTCTATTTTAAATTTTTATTAGCATTTTCACCCATGCCCTGCCTGCTATCTCTCAGGCACGTTGCTCCCACACAACCGGTTCAGTTATTCCCTTCCCAGCAGCAGCCCTGCCCATCCTCACGCCTCTGTCAGGGCTGCTGGGATGTGAAGGGCTTCCCGCTCCCAACTCTGTGACACAGAGACGGCCGGCAGGCAAACAGCTGGGGCCCGAAGGGGACTGCATTTCTGTAGCCTGCTTGACCTGGGAAAGCAGAGCAGGAGAGGAGGGAAGGCAGAGAGCACAGAAGGGCTGGAGAGAGAGGCAACCTGAAGCAGCTGGTGGGTCAGACCCCAGAGTTGAGGCTGACATTTTGGATCCTGAAACTCCAGACTATAAGGTATCCTGGGGATCAGCTGGTAAGTATTGGAGCCAACGCACAGCTTGGGTGCGGGCAGGGAGGACACCGTCCTACGTAAAGCACAACGCATTCCAACTCCACCCCTTCCACCAGACTGTTGCTTCCTAATTCAACCTGCATAGAAATTCTGGGGTGACTTGGGAGTAGGCCACAATTTCCCACTCTGGCTTACACAGCTGGCCAGGAGGAAACTCTTATCTATACAGTGGCCCCAACAGTGAGGGAGGAGGGAGAGGAGGGTGGAAGAGGAGGAGGAAGAGAGGAGACGGTGGAAGAAATGGTGTGGACTGGGGCTTCCTCCTAGCCTTCATTCTGCAGACTCAAACTGACACCTAGAAAGGTGAACACCCGCCCAAGTCACTCGGATGCTAAACCCGTGATAAACCTCCACACTGGTCTCTGCTCTTTTCCGTGTCCCACGTTTCTGAGAAGGTAGAACAGGCATCAGCCACACTTCTGGGATAATCTAGGTCTCGGGGAGGGGTGTAGTATGGCTAAAATGCCTCTTTCACCAGCCTTGCAATTCCTCATATACAGTAGTTTAACTCTCTGGTCTCATGTTTGGTTCTTTTACAAATGCAGACACCCTGGGGAGAAGCAACACAATCTCATCAGGAATCATTTCATTAAATCTTTTCTGTACAGGGGCACCTGGGTGGCTCAGTCGGTTAAGTGTCCAACTTCGGCTCAAGTCACGATCCTGCGGTCTGCAGGTTTGAGCTCTGCATTGAACTCTGTGTGGACAGCTCAGAGCCTGGAGCCTGCTTCGGATTCTAGGTCTCCCTCCCTCCCCTGCTCTCTGTAAAAAATAAACATTAAAAAATTATAAAAAAAATCTTTTCTGTAAAGCAGATTTGAGCAAAGCTAAGGTGTAGACTAATAAAGGCCTGGGGAAGCTATGTTGTGTGTGTGTGTTAAGGTTTCCAACACTCTGAGGGAATACAGATGCCCAAAGGAAAGAGAGGTTTCCAGGTTTACTTTTTGCCTAGAGACTATCTGACTCTTTCCCTGAGACAGTGTGTGCATGGTCACTCTGGCCACAAAGTGCAATATGGAGTCACCATAGTTCACATCCTGGGCCAGCTCTCCTACAACTAGAACCTCCCACTGACCCACATACTTCTTGGCAGCGCACAGGAAGGTGAGTCTATGCTGATCAGCTGATTCGTTCTTTAAAGTGGAAGACAGCCAGGGAGATGCGTCAGCCACTGTCTTTGGCAGCAGAAGGTGGGAGAGCCTCCCTTTTGAGCAAGGTGCATCCTGGGCCAAGAGCTCGTTTCTGGGCTCCTGAAGTCATGTGCTTGTTCCCATGAAGTAAGGAGCCCCCTTTCCTTCCTCATAGGTGGACTTACAAGGTCATTGCTTTGCTCCAAAGGGGTCCTCTCTAAACCCTGGCAAGTGCTCACATTCTGGTGGCTCTACCTTTAATGGTTATTTTAGGTTGCTTCTAAGCTTTGTCAAGTCTCCACACATCTCCTAAGAGAAGTCCAGAATGGAAAATAAACCTGGTACTACGATAGCTGAGCATGTCGGGAAGACAGTTTAGAGTCTGGCCCCCTCATTTTCTTCGTGTCCCTTGTGAGGATGAATAAAAGAAAGTAATGTATCCAAAGCTCTCTGAGCTCCTTGGGGAGAGGGATTACGAATGCCCAGATTCCGCGGTTATACAGGGCATTTAATAATACACTAACAGCTAGACTTTCCCCTCCTTGGCAGAATTTGATTACATGAATCTCCCAAAGGTCTCCTCTGAAATAGAATTTTCTAAAAGTCAACAAAAGTGGAAAACATTACAGTCTTCCAATAATGACTGACCCCAGGCGAGGTTCTGCTAAATCTGGGGGAGGGGCTGCATTTCCTATGGGACTCACAGAATTCTTCCTCTCTGGAAAGTCTCAAAGACTGGAGCGGTAATGGGAAACACAAGAGCGAGTTTGACTACTGAGACTTAATAAGGCCTGACATTTCTATGCCTAATCCTCATATATATTCCATTATGGTGATTTTCAAGACAGACACTAAAATGAGTCCCTCTTATGTACATGGCAGGGGGCGGAGGGGTGGTGCAAGGCAAGGGGTGAGGGAGGAGAAACTATAATCGTAAAAATAAGAAAAATCACAATTAATCCCAACCAAATTTCTGGAGAGACCAGCACTGACTTCTATTTCTCAAAACACTGCCCCTTTAACTTATCTGCCAGGTTTCAGTGAAATCCTAAACTATGTTCTCATATACTTAAAATACGAAATCCAATGTAAAACCAAATGTTTTAGAAGTAGAGACGCAAAATGACATTGTGGAAAGCTGGGAGAAAGAAGGTTTGGTAAGTCGACTCTTTAAAATATCCGAGCCTGCCTGGGCCTGGACAAGGGAGGAATTTGCACCCCAGCTGCCCAGCTTCTCCCTGTGGCTGCTCAGACATCCTTTGGTGGCTCTGGTGGCAAAACAAACAAAACAAAAACAAACAAACAAACAAAAAACCCAAAACACGAAACAAAACAAAAAACAAAAAACAAAACAAAAACCAACATATAACTTGCTGCACAAAAACTGACCTGCTCCCAATTGTAACCGTTAGAACGTGCAGAAAATCGCGACTATATTCACGCTGGCCCCATCAATGGAAGATTACATGTCTCATGTAAAGCTGCAGTACCGTCCACCCTCAAACAGGAGTAATTTTGTGCTATTTTTGGATGGTGTGGTTCTTTAAAACAAAGTGATAAATTAAAGTGGCCTCAGTAATGCAGCAAAAATGTTCAGCTGTTTTAAGGCAAATGGAAAATGTGGTCTTCGTGTACAAAGGAGGAGTCAGCAGATGGAAAGGTTTGGAGTCGGCTCTCAACTGAGTTCAAAAGAATTTCAGCCAGTCAGTCTGGTATTGAACTTTGGAAACTATGCTGTGCCCCAAATTGTGCCTGGGCATGAGGAGTTATTAAGGAGAATTGTTTTTTTCTTCTGGAATTTCCAATTAATAGAGAATTCCTTGAGGGCAGGCACAATGCCTGTTTTTTCATGATAGGACCCTGACTTGCCTAGCCATGTTAATGGTCCACCTCCTCCGGCTCTCCCAGACCACTCAAATGGCTCAGTTTCGGTCACTGGCAGCATCCGTCACCTCTTCCAATGTTCTCCAAATCCAGGCCCTGCTTCTCCGCATTTCTCTTAGCTAAACCCTACATCCCACGCATCCTTCAAGGTCCAAAGTAAACCCTCGATTGTTTCTTAAAGTTTTCAGCCTGTGCTGGCCCCTCCTTTTTTCCTCTCCTATTGCACTTAGGGTTGGATCCCGGGGAGGAGTTTGGCTGAGCAGCAGGGAGAAGGGGAACATCCAGAAATAGCAAGGGCAAAGGGAGAGTGGGTATACCCCAGTGATGCTGAGGATGGGGGAGAAAGGGAGAGGATGAGGGGAGCAGGAAGGCGGTCTTAGAAGATGAATCCAAGTTAAAGTCTAGGTCACTCTGTGCCTGAGTGGGTCATTTGGGGGCAAAGGAGGTCATGTGCTGGAAAGCTGGATTCCTCTACTTGCAGAGACCTCCCTTTGGTGAGTGCCCATAGTATCCGTAAGTCAAATAAGTGAATTTATGCTAAGCCCATCAAACCCAAATCAAAGTGGTGCATTGGCATGAGGAGGGGATGAAGTAAAGGGAGTTTCAGGAAGTCTTTCTGAATTAGGGTCTCCCCCACAATCCCCTCCGCAACACCAAGTTCTTTTGTTGCTGTTGTGCTATATCAGTTGGAGCCTGGAGAGGTACATGTATGCATGGGTGTCTGGCTCCCTCCCTAGGCTGTATGCTTCCTGGACAGGGATGTGGTTATTTCACTCACTGTTGTATCCCCAGGGCCAAGCCCAACACCTCAATACATATGTGTGAGATAAATGAAGGAGTTCACCCTCGATGAGCTGGTAGCATTTAAAGAGCGCTTTACAAAGAGTGTTCTGGCAATGGTGTGCTGTGCGGGGGGAGAGGGGGAGAGAGGGAGAGGCTCAGAACCACAGCTTCCGTAGCGTATCTTCTGGACTTGAGAAATTTCTGGGATTTGTTGTTGCGTTGTATTTCTTGCCTAGGAGAAAACTCCTCTTCTCGGTCCTAGCAGGATCTTCCCGGAGAGCCCTCCATGCAGCAGCAATTAACTTCATCATGTTTGGTTCAACGTGATGCATCTTAATAACAAGATTTATTGTGTGCTTGGTGTATGGTAGACACTGTCCTAAGGACTTAACAGGTTGTTAGTCCGAGTTCTCCAGAGGAACAGGAACAATAGGATATATACACACATATATGTTAAAAAAAAAAAATTAAGGAGACTGGCTCACGTGACTATGGAAACTGAGAAATCCCAAGGTCTGCATCTGGCAAGCAGGCGACCCAGGAGAGCCAAGGGTATAGTTCTAGTTCAAGTTGTGTCTGAAGGCAGAAGACAACTGATGTCCCAGCTTCAAGACGGTCAGGCAGGGCGCGAGAGAGATCTTCAATGGATTGGACACCCACCCACATCAGGGAAGGCCATCTGCTTCACTTAGTTTACTGATTCAAATGTTAAGCTCTTTCAGAGCAAGCTTACAGACACACAATGTTTGACCAAATAAATACCTGGGCACCATGTGGCTCAGTCAAGTTGATACGTGAATTACCCATCACGCATGTGTTAGTTCAGTTAACCCTCACAACAATCCTATGAAATAGTAGAACCATTATCCTCATCATTTGGGGGAGCCAGGATTTCAGCCTGACAATAGGTTTCAGACACTGTAGTATTATTTCACCCTGCCTTGGAAAACCATCCTAGGGCTTTCCTTCACACTTGCAAGTGATTTTCATTTTATTTTATTGAATAAGATAACTTAGCAACAAATAAAAATTTTAAAAATAGTTCATTTTTATGTGTTACCTTCCGGTTCTCACACACTTCTAATTTCAAAGAGAGCCTGGTTTGCCTCAAGTTTATACGCAAATTTAGAAGTAATGATGGCATAAACAGTGTCACCCTCACCTGGCCCTAGTCACGAATAAAACCAGCATGAAATGATTACCAACTAATTGTACTAATTATTATTCTTTAATGAATGTTTAATATACAACATTCGCTCGGTTTGTGGTTCACTTTCCTGAACAGGAGCCAAAAAAAGTGAGTCTATTAGTTACCATAGAAGATATTTACATCAGATTCTCTTCAGATCAAGGGAATAGGAGATGTCAAATGTTGGATCTGAGAGATAGGAATACAGGTAATTTTCTCTTGGTCTCCCTTTTTTGCCCTTTTTGACATATCCTAATGGAAACCTCTGTAATTCACCTTATGTTTTTTTTAATGTTGTACAATTATAGCACTAATTAAAAGACAAAACTGGGCCGAACCGCCCATAAGAAACACTTCTATGGCTGCAGGACCATCAGGGCTGGTGGTCTATATGCCACCCATGCTCCCAAAGACCCTTTAGTGGCCTTTTTTTTTTTTTTTAATTTTTTTTTTTCAACATTTATTTTTGGGACAGAGAGAGAGCATGAACGGGGGAGGGGCAGAGAGAGAGGGAGACACAGAATCGGAAACTGGCTCCAGGCTCTGAGCCATCAGCCCAGAGCCTGACATGGGGCTCGAACTCCCGGACCGCGAGATCGTGACCTGGCTGAAGTCGGACGCTTAACCGACTGCGCCACCCAGGCGCCCCTAGTGGCCTTTCTTATCATGCCTCAACCCACAACAGGGCCAGAACATAGGGATCCCCACATCAATATCCCAACATACTGGTTTTCTCTGAGATTAGAAGTTATTTCGTGACAGGCCAAAGAACAGAACCCAGGCTTCCTGATTCCCCACTCCCTTATCTGTTAATTATATCCCAAATGAGCCAGCTTCCTGAATTTTTTTTTTTTTCTAGGAAGGTTTATCACATGCATTTTCCTGCTTTGTATTGGGTTCACGGGTTCATGGCTGTAGGAACCGAAATACGGTAATTAGGTGCAGGGTAGCAAAAATACAGTGTGCCTTCACCCTCCTCACCCATGGTGGACATTATTCACGGGTCAGAGAACGCTCTTCCTTGAGCTCAGCCTTCCTTCAGATCCTTCTCAACACAGTGTTCCAGGTAACCACTACAAACAGCTGGCTCCAGATGAACCTACTTGCTCTGCCTGGATAGGGTGGGGATGTCAACACTGATTCCTTTTCTATCTGGACTTGCTTCTAACACTAATCATGGCTATAAAACCTGTACTTCTTGCTCACTCTGCTTGAGAGAACAGATTTTGAACAGGAGTACTCAGGCTGGAAGCTACTTTCATCCCAAAGCAGGTTCCGGACACAGGAGAGCTAGGGAATCCCGTCTAACCTGTTTATTGTGCATGCTTAGAAAGCCTTAAATGATCAGTTCAAGCTCCCACAGCTGGATTCAGGACAGAGCAGAAACCAGCCCCCGGCAAGCAGACGCTTCGTCCAGTGCTCTTCGCCGCTGCCTATCTGACTCTGGGCTTTATCAGACAGAACAGAGAAAATGTTCCTGGGATCTGACATGTGTAAACACTCCTCCATCACCCTGGCCATGGCCGCTTGCCAAAACAGAAATGAGGCCAGATTTAGTGGGTCCTTCAGCCCGGTGACCCTGGTGGAAACAATCCCCTGATACAGAACAGAGAGACCCAGAGAAAAATGTGCTGTCCTACAAAGAACAAAGCCTGGGATGATTCATTCTCCTGATCCTGGTGATTTACCACTGGATGCCGGTCACTCATACATGGCTGTCAGCAACTTTGCAGGAATTCTAATCTGGATGCTTGTCCTGAACACATAATTCCCTAGTTACTTCCTCATGGTTCCCAAACATTCAGAGATTTCCTGGGAATGCTTTCCTGGTTGGCCTGCTAGTACTTTCCAAGAGACTTTTTTAAATACCAAATAGCCGGGGGTCTTGGGTATAACTTGCTTAGCTTCCCTGGACCTCAGCTTTCTCATCCTTAAAAATCAGAAATTGGATTAGCTTGACTTGCAAGTCTCTTCTGGCCTTGAAGTCCTAGGACAAGACACATTTGAGGAAACACTTTTAGATAGAAAAGTGAAACAAGTGTTTCCTAGATCTTAAAACTTGGCTGGTTACCTATGTATTGACGGGACCAGGCAGATAGGTAAGCATAGCCTCTGGGGAGGAACCCACCATGTTCCCACTCCACTGCATTTGGTCTCCAGCCACTCCATGGAGGGATCACTAATGCTCAGATCACTAGTGATTTATTTCTTGCCAAAGTTAGTTAAGCACTTATAAAGAAAACTAAATTATATAAACACCATGAATGTATTATGAAAAACAACACAGAATATGTATGTATCAAGTCTTATGTATATAAGTGAACATCTACATACAAACAATATGCCGTTTGTAAGGGGACATATTCTAAGTGGTTTTTTCCTAGGTGTGTAAATTTAATTTTTATAGAAATGGAATTAATTGGAACACATTACTCCGTTAAGATGCTTTTTGCACTAAACAGTAGGTTTTGGAGTCCTTTACCATGTCAGCTCATGAATCTCTTTTTAAATGGCTACAGAGGATTCATTGTGTGGATCTATCATGTTTAAACTACTCCTTTTTGTGAATCACCTCCCCATTGGTGGATATTTAGTCTGCTTCTAAGGTGTTGCTATTTCAAAAAAACATTGCAATAAATACATTTTTGCAACAAAAATAAATTTGTGCCCACATATTTGACCATTTCTCTAGGATAGATATACCTAGAAGAAAAACTATTGGTTTTACAGAAATGCACATCTTACATTTTGAAAAATTCTGCCAGATTGTCCTTCAATATGGCAATACTAACGGAAGTAACTATTTCCCCATCATCTCATTGATCTTTCATTGTTTTATATTTGCATTTTCTTTAGTACTAGCAAGATTGAGCACATTTGCATGTTTTTTTAGCCATGCATATTTCTCTCATGGATTGTCTATTTATGCCCTTTGCATATTTATTAGATTGCCTTTTTTGTTATCAATTTATAAGAATGTTAAAAAAAATGTTTTTAATGAGCTCATGTACTCACCACCAAGGTTTGATATTATTGACTCATGGCCAATATATTCTCCCGTCCACTTGTACCACACGCATGGATTATTTTGAAACAAAAATGAAATGGTCCGATATTGGGGATTTAAGTAAAGCTAAAAGATCAAAGCTCTTAAAAATATCCAAATCCTATCCAAAAAGAAAAATAATTTCCTTAATATCACTAACCATCCAGTGTTCACATTTCCTTCATTAGCTCTTACATTTAAAAACACAAAAACAAAAACAAAAAAACACCTCAAGGTCAAATACCCAGTAAATTTCCTATTCTCATAAATCTTTAACAATTTGAATTCAGACCCAGAGAAGGCCTATGAATTTTAATTGCTTAATAGGCCTTGCAAGTCTCTTTTAATTTGTAGACTCTTTCTCTTATTTGTTGAATTCTGGTTATTTTTCCTTAGAGTTTCCCACAGCCTGGATGTTGCTGATTGCATCTGATAGTATCATTTAACGTGTTCCTGTAACTGTGCGTTTCTTGAGTATTTGTATCTAAGGCTTGCTTATATTATTCAAGATGGAGGTTTTGACAAGAATACCTTATAGGTATGTTGTGTATTTCCAACAAGGCCAGGTGACTCTGGCTGTCTCTTTGTGAGGTTAGCAGCCATTCCTGATTGTGTTAGTCTGGGCCCACCCAGGAAACAGAAATCACACATGAATCCAAATATTGGGGGGGGGGGGGTAATATAAAAAATTATTAACTATGATAGGAGAGCAACTATGAAGAAGTAGAAATCTCTACATGTTACCCTAGGTCTCGGTAAAAGGAGATTAGAAGTGGGGTTCCCTGAAGGCTGGGGCTCCAACTTAGTGGGAGCAGTTCTGGTTGCAGCACACTAGATGAAGGAAGTTAAGGTCACTGGGCTTCCCCACCAGAGCTAGTCCACAGTCATCAGGCAAGCCAGAAAGAACCCATGGGTGCAAGCAAGCATGGATGCAGGATGCCACTATGGGTGGAAGGCCTGTTGTGCAGCATTTACGGTGGGAGGACGGTAGGAAGCAATGTTCTCAGGCCCAGGGTAGCTGATGGTGGAGAACAGGGCACAAGGGGAGCTGGGGCTCTGCAGCGGTGGGAGGTCTAGAATGCACAGCGTCCACATCACAAGTGCTGAGGTGAAGGTGGTCACTGGGCCCAGGCTGGGGCCCTGAGGTCTCTGAGGGACTTCACATCCTAAGCACATGGCTGAAGCAGAGCAATCACTGTTGAGGGGCCATGCAGCTAGAGCAGGAAAAATACTCAGACACGGACTGAGAGCAGCCCCCCTCCTCCAGCGACGTCCCTCCTGCGCCCTCTACTGACAAAGCCTAACATCGCACTCATTGTAAAAGATGCTTCAAGAGTCCAATCCATTATTCCAGAGCAGGTACTGAAGGGTGGATGGGAGGGCTGAGAGGAAATAAATTGTTAACTCACACCTTGATCAGTAGCTCAGTCCTTTATTCCATTAGGGGTTACAAGATAGTTCAATTCTAATTCTATCTTTGTTCACTAGCTGGAAGGCTCCTAGAGGAAGAAACTTCCTCCAGCTCTTTGGTTGCCCTGAGACACAGTATGTACAAGAAACTGGCTCTTTCTCCACGGTCACCATTTTTCCACTTCTGGCATATTTTAAGTCTTTAGGGCCCTAGTTTTCTTTGCTCGTTCACCAGGTCTGATGTGAACGCTCGCTAATTTTGGCTCCCCAGCATCCCCTTCTCTCTCTGGTCCAATGCCTGATTTCAGGTCAAAGCTATTATATTAGCATCTCTTGAATCCTGACTCTGCTTATAAATCCCCTGAACAGAACAAATGGGAAGTGGACCTTTTCATTCACAAATCACAGAACAGTCACAAACACCTTATGAAATGGGTGTCCTCATCCGGGCTCCACAGATGGGCCACCTGAGGGCTTAGAGGAGAGAAGCCAGCACTTCCAGGTCCCCAGCTGGTAACCGGCAGAGCCGGGGCTAGATATGCTTAACTCCTGCATCATTAGAGCCTGCCGGCCCTACAAAGTCCCAGCCTTCTGCTTATTTCTCTCTAGGTGCCTTCAAATGCATTTGTTTCCTGACTTCCACCAGTTCTCCGCTTGCTTCTGAATTTCCAGGTCATGAAAAATGTTCTCTTAGAATCATCACTAGGAACTCTCTTCCAGGATAACCTCCTCCTAATATCCAGCCCAGGTCTTAATTCCCAGGCCGCGGTTTCTTCTCAAACAGGAGCCTAATTCCATTTAACCGCGTTTTGCTCCACCCAATTTAATTGCCGTGTATGTTCTCTGGTGTCAGGTTGATGGGACAGGCACCTCTCTAGCTTTCAAGATGCTGTTTTGGCCTCCTCCACCTCTACCCCCGCTCCCTCAACACACACAGACAGAAGAGAATGAGGGTAGAGGTGAGAACTTCTCTTCCCAAAGGCAGTTATGCTACTCGGGGAATTGTAAAGAAGGAAATACACAATACCAAACTTGGCACCGACATTAAAAGTGGCTCTCTTCATTCTCCACTCTCAGGAAACGTGGGCCAGCTGTAAAGACCTGACCATTCCAGCTGCGTAAAGACCGCTGAAAATCATACTGAAGCCCTTTTCCGCTCTTCCTTCTCCAGTTCACTTTTCTTCCTCAAGCAAACACCTGCCACTTTTCCTTTTTCTCTTGAGTCACCTCCTCCACCCCACGGTTATCACTCCCACCTCCTGGTCTTCCTTAGCCCTCTCCCCTGCATTCCTTCCTTTTGGTCCATGGCCCCCTTGTCTTCCTCTCTTTCCTTCCTCCTACCCTAGCTTTACTGGCAAAATCAAGCAAAATAACAAAAGAATGGGGAATAAGTAAACAGCTGCCTGCCCTCGCTTGGAAGTCCCTGGAAGCAGCTTCCTTCACCTCCATTGATAGAGCGTCTCTGCCTTTCAAAGTGTTTGGCCCTCATTCAAGGCCAGTCACAGTGGCCCTGGAGTCATTGTGTTGAGATGAAGGTAAATCCAGGCAGTTTCTATTTTTAGATGCAATTGTGTTTTTGGAAAAGGCTGCACATAATAGGAAATCCTGAGTGTGAAGACTGTTTCCTGCCAGTTGAAGCATTGTTGTCTTTGGCCGTTCTGACAATAGCAGAAGCCCTCGAGTAAGTGGACAAAAGTGTATGGGCAGGGTGAGGAAGGAACCCGGCCATGTGGGGCAGAGAAGCAGTCAAGTGTGGAGGAGTTGAGGAAAGTGGGGATTGCTGGGGAAGGTGATTTAACACTGCAAGTGAAAGCAATTAAGTTACAGACTCCTGTCAGGATGGAAAAAAAATGGTTTACTTTTTTAAAATATCTGTGGAAACGGGGTCAGCTAGGGCAAGACATTGTCTGCTCGATACGTGCAGTTATAAAAACGGTCGATAATGAAGTGCCTACCACGTGGCTATTGCTTGACGATCTTGGGGACGATCACTGACAAGGACAATGACCGGGATGGGGATAATGGTATTGGGAGAAAGTGATTTTATCCAGCCCTAAGTAACTGAAGACTTTCCGCTGGGGTCTCTGGAGAGTTCTGAAACAGAGCCTCCCATCCTTAAATATGGATACAAATCACCTGGAATCTCATTAAGACAGATTCTGATTCAATGTCCGGGAGGAGCCGGAGATTCTGCATTTCTAACCAACTCCCAGGTTGGTTCTGCCAGGTGACTATCTGTTTACACACGGAGGGACCAGGAGAACACCTACAGAAATGCATCTTGAGAGTGTGGAGTCAGGGGACCGGAAATAAGGGCGAAGGTACGGGTATGAGTGGCACTCTTATGACTCAAGGCTCACATCCTGGTGAGATCATGGCAGACACTTGCTTTGTGGAGTAAGGAACCCATTAGTTGGGAGGGCTGGCACCAACATCCCCGAGAAGCTCATCAGTGGCCGACTTCTGCAGGCCAAGTCTGACTGAAAGGAGGTGCCGCATTAGATTTGGGCTCCAGTTATCGTGTGGGGGAAGGGTGGGGGCAGGTTCTAACCTGGAAGATCAGAGGCCAGGTGGAGTCACTAGCCTATTTATAAAAGGTGAAAGTAATTGCCATAGGGGAAGCAAGGTAGAGAGACAACCCTCCGGCCTAAGGGCTTTTGGTGAGGATTGACAGACCATAGTGCACCCAGGGGTCAGATAGGGGAAGCCGGAATAGGTATTCTCGGCCTATGGAACCAAAAAGGTGAAGAGCAAATGAACAAAAGGCCGGCGTCAGCAGCCACAATAAAGAACTGTAACCTTTCACCCAGTTTCTAGAAGCCAGTTCTCAGAGCCAGAGTACATGGAGGAAGGACCCTACCACATGCCGTACAAGTATATTGTGTAGCTCTACACCTAATTCTTTTTAAATTTAAATTTTTGAGAGAGAAAGCAGGAGTGGGGGTAGGGTCAGAGACAGAGAAAATCCCAAGCAGGCTCCACAGCCCAACACGGGGCTTGAACTCACGAAACCATGAACCCCTGACCTGAGCCCAAAGAGCTGGAGACTTAACCTACTGAGCCACCCAGGTGCCCTTACCCCTCATTGTTTCCCAAAGGTTCCCGCAGACTTTTGCCCCAGTAATTCTACACCAAAGAAAGGAAAACACCTAGATCTTTTCAGGATTTGAGTGAGAACTGGCAACAGGAGACCCAAAACACCCCCATAGCCCCTGTTAGAGTAGACCACAACAGAACTAGGAAATAAGCAGCCTAGGTCAGTCTCAAAACAGGCCCAACAGACTTGCGGACCATTCTTTCTCTATTCCCCGACTCAAATTATTAGGTCTGATAACAAAAACAAGGCAGGATGCAGCCAAAAAATACAGCCCCCACCCCCAAAAGAAGATCAGTTATGCCAGCCTCCCAGAGCAAGGGGGAAGCCTTACCTTATATAAGGAAAGTACCCTCTCAGGTTCCCACTCAGGTCCGATATGCTAATAGGAAAACGAAAAAAAAAAAGCACTTCATCCCAATTGGTTGGAAGGGCCTAATCCTGATTGGTTGGAAGAGCCTAATCGTGATTGGTTGGAAGAGCCTAATTGTGATTGGTCAATATTGGCACAGGCAACTCAGGCAGCTCATTGGTGCTCTTTGGAGCCGTGGTCTTCTGTGTTAAGCCCGGCTTGTGGGTCAGGCTAACTCCTGGCCGCATTCTGATTCTGTTCTGCAGTTTGGTCTGACGATAACAACTAGTAGAAGGCACCATGGCTGCACAAAATTTTTCATTTGGAACTTATACCCATGATCTGTGTCTCAGAATGGTATGCTGATGATCCAGTTCTCTACGAAGGAGGAGCGGGGCATGGAGGGGGAGCGGGTTAAGGAGGGAGAAGAAAAAAAAAAAGCTCGATTTGGATGCGTGGCATTTGCTGACTTTTAGTTTGTGCACACTCCCACCATGGCCAGTTTCAAGCCACCAACATGAAGTCGTTGAACACAAAGGTGGGACAAGATGTCTCCGTTCCTCAGAGTATAAACAGGGTGGTATATGGAACAGCTGGCAGAACTCACCTGAGAGCCCATTAGAAATCCAACCAGGTCCTGTGAATTATACCTGCCTTCCCGTAGCTGGGATACTAGTCACTTCCCAAGCCTTACTGAGATTTGACCCCAATCATTGATACAGCTGCAAGGAGGAGATGCAGGAGCAAAGCTTGAATCTAGCAAACACTGCCTAGCAAGGGGTCTGGCTCTGGGGAGGCCTTCCTCTAATCTCTAGGTAACAGGAGGCTGCTCCCTTAGCAAGTGGGAGGGGCTCCTTTTGCCAGCCCTGAGGTTCTAGGGCACGTCACCCCAGGTTTCCCATCTCAGGGTTCCACCCTCTTCTCGTCGGGGCCCTCGTTTCCCTAGAGGAGGCACACCAAGGCTATGACTCCAACTTCTTTTGTTACCGCAACACCCTGACGAGCCAGTCCAAGACCTGGTGTTGTTCATGATTAGCCCTCCAGCTGCAGTAGGTGAGGATTCTAAAAATGCTGCCTTAGAAGCCTTCTGGCTTTCACGGTGTGTTCTAAGCTTATGGTTGGCTCATCTTAACCTGTCATTTTCTTCAACAACTAACCAACTCTATAATCTTTTGCCACTGTACCTCTGACCTGCCAGAGCTATCGCATAAACTGACGCATTTCCTTCCAGCAGACTCCATCCCAGTTCACTGCAAATTAGCCTTCTTCACAAGCTGAGTAAGAGGAGAATCTGCTAGAATCTTTCAAAGCTAACGACTAACAACGGGGTCTTGTTACCATGGGGCTAATGAGTGATTCGATTCCACAATTACATCCCAAGGGTCTGTTTCCCAGAATAACTTCCAGCACCAACTGTCTTAGGTTGAGTTCTCCTGAACCAGACCCAGACACAAGGATTTAGGTGCAAGTGATGTATTGGTGAGGAGATGCCAGGAAGCACTTGTAGAGACAGGGAAAGGCGGGAAGCCAATAAAGGGTATATAATCAAGAGCCCTCTGGGGGACACCAGGGCTTAATCCCACGGGGAAACATTCTGGAACATTCCTGTGACCCACTCCCCAAGGGATAAGAAAGTTGATTATTTATCCACCCATATCTCTGCTGTCTTTGCCTGAGGGCTGCATCTAGGGGCATTAGCTCACTGGAGTCCCAAAACAGCCCTCAGCAAAGAAAAATCAGGTGTTTACAAAAACAGCTGTTGGTATTTAGAGGTGAGTGCCAAGGAGACATGGGCTGGGCATGTCAGCCTCTGCTACAAACTTGTATCAGAACTGAGCTAAGTGGGTTACCTCACTATGGCGGCAGCAGCAATACCCAAAAAATATGACCCACCCAAATGGGGATGGTGTGTGGCAACTCTTGGGGAAAGAGAGACATGGTAGGCACCAGGTGATGTTGGTGTTGGAGTCACTGGGTGACACAATGCTGAGGAGTTGCAGCTAGGGAGCTAGAACCCTGCCTTGCTATGCGGGGTGAGTCACCAGGCCAGTTTCTACATGAGACTTTCCGCTGGGATGCCAGCCGATGGAATCCACGGATGGATTAGTCTGACAGAGAGGCTGCTACAGGTTACCTCTGTGCCTTCCAGGTACCCATGCCTAGCCCACTTAGGAAAATCCCTCAAACAGTCCCTTGAAAGTCCCTTAAACGGTGACTCCTGGGGTAAGAATCTTAGGCACAAATTGTAGGAAGGTTATTTTGAGAAATACAGCTTTTTGTAGCCCCCCCCCCCAAATTATATTGAAAATAATATCTCCCTGCATTTGGAGGGGGTTTTCAGAGCACGTTCGCATATTAGTTCAGCTGACCCTCCTAACAACCCAGTGAAGAAAAATGAGGGGGGTTATTTTTGTCTTCATTTCACAGATGAAGAAAATTGAGACTCAGGTTAAGTGACTAGTTTGAAGGTCGCAAAGCTGCGAAGTGGTGGAGGAGAGGCTCAATCTCACATCTTCTGATTCTGTGACATTCAGTGTTTGCTCCTAGGCCAACAGTTCCTATAAACGGCCTCTCCCATTAGCTGTAAACGAGTGCCTTGCTACCAGGAACATATCTGATTCATTTCGGTGTCCCCAATGCTGGCATATTCTGATTGCTGAATATCTGCATGTGAAGGAAATGAATTTTAAAATCCCCCCAGAAGACCTGTAAAGATATGCAGCAGCCTTTGTCACCTCCCCTTTGTCTCTCCTCCCAGCTACATTTGCACACAACAGACACACACACACACACACACACACACACACACACACAAACTTCAGCTCTCTGCTTCAGCAGACTTTGCTCTTTTTCCCCCAGCTATACGGATATATAATTGACATATCAAATTGTAAAATAGTTTAAATGTACATCGTGGTGATTTGGTATGTGTATACATTATGAAAAGTCTAGTTAATTCACATATCCATCACCATATATATACATATATGTACATAGATAACATATCCATCACCATAAGGATATACCTATGTACATATATATGTATATCTTTGAGAATATTTAAGTTCTCTCAGCAAATTTCAATTAAACAACACAGAGTTCAGGATATGCTTTTTTGATACTTCCTGTAAACCTTCACACACAGGAGAACCCGAGAAATCCTGAGGGGGTGAGATGAGCCCTCACATTTATTACGAGATGCAAACTGCTCTCTGGGAATGTCTTTAGAGTTAGAAGGTAGAATCTTGACTGACTCCTGACAACGTGCAGAATTGTTCAGCTACCTATGGGGGAACTGCTCTTCCTTCCAGGATCAGTCAGGCCTTCTGGAAGAGACCGGCTGCTCAGTGGTGTGTAGTGACCCTCTACAGCCACAAGAGGGAGCAAGTGGTGCAGGGAGTGGGGCTTAAAAGAGCCGCCGGCAGCAAGAAAGATCCCCCCCCCCCCCCTTGTGGGATTGAACCTACAAGAGGAATCTGGAGGGAAAGCCAAAGTGGGGGGAGTAGGAGCCCCCGGGGAGCAGAACAGAGAGAAGGTGAGAGAAAACAGAATTGTAGAGTAAAAACAGAGGGAGGGTGTCAAATCTTAATCATGTTCTATATAAAAAATAAATTGCTGGGGGACTTTCATCCCTTACTTTGCACTATTCTGATTTTTTTGATAGAAGCATACATTATTTTCACAATTAACAGCACATAAATAAACATATTTAAAACAAGTGGGAAAAAATGGAACAAGCAGTGAGCAAAATGATGGAAAAATCCCAACGTTGCTCTGGAGTACTAGGAAAAAAAATCCATGTCCTTCTTGGATTTTTGCTTTGTTTTTTTTTGTTTTTTTTTTTTTAATTTTTTTTTTTCAACGTTTATTTATTTTTGGGACAGAGAGAGACAGAGCATGAACGGGGGAGGGGCAGAGAGAGAGGGAGACACAGAATGGGAAACAGGCTCCAGGCTCTGAGCCATCAGCCCAGAGCCTGACGCGGGGCTCGAACCCCCGGACCGCGAGATAGTGACCTGGCTGAAGTCGGACGCTTAACCGACTGCGCCACCCAGGCGCCCCGGGTTTTTTGCTTTGTTAAGAGGGACTGCCCCCACGCTTTCACATCTGCACTCATTTTCCTTCATTCCTTTTCTTATGAATTGCAACTGTCTCCTGAGCACATTACCTTTAGCCTAAAATGAATAGAAATAAATTAATAGCAGATAGTGCCAATGTTTTGCAGTGATTCTTAACTGAAGCTGTCATTTCCACTTTTTTATGAAGATAAAACTCTAAATGATCAGTGCCATTAATGAGCTATAAATTCAATGGTTAGAAATTCATTAGAAACAATAGTAAAACTATTTCGGTTGCCTCTTGGAAGCCTCTATTTAGAGAATTTGTTTTGCATATCCTAAGAGGCATAGCTATAAAGCAGTGTGAATGATTTTAATTAAACATCTTAGATGTTATATATCTAATTGATGTCTTTCCTGCAAACCACAGGAACCAATATGATTATTGCAGGCATCAAAGCATTTGGCTTAGGAAATTGCCCTCTGAGTCCATTTAGGAAAAAAAAAATTTTTTTTTTTTAAATTGACTTATGTCATGCTTCTTTGGGACTCCAAATGTTATTAGCCATCTTAAAATGTGTTTTATGCAAGTGAATTTAGTCTTGGGTGACTCAAAGTTTTTCTGGAAATGAATCCACCTTCAGAGTTGATAAAGACTCCCCACCTCCATCATCGGCTACTATTCCAAGACAAGGAGGGAGGAGTGAGCAGAATCTAGCCTCGGTGTTGGGACTGCAGCTCTCTGATGAGAGTGGAGGTTAGAGGCTCTAGTTGTCTCTGTACAATGCTCTCTTAGCCTCTCCCTGGTTCCCACACAGCTAAAGAGAAGCCTGGGGGGCAGGGGGCAGCCTCTACTCACCCCCACTCCTCTGAAGCTGGGTCTGAACTTGTATGGATCCTGAGGAAGTGGGCTTATACTGTCCCAATGCTTCCCAACAACTTGTATACTCTGTATAAGAAGCTAGAAACTAAGGGTATCTGGAGGCATCACCTTATATTACATAAGCATTAAATTTGTATGAAACTTCCAAATAAAATCTTTTAACACTTTTAACGAGAAGCTTGAGTTTGCTTTCATCACCAGAATTTTTAAAATCGGGTTTTTATGCTTAAAATGGCTCCCTGCAACGATTCCTCAAGACTTTTTCATCATAACCTCTGCAGAATTTTGACAGTCACTGTCAATGACTTTGTTTGCAACAGAAGGTGATAAAAATTTTAAGGCCAGCTTTACAGCCATTCAAATTGACCCTTACGACAAAAGAGAACACAACTGCTCTTCCTCTTCTTCCATTGACAAAGGGAATGTTGCATTTCTGGTAGATTATGAATTCAGTGGAATGTTTTCAGATCAAATATTTCAAAATAAGGGCTGTAATTTGCAGAGGGCACATGTGACATTAGAGGGCTCACCTTGCCATTGCTGTAGATGGCCGGAAGTGTCCCAGGGATACGAAGACCTGTATTAGGGAGCCGTGACGCCCAGGAGCTGGGGCTTTTTGTCTCCTCCTTCTCCACTGGCTACCCCTGGGGCTTCATTCTTGCTTCTTGGGTTCCTCATCCAGACAGGCACTGTGCTCTCCGCGGAGGGTGTAGCTGCGTGGGTGGGAGGACACCGCTTTAACTGCCTTCAGCTCAACCATGCACAGCAACCAACACAGATGTCACTGGTGATGCCCCAGCCTCTCGAGCTGGAGGCTTAAGAAAATTGGGGTCTTGGGCACACTGGTAACCCATTCACAGCACCCCACTATAAACCACTGTGGGAAACTCTTTTACATTGAACTCCAGGAGTCTTCTCCACTCGCATCCTGCTCAGCCAGCTCCTCAGGGAGCGGAGCAGAAGACCATCTTGAGCCACGGCTCTACCAGTATCAGAGTGCCCTCAGCTGACTTTGCACCCAGGGCCAAGCTCTTTTGGAGCTCGCGGAGGTTAGCCACAGCCACAGGAAGAAGATGTTTTAGGGTTCCTGTCCTCAAGGATATGTTACTTTTGAGATGTGGCCACCAACCTCTTTACTGTTCAAAGTGGAATATCTAAGAGTTATTCCAGACGTGGTTGGAACAACTCTCACTAGAGTAAATGTACAGTCACCCAAGCGGACTATTTTGAAAGGAATGGCACTCATTTGGATATTAAGCGTCTCATGTTGGGATAACCTACGCTTCCTATCCTCATGCATAGTCCTTTCTCATCCATAGGTCAAGAATTCTGCGTTTCTGAAGCACTGTTACAATACTTCGGTAAGTCAGCATGAATCCAACTTTGTGAGTGGGCTTGTTCTGATATTCATCCGTTGTAGCTTTGTACCTCTCATTTGTTTGTGGCTCCTCACTGAGTAACAGATTACCCCATAGTTTAGCAGCTTAAAATAACAGACATTTACCACCTCATAGTTACTGTGTGTCAGGAATCAGGTGGGGCTCAGCTGGGTGCCTCTGGCTGCAGATGCCTCATGAGGTCGCGGTCAAGCTGTTGGCTGGGGACTGTGGTCTCACCTGAAGACTTGGCTCGGGGAGGATCAGTTTCTAAGTTCGCTTCATGGCTGTTGGGAGGATTTCGTTCTTTGTAGGCTATTGGACTGAGGACCTCAATTCCTGACTGGCTTTTGGCTGGAGACTTCCCCCAGTTCCTTGCCATATGACTCTTTCCATAGTGCACTTTTCCAACATGGCAGCTATCTTCCCTCAGAGTGAGCAAGCAAGGGAGAGAAAAAGCTCCTAAGAGAGAAGCCACTAGGTTTTCAACCTGATCTTGGGAGTGATGTCCCATCCTTTTAGCCTAAATCTATTTCATCAAGTCCAGCCCATACTCCAGGGGAAGAAATTACACAAGGACATGAAGCATGGGAGGCAGAGGTCATAGAAGCTACCCACCACATTCCCCCCAAACACCCACACTTGTTCCGTCTCTCTGAGGCTCCAGCTGGATTATGTGCTGGTTTTCCCATCCTTTTAGGACAGGAGCATTGCTTCATTCTCCTTAGCATCTCCTTCACATTCATTCATTCACTCCTTCGTTGGACAAGTATATATTGAGGCCTACTATGTGCCAGGTTCCATGCTAGGCACAGGGGGTGGGGGGCAGTGGAGAAGAGGCACAAAGCTCTTTTCCTTCTGATCACTTGCCTACCCTGTGGCCTGGCATAGTCTTCTCAGAGGCCAGCTGGTGCCAGGATGGCCCACGTGGATTGGCCAGGGGAGAGCCACTGTGCCACCTGTCTGCTGATGGGGCCTCTTCTAGATGCCACCTCCGCCCGGGCACCATACTCCACCACCAGCCTGGTCACCGCCCCCTCCTTCTGGCAGCCGGACTTCGTTTCTCTATCCTGGGCCTTCCCGGGTCAGCTCATCCTCCTGCCTTCTGAATGATGGCTCAGTTTCCCCACAGGGTTAGTAAACTGAGTCAGTATTGTAAAAATACTCCGAGCAGTAGCTGGCAATAGTAAACACGTAAATTATATCCTTCCCCATATTGTTATTCCGCACACCTGTTCAGGCAGCTACAAAATTAGCCATCGTCACAGAATCATACCCACACAGTTGTGTGAATGGGAACATCCGTAAACAGCTATGCCTGTTTCCCTCAATTTAATCATCGCTTTGGAGCTCTTTTCTTTTTTTTTTTTTTTTTTTTCAACGTTTATTTATTTTTGGGACAGAGAGAGACAGAGCATGAACGGGGGAGGGGCAGAGAGGGAGGGAGACACAGAATCGGAAACGGGCTCCAGGCTCTGAGCCATCAGCCCAGAGCCTGACGCGGGGCTCGAACTCCCGGACCGCGAGATCGTGACCTGGCTGAAGTCGGACGCTTAACCGACTGCGCCACCGAGGCGCCCCTGGAGCTCTTTTCTTAAAGCACATCTGATTTCATTATGGAAACCTGAACATTTTCTCACCACCCGGGTTCTTTGCCCAGAGGCTCCTGCCTTGCCTCCACCCCGCCCTGCTCGCTGCAAAGGCTGTTGGGGGACTAATGGCGGTCAGCTGCACCTTGGCTGCAGGGTGCTGCGGGCAGGAGGATTTGGGCCAAGATTTTGTTTCCAGCTCACTGGGATAGCCTGCCTATACATGCCACGTGGTAGACTGCACGCCAGCCATTTGCAAAGGGTCACTCAGAAGCCAGAGACTGTGTTGAAGTTGGGGTCCCCTCCTCCAGCTGTTGGTGAGCTCTATGTAAGGAAGAAGTCTTGGGAAGGGATTGTTGCCCTTCCCCGCTCCATTCCCAGGAGTCTCTTCTAGGTAGACCATACTGGCAGGTAAGCTGGGATCATCAGCTCCACGCCTCTGTCCGCGGCTTCCCCTCTGCAGAGCAGGTGTTGCTTGGATATGAGGAAACTTGCCCTCTCTCTCTGTCGCCCTGTCCCCACTGTGTCCCTGGCTGCTGAGAATCAGGGGTTGGCAGCCTGGCTCACTTCTTGTGGTGAAAATAAGTGTTTGCATTCTCCTCTCAGCCCCCATCTGTGGCCTGATGAATAAACAATTAAGGAAGTTGGAATGTTCATTGCTCACGAGGAGCCAAGCTTTCCAGGAGCCAGAAAAGAGGGAGTGTGAGGGAGTATGGGGTGGGGGTGAATTTAGAAGTGTTGTCACTGAAACACGGAGGTCTGCAGCACTCATCTGGGAACATTTCTCCCCTGATCTGGCTACACCTGCTTGCCCCTTTCTGGTACTTTCCCCCCATCCTCTCATGATTTTCCTTCTTACACCTCCATCCAGCTGTCACTTCTCCCATAAACTCTCCTCTCTCTCCCTCTCCCTCTCTCTCGGTCTCTCTCTGTCTCTCTGTCTCTCTCTCTCTCAGGTGTCACTCCTCACCCCCTGGATCTTCCATCTGAGAGGAAGCACCCTCCCATATCGTAGATGCTCTGATCTTCCCTCTCCCACCCACATACCCCTTCCTCCTGCAATCCCCGCCCCTCTGCTGCAGCTGTGGTTGGAGATGGATCATGGGGAGGGGTGTCTCCACCCTTGTGCCACACAGGTTCACAGAGCTTCTGTGCTGGGGGTAACACTCAATAAGCACTGAGAGAATGCACAGATTTTTCTCAAGGCTACAGGGTGACTGCTTTAGAGCAGGGTAGGTGGGTACGGAATGGTAGATGACTTTTCTTTCGGTTCCCTCCTGGTCTCCTGCTCTCTTCTGCATCCAGGTTCACGTCTCCTGTTAAACAGGTGTTTGTCTCCACCTGGATCTCTAAGACTACCTGACAGGTGAGTGACCGAGGATTAGCAACTATCAGTCAAGCAATCTCTGGAGAATATAAAGAATTCCCAGAATGCAATAAAAAGGCAAATGACCCCATTACAAAATGGGAAAAGGACTTGAATAGGCTATACAAATGTCCAATAAGCACCTGGTCATTACTCATTAAGGAAATGTAAATCCAAACTACACTGAGATGCCATTTCACACCTACTCAGATGACTATTGTCAAAATAAACGAGAAGTGACAAGTGTGGCTGAGGATGTGGAGAAATCAGAACCCTTTAACATGCTAGTGGGATGTAAAATTGTATGGATGTAAAATTGTATGGATGTAAAATTGTATGGGTACCGCAGAAAACAATTTGGCAACTCCTCAAAAAGCTAAACATACAATTATCATATGGCCCAGTAATTCCACTCCTAAGTATATATATTCCAAAGAATTAAAAACAGGGACTCAGGGGTGCCTGGGTGGCTCAATCAGTTAAGTGTCTGACTTCAGCTCAGATCATGATCTCACGGTGCATGAGTTCAAGCCCCACATCAGGCTCTGTGCTGACAGCTCAGAGCCTGGAGCCTGCTTTGGATTCTGTGTCTCTATCTCTCTGCCCTTCCCCTGTTTGTGCTCTCTCTCTCTCTCTTTTAAAAATAAACATTAAAAAAATGGTTCAAATGGTAAATTTTATGTTATATATGTTTCACCACAATAAAAACAACACAAAACCAAAAAAAAAAAGAGAGCTCCGAAGAGTAAATATATGAACATGGGTTCTAGAGGTTGCATTTTCTGGGCCATTTACTAAGAGAGTGACCTTGGGCAAGTCTTGTCACCTTGGACAAATCCTGGCGGAGTGTTGGTTTTCTCACCTGGGAGCAGCTCAGTGAAGTGCATGAGAGGGTAGGCTCGGACTAGGATTGCTTGGCTCCAACTCCCACTTTGATAGTCACTTTGGTAGTCACTTTGATACTGAGTCCCCTTGCTCCATTTCCCACCTGTGAAATGGACGCAATACTACTTACCTCATTGTTAGTTTTGTTAATTTCTGTCAAGTTCTCTAAAACAGTGCCTGGCGGGGTGCCTGGGTGGCTCAGTCAGTTGAGCGTCTGACTTGGGCTCAGGTCATGATCTCGCGGTTTGCAAGTTCGAGCCCTGCATCAGGCTCGTTGCTGACGACTTGGAGCCTGGAGCCTGCATCGGATTCTGTGTCTCCTTCTCTCTCTGCCCCTCCCCCTCTCATTCTCTCTCTCTCTCTCTCTCTCTCTCTCTCTCTCTCTCTCTCTCTGTCAAAAGTAAATAAAACATTAAAAAATTTTTTTTAATTAAAAATTCCAAAATACTAAAACAAAAAAAACCTTTTAGGCATACTAGCATTATAATAGCTTTATTTATTTCTCCTAAACTTTTAGACTTTGCAAATTCCACGTAAGTTTGTTGAAACTTAAATTTTCCTTTTCTTTCTTTTTCAATCCTGCTGCACTAGTGCCCTATGCATTTTTTTAAGTCAGCCCAGGTGGTAATTCACAGTGGCTATGGGGAGAGTCGCCAGAAAAATTATATCTACATCCATAGGTGATTTTGAGGCTTAAATAAGATAAATGTATGTGGAAAACTCCCTTTCATGGTATGCGATGTTCCTCAGTTCTATGAGACCCAAAGCCCCCTTCTTACAACAGATAATTGTTTACAGCCAGTGGCAGGCAGAAATCTAAGAGAGCCTCCCCAACCCCGAGAGGTACACACCTCTTTAATCCCCTCCCACAGGGTGTGGGTAGGACCACTAAATATTATGGGATGGATGTCCCTCCCATAATTAGATGACTAATCGATTGTGAGTTAATAAAAAAGATTATCTCAGGTGGATCAGATCTTTACAAGAAAGTGAAATATCACGTTCTCTCAAACTACCACCCTGTTAAGATGTTTTAAACCACTACCTCTGTGGAAATCTGTTACACCACCCTGGAAGTAATATCCCCTTTTCCATCTTGAAATAAAATTCAGAGATAACATAGTCTGCTTATATACCTCATATCAGAAGTTCAGCATAATGTCTGAACTATACTATAAGAAGTAAAAGGAGAATAATGTATGTATTTCAACAAGTGAGTGCCTAGTCCTAATCACACAAGAAGACATATGAGAGAGCCAGATGTTTGCACCTGTGTATAGAACCATGGAGAATGTCACGGGTGCAAACACAGACGGGCCAAAATTTTCCAAACTAGTGAAAGATCCCTGGTAAAATTTTGTACAAAGTACAATCTTCTGTCCGTTTGTATGCTAGCTGCATTTCCCAAAATGTCAGTATATATTAAAACCTCACAAAAGGTACCTTGTAATTCAAGTTGTGTTTTATACACCTATAACTGTAAACAGCTTTCTCATTTACACAGCTGTCCGGTGGGACATTTACAAGTTATCCAGGATGCAGAAAAATTCTTGGTGGAGATGGGAGCCCATCTCCTGAAAGCCAGGAGCCCCCTTTCCAAGTCATGGTGCAATCCCAAGCTCCCCCACAAATTTCCTAAATGGCTCCCACGGGAAGGTGCTGCTGGGATTGCTGCAGAACATCCAGGTGCTATTATTACTTGGTGGTGCTCACTTCCTGTGCCCTCCTGGGTTGGTTTTTTGGGGTGGTCATGCTGCAAAAAGGTACATTGGGTATAAGCGTTTTTTTTTATATCTTTTTTTTAATTTTTTTTAACGTTTATTTATTTTTGAGACAGAGAGACAGAGCATGAACAGGGGAGGGGCAGAGAGAGAGGGAGACACAGAATCCGAAACAGGCTCCAGGCTCTGAGCTGTCAGCACAGAGCCCGACGTGGGGCTCGAACTCACGGACCGTGAGATCATGACCTGAGCCGAAGACGGACGCTTAACCGACCAAGCCACCCAGGTGCCCCAGGTATAAGGGTTTTTTTGTGTTTTGTTTGTTTGTTTTTTTTTTTTGCTTGTTTGGCAAGATGACAGTATTGAAATTAAAAATGCAAAGCCCTCCAGTGGCGATGGCCAAGAAAAAGGCCACTGCAGAGTGTCCCTCTCCTTGCACAGGCAGCTTCCCAGCAGAGCTGTGTGTGGGGGCAAAGCTGTGAAGCCCAGCGGGGTACGCCAGAGTTCTGGAAGCACAGGAAGTCAGTGGAGCCGCCTGCCCATGCTTTTCTGGTTTTCCGTAGCTGTAAATGTTGTGGGTGACAGGGTCACTCTGGCTAGTTACCAAGATGCCTGGCTTGGTGTACAGGGATCACTGATGCTCATTTCTGCTGCCCCAAAGGGTGCAGTGGTGATATGCAGCATGCTTCCCAGCCGAAAAGCAGAAGGCACTGAGTGAGAGCATCTCCACCCAAACTGAGGGCCTGAGAAGTGTGACTGCCCCCACTTGCAGGGAGAGTGGGCAGGGGGGCTGAGTGTGCAGAAGGAAGGTCCGTGGGTTCAGCCTAGGCACAGTAAAAGAGCACCAGTTAGATCCTCCTGTGAGAGACTCTGAAAGGAGAAATGCTCAAAGGTCACCGGCTTCCAGCCCCGGGAGCCCAGCACCCCACTGCTTCCACTGGAGGGTTTCCTGCTGGGATCCCAGCTGCATAGGGCCTCTGCAGGGAGACTGAGAATAGAGCAGTTCTCCAGCAAGCCCACAGCCTCCCTTGGCACCTCAGGGCCTCAGAATCCTGAGTGGGTTTTTAACTAGGTGTCAGAAAAACCTCACTGCTTCCCCAATACCACCAGAGTGAATCCACTGCCGGGATGTGCAACCCCCACAGGACAGACAGAAAGCTTCTGATGTTCGGTTAATCTGGATGCTGGATTTTAGTGTGAGTGCCTGCCTAATGGGATCTGGGGGAGAATATTCAGCCCTCCGTTCTGGTGTGGACTTGTCCTGGAAAGTGTGCAATATATTTGAGTCCTGTGCTGGTTCCCATTCATTATGAATCATCTCGTCTCTTGGATTTGCAGACCTGTTCTTTTGTAGTCTATCTGTAAGGGAACACTTCGGCTTCAAGCCGGTGATGAGAAGGGCCCTATTTCATGAAATTCACTGGTCAGACACAGACAACTCTCATAACATCTTTGTTATGTTTGTTGAAACCTCAGTGGGCAGTGCTTTCATTGCTGAGCAACAATCTTTTCCCCAGCAGATGGGGATAGCAAAGGGATCTCCGCTCCGTTTAGCACCACTGAGGAAAGAGCTGCTCTCTTAATGTGAACCTTGGGAAAGGAACCCGGAGTAAGACAGGGACTTTCAGTTTTAGGACCAGTTCCGTGATCTGGAAATGCTTGATTCTTTCTCCTTCCTAGAGCCACCGGGAGAGTCCCTCCTTGTACCCAGGGCCATAGGGTCCTCAGTTACGAATCATACATTTCTTACATTTCAACATCTTTGAAATCAGATGCGTCTTGTATATTTCTTAACAGAATGATACACTCAGTGCAGGGCCCGCTTGAGATTCTCTCCCTCTCTGCCCCTCTCCCTGCTCTCTCAAATCCAAAAATCCAAAAAGATTTTTTCTTAAATAACAAGGGCATTAATCCTTCATGAGAACCCCACCTTCATGAGCTCATCTAAACCTAATTACTTCCTATCTTAACCTGTTCCCACTGCTATCACAAAAATACCACAAACTGGGTGACTTATAAAGAGCAGAAAGTTATTTCTCATGGTTCTGGAGGCTGGAAGGCCAAGATCAGGGTGCCAGCAAGGCCCGGTCCTGGTGAGGGCCTTTTTCTGGGCTGCAGACTGCCAACTTACTGTGTTTTCACACGATAGAGGGAGTAAGGGAGCTCTCTCAGACCTTGTTTATAAAGGCACAAATCCCCTTCATGAAGGTTCTGCCCTCATGACCTAATTACCTCCCAAAGGCCCTACCTCCTAACACCATTACCTTGGGGGGTAGGACTTCAACATATGAATTTGGGGGAGGGCACAGGAACATTCAGGTCTTAGCACCTCCCACAGGCTTCATCTCCAAATATCATCACATTGGGAGTTAGGGCTTCAACATATGAATGGGGGTAGGGAGTACAATTTAGTCTATACCAGATATCATTGCCAGTGAGGTGTGATCATTCGGATGAGAGTTTTCCTAAGTCATTTCTGGTTGAACATAACACATGTGACATAATGGTTAATTTCTGTGTCCAGCTGATGGTTATTTTTCGATGTGCCACAAAACACCCAAACTTGGCTCTTCTCTGGTCAACGATTTTCTTTATCTATCTATCTATCTATCTATCTATCTATCTATTTAAATATTAGTTAACATACAGTACAATATTGGTTTCAGGAGTAGATTTCAGTGATTCATCACCTACATACAACACCCAGTGCTCATCCCAACAATTGCCCTTTTTAGTACCCATCACCCATCTAGTCCATCTCCCACCCACATCAATTGATCCCTTCATCAGTTTGTCTCTATCATTAAGAGTCTCTTGTGGTTAGTTTCCCTTTCTTCTCTTCCCCCTCTTCCCATATGTTCATCTGTTTTGTTTCTTAAATTCCACATATGGGTGAAATCACATGGTATTTATTTTTCTCCAATTGACGTATTTTACTTAGCATAATACATCCTAGCTCCATCCACGTCATTTCCAATGGCAAGATTTCATTCTTTTTGATGGCTGAGTACTGGGCAATGATTTTCTATCAATAATTTTAACAAAGGTATCATAAAGTTGTTTATCTAGCTATTTATAGTTTATTCAAAGTTAGAAGGACAACTTACGTCCTACGTGGAAAACACTTCCCACTAAATGAAATCGGCAATGTGGAATTTAACAAAACAAAAGAAGTATTCATTTGCATTCAAAGAATCAATGGCATTGTGTAAGATGAGGAAGAAGGTGATCAGACCATTCTGTGTAGAGGAAGGTTTAGTCAATATAAAGTTTGATGCGAAGCAAGACTGTCATAGAGTCATGAAAATAGGTAGCAAAGAATTACATTTATTAAATATTTATTTTGAGAGAGGGAGAGAGATAGAATGTGAGCAGGGGATGGGCATAGAGACAGAGACAGAGAGAGAGAGACAGTTTCAAGCAGTCTCTGCACTGTCAGCACAGAGCCCAATGAGGGGCTCAGTCCCACGAACCTCAGGATCGCGATCTGAGCCGAAATCAAGAGTCAGACACTTAACCTACTGAGCCACGCAGGTGCCCCAAGAAGTACACTTTAGAAAGTATTCTGACCTTTAAATATAATGGTTCTATTGGACTCTGGACACAGATTCATATAAAGGAGTTTCTCAGCCTCAACACTATTGACACTTTGGACCAGGTAATCCTTTGTTGTGGGGGCTGTCCTGTGTATTATAGGATATTTAGCAGAAGCGAGAGAGAGAGAGCACACAAGTGAACACGTGAGCCATGCTCTAGGGGTGGGGGAGAGCACACGAATATGGCAATATGCTAACAATTGTTAAAAACTAGGTGGAGTATATGTGGTTGTTTTTGTACTAGTTTGCTTTTTCCATGTGTGTGAAAATGTTGGGGGAATAAATGGTTTGGGAGAAAAGCTGGCCTCATTTTTCAAATGGAGACCAAGTAATTTTCTTATTTATTTTTAGAGCCAAAAAAGATTGACCTTTTCTCCAGATAGAGCCCAAATAACTTTATTTCTCTAGCCTTTTCTCATTTTGTGGAGGCACTTGGAGTTCACTTTTGAGAGTACAAACTGTCTATAATAATTTAACCTGAAAAATCCCCCAAAGGGGAAGGGTGTGTACTTACACAGGGGGCGTCATCCACACAGGTGACTTCATGAAGACTCCCCTACCCTGGCCGGGGGCCTGGAGCCTGAAGCTGTGCAGGTAGGATGGCCAGTGTATCCCAGTGTGCCCCGGGTGGTTCCAGTGCTAGCAGGAAAAGCCCCAGCTGGGTCGTCGGTCACTCTTGTGCAGTGCGGAGGGCCTGGCTGTGTTTACAATGTTGAGCAACGAGGAGGAGGGCAGTGTGCATCCTTGACCCTTTATAGCTCACAATGAGATGTTGTTCTGTTAGTAGATGGTTCTAGCTCCAGGCATGATTCCACTAGGCCACACCTCCACCTGCCAGCAGGTGCCTTCCACCCACAAAAGTCTAGTCCAAAGGGCTAGACATCAATGTCAAGGGCACTCTTCAGAAACTATGACCTAGACTGGAGGCTCTGAAATAAGGCAGAACAAAAGGCCAACGTCACCAGCCCAACATGAGAAACTTAGTTTTGGCCTTGTTGCCTTTCCCTGTTATTTCCCCCTCTTAGTGTTTATAAACCGCTTATTTCATTCTTCCCTCATCCTCTGCCTTCTCCACTCTTTGTAATCCTGTAATTACCACTTGGGGGAAGATTGAGACCTGGAGAAATTATGCAGTTTGCCCAAGGTCCCAGACCTGGTAAGGGCAGACACGGGACTTGAGACCAGGTTTCTCTGAATCCAGAGTTCCTGCTGCTAATCACTTCATTCCTGCTGTAGACCGAATGTCTGTGTCCCCCTAACATTCACATGCTGAAATCCTAACCTACAATATGATGGAGTTGGGAAATGGAAGGTACTTAGGCCTGGGAGTGGAGACCTCGTGAATAGAATTAGTGGTCTTATTAAAGAGGCCCCGGCTCTACCACGTGTGGATACAGCAAGAAGTAGCTTGTCTACAACCCCAAATAGGGCTGTCACCAGAACCCAACCGTGTTGGCACCCTGATGTCAGGCTTTCAGCCCCCAGAGTCATAAGAGATAACTTTCTGTTGTTTACAAGCCACCCAGCGTATGGTAATTTGTTACAGCAGCCCAAACAGACCGAGGCCATTCCTTTCCAACTCATCACGTTCATGAGCAGTGGTTCACCTCAGTGGCTCTGCCTTCCCAGGAAGACTTTGCATTTTCACAGGAATTTATAAAGCCAGAAACCCCTGCAGGACCCCGAGAAAAGAGAGCACACATGTAGTGGTGGCATTTCTCACAGCACCGGGAATGCTCTGCACGTATCACAAGGGCATCCCACCCACGACTGGGCGTTCTCAGCCTCCTAACTATTGGTCTAGAGGAACAGCCGAGAGCCACGCTTTGGCAGGAGATAGACAAGGGCTCAGTACCCGGCTCTGCCCCACAAGCGGTGACCTTGGACGAGACGTTTAAACCTCTCTAAGCCGTAGTATTCCCAGGCGTAACATGGGGATACTAAGAGCCCCTAAATCATAAAGTTACTGTGAATTTCAACAAATTAGTTCATGCGAAGGAGTGAGAGCAGTGCCTGGCCCACTGTGAGGGAATCTTAAGAAAAACACTCTAAGATGCCTACAATATTGAGGGGGAATCATGGGTTCCATTTTCTCTATAAGATAAACTAACACATTTCATGTACCTCGGTGGAGCCAAGTGACACATGATTCAAACTGAGAATAGAGTCATATTTTTAACATTTAAATATGAAAAAAAAAGTCAGTTTTAAAAATTCAGTTTTTATTCGACTCTGTTGAAGGAATGTAAGGGTCATCAAATATAATCCTTAATCACCTTTCTAGTACCTCCTTGTCTCTTCTTCCTGTTTTGATGAACCTCAGCATCTCCCCCGGCCCCAGCTAGCTCATCCCCAAACTCTCCCCCTCATCCTCAATCCAGCAGCTCTTGAGGCCGCTGCTTTGGGCCAGTCCTTTCCACCTCCCCTTCTGCCCGCCCCTCCCCCACTGCTCTTTCCCCTCCTCCCCCTCGTTTTGCTCAACTCCATCCTTCGCTGTCCCTTTTCTGATTTTACAGCATAGAAGTGTTGGAATTACGTATTTTTTGTGTGTTTCGGCAAACACACCGACGTGTGTGGGAGTGAAATAACGTGACTTTTGAGATCCGTTTTTAAATACTTGGGGAAAGAAAAAAAAAATAAATGAAATAAATGTGGCAAAATCTTGACAATTGTTCAATCTGGGCGATGGCAATATGGGTGTTTTTGTTTTTAATTATGCCCCCTTCTTTTGTGGAGGTTAGAAGTTTTTCACAATTACACAAATACTAAGTCTTAGACCAGTGTGGCAGAAAGACTCTCTATAAAATGAGAGGGAGAGAGGGGGAGGATTAGGGGGGAAGCAGTCGAGTCAGGCCTCATGGGGGCTGGGGAAAGACCCAGGATCGGTAGCCTGTCAGGAACTGAGGCTGGCACGCTGGGCTATCTCTTTCTGGGGCTATGTGGTTTCTAGTCTTTCTTTTTTTTCTTTTTTCTTTTTTTTCAACATGTTTGTTTATTATTTAGAGAGAGAGAGCGAGAGAGAAAGCGCGCACAAGGGAGGGGCGGAAAGAGAGAGAGACAGCGAATCAAGCAGGCTCTGCTGTCAACACCTGATGTGGGGCTTGAACTCACAAACCACCGTGAGATCGCGACCTGAGCTGAAATCAGGGTCAGATGCTTAACCAACTGAACCACCCAGGCACCCCTCTCGTCTTTCTTCATTCAGCATAATTAACTCCTGCTGCTTCTTTCTCTCCCATCTGGCTCTTTGTGTCTCTATGCACAAGGCGGAAAACAGTCACTCCCTACATCCCAAGTTCTCCTATCTTTGATTACAGGCGACCGGGAGAGACTGCAGGGATTTTCCCCGTATTCCGATTTTCAACTTGCCAGGACAGAGAATCTGAGAGTCTCCCTTTGGTCAAGGGTTGCTCCTGGCCCAATTATCTGTGGTCAAAGGGCCACTCGGTACAAACATGTTCACTAGGTGCCTGCATGAACATGTTGGGGAGTAATTCTCCAAGAAGCACTCCTCAGCCAGAATGGGGGCTTTCTCCTGTAAGTAACCATAACTTCCGTTTAAAAACATTTGAACTGATTATTTTTATAAATTCTGAAATGTAAAATTGAGGCCTTGCCAGACCCTGAAATGCCATCTGAATCACCCCATCAAGAGAAGCCTGGTTAGATCCTATATCATCCTTCAGAGCTTTCTGTATCATTCTGGCTCATTACAAAAATCTGTCATTTATTTCGGAGCTGGGTGGGGATGCCCAGCTAACCAGAATATCCTATTCTTGGGCCTGCCAAATAAATAGGGGTTTACTGTCTTCCCTGGAGTCTGAAATGGTTTCGGTCAAATAGGCTCCACATTTCCATGAGTTTTAAGATGCTGAATATCAGCCAGCTCCACCCCACCAAGTGTAATTGTTGACAGCTGTGTCTTGAAAAGACTTTCTTTTGTTGCTCATCCTGCTGAGTGAGCCGAATTGCTTCATTAACATTTAGGCCATGTTACACGTTCAAGTGCTTGCGAGGTATTTGGATTTCAGATGAGGTTGTTTTTTTAAAAAAAAAAAAATTTCTTGCAAACATGACAAGCCTCCATTTTTGTAATGAGTTTTTGTGTATACGGGTGCTATTGAAAGCGGATTTGCATCTTTGTTCATTTGTCATGCAAAGATGTACAGACATGATTGGTATGGGTTGACCTAGTTATTAAGGCCTTTTATATTTGTGAAGAGCAAATTTCGAATCATTCCCTAGAGTGGCTGCCGGAGAAGACAGCGTCAGTTCCAAAGGGTGCTCAGTGGGGGAGGGGAGTCGCTCCCCTACTAAAAATCACAGGCTTCCCTAAGCCTTCCTCCCAATGAACGTACAAATGGATTTAAGCAGAAACGAAACCAAAGCAAAACCAAAAACAAACCAAAAAAAAAAAAAACAAACCCCGAAACAAAACAAAAAACAAAACAAAACAACAACAGTAAACACCACTGAACTTGCCCGGAAAGTTCAGCTTCAAGGTAAGATCAGCTTCCTCCACCTACCGTTCTGAAGAGATGGATGCTTTCAACCATTCCTCTATGGGAATGCAGGTGCTGTTGCAGCAAGCAGCTCCCCTTTTCTGCTTGAGGCTCCAGGACAGAAAGAATTCCCCGTGGCATCCGCTCACACTGTATCTATTACAGAGATTAGAAGAATGTCTAACACCCATTCTTCTTTCCTAACTTCCGTTATTACGAGGGCGGCAATGTGCTGTCCTCAAATAGCTTCTCAGACTCCTTTGCAGCTAGGGATGGCCCACGTGATCCAAATCTTGCCAATGAAATACATGGGAAAGTCACTGAAGGAAACGTCCAGAAAAACCTTTCTGATGGAGCAGATTCGCCTGGCAATGTCATAGGCCTTTGTCCCCTCACAGCTCTACCCTCACCTCTTCTCACTGTCTTAAACACTGCTGCAGTGGCTGGAGAGACTGTAGTCATCCGATAGAGCAGGAAGGCAGAAGGAGCCCAGCCCTTGAGGGCCTCCTGGACAAGTTCAACCATTCCAAGATGCCCGTCTCTGGACTTCTATTATCTGTTTAAGCCACTAAATAGAGTTCTCTGTTATTTGCAGCCGAACATATTCTTCATTGAGATCCTCCATAAGGGCACGGAAAGGGGTTTATGGGTTTTGTTTGGATCCTATTCATTTATCTATCATTGCATAACAAATTACTCCAAACTTATAGCTTCAAGCAACAACTACTTTATAATCTTTCTTGGCTTTGTGAATCAGGAATTTAGGCAGTGTCAGCTGAGCAATTATTCCGATCCATATGGCACCAACCAAAGTCACTGGGTGGTACTCAGTGGGTGGATGATCTAGTCTGGAGGGTCCAAGACAGCTCCACCCACATGTCTGGTGCCTTGGCAGGGCGCCCCTAAAACAGGACTCAGTGGGATCTCTCAACTACAGCACTTCCACATGGCTTCTCCAGCACCATGGTGGCTCAGGGCACCTGAAAAGAAAGAGACCAAACAGAAATTTCTGGTTTCTCAAACCTGACCCTGGAAATAGGCACTGCATCACTTTTACCGCATTATATTGGTCAAAGCAGTTACAGAGCTTATCTGGTCTCTGGAGCAAGGGGACTTAGACCTACCTCTCAATTGGAGTATTACCTGGGAATTTGGGGCCATCTTTAATCCACCATGGGGGTAACGAGCCAAAAGATTACCTGGACGAAGTTTGATCTATAGGCCTAGAATAGATAGGAATCTATCTATCTATCTCTGTCTGAGAGCAGGCCTAATATTCACTCCCTGTGGTATCCGTAGGGAATACAGATTGTCTATGTGGTGTCAGGAACTAGTCTAGGCTCTGGAATGTGATGAACACAACCAACAAAGTCCCCTTCTGTTAAGTCTGAGGTTCTTATTGGACATACAAGAGGAGATACAAGACATAGTTGAAAATCTATGGTAACTATAACAGTTAACTTTATATATCCGCTTGATTGGGCAAAGGGATGCCCAGATCGCTGATAAAACATTATTTCTGAGTCTGTCTGTAAAGGATGTTTCTGGAAGGAATTATCATTTGAATCAGTAGACTGAGTAAAGAAGATCAACCTCATCATTGAGGCTGGGCATTATCCGATCTGCTGAGGGCCTGAAGAGAACAGAAAGGAAGGAGGAAGGGCAAATTTGCTCTCTGCTTGAACTGGGACATCCATCTTCTTCTGCCTTTGTACCTCAGTGCTCCTGATTTTGTGGCTTTTAGACGTGGCCTGGGACTTATGCCATTGGCTACCCTGATTCTTAGGACTTCAGGTTTGGACTGGAACCAGTACCACCAGCTTTCCTGAGGCTTCAGCTTGCAGACAGCAGATCATGGGACTTCTTAATCTCCATAATCATGTGAGTCAATCCTCCTAATAGACCTGTTTCTGGGGCGCCTGGGTGGTTCAGTCGGTTGAGCGTCTGACTTCAGCTCAGGTCATGATCTCTCGGTTTGTGAGTTTGAGCCTCGCATCGGGCTCTGTGCTGATAGCTCAGAGCCTGGAGCCTGCTTTGGATTCTGTGTCTCACTCTCTCTCTCTGCCCCTCCCCTGCTCACGTTCTGTCTCTCTCTGTCTCTCAATAATAAGTAAATGTTAAAAAAAAATTTTTTAAACCTCTTTCTGTGTATCTCTATATGTCCTTATTGGCTTTGTTTCTCTGGAGAACCCTAATTCAGTGACCTAAAGTGGCTGTTATGATAATGCAAAGATCCTGGCCGGCAGATGAGGCGTCCTGGGTTTTCATCTTCAGCTTGGTGCGAAGAATCTGTGTCACTATGAGAAAGTCCAGTAACACCTTCAGGCTTTAGTTTCATCATCAGTAAAGTGACGGGACTCGATTTTATAATCTCTGAGGTCTCTCCCATTGTAAAGTTTTATGGGTCCGGGCAATCGGTATTTATGATTATGAAAAGAACTGGAGTCATGATTTCTTCTTTTCATTCTTAAAAATAACATGCTTTTACTGTTGTCAAATTCCACTGTACTTTTCTTCCACAGACTCAGTTCATTTATAGAGAGCAGGCCTCAGAGAGAACACAGGGTAAAGGCAATATTTTTGTGAAAATTAAATCTTCCCGGATAATTTGATTTCCCTGACTTTCCCTGAGAACTTGTTCTTTCCAAACTTACCCTGCTGTTCTCTTTTTAACATTAGAATATAAAATGTTTCCATTGTCATTGGAACATGACAGCAGACTCAGGATGGCCAAATGTTCCAGGGTTCATTGGGTTCTGGACCACAAGGGAATCTGAGAAGTCTTAACAACAAAGTGAAAGAACAAAAGCCTCACAGTGAGTAACTTGGGGTTCAGTGAAGACAAGCAGACCCTTCGTGACAGGAAGATGAATATGACTAGAAGTGTAATATTGAACTTGGTGGGGAGGGGTACAACCATAGTTACTTTGTTCAGGGAATCTATTCCTTTCTTTCCACCTCAAAGATTTGTAGTAATAATAAGTCATTTAATCTCATAAGAAGTTAGGCATGTCTAGTGAATTCATTGAACACCTGAGTGGCTCAGAGAACTATGGCAAGTCTTGGGGATGAGAGACTGTCATAGAAAAAGCAGAGCTGGAGACTGTTTAAGCAGTAAAAACTGATTTCATTCAGGACTGTTGCAACAGGAGAAAAGAAACCTTGTCACAGAGCTGGGCTCAATTCTGAATACAACCTGGGCAAGTGGGAATTTATTGCCAAAGAGCAGAGTGGGACTCAGTGGGTGGAAAATTACTGCAAGGAAACATCAGGAATAAAGGGGGGATCTGGCTCAACTGACCGAACAGGATTCTCGCTGCAGACAGGCCTGGGTGACCAGATATCCCTCGGGGAAGGTGGGAGGGTGAGGAAGCTGAGTATACACCCAGAGTGATCAGATATGAAGGATAGGGGATCCTTGGTAAACTGACTTAGTGGGGTTTTTGCTGATACTGAATTTTGTAAAGAATTGCCTAGGAAAAGCTTCAGGAGCCTGACAGAAGTGTGGTCAAGCAAAGAATCTTTGTCAAGAGGTAGAAAAACCTGCGTTTCTTTCTGAGGGACAAAAATATGTATGATTTTGGCTTTGACTCCCTGCAGTTTTCTGGGTAAATCTATTAATTATTTTATGATTATGTTATGGATATGTTCTTTGGGTTTCGAGAAGAGAAAAAAGGATCTGCACTATATGCTCTCTACATTATATTTTTTTTTAATTTTTTTTTCAACGTTTATTTATTTTTGGGACAGAGAGAGACAGAGCATGAATGGGGGAGGGACAGAGAGAGAGGGAGACACAGAATCGGAAACAGGCTCCAGGCTCTGAGCCATCAGCCCAGAGCCCGACACGGGGCTCGAACTCACGGACCGCGAGATCGTGACCTGGCTGAAGTTGGACGCTTAACCGACTGCGCCACCCAGGCGCCCCCCTCTCTACATTATATTAATACAAAATACTACCATGTGAGGCTTATCATCTGGGGAAATAAATGTTGTAAGACCTCCCTGTAACTCTATCCTTGGGATCCATTCCTGAAGACAGCCTTGCAAAGTAAGACTGCTTCAAACAGAGGCCTTTGTGATTCATCAGTAACTAGTCTTCTTTGGACCGGCCCAGGAAAGATGCAATGCTCACAAAATGACATTTTAGAGTGAATAGTGTCATACTGAAGAACAACTTAATAATAATAATAATAATAATAATAATAATAATAATAATATAACCAAGATATTTACCAAGGGCCACGGGCCAGCAATGTGCCAGACACCGTGCTAGCAGCTTCTTTATACATCATTTCTAATCCTCACAATAGTACTGGAAGGTGGTACTGTCTCCATCTGAAAAGGCAGAGGTTCAGGGATGCTGAATCTTCATACAAGTGAGTAGTGGGGCTGGAATTCTAACCGAGTCTGTTGCGAAAGCCCAAGTTTTCTTCACTTTTGTCTGTATCCAATTATCCCTTTGTGGGTAATGCAAATATCGGTAGAACACCATAGAACAACTGCAAACAAACAATTTGTATTTTGCTCACTTGGTAACAAAAGACAAGACAATGGGGCAACAATTAACATTGTTGAAACAGGATATTTTCCCTTTAAGATTTATATGGTAAATACCCATTGTCAAGTATTTCTGGATTCTACTGAGCTCTCTCTCACCTCAATAAATGCTATTCAGAGGTTCATGGAAACCACAACACAGACTAGCTCTGTCTGTCTGGTGGATGAGAAGTTAAAATGCTCGTAATTTTATCAAGTACTGCCTCTTTGGGTTATTTTTATTTTTGAATTTATAGTCTCCTCCACTCACCTTATCTTTTGAGTGAATTCTTCTCTCCTAAATCTCTTCTTTGTAGCTTCACTCTTCTTTTTTGCCCCCCAAGATTCCCCCTCCTGCCCTTTCATTTGCAAGCATCTCATCTCTAACACTGTCTGGCTGCCCTCACTCCTGTCTATTTAAGATCATTAAAAAATAAACACCTGGAGAAAAACATCACTTTCAGTAATGACTGCATGCAATACTCCCCTGCCCTAGCCCAAATTCTTGGTGTTTTTCCCTCTCTTCCTCTGCTAGGTGATATTGTAGATACTTCTATTCAATTCAGGGTCCTTGTCGTCAATTTGTGAAGAATAGATAGTAGAAAAATAAATCACCTCAATTTACTACTTGCTGGCATCTTCTGTAAAGATTTTGAAGAAAGGAGAGTAAGACCAATGACAAAAATGTAGCATTAAAAAATATTTCTCATATTGAAATAAGTCTGAATTCATAGGAAGTTGCAAAAGTAGCATAGAGAGGTCCTGTGTATGTACCCTTCACCCAGTTTTCCCCAATGATAACAGCTAACAGCTATAACACATTATCAAAACAAGGAAATTGACATTGGTACAATTCACCGAACTTAGTCACATTTCTCCAGTTTTTTGTCTGTTTGTTTGTTTTTGTATTTTTTGCTTTTTTAATGGGCTTCATGCCCCACATGGAGCCCAACAAGTGGCTTGCACTCATAAACCTGAGATCAAGATCTGAGGTGAGATCAAGAGACTGACGCTTAACTGACTGAGCCACCAAGAGCCCCAAGATTTCACCAGTTTTATACGCATCATTTGTATGTGTGTGTGCGCACACACATGCATGCATGCATGCACATTCTGTGTAATGTTATCACATGCGTACATTCATGTACCCACCATCACAGTCAAGATATTTGATTACCATGAAGGTTCCTCATTCTACCCCTTCATAATCACACTCACCCTCCAATCTCTCCCATCATCTTCTAATGCTTGGCAACCAATCATCTGTTCACCATCTCCATAATTTCCTCATCTTGAAATGTTGCATAAATGGAGTTATATACCTTTTGAGATTGGCTTTTTGTTTTTGTTTTTGTTTCTGTTTTTTTACTCAGCACAATTCCATTCAGATCATTTTTGGTAAAATGTCTGTTCATGTCTTTTGCCCATTTTCTAATTGAATTATTTTTGTTTTGTTTTGTGTTACTGTTGAGTTTTTAAATATATACGTATTCTAGACATGTCTTTTGTCAAATATGTGGTTTGCAAATATTTTCTCCCCGTCTATATCTAGTCCATTCATTTTCTTAGCAGAGTCACAGAGCAAAATTCATAATTTCCATGAAGTTCAACGGACCAAATTTTTTCTTTCTTAAAAAATTTTTAAAGTTTATTTATTTTGAAAGAGAGGGAGCATGAGTGGTGTAGGGGCAAAGAGAGAATCCTAAGCAGATTCCACACTGTTAGCGCAAACCCCCACGCAGGGCTTGAACTCAGGAACTGTGAAATCATGATCTGAGCCGAGATCAAGAGTTGGACACTTAACCAACTGAGCCACTCAGGCACCTCATGTATTTCTTAAATCTTAAGCATAACTCCCAAAATATATAGACTTAAAGCCAACTCTCCTTATTGTATTAATTGTTCTTTTCATCTATGTGCATTAGCTATACATACAAAGGAAAGGCATGGAAATCCACTTTTTTATATCTAATAACAGATCAGTGGTTCCATACCAAATGATATTATTGACAGTAAGCTGTGTTTTGTTCATTCGAATGACAAATACTATACATGTCTTGTGCATTAGTCAGTGGGTGGGAAAAATAGGATTATATAGTTACCTCATAAATAGATTTTCTTTAAGCACAGCTCTAGCTGAGTGCTTTCTAAATAAGAAAAACATATCCTGAGTACTTTTGCTCTAGCATATAAACCGGGTAAGGGTAGGGTGGATAATGGAAGGTAATATATTCAGATCTGCCTGTAGATCCTGAGACCTTAAAACCCAGGGCCAGGCAAGGGTGAGTCTAGTCAAACCAGAACAGGTGTCCTGGGGTCCCGCTCTCTCTGACTGTGGTAATACCTAAGTGGACCAAACATCATATTTGTGGTGAGGAAGAGTTAATAATGTTTCTAGTCAATATGCTATGCCTAAGGTGAATTATTTGTTTTAGGGCATTTCTTCAAACTTATATTTTTCTTTGATATCTTTATTTTTGTACTTAAAGTTTTAGTATTTCTTTGTTTTCCCAAGCTTTTCCTCCCTTAAAATTAGTTAAAACAATTAGTTTAAAAAACCCTAATTCTGGACTTCCAAAATCTGGAAATGGGGAGCTAGATAAATGAGACCAACCCATTCACTGAGAAAAATGAGTAAACAACTGAATAAATTATATATAAATAGTTATGTCTGAAAACATGAGAGAGCTTATATGGCCAAGAATGGGATGACAATGAAAACCCATACAGGTGATGCCTATGCCTTGAAATTTTTGTTGATTTAGAAGAAGCAGCTGAAATGCCAGGAGGCCAATCAGTACTCTTGTTAGTTTTTGTTTGTTTGTTTGTTTTAATGTTTAGTTTTGGGAGAGAGAGACAGTGGGGGAGAAGCAGAGAGAGAGAGAGGGAGACACAGAAACAGAAGCAGGCTCCAGGCTCTGAACTGTCAGCACACAGCCGGATGCAGGGCTCGAACCCATGAACTGTGACATCGTGGCCAGAGTGAAGTCAGACGCTTACCAACTGAGCCACCCAGGTACCCCCTCTTGTTAGTTTTAAAGAGTTAGAGAGATAAAGGTTGGAATAAATGATCTGCCAAGATAAGGCTTTGGTGAGTCCCTACATTTTGGTCTGGGACACAAAGAGCTAGCCCTGGAACTAAGAGCGAACCTAAAAAAAGTCTCTCACAACCCTTTTACAGATCTCACACAAGTAACCCAGTAATGCTAGGTACTCCAGGTGCTTGGCAAAAGCAAGCCAAAATGCCCTCTGGAGAAATAGAATATTACCTTGGTTTCAAATAATTTCAAGAAGCAATTTTTCAAATACAATGCTTGGTACACAAAGGTAACTGAGTACACAAGAAGATAGGACCACATGAACTATAATCAGTAGAAATAATGGTGATAGAAAAAGATTTATGGAAACTGCGTAGCTATTGGAGTCATCAGAAATAAGTATTAAAATAACTTCATTCTTGGGGCGCCTGGGTGGCGCAGTCGGTTAAGCGTCCGACTTCAGCCAGGTCACGATCTCGCGGTCCGTGAGTTCGAGCCCCACGTCGGGCTCTGGGCTGATGGCTCAGAGCCTGGAGCCTGTTTCCGATTCTGTGTCTCCCTCTCTCTCTGCCCCTCCCCCGTTCATGCTCTGTCTCTCTCTGTCCCAAAAATAAACGTTGAAAAAAAAAATAAAATAACTTCATTCTACATTCAAGAAGACAAAGACAAAATTGATTATCTGGTGAAAGAACTGAAAACTTATTGTATAGCCAATTAAAAAAACAAATATAAATCCTAGAACTGAAAATACAACAGTGAAATTCAGAATGCAATGGATGGGTTTAATAGTCAATTATTCACAGCTGAGGAAAAAATAGTGAACTGGAAATAAGTCAGAAGAAAATATGCAGAATGAAGCACAGATATGAAAGAATGCAGTAAACATAAAAGAACACAATGAGAAGGTCTAATTTAAATTAAAGTTAGAAAGAAAGGAGGAGAAAAATGTGGCAAAAGCAATATTTGAAAAGAAAATGGCTGAGAATTGTCTAAAACTGATGAAAGATATCAATCCATAGAATCAAGAATACAAGTTAATTCCAACCCAGATAAATACATAAAAATACAAATATATGCATCTAACCAAAAGAGAGAAAGAGAGAGGGAAAATCTTAGGAAGATTACTGAGAATACTCAATCTGAATGGAGTCAAAGAAAGGAACTATATGTGAAAAATTAGTACGAAGAGTAACAGAAATAAAATCCAAATATCTGTCAATTACGGTAACTATAAATAGAATAAATCTTTGAGTTAAAAAACAAAGATTATTAAATTGCTTTGAAAAATAATAGGGCTGTCAGTTTCTGGTCCAGCTTGTAAGGAGTTTGGAAATCATTGCTCTATTTTAAAACAAGTAAAAGCTGAACAAATGGAAAAATCAATTCTTCTTAGATTTGTCAAGAGAATTGAGGTAAGAGGGCAAACCACTGCCCCTAAATTAGAGAGACAGGCAAATACAGAGAATCCCAACTTTCTGAAGCACAAACCCATGAGGAGAAACCTCCCTGGGAAACAGTACTGGGGTAGGAAAACCTAAACTGTAATTGACAAGTTGCTGGAGGCCCAGTGTGAATACGTCTGAGAGTTAAAATCCCAGTCCTAGGGGGCCTCCACATATTTGTGAGTTTTATGTCAAAACACAGCAAATTTAAAAGCAAGGAAAATGTTCTGCTCAGTTCTGAGCTTGAGGATGTCCCAGTATAACTTTCAAAACTGAAAAGCAAAGAAAAAAGAAAGACTGATAAAAGCAGAATATTCTCCAAACTGAAATACTTAGCTATAAATCTAACAAGATATGTACAAGATACGTATAAGGAAAACTACAACCCTTTAATGAATGAAACCAAAGAGGAACTAAATAAATAGAGAGATAGCCCATATTTGTGCAAAGAAAGACTCAATCTTGTCAAGAAGTTAGTTCTTTTCAACTTAACCTATAGATTCAATGCTATCCCAATCAAAATCCCATCAAATTATTTTGTGGATATTGACAAGGTGATTCTAAACTTACATGAAGAAGTAAAAGACTCAGAGTAGTCAGCACAAGCGTAAGGAGAAGAGCAAAGCTGGAGGACAAATACTATTCAACATCAAAACTCTCTATAAAGCTACATGGTGGTCAAGACCATGTGGTATCGGTGAAAGAAGAGACAAATAGATCAAGGGCACAGAACAGAGAGCCCAGAAATAGACCCCCACAAACATAGTCAAGTGGTCTTTGACCGAAGAGCAAAGGCAATACAATGAAGCAAAGATAGTCTTTTCAACAAATGATGTTGGAACAACTAGACATCAACAGGCTAAAAAGTAAATCTAGACACAGAGTTTATACTCTTCACAAAAATTAACTCAAAATGGATCACAGATCTGAATGTAAAATATAAAACTTTAAAACTCCTAGAAGATAAGAGAGGAGAAAATCCAGATGAACTTGGGTTTGATAAAGACTTTTTAGATACAATACTAATGTCATGATTCGTAAAAGAAATAATGAATGACCTAGGTTTAATTAAAATTAAAAATGTCTGCTCTGCCAAAGATTCTGTCAAAAAGAATGAGCAGACAAGTCCTAGATGGGGAGAAAGAGATATTTGATAAAGGGCTACAAAAGTCTTATCTGATAAAGGGCTATTATCTAAAATATACAAAGAACCGTTACATCTCAGCCATAAGAAAATGAACAACCTGATTTTCAAAGTGGGTAAAAGACCAGAACAGACAGGCGCCACCAAAAAAGAAATACAGCTGGAAAACAAGTATATGAAAAGACGCTCAACATCCTATGTCATTAGGGAACTGCAAATTAAAACAAGAATGAGATACCACTAGACCCCTACTTGAATGGCTGAAATCTGGAACCCTGACGACACCAAATGCAGTCAAGGATGTGGCGCGACAGGAACCCTGATTCATTGCTGGTGGAATGCAAAATGGCACAGCCACTGTGGAAAACAATTTGGCAGTGTCTTACAAAACGAAACACACTCCTATTATAGAATCTAGCAATCACAGTCCTCGTTATTTACCCAAAAGAACTGCAAACTCAAGTCTACACAAAAACCTGCACAAGGATGTTTATAGCAGCTTTCTTCAAAATTGTCAAAACTTTAGAAGAAACCAAAATGTCCCTCCCTTCAGCCAAGCCATGCAAAGATGTAGAGGAGCTTTAAAGGCATATTACTAAGTGAAAGAAGCCCACCTGAAAAGCCTACTTGTAGTAGGATTCCAACTATACAACACTCTGGAAAAGGAGAAACTGTGGAGATAGTAAAAGGATCAGGAGTTAGGGTGGAGGGAGGGATGAATAGGTTGAGCCCAGAGGATTTTTAGGGGGCTGCAACTGTGTGATACTACAGTGGTGGATACAGAGACACGTCATTATACATTTGTCAAAATCCGTTCAATGTACAATAGCAAAAGTGACCGCTAATGTCAATTATGGACTTGGGGTGATAGTGATTTATCGTGTGTGTTCATTGGTTGTAACGAATGTGCCACTTTGGTAAGTGATGTTGACAACGGGGGAAGTTATGCCTGTGTGGGGGCAGAGCACATACGAGAACTCTCTGTACTTTTTTGCTGTGAAGCTAAAACTGCTCTAACAAAGTCTATTCTAAAAATTGCATGTTGTATGTGGGTGATGAATCACTGGGTTCTACTCCAGAAACCAATACTACACTGTATGCTAACTAACTTGAATTTAAATAAATAAATTTCTAAAAAAAATGATAAAGCATAAAACAATCAAATACCTAGAACTAAGTCCAATAAAAGATGTCCAAGATCTCTATATGGAAAATTACCAAGTATTACTGGGAGAAATTAAAGAAGACCTATATAAATAATCACCTTTATTGATTGCATACTTCATATTATAAAGTTGTCAATTATCTTCTAGTAACCTACTGATTTAATGCAGTCTTGTGATTATAAATTTTATTCAGCAATACAAAGGTTTAAGAATGGCCAAGACACTTGAACCAGGTGAGAAGAGTAGCTATCTAGGATATGAAGACATATTATAAACTTTGAGCAATTGGGAAGGTTTGATATTGGGGAAAGGTGGAACAGTGGAATTGGCTAGAACATTCCAAAACACACCTAATTTAAGACGAGGGTCGTACTGCAGAACAGTGGGAAGAGGATGATCTTTCCAATAGACAGATCCAGGAAAATTGGAAATCCACATGAAAGAAAATAAAATATGAGTGCTAACTCCTACCGATGAAATTTCAGTTTCAGGAGAGTGCAGACTTAAACGCAAAAAGCAAAACCATAAAGCTTTTGAAAGATAATATAGGGCAATGACTTCTTGTCCTCAAGATAGGGAAACATTTTAAAAGTAGGTGGAATACAAACCATAAAAGAAAAAAAATTATACACTCAATTCCATTAGAGCTTCTGTCCATCCAAGGGATGCCATGAAGAGAAAAGGAAAAGCCTGAGACATATGCGATAAAGGCCTCCCAACTAGAATATGTAATCGTACACATACTTAAGAAAAAAGATCATGGACAAATGGCCGATAGGTAATTCATAAAGGAGGAAATCCAGAAAACCAAGAAATGTATGAAAAGTGCTTGACTTCACCACTAACTAGGAAAATGAAAATTAAGACACCACAAGGTGTGGTCATACCCATCAGAATGACAAAAATGAAAATGGCTGATAATACCAAGTTTTGGAGACAACAAGGAGTAAAAGGAATTCTCCTGCAGTGTTGGCGAGAGCATAAACCATCATATCCCATTTTGGAAAACAAGTCTGTCATTATTTATGAAGGCTAAAGATATGCGAAACTCATGACACATCAGTTACGAAAATAAAGCTCCAAAAAGTCATACACGTGCAGGACCCAGTTTATGTGTCTCCCCAGAGTCTTCTGAATGTTGTCAGGTCTCCAGGCCCTGGCTTAATAACGAGCAATGAACCTGCACATAGTGCTGGGGTCTGCTCTTCTAGGAGGAAACATTTTACCAGTAGTCACTGATGAGCAAGATCTTAAGACCACTTAGCCTTCCTTCCCAGACAAAGGTGAAGCCCGATTTCTACTTTGTGCCAAACTCCCACAACCCAGCAGTTCTGGGTTTTTAGGTACTATTTCTTGACACAAGACAAGGAGTGTTTGTTCCCCTGATACGTCGTTCAGGATGCCTTTTGGTCTTGCTTTGTAACACTAGATGGAGCTCCTTCTTTTCATTCCCTGCCGACTCCCGCAGGCAGCTGGCAGCACGCGTGGGCTCAGCAGTTTCTCAGAACCCAGAGCCCTGGCACCGCCAGCTTTCCAAGGACGTCATCATCCGCCAACACAGATGTCTTTACTCTGGGGGAGGGTGGAGTGCGTCTTCCCTCAGGACAGCTAAGGAGCTTAACCCGTCTTCTAGTCAGCTTTATTCTTCTGCCTCTAGACAAGTGTGAGATCAAATCATTTCAAACAGCAGATCACTGCCTTTTCCTTTGGGACCCGAGGGAAGCCGAATCCATGAACCCCTTCTTCAGCGGCAACCTTGATTTTATCCTTTTGAGTAGCAAATATCTCTCCACGGCATACAAAGAAGGGTTCAATACATGTTTGTTGCCCATTGAAAAAGAACGCTGCATCGTTGTGGAGAAGAGGGAAAGAATGAGCAGCAGAAATGAGGATTAGTCTGTAAGGTACATGTACGGGGGTGGCTGTGCTCCTGGGAAACCAGACTTCTACCCCCCTAAGGTGTTAGCAAATTCCTGATGGAACTGTCTCCGCTTCAATATTGCCTCTGCAAGGTGACCACCCGTTCTCAAGTACAGCTTCCATTCATATCACATCCCTCGCTTTGTTTTCTCATGTATTTGTCCAGTTATTTAGTGCCCATCATTCCACTAGACTGGGTGTTCCCAGACACCTTGTCTATTTTGTTCAAGGAGTTGTCCGCGTGTCCTAGAATAGGGCTTGGGACATATTCGGTGCTCAATCAATGTTTGCGGGGTGGATGGTCACCTGTGATTCCAAGCTCCCCCAGGATCAGTTTTGTTCATAGGTCTTCACCCACCCTGCACAATGATGTCCCCGGTCCACAGCTTGTCAAGTAATCTGCAAAACTCTAGCCCTTGCTTGGTGCCCCTGCAAAACCTCCCACATAAGATGTCTTTGGTGTGAAAGACTTCACTGATAATGGAAGAAGGAAGGCCCCACGTGGAAGTGACCAGATAGTTTGACACTGAACATCAGTGTTTCCTGGATGTGGAGGTTCCATCTTCCTCCCCATAACATCCGGAATTCTCTCAGTCTGTCAACCTTCTGGCGTCTCAGGATTTTGCTGTCACTTCTCTCTGCCTTTCTTCCTTTCCTCAGTTCTCATCCTTACACTTCCACGCAGAGTAAGTCAACTCAACTATTCTCCAGTCACTCCTCCCAAACTGGGTTCTCCGCCCAGCTTTGCCCCCCTAAAACCCAAGGAATATTAGCCTGACTAAAGAACCACCTCCCCTAGCACACCCACAGGCCAGAGATACTACAGTCTGCTCTTATGGTAGCCTTCTTCTTCACAACTGATTTTCTCCTGTTTATCTGATTCTGTGACTCTACCCCTTCTCCCCGCAAACAAGAGTTAGGCTAAACACCGAGCGTCCTTCCAATTCTACAATGTTTTTATCTCGAATCAAAGTGGTTTAAAAGCTGACAGATGAAGATCTTAAGAAACAGACATCAATCCCCCTGAAGCCTGGAACTTGAAGCCTAGTGTAGAAATGGGAAGGAGGCGGGAAGTTTCCCTTTACTTGGCCTCGGTGGTTGCCTGAGATGCATGTGGGGTAGCTGTATTTATCAGCCTGTGGTCTTTTTTAAACTGCCTTTGGGGGGCAGTTCAAAAGAGTCATCACCTTGATTTTTGAATTGCCTCTTTTCCCCATAGGCCTCCTCTGACTTTTTATATGTGTTAGGTAAAGCTAGCTGCTGAAATACATAAGCCCTGAAATCTCAGAGACTTAAAACAATAAAGTTTCGGGGCACCTGGGTGACTCAGTCAGTTAAGCGCCTGACTCTTGATTTTGCCTCAGATCATGATCACATGGTTTTGTGAGTTTGAGCCTCGTCCCTATGTCAGGCTCTTCGTGCTGACCTGCTGACCACACGGACCCTGCTTGGGATTCTCCCCCCTCTCTCTGCCCCTCCCACGCTTGTGCTCTCTCTGTCTCTCTCAAAATAAATAAATAAACTTAAAAACAAAACAAAACAGAAACAATAATGTTTCATTCCAATTCCTGTTGCAGTCGAATGCTAGTCTTAATGGCCTGCCATGTGATCGTTAAGAGGCCCAGACCTCTTTCATCTTGGGTTTCCTTCTTCCATCTTCATGTACTGAGAAGCTGGCAAATGAAGAAACAGATTCTATGGAGATACATGTGTTTCTTGGCTCATTGGCTCACTTGACTTTTTATAAAAATCTTCTCACATTCCATTGGTGAGAACCAATCACACAGCCCCCCTCCATGTAAAGGGTGGGAAGGCTGTGAAATGCAGCCTCTGGCTGGCCAGGGGGAGCATGACCAAATTTCCATCTGGAGTTTTGTCTCTTATACTGGGCCTCCCTTCCTTCTTCTAGCATAATATCCCATCTTTCCAGCCAAGGCTGCTACTCTCAATCCCTTATAAACTCCCCAAACGCTTTCCCTTCTCTTCTCGCAGACGAGTACCTAACTTAACACCTTCCTTCTCCCTGAAAAAGCTGATTTATTTGGGGCGGGGGGGGCACCTGTGCACTGACCTGTTTCTTGACCTTAGCTTTTCCCTTGCTGGCCAAGCCTGTGTCTCTCTGTTTCTGACTGCTCTTCATGAACGTGCTGTCACCCTGCTCAGCCAGGGGCTACACTTCTCAGCCTCCCCCACCTACATGCCCACTTCTGTCTAGATGAGCGAAGTGACTGATTCTCACCAAAGGATTGTGAGCACAAGAGTTTTTTTAAGACCTGAGTACTTAAAAACCAGGAGCCTTCTCCATAGTCTCTTTCCCCATCTGCCAGCTGCTGAGAGGAACAAGGTGCCATTCGGTGCAGGGGGCTTGGGCTCCGAATGATCACACAGGCTATGCACCTTGCCTTGGACTGCTGTCTCCCTTTCAGGAAAGCAGCATCTATAGTAATGATGTCATATGTATGAAAGTTAGCTTCCAACACCACCTCAACTCCTTCCTGACTTCTGTCTTCCCATGTGGCCACTGTCCCCTGTTTTTTCCTTCTTCCTTCCTAGACTATTAAAAGCTTAAGGGATAAGCCCTTCAAAATAACCTCAATAAAAGTCTTTTCCAATAAGACTTCAAAACTCAGTGAAGGAATTATCGGCACTGGGACAGGTGGAGAGGGAGAGACATTTTTGAACAAGGTGCTTGTTCACAGTTATTAATATCTACCATTTGTTGGTGAGAATCACATACTGTGTTTAGTACTATACACATGCTCTCACTGAATTTTTTCTACAAACATATGAGGCTGATATTAATATTTGTCTTCTCTAACCTTTGGGCATCTGAACTAGGGAACCTTCCTGGAAAATCTGCCCAGCTGTCTCCCTCTTTGTTCCTTACTCAGTTTCAAACATCTTTATTTTCTCCTGGCATCAGAGTTCCATTCTATTGTCTCCATCTCCCTGGACTGTAAGCTGATGTCTGAGAACATCTCTGTCACCTACTTGTGTACCTTTCTAGTCCTCTGTTCATGTTCAAAGGCATGTGAGGCAGCCTAAGTCTTATACATATTTATAAACCCCACAGAACCTAAGTAACTTTTCCATAGAAGATGCTTAATAACCATATATTAAAATAACGGATGAATCCCAATGATTTAAGTGTTACATTCTAACTACGCCTATAGTTTCTAAACCTAATTGCATATCAGAATCAAGCAGAAATTGTTATTATATCAAAAGTTTTTAGGATAGGTTTCAGAAATCTCAATTTGTTTAATGTTTATTTATTTTGAGAGAAAGAGAATGAAAGCGAGCAAGGGGGAGGGGCAGAGAGAGAGAGAGAGAGAGAGAGAGAGAGAGAGAATCCCAAGCAGGCTCCACGCTGTCAATGCAGAGCCTGATGCAGGGCTCAATCCCATGAACCATGAGATCATGACCTGAGCCAAGATCAAGAGTCAGACACTCAATCAACTGAACCACACAAATGCCCCCAGACATCTCTATTTTTAAGAGATTTCTGAAGTGATTCTGAAGCAGCCAGCTTGATCCCAGCCTGCACACTGGCATTTGAGAACCCGTAGAGCACTCTATCTTTCTTCACCTCAGAATCCCGTAATGTTTCCCCTTTCCTCCACCATCCATACTGCCTTATTTTCTCTTAGCAACCAAAAACGAGCAACCAAGTTGATCCATTCTGAGATTCTCACCAGGAGACAAAGAACTGTCCCAAAGTCTAGAAAATGGGAAGCTCTACTAGACATCACAACCTTCCCCTACCAATCAGCCCCTTCCTACAAATGGAGGACTGTTTCTGCAATTCAAGTAAAAAAAAAAAAAAAGACCTTTTTCCTGGACATGTTTCACCATGTTGCATATTTTACCCAGTGACAGACCCTTGAAAGCCTCCACACTGAGTTTTGTCTTTAGACTGTCTTCATGTCTACTTGGTGTTTAGGGAATCCCATGTCTCAGATGACCTGAATCCACTATTTTCTCATGCTGACCCTACCTGCAGCATACTCTTTTGGGGAGCTTTTGCAGAGAGGCTGTTAAAGTAGAACAGGCAGATTCAAGAAAACTGCCATCTGGTTTCCATGCTGCAGATGCCCACACGAGTCTTGAAAAATCTAGCTGGGGAGGAGGTGGAAGATCCTGTGGGCTGGCTGATAAAGGAGGAGATGAGAAGGGTACTTTTTTCCCCTTAATGTTCCTACAATTGGGCCTAATCACCATGATTTGAGAAAGAGAAACAAAGAGCGGGCTCTTACCACTGTTGGGTAGAGAGATCTAAAGGCCTAAGAATACAACCTTATTTTTGAATCCTATATTCTAGAGACACACAGTGTATGGACCCTTGGAAGCTCCTCAGGGCTGCCCAAGAAGGGAGTTCTTATCTAATTACTCCCACTTGTCCTCTTGCTTGTACTTCCTGGCCAAGCTCCTGTTGTGACAAAAGGAACGAGATGATTTTCCATCTATTTGTATGCATGTGTGTATCTTTTCGTTGTATATATAACACAGGATTCTTTTCTACATTTACCAAAGACAAGGTAGAAGTCAGGCTATGAAAATTTATTTTGATTTTTAAAATTTTAGGATTTTAGAGCTGGAAGAAATCCTAGAGGTCATCTAATCAACCAGCCCTTTCCTAGGAAATAAAATTGAAGCCCAAAGTGATCTGCCTGAGTGCACAGAGTTGGTTAGGACCAGCTCCACGGTGGTCTTAGTGATGGGTCCCCTAGATATCTCTTGAAGAATTTGTTGCCTGTGCTGCGGGGAGGACCGTTGGGCTGGCAAATAGCTTTTAATTGTCAGCCTTGATTTGCTTCAGTTGCAGACAGTAGCCTCACCCAGGGACAGGCCTTTCCCAGAGCAGCCATATCCAGTGACTGATTGAAGTGGCAATAGAAAAGCCCAGTCTTTGGACACCTGAAAGGGCCCTATTAGCTCCAGAGATGTCTGTAGTCCTGGCTAAGGCTGTCAGGTAGTCAATGGGCCTGAATCTTCCTCTACTTTCTTTCCCCCTTTTCACAAATGTTGATCCCAAAAGCGCCACTGAAGAAGCATCCTACACACTTACCTTCATCTCAGAGTGTGCCCAAGAGAACCAATCTTGAATAAGACCAAAAATAAAAATTGTCTAGGGGCTCCTGGGTGGCCCAGTTGGTTGAGCGTCCAACTTTGGGTTGGGTCATGACCTTGCAGTCTGTGAGTTCCAGCCCCTAACAGGGCTCTGTGCTGACAGCTCAGAGCCTGGAGCCTGCTTTGGATTCTGTGTCTCCCTCTCTCTCTGTCCCTCCCCTGCTCGTGTTCTGTCTCTCTCTGTCTCGAAAATAAATAAACGTTAAAAAATTATTTTTTTAATTATTTAAAAAGTAAATAAATAAAAATTGTCTAAACTAAAGAGTGGTTCCTGTTAAAATGTCAACGCTGGGGGCGCCTGGGTGGCGCAGTCGGTTAAGCGTCCGACTTCAGCCAGGTCACGATCTCGCGGTCCATGAGTTCGAGCCCCGCGTCGGGCTCTGGGCTGATGGCTCAGAGCCTGGAGCCTGTTTCCGATTCTGTGTCTCCCTCTCTCTCTGCCCCTCCCCCGTTCATGCTCTGTCTCTCTCTGTCCCAAAAATAAATAAACGTTGAAAAAAAAAAAATTTAAAAAAAAAAAAAATAAAAAAAAAATAAAATGTCAACGCTGGAAGTACATGTGTGTGCACGTGCATCCATCGGTGAATGTGTGTGGATTTTTTTTTTAATTCAGAAGAAATTATAAGATAATATGACCAGAAGGAAAATAAACACACAGGTACAGTACAGATTTCAATCAGGCCCAAACTTACCCCAGAATTAATCATCTGTTCTTAAGGATCTATATAAATTATTATGTATGTATAAAATAGCCACACATTTAAAAACATTCTTACAAATCTGACATTTGAAAAGGAATTCTAAATGTATACCACATTTTCAACTGCTTTGCAAACAACTTAGTTATTTTCATCTCTCTCCTGCTCCTTCTATTTATATTGTATGAACATTACGTTGTAAGTGTATTGACACACTGACATTTTAAAGCCTTTTTTTTTTTAAGCCATTCATCTTTGAAGATTTTTCGCCACCACCACCATCCCCTGTCTACTCCCTCTTAAGAATGAAAATATCAGAGGGATAAGGGAGCAAACAATACAACTAAAAACTGAGTTGCACGTTTGATGAGCAGATAGCCTTATTGGATTATAGAAAAGACAGGCTGTTACTTCCAAATACATTTTGTAGCTCTAGAAGGCCCTAAATTTGTTTCCTAGTGGAGAATAATCAAGATGGAACAGAAGAAAGGAAAAAAAATACTGAGGAATGAAAGTAAAGGATATTTATGTTTAAGAATATAGTATATGTTTTTGGAGAAAAACCTTCATAAAACTAAAAGTTGATAAATGTGGTAAAAAAAAAAGATTATGAATAATTTCCCTATGCCCTTAGTAATCCCATCTACCTTCTAAAACGTAGTTTAATACTGACATATTTTATTGTTGTTATATTTTATGTTGATGAATTTATTTATCAACATCATCATTTTGGGTCAAATCCTATCCTCCAAATTCTTTTATTTTTTAACTTTTTTTTAAATGTTTACTTATTTTAGAGAGTGAGAGAGGGAGACAGAGTGGGGGAGGTGCAGAGAGACAGAGGGAGACCTAGAATCCAAAGCAGGCTCCAGGCTCTGAGCTGTCAGCACAGAGCCCAATGTGGGGCTGGAACTCACAAACCACAAGATCATGACCTGAGCCAAAGTCGGACACTAAACCAACTGAGCTACCCAGGCCCCCTATCCTCCGAATTTCTAATAGAACTTCCATAGAATAAAGAAGTGCAATTATTTTGACAAAATTCATATGGTGGGAACATAGGGCATCCTTTCCCTATAACGTTGAGCTAAAACCTATGGAACATGAACTCTGTGCCAGGCATTGTTCTAAGTGCTTACACGTATTAACTCCCTGACCCTTCAACATCCTCTGGTACCCCAGCTACTTCACTTTACAGTGGTGGCGTTTCACTTTGCACTTTAGTTAAAGAAACTGACGTAGAGATGACTCTCGTCTGGGAGGCCTTGTCTCTGCTGCTGGTTTGGACTCTGCCACAACTTGTAACGGGAGGTGGTACCTCCTCCCCCTTCCAGACTGCCAGTTTCTTACCTTAAAAATGTGGATGCTTTCTGGGATCCTCTGGAAGGACCTCTCTTCCTCTTAAATAGGATTTTGTGTGTGTGTTGTTCCTAGAAAACTTGATTTTGGAATTCCTAAAACATCTTTTGTTGTATTTTTTTTTTAATGGAAAACAAGTAAGACTACGATTATGAAAACATCCGCATTTGTCTGAAGGTGCAAAATGGTGTTGCCTGCAGAGTTTGTCTTGGGAGTGAGAAAAAATAAGAAATTGTGGTTGAGGGAATCACTACTTCAAAAGAAAAATATGTAAATATATAAATAAAAATTTAAAAATATATAAAATACACACACACACACACACACACACACACAGTTAGAAGAGGGTAGCATGTAAAAAAGGCTTCCAGGAGAGGTAAGTGAGGGATATGAGAGAGGGGAATTGAACACCACAACATATTTTTCCCTTTAGAAGACCATCTGCTGAAATTCTGAGCATGAGAACAAAGTAGGATTTGAAAGCTCTGGAATAAATGAAGTGAAAGAAACGCTGAGAAATCTTTTGACTGAGCAATTTCCAGACGAGCGAAGGAGGTCATGTGACTCGCCCTTCTGGTCCAACAAAAGTATGCAGGATCTTGGAGGGCAAACTGTGTCGAGGGTTCTCTGGCTAAAAGCATGTGATTCAAGGACCATAATAACAGAGCCCACAGCAAGGGGGAAGGCGGATATCAGAGCACAGGCGATGGGGCGCCCCAGACAGGAGCAAAGAGCGAGAACACCAAGGCCCAGGGAAGCGAAGGGATTTTACAAAGCTCAGCGCTCTGGAATCAATGCGCTTGAGGATTCACAGCGTGACTTTCAGAAATAAGATTGATGCTTCAAAAAATATTCTTTTACTCTCTTAAGATATAGGAATAACACAAGGAAGGAAAAAAAAAAAAAAGAACCTTTCCCGACAAAGGCACTAAGTGGTAATCCTTGGGCCCTTTAGCAATCTGTTTTGAAGGTTATAGTATTACTTTATCATATCTTCTAAAGCTGCTGATCTGTGGGTTTTTTTTTTAATGTAAGAAATTATGAATCACCTGAATTAACAAGCTTATCTACTGTTCTTATAATGTCTAATTTAGGGTAACATTAATAACAGAAGATACTCTGAAATGCAAGAATTAGACCAACAGAAAATATATGTTTTAAAAACCTACCGAACAAACCCAGACAACCTCTGTAGAGGAAAGCAGCAAAGATACAAGGGCCTGAGAAACCAGAGAAGAAGATAGAAAATGTACCCATGGTTATTTTTAGCAGTTGTAATTTTTAAATTTTATGCGTTAAAAGTAAAAAAGAATTCCTCAGAATAGAAATTAAGAGTCATCCCTGTGAAAGAAAAATAATGGTATGAGTTTTCAGTGACTTAAAGAATGTTTTAATCAACCCACTAGATTTATGACCTACTAGAGTTCTCCATGCTTCACATTTAAAAAAAAAATGGCAAAATCTGCAAATAATAAAATGCTTTGGAAGTATTTTTGAGGGGGGGGGGGGGGATTAGAAACTGAGGTTTTAAGCAGAGAGCCGGGGCTCCGCTTCTCTGCCTTGTAGCCAGTATCCAGTCTATTGCTTGGGTCTAAGGGATGGAGGTGTGGCATCTTTTGTTTTCTTTTCTCTCTTAAATCTAGCATTTCATCCCTGCCTAAGAGAAGCCAGTTGTCAATCCCTGCTTTTTGGCTACTGATTCACTCGTGGGTGCTTTGGAACTTTTGAACTCCGCACTCTTTAAGGAGGCCAGGAATGGAGACCACTGGAACCGAGAGAGCTTTTGCCTTCTTTCCCCTTTAATTAAAACAAGAAACCAAACAGCTCACTGGTCTCTGACATGCAGGGCCCAGTGCACAGCATCTGTCTTACCGAAAGGGCAAGAGGAGGAAGAGGCAGTAACTGACACACCTCTCTTCCTGGAGCTGCCCTCCACAGCCCTGAGATTTCACCCAGTCAGGCCAAAAGCGCTGACTGCAACCAGCTGAACCACCTGCCTTCAGAACAGTCTCCCCTACGGGCCGCCTGGGTGGGTCAATCGGTTGAGTGTTCCACTTTTGATCTTGGCTCAGGTCGTAATCTCACAGTTTGGGAGTTCAAGCCCTGTATCGGGCTCTACGCTGATGGCACACAGAGCCTGCTTGGGATTTTGTCTCTCCTTCCCTCTGCCCCTCCCCAGCTTGTGCGTGAGTGCGCTCTCTCGCACACTCTCTCTCTCTTTCAAAATAAATAAACTTTAAAATAAATTAAATTTCAAAAAACCAAACCAAACCAAACAAAAAAAACCAGTCTCTCCCGGTGGCTTTGAGGACCCAACTGGAATGAGATTCATAGGTAAACGCTATAGTTGGGATTTGAGCCATTTCAGCAAGTCAGATACCTCTTGGTAAATATTCTTTTTGAGAGTAGCCTGACATGCCATTTTATACCATCTGTGGCTGCCAGGTGGCTCTTGGGCCCATTTAGGCAGTGGCTATCCCTGTACAGTCCAGCTCTTTCCTGTCCTTGAAGAGGTCCAGACACACTACAAAGTAATTTTGAGTTCCTCTGTTGCAGAGCTTACTGTGAACTTCAAAATGATTTGGGAACTAGGTTGAAGGGTTTAGAGCTAACATTTTTAGTAAAAATATCTCCTTCGGGACACCTGGGTAGCTCGGTCAGTTAAGCATCCCCTCTTGATTTGGGCTCAGGTTATGATCTCACATTTCGTGAGTTCGAGCCCTGCGTCAGGCTCTACACTGACGGCTTGGAGACTGCTTGGGATTCTGTCTCTCCCTCTCTCTGCCCCTCCCTTGCTCATGCTCTCTCTCTCTCTCTCTCTCTCTCTCTCTCTCTCTCTCTCTCACACACACACACACACACACACTAAATAAACTTAAAAAAAATTTTTTTGAAGATTTCCCCTTCAAATTAATTTTATTTCTGCTATCACTTAATTCAGCCACCACTATTTCTCCTCTGGACCATTGTGTCTGCTCTTAATTAGTCTCGTTGCCTTAAAGCCCTCCCTCTTCCCCACACCTGAGGACCTTCCCAAATTGACTGTCACCCTTCCATGCTCACAGCCCCCCACTGCCTACCTTTCATTCTGATGGGGAGCAAGGCCCACTAAAGTCTGGCTGTCCCTGTCCAGCACCACCCTTCATCACCTCCCCCTTCAGACTCCTTACCCCATCATGAAGGGCTCCATGTTTTCCCACCTGGGCTAGCCTTTCTACATTCTGATTTGCTAACATCCACTGCGGACTCACTCTCAGACATCAGGCCCAATGTCACCTTCTGTGGGAACACTTCTCTGATCCCCTCACCCTGGGCGGAACATCCCTCTGCTGGGCTCCTACAGTCCTTCACTTCTGCCTGCCACGAACCTGGCTGTGCACATGTTCATCACCCTTGTCAGCGTGTGAGCTTCTAGAGGCCAGGAGCCCTGTGGCCCTCTCCGGTCCCCAGAGCCTGGTCCGGTCCAGGGTTTGACGTGTACACGAGCTCAACACATGTCTGGGGAGTGAGCAAAGAGTTTCACTGACCCCAACAACCAGAGAGAAGGAGCTGCCTGCCACTAGTAGCAGATCTGGCTGCTTCTTCCATTTTCCTTTCCTCACTGAGGCCAAGAGAGTGCCAAGATTCCCCAGTCTCCTCTTGGCAGCCAGGAGGAGGGTGAGGAGAGGGGCCTTTGTTCCTCCTCCAGATGGCTGGAGCTGGGATGGAGCCCAGCAGCTGTGTTTGGGTGGAAGGCAAGAGGGCAGATGGCCTGGTGTCTGTTTGCAGACAGCCTGAGAGGCCACAGCCCTGGCGCAAGACGTTCTCCGAGGTAGACTCACCAGGACAGTGGTGAAGTGGGGCCAACGCCAGGGCGGGCCACTGTGTTAGCATTCACTGCTCGAACACTGGCCGACGTGATTACGAAACAACAAAAAGAGAATCCTTTATGCCTAAGACCCTGTGTTTCTTCTGGTCATGGTTTTTAACGTTTCAATCTAAACAAAGCCTTTCCTATATGAAAACTCTCTTAATTACTATCATTTAAAAATTGGTTTAACACAAGCAAAGCCTCATTAGATTTCAATTTCGTTTTCTGCAAATTTTGGCAGCCATTGAATTATTCACCCAACCAGTACTGGGGGCAGGGGGGAATAAGCAGAAGAGGGACTCTTCATAGCTCAACATTTTAGAACCAGAACATAATACAAGGCCTAGAAATTTCTACCAGGGCAGTAGTCACATGTTTATATCCTTAGATCAAAATGAGCTCATTGATCTCTTCATATCATCAAGAAATTCTTTCATTAAAAAAAAAAAAAAAAGGGCAGGATCTTCAAGGATCAGGGTAAGAGCTGAGGGTGGTCCTGTCACCACCTGGCTGACTGCTCCTCCTCTCTTGATCCAAAGCCAGTCAGTCTGAAAAACGAGGAACAGTGTCACACTTGTGCCCTGGGGATGTATGTATGGCTTCCCTGAAATGCCAATTTGTAATGGACGTGTTTACAAGACAGCCCCCTCCAAGTCTATGACTCTTTGATCATCCATTTTGATCATCTTTTTCCCAATTAAACACCGAAGCCACGACTCGAAATCACTTTTTAGTTTCTGCACGTAGTGACACAGAGCATTTGAAAGATGGAATGTCATGGTGCTGTCACATAGCATAGGTGTAAACTACCCACCTCCTAAAAATAATTTTTAACAACAATAAGGAATCTAATTCTATCCAGAATGACTCAGGGGCACCTCAGTGGTGAAAGTGCAGTTGTCTTATTTCTTCCCACTCTCCTGCCCCCCATCCCTAAAATACACAACCTCACTTACTAGTAAGAGCTCCTCCTCTTCTAAAGCAGGAGCATTCAAATATCCATGATTCTTTAAGGCATCTGTAACAAAACAGGGCTGTGGCCAGAGGGGATCCCAACTTTCTCTCTTATGCCTGATACCTTCGTGTCCTCTCACCAAGGGTTCTTGGCTTCCAGATAGGCTCTGGCCTGAGCTGTCCAATATGGTGGCCACTAGCCATATGCAACTAGTAAGATAAAGCTTCAAAGTAAGTAACATTAAATAAAATAAGATACTTAGTCCCTTGGTCACACAAGCCACATTTCCAGTGCTCAGTAGGTACATGCTGCTAATGGCTACCATATCAGCACAGATGAAGAGCATTACCATCATCACAGAAAGTTCTATTGGATAGCACTGCTTTAGACTATTTAACTAGGCAATTCACTTTGGCATCAATTCAGGCTTGCTTGATTTCATGACTGAATTGACCCACTGTTCGAACTTATTAATCAGTTCAGTTGGGCTGTGCACTGAAGCAGCTGTTGAGGAGATGACAGAAGTGATTTGTTCCATAAAATGGCAATGGTAAAAGTAAAACTATGAACAACGGTAATAGCTGACATCTATTGAGCACTTATGATCCAGGCACTGCACTAAGCCCTTCACCTGGGTTATTTTACAGTCTTCACAACGCTATCATCATCTCAACAAGAGAGGAAATTAATAACAGAAACAGAAAGAGCCTTTAGCATTTATCTAATCTGACACTCTCAGTTGATGCAGCTCAGACCCTGAAGTCAGACTGCCTGGGTTCAACTGAGTGACCCTGAGCCTTTGGGTCTTTGTGTTTCATCTGGAAAATAGACGAAATAGTAGGATCTAGCTTATGGCTTGTTGTGAAAATTCAACATGAATAGTTCCTGTGAAGTACTAAGGACCCAATGAGTGTTTACTGCTTTGATTACTTATCATAGGTAAGGAAAATCCAGGAGGGTTAATGACATGCCCAAGGTCCTACAGTTGACACGAGCCTAGCATTCCCTCCATTATACCAAACTCCTTGTGTATATTAGTCACGTGGTGCCCTCTCTTCACCTCCCACGTGTTCTCAAGCTTACCGCATTTTATCATAACCACTTAGGAGCCAGCTGCTAGTATCATGAGCTGCATCAGTGCTTCTCCATTGGGAAAGTGTGCAATGACTGTCCCACGGAAGCAGCCAATTTCCATGGCTTTCTGGCTCGTCGACATTCGGAGAGTAGCCTAGATGGTCGCCAAGGTCCCTGTCATTCCCAACGCCCTCAGAGGATTTGAGCTAAGAAAGAAAAGGCAGGTTTCCCTGTTAGATGAAAGAGAATACATCTTTGGACCCGGTTGTTTGGACTAAAGATAAGACTCCTTCAGATTTTCTACAGTAGGATAATATTTGAGGAATAAAAAAGAGAAACGGAAAAAAAATAGTTCGCTAGACTGGTCCCATCCAGGTGGCCAGTTACAATTTATCTATGGCATAAACCTTTGGGCCTCATATAACTGCTGGTGGATACGTTAGAGTGGCCCAAGTTCCAAGCCCTGCCTCAGATGCTGTCTTTAGTTTACTTTTGTGCTGAGCCAAGATGCTCACATTAGACTTCTCTTCCTAAGAGGACATCCATTCAGCTCTCATTGGCTGCTAGGAAGCTCAGAATCAAATTTACAACTTGTTTCTAGCAAAGTAGTCTCCACGTGGCATAGATGTGGTACATAAACCCTACTTTCATATTTTTTTGACCCTTATTTCACTTCTTCAATTCTTTCTAGCACAATGTCAATTACAGGCTATAAATAATAGAGATGACCTCTGGTGTCATTTCAGGATCTGGAAAAATCCCTGGGATTCCCAGTCTATCCAGCTTTCTCTGGAAGGCTTGGGCCTTCTCATTTCTTTATGGGAGAGAAACTATAAATTGTCGACGCCTTTAACGCTTTTGTTGTCTGTAGCGTGATGGCATTTGGAGTGTTGCACCAAGCGTGTTGTGCTATAAGACAAGGGGTAAAATAAAGATAAAGCACTGGTTATTTTAAAAAGTCAAGAAGAAAAGGGAGGACCTCAAATATAAAAGGAAAGAATTGGAATTGAGGGGGTTGGTTTAGGGACACTGGAGATAAATTTGCCTGCGTTATTGTTTTTTCCCAATCCGGTCTCGAGTACCAGCCAGCTCCATCTGGCACAGGTATCCAGGCAGGCTTTCTGCAATGCAGTTAGTTTTTAAATCTATTTTAAGTGCCCTATAGCAGCAATTCTCAAACTATAAAGTGCATACAGATCACTGTAATTCTTATAAAAATGATTCTGATTCAGTAGGTCTGGGGTAGGGCACGAGACTCTGTATTTCTAACAACCTCCTAGGTGATGTAGATGCTGTTGGTCCAAGGGCCACACTTTGAATAGCAAAGATCTGCAGAATTTTTATATCAGCGGTTGGCAATCAGAAAACCCTGGACTCAAAATCGTCCTGGTAAATGTCATCTCTTCCAGTCTTGCTGGTGCAGATATCTGAGGCTTACACTCAGTTCCTTTCCAGGCGCTTGCACAGACCCCAAAATGCTTCTTGAGAACAAACTTGCCAAGGCTATCCCGACTTAGGTAGGCTACCTCTTAGGACAAGGTAACTCTTCAGTGGGCTAGCATTTACATCTGCTTCCTTCTCTCTCCTGTAATCGTAAGTTAACTGGCAAGGACTATCCTTCGGAGGGGGACAAAGGAGAGAAGCCTTGTATCCAGAATATATAAAGAACTCTTACATCCCAACAACAAAATTAAAAGATGCTCAACGCCAATAATTACTAGGGAAAACACAGATCAAAACCTCAGTGAGACACTACTCCATCCCACTAGGATGGCTATAATAAAAAAAGAGACTATCAAGTGTTGGCAAGAATGTGAAGTTGTAACTCTCATACATTGGTGATGATAATGTAAAATGATGCAGCCACTTTGGAAAACAGTCTGGTAGCTCCTCAGAATGTTAAACATAGAGTTACCACAAAACCCACGATTCTACTCCTAGGTATATGCTCAAGAGAAATGAAAAGCTATGTCCACAAATAAGCCTGTACAAATGCTCATAGCTGCATTATTCATAATAGCCAAAAAGTGGGAACAGCCCAAATGTCCACCAACTGATGAATGGATGGAAAATGTGGAATATTCATGCCAGGGAATTGTCTCAGTTCATTCAGGTGACTATAACAAAATACCATACAATGGGTGGCTTAAACAGTACACATTTATTTCTCACAGTTCTGGAGGCTAAGAAGTCTGAGATCAAGGCACCAGTGGATACTGGTGCCTTGTATCCAGTATCCAGTATCCTTGGATTCAGTATCCAGTGAGAGCTCACTTCCTGGTTCATAGACTACTAACTTCTCACTTTGTCCTCACATGGCAGAAGGGGCGGGGAAGTTCTCTGGGGTCTCTTTTATAAGGGCACTAATTCCATTCATGAGAACGTCACCCTCATGACCTAATTACCTCCCAAAGGCTCCATCTTTTTTTTTTTTCAATATATGAAGTTTATTGTCAAATTGGTTTCCATACAACACCCAGTGCTCCTCCCAAAAGGTGCCCTCCTCAATACCCATCACCCACCCTCCTCTCCCTCCCACCCCCCATCAACCCTCAGTTTGTTCTCAGTTTTTAAGAGTCTCTTATCAAAGGCTCCATCTTTTAATACCATCATATTGAGGGGTAGGGTTGCCACATGTGAATTTGGTGGGGGAGGGGACATAAAGATTCAGTACACTGAAGGAATATTATCTGGCAATAAAAAAGATTGAAATACTTACTGATACAAACATGCTGAGTGTTAGCATGAAAACATTCTGCTAACTGAAAGAAGCCAGTCACAAAAGGCCACAGATTGTGTGATTCCATTTATATGAAATACCCCAAACAGGCAAATGCATAGACAGAAAATAGGTTAATGGTTGCCAGGAGCTGGAGGGAAGGATAATGAGGAGTGACTGCCACTAGGTGTAGTGCTCCTTTTGGGGGTGATGAAAACGTTCTAAAATTAGATTGTAGGGGTGCCTGGGTGTCTCAGTAAGTCAAGCATCCGACTTCGCCTCAGGTCATGATCTCATGGTTTATAGGTTTGAGCCCCGCATCAGGCTTGGGATTCTCTCTCTCCCTCTCTCTCTACCCCCCCCCAAATAAGTAAATAAACTTAAAAAATAGTAAAAATATGATAAAATTAGATTGTAGTGATGGTTGCACAACTCCGAAAATATTAAACACTACTGAATTGTACGTGTTAAATGGGTGAATTTTATGGTATGTGAATTATATATTAATAAAGTTGATAAAAATTTTGTAGGGGCAGAGAGGTGGGGAGCATGTCTTAAGAATACCCTCCATCCAGGTGGTAGCAGTCTGCCCCCTTAGAGGTTTTTCCTTCTTTCCCACCCTCTTAGAAACCCTACCCTTCAGGGGGGCCTGGGTGGTTTAGTCAGTTAAGCATCCAACTTCGGCTCAGGTCATGATCTCACTGTTTGTGGGTTTGAGCCCCATGTCGGGCTCTGTGCTGACAGCTCAGAGCCTGGAGTCTGCTAAGGACTCTGTGTCTCCCTCTCTTTCTGCCCCTCCCCTGCTCACATTCTGTCTCTCCCTCTCTCTCTCTCTCTCTCTTTCTCAAAAATAAATAAACATTAAAAATAATTTTAAAAAAAGAAAAGAAACTCTACCCTTCATTATGTGCTGTCTCAGGTCTTGGTAATATACCTACATTGGAAACAATCCTATCCCACTTTAGTCTTCAAATATCCTTCTAGTATGTTTGCCACAGCTGATTACCTCCTGGGCTCTTGTTTACTTAATATTTTTTTAACTGACTTGGTTTTTACCTAAATATATATGTTTTCAAAAGAAACCTGTATCATTCCAATAAATGGAAAACCAGTGTTATTTGCCATAAGCTGAAAGTAACTTCAAAATAAAGGCCAGGAGGGGTGCCTGGGTGGCTCAGTTGGTTAAACATCCAACTTCGGCTCAGGTCATGATCTTGCCATTCCTGAGTTCAAGCCCCGCATTGGGCTATATGCTGACAACTCAGAACCTGGAGCCTGTTTCAGATTCTGTGTCTCCCTCTCTCTCTGCCCCTCGTCCACTCGCACTGTCTCTCTCTCAAAAATAAACATTAAAAAATTAAAAAAATAAATAAATGCCAGGAAAACCAAACAATTTATTAACTTCTAGCTCAATCCTATTGCTTGACAAAAATCTCTGAACCTGGGCCTTTTCTTATGAGAGTTGCTAAAACTTTCAAATGAAGAAACTCTCTTCTTGATTTAATCAGGGTTGAAGAGTAATTTCAAAGGGAATACATTTCAAAGGGAATGTGATTCAACATTCTATAATATCAAGTCCTGGTGTTATTTTGTGTACCACCGTGACATACATCTATGTGATCCTCGGAATCCTACTTTTCTTTGGAATGCAGTCCTGGTCTTTCCAAATACCAGAGTGCCTTTCCTTACAACCATCCATCATGCAACAAACCTAGCAATTCAGGGCAGAGTTAGGTCATAGCTTTAGCCTCATTTTCCACCCCGGAAACATCCCCTGTGCTTGTCCTTCCTTGATTGTTTCCCCCATCCCCTCATTCCCCACCCTTCTTTTTTTTTTTTTTTTTTTTTTTTTTTCAACGTTTATTTATTTTTGGGACAGAGAGAGACAGAGCATGAATGCGGGAGGGGCAGAGAGAGAGGGAGACACAGAATCGGAAACAGGCTCCAGGCTCTGAGCCATCAGCCCAGAGCCTGACGCGGGTCTCGAACTCACGGACCGCGAGATCGTGACCTGGCTGAAGTCGGACGCTCAACCAACTGCGCCACCCAGGCGCCCCACCCCACCCTTCTTTGACCCATTCTCTGTTCCGGGCCTTACCACCTAAAGACTAGCTCGGATTCTGGTTGGTTCTAGCAACTACCAGCGTCTATGAACAATTTCCTCGCATTGCTCCTTCAGTTCTAGAGGTGATAATGACGTCTATTGATGATGAATCAGCAGTGATTGAGCATTCCTTGTTTGATTCCTCTGTCCTAGTGATACTTCCATAATAATCTCTTATTAAAATATCTTCATCTGAACCATCTGAGTTGGGGAAATTTTTGTTTCTTGCCAGATCCTAAAGTGATACAGATGGAATCTTACTTTTCATTGTATGTACATTTGTACGCGTGTTTTCATGTGCTTGTATCACCTATTCAAAATATATAAACAGTAAATCAAAGAAATCACAGTATGATGCGTCAAAATTCGTGGAACACAGCCAAAGCAGTGACTGGAGGGAAATTTTTAACTTTAAAAGAAGAAGGTTGAGGGATGCCTGGGTGGCTCAGTTGGTTAAGCGTCTGACTCTTGATTTCGACTCAGGTCATGATGTCAAGGTTTGTGAGATAGAGCCCCACATTGGGCTCTGTGCTGACAGTGTGGAGCCTCCTTGGGATCCTCTCTCTGTCTCCCTCTCTTTCTGCCCCTCCCCCACTTGTGCTTACTTGTGTGCTCTCTCTCTCTCTCAAAATAAATAAATAAACTTTAAAAAAAAGGAAAAGTTTGAAAATTGGTGATTCTAGCTCCTCTATTCCAAGGAACTAGAAAAAGGAAAAAAAAATGACAAAAAAAAAAAAAGAAAAAGAAAAGAAGAGAAAGACAAGAGCTGAAATTAATGAAATAGAAACTAAGGTAGAAAGAAAAGTAAAAATTTGTTTTTTGAAGTGATGAATGAAATTGATAAACCCCCAGCATGGGCTCAAGAAGAAAAACACATAAACTATCAATAAAAAAGGGGACATAACTACAAATCCTAAATATTAAAAAAATTTAAGAGGGTAATATAATAACTTTATGCCAAAACTTTAATATAGTTGAAATTGACACATTCCTTGAGAAACATGAATCACTTAAACTGACACAAAAGAAATAGGAAAAATAAATGGTTCTACATTGATGAAACGAATTGATTCTATAATTAAAAGCCTCCCTTCTCCCCCACATTTCCCCCAAATCCCTGCAGGCCCAGCCCAGATGGCTTTATTGGTAATTTTTTCCAGAACATTCAGGGAAGAATTAATACACTTTTAGAGAAGAGAGAAGAAACAATTCCAAACTAGTTTTATAAGGCCAACATAACCCTGACACCAAAAACTGCCAGGGACATTGAAAGAAAGGAATGTTATAGGCCATTGTGTCTCAAGAGTATAGATCCTAAACAAAATGAGAGTAAATTAAATCCAGTGATAAATAAGAAAGACATGTATATGACCATGTAAAGTTTCATGAAGTTGAAAAATTAATTTAATACTCTGAAATCAATATAATTCATCAAATTAACACCATTAAAAAGAAAAGTCATAGGATCACCTCAAAGTATACAAAAAGAACATTTCAAAAATTCAATAATCATTCATGATAAAATCTCTTAACAATCTAAGATTAGAAGGGAACTTCCTTGATTTATAAAGATACTTATAGAATACCTAGAGCTGACATGAAATAAATGTGATACTGGCCTGAGGATAGGAAAATAAGTCAACAAAATAAACTAGAGTCCAGGAATATACCCACATACATACAGTTCCTTGTGCAAAATAACAACGCAATGGAAAAAATATCATCTTTTTTTTTTTTTTTAAGATTTTATTTTTAAGTAATCTCTACACCCAACATGGGGCTTGAACTCACAGCCCCATGATCAAGAGTCACATGTTCCACCAACTAAGCCAGCCAGGTGCTCCCAAAAAGATAATCTTTTAACAGTCATGTTATAGCAATCATATATCCATATGGAAAAAAATAAACATTGCCTCTTTCCTCACATCAAATACAAATTATTAATTTGAGATTAATAGTAGACCTATATGTGAAGGGTGAAACAATAAAGCTTCTAGAAGAAACATAGGAGAATATTTTCATGAACCTGGATTAAGGAAAGATTTATTAAACAAGACACAAAAATTACTACCCATAAAAAATTGCTAAATTTGGTATAGTTAAAATTAAGAACTTTTGCTCACCCAAAGTCAGACACTTATAGGGGAGTGAAAAGACAAGCCATAGCCTAGGAGAAAATATCTGCAATGCACATATCCAACAAAAGACTTGTATCTAAATGTAAAAAAGATTCTTTTTTTAAGTTTATTTATTTGTTTTTGAGAGAGAGAGAGAAAGAGAGAGCATAAGCGGGGGAGGGGCAGAGAGAAAGGGGGAGAGAGAATCCCAAGCAATCTCTATGCCATCAGCACAGAGCCCACCTCAGGGCTGGATCCATTGAACTGTGAGATCTTGACCTGAGCCAAATCAAGAATCAGACACCAAACCAACTGAGCCACTCAGGTGCCCCTAAAAGACTCTTATAAACCAATGAGAAAAAGACAAACATTTAAATAAAAAATGGGCAAGAGACTTGAACAGACACCTCACAAAGGAGGACCTACAAATAGCTAATAAGCATATGAAATGGTACTCAACATCATTACTCCTCAGGGAAATGCAAATTTAACCCACAGTGATGGAACCCATCAGAATGTGCTATTCATTCATTAGAATGGCTCAATTCAAAGGCCTGATGATGCAAATCATTATTAATTAGGATATCTAGCAACCAGAATTCTCGTAGGTTGCTGTTGAGAGTATGGGTTAGTGTAGCTCCTAAAAAGTTATTTGGCATTATATACTAAAGCTAAATATGTTACTATCTTATGACCCCCATAATCCCACTCTAGGTATATACCCAACAGGAATGAAGCCTGTGCCTCCTAGAAGACATGTACAAGAATGTTCATAGCAGCTTTTTTTATGCTAACCCAAAATTGGGAATAACCCAAATATCCATCAATAAGAGAACAGGTAAATAAGTCCTGGACGATTCATATGATTCATCACTAATTCATACTTATATGAATATAAAAATTCATATAATTTTTGAAAAGACACAGAACAATATGAGTGAATCTCACATATATTAAGCTGAGCAAGAGAATCCAAACACACAAGAAAGGACATTGTATGTTTCCATTTATATGAAAGTCAAGAAGAGGAAGATGATGTACTTCATTTTACAGCAACCAATCTCAAATGCACACAGAAGTTGCACTTGTGTAGTACAGAAAGACACAATAATCTCCGCTCTTTAAGTAAATGGACATGATCAAAGGAATCAATTATACTGACAGTGAATGCAATGTCTTATAATCTAATCACCACCTAATGGGGGAGATTGAGTAGGAGCATGATATTCTTAGAAATTCATAAAAAGCCAAAAACAGCCCTCAGCAAACATTACGTAGCAGACTCCTGTGGTGGAATAATATTTTAAGACATTAACCACTGGGCCCCCACCGGGTCCCAGGATTTTCCCATGGCCCTTCCTCCCACTGAAGCTCAATGCATTTTGCCTCCGGGCAGCAATGACACAGGGAGAGAGGAAAGAAGGCTTTGTAGTTCTAAAAGCCTAACCCGCAGCAGGGACCAGAAAGAGCACAGGGCATAGGACAAAAGATTCCAAAGAATACACAGTGACTCAGAGCCAGTTTTTCTCACCCTCAAAACTAGCTTTCCCAAATCCCCTAGGTTGCCAGGAGAAGAGGACTAGAGGGGAGAATAAAAAGCTGGGTCCCTGAAGGGGTGCCCTGTGCCTTGCCTTCCCTGGGCTGCATCCTGGGTTTGGGGGTCAGGGGAGTGATTGAAACTCCACACGGGTTTGAGGGATCCAGGGGCCAAAGGTGTCTATTCTTACTGCTGAAATGGAGCCTTGAGCGGTAATCAGCCTCCCCAATTTATCCTGCACTGGACAGGAAGCAGGAGCAATGAGTGCAAATGGTTAGGTAGGGTGTCTGCATTGACGGGCTTGCCTCTCAGAATTCCTTCATGCTCCCAAGCAGAAAAAGGAGATGCACCCCCCCCCCAAAAAGTCTCCAAGAGTGGGCTGAAAGAAGCAAAAAGAGCCACACTTGCAGAGGCCCAGAGGTCAGAAATGGGGATGAGATAACAGCACATGTGTGGACCTAGAAGAGGAAATGCACGTCTAAGCCAATGCCAGCCTAGTAGATGGCCCTTCCCAGCACTGTGACATAACATCAGCCTCCTGGAACTTAGACCCAACCTCACAGAGAGAGGGGACCTCTGGACTGAGATTAAGTTTCTAGCGCCAGGTGGGATGAAATCTAAAGTGTGAGGACAGGGGTGCCTGGGTGGTGCAGTCGGTTAAGCGTCCGACTTCAGCCAGGTCACGATCTCGTGGTCCGGGAGTTCGAGCCCCGCGTCAGGCTCTGGGCTGATGGCTCAGAGCCTGGAGCCTGTTTCTGATTCTGTGTCTCCCTCTCTCTCTGCCCCTCCCCCGTTCATGCTCTGTCTCTCTCTGTCCCAAAAATAAATAAACGTTGAAAAAAAAAATTTAAATAAAAAAATAAATAAATAAAGTGTGAGGACAGTTAAAGAAAAATGACGAAAATTTCTGTTTCTTGCACAAGTGGGTATATGTCCTGAGCTTTTTTCCCCACCTTAGATTTTCCTAGAGTGCAGGCTTTTGGTCTGTGGTGCCTTCTAATTCTCTGCTTATCAGCTGCACAACAAGGGTTATCTGGAGACTCTGGGTTTCTCCGCACAAAATCCCATGACAACTGCCAGTTCTAGGGCGCTGCGAAGCAGCAGGAGAATGGACAAGGTGGTCTCACTCCCTTTTAGGATATGTGGCCACAAAATATGTCAATATATGGGAATTCTCAGATTTCCTTCCCCGAGCTCATTGAAGTGGATTCTGCCTTTCCCTGTTCAACATTAATCATTCCAGTGCCCTCTGGGAGAGATCTGCCTTTGCCAGAGAGGTTTCCCAGAGGCTTTCTACAGAACTGAGAGGCAAAGGGAAAAGATAGAAGAATGAGGGAATCTCATCAGGGTCCTGGGGAAGGAGTGTCCTGGGTGGCGCGGGAAGCATGCGGACGTGCAAGTAGACAGAGAAGAAAAGGTAGCTTACAAAGTACTGCTATAGAATACATATTGCCTTGCTTTATGTTTGAAGAGTCAATTACTCGGATATTTTGAAATTACTTTTGTACGGCCAATGGCCAGCCCAGGCGGTACCGCTTTTGGCTACAGTTTCGATAGGATCACAATGACCTAGCAGCCACAGTTCTCGGTAGTAACTCTTAAGAGTGGCAAGTTCGGTTGCTCTTAATAGTAAGCAACAGCAAGCCACACATTCCGGTGGATTTAAGCTTAAATGTCATGTATTAAAACAGTTTGGGTAGCTCACAGAAATTGCAGGGAAGCAGAGAACTGGGATGTATATCTAGGATGGTTCTAAAACCTCACCATGAGTCTTATAAGCTTTATTACTTGGCTCCTCTCAGTTTTTCTTTCCTTCACTAACTTTGGTTCCAAGTCTGGGACAGGTATGTCTGAGAGACTGAGTCCAGGTCATGTGCCTGGGATCTTGGAAAGTGTGTAATTGTCATTTTCAGCTTCCTCGTGGGTGGTGAACGCTCTCTGATACCTTGACCCGAAAAGAGGAGGAATTTCTCCAAACATAAGAGGAGGCCATTGGCTGGGAATCAGAAAGATGACTTGTGAGGAATAAGCTTAGTAATTCTCTGAGCCTGCACTGATGGGTTAACAAGGCATAAAGAATTGCAAAGCCATAGGATGCTCTCCCCCAAGTTTGGGCAAACAAGATTAGGTAAATAGGTATAGAGATAGCAGGGCAAAGGCCTCAATATAGAACAAAGGTATATGAAGTAAACAAGATTGGGTATTCAGGGCGGAAGTGCCCCCAACTTAGTACTGTGGCAGAAAGCTGCTTTCACAGGAAGGAAGAACCAAATTAGGTAAACAGGTGAATAGGACTATAGACCGCTGCAGGGTGAAGTTGCCCAGAGTGGAGCTAATTACAAAAGAAAGGTGCTTGTTGACCCTGAGGTAGCATGCTCTGTCTTTCTTGTCCCCTAGACCTGTATAGGTAAACAGAGGTGGTGCCTCACCTCTGCTGTAAACAACCTTCCATCCGGCCACACAGCGTCAGGATTTTGTTTTGTATTGACCCAAACCCCTAACTCTGCATATCTTCAAGACCCCCTTTCCCTCACGTCCATGAGTTAATGTTCACAGTTTCACTGTCGCTTGTGCACGTCGATCACCATGTTTCTAAGCCTTCTAATCCTAATAAAAACCAAGCAAGGACCCTTAATCGGGGCTCTTGTCTTCTCCTGGACATTAGCCATGTCTCGCATTTTAATCCTGCATCCCGTTTTCTTTCTAGACAAGAAAGAACTCTAGACCCAGAGTCTACGACAATGGCCCTTGTCTACCATTGAGATCAGCTACTCAAAATCCCTGCCATTGGCATCAGGTTTACTCTTTAGTGCTTGTTGAAAATGCAGATTCCATGTCCCTTCCTCTGAGCTACTGAATCTCAATCCATGAGAATGGGGTCCCGGGACTGTTATTTTTTTAAACCGGCATCCCTAGTAATTTTTATGTACCTCAAGCTTTAAGATATACCCTCATCGGTACACCTGATATTCTCTCTAAAAATCTGCATCTGTTGGAAGCATTGTTGTCTTCCCACTCAGGTAGCTGAGCAAAAAGTGTACCTCTAAGGAGGCTGCCCATTCTACAGCTTTAGAGTGTAACAGGTGTTCGTTTGAATCCTAGTTCCACCCTGTACAGCTCTGCAATGTTAGAGAAGCTACTTTACTTCTCTGAGCCTTGGTTGTTTTGCCTGTGAAATGGGATAACAAGGGCATTCCTCTGTATTAGTTACGGTAGGATGGGTTACGTTGCTCCAACACACAGCCCAAAGTTTCCGTGACTTCATGTCGTAAAAGTTTCTTTCTTGTTCCACAGGTGGGTGCAGATGGATGGCTTTCCCTGGCAGCTCTCTCTGAACACGTGGGCTCCTCTCATGGGCACAAGTTAGAATCCTTTGCTTGCAATTTTGTAGATGAAGAAGAGAAAGCAAAAAGGACTGTGATATTATATGGTCAGGCTGAAAGGAGGCACCCAACCTCTGCTCATATTCCTTCTTCAGAAGTCTGTTATATGACCTACCTGAATTTGAAGGCAGGCTGGGAAATGCCGTGAAACATGCAGGTTTGGTAGAAAATCAATGGTTTCGGCCACAGCTATCTCACAGGATTGTCATGAGGACAAAATGGGCCACGTGCATGAAACACGTACAAATGTCGTTTTCATTCCATTTTATCTAGTTGTGTGTGTGTGGTTTGTTGTTTTTTTTTTTCTTTTTTTGGTTTCTGTCTTTGCTTTAAGGGAGGAAAATGCCAGATGGCACACTTTTCCTGGTTTTATTTACCGCAAATAAAACGTGCACACGAGCCGTCCCTTCATTTTCTTTGCCGCGCAGCCTGGCATGGGGATTGGTAATTCTGATAACCAGCCGGGCTGTTCTTTCCACAATGGCTTTGTGGTTCTTGGAGGAAACGTTTTTTGAGCAGTATCAGCACGGTAAGATCTATTGTACATCAGCAGCGCTTTACAGCTCCATGATGCCGTGGACCAGGAATTTCTGGAAGCCACTGGGCCACGTGTGCTTTGCCTTCTTGTTGTTCCCATAACCAGTGTTGGACATCACAATCTGGCCCTTGAATCTTCTCTGTACCCTGTTATCCATGCCTTTGTGTTCCCACCAGTTACACATAATGTTTTTTTAATTTTTTAAAATAAATTTGGACACAAAAAGATGTTCAGTATAGAAAAACTATGTAGCACATATAAGCAAAGGAGTAAAATAAAAATTAACTATAAACTCCCACCTAGAGATAATAACGACTAAAATATGAGCCTTTTATTTTCTTTTACAAACGTAAGATTTTCTTTTGTGCATCGTTTTAGAAGCTTTTTTAACACGGTGATATAGTACAACCTGCTTGGGTTATCGTTATGTACTCTTCCATATCATCATTTTCAACAATTAGGCACTAGTGAATGAGTGTTACAGATGTACCATAATATTCTTTAAGCACTTTACCAATTGTTGGGCATTCTTACTACTGCAATCAATTCTGTGATGAACATTTTGTGCTAAATCCTTGCACACATCCTTGGCTATTTCATTATTAGCCTGGGTTTTTCCACTTCCTTTTCATCTCTGCGTTGGAGCTGGCTGGCTATACTGGCCATTTAATCAGTCATGCAGATGAGAACTGGTGGAACAGGTTGGGTTTACTGCTGTAAAAAACCAGCCAACCCTAGCTTTGACTCTTAAAATTGTTTCCGTTCCCTGGAGATTATGCCCCCAGCTCAAACATTCTCTGGCATACACAGCGAGGGAACTGCCTTATGCATTACCTCATATTCTTCAAAGAATACACTGTCATCTTTGCCCCAGTCAAGAGGAGCCCCTGGCAGCATGGGCTATATTGCTATTTATACAACATGTTTTATACATGCTAGAGGGTGCCAAATGTATTAAGTCAACGAGAGTCACTTGTACGATGCATATGGTACGAGGATATAAAATGATTGGAAGTCCTTTTTTTGTACAATGAACCTGCTTATGTAAAATCTACAGATCGGCTTCCAAACAGAATTTTTCAAACTGTGGCCAAAAAGTTTCATGAGAACTATTTCTCTTCTGTTGGATCTTTGCTCATGCTCACCTCTGGTTAGGTGGGGCCCAGACAGAGGTTGGTAAAGCCCTTAAATGATCGTGCCACCCCCTATTTTTTAAAATGCCCCAGTTCCTTGGTTGCCTAAAGAGGACAAAGTCCCAAACTCTTACCACATAGGATTTCCTTGACCTGATGAGTCTGGCCCCAAACCTTCCCTGGCAGCTTTATCTCCTGCCCATTACTTCTTTCTTAGTGTTCCACTATGGATTATAACACTTTATATCACAATTGGTTTAAATGTCCGTCTTTCCTTCCCCATAACTTATCTTTTTGACCGCAAAATACTGTTCCTCTCTCCTGTCTATATCTAAGAACCTAGTACCTGGCATACAGCAGACAATCAATAAATGTCATCAATAATAACTAACATATGATAAGAAAGACTAACATTATGTTTTAAGAGACTTATCTGTGTTATCTCCCTTCATCCTCCCAATAAACCGTGAGCTTGGTACTATTAGTATCCCCCACTTGACGGATGAGGAAACTAAGGCACAGATGTTAAGCAAAGTTGCCCAAGATTATAACAATCAGTTAAAGTGAGAAAATGAAATTTGAACCCAGGCAGTAAGTCTCCAAAATCCTAGTTCTTGGGCACCTGGGTGGCTCAGTCAGTTAAGCGTCCGACTTCAGCTCAGGTCATGATCAGGTCCGTGAGTTCGAGCCCCCCGTCAGGCTCTGGGCTGACGGCTCAGAGCCTGGAGCCTGCTTCCAATTCTGTGTCTCCCTCTCTCTCTGCCCCTCCCCCGTTCATGCTCTGTCTCTCTCTGTCTCAAAAATAAATAAAAGTTAAAAAAAAATTTTTAAATAAAAAAAAAATCCTAGTTCTTAACCTACAATGAATGAAATTCATTATGGAATAAATGGTGTTAACCACGTCATTGAGAAAGAGACCATACGTGAGGAAGTCGTTCAGTTTTCCTGATAGGTACACAGGCTCCATGGACTGACTACTTCTATATAAATTCTGTTTTCACCACTTTGAAGCTTTGTGAGTTTGGAAAAGTTACTTAACTTTTTCCTAAGCCTCTGTGTTCCCATCCATAAAATGTGGAGAACACTGGCCCCATCCTGATAAGTTTTTAGGGAGCATTAAATGATATAATCCTTATTAAGTACCTGACATTTCATAAGAGTGCAATAAATACTGTCTACACACAGCTATCATTACCAGATCATAAGACTCGTACTTTCTGCGATTTGCTATCCTGGATTGAATATTTCAAATGCCTTGGCAAACGGGTCATTCTCTAGTCACCTGCTTTGAGCACGAGTCTGTGCCTGTGTGTGTTTTGGCCACACAGCATGAATGTAAAATGACAAGGTTCCTAAATCCCCTTAGAAGGTCTCTGCCATGTGTTCTGCAACATATGTGTTACAGCTTCCCAGGGCCACACCAAATAGGGTTTTGGCATCACACCGCAGAACAGCTTTTAGGGACCCTCTAGTTTCAACATTCCGTGTGTCAGAGATGAAGCCCTCTGCTAGAGCTCAGGCAGTCATGAGGATTTGAGAGGAGAGCAAGGGTTGGAGGCAGCTGTATCCAGCACCCAGAAAAGAGCTCTCCCTCCAACCCATCAGCTAATAAGACACCAGTCTGCAGCATTCACCCCACAAGCTTTTTTTTGGGCTCAACCTTCCAGACACTAAATTCTCACTGGGTTCTTCTCCAACCGGGAGGGAGCTGGATGGAATTTACCCATGACTTCATGTCTCCTCTTGTTTTATTTCTAGTGGGTCTGGGCAGCTGTGCCCTGAAATATAGCTCTGACTGGAAGAAATATGATCCCCTTTGTTTCATCACCAAAGCTCCAAGGTAGAGCCAAAAGCAAACTGAACTTCTGCAAAGGAAAGGAAGTGAGCAGCATAATTCAGAAGGGGATTGAGAGAAAGAGAAGCAGCATACACAGTGTGAGGAGTTCCCAAAGATGAGGCAGCAACCGGCCAGGGCAATGATGACAGCCAGGAGACACAGAGCCTGCATAAGTGGGAACTCAGAACTCCTACCCTCAACTCCAGTCTAAATTGAGCTTGATTATTAGTCAGAACTTGATTGGTGAAGAAGGGCTTAGGACATACTGTAATCTGCCCAGGATCACGTGAGTCAATAGAGGGCTATGAGGACCTAGCGTTTCCTCTGTCTTTTCAGAGGAAGTGGTCCCTGGGAGGGATGCGTTGACCTAGAATTTTAGTGTTGGAATCTATCCAGCTCGTTTCACCTGGGGAGGGACTAAGGTTGAGAGTGAATCCATTTGCCCATGGTCATAAAGCTAATTTGTGGCAGAGCATCACTGCTGGTCTGTCATCCTATTCTGTCCCCCCTTGAAATGACACTTTCCGCCCCCCACAGCTGACTCACCCATACCCCTTCCATTCTACCCACTCTTCATGCTTAACATAAGGTGGGCTGCATAGTGGAGCTGTGACCCCGCCCCCCCCTTGGTGTGCTGCAGAGTGGGAAAGGGGACATATGACAGCATCTCACAGTGACATATCATGGCGTCTGTTTTTCTGACCTCTTGTGGAGATCGTTTTATTTTGGATCCTGGATATGGAGGTAATTTTCCACCCAAAGAGAGGAGCACAGAGCCCCCAGACCAGAGAGAAATTTCCAGAGCTATGCTGCCCAGGGAGAAGCTTTAGGTAATCAAACAGATGGAGGGGCCGATAAGGTTGCCAAACAGTTGATACGGTCATTCTTTTGCTATACGGCTAATGATTATTACCATTTTCTTAGCAAGAAAAGAATCATTTTCAGAATACTTCTAGTAACGTCTATTGAGTGCCTGCCGTATGGGCAGTATTGTTTAATCCTCCACACCTCCACCAAGCAGTTACTGTTATCCCCATTTTAAAGAAGACGAAATTGAGGCAAAGGTTAAGTAACTTGCCCAAAGCTTTGCAAAAAAATAAATAGTCTGACTCCAGAACCTGACTCTTCATCATGCTTTTGTGAACTGTCTTGTAAAACTGTGTGTATTTCTTTCCTCAGAGCATGGGTTTAGTTACTCTCATCAAGTTGTGTTCTCTTTATCACAGCCTAAATTAAAGTACCCCTGCAAGTATTACTATTGATCAACTCCTTTATTTGTGTGTCAAGGTTGAGATGCTGATGTGCAGTTAATCTGCAGTCCTTACAGAATACTTCTTCAAGCCTTTTTTTTTTTCCCGTTTGAATGTGCTACATGCTACACAACCGATATTAGTGTGTTGGTGTATTTCTCCCTGCCATTTCCCTTTTATTTAGCATGTGTAGAGGAGGGAAATCTTTCTCCTCTACCCCCTTAGGTTTAGTATCTGGGGCCCTGCAGATTAAACTGACAAACACAAGATTAACAGGAGAAGAAAAACCCCAGAGTTTATTTATGATGTGTACAATGTGTGCATATACACTGGCACACTCACAGGGGTAGTCAGAATCTGGGGCTCATATACCATCTTAACAAAGGATAATAAATTTGTGGAGAAGTGCAAGACAAAAGAAAAGGGATTTGGGCTCCTGGGTGGTAAATTGTGGGAAGGCAAACAAACGGAGGAAACTAATGGAGGATAAGGGATATTTCAGTAAGATTTGTTTCTGCAGGCCCATCTCAGTCCCGACTTTCTGTCTCCAGTGATAATGACTGTTCTCCTGGTCCAGGAGAGGGGAGGGAAGCACCTTCACAAAGGGAGATTTATATTCTGCTTTTATCCAGATAGGGGAGGGCAGGGAGCTCTTTCTGTGTCTGCTGCTTCCTAATTGTCATCAGCCCGAAACAATTTTTATGCCAAGTTGGCATATTTGCGGGTGGCCTGTTTAGATTCCCTTCATATAATAAAAACCATAGGGCATCTTTAATTTCTTTACTGCTTCCCCCCTCCTTGTTACATAATGTATATAGTGTATATTCATATGTATGTATTACATAATGCTATATAGTCTTTGTTGCTGCTATTTTTCAATGAATAAATAACATTTCATTGAATAGATCTATTATTATTGGCTCATGATGATAAATGAATAGGACACATAAAGCCCTATTATGAGATGTTTGGGCTGGTCCCAAATTCCTCATGTTATCAATAACTGCACTATACTTCATATTTTCTTTACTAACCAGACATATTTTGTTCTAGGCTGGCAGGCTTTTAATTCTCTTAAGTAGGGTAAAAGCAAGCTTTATGTCTTTGTGAGTTTAGATAGGAAGAGTTTAAGGAAACGTAGATGGGCCATGAGCCAACCCAGGAGTCTCAGTAAGTTCAGTGAACAACATGAAAGGCCTGCATAAATCAGCAGCAACAAGGGGAGCACGTTGCCACACCGACCAAGAGAATATGTGCAAGTAATTTAGGAAGGCTAGAAATGCCACCAGGTCTCAATGTCCCAGCTGGAAAAACAACTCCTGTCCCAGGGAACACTAGCTACCCTTTCACATAGGAGCCATTTTTCTGACCATGGCAGGTCAATTGTGATTCCCAGGTTACTTGGGGCAGCCTCGTTTTTTGCAATAACCAAATGCTCAGCATACATGCACGCACACAATCCAGAAATGACCATTTTCTGCTCATTCCTGTAGCAGAGGTAGGAGACCCTGGGCTTAGGAGGCAAGAGGATTTCCATTAGGATCTCGGCCTCATCCCTTCCCAACAATAAGGCTGTCACTCAACGCGTGGCCATTTGTCGTCTTCTCACATATCCAATGCGTATCTCATTTAAGGGATTGCGTGGATTAAAAACTCTTTTAAAACCACAAGGGGCGCCTGCGTGGCGCAGTCGGTTAAGCGTCCGACTTCAGCCAGGTCACGATCTCGAGGTCTGTGAGTTCGAGCCCCGCGTCGCGTCGGGCTCTGGGCTGATGGCTCAGAGCCTGGAGCCTGTTTCCGATTCTGTGTCTCCCTCTCTCTCTGCCCCTCCCCCGTTCATGCTCTGTCTCTCTCTGTCCCAAAAATAAATAAACGTTGAAAAAAAAAAAAAACCCACAAAACAGCACATAAATGTTGGCCGTTACGTATTGTTAGGACATTTAGAAATGCCGGCTGTGTTATATAATCATTGCCCATCTTAGAGACTGAGGTAGAAGTGATTACATACCCACAATCCGGTATTTTATACTCACTTAACGGAGCAGTTTGAGATTTTTTTTTTAATGTGACATATTGATAAATGTTTTTGTATCTCCTGCCATAGGAGACTCAGAGGAAGGAGTGGTATTTTACCCTCAGCCCGTCCCAGTGATGTTCAGAGTTTGAGCTGCAGGCCTACAAAGGCCTGAGCAGCCTTTTATTTTTTTAAGTTTTATTCATTTTTCAGGGACAGAGAGAGACAAAGCATGAGTGGGGGAGGGGCAGAGAGAGAGGGAGACAGAATCCAAAGCAGGCTTCAGGCTCTGAGCTGTCAGCACAGAGCCCAACGCGGGGCTCGAACTCACGAACTGTGAGATCTTGACCTGAGCCGAAGTCGGACACTTAACTGACTGAGCCACCCAGGCGCCCCTTGAGCAGCTTTTCTCATGGGAGATACCCGAAAGGCCCCCACCTCCCCAGCTTCTTGCTGGGGAGGTGGGGGCTCGTTTTACTCAGTTGCCCATCTACCGGAGCCCTTGTATTCTTTTCCTCTCAGGACTGCCTTTGCTGCGTCCCAAAGCGTTTGGATTGTTGTATTTTCATTTTCGTTTGTTTCCATATATTTTTTAATTTCTTCTCTAATTGTCTGGTTGACCCACTCATTCGTTAGTAGGGTGTTCTTTAACCTCCATGCTTTTGGAGGTTTTCCAGACTTTTTTCTGTGGTTGATTTCAAGCTTCATAGCATTGTGGTCTGAAAGTAAGCATGGTATAATTTCAATTCTTGTAAACTTAGGAAGGGCTGTTTTGTGACCCAGTATATGATCTATCTTGGAGAATGTTCCATGTGCACTCGAGAAGAAAGTATATTCTGTTGCTTTGGGATGCAGAGTTCTAAATATATCTGTCAAGTCCATCTGATCCAATGTCTCATTCAGGGCCCTTGTTTCTTTATTGACCGTGTGTCTAGATGATCTATCCATTTCTGTAAGTGGTGTATTAAAGTCCCCTGCAATTACCACATTCTTATCAATAAGGTTGCTTATGTTTATGAGTAATTGTTTTATATATTTGGGGGCTCCGGTATTCGGTGCATAGACATTTATAATTGTTAGCTCTTCCTGATGGATAGACCCTGTAACTATTATATAATGTCCTTCTTCATCTCCTGTTACAGCCTTTAATTTAAAGTCTAGTTTGTCTGATATAAGTATGGCTACTCCAGCTTTCTTTTGGCTTCCAGTCGCATGATAAATAGTTCTCCATCCCCTCACTCTCAATCTAAAGGTGTCCTCAGGTCTAAAATGAGTCTCTTGTAGACAGCAAATAGATGGGTCTTGTTTTTTTATCCATTCTGATACCCTATGTCTTTTGGTTGGCGCATTTAATCCATTTACATTCAGTGTTATTATAGAAAGATACGGGTTTAGAGTCATTGTGATGTCTGTATGTTTTATGCTTATAGTGATGTCTCTGGGACTTTGTCTCACAGGGTCCCCCTTAGGATCTCTTGTAGGGCTGGTTTAGTGGTGGCCCTTGTATTCTTTTAATTGTCTCCTCTTAGTCCTCCTGTTGCTTCCTAAACTCTGTCCACAGACAGACTCCTGCTATGTCTATTGTAACCACCTAATTGTTTTCCCTGCTTCTAGGTTTTCCTCATTTCAACCCATCCTACACATCACTGCCGGAGATTATATCTCCAAAATAATGTCACATTTTGCCTCAAAATAATCTGTCCCCAAATTGCTTGATGAATTAAATACAAACTATTCTATTTTTTATTTTATTTTATTTAAAAAATTTTTTTAAATATTTATTAGTTTATTATGAGAGAGAGAGTATGAGCAGGGTAGGGAAAGAGAGAGAGAGAGAGAAAGAGAGAGAATCTCAAATAGACTTCATGCTGTCAACACAGAGCCCAACACAGGGCTCCATCTTACGAACCATGAGATCATGACCTGAGCCAAAACCAAGAGTTGGGTGCTTAACTGACTGAGCCACTTAGGCGCCCTGGATGATTCTGACCTGATATTCGAGACCATCTACAGAATGTCCATGTAGCAGAGTCTACTCATTTGTCATCTCCCTCCTCCCTAATAAGAGGTACTGTTTCCCTACTGAATGTTAGCCCCAGACATCAGGCTGCTGTGAATAAGGAGTACATTCTCCAGCCTCTCTTTTAGTTAGGTATGGCCATGTGATTTAATTCTGCCAAGGAGATGTAAGAAGTGACATACACAACTTCTGGGAAGTAGTTGTCCTCACCTTCCTTTTTCCTGCCGGCTAAGAAGATGCCAACATGGTCACCAAAATCCAAGTAGCCATCTTGAACCATAGAGGGAAATCACATGCCGAAAATGACAGAGCCTGGCTCCCTGACCTTGGGAAACGCTACATCAGTCCTAAAATAACTATCTTGGGACTGCTTTTATATAGAAACGAAAAAAAAGTCTATCTTAATTTTACTTTTCCAAATACGTATTTTTAACAGCTTTATGAGGTATAATTGATGCACAAAAAATGCACATATTTAATGTGTACAATTTGATGAGTTTGAACATATGTGTATACTCATGAAACCATTATTGCAGTCAAAGTAATAGACATGCCCGTCGTCTTCAAAACTTTTATTGTGTCTCTTGTTGTAAGAACACTTACCATGAGATCTAGTCTCAGTAAATTTTTAAGTGCACGATTCAGTATTGTTAACTATAGGCACCAAGTTGTACAGCAGATCTCTACAACTTACTCATCTTACATAACTAGGACTTCATACTCAGCAACTCCCCATTTTCCCCTCCCCCCCGTCCCGGGCATCCACCATCCTGTTCTCTGCTTCTGCGAGTCTGATTATTTTAGATACCTCGTGCAAGTATAATCGTTTGTCCTTCTGGCTTGTCACTTAGCGTTATATTGGCCAGATTCATCTGTGTTGTCACAAATGACAGGATTTCCTTCTTTTTGAAGGCTGAACAATATTCCATGGTGTGAATTATACCATATTTTCTTTATCCATGTATCTGTTGATAGAGATGTGGGTTATTTACATATCTTGACTATTGTGAACCTAGTCTCTTCAAGATCCTGATTTCAGTTATTTTGGATACATACCCCGGAGTGGGATTGCTGTCCAAATATGTATTTTTAATAACAAATGTGCTAAGATATAATTCAGACACTATAAATTTCACTGTTTAAAAGTACCACCTTCCTATAGATTTGTCTCCTAACCTTTGGACCCATAACTTTTCTGTTTATTATAGTTGGCCTTGTTTTATAATTATATGTATGTGTCACATCTCCTTGACTCATATAGTACCCAGCACTTTTAGAACCTCAATTGTTTATTTGTTAACTTAAGATTTTGTGTGCTGGTTATACTTGTGAACATATGAAAATATCGATTAAGTTCAAATTCCAAGATGAGCAAAAGTCAAATACATTGGAAAAACCTAAGCATAATTTGACTCGTTCCTAGAGAATGAGTATTCCATTTAAGGCGATACATTAAATTTAAAGAAGTTTAGCAACATTAATAATAGGATTCAAGGGGCACTTGAGTGGCTCAGTTGGTTAAGCTTCTGACTCTTGATTTCAGCCCAGGTCATGATCTCACAGGTACGGGATCGAGCTCCACATTGGGCTCTGTGCTGACAGCGTAGAGCCTACTTGAGATTCTCCCTCTCCCTCTCTCTTTCTGCCTCTCCCCAACTCTCTCTCTCTCTCTCTCTCTCTCTCTCAAAATAAATAAATCAACTTAAAAAAATAGGATTCAAAACAGGAACTTGACTAAATTTGCCAGCTGTTCTTTCACTATGCAGATTTCACTCAGGATCCCAACACAGACAAAAATAGGACATCTCTTATGGTTAATAAATTTTAGCAATCCCATTTGGCAAATGAGGAAACTAATGCCCAGAATTAAAAAATTATTATTGCAGGAAATGTTTCAGGAAAACTTCATTATTACATATTATCTAAAGATTTTAATCATAACCAGTTTCCTGCAGTTATGAGGATCTTACTTCTTCCACACGAATCAGCACTTCTCAAAACTGGTTAGTAGAAGACTACAGATGCTTGACTAACATATGGATTCTGGGGCCCCACCCAATGCCTTTGTAGAATCTCTGGGATTTGAGGCTCTGGAAGCCGCATTTTTACTAAGCTCCTCCCAAGACTGTGATGTCCACTGGGGTTTGAGAACCTCACAACTCCCTAATTAGTTATATATTAAACCAAAATCTCCCACAGAACTTAAATTACCCTATTCCTGGCACCCACCCCCAAAGATTCTAAGGCAGCCAGTTTTTTTAAAAATATTTTTTAATGTTTATTTATTTTTGAGACAGAGAGAGACAGAACATGAGTGAGGGAGGGGCAGAGAGAGAGGGAGACACAGAATCCAAAGCAGGCTCCAGGCTTTGAGTTGTCAGCACAGAGCCCAACGCGAGGCTTGAACCCGTCAACCGCGAGATCATGACCTGAGTTGAAGTTGGACGCTCAACTGACTGAGCCACCTGGGCTCCCTAAAGCAGACAGTTTTGAAGACTATTCCATTCTATTTTCACTTGATCAGGGCTCAACCATGTAGAGGTTTAGATTAATTGTTTAGTGGATAATGCATTTGGGTGAAAAGTCAATAACCTGAAAGATCACCAAAGGCACTGAATAATATCTGGAGATAGATAAGACTCCTGTATGTCCTACAGGCCAAGGCACCCTGCTTAGATGCAGAAAGTTGGAATACTATATTTTGGAGAGGTTTTCAACAGGATTGTGTCACTTCTCAAAAGACCACCAGAGAAACCTGTTAATTAAAGAAACTAAACTAAACTAAACTAAGTTTCTTAGCCTTATTGTATTGAGAGAGAACTGCCTTGACATTCCAGGTTGTGTCTCAGAAGGGGAAAGTCCAGGGAGGATGTTTATAGGAGTTTAGGGCCTCAGATGGATGACTTTAAGGCAAGACATGGAAGGCAGAAAACTGGAATTGGGCAGAGTTAATAGCACAACAGCTTTGGGGTGTGAGGCCGGAAGGAGAGAGTCTTGAAAGTGAGTCTTACTGAGCAAGCTGTTATGTTTGGTTAGTCATCTTAACTGTTGCTCAGTCTTATTCTCTGGGAGTAAGTATTTTCTGGAGCGTGTAGGTAGGTTTTTCAGGCTGGTCCCAGGATTGCTGAACATAGGAGGAAAATATGTTTGTTTCCATTCTAATTGAAATAAAAATATTAACACAGAAGACTTAATTATCCCTAAAAGCCCACTTTCCAAAATTTGACATTCGGTAAGTACTGTGGTAAAAATCATTAACATTTTGGGGCACCTGGGTGCTCAGTCAGTTAAGCGTCCAACTAAGGCTCAGGTCACGATCCCGCCGTTCGTGACTTCGAGCCCTGTGTTGGGTTCTGTGCTGACAGCTCAGAGCCTAGAGCCTGCTTCGGGTTCCGTGTCTTCCTCTCTCTCTGCTTGTGCTCTCCCACTTGTGCTCTCTCTCTGTCTCTCAAAAATGAATACACGTTAAACAAATTTTTAGAAATCATTAACATTTGTATTTTATATAACAGTTTACAGAAAGCATTCACACACATTGTGTCTTTTAATAAAACTTGTGAAGTAGTTAAGCCAGGTGACTTAATATTCCCATTTTACAGATAAGGAAATGAAAACTCAGGGAAGTTATGTAATTTGCCCTAAAAGTAAAGTGCTTTAGCTTTTGAGAATTTAAATCCTCGTATTCAGACTCCAAAATCCATACTCTTAGAGAGCACTACAAACAAGTTCTATTATGTTACACTGGAGGCTTTTTTATTTTAAGTGCTGTGGAACCTGGGGAACACCCTTGAAGTTTGTTCACTTAATTTGGTCATAAGAACACGGGAAGGACCTCATTATAACTTGGCCACGACTACAGACTTCCAGAGTCATGGACCCTAGAGAAGGAGCTATAACTGGTCAACACTAGAGCGGTAATTAGCAAAGTATAGATCAAGTAAGAAATAAGGAATACACGATGATTTCCTGAGTGCCAAAGCACTGCCTAACACTGTTGTCCTGGTTCCTATTAGCTCCCTGAGGCAGACAACCTAGAAGCAAGTGCTGTAGGTTCCACACTATAAACTCTTACGGAGTCAAATGTGTTTTTCAAGTACAAACCCCACCCCAGCCTGACCAGGAAGTTATAAAGCTTTCCAAGTGGAAAGTTACTGGTGGGGTTTAATGAACCATGTCACTTCCATTAATGAAATGAAATATATCACATTTCCAAGTGTCCCCTTAAACTGCAAATTCATCTAAACGGGTCTTTTCAGATAAACAAATGCCACAATTCCTCCTGGATTAGAAAAGCATACTCTACGATGATCTGGGAAAGAAAAGCAACAGCACAAAGTCAAATAAGGGAATATTTCACAGTTATTGTGGGCATAACGTATATAATGAACTATCTCTTGGAAACTGAATGTCCAAATAGATTAAGTAAATAGCCACAGCTGCTTGAATAGTGGGAGAAATCGATTGTTCCACATGCTTCTCAAGAGGGGCCTAGACTAAATCAGAGGCCCTCGGCCCTCACTGTAAAATCATCAGGGGAGCTCTGACAACTTCTGATGTTCAAGTTTTACCCCAGCCCACGTGAGTGTTAAAATTCTCCAGGTGATTCCAGTGTGCTGCCAGAATTTAGAACAGTGCTCTAAATCCGTGGTTCCCAAAATATGGCCCATGGACCAGCAGCATCAACCTCACCCGTGAGCTTGTTAGAAATGCAAATACTCCAACCTCACCCTAGCCTCTCTGAATCAGAAATTCTGGGAGTAGGACCTGACAATCTTTGCTTTTTTCTTTTCCCCACAAGCCCTCCAGATGATTCTGGTATATGCTACAGCACTATTGAGAAACACTGTTCTAAAGTACAACTGCCATGTCTCTCCACCTGGAGCTTGAGGGAATACAAGCCTGACCTGCCCCAAACACTGCTTGAGACATGGCTTTTGTCTAAAGACAGAAGCCACTATTGACACAACATGTAGGCTTCCGGCTTTAAGGTGAACCGTGCAGTACCACACAATATAAACTGTGGGGCTTTGAAGTAAAAGGAAACAAAGGAAGTCGCCAGCCCCAACTCCAGAGCCGGTCCCATGAGGCAGGCTGATTCCATATGGAGCATCTATTGGAAACTACTGTCCATGACCCATGGCCAACATTTGAGGTTTACCTCCCAGCACACAATATGCCTTCTTAGGACTGTTGGCTGAGATTTTTGTTTAGGGACCCACCTCTCTCCAACTTTTAGTCCCTGGATAGAGCCCATGAGCTGGGCCATCACCTAAAGGCTTTGTGTTGTGAACCTCAGCCCAGCCTTCCTCACTACTCCATGTACTTCCTGAACTTTTTTGTTTCCAGTGACCTTCCCCTACACTCAACTTTGCCCATTCCTGCCCACAAACCTTTATTTTATTTGTTTGTTTGTTTTTAGAGAGAGAGAACATGAGCAGGGGAGAGGGAGAGAGAGAGAATCTTTAGAGGCTCCTCGCTCAACATGGAGCCTGATGTGGGGCTGGATCCCACAACCCTGGGATCATAGCCTGAACTGAAAGCAAGAATCAGACACTCAACCAACTGAGCCACCCAGGCGCCTCATACATCTTTTAAATTCACTATGTCAAGCATCCCATATTCGGCCCTCAGCCTCCTCTCCTTCCAGGGTCTTTGCTTGAATGCTCTGGTTCCAATTCTTTTTGAACTCTCCTGTGCTCTCATCTATTCACTCCTCCTGAGACAAAGAAAGCCCCTCAGTCAATGGGAGGGAGTAAAAAACATGTTTCACATCTCAAAACACCCTTCCTATCGCTGCTATTTAAATTTATCATTCTCCTCAAATCCCTGTCACCCTATTGTGACAGAGGAAGTCCTTCTGCTATCAATGGCAAATCTCCCCATATGTGTTCCCTTTCCTCTCTGCATGCTTCTAAGAAACCTCTTGCTACTCAGTATCTGCCCTTGTTCTCTGTTCAAACACTTATTCAATCTTATTCTAGCAACCAGATCCTTTCTATCCTCTGTTAAACATGTTCCAATCATTCTTAACTGAATTTTTTTTCCTGTATCAAGATCCATACAGGCACTGTCTATTCCCACCTTTTTGCTCATTCTTTCCACAAGGGTTGTCTACATTTCCTCCCTCGATTGCTGTATCTTTAGCCCTTTCTGATCTGGTTTCTGTTTCCAACACACTAGTGTCTCCAATGAGCTCTATGTGGTACAGTCCAGTGGATGTTCTTCAGCCCTTGTTGCATTGACTTTCCAGAATTTAGATAACCTGACTCTTAGACAATGATTTATTTGTAGTAGACGTGTGTGGTGGGGCTCAACCAAACCTCCATATTGTACACGGTTGGGGTGATGGGAGGTAGAAGAAATGGAAAGAGGCTGGTGAAGAAAATGTGATGTTTAAACTGAAAACATCTGAGACTGTCCCTTTGACCCATGTCTCTTGCCTGGCTTTCCAGGTACAAAGCTACTTGAGTAGTCATTGCCCATTTATTTTTATTTTATTTTATTTTATTTTATTTTATTTTATTTTATTTTATTTTATTTTATTTTATTTTATTTTTTAATCATTGCCCATTTAAAAAAATTATTGGGTTTTGAAAGTTGTCCCTAATTGTGGCAACAACAACAAAAAAGTTTGATGTCTCATAAAAGGGACTTCAGAATTAGACCAAAAGAAGATTTTTGAAAGTGTGTGGGAAAGGAAGCTTGAGACTCTTTTCACACCCAAAATGAAACCACTAACAGTGCCGTCTGTTATAAATACACCGATGTAATGTGGTTTTCTAGTAGACTTATTAAAAAGGATAAAAAGCAACAGAATTAATTCATGCTAGTAATATACTTTATTTAAATCAATACATCCCACGCATTATCGTTTCAATATGTAATCAATATAAAAAAAATCCTTGAGATATCTGACATTTTTGGTAATGGGCTACGTCTTTGGAACACAGTGCGTGTTGTACTCTTTCAGCACATGTCAGTTGCGACTAGTACATTTCGAGGGCTTAATGTGGCCAGTGGTTACTGTAGCGGACTGCACAGTTCTTAAAGATTTATTATCAAAGGGAAACAAAGGGTTGTGACAAGAATCTGTAAGCTTGAGGTCAAAAATTGGTTTATCCGAACCATTCAAATGTAAAGCAGGTTTTTTGCTAGCAAGAATTACACCATTCAGCTGAGAAAACTCTGGGCCTGATGGACATAGGCCTTGGGGGCCATTGAATGGAAACGGCTTTCTTCCTGAAAGGACCCACCCTACTCGCTATGAAATTCTGAGCATTTTCCTTTCCTAGAGCATCTAGTATTTTTCCTCACTTTACAGATTAAGACTTTTATTTTCCCGATTTCCAATGTGTCCTGTGTAGCAGCTAAGATATAATTTTATGGGCCTCTGGGGAATCTCTGGAATTCAGATGGAATTTCATCCATGTGTGATGGATGAGCCAAGCAGAATGGACTCCATCTGCTCTCTGGGGTGGATGGGACTGAACCCAATTACAACTAATTTCTGCATTAATTGAACAAGCATGAATTCAAATAATGTGTTCCTTCGCTTCACAATACATTAGCTTCTTGGGATCCCAAATGCATTATCGAGATGACCTAATTCCTTCTCACTCTGCAGGCTGGTTGTTTTGGTTGGTAAATGCCCAATTTTATCTGATTGCTTCATTCCATGAGCTAGAGCTTGTTGCTCCTAAAAGATAGGGCTGGGGGCAGGAGGGTGGGGGTTGCTCCCACTCTAGACCAGCTGGCTTCTCTTGTTCTAAGACTATCTTTGCATCCTGTTCTGTGCCATCTTCCACGCTATTCACAGAAAGGACAGAGAGGCATTCATGAAGACCAAAATGCACACAGAAACCCCACATGTGACTTGCAGAGAATTGGCGATGTCACTTTTTTTTTTTTTTTGTCTGCATGAAGGATGGCATCTTGAAATTTTGCAAACCAGGAGACCAACTCTGCAGACAAACAACCTGCTCCTTGTCAGACCACCCACTCAGGCCACGGAGGCCACTGCCCCTGGGCCTCCTGACTCCCATGATTCCTCTCCAACAAGCCACTCGCACTTCTAAAAAGGTGACGTTCTAGCTGTCTGTTTATAAAAGTGCCAAAGGAACATTTATCATGAGGTGCAAATAAAAGAAGCACTGGAGAGCGATGTTTTTCACCGGGTTTTTTCAGAACCTGAAACACACCTCCCAGATCTCTCTGACACCTCCCGGTAGCCTGTGCAACCCTTCTCAGATCAGAAGAGCACGTTTGAGCAGAACAGGGGCCCTGGAAGGTGGACACATGTTGAGCGAAACTCGGGCTGACAAATCCAGTGTGGCTAGACACGTCAGAATCCTCCATAACTGCGTCCAAGGGATTATTAAAAGAATATGCTGAGAGGAAATTTTTCTGATTACAGCAGGAGACAAGAGTTCAAGAGGTCAAGGAATTGCTGAGGTGAAACACCCCTGACTGACTGTCAGTGCCCCCAGCATTATGTTAAATTTTGACAGGCTGCCCAAGATTGAAAAACAGACACTTCCTTTAACAAGACGGTGATAAATCAGTTGTCCTCCAGGAGGAGCGGTCCCTGAAGCATAGACTTAGGAGTGCTGTGCTGTTTTCTCTAGTGACTTATCCAGTCTGCTGTCTGCCAACTCTTCAGGGAAACACCAGAATCAGAAATTAATGTCCTGAGGAGAAGCTACCATTAGAACATTACTCATTAACTGAGAAAACCTGAAAATAATCAGAAGGATCTGGTACAGCATCGACACCAAATAGAGAGGCAGCTGTCTCATTCCCGTGGAGGTCACAGGCCAAGCCATACAGGACAGCAGGAAATAATCTGATGGACCAACCAGTCCTGTGTTAGTACTGTTGAGGCTCAGAAGGATGTAGAGTCACAAGGTGTTCTGAGCACTGAAGAATGGCACCCAACACTAGCCTCAGTCAAATGATCATGGCCCATGTAGGGACCTGACCCCCCACAGATCCAAGCGTCTGTGGGCTACCACTGGACTAGATGCCATGCAGACTCTCTCCATCCTTCTCCCATTCCCTCCTCTTCTCCTCTTTCTCCTTCTCTCTGTTCTTGCTCTCTCTCAACCAGCAAATAGGAATGGAGACTTAAGGGCAGAGATGGGAGCAAAACAAATTCTGTGGTGTTCTGGGAAAGGAGAGAGACAAACACCTTGGCCTCTTGTCAATTAGAAGCTGCTCAGAGGCACCACTTTCTGGCTGGGGCAGGAGGCAGGTAAGGGACTGAGGTCAGTCTCACACTGACATGTTTATGTGACTGCTCCTTCCTAGGCTGTGGGCATCTTGAAAGCAAGACTTACGTCCTCAAGTCTTGGGGCGCCTGGGTGGCTCAGTCGGTTGAGCATCTGATTCTTGATTTCAGCTCAGGTCATGATCTCACGATTTGTGAGATCGAGCCCCATGTCAGGCTCTGTGCCGACAGTGCAGAAACTGCTTCAGTTTCTCCCTCTCTCTTTCTCTGGCCCTCCCCGGCTAGCACGTGCATTCTCTCTCTCCCTCTCTCTTAAAATAAATAAATAAACATTAAAGAAAAAAGACTTAGGTCTTCAAGTCTTTTGAAACGGTATGTATTTTTTTTTCTGATTATGAAAAAAAATACATGCTAACTATAGAAAGAATTGGAAAAATATAAAAAAAGATCTCTTTCAACAGCTTTTAGACTAGTATTTGGAACAAAGCAGGTACTCAATAAACCTGTGTTGGAGAGAGGAAAAAAGGAAGAGAGAAGTCAAGGATACGACAACTGTGACATCAGCCTTCTTGTTAAAATGCACATAATTCAGCAGTGGCCACGTGGGGGCCATGAGTCATGAGGTGCAAAGCTGCAGAGCTGTTCCGCGTGGGGCTCTGGCTCCATATACTGCCTGGGGCTGCCACCCCTGCTGTTGGCCTCCTGTGCTGGAGTTTATTGGGTGGTATAAAGTGAATTCACCAGACAGTGAGCAACTGTGATTATTTAGCCTGGAGAAGAGAAGCCTTGAGAACCACTTAAAAATTGCTATGGTCCTATTAATTCCATCATAAAAAGTGATTTCTGTTTATTAGGGACAAATTGGGACATATAAACAAATCCCCTGGAGTCCGTCCTGTTGGTATTTTGGCACATCTCCCCACGCATGTGTTCCAGACACACATTTTTGTCATTTGCTGTTTTCCATCACTGGGCTCATGCTCAATCCAGGAAGGGTCATGAGTTATCAGTGGTGAGGAAACCCACGCAGTGAGTCTAGAATTAAAAAAAAAAAAAAAAAAAGAAGGGAAGAGCACATAAAATGCCAAAATGCATTGCACCCAGGGTAGGCGAACACTGTTTCATACCACTTTGTGTCCGTGATAAAAATCTGCATGTGTGTCCTGGGTCGAGATATAAAATGAGCTGTTTAGTGTGGCTGTGGTCAAAAGGTTTGGAAAACACTGCAATATTTCTTTCTGTTTATTCCATTGACCGATACAACAGAAAAATGGTTATATGCTATTGCACATTAATGGTAACGTCGTTGTAATTAGTCTAATAAGCCATCAAGTAAATGTACTGTAATTTACCTAACCCTTCTCCTATTTAAGTCATTTCGGTATTGGAAATCATATGGAAATAAAAATTCTTTCTGCGTGGTATTTTTTTCTGCTTTTAAGATTAGATCTCCAAAAGTGAAATGATTAAAGGATCTGTGTATAACAGAGATGACCTTCAATAGACTACATAACTCAGGAATGTAGTTTCTAAACATCTTTCCTTTCTAGAACTGAACTCAAGTAGCCCCTACACCCCCATTTCTCATAAGTAGAAAGCATAATCACACTAGTTCAAAGTAAGTTAGTCCCTCTAGTTTAAAATTCCATTTGCTCTTAGTAACTCTTATAACAATTTAGGATTCTTGTTCTTGTCCTGTGGTTCCCACTGAGCCCAGGTGAAGGCCCAGGTACATTTTTGGTCCGTAGTTATTTTCTGGCCTTGCTGACCTCGCTGAGCTATATCTGGTCCCACCAGCTCTTGGGCATCACTCTGTTCCTGCTGCCTCTACTTCCTGTGGCCTTGGGCACTTGGTCCACATACCCTACCTTCTCCTACTCTGACCAGGAATTCTCTCCCCATCTTCCCTCCTTACTGGCACTGCTGCCCCCATCCTGGGATCTCAGAGCCACTCAGCTCTTTCCCCTGGACCAGCCAGAGCGTGCAGGATGCTGTGAAGCTGCCCACAAGTTCATCGGCTTCAACACCTCCCCAGACATTGCCACTCCAACATTCAAGGGCCACGTCATAGTTATGGCTTCTCTGAGGAAGCCAGGCACTGGTATATCTTCTGCTCCGGGATCCTTCTAAATTTAGCGAAGGATTTCCATTATCTCATCTTGTCCAGCCACATGGCTGTTCAGGTTGAATCTCCCTTCAAGAAAGAAAGTTGCTGTGGCACCTGGGTGGTTCAGTCGGTTAAGCGTCCAACTCTTTTTTTTTTTAATTTTTTTTTTTATGTTTATTTATTTTTTGAGACAGGGAGAGACAGCATGAACGGGGTAAGGTCAGAGAGAGAGGGAGACACAGAATCTGAAACAGGCTCCAGGCTCTGTCAGCACAGAGCCCGACGTGGGGCTCGAACTCATGGACTGCGAGATCATGACCTGAGCCGAAGTCAGACACTTAACCGACTGAGCCACCCAGGTGCCCCTCTTCTTTTTTTTTTTTTTTTAAATTTTTTTTTTTTTTTTTTTTAAGAGTCCAACTCTTGATTTTTGGCTCAGGTCATGATCTCATGGTTCGTGAGTTTGAGCCCTGCATCCAGGCTTGCAGTATGGATCTCTCTTGGGATTCTCTCTTTCCCTCTTTCCCTGCCCCTCCTCTGCATGTGCTCGCTTTCTTTCTCAAAATAAGTAAACTTGAAAGAAAGAAAGAAAGAAAGAAAGAAAGAAAGAAAGAAAGAAAAGGAAAAGAAAAGAAAAAAGAAAATTGCTGTTCAGATGCAAGAATGTCTTTAGCTACTAGGCCCCAGCTGTCTGCCCCATCAGGCTCTTTCTCACACTTCTTAGGCAGGGCCTTGCCAATAACTGGACACACAGTGGAATACTCAGGCCTTGCCATTTCTGCCCAACGTACAAGACCTCCAAGGGGCAATCTGCTCCAGAGCCCCGCTTGGGTCGGCAGAGACTTTGTCAGATTTGCATTGTAGTCTGAGCCCCTCCCTGCCTCATATTTCCCCTTTCATCTTTCACAGGCATCCTCTTCCCAAGATCTCACCCGCCTTGTGCTCCTAACTCCTCCCCAGAACCTTGGGCCCCAGGAGCGCTCAGCACCTAAACCCTAGTCCCTTCTCTCCAATTCTCCCTTTCTTACCAATGGTCAACCTTAGACTTCCCTTGGGTGAGAAGGGTGTAAGTAATACGGTGTAAGTTCCCGGCTTCCATCACTCCGGAACCCTCACTGTGCGGAGCATCACTGCCTGCCTGAGCAGGTGCTGGGTGATTTCCTGGCTCTCTGACATGTAATCTTCAGAACCACTGTCTCTGTTTCACAGATGCAGAAAGTTAGATTCAAAGCCACTGAGGCACTATGTACATCACTCCTAAAGAGCAAATTCAAAATGCGGTACAGAAGACCCACCTAGCAGGAAGAGGTTATGATTTTCTTTTTATTGCCTTCATTCACTTAACCCTTAGCTGGCCCTTGGTATATAATTTATATGAGTCTTGACTATTATATCAGCAAAAAATTAATTTCTAAAACATGATAGACAGGAGAGCTCTTGTTTGAATATTTCTTCAGTACTGCTCAGAATTTACTGATGATCAAAGTCCTCAGGGAATTGCTAATCACCATAATAACTGATAAAATATCTGGGAGGTATGGTCCACAAATGATGCAAAGAAGGAGTTTAATCTGTGTTTGAGTTGATGAATGGATTGATATATAGGATATAGGAAATGTAATAGCCAAGGGAGGAAAAACCCTAAAGGTGTTCATTTGTCCGGTATCTATGACCCCTACAGCTCTAAGGTGAGAGTGCCAGTGACGGATGGAGATATGTTAGTAGTAAGTGAAACCCCAAGGAATTGGGGAAACTGGTTCTTCTGTGCAAGTGACCTATCAGGTGCAGAGAAACTGAAGGGAAACAAAGCAGACAGTCTTGGCTGCAAGTGTGGAGTTGGCATTCCACAGGTGGAAGCAAATCGCCATGAGTCCAGGCTCCGTAAACATCAGCTGTTTGTGGTCTACGCAGCACTAAGCTGGGCCAGGCTCCTGGGACAGTGCTTCTCAAGATTTACTGCGCACATAAACCAAAGGGCATCTAGTTAAAATGCATATTCTAATTCAGTTGGTCTGGGTGGGACCTCGGACTCTGCATTTCTAACTAGCTTCTAGGTGATGCCATGGATGCTGCTGGCCCGTGGGCTGCACTCTGAGTTACGGCGATTAAGGAGATGCTCAGAAAGCTCTATGCATTGTGCCAGAGGCACAAATGCTATTTAGGTAACTTATTCTCTCCCCCATTCCCAGCCCACATTTTCAGATTCCTGTGGGAGTTCAAGCGCAGCTGACAATGTGCACTTTGGATTTTCTTATTGAGAAAAGTTGTCAAGAAGTAAACATAAGCCAGTCATAGCCACTGCAGCTTTGTTTCTGTCAAGCCACTATCTCTCCCAACGTAGGGCAAGTATTTCCCAAGTGAAGGTTGTGCGCCGCTTAGGGTGATTTTATTTGATGGATAGCCATGGCATTAAATGACCTTGAATCAATAAGGGTATTACTCCCCTCCAGTTCTCTTTCAATCCTCCTGATTATATCAAGAAGAAAGTCTCTCTGTTGGGTGCTAGTGTGTTTTTGAACACTTGCTTCTTTTCCTGTATCGGGATGTGATCGGTTGCTAACAACAGAAAACCCAACTCAGAATGTTCTCGGTAACGGAAATAGCCTACAGAGGGAGAAGGAGGGGCTCTGGCCGGTCTCCTCGGCGGGCTCGGTCGCCTCTTCTGTGCTGGCCTCACTCCTGGGCTGGCAGCAGCTCTTGCAGTGGCTGGGGCAGCCACTTGCGATTTGTCCCCAGTATCGGCCCCAGTCAATATCCACAGCAAGAGATCTCTTCCGGGGGCTCCCAAAAGAGAAAACCTTTCCCCCCACAAAACCTTCAGGAAATGCCCCCCTCACGTTTCATCAGTGCAAATGGACTCACAGGGCCATTTCCGAATAATTCGAGTGGCCAAAAGTAGCCTTGAGCCTTAGGCCTGGTGAGGGGTGTGCGCTGCTTTCCGGTTAAAACGACTCTTTCCCGTTCCCTCTTTCACTAAAAGAGCAGGCCTCTGGCTGGATGCCTTTGGGCAAGCAACTGTGTCTGGCTAGATTTGAATAACATGAGGGGTGTTTGGGTGTTTTTTTCTTTCAGTTGCCTTCCATCGATGGCAAGTGGTACTTATTTCTCATTCACAGTTGTAATAAGAATTTTGTGGGGTTGTTATTACTTATATTTCAGTTCTAAAATGTAATGTAATTTAGAAAAAAATTTTAATTAAAGGATAGAACATGATACACGAATGTGGCAAAAACGACGAAGGTGACAAAACGAGAAGTTGGAGAAATACCGCTAAGCTGTTACTTCCTGGCTAACAGCTATCTGGGCTTTGAAAGGAAGAAGGCTAAGTCTAAGGGACAACATCAGCTGCTCGGTTCCTATGGTTGTAGTGCAATGTGTTCTCAAGCCAAGCTGGAGGTCTTAGTCCATTCAGGCCCTTGTAACAAAATACCACAGATTGGGTGGCTTATAAACAACAGAAATGTATTTCTCACAGTTCTAGAGGCTGGAAGTCCCAAGATCAGGATACAAGCATGGCTGGGCGAGGGCCCTCTTCCAGTCACAGACTTCTCTGCAGTGTCCTCACATGGTAGAAACAGCAAGGGAGCCTCTTCTAAGGATATTAATCTCATGTATGAGTGCCCTGCCTTCATGATCTAATCGTCCCCTGAAGGCCCCACCTCCTAATACCATCTCAATGGGCATTAGAATTTCAACCTGAATTTTGGGGAACACAAACCTTCAGACCATAGCTCTGAATTAAAATCACATGGGAGTTTTGAGGAAGCAGATGCCTGGGCTCCACCCTCCAAAGATGGTCTCTTATGGAGTCTGGGTCTATGTATTTTTGAAAATGTCACAGACTTTTCTAGTGCACAGCCAAGGAGAGGACAGCTGCTGAGAACTTTGGAGAATCCTTTTGCAACTGGAAGTTTAGGGGCAACAAGAGTTTGGTATGGTGCTGTTGCCAGGCTCTCTCCATTCCAGAAATGTCTTGTTTTATGTTTGTATCCTCTGTCAGCCCAGTCAAGAAGAATATAAAGATGCACACTGTTGGCCAGAGAGCCAAGGGGGCAAGAGCTTTATTAGGGGTGAACTCAGCGCGTTGTGAAACTACTGTTTCCCAAGTGGTATTCGCGTAATACATTTGTAAGAATTGTTACAAAAGCAAGATGTGAATGTTGGATTGTGGGGTCTCTACTGGGTGCTTTGGAAAAAAAGCGTACATGAGGGCTTAGCGTATTTTAGAACTATTTTTAAAAATCAATATCCATTCACTGATTATATTCTTAATGATATAAAGTACTACCCTAAGGCTGTTCAGCTTCAAACTTCAGATATCCATCTGTTCCAGATTTTAGCTAGGTGTTTCAAGATAAGTATGGCCCCTGAGAAACCAGAGTTATCACAGTTTCAACATGTAATCATTGTTAAAATCATTTGAAAGGTCGTATATTTAAACATGAGGGCCTATGGCATGCACAATATTAAGTCCCTCACTCTTGGCAAGTCAACAGTAAGATCAGTGTTGTTTAGGAGGCTGCTCATCTTCTACTCCCGCGTGTCCTCCCCGTGAAATCATACCTGTACCTTTGGTCTTCCTTCTGCGTCATGACAGTTGACATTTTTCATCCAACCACCTTGCAGCATAATGAACGTTAACAAAAGCACTTTGAGTTCCCACGTCAGAGCGAAAGGTGAAATGCCAATGAAGGTCCACGACGTAGAAGAAACCCAGGCACAGGACTGAATAAAGTTTCTGCAAGCCTGAAAGATGCCTGCTTTGCCAAGGAGGTTCCTCTAATGGCCCTGGTGCTGGGCCAGGAATGAATGATTTGTTGAAGATGGGTCATCAGATGGAAGAGAATATATCAGCACTAGTTGCCCCACTTCCCATTCTGCTCATGTTTTTTATTCAACTTTCATTTATCCAACAACTATTTATCAAGTACTTAAACGTGCCGGGCTCTGGCACTGATGTAACAGATGGCAGTACGGATTCCTCCTTGGAGGTCAAAGTCAGGCCGGAAGGCAAGATCTTGGTCTCTAGCTAGAGGACTCTTAGGAGAAAGAGGCTGACATTCAGTTCCAGAAGGACTAAACTTCTATTTAGATCATAACAAGCAAGCAAACCTTAGATGGAAAGGATACAAGTCCTTCAGATGGTGTCAGGATGGTTTTTTGTTTTTGTTTTTGTTTTCTGGACAGCTCTCGTGTAGCCAGACTACATCTGACCCAGCAGGCAAGACTCTGACACACATCTTGTTTCCCTTTCTTGCCCTCCTGACGGCAACCATTCTTCATGCCGTCCCCTGGCCCATTCTTTGCCTAGAACCCCTCTAAACCATCATCTGCACCTGACTGTTCCCTAGCTGGATCCCTCTTCTAGGAACACACATGCCTGGTGTGGTTCTCAAACTTTGTGTCTTTATTATAAGGCATTAACATTGAAACTTTAGTCAATGCTCCAGAATTATATGTGACTTTGACTTTTTCCACTTTTACATTCCACAGCGAAAAGAAGTTTTACCTGAAGTTATTCCTTTAAGATTTATAAAAGGGGCACCTGGGTGGCTCAGTCAGTTAAGTGTCAGCTCTTCATTCTGGCTCAGGTCATGACCTCAGGGCTCGTGAGTTCGAGCCCGGCTTCGGGCCTCCACACTGACAGTACAGAGCCTACTTGGGATTCTCTCTCTCTCCCTCTCTCTCTCTCTGCCCCTCCCCTGTTCCTGCGTGTTCACTCTCTGCTCTCTCTCTCTCTCTTTGTCTCACTCTTTCTCAAAATAAATAAATAAACTTAAAAAAAAAGCATTTAAAAAATAGGAGGATAACTCATAACCTAAATCATTTGTATTCCTCAATGCAACTGTAAGTGTGTATACAGTCTTCTGTGTAATATACACATACTCTCAGACATTGAAACTAACAAACAATATGACTGTAGGGTATCAACAATATTCCTACCACAGAGGCCCCAGAAGGATGTATTATATAACATTACTCCAAGTTGTAAAACAGGTCTCTGAATCTGGTATCATTTGAAGTGTGATAGCACGTATTCCAGAGAGAACCCATGCATTGGCACATGCTAACTACCCAAGGTGGGTTGTGTGTGTGCTTCATAGACTGTTGCTTTTATCCCAACCTTGCTTTTTGACCAGTGTCCGTTTAAATGCATGTCTTAAGTAGATTTTTCAGGTAAAACATTTATTTGCTACCCATCAAACACGATATCCCTAGAAATTTAGTACAGAAAGTGAGTTTAGTGGGGCTGAAGTGTGAGGCCGCTGACACATTCTCCCTTTATTTATCAGCACTTAATGATTTTATGGTTTGTTTCTGGGCAGAGGGGGAAAAAAAGGGAGAAAGTCATGCAAAACAAACTATTACCTGTAAAATGATTTCTTCTTTCCTTTTTAATTTAGCATTAGAGATTGTAGCCCCAACAAAATGGATTTTTTTTTTCCTTCCTACTTAAAAGCACTCTCTCCTAATTAATGTTTAAAGCTTACAAAGACCACAAGGGACGCATTTTCTTTGCATCCATGAAAGCTGCCTTCATTTAAGGGGCTCAATGTTACAGTCCTGGAGGACAATTAATTTATTTAGTTGCCTTTGGTCAAAATGGTTTCTGGGCACTTTAGAGGAGTATCGATCATTCAACCCATGAAACTATTTGCAGAAAGGCACATGAAACCACTTCGTGCCTTTCATAAAAATCCTTTCAATTATAGTTGAAAGAGTTTTATTTACACCTGACAATGCTGCCTTTTATGTCTGTTTTCCTTTCTCCAGAGTTTATCTTCACTCCATCATATCTTTAAATAGTCAGGTCCCAGTGATTATGGTAAAACTCATGAGGAAGTATGGGGCTCCCAGGGTGGAGACTTTCACCTTTTTTTGAGAGAGTCAGTAGAGCTATTCCCAAATATTCCCACTCTGCTTGCTTCTGGATTCATACTAGGATCGTACTTCCTTGGCCATGGGATGTTGGGAGTGCCTGGGTCACTTCCAGACAGAGGTTTAAGAACTGGTATGTGCTGTATCACCTTCTCTTTCCCCACAGCCATGGTGACCGACCACCATCCAGTGAGTGGCTTTGTCAGTGGGTCCCAGAGAAAGGACCATAAAAAGGTGGAACAAAACTCCTGCTGACATTTGATGGGCACGTGGGATATTTATAAACCTTTGCTGTTTTCAGCCTTCAAGATCTAGGGGCTTCTGGGGGCGCCTGGGTGGCTCAGTTAGTTAAGCATCCGACTTCGGCTCAGGTCATGATCTCACAGTTTGTGATTTCACACCAGCTCTGTGCTGACAGCTCAGAGCCTGGAGCCTGCTTCGGATTCTGTGTCTCCCTCTCTCTCTCCCCTCCTCCACTCATGATCTGTCTTTCTCTCTCACAAATAAACATTAAAAAGAATTTTAAAAAAAGATCTGGGGGCTGCTTGATATTGCAGCATAACCCATACTCTCTGTTACATCTGTGGTTTTAAATCTCAAGGTGAAACTATCTTATAAATGTCGATTAAAAGGGAATTTTGCTTAGGAGTTACAATACCAAATGAGAGCATTACCTCTTATCTAAATGGAGTCAGTTAATTAAAGTTCTGTTTTTATATACTGATCAACCCAGTTCCTTTTTCTTCCCCAAATATTTTTATTCTTAAATAGGAGAAATCCTGGGAATTTGGAGGCAGTGAACCCTCACTGCTATTTTCATTTTGAGATATTTTTAATGCCAATTTTATTACTAAAGAACGTATGGCCCTGAGCAAGTCGCTTCACTTTTCTAGGCTTTAGCTTCCCCACTATGGAGAAGGGAGAAATTCAAGTGCACTCACTAGATGGTCCCATGACCTCTTGCAGTGGTAACATTCTGTGCTGAGTTCATGGAAATTAATAGGAAAATTCAGTGAACCTAGAACTCAAGTCTTTTACTGGTGCCGTTTTGCGGGAGGTCTGGGTGGCTCAGTCAGTTAAGCATCTGACCCTTGATTTCACGGAGGGTCAGATGGAATGCTGCTTCGTCAGGCTCTGCATTGGGCATGGAGTGTGCTTGAGATTCTCTCTCTCCCTCTGCCCCTCCCCCACTTGCATTCTCTCTCTCTCTCTCTCTCTCTCTCTTTCTCTCCCCCCCCCCAAAAAAGCAGTTTTGTTAAATGGCTATATTCTCATATGAGAGAGAGACTTAATGTGAAGGAAAGGATTTTCAAAGACATAAAAGAGTGCTGGAAGTTTTGTCTTGGAGATTTTGTGTTTGTTTGTTTTATTAAGTGCATGTTTGATTGAAATGTAATCTACATACGGAAAAATGCACAAGCCGTGAGGAACTGCTGAATGTGTACAAAGCGAACACAGTCTTGTAACCAGCATTCCAAACCCTCCTGTCACTACTCCCTGACGCAGGGTTACCACCATTCTGACTCCAGTAGTCTAACTTCTGACAGCAGAGTTCGTTTTGCTGCTCTTGACTTCCATTTAAGTGTAAGCAACGCACTCTTCTGTGCTTCCCTCTTTCATGTAACAGTGGATTCATCTGGGTTTTTGCACGAAGTTGCTCTTTCTTCGCTCTCATTGCTGTGTGGTATTCCACGGTATGGACTTACGCAGTCCATCCATTCCATTGCGATGGACTCTCGGGGGTTTCCAGCTTTGGGCTGTTATTCATAGAGGGCGTTTTAACGTGTATCTTTTGGTTGATATTATTTCCTTGTATTTTCAAGTTTAGGGTTCAGGAGGTAGACATTCTTAGACCTAAGTAAGAGGACATCGCGCTGCAGCTAAAGATTGTATTTTAGGGCATGTCCCTACTGACAGAGGGGAGAAAGTTCTATAGTCCCAGGGAGGGAGAAGAAAGTGAGGGACAGAGGAGAGGAGGAGAGAGCGGGGAAGTCCTGTGGAGTTAGAGGAGTGAGTGCTTGAGCTCTGCTATTCCCGGCAGGAATGTCTTTGTCCCTTTAGTTTACTCCTTATACCCCTCAGGCAATGACACCCTGTGGGATTTCCTCAAAAGCATTTTTCTGGAGCAGCTCAGTTTTGTCAAAGTAGGGAGTCAGCAAAAATGGTAGATGCTTAGAAGGAAAATATTTTTTCTAGATTTGCTATTCAAAATTGAAGGACTCTTGTAAACAAACACAGTATATCAAATATGAAATAAAAATTGCATTAAAATTCATAAGGGAGAGGGAAAGTGTGAGCGATTGCTAATTCACCTGATTCCGTTTTTGATCCGTCTTGAAACCCGTGCTCCCTGCCCTCCACGCCAGTGGGGTGTGTAATCATATTAAAAAATGGTAACTGATCCTTAAGCGTGGCTTCTTCTTTTTTTCTTTTCTCCATAAAACCATGAAATAGGGAGGTAATAAGTAAGAGGCAGCACACCCATTAGCTTGTCAGTTCAAATGTCATACTTGTTTTCATTCCTGAAATGCGGGGCTTGTTTTGGCCTCCCAGAATGCAAAAAGCCTTCTCTCATCAAACCCATCCCATTTCACCCTGACTTTCTAGCTTCTCTCCTTAGTCCTGTGTTTCTTTACGCGTGCTTTGGTGATTTAATCCACTAGTTTTTGTTCCAAAGAAAGCAGTCGTTTCATTAAATTAATGTAGTTTATGGGGTTCTTTACGAACATTCCCTCGAATCCTGCTTATAGTTTTCAGCATTATCATCCCTATTTTGCAGATGAGAATACTGAGGCTCAGTGAGTTTAGACCTGTGGCTTAAAAGATGCAAGGTCAATATTTAGACATAAGTCTGCTCTTGCCTTCCATCTTTCCACCTGGGGTATACCTGTGCTGAGACTTATCCTCTCATCCCAAAGCTGTAGAGCGTTAACAAAAGGTGCCTGGTATCCTTAGAGCACTGGTTCTAACTGGAACGCTGTTTTGTCCCCCAGGGGACATTTGACAATGTCTGGAGACAACTGGAAGGAGGAGGATATTACTAAAATCTAGTGGGCAGTGAGGCCAGGGCTACTGCTAGACATCTTTCAATGCACAGAACAGCCCCACAACAAAGAATCATCCAGCCCCAAATGTCAATAGTGCTGAAGTTGAAAAACCTGCCTTACAGTGTTTGCACATCATAATGGTGTTTATTAAGCCAAGAAGAGTGATAAACTGCACCAAAGGGGGCAATGAGGGATAGTTGAAAATATGTCAAGAGTCAGAAGACCTGTGTTTCGGTCCCAGGTCCGCCGTTAACTAGCCTCTTAGCTTTATGAAAATAGACTCTCAAAACCTTGGTTACCTCATGAGTAAATGAGTGATCTTAGTATTTGTCTTATCTATTTATTTATTAATTCATCAAATTTGTATTCATCATCTACTAAACACAAGCACTGTCGTAGACATTGATTATACAACAGAAAACAGAAAAGGCATCGCCCCTGTCTTCAAGTAACCGAGAGGAGAAAAAGATAAAAATAAGCGGAACTACCTGCTGTGGAAACCTAGAGAAGGGGCACCTAATCTAGTCCTGGGCAGTTGGAGAGGCACCGTCTAAGCTGACAACTGCAGAACAATGAGTTAGACAGGCAGGGAAGGAGAGAGACTAGAGGGTACAGTGCACCTGTAGAAGTACAGCCCAGAAGTAAGAAAACAGCATGGGACAATCAGGGACCTGAGAAATGTGTGGCATGCCTGGAGTGTATGGTGAGAAGGGAGGGAAGAGGTGCGCCTGGGGAGGGGAGCGGAGGTCTGCTCTTAGAGGGTGTTATGGCCCACGCTAAAGAATAGAAACCTTAGCCTGCAGCAGAGAGGAGAAAATGAAAGGTTTTAAAAGCACAGGGATGACATGATCAGATCTGAGCTCTAGAAAGATCATTCAGGCCACGGGGGTAGAAAGTGGATTCTAATCACTCTAGGGACTGGGAGATCAGGTGGGTGTTTGTTGCTGCTGACCCAGAAGGAGGTCACTGTGGCTTCAGCTGGAGTAGAGGCAATGGGATAGACTGAAGTGAGTGCATTTAAGATTAGATCGATTCCTGCTACTGATGGGTTGACAAGATATCCCTGTTTTAGAGCTGCAAGGTTTCCAGAACGAAGTATGACTGCCACTGCTATGTTTAGAAGCTGGAAGTATCTGCAGACACTTCACCAGATTGGATTCTGTACAGGCCCGGTGTCTTGGCCTCATCAGTGTGAAGTCCTTGTGGTATCTGACCAGCCTGTTTGCACTCACACTGCAAGGGATGCTGGGAAAGTGAGTACCTGGCTTGTCCCTGGGAAGAACCCCCTGAACTTAGGAAGGATGTTTAAGAAAGAAAGCCTAATATGCCCTACAGTACCAGTGGAAAATGATTTTTTAGAGCCTATTTAGAAAGCAAACCTCAGGGGGCGCCTGGGTGGCTAGTCGGTTAAGCATCCGACTTCGGCTCAGGTCAGATCTCACACTCTGAGAGTTCCAGAGTCCGAGCCCCGCATCAGGCTCTGTGCTGATAGCTCAGAGGCTGGAGCCTGCTTCAGATTCTGTGTCTCCCTCTCTCTAACCCTCTCCCATTCATGTTCTGTCTCTCTCTGTCTCACAAATAAAAAACATTAAAAAAAAAAAAAAAGAAAGCAAACCTGGGGCGCCTGAATGGCTCAGTTGATTAAGCATCCAACTCCAGCTCAGGTCATGATCTCACGGTTCGTGGGTTCAAGCCCTGCCTGGAGCTCTGTGCTGACAGCTCAGAGCCTGGAGCCTGCTTCAGATTCTGTGTCTCCCTCTCTCTCTCTCTGCGCCTCCCCCCATTCATGTGTGCACGCATGCACATGCTCTCTCTCTCTCTCTCAAAAATAAATAAACATTAAAAAATTTTAAATAAAAAAAAGAAAGCAAACTTGATAATACCTCTCAAATTAAAAAATACTCTTTAAAAAAAAAAAACTCACTTCTCACAATCTATTCCATACAAATAAAATTACCTCTACCAATGAGCATATATGCCTAGGAATATTATGTAGCACTATTCTCTGTGGCAAAAATTTAGTAACAAAGTGAATTTCATTTAATCGAGATGTACGCATCTATGCCATTAAATATGCAGTCAATGAAAAGGACTTAGAGTCAAACTACTTGGGACTGGGACTCTACGAATAAAGTCGGTCTGGGAGGGACATGCTGGGGCACCTCAAATAGTAATCTCTTCCTATTTAACACAGATCTTGATTTATACCATATCCCAGGGCATGATAAGGGGAAAAACTGCCTCGTTCTTCCCCTTCCAGATCCAAATCCCTACATATTTAGCTCATAACTGCTGCTTCACTCAGAAATTAAGTGACCACTGATAACTGGGAAGGTACCAAATTTGGTTTACCTAGCTTCCTACAGAAATCTGATTCCTGGTCTTATATCCTTCCCTGGATCACCTTTGGGCCAAGCAGGCTCTGTAACTCAACCCGGTTCTACAGTAAGCAAGAGTCTTATAAAGAGACACCTGAAATAAATCCCTGGGTCTGAGTGGAAACTCTTCTGCCTACAATTTCCTGACTCCCTGGGTAACAGCTTGGTTGTAACAACTTAGTGGTCTGTCCTAGTCTTCTCTTTCTTTCTTCTTTCTTTCTTTCTTTCTTTCTTTCTTTCTTTCTTTCTTTCTTTCTTTCTTTCAAGTAGGCTCCATGCCCAACGCAGAGACCAATGTGGCGCCTGAACTCACCATCCTGAGATCAAGACCTGAGCCTACATCAAGAGTGTGACCCTTAACTGAGCCACCCAGGCTCCCCTGTCTGAGCCTTCTTGGTCTGCTATAAATAACAAAATACCGCAGACGGTCTGTTTTAAACAACAGAAATTTATTTTCTCATGGTTCTGGTGGCTGGGAAGTCCAAAACCAAGGTGCCAACAGATTCAGTTCCTGGTGATGGCATTCTTCCTGGCTTGCAGACTAATGCCTTCTCAATGAATCCTCACATGGTAGGGAAAGAAAGCTTTAATGTCTTCTCCTCTTTTTGTAACGGTCGTTGTTCCATCATGGAGCTCTACCCACATGACCTCATCAAAACTAATTACCTCTGAAAGGGTGCACCTTCAAACACTGGGAGTTAGGACTTCAACATATGAATTTGGGGGGGATACAAACATTCACTCCATAGCATGATCCCTGAGGTATTGCAGTGTGGTTATCAAGAACACAGTCTCAGGTGCCATACCCAGTACTGGTTCTGCCACCTACCTGCCATGTGACCTTGGGCAAGTTACTTAGCCTTCCTGGGTCCCAGTGTCCTTATCTCTAAAATGGGTTAGCAATATTATCTATCTCATGAGGTTTTTATGAGGATAAATTACTTAACACATGTCATTATGTCTATAGAGAAGTGCCTTGGACATACAAAGAGCTCAACAAATGGGATTATCATCATTCCCTTCTGGATCCAGATATGTCTTTTTTTTTTTTTTTTTAATTTTTAAGTGGTTTTATTTATTTCTGAGAGAAAGAGACAGAGAGAGACAGGGTGTGAGCAGGGGAGGGGCAGAGAGAGAGGGAGACACAGAATCCGAAGCAGGCTCCAGGCTCTGAGCTGTCAGCACAGAGCCTGACCCGGGACTCAAACTCACGAACCTTTGAGATCGTGACCTGAGCCGAAGACCGACGCTCAACCAGCTGAGCCACCCAGGCACCCCTGAATCCAGATATGTCTTAATTTAGTCTCTACCCCTAATACTCAACCTGGTCAAATTACCCCGGCAGCTCTCTTTCTATCCCAGCCCTTGGTTGAAACTCCCAGTTTAAAAACAAAACAAAGCTGTATTTATTACACAAATAATATTATAGTAATGGGGATTCATGAAGGCCACGGCTGAAATTCCTAGGGGTAGGACAGGGAAGGAGGGATTTCAGAAGTTCTCTACAGTCATCCCAGTTTGGGGATGATATGGAGGGTGTTCTACCCCAGTGCCGTTCTGTACTTGCAATGTTGCTATTTTCTGTTTTCAAAAGCTCTATTTAACCGTTGTAATCTGTGGCTTTCTTCAAAGCTAAGTATAGAGCAAAACATAATAATGCAAACCGGCTCCTACTGAGCTGAAATGAGTAGTGTTCTCTCACCAAATTCTCTTGCGAGCTTTAATAACTTCTTTCGTTTCTCTGTTATTTTCTAATCTTGTGTACCTTTTCCAGAAGCACTCATTTCGTCTTTCTTAAACGGGCTTTCCTCTGCTGGGAAAATGACCAAATTATTCTGCTGCCGTCCTCCGGCCACACCTCTATTTTTTGGTCTTCAGCTCCTATTCTGGGTTTATAACCAATTTAGCAGTTGTTGATCATGGCGAGACGCTATAACTGAGTCAGTACTGGAAGATGGAATGACTTGTCAGAACATTTTATTAGAAGGAAACCATTTCCAGGGCACGTGGAGAGAGAATGAACAGGACCATACACACACATTGTATTTGCTTGGTAACTAACAGCGTGGATTCCAAACTAGAGTTAGGTCGGGTCATTTTCTTTGACTCCATGGCATACCATTCCCCCCCCCCCACCTTTTTTTTTTTTTTAAGTTTAAGATTAGCCTCTAACAGAAGGCAGGAAATTTCCCTATTTGGGTTGAGGCACACTGTGTGTAGACTACAAGCTCTCCGAAAGAGCGAAATATTAATGTCATGGGAATTCAGAAAACAGGAGTTAAAATCGACAGGCAGGGGCACCTGGGTGGCTCAGTTTGTTAAGCCTCCGACTCTTGATTTTGGCTCAGGTCATGATCTCACAGTTCGTGAGTTTGAGCCCCGCATCAGGCTCTGCGCTGACAGCACAGAGCCTGCATGAGATTCTCCCTCTTTCTCTGCCCCTCCTCTGCTCGCACTCTGTCTTTCTCAAAAAAATAAATACACAAGCTTTAAAAATTGAAATAAAATCAACAGGCATAAAGAAAGATCCATACTTGAAAAAGACAGTGGGTTACTCAGTGGTTACCATACAGCTGCTTTTACAGATCATGTGTGGCCATGTTTGTTACTGCATTTGGATATTTTTATCAAAAGGAGAATGCCTGAACATTTCAAAGTACCAATATAAGAAGGCTGAGTAGCTGGAGCCGAAGGGTAGGATGAAAGGTACAGGAAAGACCTGCTTCCTTGCTGGGATGTGAGGGGCTCTGGAGTACTTTCTAGGAAAGTCTAAGATGCTTCTCTAACCCACATTCCCACCATACTCAATCGCCTGCGGTTCCTTGAGCACCCTCTATTCTTTAGTACCTCTGTGCCTTTATTTTCTCTGCCTGAAGCATCTCTTCCTACAGGTGCATTCACTGCCCCTACCGAGATTCCATTCAAAAGATGCCAAGTCTTCTCCCAGCTAGAATGAATCCTTCCTTCTCTGCATTCCCATAGCACTCTAGCCATGTCTCTCTTGCTTACCACTCTAGTGCCCATACTTCTCCTAAAATCAGACCCTAAATAAGGGATTTAAGTATAAGAATTTATTTGGGAAGAGATCCCAGGAAGCGCTGTGAGGGAGTAGGAAGTGAGACCAAGAAAGAAGAAAAGCCAACAAAGGTGTTTTAATGAGCATGTTCCCACTGTGAGCCAGTGGGGCTCAATCCCATTAGAGATCTACTGAGAGTTTGGGTGGCACATTCTCAGAAGTGTCCTTCTGAAGGGCAAAGAACCGCCACCCTCATTGGTTGTGAGTTGTTTTGGAGATAGTTCCAGAACACTTCCAGACTGCCTCCAAGATGCTGAGCTGCTCCAGGGCCCAAGAATGCCACCATGGGAAGAGATGCGGGAGGCTGTAGCCTCTAGGGGACCTATCCAGAGTAGATGGAGGGGCGGGTTGAAGGGATATGGGCTTCACAAGCACAGCGTGCTGCAAGGATTGACAATTGTGTAAGCTCTCTGAAGGCAAAGAATGAATTTTACTCACATTCATACACCCCAAATAATCAACATGCAGCTTTGTGCCTAGCAAGTGCTTAATCATCGTTAAACAAACAAGGTTGATTAACATTCATTATATCTGATGAACCAATAATACATTCAACAAATACATATTGAAATACCGACTATGTGCCACAGAATAATCAATTAAGCCTTGTCAGTACCTTCAGGGAGCTGACCATCTCAAAGAGAAGACAGGCAATAACAAATAATTACAATGTGGGAGATGAGTATATTGACTAACATAATCAATATGCTCATCACCCACTGGTACAAAACCTATCACCTGATTGTCAGCAGATTAGATTTTTATCTTCTAAGAAGGGGGAGTTTATTTCCCCCAATAAAGATGAGGGACAGAGAATGACTGATGAAAAATTTTTGGTCTGATTTCATATTCTGGGTTGGTGGGCCTGGATTTGAAATAGACCTAAAAGGAAATGATAAGGAAATGTAGAAATACAACTTGCTGATTCCTTTCCATTTTTTACTTGAAAAAAAAAAGGAGCTGTTAAAATAGCGAAGTAGATTCTTGATTCAAGAAAGCGGAGGGGAAAGTGTATTTTCTTGTGAGTGCTAAAAAGAAGCTCAGAAAAGAAAAGAGAAAAAAATGTTCTCCCAAAGTGGGCGTGTCTGTACTGATTTCAATTTGAGATGAAGAGGCTGAGCAACATAACCAACAGAACGGTTGACCGTAGCACTTTAGTATTCTAGAACTTTCAAAAATTATCCTTTGAGGAGTTCCAGTTTCTGACCCAGTATGTGAGGAGCTTGGTATTCGCCTAAATGAATTGAAAACTTAGGTCACACAAACACCTGCACACAGATGCTTATCGTGGCTTTATTCATAATTGCCAAAGCTTGGAGGCAACCAAAGTGTCCTTCAGGTGAATGGATAAGTGAACTGTGGTACACCCAGGTGATGGGATAGGATTCTGCACGACAATGAAATGCGCTATCCTATCAAGCCATGAAACAACACGCAGGAATCTTAAATGCATATTACTAAGGGAAAGATGCTGAACTGAAAAGGCTGCATGCTGTATGATTCCAACTGTATATGGTGTTCTGGTAAAGGTAAGACTACGCAGATGGTTAAAAAAAAACAACAACAATGGTTACCAGAGGGTGTGGGGGAGGGGAGGGATGAATAGGTGGTGCACAGTATTTTTAGAACAGTGAAACTGCTCTGTTAGATACTGCAACAGTGGAAAGATGTACATGTCATTATTTATTCATCAAAACCCATAGGGTGTACAACAGGAAGAGTGAACCCTGATGTTAACTATGGACTTTGGATGATAATGATGTGTCAGTGTAGGTTCACCGGTTGTAACAATTGTAGCACTGTGGTGTAGGGTGTTGAAAGCAGGGGAGCCTGTGGGTGTGTGGGGGCAGGGAGGATATGGGAACTCTCTGTACCTTCTGTTCAGTTTTGCTGGGAATCTAAAACTGCTCTAAAAAATAAAGTTTATCAATTAAAAAATGATTGAATTGTTAGAAACACAAACCGATATTTGACGAATTAAAAAAATTCTTTTTTGGAATCACGGTACAATTAATTAGCTTTTGGGTGACATAATTTGACATGAGAATTCATGGTGCCTTTTTACATTTATATTTAGCCTAAATATAATTCAATAAAGTACTTATTATGGATTCTACTGCCACTCACTTTGACAAGTACTATTGAGAAATATTAATCTTAAAATACATAGTTCAGAGATGCTGGATCATCTTTATTCATGAAATTATGTTCCCAGAAACAGTCTAGATTTCATTTACACAATTTGTGCTTCCCTGCATTTCATTCCTGCATTTGTATTCTCTGCCTCCCTTGCTAAGCATACTAAGGGCTCCACATAAGAGTTCATGATTTGCAATATACAGATAAAGAACAATCCTAAATTGCTTTGGATTTTCGGCTCACAGCACATATTGATGGGTTAAACTCTTTATTATTACTCTAAGTACAGATAATAACTGTTTTACCAGTCTTATCTGACAACAAAAGAAATTTTATCCGCAGGGAGATTAGGCAACTGAATGATCCTGGGGTGCCAGACTCTGTAACAACGTGAGAATGAAGCAAATTTGGAGGCCAGCTCTCACCTAACTTCTTCCATTCAGAAAATGTTTCGTTGATACTGATGCCTTCTTCTGCAACTTATCCTGAATAACATGTACTTTTTTTTTTCCAGTTAGATAACCAAGACTTTTGTTTTGGCTTTGGGTTATCTGTTTTTCCTCCCAATTTTGTGTTTAATGAACATGCATTATGGGTATAATAAAAAGCTTTTCTTTAAGTTTATGTACTTATTTTGAGAGAGACAGAAAGAACATGAGCAGGGGAGGGGCAGAGAGAGGAGAGAGAGAGAATCCCAAGCAGGCTCTGTGCTGTCAGTGCAGAGCCCTACATGGGGCTCGATCTCATGAACCATGAGATCACGGTCTGAGCTGAGATCAAGAGTCAGACACTTAACCAACTAAGCGACCCAGGTGTCCCAATACAAATCTTTTTAAAGGGGCAGGATGTTTGTTTGTTTGAAAAGCTTCGGTGTAAGAGATTTCACTCAGGAATTCTCAACTACTTTTGTCTATGATAACCTTTGGCAATCTGGGGAAGCCAGGCGAAGACACCTTCCAGACTTAAATCTGCTCTAGGAGAAAAAATGTTTGTTGATTTGAATAGAATGTGAGCCTGGAGTCACACCCTGATCTGAGTTAGGGCAATGAATGGATGAATGAATACACAAAGAAAGAAAAAGAAACTGACAAAGGATTTTCAGGAAGCTCCTGAAAAGTTTCTGATGGAATACCTGCTACTTTGTTGCACCAAATGCCCCTTTTAGGTGGCCAAACCCATCTGTTTTATTATGAACATTCCAATCGGGACATTTAAAATATTAAAAATCCCCACTTTCCATAAGGCAGGCTTAATTTGCAGACATTCACAGAAGGGAGGTTAGACTTTGACAGAGGACCTTGCTCCAAGGATGCTCCTCTCCACTGGGGGCTGTGCAGGACTCCAGCATCATCAAAGGCCCTGCCAAAGGCTTATGGCTTAAGTATATCAGACCTGGCCCTAACATTTAGCGAGGCCCCAGGGCATCTGGGGTCAAGACAGCAATTCACAATGCGGAAGTTATTTGTGGCCTGTGTTTAAGATCTTTTCAATTAAAGCTTTAACATTGTTTACAAGCAACCCCCAGGGATTCAGTCATTCTTATCACCAATTTTGATGGAAGGCAGGCTAACACAGCAAATGACTCGCCCAGCTCACTGCAAACATTATCAAAACTCAGGTACCCTTCCTTCTCCAGAAAGCTCCCTGTGCTGCTGACAGAAACGTAGATTATTAGAAGCTTTAGGAAATGTTGATTTTACTTAAATAGATGCATAAACGCTGTTTTCAGCAGAAGTGATTCCCATTTCTTGTTTTGTCTTTGAATCATAAAAAATGAAGAGAACATATGATCAACAAAACTAAAAGGCAACCTACCTAGGGAATGGGAGAAGATATTTGCAAATGACATATCTAATAAATGGTTAATGCCCAAAATATATAAAGAACTTATACAAATCAACAGCCAAAAACCAAATAATCCAATTTAAAAATGGGCAGAAGACATGAACAGCCATTTCTACAAAGAAGACATCCAGATGGCCAACATGCACATGAACAGATGTTCAACATCACTCATCACAAGGGAAACACAAATCAAAACTACAATCAGTTATCACCTCACACCTGTCAGAATGGCTAAAATCAACAAGACAGGAAACAACAGGTGTTGATGAGGGTGTGGAGAGAAAGGAACCCTCCAGCCCTGTTGGTGGGAATGCAAACTGGTGCCGCCACTCTGGAAAACAGTATGGATGTTCCTCAAAAAATTAAAAATAAAACTATGCCATCATCCAGCAATCACACTACTGGGTATGTACCCAAAAAATACGAAAACACTAATTCAAAGGGATACATGCACCCCTACATTTACAGCAGCATTATCTACAATAGCCAAGATATGGAAGCAGCTCAAGTATCTATCAACTGCTGAATGGATAAAGAGGTTGTATGTATATACAATGGAACACTATTCAACCATAAGAGAGAATGAAATCTTGCCATTTGCAATGACATGGATAGAATTAGAAAGTATAAGCCTAAGTGAAATGAGTCAGAGAAAGACAAATACTATATAATTTCACTCATGTGGATTTTAAGAAACAAAACAAATCGACAAAAGGGGAAAAACAGACAAACCAAGAAACAGATTCTTAACTATAAAGAACTGATGGTTGTCAGAGAGGAGGTGGGTGGGTGGATGGGTGAAATAGATGATGGGCATTAAGGAGTATGCTTGTCATGGGGCGCCTGGGTGGCTCAGTCAACTGAGCATCTGACTTTGGCTCAGGTCATGATCTTGTGGTTTGTGAGTTCAAGCCCCATGTTGGGCTTTGGACTAACAGCTCAGAATCTAGAGCCTGCTTCCGATTCTGTGTCTCCCTCTGTTTCTGCCTCTCCCCCGTTCATGCTCTGTCTCTCTCTGTCTCAAAACTAAATAAAATTTAAAAAAATAATAAACATTAAAAAATTTTTAAAAATAGTGAATTCACTAAAACAAAACATGAAAAGAACAACATCTTGTGGTCTCTTCATAAACTGGGTAGCAACTTGGTATCAGGGGCAGAACAGTCCTGATTCAAATCCCTGCTAACCACGTGACTCTAGGCAAATCACTTAACTTCTCCAAGTCCTCTTACCCTCAATCTGCAGTGGAGGTAATAATACCCAGTTTTCATTTTAATTTAAGGAATGGACCTATTCAGTACCCAAGGTGTAGTCACTTTCATTCATATGCATGAATGATGTATGTATGTATGTATGCATCTATCCATCTATACATATCATATACCTTTATATGAGCCAACACTTAAGAACTGAAAAATTGCCTATACAAACCTCAGATTCCCTGCTTCTTTTGAAAGTAAAATCAGATCTGGAAACATTGGGCTGAGTCTGAGTGGCAGCTGCCCCTTGAGTCATAGCAAGTGCGCGCAACGCCGCCTTTCCTGGACCACTTCATTATCCTGGAATCAGCCTGGCCCCTTTGGTCACCTGACTGTGCCACTTTCTATCGGTACTCCCACCACACCACACCCTCTACTGCAGGTCTTGTGGCAGGAGCTCTTCAGGGAAATAGAAGCAAACTCCAGCTTAAATAGACTGGGGTGGGTAGGTGGGTGTTCCCTTTCAGTGAAAGACCTCCATTGTCTCTCAACTTGCTGGGTAGCTAAACTTGGAAGAGAGGGATTCAGAGGAGATGAATTAAACTAAAATCTTTAAATTAAAAAACTGGTTTTGGCCTAACCCTGTTCAAGAAGGCCCCGTAGCTCTTCTCCACGATCTCCTGGCTAAGCAGATAGTGTTGCTGGAGGTAGAGATGAATCAGTGGGTCCCAGGGCATATTTCAGTTATGACAGTGTTTCTCCATCAGGGCAGCTCCATACTTGGTGAGTGTGTTGATAACTTGTGAGACTTGTTGTTGTTGTTGTTGTTGTTGCCGTGGCCATAAGGATTGGAGGGCACCATTGCATTTACTGGCTAGGGCCAGGATGGTGGGTAGGTCCCCTACAACACGCAGGAAAATCCCCTACAGGGAAGGATTTGTCTTATCTCCCACAACTGTCAAATGTCCTGCCAGATATACATAGAGGTGAAAAACATGTTTATTTTTTTTTCCTGAAAAAATAATTTATTAATGATGAGCTTGAAACTATTGTTGATACTTTTAGCAAAGGAAAAAAAAAAACAGATGAATAGGAACAACAGCAATAGTAATAGCTTACTTATTAAAAATTAACTACGGGGGCGCCTGGGTGGCGCAGTCGGTTAAGCGTCCGACTTCAGCCAGGTCACGATCTCGCTGTCCGTGAGTTCGAGCCCTGCGTCAGGCTCTGGACTGATGGCTCAGAGCCTGGAGCCTGTTTCCGATTCTGTGTCTCCCTCTCTCTCTGCCCCTCTCCCATTCATGCTCTGTCTCTCTCTGTCCCAAAAATAAATAAACGTTGAAAAAAAATTTTTTTAAATAAATAAATAAAAATAAAAATTAACTACGTACCAGGTATTTTTTTAAAGCACATACATGGATTAATTTATTTAATCTTTGTAACCAACCTATAATGTAGGCACCATTACTATTCCTTTTACAAATACCTTGAGGCAGAAAGCAATTAAATGGCTTGTTCAAAGTCATGGCAGAGTTAGGATTTGAACTCAGGCAATGTGCCACCAAGTCTGAAATCTTCATTTCTATACCACATTTTCAAACATTAATACTGGATGAATACAATAGACTTTCTTCAAGGAACCTAAGATTTCCATATGTTTTATTTATTTTTTAATTTTATTTTTAATTTTTTAAAATTTACATCCAAATTAGTTAGCATATAGTGCAACAATGATTTCAGGGGTAGATTCCTTAATGCCCCTTACCCATTTAGCCCATCCCCCCTCCCACAACACCTCCAGTAACCCTCTGTTTGTTCTCCATATTTATGAGTCTCTTCTGTTTTGTCCCCCTCCCTGTTTTTATATTATTTTCACTTCCCTTCCCTTATGTTCATCTGTTTTGTCTCTTAAAGTCCTCATATGAATGAAGTCATATGATTTTTGTCTTTCTGTGACTGACTAATTTCACTTAGCATAATACCCTCCAGTTCCATCCAGGTAGTTGCAAATGGCAAGATTTCATTCTTTTTGATTGCTGAGTAATACTCCATTATATATATATATATATACCACATCTTCATTATCCATTCATCCATCAATGGACATTTGGGCTCTTTCCATACTTTGGCTATTGTTTATAGTGCTGCTATAAACATGGGGGTGCATGTGTCCCTTTGAAACAGCACACCTGTATCCTGTGGATAAATGCCTAGTAGTGCAATTGCTGGGTCGTAGGGTAGTTCTATTTTTAGTTTTTTGAGGAACTTCCATACTGTTTTCCAGAGTGGCTGCACCAGCTTGCATTCCGACCAGCAGGGCAAAAGAGATCCTCTTTCTCCACATCCTCGCCAACATCTGTTGTTGCCTGAGTTGTTAGTGTTAGCCATTCTGACAGGTGTCAAGTGGTATCTCATTGTGGTTTTGATTTGTATTTCCCTGATGATGAGTGATGTTGAGCATTTTTTCATGTGTCGGTTGGCCATCTGGATGTCTTCTTTGGAGAAGTGTCTATTCATGTCTTTTGCCCATATCTTCACTGTATTATTTGTTTTTTGGGTGTTGAATTTGATAAGTTCTTTATTGATTTTAGATACTAACCCTTTATGATATGTCATTTGCAGATATCTTCTCCCATTCTGCTGGTTGCCTTTTAGTTTTGCTGATTGTTTCCTTTGCTGTGCAGAAGCTTTTTATTTTGACCAGGTCCCAGTAGTTCATTTTTGCTTTTGTTTCCCTTGCCTCTGAAGATACGTTGAGTAAGAAGTTGCTGCGGCCAAGATCAAAGAGGTTTTTGCCTGCTTTCTCCTTGAGGATTTTGATGGCTTCCTGTCTTACATTTAGGTCTTTCATCCATCTTGAGTTTATTTTTGTGTCTGGTGTAAGAAAGTGGTCCAGGTACATTCTTATGCATGTCGCTGTCCAGTTTTCCCAGCACCACTTGCTGAAGAGACTGTCTTTATTCCATTGGATATTCCTTCCTGCTTTGTCAAAGATTAGTTGGCCATATGTTTGTGGGTCCATTTCTGGGTTCTCTATTCTGTTCCATTGATCCGAGTGTCTGTTCTTGTGCCAGTACCATATTGTTTTGATGGTTACAGCTTTGTAGTATAGCTTGAAGTCAGGGATTGTGATGCCTCCTGGTTTGGTTTTCTTTTTCAAGGTTGCTTTGGCTCTTCAGGGTCTTTTCTGGTTGCATACAAATTTTAGGATTATTTATTCTAGCTCTATGAAGAATGCTGGTGTTATTTTGATAGGGATTGCATTGAATATGTAGATTGCTTTGGGTAGTATTGACATTTTAACAATATTTGTTCTTCCTATCCAGGAGCATGGAATCTTTTTCCATTTTTTTTTTGTGTCTTCTTCAATTTTTTTCATAAGTTTTCTATAGTTTTAAGTGTATAAATTTTTCACCTCTTTGGTTAGACTTATTCCTAGGTATTTTATGCTTTTGGTTTCTTTTTGTGCAACTGTAAATGGGATCAATTCCTTGATTTCTCTTTCTGTCGCTTCATTGTTGGTGTATAGGAATGCAACCGATTTCTGTGCATTGATTTTATATACTGCAACTTTGCTGAATTCATGAATCAATTCTAGCAGTTTTTTGGTGGAATCTTTTGGGTTTTCCATATAGAGTATCATGTCATCTGTGATGAGTGAAAGTTTGACCTCCTCCTGGCCGAGTTGGATGCCTTTTATTTCTTTGTGTTGTCTGATTGCAGAGGCTAAGACTTCCAATCCTATGTTGAATAACAGTGGCGAAAGTGGACGTCCCCGTCTTGTTCCTGACCTTAGGGGGAAAGCTCTCAGTCTTTCCCCATTGAGGACGATATTAGCGTTGGGTCGTTCATATATGGCTTTTATGATCTCGAGGTATACTCCTTCTATCCCTACTTTCTTGAGGGTTTTTATCAAGAAAGGATGCTGTATTTTGTTAAATGCTTTCTCTGCATCTATTGAGAGGATCATATGGTTCTTGTCCTTTCTTTTATTGATGTGATGAATCACGTTAATTGTTTTGTGGATATTGAACCAGCCCTGCATCTCAGGTATAAATCCCAATTGGTCGTGGTGAATAATTTTTTAATGTATTGTTGGAGCTGGTTGGCTAATATCTTGTTGAGGATTTTTGCATCCATGTTGATCAGGGAAATTGGTCTATAGTTCTCCTTTTTAGTGGGGTCTGTGTCTGGTTTTGGAATCAAGATAATGCTGGCTTCATAGAAAGAGTTTGGAAGTTTTCCTTCCATTTCTATTTTTTGGAACACCTTCAAGAGGTGTTAACTCTTCCTTAAATGTTTGGTAGAATTCCTCTGGAAAGCCATCTGGCCCTGGACTCTTGTTTTTTGGCAGATTTTTGATTACTAATTTGATTTCCTTACTGGTTATGGATCTGTTCAAATTTTCTGTTTCTTCCTGTTTCAGTTTTGGTAGTGTATATGTTTCTAGGAATTTTTCCATTTCTTCCAGATTGCCCATTTTTTTGGCATATAATTGCTCATACTGTTCTCTTATTATTGTTTTTATTTCTGCTGTGTTGGTTGTGATCTCTCCTCTTTCGTTCTTGATTTCATTTATTTGGGTCCTTTCCTTTTTCTTTTTGATCAAACTGGCTAGTGGTTTATCAATTTTGTTAATTCTTACAAAGAACCAGATTCTGGTTCCATTGATCTGTTCTACTGTTTTCTTGGTTTTGATAGCATTAATTTCTGCTCTAATCTTTGTTATTTCCTATCTTCTGCTGGTTTTGGGTTTTATTTGCTGTTCTTTTTCCAGCTCCTTAAGGCGTAAGGTTAGGTCGTGTATCTGAGATCTTTCTTCCTTCTTTAAGAAGGCCTGGATTGCTATATACTTCCCTCTTATGACTGCCTTTTTTGCGTCCCAGAGGTTGAAAAACATGTTTATAATAACCTGCACCCAGAACCCAACTCCATTATACAGAGAAAATATTATCAAACAGTTTCAATGAGCACTGATTTAGGAATTCAGATGCTATGTAGATTGAGGGAAGGGTATACCTCCTTTGTTCAGAAATTTACCATTTCAGAAACTACCTGAAGGTATCCCAGTTTGATGCTCTTGGGGTGACAATTCAACCGAGTCATGCTGCCTGTGTAGATGTCTCATTCAGGGTGTTTTTACCAATAGTGGTAAATGTCTGATTAATTCATTTAGGATGTGTAGGGAAAAATTTGTACTTCTTTGGAAAACTGTGCACTATTGCACACCCTTCTAGGTTATCTGATTTTGATTTCATGGGAGCATGAAACCACTCATGTAAAGGGTAGATAACTGATAGCAATGCAAAATAATTTTTGTCTACAGACATGCAAATTCTGTCCTGTCTAATAAAGGTACAATTGGCCTCTCTTCTACTATTGAAGAAAGGAGTCTTGCCTCCATTTATACATTCAATATTTCTGACTTACAAATGTGTTCTGTTCATTCTTTGGTTTCTCTGTTGAACAAGTTATAATATTTGCCCGGTTCCTCATTATGAGTTAACTAAAATATATGCATGTGCTCATTTTTCTCTCTGGATGAGAGTCAGGATTGTACTTGTTTGGTTTTTTTTAAGTTGTCTTTTAACAGCAGTTGTGTCTGAGCATCTGCAAATTGAGGTACATACCTCATTGAAAATTACCTTTTAATTCTCCTTTTATAACAGGATATTATATTTACTTTTTTTAATGTGTCATAAACAAATTTCATTTCAGAATAGTAGAAAGGGTGTTCAAAAATTTGTTATAAAAGGAAGCATGGGATCTGAAAGTGTTGGAATTACAGACTCCATTAGAAATTTTCTGAACAAGCCCACGTATATAACTGATCAACTGGGTCATTATTTTTCCCAATCAGACAGAAAGTTCTAGAGTTCCAACGTATGTAGAGCAACCAGTGAGCTTTGAATTGTTTGGGGAGCCATTCTCCTTACCTTCAATTCAAATTTGATTTTTTAAAATTCTTTTTAAGTTTATTTATTTATTCTGAGAGTGAGGGAGCGCGAGTGGGGGAGGGGGAGGGAGAGAGGGAGCATGAGTAGGGGAGGCACAGAGAGGGAAAGAAAGAATCCCAAGCAGGGTTCGCACTTACAGCTCATAGCCCTATGCGGGGCTCCAACCCATGAACCTGTGACATCATGACCTGAGCCAAGATCAAGAGTCCGAAGCTCAACCAACTAAGCCATCCAGGCACCCCTCAAACTTGATTTAGATAGTACTGTTACAAAGTAGCCATTTATGTGTACCACTGATGCATATTCCTTTTTTCACTATCTTCCCCAGATCATCAAAAGCCAGGAGTATGTCAGACAAACTGCATTGTCTGGCCATCATAGGTAATGTCAAGAAAGACTAAATGGAGGCATGTTTTCTTATTTTCCCCTTTGTTGATGTATATTTTTTCATCCCAAGATGAGAACAGCACAAAGGGTGTTCACTCTCTACATCACCTCTGGGGAATCCTGAGCCTGACTTGTAGCCCTGAAGTAAGTCTTAGGCCCAACTATTGTAATACGTTCTTCTGATGCCACATTTTAAAGTCCAGAAAGGGTAGGAGTTCGGGCTGAAATTTCTTTAAGATGAGGAAGAAACAGTGAATTGGCTTACCTATCTTGATGCCGTAAATTTCGCCCCTGGCTGCTGGCTGAAAATGTCTTCAGCTGACAATGACAAATGAAAGAGAAAAAAAGATCCACTCCTGGTTGTTTACTACTAAAATATCCTTATTTTAAGATATTGCTTTTCTTTGTATTAAATAAACACATTTATCCCCAAAAAAGTACAGAAGAGCTTGGCAAACAAAAATAAACTTTAGAAAATTTATGAGCCTGGCTTCTATATTGCTTTATTTAGAGAATAATTCTCACATATTTTTTTTTCTTCCACCTACCAAAAGGAACATGCATAATAAATGAAACTAAGCTTGGCAGGAAATCCATCAATAAGGTTAATTTAAAGCGTAGGCAGAAGCAAATCTCCATATGGATATCAAGGGGCTTGTTCTTGTTTCAAAACCAATTGACTTCCAGACATCTGAATGTGCCTCTCTGAAGAACCAGACAGAAGGAAATCCCAGCAACTTAAAACATCCACCTCCCCATCCCGATGATACGTCTCCTGAGAATTCATTTTTAGGATCACTTACAACATAGATGCACAGCTGAGGCTAGATATGGGGCCGTGCTGTGGAGCAGGTGCTCAAGGCGTGGGCTGCCTGGGTTCTGGTGCCATTGCTCTCAAGCTCTATGACTTTGGGTGAGGTACGGAACTTCCCTAAGCCTCAGTCTCCTCATCTGTAAATAATGACAGCATATGCTGCTGTATGACATTACTGATCAATACATGGTTGAGGTGACTGTATTGGATAATACGCTGTGCCTGGCATTATTATCATTATGAAATATTTAAGACGTGGGTTTTTTTTTTAATACCAGCAATTGGTGAGGCGGGTTTGCAGATAAATGAGAGAGTATCATTTGAAAGATTAATGATTCTAAAAGATCAACTCCTTCAAAGAGGAAATAAGGAACTAGGAGAAGATCTCAGAAAATAGTAGAAATTTTTGTCTTCCAGCATAAATGAACGTGGTTCTCCCAGGGCTTTATTATTTCCTTGGCTTAAGCCCTCCACCAAAAACTGTACTGGGGAGGACTCTGAACCATACTGAGGAAAAGATAAATTTCTTTTTGATTCCACGGGGATTACTTAAAAATAGTACTCCTACTTCTGGGTGTATATCCAAAAGAATCGAAACCAGAGATATTTGCACACCCATGTTCATAGCAGTCTTATTTATAATAGACAAGAGGTAGAGAAGCAACCCGAAAATCCATCAACAAATAAATGCATAAACAAAATGTGTATATACCTACAATGGAATATTATTCTGCCTTAAGGGAAGGAAATCCTGTCACATGCTACAACATGGATCAACCTTAAGGACACTATGCTAAGTGAACTAGACCCATCATAAAAACACAAATGCTGTATAATTCCCCTTATTGAGGTATCTACAGTAGTCGAACTCATAGAAACAAAGCAGAATGGTGGTTACGAGGACCCGGGGGAAGTGGGAAAGGAAGAGTTATTTAATGGTATAGAGTTTCAGGCTTGCAAGATGCAAAAGTTCTGGAGATCCGTTTCATAACAATAAAATATATATATCTGTTTCACAACAATGAATATACTTAACACCACTCAGCTGAACACTTAAAATGGCTAAGGTGGTAAATCTTAATTGTTTAACACAGTCTTAAAAGACGAAGAGTTAAATAAGATGCATGGATGCTTGGCATGTAACAAATGTACATTACATACTAGGTATTGGCCATTAACGGGGTTATCAAACACTAGTTCTCCAACAGGAATCTTTCCCTACCACCCCCTCCCCAGATTTCTCCCCATGGGCACTGTATGTTCTTTCTCAGTCTGCACTTGCACTGGGTCCTGTTTCATAGTTCTGCTTCCACCTTTGTTCTGTCAAAGGCAGGAGCAGAGACTTGCAGAACACCATGTTCCTGCTGAGTTCTACCCCATGCCATGCACATAGCAGGTGCACACTCTTTTTAAGTGTTTGAAAATCTTTCCATGATGAGTATGTCAAATCACTGATAGAAAGAATCTTGATGATAGCAAAGCAGGAAACAGGGAGAAAAAAACTGCCAGTTTCCTGCCGCTTAAAAGATATTACACGTTAATTTGGTTTTCTTAGTAACCATTCTGTGAATTAAATAGAATGAAAATACAATGCTAACTGCCTTAAAAAGGAAGGTAAGAATTTAGTATTCAAGTAAATTTGGGAATTTTTTTTTTCTTGAGAATATTTTAGGGTAGGTTGAGGCACCTGGTACCTAAGATCTTCATGGGTAAGTTGAAATAAAAGAGATACTATAATGCAATATAGTGCTTTTAGTTAATATTATTTTGGTTGCCGTCAAAAGAACCCAGTTCTGGCAACTAAAGTAGAAAGATGAATTAATTGTTGTCAAATATAATTTTCAAAAAGCTAAAACACGAGTCTCCTACACAATGATATAGTGTATCTGTGTCAGAGATTTATTTAACTAATTAATGAGGGAACCAGAAGGATGGTAAAGCAGGTTCGAAGGCAGGTGCAGGAGATTGATGTATACATGATCAGTAAAAGACAGGACGCTAGAATCAAATTGCTAAATTAAATGCCAAAAGGAAAAAAAAAAAACAAAGCAATACAACCGTAGCCTCTGTGGATATCCATTCCACTGAACAAAAATGATTTGCATTTCTATTAGACAAAAATCATATGCAACTTAATTAGTTAACATAAATTTTTAGGAAACTGGGCCCTAATCAATAGCCCGCTGTGGGCCAGAGCTCCTTCCTTACAGGGGTGCCATATGATCCTTAAGGGGGTGTGTTGGACAGATAGTTCTCCAAGGTGACATTGAAAGACACACAGTCACCCTTCCTCTTGCCTCACTTCCAAAGGTTTGATCATTTTTCTGACCTGGGAGCCTCAAGTCACTGGACAATCATAGTGACAAGTACTGAACATGTCCCCTGGGTCAGGCCTGTGCTAAATGCTCTCCTCGCGATGTCTTATTGAACCCTCACAACCACCTTGCAGAGTAGGAACTATCATCCCTGCATTTTACAGATGAACAACCTAAGGTGTAGAAACTTCCATAATTTCCCTAGGTTGTATGGCCAATACCGTGGCAAAGCCCAGGCAGGGCTCTGTCTGACCAGCCTTAATTCCAAACAGGCATCTCCCACGGGCGGTGGGCACACCCAGACACAACCAAAGAGGAGGCACTGGGTGCAGGGAAAGAGTAGAACTGTCACCGGGGGTGACTTAAGCTCTCGTTCTTTATCATTCCTGGCACAGGCAAAGCCTTTCCGTTCATGGAGACCATGGTTCACGTGCATTTTCATATTTGCTGCTGGGCAGTTCTGACTCACTTCTCCAGTCTTACTCAGCTTGTTTCCTCAAAATGTTTCAGGTTTTGGTGTCCAGCCGTGAAGACTGAGAGCCTCACACCTTTTGCTTGAAGTGTGAGGGATGCGACATTTTCATCTCTGGGGAGATGAGGACATGCTTGCGGGCAACATTGTTTTCCTTCTCCACGCTTGTTGCAAAGTCATGAGGAAGCCATGTTCTCATTGGCTTTTGTGCCTGGCTCTGGGCCTTGTGAGAGTGAAAGGGGGGGGGGGGAGGTAAGCCATGAAATGGAGAGTGATTCACACACAATAATCAAATTCCTACTCAGGGCTTTCAGAAGTCACCTTGGTGGGTGGCTGAGAGATCTGAAGATGAGAGAAAGTAAACCATCAGGTTCCAGCCTTAGAAAACGAAAGAGCTGTAAAGGCTGGACACAGAGTCCGCGTGAATTGAGATTGGCTGCCAGAGCAAAGTGCGGGCATCATCTCCAAAGCCAAACTTGAGGGACCTCTCGGGGCTTTTTAAGCCAAGCACTCCAAGTGCGCTATAACATTAGTATTATTGGGCATTCTCTGAAATTACTAGTTACACTCAGTTGAATAAATGCTCCTAAATGCAATTAAGAATCTATTATATGTTAACATTATGGATGAGCTAAGAAAAATACTCATTACGCTGTCTCTCAGGCAGATTCTACATACACTTAGGGGCTTTGTGCTCCTGCACAGTTGTAGGGGACAAACAAGCAGGGGGGATCCAGAGCTCCCCGGCCCAGCTGGAGGTGCCTCTTCCGCGCTCACACACCCACACACAGATGTCAGCACCCCGACTCCCTTCTCCCACTTGGAAGCCTTCACTGAGAACGCTGTATGTGGTGACGTAGGGAAACATAGCTTCCTGCCTGGTCCCAAAATCAACCCCCAAAGCAGAGAGCCATCAGAGACTTCTGGGTGATGGCTCAACGGGACAGTGTGGCCCCAGGCAAAGGAAGAGGACTCAGAAAGGGCATGGTTTGGACTCCTGGCCCCCACTGGAGTCCCTCAGAGAGATCCTCACCCTTTTTCTAGGTGAATGAGGGAAGCCCCACCCCCACCCCTGCTGAGTGCCTCTCTGCCTTCCCCTTCACAAGTGTAAGGTGCTGATGGGGCAGATGGGTCCTGGGACGGGGCAGATGGGTCCTGGGCTTCAGCTCCTCTCTGCAGAGAAGTTCTGCCTGTTTGTTTGACATCTAATTGTGCCCGGTGCTGAGCTTGGATGCCCCGCCCTGCACTCTGTACTCGAGTGGCCCGCAGGGGCTTCTAAAGCCTCCCTGCTCAAGGAGGCCCTGCATCAGCAGCAGTGGTATTGAACCCCAGCTCTGTCCAGAACCTCCTGAAACAGAATCTGCATTTAAACTGGATTCCCGCCGGTGATATGGTTGTGCTTTGGTTTGAGAAGCACTGATCTAAAGTTTAACTGATCTGAGACCAAAATCCCAGCGCCACCATTTACAGGCAAGTTATTTCATTTCTCTGGGTCTGAGTTTCTGCATCTGAAACAAAACTAGGTCCCACCTCACAGGCTGTTGCAAGGAGGAAATGTGCTCCTGTGTGCGAATCCGTAATACCTAGCGCAAAGTAAGTGCTCAGAAAATAATGTCTAAGAGTAATGTGCTATCCTCACACACGGAAAGCTAGCATGGCCACATCTTTGTGTTAAATGTTGTCCCCATCTGCCTGGCATCTTCTTTTCCCAGCCTATATTCTTGAAAGGCTTTGGTGGCTTAGTTGGTTAAGCATCTAAGGCTCAGGTCATGATCTCTCAGTTCATGAGTTCGAGCCCCGCGTCGGGCCCTTGCTGACAGCTTCAGAGCCTGGAGCCTGCTTCAGAGTCTGTGTCTCCCTCTCTCTCTGCCCCTCCCCTGCTCGCGTGCTGTCTCTCTCTCTCTCTCTCTCTCTCTCTCTCTCAAAAATAAATAAAAACAGGAAAAAAATCCAGATAATGCAGGAAAAGTGCACAGAGTGTGACTCCAATGTGACACAAGGGTAGGTCATAAAAGACGCTCCAGCTTCTGCTTTGCTTTCTCTTGGATCATTCTGTCCCTGAGAAGCCACCTGCCAGGTCATGAGAACACTCAAGCAGCGCAAGGGAGAGATCCACAGTGCAGGGAAATAAGTCCTCCTCCCTACAGTCACCTGAGTGAGTCATCTTGGAGGTGGACCTTCCCTCCACCTTCAAGCTTCAGATGACTACACCCTGCAGCCCCAGGCAGCATTTTAATTCCAACCTCTGAAGGGATTCTGAGCCAGAGCCACCCAGCTAAGCCATTGCTGAAATCTTGACCGGCAGATACTATGTGAGATAATAAATATTTCGTGTCTCCAGTCACCACTTTGGGGTAATTTGTTATGCAACAACAGATAACTAGAATATCCACGATAGTAGCCAAATATTTCCGTGTGTATGTGTGTATAGTCCTTCCCAATCAAATTCCCATATCTAAGATCGGTTGAAAGCAATGAAGAAAATGCAATTGTCTTTCACTCTCCTTTGATAAAGCATTCCAACAGTTTCCGACAAGCATAAAGCATGCAGATCCAAGATAACAGGTGTTACCAAAGCGGACCCTTCCTCTCCACCTCCCCATAGAAGGAATGAATGAACCACTCCATTTCCCAAGAGGAGAGAGAAAAAAAGAAGAGAGTTTCCCTTTCAGGGACTTCTTTTTATCCCCTCAATGCAATAGAGCATTTGGGAGAAGGAACTGAAGGCACCCAGGCGAATTCAGTGCTCCCTCCCCATTCCCTCCCCACTGCAGGTGGAAGCTGATTCTGCAATTTCCCACGTGACCATAGGGAAGCGGGTCCCCTTGGGGAGGGCCAGCAGTGGCCCTCCTTCCAAAGAAGCTGTGCACAGTCTGAAATTGGGTGAGTGTCGGGATCCATGTGCCACGTGCTTCGGCCACGTCCTCCAAGCCAGCTTTATCAGTAGCAAAGCAGCACTTTGATCTCCATTTGTGTGACTTTGTGTCAACCTCTTAATTGGCTCCACGTTTGGAGGAGGAAGGAAGAGATGCTATTAGCCTGCTAACCCCGAGCAAGAGGCACACGCTGAACCTGGATATAAGTAATTCTAAATTAATTTCTCAGGATCAGTCAACATTTTCCCAGCTGTTGCTTCCCCCTGCCGCCACCTATATGAGAAACCCCTGGACATCCTAATTCTGGTCTCTCTTTCTCAACAGAATTGTGTATCTTCACACTCCAAGTGCTGCATAGATGAGGGTGAAGCTAGGTGGTTGAGGAAGTCAGACCATCTGATTAATCATAAAAACGATAATGACATGTACTATATGCCCTACTATACTGTTTATGTAGCTCTCCTTTAATCTTCATGATAATTCTATGACAGCACTATTGCAATTATTAGGATTTTCATTTCCTATTATTTCCAATGCATTTCCCATGATTAGGATTGCAATTATTTTCATTTGATTGCAGAGGAACCTGAGGCTCAAAGAGATGGCTCAGATGGGAAGTGCAGAGCATCTTAGGATTTGAACGCATGTCTGGCTGGCTCTGGAGTCTTTTGTTTCTAACACACAGTATTACATCTTGAGCCCTTCTTTGGAGCCCAGTCCTTAACTTAAGAAACATTATTTTGTTTGTTTATTTCTTTTTAAGTAGGCTGCACGTGCAGCATGGAGCCCAAAGCAGGGCTGGAACTCACGACCCTGAGATCAAGACCTGAGCTGGGATCAAGAGTTGGACACCTAACCAACTGAGCCACCCAGGCACCTTGGGGAACATTATTTTAAATTTTGACCTAAAGGGTCAATTCAATAGAATTTCAGAGAAGCACAACGTATCTGGGCTAGAAATTGCTCTGGATCATCCAGTCCAGCCCTCATCCCCTCTCATTTATGGATGGTGAAAGCTCTCAGAGGGATTAAATCACTTCCCAATAATTTAATGACAATTTGTAAAAATTCTGGGTAGTCCAAACTGCTTATACGATTACTCAGTTAACCGTGCAAAAGTTTTATTCCCAGAGATCTTGCTACTTGGTCATCCAGTTGTTAAAATATACCCTGGCCAACCAACTCAGATATATAGCTTGGGCCCGACTGAATTTATAACCAAAGGAAGTGCTATTTTCCCTCCAGTGGCCTCTGAAGGCAGTTTTAAGGGCGAAAGGATGTAATTCTTTCCTACAACAACAAAAATATTGGGTTTGTCTCCATACGAGTTCTGGGTTTTATCTTTCATAGTTAGTTATGGGACAGGGGTATTCACAAATGAGAAATTCTATCTCTAGACTCAGAGAATCCAGACCATGTCACAATTACAGATGTGCGAGAGGGCCGATTTGCCTCAGATGCAATCTCTGGCATTTTGTCTGCATTTTGGATTTGGTTCACTTTGGAAGCCGTCAATTACTACCACAAAACCGATTTTTCTATTTAGAAATAGGCTTAGCGACTCCATTTCTGACACTTTCAGGAATTTCCTTGCCACTTTACCAAGAAATATCACTTTTTTTTTTTTATGTTTATTTAGTTTTGAGAGGGGGAGAGAGCATGAGCAGAGGAGGGGCAGAGAGAGAGGGAGACACAGAATCTGAAGCAGGCTCCAGGCTCTGAGCTGTCAGCACAGAGCCCATCGCGGGGCTTGAACTCCGAACGGCGAGACCATGACCCGAGCCTGAGCCGAAGTCGGACGCTTAACCTACTGAGCCACCCAGACTCCCTGAAATATCGGTTACTCTGAAAGGAAAACAACACTCATACTCTCCTGCTGTAAATGACCCCTTGCCACATGAGGGAAACAGGCATACACTGTATAACCCTGCCGGGCCTGGCCAGCACACTGGAAGCCGCAGAACCCATCACAGGACCAGCCTCAGCCCTGTGGGAGACAAGTCAGAAATCCTATCGGGCACGCTGGACTCCTTTCTTTGAGGATCCTTCCGGGCTGTGGTTCAAAGCAGCAAAAAGGGCACTGACTTCAAAGTCAAATAGCCCTAGGCTAGGTTTCCATGCCTGGATCCATCACACTGGTTTGTGACCTTGGAGGTATTTCTTTAGCCTCTAATGCCTGATTTCCTCACCTGTGAAATGGGGATAAAATATCTAATTTGTCGAGTTGTTGGGAGGAGTGAAGGAAATAATATTCGTCTAATGTTTAACAACACTTGGCATGTAGCAGGTCCCCTAAATCAGAGTTCTTACTCCTGGTTTTTCCTTAGAGACACTTGGGGTCCTTTTAAAAAATACCCATTATCGGGGCACCTGGGTGGCTCAAGCCTCTGACTCTTGATTTCTGCTCAGGTTATGATCTCATGGTTTGTGAGATAGAGCCACACATCGGGTTCCATGCTGACAGCATGGAGCCTGCTTGGGATTCCCTCTCTCTGTCTCTTTCTCTGCCCCTCCCTCTCTATCTTTCTCTCTCTCCTCTCTCTCTCTCAAAATACATAAATAAACATTAAAAAAAAAAAAAACAGTACCCATGCTCAAGACCTATGACCCAGGGATTTGACATAATTGTAAATTTTTAAAAGCTCCCGTATAAATCTAAACTACAGCCAGGGTCATGCACCGACTACCATAAATGTTTAGCATAAATGTTTCTTCTCTCTCCCTTGCTTTTGCCAATCTTTATAGGGACTGAGTTCTGTTCCTCAACTGACTCCGTGCCTGGAGTCTGACTCAGGACATGCTACCGCAGTTCCAAAAACTCTGCAGTGTATTCAAGTTTTGCCCTGGTACATGTTTACTGTAACTGCCACATATTGAGATCCTTCCATTGTGTCAGAACTTTTGAAATATGTTTTCTCAGTTAATCTTAATGTATCCCTATGAAATAAATTATGTTCTTGCTCCCATTACCCAGAGGAAGAAACTGAGACTCATAAATGTGCATTCATTCTTTCAACAAATATTTATTGCATGCCAGTAATATGCCAGCCATCGCTCTAGGTGAATGACTTCCCCAAGTCACAGAATTTTAAGTAAAAAGGGAGCCTGGATTCAATCCCAGACTGCCTGACTCCAAGGGCACTTTCTACCACAGCTCATTGCCACACAGCAGAACTGTTGGGCCCAGAGCTAGGCACCAGGAGAAGGGGATTTCTTCTTAATCATTTATTCAACCCTCAGCCTACAGGGGGCGCTACTCACATGGTCTTCTGCCTGAAGGCTGTTTCCCAGAATTGTGCAAGTCAACAGTACTGCCATTTCTATTGCCGTCATTTTATGGGTAGGGGAACCAAGGCGCGTAGAGGGTCCGCAGGTCACGAAGCTGATTAGTGCCTCCCAAGCCTCAGGTTGTTTTTTGGTAAGCTTCCAAAGGACAAGGTGCCCAGCTTCTGGGGCCTTATATGCAGGCAGTAGGTATTTGAGCCACATTAAACAATGGCTGAGCAATGCCTGACAGGGCCCTCCTGAGGGAGTCAGTGCCCTCAGCGACCAGGGCAGTAGCGGGGCTCATGGGTGTGGGTTCCGGCAGATGCCAACCCTAAGCACATGGTGACTGAGTCTTCACGATTATATTTAGCTTGCATTGCATCACATACTCAACCAAACATGAAAACACAGTGTCTGTGTCCAAAGAACTAAATATACACAAAAAGACAGAAAGAGGGGTGTGTTGGGAGGAAGAGAGTGAGCCTCTCCTTTCTTTGCTCTTTCGAGATTCCGATTCGCCCTGACAGCTGATACCAGATGCCGAATCAATACGTATCGCTTTTTGTTTTTCGTGCTGGTAGGTACAGTGGACAGACACGGACATCAAAGTCTGACCATGTTCTCTGTTCACCAAGCCCTGAGGTACACTGACACATGAGCAGCCGGCAGCCTTGATCCGGTGGGGCTCCAGCCTTATTCCGGATCTCTGCTTCTTGAACTTTGGTGTGGCCATCAAATGACCCAGAGAGCTTGCTAAGATACAAATGGCTGGGCCTCATTCCCAGGGTTTCTAACTTACATTTCTAACAAATTCTCAGGCCATACAGGTGCTACCTGTCTGGGGATCACGCTTCTAAAACCCCTGGTCTCCAATAACAAGGTAGCTCCATTAATGCTAGAAGGGGCCAAATCCAAGATATGCTGGTAAGTGTCTAAAAAGCAAGGGTAGTTGGGCGCCTGGGTGGCTCAGTCGGTTGAACGTCCAACATCAGCTCAGATCATGATCTCGCAGTTCGTGAGTTTGAGCCCCCCGTTGGGCTCTGTGCTGATGGCTCGGAGCCTAGAGCCTGCTGCGGATTCTGGGTCTCCCTCTCTCTCTGCCCCTTCCCTGCTCATGCTCTGTCTCTCTCTCAAAAATAAACATTAAAAAAAAAAAAAAAGCAAGGGGAGGACGTGGGGGGAGCAGGAGAAGAGCTTACTACTATTTGCATAGAAAATGAGTTGACATATACACTTGCAGCTTGTATGTGCATAGACTGTTTCTGGATGGTTACCAAAACAATGCTAATAATTGTTGCCTCGGGGGACTGAGGGTCAGGGGTGCCATGATGATTGTTCTCTGGGTCTCTCCCCAACTCCAACACCACCGCAGATAGTCTGCCCTTCTCTTCTCACTTCGCTTCAGAGTCTGTCCTCCGTGGCCTCCCTCACCCAATTTCCCTTGATGGTTGACGTCCTCCTGGGTTAGGCCAGTGGGAGGCACAAACAGGATATCTAACGCTGGGGAAAAGAGAGAGACAGCTTTCTTCCGCGCTCCCTGCCCAGGTTGGTGCGGCCTGTGGAACAGCTGCTGTGTCCACAACTAGCTCCAGCTCTCCCTGGGCTCCAATTACACCATTTTCTTCTTCAGCTGTTGCGAGTTCCTTGGGCCTCCAGCCTGTTTATCCCTTTGACCCTGCCCTCACCTCTGTAAGTGGTCCCTTCCTTAAAGTGCCAGAATTTGAACCTTCTGGAGGTGAATTTTGTTTTCTGCCAGGATCCTCACTGGGAAAGGTAGGAAACTTACTATTCACCGTGTATCCTTGTGCGTCCTTTAAATATTTTGCCACATGCCTGGAATACCTGTTCAAAAATGCAAATATTAAAAAGTGAATTACAGAAGGAGAAATTCAATCTGAAATAATCTGGAACAGTGGGGCGCCTGGGTGGCGCAGTCGGTTAAGCGTCCGACTTCAGCCAGGTCACGATCTCGCGGTCCGGGAGTTCGAGCCCCGCGTCAGGCTCTGGGCTGATGGCTCGGAGCCTGGAGCCTGTTTCCGATTCTGTGTCTCCCTCTCTCTCTGCCCCTCCCCCATTCATGCTCTGTCTCTCTCTGTCCCAAAAATAAATAAAAAAAAAAAAATAAATAAATAAAAGGTTGAAATAATCTGGAACAGTAAGTTCCAAAGAGAATTACTGGAGAATGAGTCTTCTTCAGCACCTGGTGTCCCTTCAGCTTATTTGGCTTTAATCTCATGCTAGCAAAGATTTATTATTTATCTTCTACGCCAGCCCTGTGAGTGCAGCTCAGGTGATCGCCCTTGGAGAACTAGGACAGAGCTGGTTCCTCTTTGCAGCACACGTGGTGTCTGAGTTGCCAGTGTATGATATGACGGGAAGAACTTCTCAGCTTTGGAGTCATAGAGCCACGCACATTACATTCGAGCCACGTCTGTCCCACTTGCTTTCTTTGATTCCACGAATCTCCTGTCCCTCCTGCCCCCTTAAGGGACCCATCACATCACACAATGGGTTTCTACTGTTTGGACAGGGCCTCTTGGATGCCATGGACGTTAATACCTTTACGTTCTCTCATGAGCCTAAGAAGGAAGCCATTAAACTCTTAGCTGTTTTCATTCCAATATGCGCACAACATACCCTCACCCCACGCCTGTGCCCCGCACCCCTTCCCTACCTGGAGGAGAGACGGCCTAGGGGCCAAGCATGGGAAAGGGCGTGGACCTAAGGCTCCAAGATTTAGAGGCACAAAAACTGTAAATAATGATTTTGAAAGCTTACCCTCTATTTAGCAAGAGTAATGGTTTAAAGTGGGAAGCCGCCAGATGGTGTGCACGGTTAATAATGCCCATCTGTGAGCCATATCATGAATTATAAAATTGATTTGGAGGAGAACATCGCCTGCTGTTTGCCCCAGGTGCCGAAATGTCTCCTTTCAGCTCTGGGGGTCAGGCACAGGGTGGACAGGCTGAGGTGCATGTTGCTTAAAGACAATATTGTATAATATTTTTACCGCATCGTAAGACAAAACCTGAATGCGAATGGTTTTTGTTAAAGGTCACAAAATAATTTGTGGCATTCAGAGGGCCCTGTCGGAACTTTCAGAACTTCTTGTTTCACACACAAGCCCGCCCCTAGGAGCATGGAGAAGCCCGGCTATAGGCCGGGCCCCTGTCTCCAGGGTGTTGGGTCCGGTCAACTTTTGACCTCCTGCCCTGCCTCTGAGGACCCTTCCGGTGTCTGAATCCCTCCACCCTCACCTGGGCTTCTGCCAAGGGCAGTTTGCTCCTGCCTCTCCACCCTGACCCTGCAAATTCTCCCCGTCTGATGTCACAGATAACAGGTGTTCCCACCTCTCCCCTTGGTCCTCCTTAAGTCACCTGGATGCCTAGCTTGAATTTTCCAACAGAATAGGGGACTAGACACCGAGCAGCCTCCTCAAATCCCTGAGGCCCAGTTTCTCCATTTTGCAATGCTACTTCACTGAAAAGTTACAGTAAAAATTGAGGTGGAGCGCCTGCCAGAGGGTGGCGACGGCCACAGAGCAGGCCACCCCTCCGCCACAGCTCTGGGACAGTCTGCTCACTATCTCCCACACCCCTGAGCACACTCTTTCCCTTGTTTTGTGTCTCACCTGTAGTGAATGTCCTCCCCTGCTCCCCACAAAGCTCTAACTCAACAATCCCCTGGAAAGACTCTTTACTGTCTCCACTCACAATGGTCTTCCCTTCCGAGAACCCCTGTAGGTGTGACATCCACCTGATTATAATATGCCTTATGCTGCTCTCAGTGATCTTCACTTGTGCTTAACTTGTCTCTCAAATAGATTGGAAAATCTCCTGACACCCACGTCCTCTGTCTTTGCACCTTCTCCCAGGGTGTGGCTGACCCAAAGTTGGGAAGACAGAGGGAGCTTGATTATTCCCATGCACTGTTTCACGCATCTTGTCCAATTACATTAGCATCCCTCAACCTTCACAGTGCATTGGAATCACCTGGAGAGCTTTCAAATATTTTTAAATGGGCGGCTTCTCAGGGCCCACCCCCAGAGACAGTTTCAATTGGTTCCAAGAACTGGGAAAGGGGACAGACCTAAGTCCGTTTTGGGGTGTCTATTTAAAAGCTTCCCCAGTGATTCTAATGTGCAGCTAAGAGCAAGCACCACAGCACTGTATGAACCAAAACTGACTTTTCCCTCAGCTGTACTTAATTCCCGACGCCACTCCATTTGCCTTCTGGCTGCACTTTCTCCATATTTCAAATTATGTCTTACAAGTTACATTGCAACCCTCAGCTCCCTTCTGCTACAACATACCAGGAATCGTCTTTAGGCAAGTGAAAACTTTCTGCCATTACCTCATTGGGCAGAAAGTCAAGTTGGAAAACACCAGCCAAGTCATTCCCTTCAAAATGAGACTCTCGTTAATCAATGAGCCATCCTCCAAGCACCTGCATGAAGCCAGGCAGTCACCATTGATGACATTCTATTCCCTTCCCCCAAATCAATCAGACGGGGGAGCTAGCAGACAACAAAGACTACAGTTGCTTTTTCCGTATTGGGGTCACCAGTAAGTAATGATAAAAGAATAGGGAAAGGGGAAAAAACAGGCACGATGAATTAATGAGACTCTTACAACAAAACGATTTAATGGCAAATACGTGAAAGTGAATTAATGAGGCTTTGATGGCATTTGCGAGTTTCATTTCCCTTGAGTATTTCTGTGAATCCACTATCTCCTGGAAAACTTTTAAGGATATTCTATTTTGAAGACTTTCCGCTAACCAGACAGGAAAAACAGCCTTGAGGAGTATTTTTCTCATTCACCCCTCTCTGGCTTACTTTTTAATTACAGGTGAAATAAAACCATGAGGTGAAAAGGGAAAAAACCCAACAACCCACAGAACTCTTAAGCAGCCAAGATGTTTTTAAATGTAAATTTTTAAGATAGTTAAAACAACGAAGAAATAGGAAACCCTGAGGACGTATATACACTATATTAATGGGATTGTCTCTAACTTATGTTTTTCAAAATTTTCCATCAGGCACCGGTACATTTTTAAATACCTGTCAGATTCATTTTCTTAACAATTGCTTTAGAAGGAGCTCTGTATACCTGTTCAGAACCAAGAGAGCTGTTGGACTTTGTTAAAAACTGTGGAGCTGCTTTACTGAGCATCTATTACTTCAACTTTCTCTCTGCAATGTCCAGTGGAACCAGATTCTAGAATTTAATCATTTCCTTCTGCATCTATCCAATCACTCTTTCATAAGCAAAATTTTCATTGCAATGAATTTTTGATATTGAGCAGGTGACTTTTTTCCTTGGCAATCATTTGGGGATATATTTTTATCAAAATTTTCTTTTACAGGGGAGCCGACTGGGTGACACGCACTGTTCACACACCCAGACTTTTCACACATTTTAATTCCTCTCTCTAAAATATGAACAGAAGCCAACAATCACCAAAATTGAGAAAACTTCCAATATGAAAGAAGGTGACGCCAAACCAAATGTACAGAGTAAAGGAATGTAGATCAATGAAAGGCAATGAAGAGAGCAGAAAAAAAAATTGGAACAATTAGGATTCATATCCCCCAGGAGAAAAAAAAAAAAAAGCTATTGCATCTGTGAAAACAAATCAAACCTGTGGAAAGGGATACAATAAGTAACAAGGAAGAGCTCATAGAAATAAAAATAGCCCAAATGAAGATTTCAGTGAGGGATGGGATGATACAGTCACAGAAACCTACTATAATTAGAATAAAAAGAAACAAATAAAAGAGAAAAAAGATAAGGAATGACCTTGGAGGTCCAACAGCCACCTCTAATCCAGAAAGGGAAAACAAGGGGTGCATGGTGGGGAAAGAGAGGAAATTATACAGAAATTATTCAGAACTGATGGATGTGAGTTTTCCATGAAAAGGGGTGGACCCCAGGAAGTCATTCATAGTGAGGGGGGTGGGGGACACACCAAGGCAAATCATTTAAAAATTCTAGAACACCAGGAATAAAAAGAGATCTTAAAGTTTCTGGTGATTATTTCTTTCAAGTTCACATTCGGTGGAACAGGAAAGAAAATGGCTCCAGGTTTATCAACAGCAACGCTAGATACTGGAAGACAATGGAGAAATGCCATCAAAATTCTAAGAAGACTCAAAAACTTGGATACTTTCTCAGGAAAGTATCAAAAACTACATACACCAGCAGAAATAGGAAATGAACTAAGAAATAAGTCACTGAATCAAAGAAGCCAGACCATAAGAGAATGGTGATGGGAAGTCCCAGAAAGAGGGAGAAAGGGGTCCAAGACCAACATCTGTGGCCAGATTGGAGTGGTCAGAGATCTCTGGAAATTCTTCACAAACAAACAAATAAAAACCATAAAAACTGATTTCCAAACTGATTTCAATTGACATTCCTCTTAGCGATGATTGAGAGTTCCAGTTGTCCCATATCCTTGCTAACACTTGATATTATCTGGGGTTTTTTTGTTTGCGTGTTTGTTTTATTTTAGCCAACTAGTGGATGTATATTGGTATCTCGTTATGGCTTTTATTTGCATTTCACCTTTTCATTTGTTTATCAGCCATTTATATAGCTTCTTTGTGCCTGTTCAAGCCTTTTGCCTACCTTTTAAATGGTCTGTCTTCTTTTTTTATTATTAATTTGTACGACTTCATGTTTGCCTTAATATTTGGTTAAAGGTATCTTTTGATGAATAGAACCTGTTTATAAGGTGCAATTTATCAGTCTTATCCTTTAGGCTTAGTACATTTCAATATCCTGTTAATTTTGGAGTTTTCATCCCAAACTGGGATTATTCTGTATATACTTTTTATAGCATTTTTAAAATTTACCAATATATTACAAAGCATTTAACATCATAGTATTTCTTCCACGGCATTATTTAAAATGGCTGCATAGTAGGGCAGCTGGATGGCTCAGTCAGTTAAGCTTCTGACTCTTGATTTGCAGCTCAGGTCATGGTCTCACAGTTCATGAGATGGAGGCCTATATTGGGCTCAGACCCTGCTTGGGATTTTCTCTCCCTCTCTCTCTACCCCTCCCTGTCTCTCCCTGTCTCTCTCTCTCAAAATAAATAAACATTAATTAATTAATTAATTAATTAATTAAATGGCTGCATAGTATGCTATTGTATGGATATATCATTCTTTATGGAACTCAACATTTACTCTTGTATATTTAGATTGATTTATAACATTTAGAATTATAAAGTTAACAAGTGCATTACAAATTAGAAACTCAAGATTTTAAATGCAAATCTGACTGAGTCCAATCTTCCCTACTCATTGAGTATATTTGGAGCACCTGATGTTTCTTCAGCATTATTCTAGAGGATACAAAAGAAAAGATAAGAGCAGACCTGTCCCCAAGGAGCTGACAACTTATTTGGTGGCCACACGCTTCACCTGATTAGCAATTAAGGAATAATTTATGGCTCAAGTGCGAATAACTATATATGGAATAGGAAGAAAGTTGGGGGGAAGCAACACGAGGATAGGCTAGTATAGTCGGCTTCGGGGAAGAAGTAGGTCTTGAATGTTCTTCACGTGTTGGGGGTGAGCATTCCACAGTGCCGGGACTACCTAATCAAAGGTGTGGAATCAGGAACAAGCAGTGTGTGTCTGAAACAGAGGGGTCACTCTAGATTGAAAGTAAGGGTAAATGTTGATTAGTCGTAGGATTTAAGAATGGATCATTAGGGAGGTGCCTGGGTGGCTCAGTCAGTTAAGCCTCTGACCCTTGGCCTCAGCTTAGGTCATGATCTCACAGTTGGTGAGATGGACCCCCAAAGCCCCATCTGGCTCTGCGCTGGCAGCGTGGAGCCTGCTTGAGATCCTCTCTTTCCCTCAATCTCTGCATCTCCGCTGCTTGCTTTCTCTCTCCCTCTCTCCCTCTCTCTCTGTCTCTGTCTCTCTGTCTCTCTCTCTCAAACTTTAAAAAAAAGAAGAAAGAATGGGTCATTAGGAGGAAATTGATGAGGGTTTTGACATAAGGATTTTGGATTTGATTCCATAGACAATAGGTCCACTGTAAGGAGATGGGGGTAAGGAGATGGGATGGGTGTGCATTTGGGAGCCAGACCATCAAATTGCAATTTCATTAAACTTCTTCAGATTAGTGGTGGGGTGGGGATAATGGAGTCAGATTTAAATTGATAGGGATAATCCAAGAGCCAGGTGATGCTATCTTAAAATAAAAATTTACAGCTAATACAATCTTTAAAAGAAACAGAAAACTGGATATTTGCCTCCACGGTCTCTTGTCTGATTCTATTAACATGAGTTTTTTTTAAATGCCATTTCAAAAAGAAATAAAGAATCTTGACAATAATTATTGAGAGATCACTGATGAGTGTTCTCTCTAAAAAAAAATTTCTCTATACACAAGAATAGTTATGATTCTGTTACTTCTTTGGGGAAAAAAAAAAAGATTCATTGAACAGTGCTTTTATGCGTCCCCATAGAGAAGCATTAGAACATACTGGTCTGGGTTCAGATTTTAGCAATGCCATGTGAGAGACGTCACCGAGCCTCTCTAAAGCTCCGTTTCCTCATCTGTAAAATAGGGATAATAATGATTAGAGAAACACCTGGTCTGGGAGGCAGATGTTATTATTTGCATAGATTAAAATATTGCATTAAAATATTGGCCACATAGAGCTAGTTTATATTGAAAAGAATACTGCTAGTTATTGGAGTGGCAAACGAGGAGTTAAAGGATGTTGTAAGTGGTAATTAAGTAATGGACATTGGGAAATCTAATCAAAGATGCTACAGACAAAGCACCATTCCTTGGCTTTGCATCTATTAGAACCATAGCATTATTAATAGTAATAGAGCCCTTGGTTTCTGTAGAGCCTGGGACTCGGGAACAAAGCCAAGTGACATATGTATATATTTATTTAATGGTGGGAGACCCGGCACATTTGGCGACAGGCACAGTGTTCCACTCAGTGGGATGAAATGCGTGCCTCATGCCAGCTTCTTTAGAGGGACTGTTATTCATCACAGCTGTAATGTTCCCTTCAGAGAGCTCCCACCGGAATGGAAAAGGCGCACTCGCAATTTATATACAAAAGCCAACCCACGTTTGGCTTTGAAAATTCACTGGGAAAACTGTATGCAGTCTGTTAGTTATTCATGGACATGCTCTGGTTTCTGATGGAAGCGCTGTGGTTCCGTTTGTTATCATCACAGTAAAATTAGAAAGCAGCAAAGAAAAATTAAAGGACTGGCATGTAGACATCTTCTAGCCAACAAATCATTATGTGTGTAAGGTATCATGGTTCAATTGCCACGTAAAAATAATCGTAATTCACACAGCCCTGTGTTTGGAGTGCATACTCTGGCTTTGCCAGGACTGTCCAGCCCTCCCCCCCCAACCCCCTTCTCTGGTGAAATTACATAGTCATCCTCTGCCCCGGGAACACTCAACACGCCCTGCAGAGACTGTGGGTTTGGGATACACTAACACCCTGCCTCCCTAAGCGGCGCCATTTACGTAAAATCTCTTAATAGCTAATGAAATGGTGTAACCAAAAATATAAATGTGCAAATTACCTTACAGCTGAATCTTGACTCAAAAGGAATATTGTCTCCAGTTGACCCCGCAGCCAGAATAGTTTCCCACCCCTTAGTGGGATAGGTGCCTATATCTAGACACCAGATTTCTCCCCAAATAACATATTATCTCATATCCACAGAGAGAGAATATGCTATTCTAAAAGTGCATTCACAGATACTATCACATCTGATCTTCACAAGAAATGAGAGAGGGAGACAAGGCAAGCATCACAATGCCCATTTTATAGATGCCAGACCACTGATGCAGGAAGAGGAACGAATTTGCCCCAAATCTCATAACCAGGAGGCACAGAAGTGGGGTTCAAATCCAGTGCCCAGTACTTTATGCTACTTGCCTGAAATACGTTTTGCAAGGGAAAAAATACATCTTGTCTCCTATGATGGTGGTCAATAGTAAATGGTAAATAGTAAAAATAAGTTTCTTTTAGTCTCACCCAGGAAAGCAAACATGATACCGGATTGCTTACGTATGAAATATGTAAGAAATACGATGCTGCCATTTTATAGGTTAATTTCTCCCCATAGGATCATTTTGGTTCAACAAAAATCTGGAACTGAACAACCACTATGTAGCAGGCACTGTGCTGGACATTGAAGACATAAAGGGTCAAGTTCCAGTCCTCACCCTGGCAGTCCTTATGGAGACAGACAAGCAAGCAGATAGTACCCAGAGTGTTTTAAATGCTGGGATAAAGAGGTATGCACAGCCTTCCAGGGAAGCCCAGAGGTGGAGTGGGGTATGTCCATTAAGAAAGATTTTCTGCAGAAGGAAACACCTAAGATTAGCTTCGAAGGATGCATAAGAGTTCTCCAAGCAAAGAAGAGGGGAGGGGAATTCCAGTAACATTCAGAGACATGGAGATACAAGACAATAGGAATAGATACAGTTTCTGCTGAGGGACGCAGGAAAAAAAAAAAAACAACCCTCATTGTCAAAGGGAATGGCATGCAATCATAATGAGAGCTAACGCTCTCATAGAAGTTGCCATGTGCCAGGCTCTGTTCTAAGGACGTCACATACACAAACACATTTAATCCTCATAACCACCCTGGGAGGTAGGTGCGGTTATCATCCCTAATTTTGCAAGCAGGCAACGGAAGTACAGAAATATAAGGCAACTTGGCCAGTATCGCATGGCCCATAGAATTTCCAGTGGCTTTTGACACTTTCTATACTGCCTTTCAAAAATGTTTGTAGGGCAGAAAGAGGGGAGACGGAGGGGAAAAGGGGAAGGGAGAACATAGAAAGTTTCTAAAGACAGAGACAGAGAGGAGCAAAATTTGGGGAAATGTGTAAATTTTAGAAAAAAATTTAAACCAGTTGAGGGACTTTATTCCAGAGAAGTGGGTTGAGGAGGCAGTATAAAGAAAACGATCCTCAATATTATTAAGGAGCCTATAAATTAAACTCAAGTAAGAATTTTCTACTGATTAGAAGTCAGCCATGTCAGAGCTGCATCACCCAGGGGCTTGTCAACCATCCTTCATGCGGGCTGTGTTCCTCATAAACGTTTCGGCTGGTCAAGATCCCGCCAGGTTACTAGGGCAGCGTGAGAAAGCCGTGTGAGTCTGCTGGAATGCAGGAGGCCTTCGAGTGCAGATGCTCAATAAATATTGATTGATAACAACTCATATTTAGTGCTATAATGAAGATTAGTAAAATTAATTGGAAACACATTTAATGTTAGCGTGGTTGGTATGATTCATGACTAACACATAAAAACCAAAGTAAAAGTCAAGTTTTACACGTTCTCTCTTCTCTTTGTTTAAGGACTTTAGTGGAGATGAGCTGTCACTCGCTATTAAAAGTTCAAAGTCAAATTTGCAGTCCACTTCTGGCAAGGAAGACAGAGCTTCGTGGTATGTATTTTAATTGCTAATCTTGCTCTCATTTTATCTTATTTTTTCCATGCTTATTTCCTCCCCATATCCACAATTTCCTTTTTAAAACGTCTATTGCACTATATGTATCTTTGAAAATGACTGCAGATTCTTTTGCAATGAGGTAAGGTACAATTAAATACATACATAAGCCAGATGTTGCTTGAAGACCCCTTGGAGATTTAGTTAAAATTGGTTCACCCCCCAATCCAAGAACCTCAAAGTATCCCCATGATTTTGACACTTCTGTGGGCATTGTCAGTTCAGACCCATCTATTCATTTTTTTGTTTTTTTGTTTTTGTGGTTTTTTGTTTGTTTTTTGCTCACGGTTTCAACAAATATTTATTGACCACCTACTACATCCTAGGCATTATTATAGGCACTAGCAACACAATGGTGGAAACTGAAGGACAGCAAGTCCTTGTCCTGGTGGAACTTCCTTTCCAGCCGTCGGGAGGCAGACAAACAAGCAAGGAAGAGTATCATAATGTGTGTGAAAACATGGTTTCAGACGGCAAAATTTTGATGAAGAAAATGAAACAGGGTAGCGTGAGGTCCTATGATGTGGGGGTAGGGGTGGTAATTGAAGGCCTCCCTGAAAGGGACCTCCCTGAAAGCTGACCACTGACTGGAACCTGAATGGCCAGTTGGTGGCCTGCAGATCTGAGGGAGGGGTTCTGGGCCAAGGGAGCTACCAGGACCACCGCTGTGAGGCTGAGCTGAGCTGGACATGGTGCGGAAGACACAGGGAAGCCAGTGCAGCAAGGTCAGCTGCGCTCGGGAGAGAGGGGATGCGATGAGGGAGGCGCAGGGGCCAGATCACGAGGGCTTTGTAAAAACCAAAAGAGAAAGAGAAGTGTGAAGAGATTTGCTTTATGATTAACCACTGTCTCTGTTTTATGGCGGGAAGATTGCACAGGAGCAGGAGACCATTTCGGAAGCTCTTACAGTTGTCCAGGCCTCCAGACCTGTGATGGGGTGTTAGCCACGCAGGTAGGAGTAGGTGGAGGCAGGCTCAGTTTTGGTGAGGCTGAGAGAGAAGCCAGCCTCCAGCCTCAGTGCCCCGCCCGCTCCCCTCACTGGCTTCTGCAAGAAATTCAGTTGCACCAAGATTCTGAGTTTTGGAACATTACTTAAGTTTGTGGGGCCAGAGAGAAGGGCTCACTTTGGGGAGCATGCAGGCATCTGTGATAGGGCCTCCTCTGTCTCACTGCCCTTTTAAGGGTCCATGGTGCCCATGTGTCGGTTCCTCCAACACATGCAGTCCTGTCCCCACTGCCAACTTCCTCGGAGGGAGCCAGCGCCTGGGCATCGGTGCCAGTTGAAGATTGTTGCAGACATATTAAATCACATGGAAACCCACCCACCTTTCACGTTAAATATTATTTACATGCGAGTTACCTTGTGGCTGGCCACGTGATAGGCTGTTGCAGTTTGCACGCGTTTAATTACATGCTTGGTTTTATTTTACGGTTTGCTTTTCCGTTGCCTGATCAATTTTGTTTCAGGCCTCTAACATTTTGTGGACCATTGCAAAGCTCGCATTCTCCGTGCCTGTGGAGCTTCATGATGCAAACAGCCATGATCGGGCCTGTCCGGGTGGTCCAGGCTCGCCAAATTCTAGTGAGTGACGCGCTCTCCATGTCACTGCGTGTGCACACAGGAGTGCTGTCACCTACTGAAGGTTTCCCAACATGGCCCATGGCGTAAACCCACGTCTCCCCCACACTCCCTCCTGCTCTGGGAACCCTGAGCCACTAGATAAAGGAGTTAGGCCCCGAGAGTGCGGACAGGCCTTCCTGCACTGCCTGCCTTCCTCTTATTTGCAGGTTCCTTTCCACTCTACACTCCTACATGCCCTGGACCTTGGGTCTAGAAAAGTCAAGCCAGAGCTTGAGGCAGCAGAAATTCAGGGCCCTGCGTTTTTCATGGCTGCTCCAGGGCCATGGCATGCCCTTTCCTGAGGATCCCGACTCCAGAGTCTGGAGCTGAGGGTGGAGTGTAGGCCAGGAAGAGAACGTCTTAGAATGGGTTCACGAGCACCACATGCAGGAATACTGGGGCAAAGAGATGGGAATGAAGTTGGGAACAGGAGGGAGAAAGTGGAGGGGAAGGAGCATAGCGGGAAGCATCTGGGAGGACGGGCCTGCACCAGTGCACAGCCCACAAGGGCAGCCTCGCCCACCTCTGCTCCTGCTGGGGCTGCAGTGCGCATTCCAGCAACCGCACAGGTCACCCTGCTCCATCCTTTCTAGCATTGTTCATGCCTGTCCTCCTCCCTTCTTTTGCCATCTCTGTGGGTCCAGCACCCCTTGGAGACACAGGCGTCCTCCCCACATCTAGAGACTTTTGAAACTAAGACAGCAAACCGGGGAATTGAAGACATTAGCTCTGAAGTCACGCTGCTTGGGCTCAAGGGCCAGATCTGTTCATAATCATTGCTGCACCTGGGCAGATTTCTTAATGTGCCTGTGCCTCAGTTTCCTCACGTGTAAAACGGGGTGGTAGTAGTTCCTCCTTCACCAGATTGTGATAAAGTTTCCTGCTAAATGCCCAGCATGTGATAAGGACTCCACAAATGCTTCCTTGTTATTATTTGAAAGAATTGTTAAAACAGGATCCCAAAATTGTGGCACATTTTCATGTTTACATTACCAAATTCTAATTCAAAACACAATGGCATATAACTGCTATTCACAGGTAATTACAAGAGTGTGTGTGTTTGTTTGTTTGTTTGTTTGTTTTTTAATTAATTCATAGCACCCAAAAGGTATTATGGTCCAATCATAGGACTTGAGTTTAGAGTTGAATGAGAAACATTTGTATCTATGACTATATATAAGACCTCTTTGCAAACAATGTCAAAATTATGAATTTGAGATCCTTTGTGAATGTGTGTCCCCATGCCAAATACTTTCCCTGTCCTTTGCTAACCCCCATTCCCTCCCACATTCATATCTTCAGATGACCAGAGCGAATAACTTCCAGTGGGAAGCTGGAATAAACTCCACTTCCTGTGTCTCTGATTTCACAATTAGATTAATAGGGTACTAGGCCTTTGATTCTATAATTGGGTGATTTATACATGTTTACATATATCAGATATATACATATACATATATTGTTTGAGATGCAAATGGAGGAGGAGAAATAACATCAGACAAACGCTTTTTTGTCCTGGAAACAACTGAAGTCAGACCAGTGTTTAGGAGATGAAGGCTTGCGGGTCCTGGCCAAAGAAGTTGGGGGGCAGAAGGGGCAGCGGAGGCAGCTTCCTGTCCTGCGCAATTTTGTTTTACCTCATTTGGTTTGTGTGTCCAGTAGAAGTTGTGGGCAAGACCAGGAAGGAATGGATGATTTTCAACCGAATGACACATCATGGCTCTAAGGGTGACTCTAAATCACAGCAGCCCATAATGCAAGAGCCTGATGAGGGTCGCAAAGTTAATCCTGCAGCATGATTTCCCTTGGAAATACCAACGCTGTGCATGAAGCACTTTGTGGCTGCTACCCAGGGAATGTAGCTTGCAGAACTTTAAAAACAGGAGCCTTGGCAGCTCTCCGGGAAGCTGAGATGAAAGCCTACCTGGAGTAGAGCAGACTGGCTGACCTTTCGGAGGCCCTTTTATCCTTGAGAGTCTATGGTTTTGATGTAGTGTTGAGTATTTTTCAACTTCGTCTCAAGAAGAGTCAGTGAGTATATGAAAAATAAGGTCTGGTTCTGCACTAATTCCCTCATGCATTTTTAAAAGGTTAAAAAGTGGATAAACATTGTAGTCATGCAATAAATAATAATTCTAATAAGATGAGAAATTTAGGGGCGCCTGGGTTGTTCAGTCAGTTTAGCACCCGACTTCAGCTCAGGTCACGATCTCGCGGTTCGTGGGTTCGAGCCCCACGTCGGACTCAGTGCTGACAGCTCGGAGCCTGGAGCCTGCTTCGGATTCTGTGTATCCCTCTCTCTCTGCCTCTCCCCAACTAGCACTCTGTCTGTCTCTGTCATTCAAAGATGAATACATGTTAAAAAAAAATTAAAGATAAGAAATTTAAATGTTTTCACTTTGCCTAAGAGTTAAAATACCTATGAAGGAATGCTTGAGGAGTGCGGGGGCAGGATACCATTTTTTTTTTTCCAATGGGAGGCAAATTGTTGTTGCTCTGACCGTAGTAGGAACACAGATTATTTTTGTTGAGTGAATGAGTTATTGATGAACATGGCTTTCCCTGTCTTAATATTAATTAGTTTGGAGGAAATAAAGTTAATCAATAATGATAAAAACTTTAAAAAGTAGATGACATTTATTGAATGCATTGTACCTCAATTATCTATTGCTGTATAGCAAACCACTACAAAATGTCGTGGCTTAAAAGAATATTTTATTGTTTCTTAGGGTTTTATGAACTGATTGGGTTCAGTTGGTGGTTCTTCTGTTCCACATGGCATTTGCTGGGGCTGGAATGTCCAAGATGGCTGTCTGGAGCCACAGTTAGAACAGCTAGAGTTTGACTGGGTCTCTCTCTCTCTTTCTCTCTCTCTTTCTCCCTCTCGGAAGTCTCTTTAACTGAATAGGCTAACTTCTTCCTATGATGGCTCAGGGCTCCAAGAGCAAGTGTCCCAATGGGAAAAACCCCTATTAAGACTCTGCTTCTATAGAACTTTCAGGTATCTCATTGGCCAAAGCAAATTATCCAACCATGCCCAGAGTCAGTGTGGGAGGGACTACACAAGGGCTTAAATCCTGGGAGGCCTGGTTCATTTGGGGCCAGGAGTGTAACGGTCAACTCTACAACCCATATGTCTCACCTGTCCCAGACATTTTACATAAGTTTATCCTCTTTAAAAGTTAAAACAACCTTGCAAAGTGGATACTACTTACAATTTTCATTCTAAGATGAGAAAACCAAGGCACAGAGAGGTTATGGACTTTGTTGCCCCCAATCACACTGGTAAGAAGTAACAGAGGTGGGAATGAATTCAAGCTGTCTAACCCTAGAGCCTGAACTTGCAAATCTGAAGGCACAAGCATAGGAATAGAAAATTATCAGCTTCTAAAAGTAAGTAACATCTCAGAAATATATAGGTAATATTTGATTTAAAAGTTTATACATTCAAAAGCATTTATAAGGATTTTATCCTCCTCTTTCCAACAGAGGTCATATACATGTTACTTCCTAAAAGAATTGTGAACCAAGAAAAGCAAGAGCCCTAGCTTGATGAGTTCCACTGACCTGGGTTCGAATTTTTTTCTTATTTATTGAGTCACTCATTGACTTAATTTCCTCAATTATAAAATGGGAATGATGATGATATCTAGCTTGTAAGGCTGTGGTGAAGATAAAACGAGATATTATAGTGAGTATGAAGTGTCTGGATGTTCTAATGCTCATGTCCATGTGTAAGTTTGCATATTGGACTGAGTCGAATGTAGTAGGACATGTGGGAAGCAGATTTGTGGGGATTCATGATCTCCTACATGACCTCACTGGAAAATGATTAGGGCAGTGAATTTTAACCATAGCATAAACTGTTATGCCTGCCCACAGCTGGGAAGCATGGACCAGAACAGGGTGGGAGAAATTACTGGTTTAGAACACCCCACCCTACAAACAAGAGAAAAATAGACACCACGGTCCCTGCAAGACTCATGACTGGTATCCTCACAGAACTAGTCCAACTAACCCAACCCAATTTGACCAGACCTATTTAATCCATGCAAATTTAATCCAGCTCTAAGAATATCTTAAGCCATCCCCCAAAATTGGAGAGTAATGTACTGGCCCAATAAGGATCAATTATCTGGTCCTGGTCACTTTCCAAAACAGAAAAATCTTTTGACTCTCATGAAGATGTGGATAAAGGGAGAAAAGAAAAAACAATCCATCATGAGTAAGTTTCCAAACCTTAGTTTCCATTGTCTGGTTATGCCAACAGCTGTCTTCTGGTTTGGAGGCAATTTGCAGCTGGAAGAAACAAGATTCCACATTTCTTCCTCTGGGGGTTGAATGATGGCTTTTTCCATGGTATTATGGTCACAGTTCTATACATGAGTTATGGCAGCTTTAAATTACAGCCACAATATTATGGGGAAAAGGATAAATCCCTCACTGTCTTCTTTTATCTGCAAAGCAGTTGGGAAATGTGGAGGAGGCCACTTACCCAAAAGGAATAAATTGATGGTGGGGGTATGTCTGTGTCAGGAAAGGCAGCTGGCAGCAGGCTTTGCTGAAATGCTCTCAAATGCTAACACGTTATTTTACAAATCTCTCTTCCCCAGATGCAGGAGGAAAGACAAAGTGAAAGAGGATGAGTGAGGAGAGTGAAAACAGGGCAAACCCTCCTACAATCTGCTCCTTTCACTTAGGTCACGGGTAGTGCATTGCCCCGAACACTGGTCTCCAAGGACTCAGGGCTACTCTTTCCGAGGCATGGTTTTGTGGGGTTTTTTGGGTAGTTTCCCATAATTCATTAAATGTGTTTCTCACTATCTCACTATCTCAGAGTACTCCCTGAGTGCCGTGCCTCAATACTGTGATATAGTTTTTATCTTATTAGTTGTGTAAACTCATGTAAGTTATTTCAACTCGCTGAGCTGGTATCTGTGAGATGGACGTAATGACACCTACATGGCAGGATTATTGGGATAGCTAAATAAGGTTGCTTGCCCCTTCCTTCCTCTCACCTTTCTTTCACACTGTATCAGTTCCGCATCCCATTTGTGTCCAAGATGGATTCTCTTCTCTCCATTGTCTCGCTGATGCATTGTCTCTGACCTGCACCATGAGGAAGCCTCCAACAGGTCTCCCTACCTCAGATACTAGAGGGATCTTCAGAATGCACATGGACTGTCCTCCTCCTGAAGCCCATGTTCAGTCCCGTTGGCTATAGCGTAAGGTCCAAACTCTGGAGCAGACCACCCAAGTCTCCTTACCGTCCGACCTCACCTCTTCCCCCACCACATCCTCCACACACAGGCTCCAACTTAGTAAGATGGCAGGCAGGTGGTGTGGCCTTTCAGAGGGGAACAAAAGCTCTTAGCAGACCTGAGAATCCAAGAGATTCTTGCAACTGTGTGGTCAAATGAGCAATGGCAAAGGCTGTTTTTGTATGGAATTTGTGTTTGTGCCATATATCTTTGTCCTGGGAAGACCTTTAGCAACTCAGGTTTACTTTTGAACAAATGCATTCCCTTGTATTCTTTCTCCAGCTTAAGAATTGTCTGTTAATTGTAATTTTAAAAAGAAGAAAACAAGCAAGCAGTACCATCTTGCTTCGATTAGAACAATCCAAGGGATTCCAGCCCTGGAAAGAGAAAGACGTACTTTGGAAGCTAGGGAAGCCAGCTCTGTGAGGGACAGCTCTGACATAGCAGTGTGGCACAGTGAGGACACTTCTGGGGTCAAACAAGCTCACCCCCACATGTGCTGCTTCAGTGATGTTACCAGGGATGTGGGTCTCCAACTCAGGAACCGTGAGATCATGACCCGAGCCGAAGTTGAGCGCTTAAAATACTGATTTTAAAATACCAGCATTTTTAAAATGAACAATACTATTTGAATGGAAGACTTTCTCTTCTATGCCGAAAAGAATCAGAAGCTGAAGGAGAACTTTGAAAGCCACACAAGAACAACAGGCTTCCCAGTCGTGGGTGACTCTCAAAGCATTAGGCTCCGTGGAAGAAGCCAAGCACACAAGGTGCAGTACTGCATGGTTCCATTGATATACACGACATTCTGGAAAAGCTAAACTTCAGGGGCAGAAATCAGAACAATGGCTGCAGGGAATGGTGGGAGTGGTGAGCTACAAAAGGGGCATGAGGGAATCTGGAGGCTGATGGGCCTGTTCTGTGTCCGGATTGTGGTGTTATTACAAGACTGTGCCAACACTCATCTAGCTGTATGCCTAAAAAGGGTAAATTAAAAAAAAAATTTTTTTTGAATATTTATTTATTTTGAGAGAGAGTATGTGTCACAGGGGAGGGGCAGAGAGAGAGGGAAAGAGACAAAGAATCCCCAGCAGGCTCCATGCTGCCAGCCCAGAGCTGACACGGGCTTGAACTTATGAACTGTGAGATCAGGACCTGAGCCGAAATTAAGAGTCTGACACTTAACTGACTGAACCACCCAGGCGCCCGAAGGGTACTTTTTATCATATGCAAACTATATCTCAATAAGCGCCCCCCCCCCTTACACATACACGCGCTCAGAAAATGAGCCACTATAACTGGTTAGAATCAGGGTCTGTGGATGTGTCCAGAAAATGGCCCCTTGGGTTTTTGCCTGTGTTATACATGAAGATTCTGCGACAGATTTTGCTTTTGAAAGAGTTCTGCTGCTAAAAATATTTGGAAACCACTGAATAAGACTAATGCCAGTGGGGGGCAGCCGAGGTTTCCGAAGAGAATGCTTACTTTTTGGTTTTGTTTTTCCCCCAGATGTACCTCACGAGGAGACAGAAACTAGAAAGGGAAAAAAAAAAAAGACTATATATTTACTTTCCCTGAATAACCCCCACAGGGTTTTCTTTCCCTAGAATTTCGTCTTAATAAGAACTCTGCTCTCTAAATTTAGGAGCAAAGGTTTGGGAGCCATCTGTCTTTGCCAATCTGGACGGGCCTGCTGAGGGACAGCCCTCAGCCCAGCCATGGGAGCACAGCAGAAAAAGGACTTTGGAAAGTTTTGCCATCCTCGGGAAGCTGACTGAATGCATCGCCCCTGAAGCTGTGGTTTGGCTCAGGTAGCAGACAGCTCTCCTGAATTCGGCTTCTGAGACACTTCCATTGGAAGACCCGTCTGTGGGGGCAAGCACTTGCCTTTTACCACTGTCCCCATCGCTTGTTACTGCCTCCCCCTGAGCCTCTGTCTCCTGGCTGAGCCCTGAAGGTATTAATACTTATGAAAACGGTTAGGGTCTGCTGACAAATACTGGAACGAAGAGTAGACATTGGAAAACAAAATTCCTTCTTTCCAGCGTCTCTGCTTCGTATCAGATGTGCTCAGTCGTTCTTGGAAGTCTTGACCTCCTGCATCGCCCATCTGCACTGGGGATCCTTAACCACAGGCAGCTCAGGGCTTGCTGTAACCCAACGCTGCTGTCCCCGCCCTCCAAACCCTTGGAAAGGGCCTCTGCAAGCCACTGTCTGACACAGCTCCTGTTGGGGGCCCCTCCTGCATGGCTCCTTCTCTTCCCAGATGCTGGTGACAGCTCCCTCTTCTTGTCCCCTCCAGGTACAGGAGTGACAAGAGCTTCCCTCTGTCACTAGTTTCTGCTTCCCCACCTTTTGTTGCTTCCCCAACCCTGCTCACACCTGTGTGATTAGTCCTTCTCTGACATCCTCTTCAGTTAAACCTTTTTATTGTTGTATCTGATCTCTATTAGGACAGTGACCATCCCAACCCCCCTGCCCCAGGGCCCTCAGGGTAAAATCCAAACTTCTTAATGCCCCGCCACCCTGGCCTCTCCTGCTACTCTCCTCTGGTTCCCTAACTTCCAGTCTTCAAACTGTTTCCCATTCAGGGCCCTTTGCATCTGCTGTTCTCAATCAGGAATGTTCTCTCCCCGTATGTTGGGTCAGCTGCCTTGTTCTCATCATTATGTTGTTAGGTTGGATGTCACCTCTTTAGAAAGTCCTTTCCAGGTCACTCTACGTAAGTAGCTCACACCCCCCCCCCCAGTTCTTTACCATCTTATTGCCCTATTTACATTTTTTTAAGCCCTTGTCACTTTTTAAAATTATATGAATTGCAGGGGTGCCTGGGTGGCTCAGTCAGTTAAGCATCCAACTTCGGCTCAGGTCAGGATCTCGTGGTTTGTGAGTTTGAGCCCCGCATTGAGCTCTGTGCTGACAGCTCAGAGCCTGGAGCCTGCTTTGGCTTCTGTGTCTCCCTTTCTCTCTGCCCCTCCGTTGCAAATGAGGGCAAGATGAGGGCACTTAGAAAGATGAGGGCAGCTGGGGCGCCTGGGTGGCGCAGTCGGTTAAGCGACCGACTTCAGCCAGGTCACGATCTCGCGGTCCGTGAGTTTGAGCCCCGTGTCGGGCTCTGGGCTGATGGCTCAGAGCCTGGAGCCTGTTCCCGATTCCGTGTCTCCCTCTCTCTCTGCCCCTGCCCCGTTCATGCTCTGTCTCTCTCTGTCCCAAAAATAAATAAACGTTGAAAAAAAAAATTAAAAAAAAAAAAAAAGAAAGAAAGATGAGGGCAGCAAAGGAGAGCACAATACCCTGGGGCCAGTGACACCAGGGCCCTCAGAATTTGCCAGAACTCTGAGAAAGGTGCCCAATGGGCAGGGCTGCCTGACAGGAGCTGTGGCCTTTAGCTGCAAATCCACAGCAGCCTGGCAGGCTGGTAGGTTCACTAGTCACTCTCCTCCATCCCTACCTTCCAATCTCCTGCCGGTGCTTCCCATTATCCAATAGGGAGTTGGAGGGCAGAGGAGTTGCACTCCTGGGACACACACAGAGCAGAGTGGAGAAGACTAAATAACACATCCAGAGGAGCAAACACACGCAGACAGCACAGCGAATGGAGTCGCTGTGCTCAAGACAATGCTTGGCACCCGGCTCACCACATTTCACAGCCCCAGGGAGCGCCGTCTACCTAGAGCTGTGTGACATGGCAGGCCCGCCTGGCAATAGGACCTCAGAGAAGGAGGCATGGAATGAAGCCACAGATCCCTGGGGGTTTGGCTCCAGGTTCTGGGGATTGATGGAGAAACATTTACGCCCTCCTTAACACAGGACAATCAGGACAGATAAAGATTCACCTCATGGTGGGGCTCCTGCATGCGGCCACCAAGATTTCCTCCATGCCCTGTCACATGAGGACTCAGAAATCCTGTGCCTGGTAGGCTTATACATTCCGTGCCAAGGACATTTCTGAAGTTGAAGAACAATCTCTATTTATGTGCAGCGTGGAAACAGGAGCTTGTTTTGCATTGTGTTTGGAGGCAGAGAGGAATCAGGTAGCAAGCTGGCGATGCTGCTGATTTTTCACGGAGGGCAGAGCTCCCTAGGCTTTGTGGAGGTAGCAATAAAATCATCCATCTATAGGATTAGTGGCTGGGTGGGAAGAAGCCAAGTCACCACATACTGCTGCCGTCAACTCTTAGCAAGGTATACAGTTACTATGGAGACAGGTATGGAGCAGGTATATTGAAGTGGATTATTAATCAGAAACGCCCCTTGAGGGCCTACTAGGTATGGGAAGTAGTGAGAATTCACAGCAAAGTGAAGACAGAAGTTCTGCCTTTGACAATAGAGGAGCTGTAGATGCAGGATTGAGAACCAATTACGACGAGACATGTTACATCACTAAGGGCGGAGTGGGGAGATACTTGTCAAAGGGTTTGAACATTAGGCTGGAGAATAATTATAATGTGATGAAAACTGCTGCCGGAACAAATGTTCCCCATTTCCTCAGTCTAGGACAGGTTGAGAGAGGAAGTGACGTGGGATGGCTGTGAAAATGGAGAAGCAGGGGCAGACAGGACAGAGTGCTGGGGTCTGCAACTCCGTCATCCTCTCTGCGCCTGATGGCTGCACTGTGTCCTCCCATAAGCGTAGCAGAGCTGCAAACAGCTGTGAGTTCTGTGCTGTTGCATCCACCCGGCAAATGTAATTCTCCAACACACTTTTCTGTTTGACCCATCCTATGTAAGTTGCATGACATAATGTGGTCATTGCTCTCAGTTGCTATGCATTAGCTTTGTTGCAAAAGAGAAAGGAATGCCAGACACTTGTTAATTTCTGATAGGAATTCTGCTTCCCCACAGGGAAAGCCCCTGCATGTTTGTTGACTGATGACACACGGATCCACCAAAAAAAGAATAAAACCAGGGAGTACGTGTCCTTGGGGGACATCAACTTCAAATTTATAATGCTGGAACGTGTTCTTTCTTGCCATAAACACCCCGAGACACCAGCTGATAACAGATTAAGAAATGTATTTTCTATACAAAATTTGCATTCGATAAGTGAGACCTTTCTTTATTCAACATTTATGGAGCCCTCACTGTGTGCCAAGCTCTGTGTACCCTTTGGAGGAGCTCGCAGTCTAGTGTGTGGGGGTGAATGTGGGAGACAGAGCAAGGCTGGGATGGTGACAATCACAGGGGACCTACCAGGAGAGACTGCTGACCGCATGGGGGTGCTGGGAAAGTGTTGTGGATGTCTTCCATTCTCCTCGCGGGTCCTCTCTCCAGTCTCCAGCCTGCTTTGGGGCTGTGGGGCTGGCTGGGAGGCACTGCATCATGGGCTTCAGTGCCCGCTGCTCCTGGTTGGATCTGGTCAATGAGAAGCCCTAGCGAAAGATAAGTGGGAGGGAAGGGGGTAAGGCTGGGGTGCTAATTCTCTGAGATTCCTCCTCCAGGATCATTGCAGAACGGCTGCATCCCCTCGTGAAGGATGCAGCTCCTGTCTCGGGTGGCCCGCGACATACAACTCTTTCCTCTGGGGACTTGTAACCTTCTCCCCGCCAGCCCTGTCTAGCCTCTGCGATGCAAGCGGTGTCTTTTTTTTAAACCTGAAACCACGTTTTGGTTTCCTTAAATCTGCCGATGCCTTCATAACTAATCCCTTTACTAATTCTCCCCAATTCCTCACTAATAATGTGCCGTCCATCTCCTTCCTGCTGGATCCTGACTGCTATGGAAGGTCCCCAGAGAGAGACGATTCCTGAGCTGAGTGCAGAATGGCAAATAGAGTTACTTGGGTGAAAAGTGGGGGAAAGGGAGAAGCAGTCAGAAGCAACAAGCAGCCTGTGCAAAGACACGGAGGCTTCGAAGAGAGATCGCTGTGTGTTCCAGAAGCCAGGGCATGATATCTGACTCTCCTCCTTCCCCCCAGCATCCACCTGGACATCATGCCCGGCACATTCTACTTCATCAACCTCTCTCTCCAACCTGCCCACTTCTCTACATCTCCACCACCCTCGTGACTTCTTACCTCAGTTACTACACCAGCTTTGCAATCGTTCTCATTCTCTCTGCTGACAACCCTTTGCTGTCTACTTACAAGCTCAGGATAAATTAATCCTCCTGGGCCCTTAGCCCTCGAGCATCAGGGCCCTGTCTTCTTGTCTCTTGCCTGAGCCAAACTGAACTTGCTGCCTCAGAGACAGGGTCTCCCCTCCTGAGCGGCCCACACAGGGCTCCCTCTGCTTCCCCGCTCCACCTCCTCCCTCCGTCTGTTCTCTAGGCTCGCTCTACATCCCACAGGAAGCCTCTGGCTTCACCCATCTGTCTTCAGGGACCAGGCGCCCTCCCTCTGGAGTGAGATATCCTTGCCTCTCCATGCACAAGACACAGAGCTGCTTGTGGAATCAGAGGATGAAACTTCACAAGAGCAGGGACTTGGGTGTGTTCGCTGCTGTTTCCCAGTGCCCAGGACAGTGCCTGACACACGGCAGATGCCCAAGAAATATTTGTGCAATGAACGAGAGCCCAATCCCACGGTTTACTAACTGTATGCCTTGAGCTTTAATTTCATACCTGTATGCCTTGGGTTACTTTTTCTGTAAAATGAGAAAAGTAATAGTAATTAACACGAGGGCTAATGTGATGATTACACGAGAATAGGACATACAAGCAGACTGTGTGAACTAGAGCAAGCTGTCACAGAATAGTGCAAAAGTAAAAAGCCCTGAATAATTTCCCTCTATTCCCAGAATAATTTCCCTCTAGAACTGCATTTCTTTGTCTTTGTCTTTCAAAACACAGATGGACACCTTACCCATATTAGACACAGTGCCTAGGAACATGTTTTATTTCTTTTAAAATAAGAAAAAAAGGGATAAAATAATAATGAATATGTAATAACAAATCCAGCCTGGATTATATTTGCCTTTATACCAATGCAATTACACAGTATGATTTTAACTCTTTGTTTTTTAAAGTGGAAGAAAGGCCCCTGCCAGGCACAAGCGCCCAAGGCCCATGAAAGTCAAAATGTGTCTGTTTCTCTCATTGTCCTATTCTTGTTATTCTGATAGATAATTGGATTCCAAACTTGATTATGTAAGTGGCAACTATAAGCCAGATACTATGCTAGAGGGAAATCTAAAAAAGAATAAGAGGGGCTCCCCAAATTCGGGGTGATCACCAGGCATGGCCTGAGTAATGCAGAGGCAATGAAGGAAGATGATAAAAAGATGGAATAATCCAGACAGAAGTACTGTTTCCTCAAAAAGCGATGATGTGGGTGGATGGGAACTTCCTAACACATGATCCCAGCATGTGAACTCTCTTTCTGGAGGAAGGTGACACAGCACTGTGGCATCGTATCATTTTCCAAGTCAGGAGCCTGAAGCTAAAAAAAAAAAAAAAAAAAATGTTTTTTTAAATATATGGATGCTCAGACATAGATCAGTAGAAGCATGATTTTCTGCCTTGACATTGCAATGTATCATGTCAGAATTAACCTTGATTTCACTGAAATACCTAGTTATAAGCTCTAAGAAAACATAGTAATGATGTGTAAAATGTGAAAACATCAATGGGTTTTATAACATAAGTATCCTGATAAAATTTTGATGACTTGGCTAATAGAAAAATAGAAGGAAATGATCAGAATACTGCAGGAAATGTTCTGCCAACTCCAGGATACAATACTTTCAAAACTGAGGTATAGTTTATCACTGGGAGATGGAATTATGAGTTATTTTACCTTCTTTGTATTTATCTCTCTATTTTCTTCTGTTTACAGTGAACACCTGCAAATTTTGTCTCTAAAAATCAATACAATTTTCCAAACCCAGCTATACATATTATAGTGTCACACTTTGAAGATTTCTTTCAAGAAAATAATTAGAGATACATGATGGGGTTGTTTGCAAAACTGCAACACTTAAATAAGCTAAGTATTTATCAATACAGATCAATTAAATACATTTTACTCTACCCCTAAATGGTCATTAAAAATTATTATAGAGGTCTACAATTATTGATATGAGAGACATTCATAAGATATTGTTGAATATGATGTATAAAAATGTATAAAGGGCATATATGACATAATTCCTTTTTCAAAATTTGTAAAATGCCCTTTTTAAAGCCAGAGGGGAAATACGGGTAATTGTTACTTCTCTAAATCTTTCTTTCTAGTTTTCTTCCTTTTATTTTTTTTGAAATGTTTTTAATGTTTCGTTTATTCTTGAGAGAGAAAGAGGGGGAGAGACAGAGCGTGAATGGGGGAGGGGCAGAGAGAGAGGGAGACACAGAATCCAAAGCAGGCTCCAGGCTCTGAGCTGTCAGTACAGAGCCCCATGTGGGACTCTAACCCATGAACTGTGAGACCATGACCTGAGCCAAAGTTGGATGCTTAACCGACTGAGCCACCTAGGCACCCCTCTAGTCTTCTTCTTTTTAAGCATTTTATCCTTTTATTCTTTTCTAACTAGAAAACAATTAAATTATTTCTACTTTTAAAAAAAAAATTTTTTTTTGAGAGACAGAGAGAGAGAGAGAGAGAGAGCACAAGCAAGAGAGAGGGGGGAGAGAGAAAATCTTAAGCAGGCTCCACGAGCAGCATGGGGTCTGATGTGGGGCTTGATCCCATAACCCTGGGATCATGACCTGAGCTGAAATCAAGAGTTGGACGTTCAACTGACTGAGCCACCCAGGTGCCCCTATTTCTACTTTTTAAATTAGATTCCAAGAAGATTATCAGATGACCATCAGATAAAAAATGTTTAAAGAACATTTCCCCTGGGGCGCCTGGGTGGCGCAGTCGGTTAAGCGTCCGACTTCAGCCAGGTCACGATCTCGCGGTCCGTGAGTTCGAGCCCCGCATCGGGCTCTGGGCTGATGGCTCAGAGCCTGGAGCCTGTTTCGGATTCTGTGTCTCCCTCTCTCTCTGCCCCTCGCCCGTTCATGGTCTGTCTCTCTCTGTCCCCAAAATATATAAACGTTGAAAAAAAAAATTTTAAAAAAAAAGAACATTTCCCCTAAATAACATTTCTTTCATTGTAATCCAATGTGATTTGGAAACAAACCAACAACAACAACAAAATGCTACCATATTTACCAAATCATTTCCCCATCAAACCTGTTTCTCCCCCTGCTTCACTTATTGTGACCATTCTTGAGCTCAGAAACTCAGGAGGTTGTTTCCCAAACCAATGGGTTGCAATGGCTGTAATGGTCTCATGGCAAAAATGAGATTATGTTTACGATAGGCTGCAGGGAAAGGCATGCCTGGCAGGAGGAATCACGTAGACAACAGTTGGGAGTTGAGAAAATGCACATTCCTTGGAAAATAGTGATGGTTACTAGCAGGTAAGTGGACAGTTTATGGGGAGAATGGTGGGAACTGCAATAAAGTAGGTCAGAGCAGAGGGCCTTGAATATCAGACCGAGGGGTCCCCGCCTCATCTAGGTGATCGGACCATTGGGTTTTCGAGTAGCAAAAAGACCAAAGATAATTTTAGAAAGACTCATCTGAGGGCTGAAACAAAAAGATCAGTTTTACAGCTATTGTTCATATCTGGGATGAGAAAAGTCTGCTTTAGGACAGAAGCAGTGAGAGAGGAAAGAGTGACACATGAGAGACCTTCTGTATTAGAGAAATAGAACCAATAGAATAAATATGCAAAGAGATTTATCATAAGGAATTGGTTCATGTGGATATGGAAGCTGACAAGACCCAAGATCTGCAAGCTGGAGACCCAGGAGAGCTCAGGGGGTAAATTCCTGTCTGAAGGTGAGTAGGATCAAGGTACAGGAAGAGTCAACGTTTTAGTTCAAGTCCAAAAGCAGGAGAAGACCGAAGTCCCTGTGGGAAGGCAGTCAGGCAGGAGGGGTTCCCTCTTACTCCTGGACGGTTAGGCTTTTTACTATTTGGGCCTTCACCATATTTGACAGGGCAATATGCTTTGCTCAGTCTACCGATTCAAATGTTAATCTCATCCAGAAACACTGTCACAGACATACCTAGAATAATGTTTGGCCAGATATCTGGGCACCCTATGGCCCAGTTAAGATGATACATAATAATTAGCCATCACACTTTCCAAAGGAAAAAAAAAAAATACTATTTGCATTCAGGATGTCCACCTGCAACGAGCGTGCCCACAGGTTTTTCCCACCTTCCAGAAGACACACCCCTGACATCTCAGACACAAGCCTGACACTCTTCCATCCCACAAGGATAATGACTGTGAAGTCAACCACCGAGCCACCAGGCAGGTCTCCTGTAGTGGCCCATAGCTGCAGGCACAATCATCCAGAAACATCTCAGAACATCGCAGTGAGCAGGTGTTATCCTTGTGTCCTCCTCCTACCCAATTAAAAGATAAGGGAAACAGAGACCAGAAATATTGTGATGACGTGTTAAAAGTTTCACAGCTGTTAAGAGGCAAAGTTAATACCAGGAAGGAAAATAAATTCCTGAGCACCCACTACGGATTGAGCAACAAGCCAGATACATATTATACTTTATTGTGGTAAAACCCTCACAGTAACCCTAAATGCTATTATTATCCCCATTTTACAGATGAAGAAACTGAGACTTAAGAGCTTAGGAAACTTGCCCAAAGTAAGCAGGTTTGGAACTCATGTCTGTTTGATTCTAAACCCCTACGTTACAGTTCCTGGTATGAGACAAGTCACACAAGAACAGAAGAAAAAGTTAAAGACTGCCAAGGGCCATGAGCCAACCCAGCCCAAAAGACTAGGGTGAATGAGCCAAGAAATTCTGATCCACTCTTTGGTATCTATAGGGATAAAATCCATTCTCCCCCTGCTCAGTCCTGCAGTTTACCCCAAACCTGATCTCCTAGCAAACTTCCCGTTCCATCCCACACACAGGCCTGTGTTCAAATATTCAGTGCTTCTTGGAACCACAGAAGGGCTGGACTTTTTTGATCACAACAGAGGGGAACTCAGTGTTAGCAAACTGAGAGCAGAAATCCCAACTGTCAGGGATACTTACACTTGGTGCCTATTCCCTTAAAAACCAAGCAGCCCCAACTCACCGGCTGTCTGACTAATTAGCAGAATGTTCTTTCAACAGACAGAACTCGGAAGCCTCCAACAAAAAAAGTAAGATCAGTTCTTTGGAACTGCTTTTTTTTTGCTCCCTTACAGAACAAAAGTCTGAACGGAACGCTTTGTGGCCAAGTTTCACCAGGGTCTTAAATACAGTTTCTTTAACGTGGAGAGATCAGTGGATGAAGAAACACAAAAAAGCTGGAAACTCCCCTTGGGAGTTCTGTTCATCTTTTCGGTCGGTGTCACTCCTGTGTTACCTTGCAAAGGAGGGACAAGAAACTAAAAATGGATGGGACTCATTGGGACCATACTGTTCAGGTTTACATTGAAATAAGACATTTGTTCCGTCCCTCACCTGTGTTTACCGAGTTTCCTAGAGATTCCTATTATGATCCCAGGGACTAGGTACCAAAGAAATTTTTTTTTAATTTTAATGAAAAACCACAGCTAGGATATATATGGAATCAAAACCTTAGTGAAAGGTATATCGTCCCAGTATATGAGAATTTCCTATTCCCTGTACACCCAGCCGTGTATATATTATCCACATCTGTCCATACTTTGCCCATAAATGCAACTGATGACTCTTTATGACCCCCAAGAAGAAATATTTTATTTTCTCACATTGTACCTCTGATTTGGCACACATGGAGAGGGCCTCTCTAGAGACTGGAGAAGGTGGAGTTGCACACTGCTAAGAGAGGCTGCTCTTTGTGTACATTCCTCTCTCTCCAGCTGATCTGTCTGGTCCCCGAGGGTAGGGCCCATGCCCTGTGCATCTTAGAGTCCCCACAGAGAGTCTAGTGTGTGGTAGGCATTCAATGGATAGGTTAGAAGTCACGGCCCAGGAGAGCAGGTCAGAAAGATAGCTAGAAGGGCGGCAGCAGAAAGAAAAGCCAAATGCGAAAGGACATCTAAAACCCGAGAACAGACTGCTCTGCTGTACCCGTGATAACGCGGACTTGGATCTGATTTTGCCACGGAGTTCCAGTGGTGCAGGAACAAAGCCCAAAGCGGTGTCAGGTGGCCGCAGTGGGGAGAGGAGGCTGCAGCCTGTTGGCAGCTAATGAACTGGCCAGAGCGTAAGGGGAGAGAGTTCAAAGAAAGCAGCGAGTAGTGCCTGCTGCTCTCTGCCAGCGTCTGATACGCCTTGGAGACAATCGGTAAAGTTTCAACAATTACCCCAAGTTCTCAGCCCCCTGATTGTGGGTGGCACTGATCAATGACACGGTCTCTAAGTCCTGGCAGGCTCTGAGACGGCAGAACAGACACCTGCCTTTGCACAGGGATTTCCATAGTTAAGGTGGTTGCCTCAGCTGCTATTTTGGAAACAGTCACAACTAAGCTAGGAGTGCTTCTCTGTAGTGTTGTTCCTTTGTAGTTACCGTTCTTCGTTGTAAAAGACACTTGTTTTTTTGGTTTTTTTTCTCTGTTTCAAGAGGTGACCCATCTAAATATTATTCCATGTTGTGGTAATGATTATAAAGCAGGGTTATTTCATTTATATTTAAGCAAGAGGTCGGACTCACTGATCTTCCTTTGGAAGACTACCATGCTTGTTGCAAAAACCATGAATTTTATAGGATGTTTAGTGCAAGGATGGCTCTAGAATTTCTATAAGGAAGGGCTCGGGGTGATGACATGCGTGGAGAGAGAGGAGGAGGCTGGAGTCGCATTTGCCCAGCACCTTTCATAATACTGAGCAGACCTCAGTTGTCCACGTCAAAGAGCGAGTGGGGCCTAAAGCCTCCTGACCGTAGTCCCCATCCTCCTCGCTCCGAGCCTTCGCTCCTTAGCTTAAGCCTGCATTTCGTCATGATCCACAATCCTTTCCCACTCCTCCCAAGGAAAGTCTTGTTTGCTTTTAGCATTTTCCTCTCATATCCACTTTGCTGATTTTCAATATGTTTACTTCAGCCTACAACTTAAATAGCCATGTGAGTTATCTCTGAAGCCTCTCATTTAAAGCCACCCTCTCTTTTCCATCCCTCCCTGTCCCCCCACCGCTGCCCTGAGTCACAGCCTAAAACCAGGCCCCCTCATCTCTCTCCTGGACCCTTCTGAAACCCTCCAGTCTTCCTCATCCTATTGCCCAGAGGGGCTCTTCTAATAGACACACTGGGGCAAGCCACTCTCCTTCGTTAGCAGTTCCCAGCAGTATCTAATCTGACTTCCTTAGCGTGCCATCCCTAGGCTTTCATGATGTGACCCCTGCCTACCATTCTTAGAAAAATGAAAATAGTTCCTTCTATTGTTGGGGAGGTTAACAATGTAATGGAGGCCTTTGCAAAGGGCCTCCGTGATTAGGGCTTGGTGGACACGCCTCAGCATTTTGCAGCTGCCCAGATGGCTTTCAGGGAGCTATCTCCGCCCAAGAAATCATGGCCATCATTTGATTCTATCCCAAAACGAACCCCGTTAGGCTCTTCCCGAGGGTTGTCCTACAAGGGAGTATGGCTTCAAATCAGGGCAGGTCACACAGGGCCTTCCTTTCCCAGGTAAATGCCTTTACCTTGGCAGCAGGCAGTTTTATGAGTACTGTCCAGGATTCAGAAAGCCTTGAAGAACTAAAATTGAAACAACCAATCCAATTACTTGCATATTCAGAAGCCCTTGACTCAAGGTCAAGCTTATTCAACAATAAGAGAAAGAACTCCAGGTGGACCTGATTGAGCCCAGAACAGTAGAGGTGTTGGTTTGCCCTAAAAGATTTCTTGTGTGCTTTGCTTTATACTTGGCAACTGAGGCCTATGGGGGCTACTTTCTCTTTGGGCCACAAGGTCCGTATTGATTGCTCCTTAAAGATGAGTGGAGGTGATGGCAGGCACTCGAACACTGAGGAAGAGGCCCACATCGGCCCCAGAATCAGCTAAGCTGGAAGGGGCCAGCCCTTGGCCAAATGCCCAAGGGGATGAGGTTTGTCTCCTGTGCTGCAGCCTCCTTTTATGGGGTTCTCCGTGACACCTCCTCAGAGTGACATGGGGACAGGGTCCACATTGTGAAGTCACCAGACCTGGCTTCAAATCCCTTTAGATATACAGCCTGGTGCAGAGGTGATCAAAGTACACAAGGCCTGCAGGCCAAATCCAACCCACTGCCTGATTTTGTAAATACAGGCTTTTTTTAGAACCTGCAGCTGCCCTAATTCATTGATGAATTGTCTATGGTGCTTTTACATTACAATAGCCCAAACTTGCTCTCAGGACAGGGTCCGATGACTTAGTTCATACTGAGGGATGGCTGATAATTCAGGGTTCATGCTCACACATGACTCAGCATTTGCTTCAGAACACTGGAGAAAATACAAGTCAGCGGGAAAGGAATGGCAGTGCTGGGGAGCTCTCCTGGCTCTCTGGCATCAGGCCACTGAAAGTGACTATTCATGCGAGTTTCCTTTGCAGGTGACTTTTTACTGGGACCAGTGCTTCTTGAGCCCCAACCAAAGAATGCTTCGGAATAGAGTCTCAGGATGTGGTCCAGGAGGCTGAGGCTACAGGGTGGAACCTGGTCTCAGGAACACATTCCTTCTGGAAAGATCACATGAGGGAGGGGTTCGGGGAGGGCTTTAACCAGGAACACTTCTGCGCCTTCTCCTGGCACCACCCACACTGGGCCAGCTTGTGGTATTTGGGGCTGTGTTGCTTTCTTGAAAGTTAGAGAACGATCTGAAAGGGCCAATTTTGTTTCTTCAGCCTCACAGATGAATTCAGCAAAATATTTAGCAGAGTGCAAGAAATTCTGACCTCCCTCCCACCATTTTAGGAAAGCCCAACAAGCAAATCGAACACAAAGTGATGACATTTTCAGTATTCACCTCCTGAACATCATTGCTGGCCTTGTACACCTTTGTTCAGTTTGTGGTAGGGGCTGCTGCTTCCAAAGGGAAGCCCCCACCCACAGGACTGCTTTCAAGTAATATTCCAAATCACCATCCCAAGAGGCGCCAGGAGGATTTATTTTCCAGAAGGCTTGATTCCTGAATGAGAGGACTTTGTAAGCCATCATAACGACTCCTTTAGGCTTTGCTCCCTCACCCTTCCTTAATGCATCAGTTAAGACTAAGTTGAAAAAATAAAGGCAAAATCCCATTCAAATTGGCTCAAATAGTAAATGTATTCATTCATGTATCTGAGATCCAGTGGCAATTGATGTTTCAGGTCAGTTTTGATACAGCCATTCAGACAAGGCTACTAAAGTCCTCACCTCCATTTTGCCACGACATGGGGGCCATCCTCAGGCTCCACATGACAGGCCTATAGCCCACCTGGCCCCACACCTTCCACCCCATGGCTACAACAACTATACATTTCACATATTCAATTCACACTCTACTGCCTGGGGTAAAAAAAAGTCTTATTAAACAGGAAAGGAAAAGATTTCCTTTCATAGAAAGCTTAGCAAACATCTTATTTCTTATTGTCTCAGACTGGGTTATGCGCCCCAGAACCAATCACTGGATTAAGTCAGCCAGGACCAACCCCTATTGTGGGGAAAGAGTAAACTCCACCCAAACCATCAGTAGACCCAATTCCTTCCCCACCTTGAGACCACCTCCTTGTTAAATACAACAAGGCTGATCAGGAGTGTTATTCTGACTAAACATCTGAGCTCTTGACCTTTGCCTTGCCATGACCTTCAAGGTGGAACCCCTCCTTTGGGCCTCCTGACAGACACTTTGGCTTCTAAATTTCTGTCTCTTCTGGATGCAGTGTGGGTTACTGATCCCAGACCAGTGCCTCAACTGCCTACCCCACTGGACTGGAACTTAGTTTTGATGGGAACATCTGTCTAAGCCTCTCCTCTTCTCCTAAAGAGCTTTCCCCTTAAACATGGTGTCAGAGCCAGCCATTTTAGTACAGTGAAAGAGAATAGTCAGGTGAGTGATGGGTCCCCAGCCTCAGTTACTTTGATAAGTTAGCCTAAATGTAACCATCCCAGTCTGTTCCAACCATCCTTCCTTTGGTCCCTTCCGGTTAGCTGCCTTGCTTGTAGCTCTAACCCTTGACCAAGGGCAACACTAATGATAAACATGATCTCTGCATTTCCACTAAGGACTTCTCCGTAAAGTCAGCTGTTTGCATTTCTCTCTAGGCAACCCATTCAGATATTAGACGCAACCAAGTTAGGACAGGAATGAGCCCCTGAAACTCGTTGGCAAAGATCTGCCTTCCTATTCAAGCTCTCCTGGGGTCTCATGTGGACATTCTTACTTCCTTCCAGGCATCTGGACTCATGAACCTTTGCTGGCCCCTCAGGGCCCCCTGCCCATGCCAGTGTGGTGCACCCTAGCCTTCTGCACACCACTGCACCCAGACTTCACACCTCAGCCACATCAGAGCTCAGCCCCACGCGCCCACAGCTAAGTCTTCCTTTGACCTTGGTAATGACCCAGCCAATCCTGGGAACAGCTCACTGCACCTGCGCTGCTTCTGTGAGCTGCAAGACGGCTGTGTCATCCAACATGCAGGTGCCCTGTGTACCTACCTGGAAATCTGCCTATCCTCCCCGGCCCTGATCTCTGGAAAACCTCAGTTAGCATATATGAGTTCTTTCCTGGGTGCGTCCCAGAAGTTCACAGAGTAGAAGACTGGCTCACCATCTGTTCTCCTCCGTCCTTCTACGTAGCACAAAGGATGGTCTAGACTTTAGAGGGGCCTAAAACTGAATTTTCCTTCCTTTGCATTGAGTCCTTGGGTATCTTTTTTACACACCTGTGTTACTATAGGTGAACATCAATTCTGGGTTTTTCCAAAGGGGATATTTGGATCAAAACAAATGGGGTGGACACGACACTTTCTGAAGCTCCAGTCATGCAAGCACGCTCTTGCAATAAAACTCTAGGCTGGGGAGGAGATTCTTAGCATATGCCCTTCCGGACGTAGGCTAGCAGGAAGGGAATGGTGGTAACATATTGTAAAGGACTGAGGAGGTGGGGCAGAAGGGTGGAGAGAGTGGCATGAGGGAGAAGGCATGTGGGGGATGTTGCCTGCCCACCAGAGGTCACGTGTGGGCCTGACAGTTGCCACCTGATGCCTGTGACCATGGCCAGGATTAGAGGCAGCTGACTGGAACACTGATAATATTCCTGAATCTTCTCCACCTGGTGCCCTTTGGGGGGACTAGAAATATCCTTGAACCGAAGAGAACAACTGTTTGACCTTCCTCTTTACCACCTCCCTTCTCTAATAATGGCCAGGATGTAAGAATCAAGGCAGAAAGTTATGTTGGCCTTGAGAAGAGTCAAAAAAAAAAAAAAAAAAATTCTGCCAGCCCAAAGCAACATTCAATTCTCTCCCAACCTGTTAGGCAACCTTTCCACAAATCTCCACATTACAGGTAGGGGAGGTGAGGGCTCAGTAATTAGCAGTCAGAACAGGGAACAAAACTTCTCATTAGCTCCTCCTGGTCTCTCAGGCCCGAGCAAAAGCTCTCTCCTCACTGACGCTATTTCTCCTTTCCTCTCCTGAGCCCTAGCAGACACAACAAACAAATCAAAACCTAAACAAATGAGGAAGCCAAAGCTTACTTGAACATTCAAAGATCAATGTAATTATAAGCATCTTTGTACTTTTGACTACTCCATTATTAATGTGAAATTAAACCCTGCTCTGAGCTCTCACAATCTGGGAAGTGTTCTGTAATCGTTATTTACTGATACGGCCCTGATATTGAACACTAGGGGACAGATATAATAAATAAAGCATGCTGCAAGTCTTAGGTATGATTACTTTCACATCAGACCAGCATGGGTTTGAATGGGGCTTTGCAACTTGTTGAGCCACTTAAATTCTCTGAGTTTCAGCTTTTGCATCATATAAAACAAGGATAATTATACCTACCACCCAGGGTTATTGCAAAGGTTTCAAAAAGGCCTAACAGAGCTTTTGGAAAATATAGCATGTCCTCAATAAATATTATTATGCTACATTAATTAAAAGTTGCAACACAGTGTAATCAAAAAATCCAGATAAACAGAATGGCTCTTTTAAAAGTTTTTTCTTCCTTTTTGCAGTCAGCAGTGTTCGTGGAGCCCCTACGCTGTCCCAGACACCATCCTAGAAGCAGGAAATACAGCGAGGAACAAGACAGGTATGGCCCCAGCTCTCCTGACGGTTACCTGTGAATGCAGGGAGACAACAATAGAAAAAGAAATAATAAAGAAGATAATTTCAATAGTCAAGTGCTGGGAAGGGAAGTAAGCAAGGTGATTTGATAGACAGTAACTGGTGGATTTTTAGGGAAGGCCTCTCTAAAAAGATGGAAACTGAAGTGACACCTGACAGAAGGAGGAATCGCAGGAATACATGAGGAGAAAGGTAGAGGAAATCCAAGTATACCAAGGCCCTGTTAGGAGGACAGAATGAAGACTGCTGTTCCTGAGTGTCATGAGGAAGAAGGAGAGAGGTGTGAGATGAGGTGGGGCGGGGGGGGGGGGGGGGGTGGCAATTCAAGGGTTCTGGGTTCCTACCTCAACTCTGCCACCAATTTCACTTTGGATAAATCTCGTAAGTGCTTCTAGCCTCAGTTTGGCTGTCTATAACATGGGGAAGGGACTGACCTTGATGTTGACATGAGTCAACTCTATGATTTGAACAGAATATAGATCGAACGCCATATTACTCTTCCTATGATGACAACATTGGAGTCAAATAGAATTCTTACAGATTGCCTGGTTTGATTGTAAGTGTATTGATCTTCAGGAAAGAGTTACCTATAAAACGTACCAGGCCCCACGAAATAGAACACTTACCTAGGATCATCCTTTGAATTAGTTGTGGCCAAAAGATTAGCTGACCACAGACTGGTCATGATGCATGCATGAGCAGGGGAGGGGCAGAGAGAGAGGGGGACAGAGGATTTCAAGTGGGCTCTGCTGACAGCAGAGAGCCTGATGTGAGGTTGGAGGCTACAAACTGAGAGATAATGAGCTGAAGTCAGACCCTCAACCAACTGAGTCACCCAGGAAACTAGTTTAAATTTTTTATTTTAATTTTTCTGTCCTGTGTCTTCTTGACCTTTTTCTCAAACAACTGAGGAGCATGTATCAAGTCACACAACTGGGTTTAGGAAAACTTTCTATTCTTTTTTATTAAAAAAAAAATTTTTTTTAATGTTTTATTTTGTATTTGAGAGAGAGAGAGACAGAGACAGAGACAGCGACACAGTGCAAGCAGGGGAGGGGCAGAGAGATGGAGACAGAATCCGAAGCAGGCCCCAGGCTCTGAGCCACCAGCACAGAGCCTGACACAGGGCCGAATCCATGAGAAGTGAGGTCATGACCTGAGCTGAAGTCAGATGCTTAACCGACTGAGTCACCCAGGCGCCCCCAAAACGTACTCTTCTGTTCAATAGCATTAACTCACACGGAAAACCATCCTGAATAGTCAAAATGCTCTTTGTAAATCTTCATCCTCTGGAATATTAAAACAACTCTGACTGTATTCTGGTTCCAGTCTCTTCTCTAGGTATTTAATATGCAGTTGGTCCGCCACCAGGGTTAAAGTGCATTTAAGAAATGACAAACTATCCACCATCATCACCAGAGACATAGCTGATTTTTTTTTAATTTTTTTTCAACGTTTTTATTTATTTTTGGGGGGACAGAGAGAGACAGAGCATGAACGGGGGGGTGGGGCAGAGAGAGAGGGAGACACAGAATCGGAAACAGGCTCCAGGCTCCGAGCCATCAGCCCAGAGCCTGACGCGGGGCTCGAACTCCCGGACCGCGAGATCGTGACCTGGCCGAAGTCGGACGCTTAACCGACTGCGCCACCCAGGCGCCCCAGAGACATAGCTGATTTAGGGTCCAAAGAAACTTACAACTAAATGAAATTCCAAGCCATCCAGATCAAGAGGGTTAGCACTCATCATGAGGTCATCCTAGTACAACAGATTTACACTAAAACTATCCTGGTCCAATGAGTAACTCTCCTGCTCTTTTGAAAACTTATTTATTTATTTTGAGAGAGAGGCAGAGGGGCACAGCAGGGAGAGGGGCAGAGAGGGAGAGAGAGAATTCCAAGCAAGCTCTATACTCATAGTGCTCAATCTCATGAACCGTGAGATCATGACCTGAGCTAAAATCAAGAGTTGGATGCTTAACCAACAGAGCCATCCATGCACCCCCTATTATCCTGCTTTTAAAGGCATCTGTTTTTCAAGCCCTTGTAACTTCTTTGGCGAACTATTCCAGAACTTAAAAAACAACAACAAAAACTTCCCAAATTCTTCGTTATTCCTCATCTGAAGCTCTTACATCGCTTTTTGAACTATTCCCAATTCTGCCTAAGTGGTACAGAGTAAGCAGGTGGTCTCTCTCCACACAGTAATATTTTAAAACAAATAACAGTACAATAACATAGTGCTTACTAATCTAGATTCTTTACAGATTACTCATTTAATCTTCACTGCAATCCCGTGAGGGAGCTACTATTGTAAACCCCCTTTACAAATAGGAAAACTGAGATACAAAAGCCACCTGAGGCAGAGCTGGGATTCAAACCCAGGCCACCCGACTCCAGGGTTCACACTTCCAGCCACATCACCATTTTGTCTCTCATAATTAAAATATCTAGTCAGGTTGCTATGCACAGATCTACCTGTTTCTTGGTTTAAGTGGTTCCCAAGAGAACCAGAAACAATTTTTCCCTCTCGCTATTTAATAAATAAATGTATTACATTGTCTTCATCCTCAAAATGAAAGCCCAAGGTCGGTGCTTTGTCTACAAACTTTCAGAAATGGTCTTTGATTTATTCATGCTTTGTCATTAATGGAGAAAAAGACTTGCTGAGCCAAACTCAGCTGGTGTTTCCTACTCACCATCTAATTGTTTCAGAAAGCGTGGTCTCGTCCTGGAGTTACAGCAGGAATTCTGACCATGCACTATGACAGCCAGAGGCCACAAGATGAACTGCGCAGTTAAGGCTGCCAAAGTAGATTGGAGACCCTAGGAGATGTATTGTTTAGGTTCATATGGAAACTTTAGGAGTACTCTGGCTTTTTTCCATCATTATAAGAACTGTTCTAGGCAGAGAGGTGGTAGCTCAAGATGTCTGTCTATCTATCCATCTATCTATCCATCCTACACTACACTATTCTACTCTGTACACACACACACACGTGCACACACACACATGCATAAATGCACGCACACTCACATGTGCATTTTCTTTTCATTTTCTTTATTGGAACCAATGTGATAATTTCCTGCTCACCCTCTTGAGCTTTCATCATAGATAGAAAAGAAAAGCCCACTCCCCTAATTATCTATTTCCCCAGCAAATTTCTAAGCTATATATAGAGAGAATGCACATAATTAAAATATATAAAATATTATACTCTATATCTATCATTTATTTATCTATCTGTCATCTATCTATCTTCTATCTGTAATAGACATGTATTTCAGACCATAAATTTAGTGCTCTAAAATATATAACTTCATTTAGTCTCCTAATAACCAATGTTAGTATGTCTTAAATGGAAACAATCTCAATCAAGAAGGGTTTTTTCCTTCCATCTGTCTAAGTTGCTGAGGAAGAACTGAGTGCTTGTCTGAGTGAGAGTAGGCATCTGATCTGGGTCATTGTCCACCCAATAATGGATACCCATCCAATGAATGAGGCATCCTCATTCTTGCCTGGTCGTTCATTATCAATGCAGGGAGGCTTCAAGACTGCCAAGGTTGAACTCTCTCAGAGGTCATTCCAGGCCCCCCTTGTAGCCCAGGGCACAGATAAGTCTGTGAGGCTCCTGGGACCATGAACCCAGAACTCTATCATATACTCAGGTATTCCAGGGGACCCTGGCTCTGGCGCCTCCCTGGCCTTTGGATGGGTTGCAGGGAGGAGGGATTGTGTAAGAGAGTATATAGATGCTCACCAGATTCTAGGATCTTATTTGGTTTTGTTTTGTTTTGTGTTTTTTGTTTTTTTGTTTTTTTACACTTCTCCTCACCTTCTGCTCAGGGCCTCAGCATGGAGGAGGAAGCGGTGCATGGAAACCCCCTCTCAGGCCACACCAGAGTTCAGTTAACTTCCCTTTGCCTCCCCTCCTGTTCTCTTCTTTTCCTTCTCCCCTCACCTGTGGATCTTTGGGGGAATGATGAGTTGATAGGAAGACTCATTCTTTCTCATTAGTTTTTTTAAATGTTTAATTATTTTTGAGAGAAAGAGAACATGAGTCGGGGGTAGGGGGCAGAGAGAGGGCAGAGGATCTGAAGCAGGCTCTGCACTGACAACAGAGAGCCCAATGTGGGGCTCAAACTCATGAGCCTTGAGATCATGACCTGAGCCACCCTAGTACCCCGCAGTAGGTTTTCTCTATGCCCTGAGCCCTTGCACTTTTGAAAACCAAAAGCCTTTTCTCTGCTATAATTAGTTGAGGCAAAGAGGTTCTGTGCCTAACTGATGCAATGGGGCAAAGGGACACAGAATGTGAGAGACATTGGTCTCTTCATCAGTCACATGTACTCATTTAGGACTATCTAATATATGCCTACTCTATGAATCAACATGTATATATTTAATGCACAAGAATGATACTTATAGGCAAGATTCACCCATGTGTTTTTGGTCCATGGATTATAGTTTTTGTGAAAATTTAACCTATGAATAAATAGTATAGCCAATTACTAAATATTTAAGTCATAAATATGTTCAATTTATGTTTCTAATTTAGGGTTTGGGGGATGTTGAGAGAAATGGGGAACCAGAAAAGAAGAGAGAGAGAGAGAGAGAGAGAGAGAGAGAGAGAGACATAGATTTCTCATCACCCACTGAAGCAAGAACTCCTGACTCCAGCACTCTGTAACAGTTGACTTACTGTAACCCCAGTCATGTCATTTAGCTTAATTGACAGCCTCATTTTCATCATTAATAAGAGTTTAAAATACATGGCAAATATAAGATCACAGATTTCAAATAATGAAGTTGATGGTACTTGAGGTTTAAAATATTATCTGATTCATGAAGACATTTTAGGGCACTGATCAGACAATAAAGAATCCCTAGTCCTTGTACCAGATGCTACAATTTAGTATGTTTTTCTTGGTATGAAATTGCCTTCAAGCTAGACTCAGACACGCTTAGGAAAAAGTCAGATCAAGTAAGATCTTTGTATGCAAATTATATGTACAAGGAATTGTTGAAGGAGAAGCAAATCAGTCTTTGATTGGATTGATCACATTTCTAAAAAAAATTTTTTTTAATGTTTATTTTCGAGAGAGAGAGGGAGAGAGACAAAAGGTGAGCAGGGGAGGGGCAGAGAGTGAGGGAGACACAGAATCTGAAGCAGGCTCCAGGCTCTGAGCTGTCAGCACAGAGCCCAACATGGGGCTTGAACTCATGAACCGTGAGATCATGACTTGAGCTGAAATCAGACATTCAACCGACTGAGCCACCCAGGCAGCCCAGGATTGATCACATCTTTAACTTCTTGCTACTAGTCTAAGGCAAGAATTTAATTTTTATATTTCCTTAAACATACAAAGAGAAATATTTCTCCTATAGGTAAGGAGATCCATTGTGGCAGGTTTTGATTACCTGTGTGGAGGGCACAGCTATTTAGAGAAAAGATAACTCCATTTTTCAGACTAGCCTGAATCTTGAGAGGACAATATTCCTCTTCCAGGTTGTTGGGCATGAGTCTGTTTTTGTTCCTGGATGTGTAAACATATTGTCACTGTAAACCCTGAATGATAAGACTGAGGGAAAACATAGTCTCAGGAATTACCTGGAAAAAAGCCAGGATTACCTGGAAGGGTAATCCTAGGTGGAATCCTAGGGGGACAGGATACCCAACTGAAGTTAAATTTCAAAAAAAAATAGTACATATAAGTCCCAAGTATTGCACAGGACACCCCTACAGGGGTGGGATCACGTGAAGACAGGAAGTGGCTACTAGCTAAGAGCTCAGTGGAAATAATAAGTGCTCATCAACCAAAAGAGTAAACAAGCGGCCACAGAGGCCACTTGACCCCTGGCCTTTCCAGCTTCAGAAAGTAGCTCAGAACCAAATTCCCCCTTAGGAGTCCTAAAAATGCAACCGGCAAACTGAAACAATGGTACTAACATGAGCCTACCTTGGAATTAGCCTGAGCAGCTTCGCACAGCATTCAAGGGAGACCAGAGTGGGGCAGAGAAAGGAACGAGAGCCAGTGCACCCAGGTGGCTGTGTCTGTCATGCCAATCTGTGGCTCGTCTTTAAATTATCTTAGCACACAAAATCTGTGTTCCGGAAGCTCATCTGTTTCTGTGCTTTTGTATTTTCCTTTTTTGGTCTTCTTGTGCTTTCCCCTTATTTGTCAATCAACTTTCTTTTTCAAAATTCTAGCTTTTGTGACTGAATAATTAACATCTATGCCTCTTGTCTTGATTACCCTCATCAATCCATCCTCTGTGGCAATCTGACGACTTTCTGTCTATTTTAAAATCGACTTTATTGAGGTACATTTTGCATATACTTCACCAATTTTATGTGTATGCTTCTGTGTTCTGATAAATGTATACAGTTATATAAACACCACCACAATCAAGATAGAACTTTTCCATAACACCAAAAAGCTCCCTTGTACTTCTTTGTAGGTAATGTCTTCCTTCTATACTTGGACCCTGGCAACCACTGATGTGCTTTCTGTTACTACAGTTCTAGAATTTCATATAAATGGAACCATATTGCATATAATCTTTTGCTTACAGCTTTTTTCACTTAGCATAATGCTCTTAAAATGCATCCATATTGTTGTGTATATCAGTTGTTCATTCCTTTAAACAGATCTTCCAATATTTTGTTAGATTTATACCTAGTGTTTCATGATTTTTTGATGCTAAGGCAAATGTTATTTTTATTTCAATTTCTACTTATTTATAGCATATGGAAATGGAATTTATTTTTTCATGTTGACATTGTATCTTGCAAAGTCGCTAAATTACTTTTCAGTTCAAGCAGCTTTTTCATAGATTCTTTGATATTTTTTATGTGGATAATCATGATACCTAAGAATATGTTTGGTTTTTTTTCTTTCCAATATATATGCATGCTGTTTCTTTTTCTTGCCTTACTACACTAGCTAGGACCTCTAGTACAACACTGAATAGAAGTGATGAGATTGAAGGGTGCCTGGGTGGCTCAGTCAGTTAAGTATCTGACTCTTGATTTTGGCTCAGGTCATGATCTCACAGCTTGTGAGTTCCAGCCCCACATTGGGCTCTGAGCTAACGGTGCAGAGCCTGCTTGGGATTCTCTCTCTCCCTCTCTTTGCCCTTCCCCTGCTCGTTCTCTCTCTCTCTCTCAAAATAAATATTTAAAAATATATATACAGTATATATTATTATTACATAAATATATATAATATATAATTATATAAATATATTATCCTTATTATCCTTTTGTTGTCTGCAGGATCTGTAATGATATCTTCTGTTTCATTCTTGATATTTGTAATTTCTTTCTTCTCTCTTTTTTTTTCATGTCAATCTTGCTAGAAGTTAGTCAATTTTATTGATTTTTTTCAAAGAACTGGTTTTTTTGTTGTTTCAGTGATTTTCTCTACTGTTTTTCCATTTTAAATTTCATTAATTTCTGCTTTTCTTATAAATATTTTCTTCTTTCTGCTTACTTTGGGTTTAATGTACTCTTATTTTTCTAGTTTCTTTTTTTCTTAAATTTTTTTAATTTATTTATTTTTGGGAGAGGAGGGGCAGAGAGAGGGAGACAGAGCCTCCAAAGCAGGCTCCGCACTGTGAGGGCAGAACCAATGTGGGGCTCAAACCCAAGAACCATGAGATCATGACCTGAGCCAAAATCAAGAGTCAGCTGCTTAACAAACTGGGCCACCTAGATGCCCCAAATTTCTTAAAGTGAAAGCTTAGAGACATTACTTCTTTCCTAATATTAGTCTAATTCTATAAAATTTCCTCTAAGCACTACTTTAGCTGATATGCTTTGTTTTCATTTGATTCAAACTATTTTGTAATTTACCTCGTGATTTTCTCTTTGATTGGTGAGGTATTTCACTCTGTACTGTTTAATTTCCAAATACTTAGTGACTTTCAGGATATCTTTCTGGTATTGAGTTTTAGTTTAATTCAGTTATGGACAGAGAACATACTTTGTATGATTTCAATACTTTTGTTAAGGTTTGTTTTATGGCCCAGAATATTATTTATATTAGTGAATATTCCATGTGTACTTGATAAGAAAGTATATTCTGCTGTTGTGTGAAATGCTTTATAAATTAATAAGGTATAATTTGTTGATAGTGTTTCCAGACCTTCCACATATTTTTTAATTTATTTTATTTTTTAATTGAAATATAACTTAATACCGCAAAATTCACTCTCTTCATGTATATAATCCAGTGTTCATTAATACATTCACAAAGCTATACAAAATCACAACTATTTAATTCCAGAATATTTTAATCACCCCAAAGAGACCCCATGCTCCAAATAGTGTCACTTCCCATTTGCCATTTCCCAACCCCTGGCAACCACTAATCTACTTTCTGCCTCTATCATTTTGCCTATTCTGGACATTTATACAAGTGAAATCATACAATATGTGGCCTTTTGTGTCCAGTTTCTTTCACTTAGCATAATTTTTTCAGGTTTCATTCATGTTTAGTATTGGAACTTCATTTTTTGATAGCCCAATAATATTCCACTGTATGATATATAGTCAATCCTAATTATTCAGAGTCTACATTTTTTTAATGTTTATTCATTTCTTTTGAGAGAGAGAGAACTGCGGAGGGGCAGAGAGAGAGGGAGAGGGAGAGAATCCCAAGCTGTTTCCACACTCAGTGTGGAGCCTGATGTGGGACTCGATCCCATAACCCTGGGATCATGACTAGAGCCAAAATCAAGAGTTGGAGGCTTAACCGACTGAGCCACACAGGCGCACCTCAGATTCTACATTTGCTAATTCGCCTACCCACAAAAATTTATTTGTAACCCCAAAACCATAATTCACAGTATTTTTGTGGTCATTTGTCACATGCAAAGAGTAGCAAAACATTGGAGTCACCCTATGCACATGTTTCCAGCTGCAGTCAAACAAGATGATGCTCAGGCTTCTTGATTCAGTTCTCTTAGTACCAACAAGTGTTCTTTTTTGAGTCTATTTAGTGCCATGTTTGGGGGATTTTTTTGTGTGCTTTTTGTTGATGATTTTGCTTTTTTTTCTTCCAAGATTTATTTAAATTCAAGTTAGTTAGCATACAATGTAGTATTGGTTTCAGGAGTAGAATTTAGTGATTCATCACTTACATACGACACCCAGTGCTCATCCCAAGTGCCCTCCTTAATGCTCATCACCCATCTAGCCCATCCCTACACCCACCTTCCCTCCAACAACCCTTAGTTTGTTCTCTACAGTTAAGAGTCTCTTACGGTTTGCCTCCCTGTTTTTATCTTATTTTTTCTTCCCATCCCCCCATGTTCCTCTGTTTTGTTTCTTAAATTCCCCATATGAATAAAATCATATGGTATTTGTCTTTCTTTGGCTGACTTATTTCGCTCAGCATAATAAACTCTGGTTCCATTCACGTTGTCGCAAATGGCAAGATTTCATTCTTTTTGGATGATTTTGCTGTTGAAAATGGTCCCCCAAGATAAATGCTGAAGTATTCCTAAGCACAAGAAGGCTATGTGCTTGATAGAGGATAGAGAAAATGCATTTGTTAGGTTAGCTCTGTTCAGACATGAGCTGTGGTGCTGCTGGTGGTGAGTTCAACGTTAACGAATCTGGTGTCTTTAAACAAATAAGGTGTCTCTAAGCAGAACCGAACATAAAAGAAGATTTGTGAACTGATCAATTGGCAAAAATATTGTGACCAGAGACTCATGAGAACCTACCTCTGTATTCCCTCTAAATGTAACAGTTCAATGTTGGCTAATTTAACGTTCATGGTGACTTTATCAACTGTATTGCATTTTGTGGTAAAACCCAGTCATCAGCTGATGGATATCAGAGTTGTTCTACTTTTTGCCACCATCATGTAACTATAAATATTTATGTACAGGTTTTATGATATTCTTTCTGATTTTCTGTCTACTTGTTCTGTTATTTACCGAGAGAGAGATGCTGAAGATTCCAGCTGTAATTGTGGATTTGTCTCTCTCATTTCAGTTCCATCAGTTTTACTTCATGCATTTTTTTTTTATTTATTTTTGAGACAGGGAGAGACAGAGCATGAACAGGGGAGGGTCAGAGAGAGGGATACGCAGAATCTGAAACAGGCTCCAGGCTCTGAGCGGTCAGCACAGAGCCCGATGCGGGGCTCGAACTCACGGACCGTGAGATCATGACCTGAGCCGAAGTTGGCCGCTTAACCAACTGAGCCACCCAGGCGCCCCACTTCATGCATTTTGAAGCCCTCTGCACATTTAGGATTATTGTAGCTTGGCTTAGTGTTATATAATGTCCCTCTTTACTCCTGATAATATTTCGTGTCTTAACTGGGTGCCAGACACCATGAAGATTACGTGCCGCATTTTGTTATATTCCTTTGAATAGTGTTGGATTTTATTCTGGGGCACACATAAGGTACTAGGAACCATTTGGATCCTTTTGAGCTTTTTTCCCCTGCTCTGTTGAAGTGAGTTCATAGCATTCTTTAGCATATGGCTAATTTAGCTCTACTACTAAGATAATACCATTCTGAGGATTATACTCAGTATAGAAGGTCTTTCTACTCTGGCTTCCTGAAATATAAGCAATTCTAGCTCTAGTAATTGTTCTGCCACTAGTTTCCAGAAGCTCTGATACATGTGTAGATATATAATCGGCCAAACATTTGAGGGCATTCCTCAAATGCTCTCCAGAGCATTCTCTCCTTTCTCTCTCTCCCTCCTTCCCTCTTCTCCCCTCCCTATGTCCCTCTCCTTTCTAGCATAACACTCAGAAAATTCTAGCTGCCTTGACTTGCCCCCAATTCTGATCTCTGTCTCCTCAATTCAGTGAGATTGTTGAACTGTATTGGATTCCTCCTTCCTATGTTGCAGCCTAGAAATACCCTGTAGACAATGAGCTGGGACTGCCACAGGGATCACCTCGTCTCTTTCCCTTCTATTACAGATCGCAATCCTGCACTGCCTGTTGTACATCTGAGAACTGCTGTTTCATGCATTTTGTTTGGTTTTCTAGTGGTTTAAGGCAGGAGGATAAATCTGGTCCTGGTTCCTCCATATTGACCGAAAGCTAAATTCCTGAAAGCCTCGGGTGCTCTTCTTAAGACAAATCTAATCCTGTTGCTCCTCTTCTGAAAACATTTCAATGACTTCCTCGGCAATCACTTTTTAGAAGAGTTAATAAATGAAGGAGGAATGAGACCTGTGGGTGTCTCTAAAGATAGAGGAAGCTAAAACATGTTCTTTAGAGAGCCAGAAATAGTAATAGAGTCTGACAATTAAAGGTGCTAACTCATAAGTGGGGGGAGGTTGGGGAGTATCACAAAGGTAATGGAGTAAATGATGGTCCAGGATCCTAGTGTCTTGGACAGAGAATCCCTCTGCCAGAGGCCACAGGTATGACTAAAACAATATTCCACTCTGGACATTCCAGCTATACAGCTTCATGCGCCTCCCCCTCCCCCCAACCTATACATCCTTCATTCCATGGAATTTGTCCAAGAATATAGAGCATGTAAATCATTTTTACTATGTTGCCAGGTTCTGGAAGTAGCGTGGGGATTTTCTGAAAGAATTAGAGAAATAAACTGAAAACATCTTCTTTTGCTTCCAAGATTGAAAACTGAGAAGACAGAAAGACAGGCAATACTTTATTGAGATGGACCTAATCAGTTGGTGAAAAGTTGCATGGGTGGATGAGGTCTCAACCTGTCTGCTATGGACTAAAGTGTGCTCCCTCCCTAGATTCATAGTTGAAGCCCTAATCACCACTGTGACTATATTTGGAGAAAGAGCTTTTAGGAGGTAATTAAATTAAATGAAGTCATGAGGGTGCAGTCCTAAACCAATAGGATTGGTGACTTTATAAGATGCAATAAGATGAGGAAGAAGAGAGAGATGGACTAAGGAAAGGCTATGTGAACACATAGTTAGGTGGTGGCTGTTGGAAGGCCAGGAAGGGAGGTCTCCCTAGAACATGAGCATGCTGACATTCCAGTCTTGGACTTCCTACCTCCAGAACTATGAGAGAATCACTTTCTGTTGTTTAAGCCACCGAGTCTATGATATTTTGTTATGGAAGCCCAAGCTGACTAAGGCACTGTGGAGGAACCATGTAAGTTCAGGATGGGACCACTTGGGAGGGAACTTATCCTTTGCTTTCTTGGGCTGACAGAGCCACATAAGCCACAATCAGAGAAGGAGAAGGGCTCTCTGCTCTGATTGCTTTTTGCTAAAACTGTTTACTTGCCAGGGAAGGACCATTGTACTTCTAATGTTTTTGACTTTCACTCTGGGTTCCGGGGAGATCTGGGGCTGCCTTGGGTACCTAGAACGGTACTGGCTATGATAAGAAAGATACTGACATTTACTGAGGATTACTACATGATGTGATGTGCCGGACCATAGAGAGCTCATCTTATGTAATCTTAACAGCAACCTTCATTTTACGATTTTATTTTTAAGTAATCTCTACACACAATGTGAGGCTCGAACTCACAGCCCTGAGATCAAGAGTCGCATGCTCTACCAACTGAGCCAGCCAGGTGCCTCAACAGCAATCCTCATTTTATAGCTGAGAAAACTGAGGCTCAGAAAGGTTACATGCATGCCCTCAAGTTGGATCTCTGTGCCATAAAATGAAAGAGATTCTCAGATTTTGTGCTGAGAGTGAATGCCAAGTTAGAAGGCTGACCCCAAACTAAGGGAACATACAGAGTGTGACATGTACTTGTACATGTCATAGTGAATTATGGACAGAAGAATCTTCTTTGGAGAACTTACGTACTGTCACAGTATAAATTTCAAAAAGTTGTACAAATATCGCGTGAACAAATGTCAAATGTTTTATTTAAATCATTAATGAGGAAACTACTAAGACAGTAAAGCTGGTGCAGAGAGCATTGGAATTGGGTACTTACAGGCAATAAAAAAAAAAGAGGTTGCTAGATTAGATACAAAACTGGTTATAAAACCATAATTTTTAAGGTTATCTTTTCTGCCAGACAGAAATCATTTGCATCTCTACTAGACAAAAAAAAAAAAAAATCTACAAGTTAACATGTAATTTCACAAAGTTTGGGACCATTAAACATTAGTGACAAAAGGAGTCAAACGAAGACACATTTTTCTAGACAATTAAATACTCATTGGTAGGTTTGTGAAGCAATGCCCCCGTATGCCATCAAAAGGCTGTGTGGGTCTTATTTCTACCATAGACTTATTGGTCCTGTTTCCACATCTGGGTTGATTATTTTTCTTGGTCTTATTTCTAAGTTTGGGTTGATTGTTTTAAAAAAAAAAAAAAACACAGGAAATCTATTATAAGAGTCAAGCAGTGACAAGGAATGGGTACAGGCTTTCTGAGGCTGGTAGCTTATGTAATATTGGGGTCTCTCTTTTAAAATTTTTTTTTTCAACGTTTATTTATTTTTGGGACAGAGAGAGACAGAGCATGAACGGGGTAGGGGCAGAGAGAGAGGGAGACACAGACTCGGAAACAGGCTCCAGGCTCTGAGCCATCAGCCCAGAGCCTGACGCGGGGCTCGAACTCACGGACCGCGAGATCGTGACCTGGCTGAAGTCGGACGCTTAACCGACTGAGCCACCCAGGCGCTCCGGGGTCTCTCTTTTTAAAAAGAATGCAAAAATATTTTACTTTTTCCAATCTTAAAAATAAATGTGAATATGAGAACACGTGGTTTACATTTCTCCAGGGCCTAGGGAGGGGCTATGCACAAAAAGTTCCTTGAGGTTTAAGCTACATTAATTTCATAGTAAATTGCCTCTGTCTTTGACCATAGCATTATTTTGTGTAAGAATAATAAAGCAGTTGGTATAACAGGTATGTATCGCCAACCCAAATACCTATGATTTCTTTGTGTTACCTAATACCGTGTATCATGTTAAGATCATTTGGTTCACTATTCCAAGTTATTAACACGGACAAATCAGTTGAGTAAGTCCTCTACAGCCTTGCAAATTGTCTTTAAAATTTTATATGACGGGGAGCACCTGGGTGGCTCAGTTGGTGGAGCCTCTGACTCATGATTTCAGCTCAGGTCATGATTTCACAGTTCATGAGTTCGAGCCCCACATCAGGTTCTGTGCTGATGGTAGATCCTGCTTGGGATTCTCTTCTTCCCCACCCCCCTCACCCTGCACCTCCCCTCCTCTCAAAATAAATAAATAACTTAAAAAAAATTTTTTTATACCAGGAAACACACCCAGGCATTGAATTTTCACTGGCCAAGAAGACACAGAGGGCTAGTATTAAAAAAAAAGAAGAAGAAAAGAAAAGAATCATTTGTGTTTAGTCCGCGTGTGACAGAAAACTTTCTAAATGAATGTGTGCTCTCATCAGACTCTCTTCTATCCGCATTCACTACAGAGGCTTCTGCCTTTATCAACTCAATTCCTTCTAAACTCTAAGATCCGCCTTTACCAGAATAGTACTTCTACCTTTTGATGGAGACTTGAGGTTGGGGAGTGAGGGGAAGGAAGAGAGAAGGGAGGTTCAAGGAGAGAATGAGAGGCAAGTATGTATACATGTACTGAGCACTTACTATGTGCCAGGCATCATCCTAAGGGTTCTGCATGTATTACCCTACCTGAAGGGGCACTACTATTTATATATATTATTACTACTTACATTACAAAAGAGGAAACAAAATGATTAAATAACTTTCTCTCAGGTATAGCCAAAGCCCACATGTATATATCCCAAAGCAACGTCATGTTCAAAGAAACACAAAAGATTTTGTATTTTTTTCTTTGTAGGGGAGAACCTTGAGTCAAAACCCAGAGTTTGTATCTCCCTTATTAAAATCCATTGGCCTCTCCTAGTGTCTAATTCCCTATGTATTTGGTTGCAAATGACAAAAATTCAACTCAAACTTTCTCAGGCCAAAAGGGTAACTAGAAGTGTCTGCCTTCAGGTATGGTTGGATCTAGCACCTTTAGTGATGCCATCAGAACTGTTTCTCTCTCTACCTCTTGGCTCTATTTTCTTCTCTGTGATGGCTTTCTTTCACCTGCGCTTTCTCCCAGACTGCTGTGGGAAATTGCCGCCGGCAGCTCCAGCCTCACACAATGCCTAGAACTAGAAACCTCAGAAGTAAAATAGAACCTTCTCTTTCTCTCTCTCCACCCCCCCTCCTTCCCTTCCTCTCTCTCTTGATGTCTACACATCACATCACAGGGAAGACCAGTGCCCTGAAGGATTGACACCTCTGACTGGTCACATAAGGGAGGTGGGGAAGGTCTGAGGAGAGTTTAATCCTTCCAGGACCACACGGAGTGGGAGAAGCATAGTGCCCCAAAGGAAAGGAACATACCATTATAAGACAAAGGGGAAACAGCAATCAGGTAAAATCAACAGACTTCCAATATATCCTGAAAAGCTCTGCTCTCCCTCCCTCTGCTGACCCAGAACTCCCTGTCATTCATGCTATTCAGAAATAATCATCCCACACCCCAACAGCCCTACACCCATCTACCCAGAGCTCTCAATAGATTATATTTCTGCTTTGTTACTCCCCGCTTCCATGGCCTCCTTTTAATTTAGAAGTACATGTCAATCATTTACATTTTAATGTGATTTTTTTTTTTTTGCTAATGCACTGTGTCCTGATAACATCTGGTTGTAAAGCCTAAGCACACAATTAAAGCCTTTATTTCCAGCTTAAATTAATTTTTGTATAGGCAACCAGGGAGGAAGGCTCTCTGCGACACGTGAAAAGTCCAGCTGATGTCCATTTTCCCCTGTGCAAGTCATTAGCACACAGAGCCACCAATGTCAAGTCCTTCGACTGACCACACACCAGATCATCAAGGTAGGAAAACAGAATCTGACTGCAGCCTGTACCCCGAGAATTCCTTCCGCAAGCAGTCATAGGATTTCTTTTAGTCCTGGGACACACTGGCAGCCACTTCTCAAGGGGATTTACTAGGACTCAGAATGATCTTGCCTTCTTTTGTTACCCAAACCAAAGAGTTGGCCCGATCACATTTCATGTGACGTCACCATACCTGAGCAGCCCTCTTAAATATTCTTGCACAATTCTCTTTGTATTTGCTCTCTCAGTTGGAGCAAAAACACTTTATAACCCCTCAACTTAGTGATTTTTGACCACTTAATGCTTCTTCTTCTTCTTTTTTTTTATCTGCAAAGTAAATCTTTTGCAAGGCCTGCTACAGCAACAAAGGAAGGGAGAATTATACTGGCAGGGTGATGGCGCAGCATCCCAGATGCTACAAACAGCGGGAGTAAATGGAACACGACATTTCTTCCCCAGCACTGGGCGGAGGAGGCTATTAGTAAATTGACTAAGAGCTCACACACGCCTGGAGCAGCAGCAGTGAGATCTCCACTGCTGGGCCAACCTTTGGTTTTTAAATACATTCTGCCCACAGGTGGCCCAATGTTTTCTCCAAATTGTTTCTTGTCAACAAATGAGCTCACCCCTCACCCCCTACTTTTCACCCCAAAGCATTGCAAATTCTACCTCTACCCTGTGAGCAAAACAAAAGTGGATTTCCAGTGGAAGAAAATGCATTATATATTCTTTTATTTCTTCTACATTCTCCTGGTTGGATTGGCATTGATTCATGTAGCAAACTTATTCCCTAAGGAAAAGGCTTTACTAATATAGAAATGCTAAACAATACACACATCACCAGAGTTTATTTTCTTCATTCTGTTGGGGGGACTGGCCCCTATGGGCCCGTAATCAATAGGAACTTGCTATTTCCTTGCTGTAAAACACTTGGCTGTAAAAGATTGCCTTCCCTTCCTGTCTTCCCTAGGGCAATGTTTCTCTGCCAACCAATTCCATTGTGGCTGAGGTCCCAAAGACAGCTTAGGTTGTGTTTCCAGGAAAATTCAGGCATGTCCAGGTACCTCTGAAACACTGTGGACAAATAACAGAAGCCCACTTCCAGATCTGTTTTTCACGAAGGTCCAAGAAGCTTACTGAAGGAAACTCTTAAAGAAGGAGAATAGAACTGGCGTGTGCGAATGTGAGCGCAGGAGTGATTAGGAGTGAAGAGCTCACCTTGCCCTCTGGACTGGCCTTCCTGCTGTCCTCCCTCTTAGTTTTCCCCTGTACCCCTTCTCCTTCAGGTCTCTGGCTAGAGCTGGGGATGTTGAAACACAAAAACAAAGGAGAGGTGTTTCACTAAAACCTCTGGAGGAATTTGAGAGACGAAAGGCATATTCCCTTGTGGCCTATGTTTCAGGGTGTAACACGAACAGACAAAAGTGTATTTTCCCCATTTCATGGAGGGCAATCTGGAAGCCCAATATTGTCAACCAGAGCAGCAAAGGGCCAGAGCCACCTGGCACAGCCCAGTCTATCTAAATGAAGAAAGCTAGAAGGATGTCACAGGGAACAAGCTCACAACATGGAGGCAGGTTACGATCATGCCTCACTGAGGCTGCCGTGATCCTGCACTATTTGGTAATAATTTCAGGAGGGAAAGGGGACGGGAAGGATGTGTAGCTAGAGTTGCTGTAATTCTGTGATTAGTGGCTGAGTCAGTAAAAAAACTAACGTTATTAGTATTTCTGTGACTATTTTCCCCCAGGTTTCTTGTAGGGAATTATGAGATTCACAGTTATGGTAAAAATGCATTTGCTCAACTGTCTGTGCTCTCCCCCCTCAATATAATTTTGATTCTAAGTTACTCCGTTTTCTAGTTCCTAAATAAGCTGACATTTACGATCAATCTGGTTTTTCTTTAGTCCTGTAATGTACACCATTTCCAAGAGGTCCCTGGAGGTGTGGAAAGTCGAGGCAGGTCTAGAGATTACAATATTGGTTTCAAATAACAAGTACACTTCCAGCAGGAAAAAGAAAGCAGGCCAAATCTTCAGTCAGACTTCTTCTGGGTGTCCCTTTTTTAAGACTGCAATTTGGACGCCTGCAATTATTTGCATTTTTGTTACTAATTGCTCCTGCCATTGGTGCAACCAACCACTTTTGGGTGCAATTACCCCCTTGTGGGAGCAATTACATAGGAAAACAGTTCTGCACGTGCAGCTAATTGTGACAAAACAAAAGGAGGCTGGGGAGGACAATTTGGCTCCTCAAGTTGTAACTCCAACCTCAAACACGTGCCAGCAACAAAAAGGCGGAACAGAAGGACAGGGTAGTAACACCTACTCGGGGCTGTAGGCTGGAGCAGTCCTTCCTCTGTTTACCATATTTGTAGAAGATTAGATTGTGGACTTATTTAATTAGAAAAGAACAACTCATTTTGGCTACTCATTGGCCTAATGCTGAAGTGGGTTCTAGATACCAAATCAAGCTGGAGTCCTGTAATCACCCAGACTCTCAGAGAATGCCAGATTCTAACGAAATTCATTTTTTTTTTAAAACAAAGAACACTGACACATCCATCCCATTGAATTATAACATACACACAGATCTCCCTCCCCTGTCTCTCCTAAACATGCCAACATAACGGTTTCAGCCTTAGGATGGGGAATGATGGTTTAGTGAGCTGACACATGAGGTCTGATGTCTGATTGCCACGGGCAGCGGCCCAAGTTGGCACAAATATTAAGGATTTTACACAAACAAGATCTTAGGGTTTCCAGGCAGCCCACGCAACGGACAATCATCATATTGTATCTCATTGCCTGACTCAAATCGGGGAATGATTCATTTCATAAGAAATGAAAAAAAGCTGCGCATCGAGGTCCACCCTCAACCTGCTTCTACTTCAGTCAAAGTCACGCACACGCGCGCATGCGCGCACACCCTACCGCCCCCTTAGCTATTTTCTCAGGGGAAGCAGTTAAGCACAGAGGGTCAGGAGTCTGACTGCCTCATTTCATCCTCTGCAAAATGCAGCCCACAGTAGCCCTGCCTCACAGCGTGGTGACAGTGACTAGAAGAGCCAATAAATGGAAACAGCGCCCAACATGCCATACGTGCTATTTGTATCATCACTGACGATATTTCACTGCAAATATTTATTTCTAAATGTCTCCTCCCTGAATTGGTAAGAAAAATTACCCCAAACTTCAGATGACCCTAGAGGCTTTCGAGTCATCCTCCAGCATCATTTCACACGCAGGCCTAAGGGGATATTAACTTCATTTGACTTGCTACTTTCTATCGATTAGAGGCCAGATTCTGGAAAAGTTAGATGTTAATTTGTAGACGATTGATACAGTGCAAATGATTTTTAGCCAGTAAAGAGGCAAACCGTTTCTCTTAAATCAAAAAATAAACACAAAGGTTAAGGTTTTTAGGTTCCTGTAGGACATGAACCAGTTTTATTCTGAACTTTGCGATTTCTTTCGTTGACTAAATTTATCCGTTTTTCCCATCTTCTTTTAAACCAGTTTTGCCATTTTGCTGATCCCCTTACTAACGAATTAAATAAATCTTTGAGGGGCACCTGCGTGGTTCAGTCGTTAAGCGTCTGACTTCGGCTCAGGTCATGATCTCACGGTTTGTGGGTTCGAGGCCCGCGTTGGGCTCTGTGCTGACAGCTCAGAGCCTGGAGCCTGCTTCGGATTCTGTGTCTCCCTCTCTCTCTGCCCCTCCCTTGCTCTCAATCTGTATCTCTTTCTCAAAAATAAAGATTTTAAATTTTTTTAAATAAATAAATGAATCTTTGACACAGACTCACTGTATATTTTTCTGAGATCATGTTTTTACCTTTTAAAAAAGAATTTTTAATTTTGCCAGAATCCAGGAACTCCTTGCAGCCAGGACTCTATCTCAGTGACCTCCATGCCCCAGTTCTATGTTTCTCCCTCTAATGTGCATCTGAATCAGCTGAGGATTCAGTGGGTCTGGGGAAGAGCCTGAAATGTGGAATTTCTAGCAGATGCTGCTGGCCTCAGGCCTGAGCACAATGCCTGGACTTGGAAAATGCAGATGCTTGGAAAACGTTTGTGGGTAAGCATCCACCTGTGGGGGCGATGCCATGCCTTACTCCTCGGGCCACTTGCCTCAACAGCTGTCCTTTAGTTTCACAACTTAACCACGGTAACACAGAGGATCTCACGTGCATGGGGACACAATTAGTAAAGCTTGCTTATCACAGGGACCCGGTTAGAAGAGAGGGCAATGAGAGTGTGAGGAGAGATGTCAGAGGGTTCACCATTAACAGAACACAATCGGTTAGGATGTTAAGACTAAGCCCCCTGTGATGGTAAGGGACCTTCCTGCCCCTGCAGATGCCCCATCGCAGGACTCTCAGTGAGGGAGCGACATCAGCAGCATCACCCCCACCTCATTCCCCAAAGCCAGGTGGATCCCCTCTTAGGCTTCAGAGAAGTGAACCATGGCTGGCCTCACAAACACCGTGGGGCCTCTGCACCAAGGCAGTGGACTTAGTGTCCCACTCCTGTTGTCTTGGGGCACCCCACCTTCACATGTCTCCATGTATATACAGTTAACATCAGTAGCCTCTCCACTATTAGAAAAAATAATCAGGAGCTTGCGTATGAATCTAGGAGGCATTATGAGTGTCTACCACAGCGATTCTCCACTCTGGCAGCCCATTAGAACTGGAAGGCACCTGGGTGGCTCAGTCCATTAAGCGTCCGACTTTGGCTCAGGTCATGATCTCACGGCTGGTGGATTCGAGCCCCCACTGGGCTCTGTGCTGACAGCTCCGAGCCTGGAGCCTGCTTCGGATTCTGTGTCTCTCCCTCTCTGTCCCTCCCATGCTCGCTCGCTCTCTCCCTCTCTCTCAAAAATAAACACTAAAAAGAAATTAAAAGAACTGGGAGCTTGAGTGAAAACGTATGCCCAGTGTCACCTCCAGAGAGTGTGCTGTAATCAGTCCGGGAGGGGACCTGAGTATCGCACGAGGTCTTTAGGGAAAATGGCCACATCAGCTGCACCGTCCGAAGAAACTGGGACGTTGTTGCTTATCAATTCCTTCCCTCAGGCCAGCAACACATTAGGTTGAAGTGTCTCTAGCCATCTTAGGAGAATTGCAAATTTTCAAAGAAAGTAGCTTTAATTCTTTGTAGTTTATAATGTGACTGTGTTAAAGTTGCTTTTGAGGGAAAATACTAGATTCTAGAAAAGCTCCAGTGTGGGCAACACGTGAGGCCTGGCCGTGAGGGGCGCCTTCCCCAGGCACCTGAAAATATGGGGAATAATGTTTCAACTGAGGCTGAAACTAATAAAATCCACATATAATGGATATGATTAAGCAGCCATGAAATTGTAAGCATGTGACTATGAAGTTTTCTTTGGTATCGTTGGTAAAATACTTATTGAAAAAATAAAATATTTCCAAAATAAAAGAAGTTACTTTGAAAAGAGTGATATGAGGTAAGAACACAAAGTCTCTCATTTCTATGCCCTCTCTCACTCCCCATCCCTGCTTCTTGTCCTTCACCAGGAGCCACACTGCTGGCCTGGAAAGGAATGAAGGAGTATTCAACCTGAAAGTTGGTCCGAGCTAGTACCTCTGTTAATGAGGAAGATGCTTTTGGATAACACCCATTCTTATTCCGAGAAATAGAACTAATGCTATGGAAAGTGTCATTAAGTACCAACAAAAATAATGTCAAACATACGTACCTATTTGGAAAGGCTGGAGAAAAAAAGGAGGAGAAGAACAGAAGAATAGCTAAAATACGGAAGACAAATGTAAACAAGCAGGGACAAATAGTGGCTTGGTACTGTGTGCCAGGTACTGTAGATGTATTATTTTAAACAATTCTCAAATGAGCCCAACGAGGTGGGGGTCATTACTGACATCTCTCGAACAAGGTCTCTTTTCTGTAGCGGCAGCTGAATCAAGATCTTTCCCCACTCAGGCAATTTAGATCATTTCCAGTTTTGGTGTCAGGAAGAGGAGGGCACACTGGGTGCCCGAATGCTGGATGTTCCTGGGGAAGGAGAGGACCAGGGGTACATCATGGAAGTGGAGCCCCAAGAAGCAAGGAAGCTGGGCCCTGAGTGAGCGCAGGAAAAACCGACGAAAGGCCAGGGACACCCACACTGTGTGAGGAAGCAAGAAACAAACGTTTACTCATTCATTCACTTATTCATTCATTCATCCATTCAGAAACCACTTACAGAGATTTGCTATGTGCCAGGCACTATTCTAAAGGCTTTGTAAATATTAGCTCGTTTAATACGACATGACCCTCATTCTACAGATGAGGAAACTGTCACCCAAACAAGTGTGAAGCTACTGATTAGGAGTTTTATTTATGGCGGCAGTGAGGTAACCCTAATGAACGTAGAGTCACTATGTAGATATTTTCTATTCAGACTTAAAGGACTAACTTTGTCAAGAAGTTGACAAAGCCCAGAATAGTGACTTTAAAACATTAGAAGTGAGGTCCAAAAGACATCTCCCATTCTGCTGTGTCTCAGCTCAGAACATTTATGACAAGGATGAGTTCATTCGGATGGTGTGGAGGAGTGTAATGCGTGGACTGCTAATGATCTTTTTGAAGGTATGTACATAGCTTTATTTATGAAATCTCTTGTGAAAGTCACCGTCTTTTCAGCAAAATGAATAAGTTGATCACTGGGATTCTGGTGCCTGCGTGTTCTCATCTGTCGGATGAAAGACAGGGACTGATGAGCTTGGAAGAGTACCTTCCAGAATCAACATTAAGTGTCAACATTCAACGTCCCGCGTGGAGGCCGTCTCAACACAGGAACTTTAATTTAAACTGAGAGCAATTGCTTTTCATAAACAGCTCACAGACTCATGGCCGAATCCGAGCCTCTGATCCCGGCCTCAGCTCAGAGCATGGAGAAGACATGAAGGGTCTGTGTAGGAACGGGAGCGTAGGTACTGATTCCCCCTAAGGTAAAAAGATTGTAAACTAACTTTAAGTTGGCTGTTGTTTAAAGATCACACGTGCTGTATGATTTTACAATAAATAAAGAGAAATAACACAGTGAATAAATATGTGAGCCATTTTCCTTGGCTGCCAGGCTGCAGCACCGCTGTCTCCTATTTCTAAGAGAAAACATATCAGATCAACCGAGACCGTTTGACTTCCTCTCCCTTCCATCATTTCCTGCTGCCTTTTGTTCTCTGCCCTTTTATTCCTCCTCATTAGAGCCTCTGGCTCTCTAATTTTGCAGTTCCATCATTTGACACTGAGTTCACCTTTCCTTTTGACAGGACCCGCTGCTTTCTATTTTCCCTTCCCACTCTGCAAAGATAAAATCTCATTTCTCAATGAAAACCGAGACTCAGATACAAAGTATACTCAGGAATTGGCTGAACTGGCAAAGAAAAAAAGAAAATTATTGAATGAGCCAGATAGGTGACCCTAGCCCAAACCCAGCTTTAAATCTGGCATAACTATTACCTTTTTTCAAATGCAAAACGGAACCAAAATCACTACTTTGTGAAGGTTTTGTGAAACTTAATCGAGCACTGCAGTGGGGCGGGTGAATGGTGATATCTACAATGAGAATCGATGCGAACAAACTGCGCAGTCACCAGACTGAACCTAAACCAAACTGGAACAGACTGGGGTGCAGCTAGAATCTCAAACCCAAGCATAACATTTTAAGGTTCTGCTCCATGTAGGGCTAAAGCAGCAACTACTAGGAATTTTATTAAGTACACTTAGTAGACTCTGAAAATAAACAGCTTTGAGAATTTGGTTTTACCCTTCAGATTAGTGGGCTCTTATTTAGGCTTCAAGCTAAAGTTGGTTGGGTACCCAATCTTCCAATATTTCTCTCCCTCCTCCTCCTCCCCTTCCCTTCTTCTCCCTCTCCCTCTCTATCCCCCCACTCTTTCCTTCAGTCCTTGCCCCTTCCTCTTTGCCTCTCTTCCTCCCAGGTCCTCTCCCTCTCCCCTCTTGCTCTTTTCGACCTTTGACTAGGGGATGTGTGCGGCAGGGATGACCTCCAAGTCTTAGCCTTCTTACAATTACTTCCTCAAGGGAACCAATCCATTTTCATGAATCCGGCTCCTTATCCCTATGATTTCTATCCTTTCCCCGAAATTCCAGGTCTACAGGACACAGTCACATGGATGTTGTTGTAGCTTGTCCCCAAGAAAGTTGCGTCACATCCTTCCCTTGTTGAAAGGCACAGCCTTTCCCTTCACTCCCTTGAATCTGAGGGGCCTGTGACTGCTTTGACTAAGAGAACAGAGTGGATGGAGTGCTGTGAAACTTCTTGGGGTAGGTTTTAAGAAGCCTTACAACTTCTGCCCGAGTCTCCTGGAACTAGTGTTCCTGGAGAAGCCAACCACTGTGAAAGTATACAACTACCCTAAGATCACCATACTGCAAGGAAGCCCATGCCTGCAACAAGGAGAAGCCGTATGGAGAGAGTGATGCCCAACGAGCCCCCAGCCGGCCCAGACATCACAGCCCAAGCACCAGACACATGAATTAAGAAGCCATAACTTCAGCCTTAGCTGCCATCTGACTGCAATCCAGGTGAGAACTACCAGGTGAGCTTATCAAAACCATAGATCTGAGGTGTCTGGGTGGCTCAGTCGGCTAAGCATCTGACTCTAATTTTGCCTCGGGTCCTGATCTCATGGTTAGTGAGTTCGAGCCCTGCATCAGGCTCTATGAGGGGCCTGCTTGGGATCCTCTCTTTTCCTCTCTCTCTGCCCCTTACCTGCTTTCACACATGAAAGTGCTCTGTCTCTCTTTCTCAAAATAAATAAATTAATTTTAAAAACCCCACCCAGAATGGTGAGAGATACTAATAAGTGGTTGCTTTAAGTCCCCAAATCTCAAGGTGGTTTGTCATGCAGTAATAAATAACTGGAAGAGATGTCTAACTTCTATTCAATTGCTGATTCATTCATTTAACAATTGTTGGTTGAACACTTACTATATGAGCAGCAACTTGCTGGATACTAGGAATGGCAATGGATAAGACAGATCCACTTCTTGCTCCCATGGGGCTGATACTCTTTTGGAAAGAGAGATATTGGACAAAAATTGATCCACCACTTCAAACTTCTAACACCTCCTTCCCTGCTTCATGCTCAGCTAGTAACTTTTCACATGTTTCATTGAGATACTAGAACTAATCAGGGAGGAACTGCTTCACCAACCTAGGACATAGACTTTAATCTGGCAGCATCTATGTAGAAATCTCCACCCACCTTCTCTCAGTCTCTAAATGAAATGTCCCCAGAGGCCACCCCCATCCACTTGAGGTCTGGATCCCATTTCCTTCACAATGACTTCTCCATCACTTCAATCAGAAATCAAACAAGCTCCAGATGATCTCGACCAGGCCCTTGACTTGAAATACCATCTTTAGGTTGAGGACCAGGAATCCATATCTCCAGCCTTGATCCCCACTAAGAACCACAAACTGGTATCTGGCCCCCCAACTTAGATATACACTTACATATATTTTTTTTAATGTTTATTTATTTACTTGGAGAGAGAGAGAGAAAGAGAGAGGAGAGAGAGAGAGAGAGAGAAAGAGAGAGAGAGATTGAGAATCCTAAGTAGGCTCAGTGCTATCAGCGCAGATCCTGACATGGGGGTCAATCCCATGAACTGTGAGATCATGACATGAGCCGAAATCAAGAGTCAGATGCTCAACCAACTGACTCCACCCAGGCGCCCTTAAACTTACATACCTTAATAGGTGTCTCCAACTTGACATGACTCAAACAGAACTCTGGAGGCATCACCTGCTGCCCACCCTCTCTCACATTCTTTTCTGTCCCAATAAATGTCTTCTTCACAATTCCCTTCTGAGATACACAAGTTATCCTTGATTCTTTTCTTTGTCTCCCCCACATCCAATCCAGCAGGCAGCCCTGTTGACCCTAATTCCAAGACGCATCCTGAATCCACTCACTCTTTTTCAGCTTCGGCATCTCTGCCCTGGCGCAAGCCACCATCCTCCCTCTCTAGATTGCTCAAGTTATAGCCTCCTGATTTCCACTCTAAGAGTCCTTCGACCATCCACTTTCCTTACACCGTCTAGACTATCTTTTAGAAACATGAATTATATCATGAGACAACTCCTGTTTAATAGCTTCCTCATGGCTTCCATTGCATTTCGAAAGCTAACATCTTTGTCTCCTTTTTTGTTTTTTTTTAAATTCTGTGCCCCTGTTTCCATGATCCGGCCTCTCACGCTTCATTTCACATGACTCTTGCCCTCATCTACCGCGTTCCAGCGATGAGATCTTCCACTCTTGCCACAAGGCGGGCTCATTCCCACTTCAGGGCCTCCGCACCAGCCATCCACCCTGGTCTTGCTTGGTTGACTCTTGCTATTCAGCCTTTGGCTCCAGCGTCTCCTTCTCAGACTTCCCAACCTAGTATGATGCCACTCTATTTTAATTCCTCACATAATACTGCTCACTCTCTGACCTGGTTCCTATTCCTGTACTTTTTACCTTTTCTGTGTTCCATCACCCTGCACCTAGAAAGTAAGCTTCACGTGTGTAAGGGTTTTGTCCTGTTGACTGCAGCCTCCTCAGCAGCCAGAACAGTGCCTGGCCCACAGTAGGTGCTCAGTAAATATTTATTGGCTGGCAGATTGAAACAGTCACTAATATGATGAGAATTATGAAGAAGAGTGCCAGGTGCTATGGGAGCAGATAATGAGCGGACTACCCTCGTTTCAGGGGTATCAGGATCCATTTCCTTGAGAAGGTAGCACTTCAAGCAAAGACCAAAGAATTAAAAAGAGAAAGTCAGAAAAGCTGGGGGTGGGGAGGTATGCAGAATTTCCTGAGGACAGGAAATTCCTGGTTCTCAGGGAAAGAGGTTAAGCAGGTCAGGTCAGGGCCAGACCTTGTGGAAAGAGCAGGCCCTGAGAAGGGCCGTGGTGCCTTCAGGTCTCTCACTTTCATCTTGCCTACACCTTGCTCCCCTTTTTGCCATTTTGAAATCTTCATGAACATGCCTTTCTCAGGGACTCCCTGAGACTCCCATTTTCCCCACAGGGTTGTGAAACCCTGGGGTCACCTCTATTTCCTCTCATTGGGAATATTATCCAATGGATCACCCCTCTCAAATCTCTCATCTGCTCTATGGTCCCCATTCTCACCATCCATGTGGCAGAGAGGAGCCCCTTTTTCACATGGAGACCCTCGGGCCTCTATCTTAGACCCTCTGACAGCATTTTAGAGACCCACTGACTCTCACTTGCCCCAACCCTTCACCACACACACACACACACACACACACACAAATCCTACCAGCCTGTGGCCCCCACACTTAATCTTCCAGGGCAGTGACCTTCATCACAGCAGTTCTCCAACTGAAGACTTGACTCCTTGGTTCCAACAACATCAGCTCTCAACTCCATCACCAGGCTCCATGCCTCCCATTCCAGCTGATTTCCCAGCACCTCTTCTGAAAGATACTGCTCCATAAGGCAATGAACACACCAAAATCCTTCTCCGCCCCCACACGTTCACACGTGCCCCAGAATTACCTCCTCTCTCCTCTCAACAGCCTGAATCCTCCTCCTTCATAAACACCTGCCCATCACTCAGGATGTGGCCATGGCTAAAAGTTCAGAGTCTAGAACCAGATGGCACCGCTCCACCCTCACTGGCAGTGGGTCCATTATCCACTTCACCTCTCCGTGCCTTGTTCTCCTCATCTGCAAAATGAGAGCAAAAAGAGTACCCAAGTCAGAGGGTTCTTGTGAGGATTACAGGAGTTTACATATGTGAAGTACTTAGGACAGTGTCTGGTATACTGAAAGCACTAAAAAGTGTTTACTATTGTTGTTTTTGTTGTTTTCAATCTATCATTTCTGTTCTAAACTCATAAATCATGCAGGGTAGTCCATATCACACACTTAGAGCTTACTTCTATTCCCAATTGTATTTTTCCCTATTGTTTCCCAAGACCCCCCAATGGGATTCTCATTTCCTTGAAGACAGAGGATCAACAAAGGTTGTGTTCTCTGCTGGCAGCCTCAGATGAGCCAGACAGGGTCCTGGCCTGTAACCATCCTTCAGCACCATGGAGTGTAGAAGTATTGGTAACAACGAGGCCCAGGGTGGGATGTTGGGCAAGGGCTATGGAAGCACCAAGGAGGAGCTTTCTGGAAGCAAGGCTTCCCGAGCTGTAGGCTGAAAGAAAAATGAGAATCAGGTGTATAAAGTAGGGGATGGAGGAGACTGTAACAATTCACCCTGACCCACACAAGCTGAGCTATTCTTCCTAAAGTGGCATTCAACAGCAGCACTAGCTCAACATCCAAATAGCACTGGAAAGGATTTTAAAACTCTCCTGAAGTTTTTAAAATGAGTCCAACGCAAGATACACTCCATGAATCAGAGCAAATTATCCTAAAATCCCTCCTGAGCTACCCTTACCCGTCTCCACAGCAGCCACTCGGAAACCCCTCCTGGCTGCTTTCCCTACCTGTTCTCAAACTCTCCTCCCTGTTCTCCTCCAGCCTCACCACTTCCCTTCCACCTGCCCTTCCCACTTCTGCTCAGCCCTTCATTGAATAGGATGAGTTTTGCTTCTGTAGGCCTCCTTCAATTCATCTTTTGTTCTCAGCAGCAACACAAAGCCAGGCTCCAAGGCCTCGTTTGAAAAGAGGGGGAGGCTGCAAATATTTATTATCCTATACTTTTTCTTTAGCCCCGTCACAAATTCCCCCTAGTGAAAGCTTCATGAATGTGCCTCTGAAGACAGGAAGGACATCACACCATCCAGACCACCCTCCACCCACCCCAGCGTTCCACCCCAACACTTCTCTCCTATCAGGTCGAGCCAGATTCCCCTCTGACATCAGTGAGTGGGGGGGGGGAAGGGGGGATGTGAGGCTGTCTCTGAGGACTGGGCCCTAACAGAGAGTTTCTTCTAGAACAATGACTCTGAATTGCACTGTAAGAAATACATTTTACACTGCAGCCAAATGTGCACTGTGCACACACACACACACACACACACACACAACTGTAATAAAAGTTTAGTAAAAGATGACTTAACCTTCACTTTCTATTATATTCTATATATGTCATTTAAAAATGTGAATAATCATTATCTTTTAGGGATATATACCAAAGTATTTACAGATAAGATGATAGAAGTTTTGGAACTGGCTTCAAAATAAATGGGACAGATGAAATGAAATGTAGATGAAACGAGACTATGAGGTGGTGACTGTTGAAACTGGGCAAGAGGCACATGGCAGGACATGATACTATTCTTCCTAATATTCTATATATTCTATATATGTCTTCCATAATAAAAAATTTAAAATAGGGGCACCTGGGGGGCTCAGTTGGTTAAGCGTCCGACTTTGGCTCAGGTCATGATCTCACGGCTTGTGAGTTCCAGCCCCGCATGGGGCTCTGTGATGACAGCTCAGAGCCTGGAGCCTCTTCAGATTCTATGTCTTTCTCGCTCTCTCTCTTCCCCTCCCCCACTCACACTCTGTCTCTTTCTGTCTGTCTCTGTCTCTCAAAAATAAACATTAAAAAAAATTTTTTTTAAATAAAACAAAAGTATTGGTTGTGGCCTACCAAATTGATTTCACAATCCACTAATAGGCCAAGGATTATAGTTTGTAAAATACCTTCTAGAAAGCCTGGGAAATTTGAAACTAGAAGGCAGGAAAGCATGTCAACATCTAGATAAAATCTAATACACACACATCCCAAACAAGGTCTGTTTCTTCTTCCAGAGTTAGAAGGTGGGGTGTTTGCTGAGTTTTGTTTCGCCTCAGGGTACAGGTCCTTATCAGACATGCCTCTTTGCCAGAATGGAAACCTACAAGCAGTTATCTCCACCCACCAAGATTGGGGTCAATTTCTCATGAACTGAGATTTTCTGGACTTCAGAGGGTTTGTGCCTGAGGCCTACAGCAATCCTGTCTATGATCAACCACGATGTCATGTTACAGTGAAACCAAATTAGGGGACATTGTCTGTAACCAAAGCCCTGCAGGGACTCTGAGAAGGCCCTGGGAGGGGTATGAAACATGCTCATCCTTCCTCTACAACCATCTGGCCGCCGCCGAGGGCTCCTCAGGTGCCCCCTGGTATTCTCTGAGGAATCCTGCTCACTGGATCCTTCTATTCCTTTCTAATTCGTTTATTAAAGTGCAAGTTCAGGAGATCCCGGGTGGCTCAGTTGGTTAAGCATCCGACTTCGGCTCGGGTCATGAGCTCATGGTTCATGAGTTTGAGCCCCGCATCAGGCTCTGTGCTGACAGCTCAGAGCCTGGAGCCTGCTTCAGATTCTCTGTCTCACCTCTCTCTCTGTCCCTCCCTGCTCGCTCATGTTCTCTCTCTCTCTCTCTCTCTCAAAAATAAATAAACATTAAGAAAAAATTTTAAGTGCAAGTTCAGACAGCTTTTTGTTTGTGCAAAGTGTAGGATTGTTCAGCACCTCTTGGTCACGAGGCATTCTGAACTAGCTTCAAAGCTCTTCATCACGCTGTGCCAAGTAGATGCTGCAGCCGACCCTTGTGTCTGAAAGCACACGTGGACCATTTCCCTCTTCCCTCTGCTATGCATTTATTAACTCCACATAGAAACCCCACTTTGGTGGCAAAAATCTTTCCATAGCTGAAGCAATTCTGCCACAAAAAAACAGAGGCTTCTAGGGTTTCAGTTCACAATGTTCACCCTGTGGACCCACCCTTCTCCCCGCTGGAAGCATATCATCTTTATAACTCAAGGCTCTCTTTTCCCATCCTATCCACAGTTTCTGCAGGGTTGTTTTTTTTTTTAATATACCAAATAATCTTTACGAGTGGTTTCCAAACCTCTGTCTCTTGAACCACCACGGGAGCCCACTGCTGTTAGTATGTGTATGGATAAAATCTAATACGGCAGGTGGGGGAAATGACCAAAGAGGTGACATAAACAGCCAAGGCAGTCCTGTATGGTGTCTGTTCCAAGCAGACAAAAAGGGAAGTGATGATTACATCCAATCTAGACAGGACAGTGAGCTTCGCCAGAAAAACTGGCAGTTGTGGTTATCAGTGGGTCCCCCTGGAATGCTTTGCAAAATGTGATGTCAAGTTGCCAGGCACTGGGATATAATCTCCATTTTGGACATTACTGCCTTTATGAAGTAAGGCAAGCTTCTGCTTGAGGAAGGGCAGGTTCCATCTACTGCCTATAATGCAGAAAGTGTGGTCCCATGCCCTTTCTCGACCAGATGGCTACATAGGTTGACTATTATCCCTATTCTCCTGGATGACGTTGTCTGGGCAGTAATAGATCGATCTCAGGAGGGCCTGGTTGTGTGGCTTCTGACCATGTACCTGCAGTATCTGTTGACCTGTTAGATCTGCTTTGTGGGGATGGGCACATAACCTCAGCACCATCATTCCTGGAAGCTATCAGCAAAAAAAGTCTAAGCCCAAGTCCTCCAAACCCTGACCAGGTACCTAGAAACGGAGGGTCCCGAGTACACTATTGAACTATTCTGGGATCATTTAAACAACATTGCAGAATGGTACTTTTGGCTTATAAATGTATATATAGACTACCTCCTGGAAGAAATTAGAAGCCATCCCCACTCCCATAAAGTAGACTATAAAAAGGTTGCTGACAGCCTTTGTAATAACTTACATACAAAGATTGGTGACTCCAGTGGTAACCTTCTCCACCGATAGTGGAGAAACGCGATAGTCTACTGTGAACTCCCTCATTTTGTTTCTTGCAACCTCTGCAGAAACCTGTTCCCTCACTTGCCATTGAGTCATCACCACCAGCTCTCTTGGAGATGCCCCCCAGAGCCCTCACTGAGCGTCAGTTCCTCCAGCTGGCTAAGAGAAGAACTGACGCATCCAGGGTGACTCAGGATTAAGACTCCTCACTCCAGTTAAAAACCATAAAAAATCAAAAATCAAAAAAAAAAAAATCACACGTAGGAAGCCATTTCTCTACAAACTGTGATATGACTGCTACTATTGCTCCAAAAACAGACATTAATCTAGCCTTGCTGGGATCATGTCCTATGGCCTTTGGGGATTCTATACTCCAGAGGCAGGGAACAAGGTCTGGTCTAGGACCAGGTCGTAGTATAGCCTCTTGGCTTCAGGAAACCCTGCTGTCCAGGTCTTCCATCACTGCGGTGGACACTTGGTGAAGTGGCATTACCAGCTGACCCCAGGGAGTGAGATGAGCAGCTCTCTGAGCAGTTGGGCCTGGGGACCCTCCGCCTGTGTATGCTACTCACACTGCCCATCCCCCTGATATCTACCTCTGACTTCCTTTCTTTTCTGTAATGGATTCACACTGCAGAAACTGTGTCCATGGAGGCTCAGACACACAGAACAGAACAAAGCAAAAGAAAACAGAGCAAAGCCGATGAGGGAGTCGACCCTCTCAGTCTTAGCGCAATGTCCAGAGGCCCTGTGCAAGTCAGACTCTGTTAGTGCTGCCAGTCCTGGGTCAGACGTTTCCCCAAAACCTGGCTCCACAGTTTCTAAGTGGGTTCCACCCCTTTCCCAGGATTTCGAGGTGCTGCTCCACAGAGAGAGGCTGCTAGACTGAGTCCACGCCATCTACTTCGCTCTGTAAGACCATCAGCAGGCAGTCTTGGTGAGGGTGTCCTTGAAGCTCCATTCGGGGAGATATTCAACTCAGTGTATTGCTGGGACCAAAAGGACAAGGTCCAGAACACCTTCTCCCTGTTTTGCCGGGTTGGGCACTCAGAGTGACTAGAACCAAGGAGTAAAGCTGGGAAGTGTTAAGAGATTGTAACTTACGTTTTCTCCTTTCCCTTTGCAGCCTATGACAGCGAGTTGAGGGCCTACGAGGCAGGGCCACATTATGACTTTTAAAGTTTATTTCATTTTGAGAGAAAGAGAGAGAGAGAACACGAGCAGGGAGGGACAGAGAGGGAGGGAGAGAGAGAGAATCCCAAGCAGGCTCCATGCTGTCAGCACAGAGCCCCATGCAGGGCTCTAACTCAGGTCATGACCTGAGCTGAAAGGAAGAGTCCAACTCTTAACCGACTGAGCCACCCAGGCGCCCCCCCATTATGACTTTTGAGGGCCCTAGGCAGTTTCACCTTCATGGGCCTCTTCCTCCATAAAAAATATTTAAAACTATATTTTCCTGTTGTATTGCTATAAAGGACAAATATGCTAGCATTATGTATTAAAACACTTTCTTCATAGTTCAAAGTTTATAAAAGTCATATTCAGGAGATGGAGGTTTGCAGACAATCCTTCATTGTGTTTCCTTCCATCTTTCCACACTGGCCCTGAGCTTTCTGCTCTCAGGTGTCATTTCTGAAGCTCTAATTCTCTTTGAAGGGTAGGGGAATGTATGTGAAGGGAGGTATCATTTCCCACACACAAATCACCAGAGCACTGTATTAATAAAGGATTACAGTTTCCAATTTTAAAGGAAATTTTATTTAAGCATACTAGCAGAAATACCAAGAATAAATTTTGTCATTTACTACGAACATCATTGCAGATGTACTAGCATTAGTCATGAGAAAAACTATTTAAAAGATGTTTACAAAGCTACCTTCAGAATCTTGGGCTTCATTATCATAATATTTTCCAGCCGTTGATTAATTGAGTATCCAGTCTTATGATTCACTGAGTCACAAATAGAGAGACAGAAGATTGGCAATGGCTCTTAAAATATTTCACATTGGTCATTTTCAGAATTTATCTGAAAATTTATCACAATTTTCTTTGTCAGTGTGGTGCGGATTCAATTTTTCCTACCTTATTCTACAGGTCAGAATTTAAGATGGAATCTTGAAAATTTTCTGTTCTTTTCAAAAGATATCAGGGGTGCCTGGGTGGCTCAGTTGGTTGAGCGTCTGACTTTTGATTTCGGCTCAGATCATGATCTCACAGTTCATGGGTTTGAGCCCTCTGTCCAGCTCTGCACTGACAGGGCGGAGCCTGCTTAGGATTCTCTCTCCCCTCTCTCTCCCTTCCCTGGCTCGTGCTCTCACGCTCTCTCAAAAATAAACATTTAAAGTATATTTTAATTAACATTAACCTAATACAGGTTAGCAGCACACTGAGCAGCAGATTACATGTGTCCTCGAATGAGGATGGAGTATTACAAAATTAGAGAGATTGAGTACTGCTTTTAATTTCGTCAGAACTAAGTTTAGAACTGAATTATCGGTGGGGAAGGGTAACGAATTTTCCCTCCACCCTTCTAGTTTCTCAGCTGAGACCCCTCCCATGGTAAAGAAAGTAACAGGAGAAAAACAAAATTATGTACCCTTGGGAGCATCACAAAGATATGACCCAAAAGCAGCCAGGCACTTGAGGCTTACATACCTCCTAAGCTAAGGAAAGGGATGGGGCCTGGGGCTTCAAAGGGGAAGAAGACAATTCATAGGAAGGTAAAAAGAGCACATGTTCAGTAAACAAAGGTTGCTCTGACTTGCAGCTAAGTCTTTCAGATGAAAAGGTTATCTCTGGTAATAACTCTTTTCCTGGTGCAGACCCCCATTCTAGTTTCTCTTAGGCAGTTATGGGGGAGTTAAGAAGCTTTTCCTGTGTCTGCTGGGTCTTGAATGCCTTCAGCTCAATATAAGCCGCATGCCAAAGTGGCGCATTCTGGTGTGGTTTGGTCTGAACCCCTCATTATCTTAGAGCAGCAGTATGCAAACTACAACCTGTGGGCCAAATCCAGCCTACCACCTGTTTTTGTATGGTCCAGAAAAATGTTTTTCACATTTTTAAATTGTTTAAAAAGAAAAAAAAGACAAAAGAAGAATATTTAGTGACATTTGAAAATTATGTGAAATTCAAATTCCGATGTCCATAAATGGAGTTTAATTAGAACACGACCATGCAAATTCATTTAGATTGTCTATGGCTGCTTTCTTGCTAAAGGGCAGAGTTGAGTATTCTTGACAGAGACCGTCTGTCCCACAAAACCTGAACTTTTTACTCTCCAGTTCTTACAGAAAATGTTTGTTGATCCCTGAGAGCCTAAGAATTCATACACAGCATTAAAGCCACCAAGTTTCTTCTGGTGATCTCCTAGTGGGGGCTTATATAGTAACATTTTGAGATAAGCAACTCTTATCCATGAATAATATCACCAGTTAACCTCTGTTGACCTCTTATGCGCCAGGCTCTGTGCTAGGTGTTTTTGTTTGTATGTTTGTCTTGCCTTGTTTTGCTTTTGTTTTAAACTTTTTTTTTGAAAAATACACTCTTTGGCTTTCTTGAGGGTTTCATGAAACATGAACCATACAGGAGAGTGTCCCAGCCCGGTTCCCACCTTGGGGGGGGGGGGCGGGGGGGCGGTGCCAGCCAACACTCCTGCACTGCGGCTTCTCTGCTCCCCTGCCACCTAGCCTCCCCTCCGGCCACCTGTCCTGCCTGGGCCGGCTGGGCCTCCACTTAGAGGAGGTCATGAAGCTGTTCTCCACGCAGACGACGCCGACGCCACGCCGAGGGCAGTGAGGGCGTCGTGGCAGCGCGCGGCTTTGAGCTCTGGCAGTCTGCGCGCCGGCAGCTAGGGGGCCTGGCCCGTGGAGACGCGGCCTCGGTCCGACACGTCTCGAAGTAGCTGTCGAGGAGCCGGCCCCCTTGGGGTCTGAGCCGTGCCGCACGCTCTTCTGCGGCCAGGTGAGGGGCTGCAGCACACTTCTGCCGTCGACGGAGAAGACGTGGGCCGGGGCTTCAGCCGGCCCTCGGAGCCGGAGGACAAGGCCTCCCAGCTGGGAAAGAGCACCCGGTCCCCGAGGTTAACGATGGGCACGCGTGCGCTCTGGGCGCGGCGAACCAGGCTGCAGAGGGTCCGCAGGTGCCGCCCAGCCCCGCGCCGCGCGCGCGCCCGCCCGCCGGAAGGAAGCGCTGGAAGTCTGCAGGGCGGATGCCTCGCAGGCCACCTGGCTGCGCGCCTTTGGGCTCAACCAGGTGGAGCACCTGATGGCCGTAGGCGTGGGCGGGCCGCCGGTGGGGCACGCTGGCTGGAAGTAAGAGTGCTGGGCCCTAGGGGAGGGTTGGGGGTCCCGCAGGCAGACAGGGCGGGCCGCGATGTCATCTGCTTTCCAGGGCCGCGCGGTGGAGTGGGGGAGCTGCTCCTGGGCCTATGGGTTGCCCTCGTGCAAGGGTGCCATGGTGCTCCGCGGGGGTGCGAGGCGGCCACTGCGTTGTGCGTCCCTCCTGGGAGCGGTGTCCGCGCCTCCAGCAGGACCTTTTGGAACTTGTTTGGGACCCAGACGTATAGCTCTTCCCCGTCGGCCACAAAGATGAGCCAGCCAGCCCTCCGGCTCCTCCGGCACCCTGTCCTGAGTGATCTGGTACTGGTCCAGGTCCTAACCCCTGAAGAGGTGCCTCTGGCTCCGGGGTGCCCAGGAGGCCCAGGGCGGCTTGGGTGGGCAGGAACACTGATAGTCTACCTGTAAGGACCGGGAAAGGAAAGGGGTCCAGGGTCACGGGCCCGAGAAGGCCCCCCGCGCTCCTTGTGACCCATATCAGGGGTCCCAGAGGTCCAGGTGGGCAAGGCTAGCCCCTGAACTCACTCTCTTGGGACTTGTAATCCCAGGATAGCCTGGAGAGCCAGGGTTGGGAAGCAGGCATCCCTGGACTTGCCCTGTTCGCCCTTCTGCCCGGTGTTCTTCGGTCACCCTTCTCCCCCTTTATTTCAGCCCCCACATGCTAGGTGTTTTTATCCATTGTCTCATTTAATCCCCCCACCAACTCAGTGAGGTAGACAATGTCATGGCCTTCAATTTATAAAGTAATATAAGCTCAGGGCAATTAATTTATCTCCAGTCACTCGTAGCAAATCCCCTGACTGGAATTTAATCCCAAGACCATCTAACGCTATCTAACGGGCATCACTGTCACTCACTCTCCAAGGCTTTCTTGGCATTATGGACGTTTGCCACCTCCATCTCTGGCAAACAGACTTGCATGTTTAAGATTGCATCTTTAAAGATGTGCATAAAACTCCTGTGCAAAGTAAGACTTCTTTTTGTGTATCTGAATTTAGACCTTTTTTAACTTCACAAGGGAACTCTGGATTTGGTACACTCACTCTTGGTACGACTGCTTATCTAGCCATAGCCTCTCTCATTGTAGGTATTTGAGTTCTGTCTGCCTCAGCCTTTTTCGGTAGAAAGGGAGTGTCTCTGATCTCTGTATATGGAAGTCTCCTCCACTTTTTAAAAGTCTGCTATATTTTTGTTTCTTTAAATGCAATGACTAGAACAACATATTCCAGGTTCAATAAACTGGCAGGAGGGTGTTTCTTTTCATTTCCTGTGTCTTTCTTAATGATTTTTAGCATTTCATTATTGGTTTGGTTCATTTCCTTGGGGCCACAAAAGCAAAATAGGGCAATGTTTTCAGCTTACTGTGACCTCTCAGTCACATTCCTGGAACAGAACTTTGTTTGCCCAGAGCTAAGGATCCTATTATATTGCTCACATTAGTTTTCCCTGAATAGTTTGAGTATCATTTTCCTGCATAGTTCAAATTTTTTAGTCCTCATTCTAAAGAGAAAGGCACAGTACAAGCTGTGTGTGTACATATGTGTGTGTGTGTGTGTGTGTGTGTATGCATGTGTGCATGTGTGTGCCTATGTGTGCGTCTGCACTGGGAAGGGCTGCCCAGTGAGGCGGACGGCCTACATTCCTTTACAGGGATTGGAGATTCCAAACATCTTCCCAAGAATACCAGATATGTTCTACTCTCTGAATTGGAAGTCAGCAGACTGTTCCCATTAACTATGACTCTAGATCAATCTTTTAACAATTAGGCCTTCACAGAGACAGAAGTATCTATCACCTAAGCAATGTGGACAAAACGATCTTTTTTAAAAATCTCCCTTTTCTTGCAAAGAGCAAAAACATTATTTTGATTTACTCAAAATAATTGTATTATTTTGTATTTACTCCTGTTGTCTTAAATGTATTTTCCATGTATTTCTGCCAGGTTTATAGGTAAATTTTCATGTAAGCATGATTTCAAATCAAATGCCTTAGCTTACTTGCCAATTGATAGCAGGGGCTTGACACTGACACAGCTCCTAAGATTACATTTTTCGGCTCACTGCGGTCATCAGTTTCCCAGGCTGTGTGATTTGAGATAATATCAGTCATCAAGCTGGATGAGAGAGACTGTGTAATTCCTGCACAGCAGTTTCTCTCCAGAATGAAAGAGTCTTTCTGGACATTCATGCAACTTTTTCAAAGTTTGCATAAGTGTTTTTCATCATTCCACTGTGATAGTCATGCTTATACTGTCTAATCTGCTAGCTCCTTATATACTAACTTCTCTCAGGTCCTTTTTGGAAAACCTAACAAAAATTTCCTCAACCCTCACTGTTGAATACATTTCCTATCTTATAGTTGTTTTGTTAATTTTTTTTTTTTTTTTTTTTTTTAGAAAACCAAGGTGAGAAATGCAAGGAATTGAAATCAAGAAAATGCTTTTGTGATAAGCATCCCTAAGTATGTGGTATCCCTGTCAACTGTGCTCGGCATAATTCCTCATCGAAGGTGAGTACCACCCCTGTCCTGAGTCCTCCTAAGTTCCCGATATCTTAGGGCAGCTAGTTAAGAAGACCATTCCTCTTGGGGCGCCTGGGTGGCACAGTCGGTTAAGCGTCCGACTTCAGCCAGGTCACGATCTCGCGGTCCGTGAGTTCGAGCCCCGCGTCGGGCTCTGGGCTGCTGGCTCAGAGCCTGGAGCCTGTTTCGGATTCTGTGTCTCCCTCTCTCTCTGCCCCTCCCCCGTTCATGCTCTGTCTCTCTCTGTCCCAAAAATAAATAAAAAACGTTGAAAAAAAATTTTTAATAAAAAAAAAAATAAAAAAAATAAAAGAAGACCATTCCTCTTATACCCCCATGTAATAAATGTAAATTGTGCAAAACTAATAATTAAGACATCACTTTAGGGTTTATTTTTATAACAATTATAATAAATGAATATAATAAACTCATGTGTGAAGATAAAATGTAAATAGAACATATTTTATTTGCTTATCAAGAGCCCTATAGAGTAGAATTAGTCTTACCTAGCATAAAGATTCTAAAATCAATGTGTAATTTAAAAAAACCCTATAATTTAATCCAGTATACTCCTGAAAATACATTGTATATTCCATAAAGTACATGTAACTTTGCTTCTACAACTCTTTGCAGTGTGTGCAGGGATATACAGAATATAATAAAGAACCAGTGTGCCAAATATGTTTATAGTATTTTAAATCCATGAGAAGATAGTTGGACTGGACTCACAAAATACACATATATGTGAATCCACTATCTCTTATCTCCTCTAAGTAATAATAATAATAATGTTAAAAATGTACACATGGCCACTGGTAGACACTAAAGTCACTGAGATAATCACAGCCCTGCTCAGATCTCCTACCATGTAGGGTCAAACTTAACCAAGGACAAAATGGTGCCAGCTAAGTTCAAAGGTGTAATTTAAGCATATTTCAAATGTCTCAAGATGATACCCAACCCAAACTTTTGGTACCTCTAGTCCATTTATTTTCCTGCTTTCCATATAATTTTCTAAGATTGACCAGACTTCTCAGCCATCTCCACGTCTCATCAGTGATCTGAGACAGGACTAAGCACAGACTTAGAGAAAGCACTTTTTTTGGCATTTCTTCCTAAAAAGCCTCTGCTTCCCAGCCTACGCTTCCATTGGGGGAATATATTCCTGGGCTGGTTCTCTTTTCCTGCCTTTGGGATTAACGCCACCACCTCAGCCTCCCATGTGCTTTGTGAGTAGGGTTTCCCATCCAGCCCCATCCACAATAGATTAACTGATGTGGGAATTATTAACTCGTATTCCTTATTCTTTATTAGGTAAGACAAAAAAGAAAAATTAAAATTAGGCATTTATATTCATCAGTCACACATAAGTCACCTGGTTTATATGACCTAATAGACACAATTAAAACCTAGACATACTGAGGACCAGCCTGCACGTTTCTCAGTTGGTCAGAATTCCACACAAAGGAGCATGCCTTACCTGACTTTTTTAGAACTGATACAATTTTATCAATAAAATGGCATGTATTCAAGACATGGAAGCATCCTAAGTGTCCATAGTTAGATGAATGGATAAAGAAGATATGGTATATATACACCAAGGAATATTGCTCAGCCATAAAAAAGAATGATATCTTGCCATTTGAGACAACATGGATGGCCCTAGAGGGTATTCTAAGTGAAATAAGTCAGACAGAGAAAGATAAACCGTATGACTTCACCTATATGTGTAAGCTAAAAACCAAAACCTATAAAAACAGAAAACAAACTGGTGGTTGCCAGAGGGTGGGGGGGAATAGGCAAAATGGGTGAAGGGGAGTGGGAGGTACAGGCTTCCAGTTATGGTATAAACAAATCATGGGAATAAAAAGCACAGCATAAGGAATATAGTCAATGGAATCGTAATAGCATTGTGTGGTGACAAAAGTTCTTACACTTTGTGGTGTGCATAGTGTAACGTATAGAGTTGTGCAATCGCTTATGTGTACACCTGAAACTAATGTGACATTGTGTGGCAACTCTGCTCCAATAAAAAATGAAATGGCACATATTGGCAACCAGTTTATTCAAACTTGGTGGAGATACTGTGTCACAGAGCCAGCCAGCAACCTCAGAGGAGACTCCAAAACATCTCTTGATGATCAAAGTCTAGGGACGGTGGATCAAGGTGACTGCCAAACCAGGTTCAACCTAAAGCCCACGAGGTGACTGACAACCCAGATTGAAAAGGGGGCTGCCATTCCCAGGTTCAAAACAGGTCCTACAGGAGATGGCCTAAAATGGGACTAAAGCCTGTGAGAACAAAACCAACCAGCCATGTGTGAACCATGAGTCAGGGTAGAGAGGCCCTAAACCTGGCCAAGCTGGAAAAGACAAATGAATGCTTTTAGCCATGTCAAAATGTAATTACCTATACTGAATAAAATTCTCTGGAATTGGACAAATAATAGTATGTGGTCTTAAGCTTTCTGTGCATACAGAATGTGCAGTAAAAAGTCTGTGAGAGTCAAGAAAGGATAACAGGTTATGAATCCCAGGGTTTTACATTTAAGGAAGACCTTTCTGCCACTTTTAAGAACCATAGAATGTTGAGGTGCCTGGGTGGCTCAGTTGGTTAAGCGTCTGACTTCGGCTCAGGTCATAGTCTCATGGTTCATGGGTTCAAGCCCTGTGTCGGGCTCTGTGCTGACAGCTCAGAGCCTGGAGCCTGCTTCAGGTTCTGTATCTCCCTCTCTCTGCCCCTTCCCTGCTTGTGCTTTGTCTCTGTCTGTCAAAAATAAATAAATGTTAAAAAGATAAATAAAAAAAAAAGAATCATAGTATGTTGCTGTCACTTAGAGAAGATACCACCCTGGATGGGAAGCTTTTAACATACTAAGAATTCAGGTAACCAGAGACAATCTTACATTAGGATAGCAGTTTGCAGATAGCCCTTGAAACAAAGGATTTCTATAGTCAACACTGGTACCTCCCTGTTTTATTAAAATGCAGTGTGCATTTGAATACTTGTTAGTATGAAAAAAATTCTTAACCACAAAATACCACAATAAAAAAGATAGAAGATAGTAAAAATACAGCCCTGTGTTTTGTCACGTAGTCACTCTACAAGCAACGTACATAGTTCATGGGATCCAGCTCCACGCGGGGCTCTGTGCCCTGCTTGGGATTCTCTCTCTCTCCCTCTCTGTCCCTCCCCTGTTCACATGTGTGCTCTCTCTCGCTCTCTCTCAAAATAAATAAACTTTAAAATGTATACATTTAAAAAATGTTTGTTTTTATATCCTCATTTAGCTGATTCTCAAGATCAACCTCATTGTTGACAGGGCTATGGTATACAAACAGGAAAATGTCATAAATATGGGACATTTGTATCTAAATATCTAGTCTGACCCATTATGTTCTTTTCTACCATGTTCATCAAAATATACTATCATATGTCGTAATCAGCCCAGTTTTGGAAAGAAAGCTTTTTAAAATCTATTTATTTTATTTATTTATTTAAGTTTATTTATTTATTTTGAGAGAGAGAGTGAGCAGGGGAGGGGCAGAAGGAGAGAAAGAATTCCAAGTAGACTCTGCTCAGCACGGAGCCCAACAAAGCCTCAATCCCACCACAGTGTTCGATCCCACCGTGAGATCATGACCCGAGCCAATATCAAGGTCAGATGCTTGAGGTGCCTGGGTGGCTAAGTCAGGTAAGCCTCTGACTCTTGATTTTGGCTCAGGTCATGAGCTCATGGTTGCGAGATCAAGCCTCATGTAGGGCTCTGCCCTCATGTCAGGCTCTGTGCCGAGAACAAGGAAACTGCTTGGGGTTCTCTGTCTCCCTCTTTCTCTGCACTTCCCCCACTCACACACTCTCTCAATATAAATAAGTAAACATTAAGCAACAACTCCTTTTTTTCCCCTAGTTGAAATCTTAATTTTAAAATATTTAATATTTAACATATTTTACACAATCTGTTGATTGCTGCATAGGGCACTTCGAGGGCAAACTCAGTATCCAGAGCTTAGTATTGTATAACATAAGCAAAATTTGTTTTTTCCTTAAAAGACAATTTGAATTGAAAAAATAACTTGCTACTTTAATATCAGAAATTGACTCAGAGATATGGCTTCTCTGATTTTTGTTTAATGAAATCCTTTCCAGTATTAATATTGCTAATCCCTCTGTCAACAACTTATTTGAATAATGTCTCATTTGTATATTTATTTTTGCATTTTATTTTATTTCATTGTATTATTTTTTTGAGAGAGAGTGTACAAGCAGAGGAGAGGGGCAGAGGGAGAGAGAGAGAATATCTTAAGCATGGGGCTCAGTCCTACCACCCTGAGATCATGACGTGAACTGAAATCAACAGTCAGATGCTCGACCGACTGAGCCACCCAGGTGCCCCTGGATAATGTCTTAATAAGCTGCAATTTGGAGTTCTGGTCCTGGTAATGGCAGACAAGCTTATATCAGACTAATCTTCCTAAGGATAACAATGGTAAACTTTAGACAAAATATAAAGAACTACTATCATGAGGCGCCAAGAGTCCAAACTCTGAAGAAAATAAGGAAGGAGGAGACCCATATTTACACAGCTTTGCCCCTGAAAGCACACCCTAGTACAAACTATGCAAAGTGGCTAGAATTCAAATGGAAATCTGCGATTTTGTTGGTTTGAAATGTCAAAGAATGGAATTCAAAGCTCCTAAAACATGTAGAAATAAAAGGAGGAAATCTCTGAAAGAGAGACAAAGAGGGGGAGCGCTAAATCTGTATATAAGCTCCCCTCACATCCTTTGCTGATTTCTGACCTGTGCATGCATGGGAGAGACTTCAAGGAGCCCAGTGGAAAGTAACAGCTAGATGGCCATAAAGATAAGTAGGTATTTCAGTTGCTGCATAGCTTGGGGAGGCTAAATTTAAAGTTTGGATCTGCAGAATTAAAAGGGCTTGGTAAATACCTCAAACCTTCAATTGAAATTCCTATGAATTTTACAGGAAAAATTACTATGCCTCAGAACTGGGTATTTGCCCTAGGAGTAAAGGCAAAACTGAAACAAAGCAAAACTGAAACAGACCTGCCCTCACAAAGTATAAAACCAAAGTCTACAGAAATTCAGGGTGATGAGTCCATAATTAATTAAACTGACTAGAACAAAAATCAACACTGTTCAGGGGCATCTGAGTAGTTCAGTCAAGTGTCCAACTTGATTTAGGCTCAGGTCACGATCTTAACATTTCATGAGATCAAGCCCCACATCAGGCTGACAGCATGGAGCCTGCTTGGGATTCTCTCTCCATCTCTCTGCCTCTCCCCTACTCATGCACGCGCGCGCTCTCTCTCTCTCTCTCAAAATAAATAAATAAATAATTAAAAAATCAATACTGTTCAGGGGAAGATAATACAATCCAGGGTCTCTACAACATGTAAATTATAATGTCCAATATATAATTTTAAAAACACTAGATAGGTTGTATCATCCTGAGTCTAACCAGAAAACAGAAACCACATAGAGTAATTTAAACAAGAGAAGTTTAATATAAAGAATTATTAAATTATGATAAAAGAGTGATTATTGAAAGATGTAAAGAGAACTCAAAGTTAAAAAAATTAAAAACATCAACATATACAGAGAACTCAAAATGGCACTCTGGGGCTGAGGGAGAGTAATCAAGGAAGAACAAACTTGGAAGGCGCTTCCCTCTCAAGACTAGGGTTCAGACCTCAATGGAGAAGGTGTGGATATAATGCAGTGCGTGACAGAGAAGTTCACTGGTCACTCAATGTAGAGCTGGTCCACATCAGCAGGCAATAGGAAACAGCTTCCCAGTACCTAGGCAAGCGATACTGGCCAGTGTGTCCAGAGGGAGTCAGGGTGTTAGGAGCCTGCTTGCTGGTGGAGTGGTGCAGCCTGGGGTGGGTAATGTGCATGTTTGGGGGGCCCTAGGAAACAATTCTCTGAGGTGCAGGCAAGGCAAGGCAGAGTTAGAGCACCACTGCCACTGCAAGGTCTGAGGCAGGAGGGCAACAGGAACCAGTTCTCTGGGATGTAGGCAAAATGAGGCTGGTAGGCAGTTGCACAAAAGAAATTTGAGTATCCAGTATAAGGCCTGAAATGTGCTATTGTCCACATCAGATGGCCACTGCGTGGTGGTCATTAGGTCTGGGAAAGGACTGCCAGGTTACCAAAAGACTATGTGCTCTGGGCACAGACTCAGAGCAGTGCACCACTGAATGTTCCCGCCCACACACATACTGATGAACTCTGCAACAGAAGCAAGTGAAAATAATGCAGCATGTCAGAACCAGGAAGAGAAGTGTCCTTCCTCCAGCAGTGTTCCTCCAGGCTTCTCCACTAAGCTCCAATAAAGTAATAACAGGCACACTGCAAAGAAATAAGAAAATGTGATCTAAAACTAAAAGGAGAAGTGATCAGTAGAAATCAACTCTGGAATTAAATATTGGAATTAGCAGACAAAGACTCTGCTTCAGCTATTATAAATATGTTCAAGGACTCAAAGGAAAAGGTGTCATAATGATTGAATAGATGGGAAATACCAGCAAAGAAATTGACACAATAAATAAAGAACCAAATGAGAATTCTAGATCTGGAAATGAAATCAGAAATGAAGAAAATACTTAATAGCATTTTGGAAGTAATAGAAAAAAGGGTCAATAAACTTGAAGACAGATTAATAGAAAAAATCAAATCTGAAGAACAGAAAGAAAAAAAAAAGATAGAAAAAAACAAAAAGAGTTTCAGTGACCTATAGAGCAATATCAAGGGATCTAATATATGTGGGATTGGAGGATTAGAAGGAGACCAGATAGAAAATGCGACAGAAAAATATGTATATATTTAAAGAAATAATGGTGAAAAATGTCAACTTGGATATCTAAGAATCTCCGCAAACTTGAAGCAGACAGATACAAGGGAAACTTCATCTAGTAACATCATAATCACACTGCTGAAAACTAAAGATAAAGAGAACATCTTGAAATCAGCAACCGAAAGAAGACATATTGGAGAAAAACAACACAAATGACAGCTTACTTCTGATCAGGAAAAATAATGGAGGCCAGAAGACAATGCAATAACATCTTTAAAGTGCTAGAAGAAAATAAAAACTGTCAACCCAGACACTTTTAGATTAACAAGAGCTGAGAGAATTTGTCATTAACAGCCTCATTCTACGAGAAATACGAAAGGAAGTTTTTCCGGCTGATGTAAGGCAGCATCAAATAGGAGCTTGAATCGATGGGAACAAAGGGCAAACGCTGGAAATAGTAAATATTTGGATAGCTATAAAAGACTACTTATTCTTCCCTTAATTTATTTAAATGACAACTGATTGTGTAAAACAAAAATGTATAACATTGTATTGTGAGGTTATAGTCTACATAAATGTAAAATATGTAATAATATTAGCACAAGGGTTGGAGTGGCATAAATGGAATGTTACTGTTACAAACCCTAATATTTTGAGGGAAGTGTTACAGTATTAACTCTAAATAGATTGTGATAAATTAAGATGCAGATTGTAATCCTTAGAGCAACCAATAAAAAGTTACCAAAGAGATATGTCTTTTTTATTGAAATATAATTAACATACTGTTATATTAGTTTCAGGTATACAACATAATGATTCAACAGTTCTGTGCATTGCTCAGTGCTCCTTGTAAATGTAGTCACCATCTGTCACCAAACAATGTTACAATCTTACAGTTGTGCAATTACAATCTTACTGACTACATTCCCTATGCTGTGTTTTTCATCTTTGTGACTTATTTATTTTGTAACTGCAAGTTTGTGCCTTTTAATCCCCTTTATCTATTTCACCCATCCCCCCACAACCTCCCCTCTGGCAAACACCAGTTTGTTCTCTGCATTTGTCTTTTTTTGTTTGTTTTCTCTTTGTTTGTTCATTAATTTTGTTTCTTGAATTCCATATATGAATAAAATCATATGGTATTTGTCTTTCTCTGTCTGACTAAATTTCACCTAGCATTATACCCTCTAGCTCCATCCATGTTATTGCAAATGGCCAGATCTCATTCATTTATTTTTATTTTTATTTTTTATTTTAGAGGGGGGGGAGAGAGAGAGAGAGAGAGAGAGAGAGAGAGAGAGAGAGAGCACACAATTAGGGGAGAGGGGCAGAGGGAGAGAGAGAGAGAATATTAACATGCTGAGTGTGGAGCCTGCTGCAAGGCTCAATCCCACAATCCTGGGATCCTGAGCAAAAATCAAGAATCAACAGACTGAGGGCCACCCAGGAGCCCCAGATCTCATTTTTCATGGCTGAGTAATATTCCATTATATTTATGTGTGTGTGTGTATGTATATGTGTATACATATATATATATACACATATATACATATACATATATATATAGTACACCCTTATCCATTCATCTATTGACAAAGACATACATCTTAAAAGTAGAGAAATCTAAATGGAATACTCAGTTATATTTGATTAACTTGTATGAAGAGAGAAAAGGAGAAACAGATGATGGGATAAATAGAAAACAAATAGCAAAATGTAGACCTAAATCCAACCATATCAATAAGTACACTGATTGTAGATGGGTTATATGCTCCAATCAAAAGGCATGGAACTATTGGGCTAGATTTTTTTAAAAGCAAGACCCAACTATATGCTTTCTAAAAGAGAGAAGTTAACATCCAATTAATCACTGAATAGATATTTCCTAATTTGTACATCATAAAATTGGAAATATCCCTGGTTTTAACTAAATATGTTTAAGATACTTGGTAGTTTGATTAAATTATTACAGTTTGCTGTAAGAGTCACAATCCACTGAACAGATGGAATTTAGGGATCTCATGAGACAATTTTGTTTCTGCTGCTGCCAATGGATTATTTGTTCATGTAACTTTCTGCTCCCTCTATAACTGTATGCATTAGTATGTCATATTTAAACTTCAGATATGATCTAATATCTAGAACCACATTTTAGGCAGGTAAAATCATTCTAACAGTCTTTAAGGAAGACAGAAATGATCTGTTAACAAACAAATCGAATGATATGAGATCATATTGACTCAATGAGAATCAAATGTTCAATAGCAGCACTTCTTGCCAATTTAGAGAGACAATGGGGAGTGGTCAGAGACTGGGGGTCACAGGGAGTCCACAGACTTTGCTTTGACCTCTGTCTCCTCCTCTTATAAGTAGCTAACTTTTGGGTTGGTCACCTGTTTCCTCCTCTGAAACAGGAGGATGAGGAGGAGCTAGACTGCTTAGGTTCTAATCAAACCACCTCCTTCTAACTAATTTGGGACAAGTTACTTAGCTTTTTTTTATGTTCACTTCCTCATCTGTGCAATGAATATAATAATAGCACCAACCTTATACAGTGTATGAGGATTGAGTGAGTGAATATTTGTAGAGCTCTTAGAACAAATCCTGACACGTAGCAGCATTGTATTAACTGTTCGCTAAAGAAAATATCTTCTTCGTTGAGTTCTTATAACAATTAAGATGAGTTAAATCACTTACCACTATGTCTGACAAATAGTAAGTACTCAGTCAACAATAGTTGTCGTTACTGGAGGTGCTATGGGTGATCATTGCTAAATATTAGGAAATTGTCGGGGCGCCTGGGTGGCTCAGTCGGTTGAGCGTCCGACTTCAGCTCAGGTCACGATCTCACGGTTTGTGAGCTCGAGCCCCGCGTCAGGCTCTGGGCTGATGGCTCAGAGCCTGGAGCCTGCTTCCGATTCTGTGTCTCCCTCTCTCTGCCCCTCCCCCATTCATGCTCTGTCTCTCTCTGTCTCAAAAATAAATAGGGGCGCCTGGGTGGCGCAGTCGGTTAAGCGTCCGACTTCAGCCAGGTCACGATCTCGCGGTCCGTGAGTTCGAGCCCCGTGTCAGGCTCTGGGCTGATGGCTCAGAGCCTGGAGCCTGTTTCTGATTCTGTGTCTCCCTCTCTCTCTGCCCCTCCCCTGCTCATGCTCTGTCTCTCTCTGTCCCAAAAATAAATAAACGTTGAAAAAAAAATTTTTTTTTAAAAATAAATAAATAAACATTAAAAAATAAATAAATAAATATTAGGAAATTGTCTCACTAGTACACTTCCTATAAGGCACTGGAGAGAAGTCCTTGCTAATTAATAATGAGTTGGTGATCTTTAGGCATTTTTTAATAGGCTATACAATCAAGTATAAAAGTGGTGGTAAGAAAAAATTTGCATGCAAAGAGACTCCCTAAGAAATTAAATAAAAATTGGAGGGGTGATAATGCTGATAAAGTTGTAACTGTCAATACTGTTCAATGCTGGTGAAAATGTTAGTGGAAAACTAAAGCTTTAGGAATTGCTGCCTTTGGAGTGGGTATAATTAATGGAGGAGGAAATCAGGCTTTCAAAGATCCTGTTCTACAGACTGGCAGCATTAGCATCCTCTGAGAGCTTGTTAGAAATGCAGAATCTTGGGCCCTACCAGAATCAGAATTAACAAGATCCCCAGTTGATTCTCATGCAAATTAAAATTTGAGAAGCATTGTTGTAGCGTATTTTCACTTTCCATGTTTTTTTCTGGTGTTTAATACACCTTATTAATAATATTGAGATTTGGGTAATACTATGTCTCTTTAGAGTGACACATTTATCTCTGAAGATGCGACTTTAAAATTTGGCTATATGCATAATTTTATTATATCCTCAGAATAAATTTTTTCTAATCAAAAGCCACTTCTAGTTTTATAATGCAAATCAATGTGAAAGAAGCCACCAAGCAGGCTTTAAGAGTACATGTCACTGGCATTTCTCAATTTTATTGCATGAGGGATGCATATATTTTAAAAATCATCCCTGAATCACTAGAGTTCAGAGTTTCATCACTTTTCACAGTTCACCTTTGCTTGCCTGAAGACGAGAAATGGAAGATAAAACAGATCCCTGATTTGTGCTTTTTCTGTTGTCATGAAGTCACAATTCACTGACTTTTAAAATAGAATGTTTCAAGACCAAATATTTTATTTGGATGTATCTGAACAGCTAAAATATTTCTATTGAAACTCTCTGTGAGAAAACATTCTAGATATGAAACATCTGTTTTTTATCATTTCTGTTAAAGACTGTATTTGCACAGGTCAGAGAGGCCCTTGGTGATATTGTGTTATTCTAAGTACAGTATTTCCATGATGTAGTATTCTTCAAGGGTTGGGTAGCAGTAGTCACCCCATAACATGGTTCAAACATTCCCAACATACTTGGGAATATGTATGTCTGCATCTATATAAAACTAGCTTTGTCATTTCCTCCTTGCTACTTGGGGATAGAGGGTAAGGAGTGTGTGGGTGGAGTTTGAACACAGCTATGGAAACACACTGGAGGCTCAATATCAGGGGCAAAGTGCCTGGGAAGAGTCAATGGCGACAGGAGTATTGGCCTCAGTATTTCTCAGGTTGGGGTCATTACCACCAGTGCCCTTTTCATATGATCCCCTGGCCCAGAGTGAATATGACAGGGGGACTTGCCATTGATTTTAGTGTGGGGCTGGGGACCATCATTCACCACCTTTCGCAGAGTGAGGGATCTGAGAGTTATACCCTCTAGTCCAACTTTCCTTGTGCAGGCTACTGGAGCTTGAGATCTCGTGATCAAACCTTTAGGCTTTCAACCTCGGCTACATGGCTACACTATTAGAATCACCCGGGGTGAGGGAAGCTTTAAGTTACTGAAGCCCAAGTCTTACCCTCAGACATTCTGATTTCATTGTGCTGGGGTATGCCCTCGGCATTGAGATGTTTTATTTTATTTTTATTTATTTTTTAATGTCTTTATTTATTTGAGAGAGAGAGAGAGAGAGAGAGAGAGAGAGAGAGAGACTGACAGCAGGGAAGGGGCAGAGAGAGAGGGAGACACAGAATCCAAAGCAGGCTCCAGGCTCTGAGCTGTCAGCACAGAGCCCAATGCAGGGCTCGAACTAGTGAACCAGGAGATCATGACCTGAGCCAAAGTTGGACGCTTAACGACTGAGCCACCCTGGTGCCCCAGCATTGAGATATTTTATTTTTATTTATTTATTTATTTTTTATTTTTTTTCAACGTTTTTTATTTATTTTGGGGACAGAGAGAGACAGAGCATGAACAGGGGAGGGGCAGAGAGAGAGGGAGACACAGAATCGGAAACAGGCTCCAGGCTCCGAGCCATCAGCCCAGAGCCTGACGCGGGGCTCAAACTCACGGACCGCGAGATCGTGACCTGGCTGAAGTCGGTCGCTTAACCGACTGCGCCACCCAGGTGCCCCAACATTGAGATATTTTAAAGCACCCTGCTGACCAATGTGTAGTGAGCAGGTTTCTGTACCACAACCTTAGGGCTCACTGTTCTCTCACCTTCCTCAAGACCCTATTCAGCTCCTCTGCCCAATTTCAGCTCCTCTATTCAGTTCCTTCTCTCTCTCTCCTTAGAATTGCTACTCAGCAGCTTTCCAAGGCTGGGTCCTTCTGCCTGCAGTGAATGACTCCCCAGATTCTTGGGTCTTAGAAATTGTTATGGACTGAATTATGTTCCTCCCAAATCCATATGTTAAAATACCTCAGATTGTGACTGTATTTGGAGACATGGCCTTTAAAGAGATAATTAATGTAAGATGAGTTCATATGGGTGAACCCTGACCCAGTGTGGTGAGTTTATAAGAGGAGATTAGGCCACAGGCGTATACAGAAAACCACATGAAGGCAGAGAGAAGAGTGTCCACTACAAGCCAAGGAGGGAGCCTTCTGAAGAAATCAACACTGTGGACATCGTGATCTCAGACTTCTAGACTCCAGAACTGTAAGGAAGCAAACTTCTGTTGTTTAAGGCACCCAGTCTGTCTACTTATTATGGCAGCCCGAGCTTACGAAGACAGGAATCTTCCTGGAATACAGGATGCTTTGTGAGTCATGGTCCTTCTGTCTCAAGAGGCTGACTCTGCTGGGCATGTGGATTAGTCTTTAATATATGAGAGGGCTTTATGCACAGACAGGAACACCCACAATGATATGAACTTTACTTAATGTTCAACGGATTGAGCGTTTATGCATTAATAGAAAATTTGATTGAATTCCCTTAACTTTAACTGAAACTGCAAATCCAATATGATTGATTCTTTTGAATATTTCAATACCTTAGATAGCAGACAACATACACAAATATAACAAGACTTATTATATTTAACTTTAAACTATTCTATATATCAAATGCCATATGTTGAGTTTATTTCTTCATTAAAGTTGCTTTATACATTCCTAGCATTATGGATGATCTTACTTTGGCAATTCCTGATGTTCAATAATATTAGTTTGATATGTTCTAGGTCACAATTCTCAGACCCCAAAACTCACTGAGGTTCTGGATTTTTTTTTTTTACCATTTCTTGGAGCACAAAATTCAGTTTTTCCCCAACTAATTAAAATCCAACCATTAATTACAATACTGAGCCCCTTTTTCTTACTGCAAAATTTAGTTGTTAGGTTACTTAGACTTTTTTTTTTAATGTTTTATTTTGAGACAGAGAGAGACACAGTATGAGCAGGGGAGGGGCAGAGAGAGAGGGAGACACAGAATCTGAAGCAGGTTCCAGGCTTTGAGCTGTCAGCACAGAGCCTGATGTGGGGCTCAAACCCATGAGCTGTGAGATCATGACCTGAACTGAAGTTGGACTCTCAACCGACTGAGCCACCCAGGCACCCCATGTTACTTGGACTTTTTAAGTCCACTCTCTTTTCTAGATTTAAGTTTGTCACCAAGACTTGGTGTTTGCCTCTGAAAATAATGTATTTTAAGTGTTGGCCAAGACTATATAATGCAATGCCCTATATTGGGATAGACTGATCTGCTCTATTTAGGGTTACAAACAACATCTGTGTCTTTACTGTTGTTTTATTATCATTAGTGGAACCAACAGGATTTCATTCCCTAGGAGTTGAGTCTATGTTCTCAGCAACCCTCTGCAGGATATTTAGGAAACTTAGTACCTTGGAATGTACTGCAAACCCCCTTTATATTTGTCTTTTGTGACTGACCCTGTTTAACTGCTGGGCCCTTTGTCCATCTAATTATTCTACCCATTCTATTAACTCATTAATTAGCAGCTCATACTCCTCCAAGGACCCCACTTGTTTCAAATGACCTTAATAACTGTACTTTGATACTGAAATCATCGCATCAGGACCAATGCCTGAGCTTGGGTCACAAGAAAAGTATCTTCTAACTAGTTAACCTTGGAAACTGCCTTGTTCAAAGGCTTTAACCATCTAGGCCTTCTTCCCATCCTCACTTCAATGTGGGGAGCAGGGAGAAGGGCAGTCTCATCACACATGCTTGGGATCTTTTGTGATCAGCAGATAAACAGAAAGAGACAACATGATTCTCTTCCCCCCCTTAGCTGATTTAGGATCACTCTGGAGAGTCTAAAAGCAAATACAGGTAGTTAGGACTTTATGAGATCAGACCTGAGCTGAGCTGCTATAGGGGCTCACACAACAAAGCATGGCCCAGAGTTGGGAGAAGGCTCCCCTTGCCTATGGTAATGATGAGGATGATGACAGCAATATTGATTTATTGTCTATTATTTACTTGTGCCAGACCCTGGGATCTTATTTTATGTGTGTGTGTGTGTGTGTGTGTGTGTGTGTGTGTGTGTGTATATATATATATATGCACCATATTCTATCTTACTTAATAGTCCTCAAAACAATCTTTTGAGCTAGGTGTTATTTATCTGTATAGTATAAATAAGGACACTGCAGCTTAGTGAGATTAGGTAAATATCCATCAGTTAGTATGGCAGGAATTTTATCTAATTGCTAAAGTTATTTTTTTAATTTAAACTTCATCATTAAAGTAAAATATACAGACTGAAAAGTGTTATAAGTGTACAGATTGATGAATTATTGCAAAGTGAATAACCCATTATAAGTAACCACTGTGGATGAAGGAAATACAATGATCCCAGTATCCCAGAATATCCCCTCTGGATCTCCAGCCCTCCTCCCCAAAGCTTGACCACTACATTGAATTATAATACCATAGATTAATTTTTGTCTATTTTTTCAACTTTATATAATCACATCATATGGTATATATTCTTTTGTGCCTAGCTTCTTTTATTAAACATTATCTTGTGAGATTTTAGCCCTAATGTTGTATGCAGCGATATTTCATTTATTAAGGTTACTGAATAGTATTCCATTGTTTAAATATAACTATTTATTCTACTATTGATGAGCATTTAAACTATTATAACAATGCTACTGTGGAGACTCTTATAAAGGTCTTTTGGTGCAAAATATGTGAACATGCTTTTGTTGGATCTATACCTATGGATGGAATGGATACATTCTAGGGTATTGGCATGTTCAGCTTTAGGACATTTCATATGCATCACATCATATATATATGATATAAACATAACTTATGGATGATATTAACTTTGACCAGCTTCTAAGGTCCTGTCTTGCCAGTTTTCCCTACTGTGAAGTTACTGTTTTTCCCCTTTCCACTCTATTCAGTAAAAGCAAGTCATGAAGTTTAGCCTCTACTCAAGGGGAGAGAATTAAGCTCCACCTCCTAGAGGAAGAAATATGAAAGACTTTGCAGTCTTATGTTAAAACCATAAGAATTAATAAGTTAATAAATATTGGAGGAAAAATAAATATTTGGGGGAAGATACTTTGAGGCTAGGCAAATACCTTGTTTCTTGTAAAGTTTCATCCACTCTTACTAGTATTCACCAGATCTTGCTTACAGTAGTTATTATTGTGGTTCAATTTTCTATTTCCCTCATTCCTTCTACGTTTAGTACTTGAAATTTTTCTATAAGGAAAATCTGTCCCTCCTTACTTATTTATAGCAGTAGGGAGGCAAGAAAGTTTTATTTTAAGGGTTATAATACAACACTGTTATTATTTAATTTTTTGGGCTCAGATTGTTCCATTGGAACCTCTTTCAAAGGGTTCTTGTACTTTTAACATACCCTGTCCTTTTTTTCTTCTTTTTTTAACACCTTCTTCTTAAACAGCTTTATTGAGGGTATAATTTATATGCCATCAAATTTACCTGTTTTAAGATTAATAATTTAATTTAATAAATATTTATTATTTATTTTAATTTTTTTTAATTTTTTTTAATTTAATTTATTTATAATAAATAAAAATTTAATTTAATAAATTAAATTTAAGATTATTTAATTCTAGGAAATTTCATGCCCATCACATCATATCAGAGTATACGTGATATCAATACAATTTTTAGTGTATTTACAGAATTGTGCAACAATTAGGACAAAGTAACCTTTGAATATTTCCATCACCCCAAAATGAAACCTCATGTACATTTGCAGTCATTTCCCACCACTCTCAGCCTAGGCAATCACTAACCCACTTTTTGTCTCCATAGCCTTGTCTTTCCTGGGTACTTCCTTACTTTTTGGCACTGTAAGATGCTCCAGGCTCATATTGTATTTTCCCTGCTCTACCCCTGGAGCCAACCATTTCAAGGAGCACTGGTTCTTTTGTTGTTGTTCGTTTGTTGGAGAAAGGTATTTAGATGCCAAGATCTGGGTGCTAGGTGTACTTGTAGCTGCCTCCGTGTCACTGCTTCCAGCTTCTCTCAGTGGAAAATGGCGGAAATATGTGTGTGAATACTAACTCATGTATACACACATACCTGTATTTACTTCTAACTGTATACATGTTAATGTAAATATAAGTTCATGTAGTACCTGAACTCTAATCCAGTACCATCGGGTCCATTCTAGCCTTTCCCCCTTGCTTATTTGTAATGACTTTCTTTGACAGTGAGAAACCTGGCTCTCATTATCCACAATACATTTTATTACTTATTCAATTTTTATGTATGTGTGTACTGGGTTGATTGGTGTCCTCATAAAGACATGTCCACGTTCTAACCATTGAAGCTATGGATGTAACCTTATCTGAAAAAAGGGTCTTTGCAGATGTAGTTAAGGATCTCAAGTTTTTTACCCTGGATTGTCTGGGTGGGCCTTACATCCAATGACAAGTGTCCTTATGAGAGACACATAGAGGAAAGGCACAAAGAGGAGAAAGCCATGTGAAGACAGAGGCAGAGATTAGAGTGATATAGCCATAAGCCAAGGAACATCTGTAGTCACCAGAAACTTAAAGAGGCAAGGAAGCATTCTCCTGTAAAGACTTCAGTGAGACCATGGCCCTAAGGATACCTTGATTTTGAACTTCAGGTTTCCAGAACAATGAGAGAATAAATTTCTTTCTTTTTTTTTTTTTTTGGTCTAGCTTCTTCTATTCAGCATAATGATTTTGAGATTCATTGTTGGATATATAAAAAAATGTGTTCTCTTTTATTGCTGAATACTATTCCATTATATGGATATATCACAATTTGCTAATCCATATGCCACTGGTGGACATTCAGGGTTTTTTTTTTTTAGTTTTAGCTATTACAAATAAAGTTGCTAAGAACATTTTAATGCAAATCTTTGTGTAGACATACATTTTTTAATTCTCTTGGATAAATACCTAGGAGTAGACTAGCTGGGTCATGTGGTAGGTACATGTTTAACTTTTTAAGAAACTGGGGTGCCTGGGTGGCTCAATCAGTTAAGCATTGGACTTTGGCTCAGGTCATGATCTCTGAGCCCCACCTCAGACTCTCAGCTGTCAGTGCAGAGCCTACTTCAGATCATCTGTCACCATCTCTCTGTGCCCTTCTCCCGTTCATTCTCTTTCTCAAAAATAAACATTTAATAAACACATACATACATACATACATACATACATACATACAATTTTAAGAAACTGCCAACTTGTTTTCCAAAGTGGTTATACTACTTTGCATTTTCATTATCAGTGTATGTGAGTTCCATTTATAAAGAACAGAAGCTTAAAACTTTGATCAAGTCCAAATTATCGTTTTTTTTTCTTTTATGGCTCATGCCTTTTGTGTTCTGAGAATTCTTTGCCTCATTCAAGGTCACAAAGATTTTTTCTCTTTTTTTTTCTGTTAAGTTTTATACTTTTAACTCTTACGTTCATATTTAGGATCCATTTCAAGTTCATTTTTGCAGTGAGTGAGATGTAAGGGTAGAGGTTCATTTTTGCATTTAGATGTTTAATTGTTCCAGAAATATTTGTCGAAAAGACTATCTCCCCCACCCTGCTCCCTGCTCACTTAATCACCTTGACAACTATGTTGAAAAATCGATTGACCATATTTGGTTGGAGCCTTTATTCTGTTCTATTGACCTTTATGTATATCCTTGTGCCAATATCACATACACTGTAGTCTTCATCACTGATAGTAAATATCCTCCAGTTTTGTTCTTCAAGATTATCTTGATTATTCTTAGTCTTTTGCATTTCCATATAAATCTTAGAATCGGTTTATCAATTCTCTCCCTATTCTCACATACACACACTTACCCCTACTTATTAGGTTAAAAAAAAAAACTTTTTTCTTTTGAAGTATGACAAATATACAGAAGTGTACCAATCATAGGTATATACTTTGATGAATTTTCAGAGTTAACATACCAGATCAAGAAACAAGAACAAAACAGCACTCTGGGGCACTCTTCAAATGATCCACCCCAAAAGGAAATACTTTGGTGTCTTTTGCTTAACTTTTTAAGAAGTTCATCCATATTGTTGAAAATAGCTATAGTTTTGTTCATTCTCATTGCTGTGTAATGCTCCACTATGTGAACATAGCATAATTTGTTCATCCATTCCACTGGTAGGCATTTGGGTAGTTTCCAGTTGGGAGCTATTATTATTGTGCTGTGGACATTCTTGTAGTCTTTTGAGGGGAGACGTGTAAGCATTTTCACCTGGATATATACCTAGGAGTGGAATTGTGGGGTCTCAAGGTTTGTAGTTCAGTTTTAGTAGACACTGCAAACAGCGCCAAGAGGTGATTGTACTATTTTACACTCCTAATTGCAATGTTTGTATGGTTCTTACAATCCTTGGTATTTTCTTTCATTTTTTGGCACTCTGATGGGCATGCAGTGGTATTACATTGTGGGGTTTTTTTTAATAAAGGTAAAATACACAGAACATAAAATTTGCCATCTTAACCTTGTTTCAGTGTACAGGTCAGTGGTATTAAATATGTTCACAGTATTGTGCTATAATCACCAACATCCATCCATAAAACTCTTAAAATTTTACAAAACTGAAACTCTGAAACCCATGAAACAGTAACTCCCCATTTCCCCTCCTCCATCCCCAGTCAACCATTTTCCTGCTTTTTGTCTCTATGAATCTGACTACTCTAGGCACCTCATCTAAGTGGAATCATATATTATTTGTCCTTTAGTAACTGGCTTCTTTCACTTAGTGTAATATCCTCAAGGTTCTTCATTTTGCAAGATATGTTAGCATTTCCTTCCTTTTTAAGGCTGAGTAATATTCCATTGTATGTATATATCACAGTTTGTTTATACATTCATTCATCGGTGGACACTTGAGTTACTTCCACATTTTGGTTATTGGGAATGCTGCTATGCAAATGGGTGTACAAATATCAGTTTCAAGTTCATGGTTGTACAAATATCAGCTTTTAATTTGTTGTGGTATATATCCAGAAGTGAAATTCCTGAATCACATGATGATTATATATATATATATTTTTCAGCTTGTTTATTTATTTTGAGAGAAAGAGAGAGCCCATTAGCGTGAGTGGGGGAGGGGCAAGAGAGAGAGAATATGTGCTAACAGCATGGAACCCAACTTGGGGTTCAGTCTCACAAACCATGAGATCATGACCTGAGTCAAAATCAAGAGTCTGATGTTCCACTGACTGAGCCACCCAGGCACCACTCTATTTTTAATTTTTTGGGGAACTACCACACTGCTTTCTCTAATGGGTGCAACATTTTACCTTCCCACCAACAGTGCACAGGGGTTCCAATTTCTCCACCTTGTCACCAATGCTTCTTTTCTGTTTTTGTTTTGTTTTGTTTTATTTTTTTTTTTTAATTTTTTTTTTCAACGTTTATTTATTTTTGGGACAGAGAGAGACAGAGCATGAACGGGGGAGGGACAGAGAGAGAGGGAGACACAGAATCAGAAACAGGCTCCAGGCTCTGAGCCATCAGCCCAGAGCCTGACGCGGGGCTCGAACTCCCGGACCGCGAGATCGTGACCTGGCTGAAGTCGGACGCTTAACCGACTGCACCACCCAGGCGCCCCAGTTTTGTTTTGTTTTATAATAGTGATCCTAATAGGTGTAAAAAGGTGCATTGTGGTTTTATTTGCCTTTTCCTGGTACTAATGAAGTTAAACACCTTCTTCTGCCATTATTTGGCCTTGGGAACCTCTTTTATAAAATGAATATTCAAGTCTTTGCTCATTTTTCTTACAGGTTGTCACTCTTATTCTTATCGGCTTATAATTTATATATTCTGAATGAATACTTTGATAGATATATGCTTAGCAAATACCTTATTCTCTTGGCTACTATTTCTAGTAGGAGGGGAAATCTATAGCTTATGTTTTGTCCATGTATTTGAAAATCAAACCTCGATCCTCCCCATTTTTTAAGATTTAATAGTAATTGAACGTTTTCTATGAAACACCCTTTTATTACTTTCTTATAACTCTAACCTCCACTAATTTTTTCCATCTCTGCCCTTGTAGAGTGCTTACTGTCTAATTTTGTGATCGAATGGCATGTAATCCTACTCTTACTTGTCTCTTACATGTTCTCCATCCAGTCCATATTGCTAACTTCTTCCTTGCCTAGACTTTAAAAGAGAGGGCAGGAACCTTCTTTTATACTCTTAGCATGTACTGATATGTACAACTATAGCAAGAGCTCAGTACTTGTTACATGATTTGAAAAAGATTAATATTACAAGGAATATGTAGTAATCATTAAGAAGAATTGCTAGCAAATAAATTGTTGAAATTAAATACAATTGTGTTAAAGAGATCTTAAAAACAGAGCCACAGAAGTGTTCACTAAATGAGTCTGTCTCTACAACATAAAGGAATAAATAGTATTGGGAGTGTTCCTCTTTAACTGCCCTAGATGTTATTTGGAATTCCAATCATTAACAGTTCTGAATACTACCTTCATTATCAGTCTTGTTTATTTTTTCACCTCTAAAATCACTCATTTTTCACCTAGAGTTGGTATAATTATCCTAGTCTCCATCTTTTTAATGCTTTTGTTCTGCTGTTGGTCTCTTGATGAAAGTTCACCCTTTCATATCATGAGTCTGGGTAAGCCTGAACTGATAATGCAGGTGGTCCCAGAAACAGTTTTCCCTAAAAGTGGAATCTGAGCTTTATTAGAGGAAACAACAACAAAAAAATGTTTAAGCCTCATTTTAATATATTTTTGGAAGACTACTTTAATTAAATTTCATGCTTGCCTTCTGGGACTGAGATCAAGAAAAATTAGATGTGTTATCTCTTTAGGGGTGTTCTGATGGAATGCCTACATTTCTCTCATATAGGAGATAACAAGACAACCAGTGTTTTTACAGGCTTTGGGCCCTTTCCCTTGGAATTCTACAACAAACCTCTCAAATTCAAGTGTAACTTTCTTGGAATGAAATGCTCCAATATGATGCCAGAATCCTCTTTCTGCATCTGGTAAATCAGAGAAAATGAGTCAAAACTCATAGGGAATTCTCTATCAGCTACTGACACATTTAGGAAGGTATATGAAATTCTTAAAACCCCAAGGCACTATTTAATATATTACTACAACAAAACCAGTGGGGCAATTTTCTGTGATATGGCCAATTCAGTCATTATTACAACAGGGATGCAATAAATATAAAACATTTCCCCACATGTTTAACTCATTATGGAAAAACAACAGTGGGTAAGTCAGAATGCTTGGGGACCTGAGATGGAGTACAATAATAGACGGTTCTAGTTAGTACAGGCTTTGGTTGCACTTAACAGAAGCTGATTATAATAGCTTAACCAAATAAGGAGGTTTTTTATCCACTGTAATAGGAGTCTGGGGTAGGCAGTACAAGGCTGATGAAGCCACTTGAGAAACCAGGTCCCTTCTCCCCACCTGCTCTACCATCCCCAGCACAGTCACAAATGGCTGTTTGTCTCCACAATCTGGATAAAGGGGAGGACAGGTTAAGGGCAGAAAGTTGTGTGTATGTGTGTGTGTTATTTTATATATATGTGTGTATATATGTATATAATTATATATGTGATAAAATATGGGGAAATTATATATATTATATATTATGGGGAAATATATATATATATGTGTGTGTGTGTGTGTGTGTGTGTGTGTGTGTGTGTGTGTATCTCAGAGAAAAAAGTAGCTTTCCATGAAATAACTTCTGTTTCAGCTCATTGGCCAGTGAGTTAGATGATCATCCTAGCTGGAAGGGCATTTTGGAGTTTTTTAAGTTAGATTTGTTACACCCACCCCCAAGCAAATTTATGATTCCGTTAGCAAGGAAGAACAGTAAATAGTGGGTAGGCAAACTGGCAGTGTCTAGCACATTGATTAATTGAGTTAAGTGCCATACTTTATATTTTAAATGTTGCTGTTAGACATTTTTCCAAAATGTATTTATCCATTTCCTTTGAAAGTTCTCCAACACACACAGATCATAACTACAATTTTTTTCATTGTTTCTCACCTTACTTGATTATTTACAATAAGAAAGGACAATTCATGATACACCCACTTGATGGACTACTGTAGAGTCAACACAAACAAATGTATGGCAAAAGATTTGCACAAATGCTACACACACAAAAAAGTGTCCAAATGAGTAACAAACATGAAAAACATGCTCACCTTTGTCATGGGGAGTATGCAAATTAAATCCATAATAAATTACTATCACAAACCCAGCAAAATGTTTATACTTAGAAAGGCCAAAGGGAGCAACTGAAACCCTCATACACTGCTGATGCCAGGATAAAATGGTATCTCTTTGCAATGTTATTTGTTAGTATCTACTAAACCCAAACCTATAAACTAGCAATCCCCTTCCTAAGTATATGCTTATCTCTGCTCACCGAAACACATGTACAAACATGTTTATATTCATAATAGCAAAATCCTAAAACTAACAAAATATGCACCAAGAGTAGAATGGATTAATAAATCATGGTAGCGTCACATGATGGAATACTATACAGCAATGAGAATGAGCAAACTACAATTACAGGCAGGCAACACTATGGATGATTTGGACAAACATGTTTAAGCAAAAGAAGCCAGACAAAGCCATGGGAAAGGACCTACTGCGTGAGTCCACTTACATAAAGTTCAAAAATAGCCAAAATTGTCCTATGACTTCTAAGAAGTCAGAAAAGTAGTTAAAATTCTGACAGGAGAGTAGTGACTTAAAACAGGCAAGAAGAGGACCTGTGGGATACTGATCCTATTTCTTGATCTGGATGCTGGTTAACTGGGCAAGTTTACTTTGTGAAAATTCACCAAGGTATATATGATTAGTTAACTTTTCTGTGTGTGTAGTATACTGCAGTAAAAAGAAGAGAAAGTCACAATCGTATACTGCTGTTAGAGTGAAAGTACCCCATCTTTTGTCAGAGGGCAATTCTATCTAACCATGCTTTAGATTCCAGGTCATTTTTTAAAAACTGTTTCAAAGCCTTGAGGTATTTTTTATCTTCCTTCTCTCATATCTGTAACATCTCCTTCTCTACTAGTGCCATCCCATTAGTATTTTTTCATGTTTCAGACTCTCCAATTAAAACAATAACAACCACCACCCTCTCCTCTACCCATATGTTTCCTTTGGCTAATTCTTTATTTTCTTTCACTACCAAAATTATTGACTGAAGGTCTCAGCTCTCTTGCCTTCCATTTTTTCCTTTACTCATTGCAATTTGGTTCGCTTCCCTATAATTCACCTAAATCTATATTTGTCCATTTCTAAAACAGCCTCTCTGTTGCTACTTCAATGAACACCTTTCAATCCTATTCGCCTTTTTAGTATTATTTGCTATTCTGCAACCATTCCTACCATTTGGGAAAGGTCTCTTCCTTGGGCATTTACGACCTAGCTGGCTCCTGATTCCCCACCCAACTTTTCTAGCCACTAATTCTGTTTTCATTATACACTCCTCTTCTTCTATTCATTTTTGAAGTGTTACCCTAAATTCAGAACTACAGAGCTGTACATGTAACTGCCATGCAACATTGTCACTTAGATGTCTCACAAGTACTGAAAAGTCAACTAAGCTTAACATTTTTCTCCCGTTGTTCATCTTGTTAATGTTACTTGTCTCAGTAAACAGCACCAACCAGTACCCAAGCCTGATACTCATAGTTATTGAATAAAACACAGAAGGTGCAAAATTGTGGTTACGACTTCTGCTTCTGGGTATCATGGTGAACTAGATATCATAGGGGAAATCCTCCTGCAAAACAACTCGATGCTGTATCAAAAACATTTTTTGGGGGCGCCTGGGTGGCGCAGTCGGTTAAGCGTCCGACTTCAGCCAGGTCACGATCTCGCGGTCCATGAGTTCGAGCCCCGCGTCGGGCTCTGGGCTGATGGCTCAGAGCCTGGAGCCTGTTTCCGATTCTGTGTCTCCCTCTCTCTCTGCCCCTCCCCCGTTCATGCTCTGTCTCTCTCTGTCCCCAAAATAAATAAAATTGAAAAAAAAATTTAAAAAAAAAAACAAAAAAAAAAAAACCAAAAAACAAAAAACCATTTTTTGATGTTTTGGTAGGCTCTCAGAAATTAGAAGTCTCTTCAGAGACCCCTCTTCCCACCAAATAAAGAGAAATAAATCTTGTGCAGAAACTAGAGCAAGGGTCTACATGCACACTAGAGAGATGGGGTTGATCTGAGTGCAAATGCCCACAGCAGCTGTGTGTGAGGTGAATCAGATACTCCTGCATTTAGGGGACACCATAGAAAGGGTTAAAGTGGCCCCAGGTTGCTACAACTCCTGAGCACATGGCAGCAGATGCAAATCCTCCTTGAAAGAAAGTGTCCTCAATTTAAGCCATCAGAATTCCCACATGTTAAGATCAAGGAAATATGAATTCACAACCTCTAAAATCACCAAAGATACAGGAGGCAAACCACCACAGGTGAGAGAGATAAAAACATACAACTTATTTAGATATTGGGATTGTTAGATACAGAGAGTATAAAATAACTAGGTAAGAGATGTTTAAAGAAATAAAGTGTGGAACCACAAAGATAGGCAAGCAATTAGAGACCATCAGGAATGAGAAAGATCTGGGTAACAATAAAATGGAACTTCTAAAAATGGCAAATAGATTTTTAGAAACAAAAACCTCAGTGTGTAGGGGTTTAACAACAAATGAAACAGAGCTGAAGTGTGAACTGGAGCATGTGGCTGAAGAAATTACCCAGAATGCAGCACAGAGAGAAGATGGAAGAGATGAAAGAAGCTAAGAGATAACAGAGAACAGAAAAGGAACAGGAAACACTCTGAACCCAAAGATGAGAGAGAACTGAGGAAAAGGAATAATTGAAGAGATAATGACCGAGAATTTTCCGGAAGGGATCATGGACATAAGTCTATCTTACCAAGCAGAGTAAAAGAAACTCAGATATAGATACATTATAGTGAACCTGAAGAACAGCAAAAATATTCCAAAAGTAGCCAGAGAAAGAACAGATCATTCATAAAAGTACAACCAGCAATGGTGAAAGCCAGAATGAATGCCATGTTTTGAAAGTGTCAGTCTTGCATTGTAAATCCAATCTATTTTTTAAGAATGAAAGTGATATAAAGGCATTTGGGGATAAACAAAAAGAATTTACCAAGAAACTTCCATTAAAAGAACTTCTAAAGATTTACTTCAGGAAGAAGGATAATAGAATGATGGTCTGAGACATAAGAAGGAATGGTAAGTTAGGATAGCAAATGTATATGTATACAGTTGACCTTGAACAACACAGGGGTTAGGGGCACATACCCCTCATGCAGTAAAAAATTCATATATAACTTTTGACTCCCCCAAAACTTAACTACTAATAGACTACTGTTGACTGGAATCATTACTGATTCAAATCATAAGGAAGAGAGTACTGTACTATAAAAAAAAACCCCATGTATAAGTAGGTCCATGCAGTTCAAACCCACGTGTTCAAGGGTCAACTGTGAATACGTATGAATAAACAAACATCTGTGTAAAATAACAGCCTGAAAAGGAGTGACCAGATTTAAAGCATTCTAAGGCCCTTAGGTTGCCTGGAGGGAGGGTTTAAGATATTATTTAACTTAAAACTTTGTTCTATTAAATATGCATGGTAACACTAGAAGAATTTTGAGGGTAACACTAGAAGAATAGAAATTGAACATATAAATTGAATGAAAAATTAAAATATTGCCTATTAGACAAAAAGCCAAAATCCAGCTATGTAAAGTTTACAAGAGACATCTAAAATTTAAGGACAGGGAAGGGGGGTGGTGGGGTGTGGGTTGAATAGGGAACGGGAGGTTGGGGGGGTGGTGAGGAAAAGAAAGGGGAGGGGACAGGGAAGGGGGAGGGAGAGAGAAAAGACCAGATAAACATTAATAAAAAGAGAGCAGGAACAGTTACCTTAATATTTGACAAAATAAAAAATTAAGACAAAAAGCATTATTGGTGATAAAGAGGGCCACTACTTAATGCAATGGTTAAATGTATCAGAATGAAAATATAACAATTTTAAGTTGTATGTATCCAATTAAATAACCTCAAGCTATTAAAAGCAAAAATTCATAGAATTTCAAGATAAAATGAAGAAATCTAGAATTGTAGGTACTGTGTTCTTTACTATAAAAATCATAAATAGAACAATGAGTGAATATATTCAAAAGAAAACATGTATTGTGGGATTAAGGGTGGTTTTTCTCCATTTTCTAAGTTTTGTTAATTATTTTATAATTATTTTTACAACTAAAACACTTTTTTCAAAAACTAAATATGGATGTGAAAATTTTAGCTAATTGAGGGCTTGGGGTAGGCTTAGATAATTATGGTTTTACTATATTTGGGGAAATTATATAGTTTTAGCCTACACCAATGTTTAACAGGTTAAGTACATTTTAACACAACTTAACTCCTTGTTTGTGCTTTTGGGAAAATGTCAAATAATTTACTCATGGACTTAAAAATCTCAGACACTCCTTGACTGATACATCAAGGGATCTGATTTATTACATAGTTTCTGTTTTCCTAAATAAGAATTTAAACATTTTGGAAAGAATGCATAACTCACTCTTAATTTAAATATGCTACCACTGTTTGTTAATTCTGGATATCTGTATCAACAAGAGCTAAGATTTTTCTCTGCTTCTGCCCAGACATTGCTATTATCACTGTTACCCTGAAAAAAAAAAAAGTAGAGAATGATACAAATTGTTAATTCATTCTTTGTTTTTTAGATTGATACTCCTATGGACTTAACATATTGCTATTCCTAAAACTCAGTGTTCTTCCTATACTTGTATCTTTTGATATAACGTTGTGGTAAGCAACTTATATGAAATTGTAACAGATCGTGGTGTACAAATAGGAAATAAGGCAACATGCTAGGAAGCTGGTTCTAAAGAAAATAGGTACAAAATTATTTTATTATAGTATAGATCTTCCTCAATTTACAGTGGGTTTATATCCTGATAAACTCATGGCAAACTGGAAATATCTTAAATCAGCAATGCATTTAATATACCTAATATACGTATGATCTTACACATGTCATAGCTCAACCTAGCGACCTTAAATGTGCTCAGAACATTTACATTAACCAACAGTTGGGCAAAATCATCTAACACACAGTCTATTTTATAATGAAGTATTGAATACTTCCTGTAATTTATTGAATACTGAAAGTGAAAAACAGAATGGTTGCAAGTGTATCAGTTGTTTTCTCTTGTGATCACGGGACTGACTGGGAGCTGACTGTTGACTGCCCCAGCATCACAAGTATCACACTGTATACTGCTAACATGGGGAAAGATCAAAATTCAAACTCTGAAGTACAGTTTCTGCTAAATGCCTATGGATTACCTGCCACAATACAGTTGAAAACATTAAGTTGAGCCATAATAAGGACTGTCTGTACTTAAAACAGATAGTAAATAGACTCTCTTTGAACATATTATTTAAAAACCTGAACTGTAAAACCTCAGTCTATTACATAAAATAAGTTTTTCATAGATTTTACTGTATGCAGTTCTGGGAAAGTAATAGCACTATGTTGAAAAAGTAAAACAGTAATTTTAAGGTGTAGTAAATTTTTTAAAATATGGAAAAATAACAGAAATTCTAAATTCTTTTTTTAAAGTTTATTCATTTTGAGACAGAGTGTGCATTGCTTGGGAGAGGGATAAAGAGAGCAGGAGAGAGAATCCCAAGCAGGCCCTGCACTGTCAGTGCAGAGCCCGAAGTGGGGCACAACCCCCTAACTGTGAGATCATGACCTGAGCTGAAACCAAGAGTTGGATGCTTAATCAACTAAGACCAACCAGGGACCCCAGAAATTCTAAATTCTTATGAATGTTTTACCCAATAGATGTGTTTGAGAATCTTTTTAGAATCTTTTGAGATTTGAATATCCAGAAAATTCAGTTGGTCTAATCCCTTTCCTGTTTAAAGACAAGAATAAAAGAATAAAAATGGAATGTAGTTATTTCTAACCCCTTGCTATAATATTCTAGAAATGATATCTCAGAAAAAAGCTTCAGAGTAGAATAAATAACTCAATTTCAATATACTTCAAGTTATTTTATTTTCTCACCTTTACTGTTTAAATTTATTGAATTATAACATGCATACTAAGAGCACAAATCACAACTGTACAGCTTGATGAATTCTCACAAAGTGACCAGATCAGTGCTATCAGCACACTGTATCATTAACTTCTGAGGTGATAAATGGCTAAGATTGAAGTATTAAAACCATCAATAACCACCACAAAGAGGCAAAGTAGTAAAGCAGTAAGTGTAACTAAATCAGGTGGGAGCACACCTGCAAAAATAAAACAATTTGGCACACATTTTAGACCACACAGGTATTCTGTATCATCAGAACATGAGAAGATACAGTGGTCTCAAACTGATACGTTCCTGACGTGGGGATTCTCCTACTGTGCTTCTCAACCCCCATCCCCCACCCCTTCCCTTGCGGTAGGGGATTTCAGCAGTAAAAATACAAAACTTAAGAATCAATTAGATTGCTTAGCAACACTTTTGTCTTCTTTCATGAGCTACAGCTGTGTCCACAAATCGTGCCCTTATGCGTTAACCTTAAATTTGAAAATCAACTTTTCAACGTCTTAAATGAGCTTTCTTCTTTGCCTCGATTGGCAGATCGTTTTTGTTCACCTGAAATTAAAATTATTATAAGGCGTCTCCTAATTCCTCGTTCAGTCAAAGCACCCAGAGGTTACTAAAGAGATGAGAGAATCACTGGGACTCTACCTTGTAAACACAACCTATTCTTAGATCTGGGTGCTGCAATTATTTTACCCTTGGATAGCAAAAATATTACCATATTCATCCAGGGAACCCTTTCTTAGAGTTTTTAAATTCTATTTTCAGCGATTTCTTTGACCCACCAATAACTTTCCCAGTTAACCAATAGTTTACATAGGTCGCTACTTGTTCGGAATTTACGAGCAATTTACCCACACGTGATTAGCAGCCTTAAGGGAGTTCTTACTGTCAAAGAATCCACAGAATGTGAGGCCCTGGTACCCCCAAAGCGGCAACAATGAAAGACTGGCAAAGCTCAGAAATGTTCGTGAAAGCCACAAACGGCAGCTCAGATTTCAGGTTGCCGGGGCGCGCCCGCGCGGCTGCCAGTATGGCCAAAGGGCAGGGGGCTCCAAGGAAGAGGATCCTATTGAGGACGCCCGAGACGAGCGTGGGCGACCTTGCCACTGCCACCCCCAACACGAACAGGAGTAAACACTCCACATCCCATCACCAGGGCAACTCCGCAATCCAACACCGAGCTCAAAATTCCGCATCCCCAGCCACCGGACGCAGAAGACAGGCGCACCGTGGCCCAGCAGCGGGAACTGGAGGCGTCCCAGACGCCCCTGTCCCTGAGGTGCCGAACGCGACGGAGGAGCCGCCCTCTCCGCGGGCCTACGGCATCACCGCCAGCGACCCCACAGCATCCCGACCTCACCGCCGCACGTGGCGGCCGTGATTGTCCCGGAGCGGTATCCCTCCGCGCCCCCGCCTCAGCCTCCCCCTCCCTTCCCGGGACCCTTCGAGTCGGGGCGCCGCGGAAGGATCGCACGCACGAGCGCGCGCACGCCCGCCCCACCGTGGCCGCGGAGGACTGAAAGGTGCCGCGGTGAGGAGCAGCGGCCGCGGACACCGTCGTCGCCGGCACTGCCGCTCCGCAGCCTCCCGCCGCTGGTTAGTCGGCCCCGCGGCTGCGGGCGGGCGGGCAGGCAGGCCGGGCGCGCTCCGCGGCTTGTCCCTCACCGTCGTCCCCGCGTCCTCCCTCCGCAGCTCCTCGGGGAGGGGGGCGGTCGGTGCCTGCGCAGAGCCGCCTCCTCCCCGCCCCCGCCCCGCCTCCCCCCGCGCCGCCGCCGCCGCCCGCTGCCGCCGCCGCTGCGCCTGCTGCTCCTCGCCGTCCCCGCTGCAGTGCGAAGGGCTCGAAGATGGCCGGTTGGCAGAGCTACGTGGATAACCTGATGTGCGATGGCTGCTGCCAGGAGGCCGCCATTGTCGGCTACTGCGACGCCAAATACGTCTGGGCAGCCACGGCCGGGGGCGTCTTCCAGAGCATTACGGTGAGGACCGGTGGCGGTCCGGGTTCCCGTTCCCATTCCCGGACCCGAGCGGGGCCGGCCGGCTGTGGGGCCACGGACGGCCGCGCCGGCAGGTGTGGTGGGCGGCCGGCGCCGAGGATGCGGCTGCCGGGCGGGCGGGGAGGCCGAGGCCCGGGGACGCCCCCTCTCCCGGGGCTGCGCTGACCGGCGGGGGCGGCGGCCTGGCCTCCCGGCTCCCGGGCTCCCTGACTGCTTAGGCGCCCCCTGCGTTCCCAGTGCCTGTCCGTGAAGCTGGGGGAGGGGGCGCGCACCGGTTGGGGCGGGGGGGGGGCGGCTTTTTTCCCCTCGTGCGGCTCTCTTTGGTCCCTTGCAAGCCCTGAGGTTTGCTTTGCACGTTCCGGGGTGGAAGCGGGGGCTGGAGATGCGGGGCCGGAGCGCGCGGGGCCCGGGCGGGGGTCCTCCGGCAGCCGGGCTGCCCCTTGCTCCGCGGACAGCGCTCCGCCCGCGCCGCGGGCTGTGGGAGGCGGCGGCTGCCCGGCCCTCGGGATCCTCGCAGCGACTTTGCGTAGGTTTGCCGGTGTCCAGGCCTCTGGGGCTTGAGAGAAATGTACGCCGACAGCGTAGGTGGATTCGTGAATCTCGACTTCAGCTCTGGTTCCATAGGATTTTTTTTTTTTTTAATTCTCCAAGATGGCGAACTGCCATTGATTTCTCTCCTCCTCCTATGGAGATTCATTGATACACCGTTATCCCCAATTACGCAACATAGCTCTAAAAAAAGGGGGGGGGGCTCTATGGGGCTTTCAATAATCTGTGAACGCCGAGGGGACACTTCACTTCTCCAAGTCCCTCCCTCTTTAGTGAAGGTAGTAAAGGAACTAATGCAGATTATGCTTCACAGTGCCTGGTTTTCTTGTGACTTGATGGCTTTGACTTGGTTGCCACATGTTTGGGAAATGTTACTAAACCTCCAGTGCTGCTTTATTTGTGCTTTCCGCACAAGGGTCTTTTTAAAATTGTGACGGTTGTGACAAATACAGGGGTATTCCCTTAATTTCTTAGCTCCACGCTCCCCTCCCCTCAAACGCCAAAATTCAGGCTCCCTATTATAGGTGCTGCTAATTATTCTGTACTACTTAACATGGTTCAAGATCTGGGTAGAACTCCGTCCTTGATGCTAATACTCTAAGGTCTCCTATAACCGCAGTGGACCACAGTTCTCATGGAGAATTGCCATCTGTCTGGTGATCAACTTTTTTTCTGCAGTCCTCTTGTCTTTGTGTGTGAGTTCCCGCTGCCTGGCTGGGAAGATTGCGGGAGTGTGCTTGGAAATGGCTGGGGCCTGCTATGACTCTGCAGTTCTGATGGGGGCGACGCCTTCCTTCTTATTCATGGAATGTTAGCATGCACGTTTTCTCCTTTCCGGTTCTGGTGGCTACCTCAGTTTCTTTCCCAGTCTCCCTCCATTTTCTCTCTCTTTTTTAAAACCATTACCTACTGCAGTGCTACCAGCAAAATCCTCTTTGCATTTGCCCAGCAAGAAAACTGATTACTGAGGTGGGAGGGGAAGGGAAGTTGCAGAGGAAAAGGAGAGTGGTTAGAAAAATAAAGAGGGAAATATGAATTTGTCAATGCGCTGAGGTCCAAGGTTTGAAGTTCATACTATGGGGGGGGGGGGGGGCGGGGAGCGGGGATATTTCAAGTCATTTAAAGCAGAGTAGGAAGGTCTGTTACGCATGGGCATTTTTTCAAGAGGCTTCCAAGCAACTTTTAAGTTTGATGCAGCATAACTGTAATGTGACTGAATATGATTGACAGGCAGTTGTTAAAAGTTTATAGGTGAATTTTTACCATTACATAACTATTTTAGGTACCATCTGACTTTGAAACAGTTTATAAATCTCAAGTTTACAGTTTATCTGGTGTCAGCTGCCAGTTACATAGATTCTCTTTGCATCGACTGGTCTTTAGTTGGTACGCTGTTAACTGTGAAATTTAACTGTTACAAAACATGTAGTCCTATAGGATTAAGTAATTCTTTAGAAAAGACAAACTTGATTTTACATTAGTGAGATGTGAATGTCTTGTAGTATAGTAGTAGTACAACCTTGGCAAAGTTTTTCCACCAAATGGAGGCCTAAAAGGAATTGATTACAATTTCATGTGTTTTTTTTCTTTTTTTTTTCTTTTTTTTTTTTTTCCTTTTTTCCCATTGGCGGGGGCAGCCAGTAGAAATAGATATGATTGTAGGAAAAGACCGGGAAGGTTTCTTTACCAACGGTTTGACTCTTGGCGCAAAGAAGTGCTCAGTGATCAGAGATAGCCTATACGTCGATGGTGACTGCACAATGGACATCCGGACAAAGAGTCAAGGTGGGGAGCCAACATACAACGTTGCTGTCGGCAGAGCTGGTAGAGGTAAGCACAGTACTCTTTTGGTTAAAATTTGCACGCTACAACTTATTAAGCAGTTTTCTTAACATTTTGAATAAAAGTGTTAGTCCATAATGGCTATTAAGGTGGTTTTTGTGAACTGCCCAGCACTGAAGGGAGGCACTCCCTTGCTTTTAGACTTACCTACTCTACAGCAGCTGCATATACAGCTCAGCCTCTGAGATCCTGACTTTAAAATAGAACATTCACATCAACTCTTCAGTTTCAGCTTTAGTAAACTGAAAATCCAAATTTGCCTTTTAAACTGCTTCACATGTCGAATGATAATCTTACGGCACATCCAGATTGTTAAACTGTTCATATTGTTTGGTTACTTCAGTGCTTTTTAGTCTTTCACCTTTGCATCTCTTTCTTTTCTTGCATTTTAATTATTCACTGCTCAGCATAAAAAAGGAAAAATGAACATTTGCTCATGTTTCTATTTGAAACATTGCTGGGGAAGAGCAAAATAATTAGAATGAGGTTTTGTAGTAAGCTGCCTATTTACTAGAATATTTTCAAAGACAGAGCATGTCTGATTTAAATTTGAAAAGTAGGAAATTATATTTCATTTATACACTTAGTCCAGAAGTTCTGGTGCTTCCTGACTGTTTTCAACGTTGCAGAAATTCTTGTTTCACTATGTCTCACTATGTTTTTGGAAAAAACTTCCAAAATTGAGGTTTACTATGACATGTAGTTGATTTACAAATACATTTAAATGTATTAACCTGTGTAAATATTTTGTAAATTAAGAGGGCTGTGTAGCCTCAGATAGAATTGGCACAGCTGATTTTAAAACCAAATCTACCATGTGAATGAACTTGAAGCTACTCTGAGTAGCTATTATTTGCCCCAGTGGTTCTACCAACTCCTTGTGATTATCCTAAAGGTTACTCTTGTTTTCGTGTGAGTTGACACTTAAAGTATCTTTCTGTAGGAAAATTAGATAACTGAAGTAGTAGACAAATCTCTAAACATTAGTTGACTTCAGATAAATACGTTAAAAAGAAGTATTAACCATGTGACATAAAACCAGAATAAGATTTTTATACTCTACAGCACTACTGACATCTAGTGGTAGCAAGTATAAAATCTGACTTCTGCATGTATTTTGGCGATAGACCTCTGAATTGCATCATAGAAGAACCTGTTGTTGGAAATAGTAAACCTGTTCTAGGATTTTCAACTCAAAAGCAAAGCATAATGAGCATATCAGTAAGCACAAGCTTAAGTATTTTTTACTTGGTCTTTTCTGAATGGCTTTGAAAATGCTATTTAAAATTTGGTTTTGGTTTTCCTCTGGAAGTAATAGACACATTGAGTCTCAGTGGTAAGACTTAATGGTTTGTATTTAATGAAGCCTGTTAAAGTTGGGGAGAATTTTGTAAATAATCACCTGAGTTTTGTAAGTTTACATTTTGGGGGCCGTTCTGATAATTTGCCATACTAACTAGAAGTTTTTTGCCCTAAAATAGAATATAAATGATCACACATTTTTTTTTCTTAGTGTAAAAGTATTTTTATAGAGCACTGGAGCTGCACTGATTGGACTTCCAAGATGCAGTTAACAGTGTTTTTAGCGTATTACTAGTTTGAAAGTTATCCTTTTTGGAGACCTAGATGACTTCAGTGCCTGACAGTTCACGGAAAACTAACTTAATGTTAACTTATTAATCGGGGTTCTGTCTGCTAAAACTTATGTGACTCTCTTGATTAACACTTCTTTTGAAACACTTTTCTTCTTTCTCTTTCAGTCTTGGTCTTTGTAATGGGAAAAGAAGGGGTCCATGGAGGCGGATTGAATAAGAAGGCATACTCAATGGCAAAATACTTGAGAGACTCTGGGTTCTAGCTGCTAGGCAGACTGTTAAGTATTAGGGTAAAATTGCTCTTAAACTTTCCTAGCTGTAAGCTTGAGTCTTAATTCTGGAAATTTTATTAGCAATGCAGGGTGATGGGGTATGAACCTGTGTCTCCTTTGTATCCCTCTGTTGGTGGGGAAAGGTGTCTTTCTTTCTGCCCTCCCCCCCCTTAAATAATTCTGTTCACTTTTGTTTTGTTTCCCTGTGTACTCCAGCATTGGTTATAGTCATGGGAAAGGAAGGTGTCCACGGAGGCACACTTAACAAGAAAGCATATGAACTCGCTTTATACCTGAGGAGGTCTGATGTGTAAGCAGCCTCTCCCCATCTACCTAGCAACTGTCTTCATCACCACCCCAATTATGGTCACAGTGCTACCAGACTGTAGATGGTAGCTAATTTTTCTTTACCTATTTTCTAATGTCGCGATTCCTGTTTACCCAATGGATCATTTGTATGTTAACCACTGTATGTAACCAACCCTTATCTGGCAACATAATTGCAGCACAATAATGATTTGCATGATACCTTGAAATTCGGGGGGAGGGGGCATGCCAAGTTGGGCATCACTTTGTCTTAGCAATTAATGGGATATTGATAACTAAAATAAGTTAATATTAAGCAAGGTGCCGGTTGTACAATCTCTAATTTGATCAATGTCTTTTCAGCACTTTGAGCATTTACTTAGCTCATTTAGTCTTTCTTTTGTAGCGCATGGTTGGGAGGAAAAAGTGCATGCATCTTTCCTTCACTCCTCTTTTCCCACCCTTCTCCCTTTGCACATAGGTATTTGGTTTGCTTCCATCTTTTATGCATTGCCTGGTTTATTTAACCAAGTAATATCCCTTTTGTTGATGAGCTATTGAAAGCTGCAGTAGTTTGCTTTTAGTATTGTTGTTGCACTTGAGTAGAGACAGACCTTTTGTCTACAAGCTATATGAAGAGTGCAACTGCAAAACAAGAGCAAAAGGCACTTCCTCCCACGACCTTACAGTAACCATACAGATCGAATCCCCAGGGACATTCCATCATTGCAATAGCTCAGATTTTTGTTTCTTTTTCTTTGCACACCAGCTCTATTCTTTAGTAAAATTGTAAAAGGCTGCCATTATGGACATTAGGTATCCCAACATAACCATCTGGAGTGTGTCCAGTTTGTTCTTCATAGGACCAATTTTTATTTGCAGCTTGAGTTTTTATATGAAGTTGCATTATTGTGGACTTGGCTGTCTTGTGATAAATTTTTTTCATATGTGTTCTGTGCCATACTATTGTTAAAATGAACTGTTGCTATTGTGAGATGGATTTTAACTGACCTATTAAAGGTTTCTTTCGAATGGCACTACTTTAGGGACATTCTAGTATTTGCTTCTATTGTTTGGGCCTTGTGGATAATGTACAGATTTAAAAACAAATCTTGTTGCTGATTTGTCCATTTCTTTCCCTGCACTTTGTTACATCTGGGATACAGTCTAACTCATCTGATTTAATATGCATTTAAAAAAATGCCATAACTATTAAACACCTTGTTTACAGACAGATGAAATAAATTTATTCCAACCAAATATTCTAGACTCCTGTTGTTTATGTAAATTGTTGTCTTATTGTTACAGTTGATTTTTGACACATTGGAATATACAGAATAGGCCAGGCTCTGTTACAAGCATAAAGTCTTAAAATTGAGCTTATGGCCTAAGCATTCCATATCCTGTACTATTTATTAGAGATAAAATGAGTGCCTGGGAATTTCTTCTTAATGGGCTTTTATCTGTTTTTTTTGTTTTGTTTTTAAAGGCTTTTAGCCATCTTTGGGTTTGTGAGAGGAAAATTGACTTGCCTACTAGAAATTAAATATTTTTTTTTCTTGTTGCTGGTCTCTAGATGTGAAATCTAGTGAGCAATAAGGAGCCCAGTGCCAAGAAGGGTTTCTGCATTGTGGATTCTTCTGTGTTGAACTGTCATGTGACTTATTTAGCTTTGAAAGCTCTATTGGCATTGCTGAAGTCAAGCAGCTGGGACTCCCATAAGACAAGACCTTCCTTAGGCAGCATGTAAGATAATTGGGATATTCCTGCAGTGTCTGGCTTTGGAGTGACCTGTGGTCATGTTTAATTTTATAGGTCATAAGGTCCCTGGGATGTATTCAAGTTTTAGCAAATGTTTAATACTGGTTATGAACTGTCAAGCTCAGAGCAGGAATGCTCAAAAGTTGGGGGGTCTAAGGAAAACTGGGGAGCTGGTTGTAATGCAGATTCTGGGCTCTGGAAGTCCCTTTAGAAATAATTGCCAGGTCAGTCTGATTGATTTTAAATGGCCTGTATGCTACCCTTTGAGAAATGGGTTAGGTAATGGGAATTTCTGCGTTACTTAAAATATACTGTTCATAATTAAAAATTCTTTTGATAGTGTTGGGCATTAGTTCTGAATTAGTATATACAGGGAAATAAAAGTATGGAAGATAAGGAGTTTGGGGCTACTTTGGTAGTTGGGCATGTCTTGAAATTGAAAATAAAAAACTTCAATTTCTTCACCTGTTAAGATCCCAGTTATGAACAAAAGATGGGTCAAAAGAAAATTGGGTGGTTGGGTTGTGATGATTTGATATTTTACAGTAATAATATACTATAAAAGTAATAACACTGTAAAGAACTGTTAGGGTAACTATTTAGAAAGCAGTGACCAAAACTGTGAAACCCTTAATGAACCTATAAGTAGGTTGAAGGGATGTGTGTGTTGGTGTTGGCAGGGGAGTAGAAAATGAGAGAGGGCAGCTGTATCGCTAAAATAGTAAATGATGAAACTAGCCATTGGCCCCTACCCACAAAAAACACTTACGAAAATGTATACATGTATCTTTATACTTCTAGGAACTTAGCCTAAGAAAATGGGGCTATACAAATTTGTATACCAGAATGCCCATCACACCAAATTACTTAAAATAACTAAACTTGGAAAACTGCAAGATTTAACTTTCAGAGTGATGGGTTGAATAAATTATTCTATGTCCAGAGAATAAAACAGTCAGTCATTGAATAACATGAGAAAATGCTCACCGATAAATGTTCAATAATGAGGTAATAAACATGTTGCATACAGTGTAAACACATACAGTGTATAATGTATACATGTATTTTACATAGGTATTTCTGAAGGCAAAATATCAAGATAAATTCATCTCTGGGGTAAGTTTCCATGTAACTATACTTTCATACAATCAGAAAAGTTTTAAATTAGGAAAGTATTTTTTAATAGAAATTAGATTTAATTTTATTTAATGTCTTATTTAAGAAGCTATATAGTTCCACCAAGAAGAAATTATGAGAAGTTTCAGTTAATATTAAGAAAACTAGTAACAATCCTAGACAGTTGTTAATTGACACTTTATAATTTTTTTTTTTTTTTGACCACTAAAAGTAACAGTTGGAGATTTTAAAAAGGAGGGCAATTTTTCCTCAGAAAAACTCCCAAGACTTAAGTTTAAAGGAACCAAGTCTTGGATCTGTAGTTTAAGGACTGAAGGGATACATTTAATAGCACATGTTATAGTCACTTTTAACTTTCCCTTTTAAAAACGGTTTTAGGTATATTTTTATTATTTACCTTAAAAATTATAAAATCTATTTTGTATTCATGTGGCAGATACTGAGTGCAGTGTTCTGTCTTCATACCCTAACTTAGGTTCAACGAAATTGTACAAATGACCAAACAGGTTTGGAAAGGTCTGGACTGTGCAAGTACATCAAATTCCAAAGCTCTGCTTCACTACTATAATAAACCGACGTCTCAGGCCTGTGTGTAAAAGGAGGTTGGGGGTGAGATGACCTGGTGTCGGTGGATACCGAATTCAGCCTTTTATTTTCCTATGTGGAAATGACTATTTTTTAAATTATTTTTTCAAAAAGAAGTTCAGAAAGTAAAATTTCCCCAGTTGTGTTACATTTCTTTTAAACTTAATTTTTTTCTCACATTAGACTCCTATACATTGTATCCTTAGTATTTTCTGATACGTTTTGTTGACTAAAAATTTTTCATGTCAATATAGCTTGATCCAGATATTTATTATTTCAAGGCTGTATAGAAGTCTACTGTAAGGATGTACCATAATTACAATAATGTACCATAATGTACACTATTATTGGAATGAATTTTGGCGGCAGTTTTAACTTTTGGGGGGGTGTCCCCAATTGGTTGTGAGCAGTTACCTTGTATAGAATTCTAAGGTGGTGGTTTTATCTGACCTAAATTACCTTAATTATTATGCCTTTGTAGCACTGTGCATATAAATAAGGCTAATGTGGGTAATATTACAGAACAAATATTTGCCATTTCTTAAAGTGGAAAACGTGTTTATTAACATTCAAACTCCCTTCATACAAGGCCATATAAAAATTCTTAGCATTTTGATTATACTTAAGTCTATATTTTCTACATAGTTACAGTGATGTATAATATAATTTAGCTTTTCATAATACATTATTTAAATACATCATTAGTTCTGTTAAACATAAGCAATTATTTTCAAATCCAATACTTGAACAATTTCCTCTGTACATAGTTTAGCAGGGCTAATTAGCATAAGATGCTCTTTGTTAAGAGGTATGATCTGTATTAACAGAGTATTAACAGTTGCTGAAGTTTGGTATTTTTATACAGCATTTTCTTTTTTGATCATAACACAAAACCCTTAAGGATACTGAAATTCAGTAAGTCAAGTCCAGAGACATGTTACTTTAGCTGATGAATCAAATTCATACATAACACTATAGTATTTAAAACCTTGGCGGGGGGGGGGGGGGAACAAACCTATGAAATCTGCACTAGTACAGACCATTCCTGTCAGGATAAGACTACTTGGGAATAGAAAGAAAAAAAGACAGCATTGAGTTTCTTTGTGGCGCTGATAGAAGGAAAAATACTAAATTGTTACCCCTATGAGTGATGGTAATTTGGGAAAATACAAAAACAAATATATTCCAACTCAACAACTCTAGGTAAACTTTATGCAAGTGGAAGTTGCTTATTAGCTCATGCTAGGTGGCCACAGCATTGACCTTGTGTGTAAAACACGAAACATTTGCATACTGTGATCTAGGTCTTAACCGCAAGCTATACGGAGGAATTTTTTTTTTTTTAAATGTTTTGGCTATAGTTCATTCCAAAAGAAGAGTTGATTTGATGGTTGAGTTACGGCACCAGTCTATTACTAGTTATCAGTGAAATGAAGTATACTCCTGCAGATAAATACCAGATCAAAAAAACCTTCAGTAATCTGATAGAATACTAAAAAATAAGTTATTTCTACAGGAATCTCTGAAGGGAGCAAAAAAATTATATACCTAAATAAACATTTATTAGGAAATAACCCAATCACCCTCTGAAGGTCAAACAGTATTTGCTATGTTGTAATCTCGTTCACCATTAGGCTGCAGCTGGACTACAACACTATGTGCATTAATTTCGTTTTCTGCATCACTGCTGTCGGTATCTTCGTTGTCATCCTCTTCATAGTCTGAAGATTCCGTCATGTTCTGATGTGAGCGGGATTCCGACAAGGCCCCAAATGACTGGGTGCTGACAGATGCCAAAGGTCTAAGTAAAGGGGTACGTTCTGACACTTCATTTTCTTCTTGACTGCTGTCTGTGTCAGAGTCTGAGTCGCCTTGAGAAGGAACAACTTTTTGCTTGCAGACTGGACAGGTTTTTTTGGTTTTAGTTAGCCAGGGGTCTACACACTTGCAGTGATAAGCTGTTAAAGCAAAATACACATCTTTTAGATAGTATACTGTGGTTGAGAACATTACATTTTTAATTTCTTGCCATGTTTATTCACGTTCTTCTGATCTATAAGTATCATGTATGGACAAGAGAAGAAAAGTTTGTGAATTTTTATAAATCTACCTCCATCCTTTAATGACACCACTAATTACTAAAAGACTTGGCCTATAGTGTACCAATAACTCTTTTGTCTCCTCCTCGAATACTGAGCCTAAATACAAATTACGTGTAAACTCAAAGCAGCATATAATTATTCATACCATGGGAACAAGGAAGGATTCTGAGCTTGTCGCCATCTTCATATTCATCCAAACAAATGGCACATACATCATATTCATCTCCTATGACAGACAGTAGTAAATAAAATTAATGAAAAGAGGTAGAGAACTTTCAAATTCTTAAAGTGAGGTCTTCCTCAGTTATTTTAAATGTCTTTTGATTGACCTTTTGATTTGTAAATGATACCTTTGTCTTGTTTCCTGTCAGATCAGGGAGCTGCTTTAAGTTCAGGAACCTGAAGTTTTAATTTAAATAATTAACCTTTTACCTAAAATAAGAAATTAAAAATGGATGTCAAGTTTGTTTACCTTAACTTTGGAAAAGATTATTTTTAAAAGAATCATCATTGTAGTAGTGTTTCACAGGACTATTCAAATGCGAGTTTTGAAATACACAAAGACAACAAAATTTTACTCTTTAGATTTCTTAAAGTCTGGGTAATTTTTAAAGTAAAAATGGAAACAGAACATACTCAAGTGTTTTTTTTAATATGTTAGTGGAAAAACATTTGGAATGAGACACTAAGCTTCAAATCTCCTTTCCAAGATTTACTAGCTTTGTGATGCTTGGCAGGTTAGTCTTTGATATCCAGTTCTTTTATCTGTAAAGAGATTCTGTCTACCTTGCAGGTTTGTGAGTGAGCAAAAGGCCAGGCACATAGGTATTCACTAAATGGTGTTTATTAATACTGCTGCCCTTTTAATTTCTTATTTGAAGTTACTACCTTTAGAAATCACGAAGGTTTATTAATAGCTCTTTTTGGAATTCATGTGTACTTGATTTTAAAGAAATTAGCAGTCTTACATACAGCAGCTTTTGAAGTTGAGTCAGTAGTGGCAGTGACCCCTGTGACTGTTTTCAATTCGGTGTTTTCCATTAAGTGTATACGATAGGTACAAACTTAAAAATCTCAGGGAACAAAAGATAGATTCACCTGCCTTCACCTTGGAAGGCAGATCAGAAATAAAGCCATTGTCTGGATAGTCTGGATGAACATGACCCATAAAGGGAATGATCGTTCGATCAATCCCTTTAACATCCTTTAGTCATTTAAAATTGTACATTCAGGAGGAGTCCTAAAAAGAAAGCTTTAATAACACTATTTTTTGTTCAGTGTTTTGAACTTGGTTACCACAGAATCAAGTATCAAATGCATTTTATAACAAATACAAGCTTCTGTGTTAAAACTTTGTGGAATTCGGTGAGACCGATTATATGCATCTCAAACTAGTAAAACTATTAAGCTCAAAGATCAAACTATTAAAAGAGTAAATAAAGGACTCCACTGTATCTGTAATTATACATTTGATCCATTTACATGGAGGATGGTTTTAATAAGCAATTCAGTCATCACTGATTTCTCATATCAAACTTTAAATTTTAGTGCCCATCAAACGGTTCTAGTTACCATTAGAGAAGGTAATCTGGTGGATAAAGGCCTCAGTCTTCTTCAGAGGGATGATTCTGAAGCACATGGCTCCTCAGAGGGACTCTGGGGGATGGAGACCCTGCCGTCCACAGAGGTAACTAGCTCAGTAAGACCCACTTCATTTATCATTCCCTCACTCTTCCCCACTCCCTCACTCTTGCTTCCTGAGGTTATTTCCCCAAGAAATCCCCTGCATCTTACTCCTTGTCTCAGGTTTTGCTCTCAGAAATTCACACCATTACAACAGTTTTAAACATTGGATTTTTAGTACCAATTTTATGTATATTCTGTCTTCGTGTATCTAATATCCTATTACTTTTTGCTGAAGATCTAATAAATTCCTGTTGGATCTTCAGCAAAAAGTAATAGGATATTCTGCTTGTACTTTATTATCATATGTGAGTCCTCAGATATTTCATTTTTAAAAATAAAGACAACAAGGGCAAAAGTTGTGTAACACATGGCCTAAAATCTAAAGGAAACTCTGCTATCTAGAAAAGTATCATTGGAAACATCTATTACAGAAGCTAAACTACAGGGTTAAAAATATCAGAGGTTAAGTTCTGATATTACTAAATTTATTTATAAGGCCATCATTGTATCTGGAAGAATTATTTGTGCCAAACCTACTGATTTTGTAGAATTGTACTGACATTTAATTGACCATCTCCTTGCTATTATAAACTAAGGAATAACTTCCTATAGCCAATACCTCTTATAAATGACTTTTAAGATGTGATTTGTGTTATTTAATTCACTGTGTTACGGAGATGGAACCAATGATTTAGTATTTATTCTGAAGTGAAACACCTCACAATTTGTTTCCTTATAAAATGCCACACATTTTTCAGAAAATGATACAGTTAATATAACTGAACAGGAATGGACTGGTCCAGAGCTGTGCCCCAAGGCTCTAAGCCTCATTTTCTTAAGATAGGGAGGTTATCCTGCATTAGCCAGGTGGGCCCAGCGTAATTACAGAGGTCCATAAAAGTGCAAGAGGGAGGCAGAAAAGTTCACAGTCAGGAGGATGTGACTGGATGAATGGTCAGGGAGATGCTATGTTACTGGCTTTGGAAGATGGAGGGGGAGATTAAGTCACTAAGTTTATGGTACTTTGTTACCACAGCAATAGGAAATTAATACAGGCAGTATTGGAGTTAGCCCTAAATATACGGACTTGATACTTCAGAGTCACTTAGCTTTCCTATTAGTCCTCTGAATTGTTCCAGGAGATGGAATTATAAGAAGATGATGGGTCAAGACTCAGCAGTATAGTTTGTGATGGTGCACCAGACTGGAGCCCAGTGCTCTGTAAAGAACTAACCCCCCTGGCCTTGGACTTGTGATGAAATGGTAAAGCACACGTGAGAATGCTGGGGGTTTTCATCATAAAAATTTTATTTATTAGCTCTGTAACCTAGTGCAAGATACATCTCCATGTTTCAGTATTCTCAAAACAAAAATATTAACATACCTGTGTCTTAGGATTGTGGATTAAAAGAACACAAGAATATTTACATAGTGTTTGGTACAAATCGCCCCCTGATAAAACTGGCTGGATAGGAATACTACTCATGACCTGGTGTACTGGGAGGAGGCTGCTCTCTAATAGCACCGTGTGCTTCTGTCACACCAGATGAGCTGTGTGCCTAAAGAGAGGTATGAGCAGTGGTCATTGAATCTGTTGTATCACATAGGGTAATTATGCAATTTAATGAAATATTCAGCAGTTCTTGAACTGTGAGTATAAAAGACTGGTTTTATTTGACAAGCTAGGGTGACTATTAAGAACCCTTATAATAAAAGCTGTTGCTCCCCCACCCCCTCGCCAGCCAAAATGAGATTATATGAAGTATGGGTGAGAAATGTAAGAGATTGGACAAATTTATGTATTGATAAAAAGAATGAAAGCAGAATCCAATTTTGCCCCATTTTAAAATGTCTGACACTAAAAATGGTAGGAAATGCATCATGTACCATGACAACCTAGAAATCCAATCAGTGGACTCCTACTCAAGACCGTGGCCCAACAGCAAATAACTGTTCAGTGGCTTTATCTGTAACTTAAAGTTAAATTTGAGGCATTTATTTGTATGGTTTATAACTTTAGCAGGTTTTTAAAAAATAACCAATTTGTCCTCGGTACTGGTAGCATAAAAGGGTTTTACAAGTGGTAATAAATGTTTGTTTTGTTACTGTCCGCACCATGCTATAAAATTTTGCTTAGTGTAAACCACTGGTTTTTAACTGGATAGGATTCTTCCCCCAAAGGGACATTTGGTGACATCTGTAGACATTTATGGGAGATGGTGCTGCTGGCATCTAGCAGGCCAGGGATGCTGCTTAAACATCCCACAATGCTCTGGACAGCCCCTCACAGAAAGGCTTATCCCATATAAATGCCAGTAGCACAGAGGTTGAGAAACCCTAATAGAAAGCCTCTCCAGGTTTTGTCAAATGACAGCGACTTTGCTAATTCGTTAGTGGATAGATGTTAAGTTACAGGAGGGATGAGATTCACGTGTGTTATTTGAAACAGTATGGAAACCTTTCTGTCTAGAATGTTTCTGGCATTATTATTACTTGAATAATGTTTTAGAAAAATTGCATGAATGCTCTTTTAAAATCCCATCAGTCTGGAAGTGTTCTATAAATAGACAGAACTTTGCTTTTCCTCCTGTAAATCTGTTCTTCCTTGTTTCTCTCCAAAACCTTGGATCATCAAATACAGCAAAGGCAATGACCCATCAGAATAGGAATCGCATAGACTTAAAGCAGCCATTGCAGTGGCATGAACTGCCGATCAGGCCTGGCATGCCCTGAATGTCTCTTTTCCTTAGAGCCTATATTCAATCTGTCACTAAGTCCTGTAAATTTTTATCTGTAAAACATGTCCTGAATCTGTCCCCTTCTCCATTTCCACAATTACTCTGGGCCAATAGCTTGGATTACTAGAAGAGCCTCTAGTCTACCTCCTGTTCTGCCGCCTGTGGTTTTTCTCCGGTGCAGCCAGCGTGATTTATTTTATTTTATTTAACACATCATGTCAGTTTCATTTAGATGGTTCCCCATCTCACTTAGAATAAAATCTGAGCTCCTTATCATGACCTTCATAAAACTGTATATTATCTGACCCCCATCTCTCCCATCTCCTCTCACACCAGCCTTACCACCCCTTCACACATGCTTCAACCACACTGGCCTTTCATTCGTGAGCAAACTAACACAAAAGTTAAGTGGTGACCTGCATTTAGCCATGTTGTGACAGAAACATTTGGACATAACATTAGATCTAGAAAGAGGAATCCCCATTTCTAGAGATGACTAAAAAATGAGCTAGTTTGAGATTAGCTATAGCACATACAAATTGATGCAAAACTTAATTGTTCAGTTTAATAACAAAATAGACCAAGGCTTAAGTCAACTAGAATATGTTTCCTTAAGTAAACGATACAAGAGTGAACATTTAGGGCTAAACACATACAGGTTTCATGAGAGATAATAACAAAAACATTTTAAATAACTTGCCCAGGGAAGATGTACCATTGGGTTCATGAGCTTCAAAGCAAAAATTACTGTTGTGGTAGAGAAAATACCTTGCCACTTATTCCCTACTTTACCAGTAAAGAAAAAAATGAACGCTCTTTCTAGCAAGTAAACTGAATTTTATCTTCTGTTCTCTTCTCCTCCGTACCAGTTCCCAAGAATTCTGAACAAAAGAACAGGACAAAATATTTTTAAACCCAGATTTGCTTGAGAATTCTTCCTGATTATTTTTAAGCCCTGGACAAAGGAACTAATATTTTTAAGGTTACAGTAAAGGCAGTTAAATGTAGTCATAAAAATTAAGCATGTCTCAGTTGATAGGTTAAAGAAACAAAAAACTATAAAACTGAGTATTGCTCCACTTTTACACATTCTGCTTTAAAATGCCGTATTGCTTTTTTCCAGTCCCTGAAATAATATCCTTTGCTTTTTACACCTATCTTGGAAAATCTCAATGATGAAGCTATAAGGCACAAGTGTCTGGTAACTTAAAGTTTATGTCTTGGGGATCAGGCTCCTTCACATACTGACTGCAGGGGAGACAGCTAGCATGGAGACTGCTTCAAATGTTTAGTAGAAGGATTAAGTGAAAACATAAGGATTTTTCATCTGCTCTGAAACATGGTGTGTAGTAACCAGTCTTTTGGTTATAGACTTGGGAGAAATACATTAACCGAATGGGCCAGGAAACCACAATTTCAATTGAAGAGCTATTTTTGAGGGCAATAATGAGTAGTAAAGAGCCAAAAGGAAGTTGGCTGCTTCAGAAGCAAGAAAACAACTAAAACACTATTATGTGTGTTAGAAATGGCTAACTTGATATTTAAATCACTTAAGTGTTAATCAGCACAAACACTTCTGAAAGAGCTGCCAAGTGAAGGTCAGTGAGAAAGCAAGGTGATCACATCCCTAAAGTATGGTCAACTATGAGAGTAGTGACTAACCTCACAGATACCGCTAGTGCCACAGCCTCAAGTGTGGTTTCTGTGGGTGGGATTCCAGAATATGCCTATGGAAAACTGGCAAATGCCAAATTTGTTTTGTTTGGCAGATATTTCCAAAATATTATAAAATCCCCTACAGTTAGCATTTCTACTACATTCTAAGCCTACAAGAATTCTCAAGACTTGCATGGTTTGGTGCTGTGACTCACTAGAGTGGTGAGTACCCATAGAAGTGTTCTATGTGTTTTCAGTCATCCATAGTTGTATTTACAACTGTGAGAAAATGGCAACGATTGGGATTTTTTTTTTCTTTCTAACATCTATGTGTACTTTGTCAAAACCATTAGCATATGCTAGAACATGCATGACAAATAGTCCTTTTTTTTTCCTCCCCTTTAAATGTCAAGTCTCGTGGTAACCAAAACATTTTAAAGCAAAAATACAACCAGCTCAAACTTAGGGCTACTTTCGGAAAGAAACTTCATGTGTAATATTTACAAAGTTACATATTTTTAAGCTGCTTCATGATTTTGGCAATCTTTTTTTTTTTCATCATAAAGGAAATGTTTAATCACTGAATTTTTATAACACTAATATTTATGATTTTTACTTAAGGTTTTGTTTTTATAATAATTGCCACCAAGTGCTGTGTGCCAGGCACTGTGTTATAAGCATTTAACATACTGATTTCCATATTGATTTAAATCTTCTCCCACCCCACCCCCCCTTATGAAATATAGGTACTGTCAGTCACATTTACACGTGAAGGAGTATATGGAGAGGTTAAGAAACTTGCACAAGGTCACACAGCCAATAAATGGTGATCCAGAATGCCAGCACAGGTCTGTCAGACTAAAAGTCCATCCATGGTCTTAACCATTAGGCCTGTATTGTCTTCTAGCACATCTACTTAGAATTTCACATTTAAATCCCCTTTGATTCACAATGTAAAAAGAGCAAGCATTTAAGAAATACTCTTAACCTGTCACTTAATTAGAAATAAAAATGTTTCCAATTCATAAGCCAGAGCACTTTTTTCCTTCATATTGGCCCATATGGAAAAGGAGCAAAGATAGTTTATTTCTGTCTCCATGGCTTCATATTTTTACAAACCTTTCTAGGATGCTACAAAAGAGCAGCTATATTCTAAAAGTTTAATTGAAGAACACACATTCTTTATGTGTTCTGATGATGAAATGTGATTGTGCATAGTAAGAAAACAAATGACTCCACTGAAGGAAAGAGCAGGACACTGGCAACTTTGTTTCTGGAAATGTGTTCATGAATTACTTCACTAATTAAGGATAAGAATAAAAAGTGCCTTAGAGGCCATAAATCCATATAACAAGTTTAAAATCCAAATTTAAGCATTGGCCAAATTCCATTTTAAGAGATTTTTTTTTTTCTTTTTTAAATGTTTATTTTGAGGGAGGGGGGAGAGACAGAGGGAGAGGGAGAATCCCAAGCAGGCTCCCCAGTGCAGGGTTTGAGCTCACAAACCTTGAGATAAAACTGACTGAGCTACTCAGGTGCCCCCGAGTGATTTTCTTTTTAAACCTAAGTTTCCCTGTCTTCCCTATCTTACTTGGTTTTAACTTGATTGCATTATGCAGGTAAACTGGAGTTATACCCAAGAACTTTCTGGATACAGGAGCAAGTATATTAAAAGATTTGTCATTATCTTGAAGTTAAAAGGCAAAATTAAAGGGACTTGATAATGATAAATATTGTGCCAGACCTCAAGTACTTACATTAAGTACTAAAGGTATTGTTATTCTTTTTTCATTATTCCTTTTCAGGCCCCTAGAAGATCAAGATTTGCAACACCCTTCCAGAGCCAACATCAACAAACTCAAATTATGTATATCCCTAAGTAGTTGCGTGTTCTAATCCAGTAGTTATTTTTCTTTTCCCTCATATAAAAGAAATAAAACAAAAAACTTGAGCAGCTTCAGGCACCCTTGGAGTTAAAGTGGAGGATGCACTGGGCCTACATTACTTTTACATATAGCAGAATTACTTCTAGATACTTTTTTTTTTTTTAACGATTTTTCATTTTTGAGAGATGGAGAGGGACAGAGCATGAATGGGGGAGGGTCAGAAAGAGAGGGAGACAGAATCTTAAGCAGGCTCCAGGCTGTCAGCACAGAGCCTGATGCAGGGCTCGAACCCAGAGACCATGAGATCGTGACCTGTGCTGAAGTTGGACGCTTAACCGACTGAGCCACCCAGGCACCCCACCTCTAGATACTTTTGCCTATCAACTAGATTGGTCTAATATTTAATTACAACCCTCAGTGCAGCAAAAGTGACTTAAAAAAATCATACATTTAATGTCCTTCTAAAAAGTGCATACAGTTATAAGAACAGAAATATAAATAGGTAATTTACCTGCTTATTGTAGAATATGATAAAGTGAGTATTCTCATATACTGCTGGTAGACCTGAAACTTTGGGAAATTAGTTTCATCTCAAAAAAAAAAAAAATTCTTTCTCTTTGACATAGTAAATTAGGAAGGAGGTTAAGTACAGCTGGGGGTGGGGAGAGGACAAGAAAAGAGGAATGGGAAGGATTAAAGTCAGGAGACAACTTATTTTATTTTGAAATGGTAGTAACTGGAGAGTAAAGATAGGGTAGGTAGTATTTACAAGTACAGTGTCAGAAGTCAAGAATTTGCATTGCAGCCCTGATATATAATGTTTACCTGGCTTTGCACCCTCAGGTATTATACGTAATATGTCTGAGTCTCATTTTCCTTATGAATGGTCATGACAGTACTTTCCTTAGTTGGTTGTTCCGAGAACTAAATGATGCAGAGTACATGATTTGCTTGCTTTTATATAATAGGTGTGATACATGCTCGCAAGATCTAAAATAGAAAATTACCAGATTTTTATTGGGTGCAATATGCCCATCCCAAGTCAGTTTAATTCCAGTTAACTCACTTGGTATAAAGGACACTGACTTCTTCAGTTAGAGATTAATGGACTGAAGGTGTAGTTCTAGTAATCAGAGCTACGAGCCAATGATAAAGATCAAGAGTACTATGATACAAACCAACCTACAGGCTCTCAATCCCCTTCAGTCCACCTCAAAGCTACAATGCAGACCTTGAGATCTCTATTCCTGGACATGAAATAATAAAATAGTTCACCTTCAGGTAACTCAAGAATGCACTGATTTCTCAGAAGCCATAGGCATGACAGTAACTCCTACCCAACTTGGAACCTCATTATTTTACTGCTTTGTGGCCATTATGTAAGTAAGTACTCCGTTAGAGGAACAGAGAAATATTTTCTTTTCTGATTTGGTTTTTAAGAGTAAATTCAGAACAGTTTTCCCCTGAAACAGTTCAACACAGAATATTAACTAGCATTAGTTATAGATTCTTAGCTTTGTGAAGAGATGGACTGTCTTTTACTCACCATTATATCCCCAGTGTTCATATAGTGCTTATTACAGACTGGGCTCCCAATAAATACATGCTAAATAACAAATACCACAAAGCCTTTGTTCATTTCATGATGGCTGGTTAAACGGGCAGCATCTGCCTCTCACCTGGTACATCCCATATGAACTCTCCCTGCTTCATTATCAATCCCTAGTCTGTTCTCCATTCACCAGCATAAAGGATCCTTTGCCACAGTACTTTGAGCAGGTCATTCTAATGCTCAAAGCCCACCCAAGTTACAGCATCACATGATACAATCACAAGTCCTTGTCCTGGCATGATCTAGCTCCCCGTCTATCTCTGACTTCCTCTCTAATCACTCTTCCTCCACCCCACCACCATACTGGCCACAAGCTCTTTACTGTTCCCTGAATATGTCACACTGTTGTCTCAAGACCTATGTAGTTCTCTTCCTCTGGCTGCAGTGTTCTCCCTTTCCCTTCCTGTTTATTCTCTGTTCAAAGTGTCCTCACAGAAGTCTTCCCTGTCTTTTCTAAAATAGTATCCCATCTCCTCTCCCATCACTCATTTGTTTTTCTTTATTGCACTTACTGCTATATTACTTTATTTTTTATTTGTTCATTTGCCCCCACTAAGCTCCACAAAGGCTGGATTTTTTTTTTCTTTTTTATTTATTGCAGCTTCCCTAGCACCTAGAAGAGTGCCTGGCACAGAGTAAAAGTACTCAGTAAATATTTATTGAAGGAATATATGAATAACTACCCAAGTTATTCCCAGGAAATCTTGATTTCTGCCTCCAATTGCTCATCAGAAGACCTAATCACATAAATCTAAGTATAAAAGGCTAAATATTTTTATATAATGTACATAAATTCTGTAGATCCTGACTGATGGAGTAAAGTTGGCCTCAGATTTTACTATCCAGGTCCAATGTTGAATATGCCAGCCAGCTCTAAAGACAACAAAAGTACTATAAAGATTATAATGTTTTGCACAGTGGCAATATCTGATCTTGTGGCTACTGATCATCAGATGGTATACAAGAAGGAAGAGCTCACTGTACTAGGAGATACAGGAGAAGGGTTCTTAGAGAGGGACTAGGGTCAGGCCTTCAAGATAATCTGGATTTAGAAAAACTAAGGAAGAAGATACTAATGGGAGAATAACGGTTGAAAAGCGTTTGCAAAGAAGAAATAAACATAGAATCAGTTATGCAAGGTTAGAGATAAAGAGCAGTGGAAAATAAGGTTGGATGAGTGTGGTGGAGACAAATTATGAAAAGCGGTGAATACTAACAGGACTCTGAAATGACTTCTTAGGCCATAGAGATCAATTGAAAGCTTTCAATCAGAGGAATGACTGATGTATGAAATAGCATCTTAACAACTGTTGATCAGTGTGCTGAAGGGACCCAGGCCTGGGATACTGAGCTCAGTGAGCCTAAAGACAGTAAGACTGACTGGATTGTCACTCCCAAGATTCAAGTAACAAACTGATGAAGGGCTTGCATGATACAGTGGTAACAAGAATGGATAGAGATGCTCTGATCCAATAATCATTTTGAAAGAACAACTCATTGAATCTGGGGACTAGGTGTACGTAATAAAAGAGGGGTTAAATCAAAGATGATGTATGTAATTTTAAATGATGGCTGTTTGCTTAACTTTTAAGTGTTTTATTTGGCATTATTAGGATACAACAGGAGCAGGAGAGGGAATGGAAGCAAATTAATAGGCTGGCAATTTCTTTTTTATTTTTTTTAACGTTTATTTTTTGAGACAGAGAGAGACAGAGCATGAACAGGGGAGGGTCAGAGAGAGAGGGAGACACAGAATCTGAAGTGGGCTCCAGGCTCTGAGCTGTCAGCCCAGAGCCTGACGCGGGGCTCCAACTCACGGACGGCAAGATCATGACCTGAGCCGAAGTTGGATGTTTAACCGACTGAGCCACCCAGGCGCCCCGCAATTTCTTTTTTAAATCAAGAATGGGGCACCTGGGTGGCTCAGTCAGTTAAGCGTCTGACTTCGGCTCAGGTCATGATCTCACAGTCTGTGAGTTCAAGCCCCGCGTTGGGCTCTGTGCTGACAGCTCAGAGCCTGGAGCCCACTTCGGATTCTGTGTCTCCCTCTCTCTCTGACCCTCCCCCGTTCATGCTCTGTTTCTGTCTCAAAAATAAGCAAACGTTTAAAAAAAATTTTTTTAATAAACCAAGAATGGATAAGTTAATTCTAAATAATAAAGAAATGGTTAGTGTTTTGTGATTATATTTTATCCTGAAATAATGTGTAACTGTTACTAAAGATTAATTATAGCCTCAACAACATGTGCAGCTTATTTAGACCACAGTGTGTCAGAACGCACTCTCTCTGCAAAGGTAGAGTATCTAGACTTTCTCACTGGATCACACATTTTATTGTAATATAAGAAATGTTGTATTGTGATAGGAAATCTTACTTTCCATGGAAATATATATAAATTACATTTGCCCTACATTAGAAATTCTTTGAAAATGGGAATCACATTTCTGATCCGTAAGTTTTTTAAAATGTCCATTATAATAACAGACATACAAGGACATTTACATGGCAAATATAGAATAAGTGCCTGCTCGACACCATGAATTATATTAAAGCAGAGGTTAAAGGAAGAATAGGGACTTAGAGGTAAACAAAGCAGGGATGTATGGGTGGCACAGGAAGTAGCCCATGTGGCTAGAATGTAAGATGCAAAGAGAATGGGATGAGGTGAGGGGTAAAAGCCAGGCTCAGACCATAAGACCCTTAGGCTTAAAGTAGAAGTTTGACTTTATTCTTACATATAAATGATTCTCAGAATAAACCATGGAGGTTTTCTTGCTGTATATCATTATGGACAGGGAGTTCTGATCTCCCAACACCAAACACAGTAACTGGTCAAATATATGCTGACTAATGCAGAAGGGAAAACAGTTTGGGACATAATTAAGTGTGAAGATTGTATAGGTTATCTAGGCAGAGATGTCTATTAGCTAACTGGAGATACGGGACTGGCCTGGAGCTTAGAAGAAAGGTCTGGGTAGGACATAAAAGCATGGATGTCATCTGAAACAGCTCACTAGGAAGAGGCAAGAACTAAGGAGAAGATAATCCGATATAAAGCCCACAGATCTGTGCCTAGCACACAAAACTCTCAAATGTTTGCTGTTAAGCAGTGAACCAAAAGATAAATGGCAGCAAAGGAGCCTCCTGTTTTACAGAAGAACAAGACTAAAAGTACTGATGACTGACCAGAAGCAGTGCTACCAAGTGCCTACTCAACCCACGACACGCCAGGACCGAGAAACAGGCATATAAGAGAAGTTACTGATGGCAGTGAATTGCACATGTAAAGTCTATGGCAGCATAAAGCAGACAAAGGTTGAGAATCTCTGGACCACAGCATACCTTTTTTACCCCTGGAGGGCAGAAACTGTAACCTAACTTTGTGAAAGTTTCATTGTTTCTTCCTGATTGTGGCCAACATGGAACCAGTTAAACGTGTGTTTAATTACTAAAATGAGTCACACAAGATGACCAGCCTGTGAAAGTTTGCTGACATAATACTATTGGATGGAGAAAAACATCTTTAAAAAAAATTCATAAAAATAAGTCATGGATTAAGAGGCCAAATGCAGCAATATACATGCAAACATTTCCCATAACAGAGTACTAAACAAATGTGCTTTGTATGGTTAGAAAACAATTCTGAGTACTTGAGAGGAATAACCATCTAATAAGACCTAAAGCAGACACTGTCACATAACAACTTCAGATTTCTTTTTCTTCAGAAGTTAAGACATCCTGAATACAGTTAACAAGAGCCTAGACTTGCTTAGTTCTGGTCTACAATAATCTGCACTTGAAAAGTCATGATTTTGTCATTTGTACTTGAAAAGTCATGATTTTCTTTTATCTTAGAGGTACTTAGTGCAGGTATTATCAGAGGTAGGTTAAGTGGTTAGCTCGAGGTCACACATCTAGTCATAAAACCAAGTCTTTTGGTTCCAAATCTTGTATTTCCACCATACCATTTTGCTGACTTCCTAAAAATTAACTGCTGACTTGCACACCGCTATGGGATTCATAAGAACTACTCCCACCCCTCCAGTTATGGCTGTGATACAAATTGCCAAAGTTTATCTGTGGTAGAAGAAAACCCAGGAACCAGCTATAGGAAAGGAAATAACTTGTGACTTCAGCGGAATTTGGGGGCCCTCTATAATTCCTAAAATGGAACAATTCCTGCAGAAAGAAGAGGTAATATAATGAACATTGTTCACTGATTTCTACTGGATTTCTACTAGATCCAGTAAGAATATGTAGTTCCTTTTTTCTTTTTTAATGAGAGAAGTTTTCAAACATGCACAAAATTATAAGACGACTTCATATTACCATCACTGAGTTTCAGCAATTCTCAATATACTATTTTTGTTAGATCCACCTTCTACTTTTTTCCTTAAGATTTTGTTTTTGCTTTTTTGTTGTTTTTTTTTTTTTTTTTTTTTTTTAGAGAAAGAGAAAGCATGAGTGGGATAGAGGGGAAGAAGGAGAGAATCCTAAGCAGGCTCCACGCTCAGTGCAGAGCCTGATGAAGGGCTCAATCCCATGACCCTAGGATCATAACCTGAGCTGAAATCAAGAATTGGACACTCAGCCATCTGAGCCACCCAGCCCTTAAGTATTTTAAAGCAAACATTGAGACATAACATTTTAGCAACACATACTTTAGTATGTATCTCTAAACGATAAGGACATTAAAAAAACAACCACAGTGCTATTATCACATCTAAAAAAATGAACTATTTTCTTAATATCACCCAGTACCCAAGGCATATTCAGTTGCCTCAGTTGCCTCAAAACAGATAATTTTTTACAGATATTTACTCAAACTAGGATCCAAGCAGCATCCAAACATTGCACCTGGTTGGTAACCTGTCTCTTTTAATCTAAAAATACCGTGCCCCAATTGTGTATCTTATTTGTTAAATAAACTCAGTCCTTTGTCCCATAATGTGTCTGCATTCTGGATTTGGGTGATTGCATGGATGGTTGGTTTTCAAGATGGTTCTAGTGCTACATCAATCATTCTATGTTCAGAAATTCTACTGGCTCAGTTGGCACCTTTATGCACCGTATGCTTTTAAGAAAAAAAGCAGTACTACCTTAAGGCACTTTATTACTCTCTGCCAAAAAATAATTGTTAAAAATAATAAAAATCTGATGGCAAAGAATGAACAATAACCTCCTAGAGCTGTGCAGTGTACAACCTGTGCAATTTTATGTTGCAGCCTGGATTTAGAATTCTTGGTAAGATAATCTACCACAAGAAAAAGTGGGTGGGATTTCTTTTTGACAAACTGGCTTACTTCAGTAAGTACTTACTGACTTAAACTTGAAAGGCATAGGGGCACCTGGGTGGCTCAGTTGGTTCAGTGTCCAACTCTTGATTTTGGCTCAGGTCATGATCTTGCAGTTCATGAGTTCAAGCCCCGTGCTGGGTTCTGTGCTAACAGCATGGAGCCTGCTTGGGATTCTCTGTCTCCCTCTCTGCCCCTCCATCACTCATGCTCAAAAATAAACATTTACAAAACAAAAAACTCAGTTTTCAACATTATCATTAGCCTTTGAAAGTGCAGAACCTGACAGTCTTTTCACACTCTCGACTGTGTAGCCCCAAGCATCTGAACCAAGAAATAAAAATCAAGTTTAAGGTTTTTGGCAAACTTTTTAAAAAAATTAATGTGGTTTCCAATTCTATGTTGATATGGAAGCCATTTTTTTTATCTTAACCTTTTCATTCATAATTATGGGAAAGAAGTATGACTTTTTCACAGACAATAACAACTATTAAAATGTGTTTAGTCTGTCACTTCTAAGAGGAAATTAATCCGTTTACTCATTGGTTCTAAATTTCTCCTAATTTGGCTTAAAACAGGATAATCACAGGTATGTTAAGAACAAAGTTTTACACTCTCCAAATGTGGCTGTGCAAATTAGAAACTATTGTCTCTATTGTGTCAGTGGATACAATAGAGGACACATTAGCAAAGGTTTGGAATTCTGGCAGCTGCTGGTAACTATTTTTAGGGTTAGTGTAACTGAATTTAAATGGCTTGTGATTTAACTATAATTTGGGACAAATATTTAGGTTCCTACTAAGTAAGCCTTGCTAGGTATGAATGTTTCATAGAAATTGAAAATAATACAACACACACAAAAAAATATCTTCAAGGTGTAGGCTAATTTTAAAATGAAAGGCCTGTCTAATTTTATGTATTGGGAAGTTACAAAAAGACGAATTAAATCAAAATGTTTTCTAAACTCTCTATTCGGTAAGGAAAACCAGTGTGAGATATTAATTTTATAAGAAACTTGAAATATGACAGTTCCTTGTTGATTTATGTTTACCATTGCATCCTTAATGTTTAGGTACAACAGTGTGCCTAGATAGAGCACAGCAAGGGCCTAGTATATATTTACTGAATGCATGAATAGATATTTAAATTCAGGATTAACTATAGAAGTTACGTAAGAGGAGTATTTTTTAAAAGCATTTTTCAAAAGTCATCTATAAATCAGTAGTGCTATTAACAAATAGGGGCACTGGGGTGGCTCAGTTAGTTGAGTGACTCTTGATTTCAGCTCAGGTCATGATCTCACAGTATGTAGTATCAAGCCCCATGTGAGCATGGAGCCTAGTTGGGATTCTCTCTCCTCTTTCTCTACCCCTCCCCCTGCTCATGTGATCTCTCTCTCTCAAAATAAATATTAGAAATAACAAATAGCTTTCTTGGTACTAGAGCACAAAATGGAAGATTGGTAGATGTGATCAGACCTAAAACTTTATAAGGATACCGGACTGACCTGGAAATGTGTAAAATAACAGCAATTCTCATAGAACTCTTGTAGGATGGTAAACTGGTATAAACCCCTTGGAGTGTGGCACACTCATTAAATTTGATGACATACATATTTTGTGACTTGGCAGTTTCACTTCTAGGTAAATCAATGATCCAGAGAGACACATTTAACCAAGGTGTGAATTTTCCACTCTGTGGGAACCCATATCAGGACAGAAGAACATAAATTGTAATTGATTAATTGCTGGAGGCTCAGTATGGACAAGTTTGAGAGTTGGAAACTCTGGGGTGGGAGGGGGGGGGGTTCTGGTCCAGCATAGAAGGAGCATAGAAGTCATCATTGTTCTAACAAAAAGCTGAGCAAACTGAAAAACCATTCCTTAGATCAGAGAAGTGAACTCATAGGGCAAACTACTGCACCCAAAATTGGAGTTATAGACAGGTAGATACAGAGATCACAACTAATCAGAGCAGAAACTTCCTAAGCAGAGGCTTCCATGGGAACTACTACTGGGGTAGGGAAACCTAAACTGTAATTAATGAGTTGCCAGAGGCTCAGTCTGTACAAGCCAAAGAGTTAAGAATCCAGGGGAACTGGAACATTTTTGTTTTACCTTGTGAAGCTCTACCAGGTTCTCAGAGCAAATACTGGAGAATAATCCCCTTGGACTTCTGATAGGGGAGGGGGAAAAGTAGCCATTCTGAAATATGCCAGAGCATGCTGTTCTTAACAAATCTGCACCCAAGAAAAACTATTTAACCAGACCATAAACTACTGTGGTTTTCATCAGAGTCTAACATGTTAGAAGGCAAATACCCAGTTCCAACCTCTATAGCCATCAGGTCCCACCAAAGGCTGGGAAAAAACTGAGAAGCATTTGTGAAGTTCATAGCCCAAAGCCACAAGCTTTCTAAAAGACTGAGACCATCAAAGGACTAAAGAACACTTCTCATCCCCCCACACCTTATGACTACACCACCAATGACCTATTTCTGTAGTTCCTTTAACTCAGAACATCATGTTCAGCTTTCAACAAAAAATTACAAGGGACGCTAAATGGCAAAAAACCAGTTTGAAGAGACAGAACCAAACTCAGATATGACAAGGATATTGGAACTATCAGACCATGAATTTAAGACAACTAACATGCTAAGGGCTCTAATAAATAAAGCAGGCAACAAGAAAGAACAGATGGATAATGTAAGCAGAAAAATGAGAAGTCTAAGAATTTTTTTAAAATGCTAGTGATCAGGGGCGCCTGGGTGGTGCAGTCGGTTAAACGTCCGACTTCAGCCAGGTCACGATCTCGCGGTCTGTGAGTTTGAGCCCCGCGTCGGGCTCTGGGCTGATGGCTCAGAGCCTGGAGCCTGTTTCCGATTCTGTGTCTCCCTCTCTCTCTGCCCCTCCCCCATTCATGCTCTGTCTCTCTCTGTCCCAAAAATAAATAAAAGAAACGTTGAAAAAAAAAATGCTAGTGATCAAAAAACACTAACAGAAGAATAACTCTTATGGGCTCATCAACAGACTGGACAAAGTTGAAGATAGACTCTGTGAACGATGCATCAATAGAAACCTCCAAAATTGAAAAGCAAAGGAAAAAAAAAAAACAGAACAAAATACCCAAGAACTGTAGGATAACTAAAAGAAAAAAGAAAAGTGTACCATATACACAATGAGAATATCAGAAGTGAGAAAAGCACAGAAACAGTATTTGAAGCAATGACTGAAAATTCTCCCTTATGTTAACATAAGATCCAAAAAGGAAAAAAAGGGGGGGGGGCAGGAATATCAGAGAACATGGAGCAGAATAAATTCTGAAAATACACTACACCTAGACAGGCATATCATATGCAAATTGCAGAAAAATCAAAGATACAAAAAAAGATTTTGAAAGAAGCCAGAGGGGGAAAAACACTACCTATATGGGCACAAAGATAAGAATTACATCTGATTCTCCTTGGAAACCATGTGAACAAAAAGAGTGAAGTGAATGTTTAAAGTCTTGAAGAAAAAAAACCCCACCAACCTAGAACTCTGTACCCTACAAAATTACCCTTCAAAAGCAAAGGAAAAGAATGATGTCAGCAAGATGACAGAAAAGAAAGCCCTAGATCTGCCTTTGGCCATGGAGACACAGACTTAATGACAGACCAAATGTTCCTGTAAAGAATCTAAAAAACAAAAGGTTTCTGTACCCCAGGCATGGGTGAAGCCAACAGCATCAAAAAGCCCAGTAGAAAATGCATGACACTATCCACTCTGTCATACCAAAGCCCCTCTTTCTTGACACATCATGTTTGGGAGGAAACCCCCAATTCCTGTTTTCTACCTGGGGAGGTAGAATGTATGTCCAAAGTCAGAATTTTAGAGGGACTGCCCAAGGGGAGTTTGTCTTGATGGGTCCACGTACCAACAGTCCCCAGGTTGGGGATCTCTGGGAAAAAAAAATCCAATAGGCCCTAGAGTCTGCAGTACTACAGGCACACACTAGGTAGAGCTCCAGTATCACAATTTACTATACCACAAGAAGCTGCAATATTGTAGATGTACAACAGGGGGAGAGCCTGAGTAGAAACCGGCAAACCTCTCCAACCAGGAGATAACGTGCACAAGCCCAGAGAGGGTGCATACCCAGAAAGGGCTTGAGAGGTCTCCATATCTCTAGTCAGGGAGAAAGTCCTCTCTGTTAGAAACCAGACTGCAAAATCTGGGAGAGTTGGTTGATTATTCAAATGCCCAAATCCCAATAACAAATAAGATACACAAAGAAGCAAGGAAACATAACACATTTAAAAGAACAAAGTATATCTCCAGAAACCAAACTTAAAGAAAGAAATCTAAAAATTGCCAAAGAATTAAAAAGTGTTGTTAAAAGGACCTTAAATGAATTAAAAAGAAGAAAGACAACAAAATAAGGAAATTGATACATGAGAAAAATAATATCCACAAAGCAAAACTATGAAAAACCAAACAAATTCTGGAACTGAAGAATACAAAAACTGAATTGAAAATTTCATAGAGGGTTTCAGCAGGAGACTTGACCAAGCAGAAGAATCTGTGAACTTGAAGATGGTCCTTTTGAAATTTCCAAGGTAGAGAACAAAAATAAAAAAGCAATGAAGAAAAATGAAGACAGCCTAAGGAACATCTGGGACATCATCAAACAGAAACCTATCCATTACTGGTATCCTAGAAGGAAGAAAAGAAAGGGGCAGAGAACCTACCTGAAGAACTGGCCAAAATATCCCAAATTTGGGGAGAGAAATAAACTTACAAATTCAATAATCTCAAATAGTTCCAACAAGAAGTCCAGAGAGATGTACTCCAAAACACATCACAATCAAACTATCAAAAATCACAGATAAAGAATTTTGAAGGTAGCAAGAAAAATGTGACTTGTCACAAAGGAACTCCTTTTAAATTATCAGATTTCTCAGAAGAAACCTTGAAGGCTAGAAGGGAGTGGGATAATATATTTGAAGTACTGAATGAAAATAAATGCCAACAAAGAATACTATAGCTAGCAAAAAAGAACTTCTTCCAAAAACAATGGAGAAACTAAAACTTTGCCTGATTAAAAAAAAAAAAAAAAAAGAAAAACAAAACAGGAAACTCATCACCACTAGACCTTCCCTATGAGACATTCTGGAAAAAGTCCTATAAAATGAAATGAGAGGACAACACAAAGCAACACAAAACCAAATGAAACTATAAAATTCCCTGGTATAAGTAATGACAGATAAATATAGAATACTATAATGCAATTGCAGTGAGCAAATCACAAAAATGTAGAGAATATGTTTTTTAAAAGCATAAAAAGTAATTATAAATCAATGTTAATGGATATATGTAATATAAAAATCTGTATAATTAACAAAATGGGAGAAAGCAGATTTGGAGTAGTTTTTATACATAACTGAAGTCACCAGTTTACAACAGACTGTATAACTTTTAAGATGTTTTGTGTAATTGCAATGATAATCACAAATATTATTGATAGAATATACACAAAGGGAAATGAGAAAGAAATCAGAACATGTCATTATACACATAAAAAGCCAACAAAATATAAATGAAGACAGCAAGAGGGAAAGAGACCAAAAAAGCTACAAGACAGACTGGAAATGAATAAAATGACAATAGTAAGTCCTTCCCAATCAGTAAATACTTTAAATGTAAATGGCTTAAATAACACCAATTAAAGACATAGATCAACTGAATGGATTTTTTAAAAATCCAAGGGGTGCCTGGGTGTTTTACTCGGTTGAGCATCCAATTTTTTATTTGGGCTCAGGTCATGATACCAGGGTCACGGGATCAAGCTCCATGTCAGGCTCCATGCTGTGTGTGAAGCGTATTTAAGATTCTCTCTCTCTCTCTCTCTCTCTCTCTCTCTCTCTCTCTCTCTCTCTCTCCCCCTCTCCCTCTCCCCCTCCCTCTCCCTCTCCCCTGCTTGCACACACTCAAATAAATAAATAAAAGATCCAACTATTTGCTGTCTACAAGAGAATAATTTTATATCTAAAGACACATGGTAGAAGTGAAAAGGTCGAAAAAGATATTCTATGCCAATGAGAGCCTCAAGAGAGAAGTGGCCACACTTAAATCTAAGAAAACAGAATTTAAGATAAAAACTGTCATAAGAGCCAAAGACATTATATAATAATAGAGGGTCAATTCACATTATATAATAATAGAGGGTCAATAATAGAGGGAAAACATAGCAGTTACAAACATATATGCTACCTAACATTAGAGTACCAAATATATGAAGCAAACACTGACTAAAGGAAGAAAGAAAAGCATGACAATAGTAGTAAGAAACTTCAATAACCTGACTTTCAGATATGGACAGAACCATCACACAAGTTCAATAAGGAAACAGAGTATGTGAACAACACTATAGGCCAATTATACCAAACAGTTGTAGTACAGAACACTCCAACCAGTAACAGTGGAATATACATTCTCCTCAAGAGCAACTGGAACATTCTCCAAGGTAGACAACATGTTGGGCCACAAAATAAATGTTAACAAATTTCACAAGATTGAAATCAATAGAGTATCTTCTCCAACACAAAGGAATGAAACTAGAAATCAAGAGAAAGAAAACAGGAAAATCCACAAATAGGTAGAAACTCAGCAATGTGCTCTTAAATGAGTCCAAGAATAAATCACAAAGAAAATTTAGAAAATATCTAGAGACAAATGGAAATGAAGACACAGCATACCAAAACTTATGGGATACAGCAAAAGCTGTACTAAGGAAAGTTTATAGCAGTAAACACTTATATTTAAAGAAGGAAGTTCTTAAATCAACAAACTAACATAATATCTCAAGGAACTAGAAAAGTAAGAATAAACTCAAAGTTAGCAGAGGGAAGGAAATAATGAGGATTAGAGCAGAAATAATGAAATAGAGAATAAAAAATGGGGAAAAATCAGCAAAAGTCTTGGTTTACTGAAAAGAGCAACACAATGGACAAACCATCAGTTAGAATAAGAAAGGGAGAAGATTCATGGCTAAAATTATAAATGAAATATGAGACATTACAACTGAAGTCCCCAAAATTAAAAAGATTAAAAGAGACTATTAGGAATAATTATAGGCCAGCAAAGTGGATAACCAAGAAAATATGGATAAACTCCTAGAATTGTACAACCTATCAAGAGTGAATCATGAAGAAATAAAAAAAAATCTTAACAGACCAATAACTAGTGAAGAAATTAAAGCAGTATTCCAAAATCTCCCAACAAAGAACAGCCCAAAACTATATGCCTGTTAAATTCTACCAGACATTTAAAGAACACCAATCCTCAAACTCTTCCAAAGAATCAAAGAGGAGGAACTATTCCCAAACTCATTGTACGAGGCCAGCATTACCCTAGAACCAAAACCAAAGACATAAAATCACAAACCAAATTCTTGAAGAATATTGATGCAAAAACTCTAAAGAAAATATTCTCAAACCAAATTCAACAGAACATTAAAAGGACCATACACTACAACTGAGTGAAATTAATACATGGAAAGCAAGGATGGTTCAACATATGAAAAATCAATATAATACACCATACTAACAAATGAAGGAGAGAAAACATGATCATCTCAATGCAGACAGGAAATTTGAGAAAGTTCAATACACTTCCATGATTTAAAAACAAAAACACAACAGGGGCGCCTGGGTGGCTAAGTCAGTTAAGCGTCCGACTTTGGCTCAAGTCATGATCTCACAGTCCGTGAGTTCGAGCCCTGCATCAGACTGTGCTGACAGCTCAGATCCTGGAGTCTGCTTCAGATTCTGTGTCTCTCCTCCTCTCTCTGCCCCTCCCCCACTTTACAAATAAACATTTAAAAAATAAACATAAACATCAAAAGATTAAAAAACAAAATACAACAAATGGGAATAGGATAAAATCACCCCAACATAATAAATTAAGCCATATATTAAAGACTCACAGCTAACATCATGTGCAGTGGGGAAAGACTGAAACTTTTCCTCTTAAGATCAAGAATAGGTCAAGGATGCCCACTCGTCCCTCCCAAGAGGAATTACACAAGAAAAATGAAGAAAAGGAATACAAATTTGAAAGGAGAAAAAAAAAATTGTTGGCAGATGACTTGATCTTACATGTGGAGAGCCGTAAGTATTTCCAAGAAAAATTGTTAGAATAAGTAAATATGTTCAGCAAACTTACAGGATACAAAATGAAAAGTCAGTTGCATTCCTATACACTAATAATGATCAATCTAAAATGGAAACTAAGAAAATCCCATTTATTATAGCATAAAAAATATACTTAGGAATAAGTTTAGCCAACTAGGTTAAAAATTTGTACACTGAAAACTACAAAACACTTCTAAAAGAAATCAAAGAAGTTACAAATGAATGGGAAGATATCTTGTGCTCATGGATTGGAAGACTTAATATTCTTAAAATATTTACACTACCTAAAGTGATCTATAGATTCAATGCAATGTCCTTCAAAATCCCAATGACACTTTTTGCAGATACAAGGCAAAAAAAGTCCTGAAATTCAAATGGAATCCCAAAGGACACCAAAGAGCTAAAACAATCTCGAAAAAGAACAACAAAGTCGAATGCCTCAGATTCTCTGATTTCAAAATTTAGTACAAAGCCACCGTAATTTTAGGTAATTAAGACAGTGTAGTCCTGGGACAAAGGCAGATACATAAGCCAAAAGAAAAAAGTAAAGCACCCAGAAATAAGCCCTTGCATGTATGGTCACATGATTTTGGGCTAGGGTGCCAAGTCTATACAATGAGGAAAGGATAGTTTCTTCAATAAAAGGTGATGGGAAAACTAAATTTCCACATCTCAAAAGAGTAAAGTTGGACCTATATACAAAAATGAACACAAAATGGACGAGATACGTAAAAGTAAGACCTAAGCTCTTAGAAGAAAACATAGGGAAAAAGCTTTAGGACACCAGATTTGGCTGTGATTTCTTGGATATGACCCCAAAAGCATAGGCAATGAAAGAATAGACAAATGGAAAAAAAAAAAAATTACATCAAATTAAATAACTTGTGTGTCAAAAGAAACACTCAACAAAGTAAAAAGGCAACATACAGAATGGAAGAAAGTAATTGCAAATCCTATATCTGAAAAATTAGTATCCAAAAATATATATATGGAGCTTCTACAAATAACCCAATGAAAACTTAGGTAAAGGACTTGAATAGACATGTCTCCAAAGATGATATAAAAATGGCTAATCAGCACATAAAAAGATACTCAAAAAATGATATAACTAATCATTAGGGAAATGCAAGTCAAAACCATGAGATAGCCCCTTCACACCAATCAGGATGGCTATTATCAAAAGAACAGAAAATAAATGTTAGCAAGAATGTGGAAAAGTTGGAACCCTTATGTATGTATGGTTGGTGGAAATGTAAAATGGCACAGTAATTATAGAAAACAGTACCTAAATTTTACCAAAAAAAAAAAAAATTAAGAATAGAATTATTACATCATCTGGCAATCCCAACTCTGGATATATACCCAAAAGAATTTAGAATAAGGTCTCAAGTTATTTGCACATCCATGTTCACAACTGCATTATTCACAATCACCAAGAGGTGAAAGCAACCCAAATGTCCATCAACAGACACAAGAATAAAGAAAACTTTAGGTATATGCATACCGTGGAATACTATGCAGGCTTTTAAAAAAAAGGGAATTCTGTCATGTGCTATAACATGGATAAACCTAGAGGACACATTAAGCAAAATAGGTAAGTTAACAGAAGGACAAAAAATTATATGATTTTACTCATATGCAGTACCTACAGTATTCAAAACCATACATGGGGCGCCTGGGTGGCGCAGTCGGTTAAGCGTCCGACTTCAGCCAGGTCACGATCTCGCGGTCCGTGAGTTCGAGCCCCGCGTCAGGCTCTGGGCTGACGGCTTGGAGCCTGGAGCCTGTTTCCGATTCTGTGTCTCCCTCTCTCTCTGCCCCTCCCCCGTTCATGCTCTGTCTCTCTCTGTCCCAAAAATGGATAAACGTTGAAAAAAAAAAAATTAAAAAAAAAAAAAAAAACCATACAAATAGAAGGGAGAAAAGTGATCACCAAAAACTGGGAGGACTGGAAAGGTGAAATAAGTGCTTAATGAATATAGTTTCAGTGTTACAAGATTAAAAAGTTCTAGAAAACTAGGGGTGACTGGGTGACTCAGTCAGTTAAGCATCTGACTCTTGATTTCAGCTCAGGTCATGATCTCACAGTTCATGAGTTTGAGGCCTGTGTCGGGCTCTGTGCTGACAGCATGGATCCTGTTTGGGATTCATTCTCATTCTCTCTCTCTCTCTCTCTCTCTCTCTCAAACAAAAAAAGTTCTAGAAATCTACAATACAACAATATAATATGTTTAACACTGCTGAACCGTGTGTTTAAAAATGATTATGAGAGGGGCGCCTGGGTGGCGCAGTCAGTTAAGCGTCCGACTTCAGCCAGGTCACGATCTCGCGGTCCGGGAGTTCGAGCCCCGCGTCGGGCTCTGGGCTGATGGCTTAGAGCCTGGAGCCTGTTTCCGATTCTGTGTCTCCCTCTCTCTCTGCCCCTCCCCCGTTCAAGCTCTGTCTCTCTCTGTCCCAAAAATAAATAAACGTTGAAAAAAAAATTTTTTTTTTTAAATAATAAATAAAAATGATTATGAGCATGAATTTAACGTTAGGTGTTTTTTACCAAAATTAAGAAAAAAAAAAGATTTAAACACACACACAAAAGTGAAGGTAAAATACTTTCTCAGACAAACAAAACGAAGGAACATGTTGCAAGAGAAGTTAAAATAAGTTCTACAGAGAGAAGAAAAAGGATATAGGTCAGAAATGCAAATATACATAAAGAGAGGGGGAGTACTAGAGAAGGAATAAATTAAGGTAAAATACTTTCATTTTTATGATTCTTAATATAACATAACAGTTCCTTCAAAATAATAGTAGCGACAATGTATTCAGTTATGTATGCTTATCTAAATGTTTATATAGGTGTATGTATATATGAAATGAGCAAAAGCAATGATATAAGCCATGGAAGGCGGGGTGAAGAAATTAGGAATATTTTGTTAGACAGTATTTCACTACCAGTATATTGTTACTTGAAAGTTAGTTGTAAATGTATAGTGCAACTGTGGGGAAATCACTAGAATAAAGAAATATAATTAATATACTAAGGTAGGAGAAAAAGTAGAATCATTTAAATGCTCAACTGAAACCACTAAAGGCAGAAAAACAATGGAAGACAAAAATAGGAACAAAGAATGAAGGCAACAATAATAAAAAGTACACTTACAATATGGTAGATGTTAATACAACTAAATCAACAATCGCTTTAAATGTCAATGGTCTAAATACATCAACTAAAAGATTTTCAGAGTAGATCAAAACACAGGGGAGAGCCAACTATATGTTATCTATAAGAGACCCATTTTAAATAAAGGCACAGATTAAAAATAAAGGACAGGGAAAGGGATACCACGCCACTTTAGGTGAATGTTTGTGTCCCTCTAAAATTCTTATGTTGAAGCCTAATACCCAATGTGAGGAAATTTGGAACTTTGGGATGTGATTAAGTCATAAGGGTGGAGCCCTCACAAATGGTATTAGTGACCTTATAAAAGAGACCCTAGAGGCTCCCTTGCTCCTCCTGCCATATGAGGACACAGTGAGAAGACAGTTGTCTACGAATCAGGAAGTAGGCTCTCAACAGACATCCAATCTGCTGGCATCTCAATCTTGGACTTCCTAGGCCCCATAACTATGTGACATAAATGTTTGTTGTTTACCCACTCTGTGGTATTTTTTGTCACAGTAGCCTGAACAGACGAAGATACATGCTAATAACACTAATAAAAGACAGCAGAGTAACTATGTTAATTTCAGATACAGCAGGCTTCAGAGCAAGGAAAGTTATCAAAGATAAAAAGGGGCATTATATGATGATAAGGGGCTCAATACTCCAAGAAGACATAACAATTCTTAATGTGTATGTGCCTAAAACCAGAGCACAAAATACCTAAAGGCAAACACCGATATAAATGCAAGAAGAAATAGATAAATCCACTATTATAGTTGGAGACTTCAACACCTCTCTAATAGCAATGGATAGATCCAGCAAGCAGAAAATTGGTAAGGATATAGTTGAACTCTAAAGCATCATCAATCAACTGAATATAACTGACATATAGAATATTTCATCCAATTAGAAACAGACTATACATTCTTTTCAAGCTCACATGGGACATTCACCAAGACAGACCATATTCTGAGCCATGAAATGCACCTAAAGAAATTTAAAAGAAATCAGACAATGTCTGCTCTCAAACCACAATTTAATTAAACTAGAAATCAGTATCAGAAAGAGGGTTGGAAAATCCCAAAATACCTGGAGAATACAACTCACTTCTAAACAACACATGCATCAAAGGAGAAACTTCAAGAGAAATTTTTAAATATTTCTAACTAAACGAAAATGATAAATACAACATCAAAATTTGTGGAATGCAGTGACAGCAATTCTTAGAGTGACTTATAGCACTGTGTAGGTGTGTGTGTGTGTGTGTGTGTGTGTGTGTGTGTGTGTGTGTAGGAAAAGAAAGATCTAAAATCAGTAAGCTAAGCTTTCACCTTAGGAAACTAGAACAAGAAGAGCAAATTAAATCCAAAGAAAGCACAAGAAAAGGAATAAAAGCCCTATTTTATTTTATTGTAGAAATCAATGAAATTGCAAATAGGAAATCAACGGAGAAAATCAATAAAACAGAAAGCTAGTTCTTTCAAAATATCAGTAAGCCTCTAGCCAAGCTTATTAAAAAAAAAAGAGAGAGAGAGAAACACAAATTACTAATATCAGAGATGAAAAAGGTGTCATCACTATGGATTCAGTGTATAACAAAAGGCTAATGCAGGAATAATGTGAACATTATCTGTGCCCACAAATTTGATGGCAATAAAATGGACCAATTCCTTGAAAGATAAAACCTAACAAAACTCACATAAGGAGAAATAGATGGTCTGAATAAGCTTATATCTGTTTAAAAAAAAAATGAACCAATAACTAATAACACACCAAAACAGAAAACATTAGACCCAGATGGTACATGGGTGAATTCTACCAAACATTTAAAGAAGAGATACCAATTTTTTACAATCTTCCAGAAAACAGAAGCAGAGGGAATACTTCCTAAGTCATTCTATGAAGCCAGCATTGCCCTAATACAAAAACCAAAGACATTACAAGAAAGGAAAACTACTAACATCTCTCATGAACAAAGGCGATAAATTCTCAACAAAATGTTAGTAAATTGAATCCAACAGTGTATTAAAAAAAATATACACCATGACCAAAGTGGGATTCCCAACTGGACCACAGATTCAATGCAATCCCCAATCCCAGCATTTTTTTTTCCTTCTTGGGTATTGACAAACTGATACAGAAGTTTATATGGAAAGGCATAAGGCGAGAAGAGCCAAACCAATAATCCAGAAGAAAGTTGAACAACTGATACTACTATAAGGCTACAATAATCAATACAGTATGGAATTGGTGCAAGAATATAGATAAATGGGACAGACTACACAATTCAGAAACAGACAAATATAGTCAACTACTCTGACAACAGTGCAAGGGAGAAAGGACAGTCTTTTTAACAAATGGTGCCAAAACAACTGGACATGTCAAAAAAATGAATGTTGATGAAAGAGAACCTTCTCAACATGATAAATGGCATTTTTGAAAATCACACAGCTAACACCATTCTCAATAGTGAAAGGTCAAATCTTCCTTCTCAGAAGAGGAACAGACAAGGATGCATATTTTCACCACTGCTATTCAACATTATCATAGAGCATTACTACAAGAAGGCAAAGGAACCCACATTGAAAACTGTATTTACAGAAGACATAGTCCTATATATAGAAAATCCCAAAGAATCCATAAGAAAACTACTAGAGCTATAAATTCAGCAAAGTTGGAGGTTACAAGATTATATAAAAATCAGTTGGGTTTCTATACACCAGCAGTGAACAATCCAAAAAGGAAATTAAGAGATCAATTTCATTTGCAACAGCAGCTGAAAGAATAAAATACCTAGGAAAAAAATTAACAAAGTGGAACACTTGTACACTAAGAATTATAAGATAGTGGTGAAAGAAATTAAAGACAACCTAAATAAAATGGAAAGATGTTCCATGTTCATCAATTGGAAGGCTTAATATTAAGATGGCAATAATACCCTAAGCAATTTATAAATTCAACACAATCCTTATCAAAATTCCAATATCCTTTTTTGTAGATATGGAAAATGTGGTCCTCCAAATGTAATTGCAAGGGATCCTGAATATCTAAAACACTCTAAAAAAGTTGGAGAAGTCACACTTCCCAGTTCAAAATACACTGCAAATCTAAAGTAATCAAAACAGTGCAGTATGCTTAAGGACAGACAAGCAGAACAATGAAAGAGACTTGAGTGTATAGAAATAAACCCATACATGTATGGCCAAGATTTTTGACAAGGGTGAAAGACCATTCAATGAGGAAAAACGAATCTCCTCAACAAATGGTTCAAACTATTGCCTTTTAATGCTCTATGTATGTATGTGCGTGTATATACACATATATATGTAAATAAACTTGGAGCCTCACATTATATATAAAAAGTAACTTAAAACTGATCAAAGACCTAGTGTGAGCTAAGATCATAAAACTCTTAGAACATGCAAGAAAATCTTCATACCATGGATTTGGCTGTATATTTTTAATTATGACAATAAAAGCATGAACAAAAAAAGAATAGAGACATTGGGACATCATAATTAAAAACTTTGTGTTTCAAAGGACATTGACAAGGATATGGAGAAATAAGAACCTTCTGCACGGATGCTCAGGATGTAAAGTGGTGCAGTGGCTGTAGAAGACAGTATGGGTGGTTCCTCAGAAAGTTAAACAGTGATTACCAAATGACGTGGCAATACCACACTTAAGTATGTACTCAAGAGAACTGAATTCAAGAACTCAAACATATACTTTTACAACAGTTTTTCATTGCAGCATTATTCATAAGAGCCAAAAGGTGGAAGCAACCCATGTATCCACTAGCAGATGACTAGATAAACAAAACATGGTAGAAACACACAATAAAATATTCCTCAGGCACTAAAAGGAATGAGGTTCTGGAACCTGGGAGGAAGATCACAGAATAGGAGGACCCTAAGCTCACCTCATCCCATGGATACAACTAGATAACATGTACATCAGTGTAAATAACCCAGCAAAGGACCCAAAGACTGGCAGAACAGACTCTCCACAACTCAATGTAGAGACAAGGCCACTCTGCAGAGAGCAAGAAGGGTTGAAACATTGTCAAGAGCTCATTGGGACTGTCTAGGGGAGGGAGGGAAACCACAGGTACAGAAAGGGGAGAGGACCAGACCCTCACACCAATCACTTGTGGCATGGGGAAACCTGCATGAAAACCAAAGGGGCATAATTTTATGACTTCTTACAACCAGCTGGGCTTAACATCAGGAACTTTAAAAATCAGCAGGCTCAGCTCTGGGAGACCCAGGTGGGTGAGAGGAAACAGAATCCCCACCCTGAAAGAGACAGCACAACGAACAGCCCCACGAAGATACAGCATAGAAGCATTAGTTTGGGGGGGAAAAAAAGCTTGGGGTATACAGGAAGGGGATATGGTTAATAATCTCAGAATGTGTGTTGGAGGCAAAACTTCTCCAGGAACAAAGGAGCTGGCAGGCCCCATTTTCTTCCCCCACCCCCCAGCCTAGACACATGGACACACCTGCAGGAACCAGCAAAGCAGCAACATTTCCTACCTAATTTGCTAACAGTGTGTCCCACCCTTGCATTCTCCTACAGACCTGCCTCCTCCAATATGCCCTTGCCTGGAGCCCATCCATAGTAGTGCTGCAAGCCTGGCCCAACAGGGTCCAGCACCCCTCCAAAGTGACTCCTGCCCCAGGGAGAAGGAAAGATAACCATACACACCATTCCAACTGCACCCCAGCAGTGGGCTGAGGGCTGATATCTGGTCTGACTGCAGGCCCCTCCCACCAATAAAAGCTTCTCAAGGGACAATACAGGGAAAGTGCCCTGCAGTTATATGCTATTACATCTCTAGAAAATGCCTGGTCTGACTCAACTCAAGCCCAAGGTGGCCTCAGACTGTCCCACTAACAACATAGGGACCAAACCATGCCCACAATGGGCAAAGAGAGCCATTGCAGATGTTGGGCCTGAAAGTAAAAGCAACTCAGCCACAATAGTAGGGCAAACACAACACACATGGGAGACACCCCTGAAGCACCAAGTTCTGATGAACAGGGGACACTGCACTGCAGGACATTACAGGACCTCTTCTTCATACAGCCACTACTTTCAAGAGCAGGAGACAGCTGACTTTCCTAACACATAGGAACAGACACAGTTAAACAAAGCGAAGAGGCATAGGAATGTGTCTCAAATGAAAGAACAGGACAAAGTCATAGCAAGAGACCTAACCAAAACAGATAATTAATATGCCTGACAAAGAACTTAAAGTAATGGTCCTAATGATACTCACTGGACTTGAGAAAAAAGTGAAGGACCTCAGTGAGATGCTTAACAAAGACATAGAAAAAATTTAAAAAGAACCAACCACAGGTGAAGAATTCAATAACTGAAATTAAAAATATACTACAAGGAATAAACAGTAGACTAGAGGAAGCAGAAGAATGGATCAGTGACCTGGAGGACAGAGTAATGGAAAGTGATCAGGCTGAAGAGGAGAGACACAAAATAATAACAAAAACTGAAAACAGACTTAGCGAACTCAGTGACACCATCAAGTGTAATAACATCTGCATTATAGGGATCCTACAGGAAAAAAGAGAGAAAAGGGGGAAGAAAACCTATTTGAAGAAATAATAGCTGAAAACTTTCCAAATATGGGGAAGGAAACAGAAATCCAGATCCAAGAATCAAAGAACTGCCCTATAAAATCAACCTAAGGTGGTCCACACCAAGACACACAGTAATTAAAAAATGGCAGGAGCACCTGAGTGGCTCAATTGGTTAAGTGTCCAACTTTAGCTCAGGTCATGATTTTCTGGTTTGTGAGTTCGAGCCCCGTGTCAGGCTCTGTGCTGACAGCTCGGAGCCTGGAGCCTGCTTCAGATTCTGTGTCTCCCTCTCTTTCTGCCCTTCCCCTGCTCACACACTGTCTCTCTCTCAAAAATAAATAAACATGAAAAAAAATGGCAAAAAGTAGTGATAAAGAGAATTTTAAAAGCAGCAAGAGAAAACAATTACATACAAGGGAAACTCAATAAGCCTATCAACTGATATTTCAGCAGAAACTTTGTAGGCCAGAAGGGAGTGGCATGATATATTCAGAGTGCTGGAAAAAAAAAAACAAAAAACAAACCTGCAGCCAAGAATACTCTATACAGCAAAGCTGTATATACTTTATATAGCAAAGCTATTATTCAGAATAGAAGGAGAGATAAAGAGTTTCTCAGATAAACAGAAGTTAAAGGAATTCATCACCACTAAACTAGCCCTACAAGAAAAGTTAAAGGGGACTCTTTGAGTGGAAAGGAAAGTCCATAAGGAGGAGTAAAAAAAGTAGGAAACATAAAAGCAATAAAATTAAGTATTTCTATAAAATTAGTCAAGAGATTCATAAAATAAAAGGATATAAAGTTTGACACACATAACTAAAAGGTGAAAGGAGGAGTAAAGAATGGGCTCAAATTTAAGCAACCATCAACTTAATATAGACTGCTATATGCAAAAGATGTTATATACAAACCTAATGGGAATGACAAATCAAAACCAGGAACAGATATGCAAAAAATAAAGAAAGGAATCCAAGTATATAACTAAAGAAGACCAGCAAACCATGAGAGAAGAGAACAAGGAACAGAAGAACTATAAAAACAACCATAAAACGGTTAACTAAATGGCAATATGTACATACCTATCAATAATTACTTTGAATGTAAATAGACTAAATGCTCCAATCAAAAGACACAGGGTGACGGAATGGATAAAAAGCAAGACCCTGGGAATGCAAGCTGTTGTGGCCACTCTGGAAAACAGTATGGAGGTTTCTCAAAAAACTAAAACTAGAACTACCCTACGACCCAGCAATTGCACTACTAGGCATTTATCCACAGGATACAGGTGTACTGTTTTGAAGGGACACATGCTCCCCCATGTTTATAGCAGCACTATCAACAATAGCCAAAGTATGGAAAGAGCCCAAATGTCCATCAATGGATGAATGGAGAAAGAAGATGTGTATGTGTGTGTGCGTGTGTGCGTGTGTGTGTGTATAGGATATATATAGAATATATATATACACACATACACGTACACACGCACACACACACAATGGAATATTACTTGGCAATCAAAAAGAATGAAATCTTGCCATTTGCAAGTACGTGGATGGAACTGGAGGGTATTATGCTAACCGAAATCAGAGAAAGACAAAATCATATGACTTCACTCATATGAGGACTTTAAGAGACAAAACAGATGAACATAAGGGAAGGGAAGCAAAAATAATATAAAAACAGGGAGGGGGACAAAACAGAAGAGACTCATAAATATGGAAAACAAACTGAGGGTTACAGGAGGGGTTGTGGGAGGGGGGATGGGGTAAATGGGTAAGGGGCACTAAGGAATCTACTCCTGAAATCATTGTTGCACTGCATGCTAACTAATTTGGATGTAAATTTTAAAAAATAAAAAATAAAATTAAAAAAATAATAAATCTTAAAAAAAAAAAAAACAAAAAACAAGACCCATCCACATGTTGTATACAAGAGACTTCAGACCTAAAGACACATGCAACTTGAAAGTGAAAGGATGGAAAAGCATTTAAAATGCAAATGGAAGTGAAAAAAAAGCCAAGGTAGACAAAATAAATTTTAAAACAAAGAGTGTAATAAGAGACAAAGTCACTGTATATAAAGAGTACAATCCGACAAGAAGATACAACAATTGTAAATAGTTATGCATCCAACATGGAAGCACCCAAATACATAAAGCAGCCAGTAACAAACATGAAGGAACTAATCGATTGTAATACCGTAATAGTAGGTGACTTTACACCTCACTTACATGAATGAATAGATCATCCAAACAGAAAATAAATAAGGAAACAGTGGCTCTGAATGATATATTGGACCAGATGTATCTAACAGGTATATTCAGAAAATCCATCCTAAAACATCAGAATACACATTCTTTTCAAGTGCATATGGAAAATTCTCCAGAAGAGATCACATATTAGGCCAAAAACCAAATTTCAACAAATTAAAAAAGACTGAAGTCATACCTTGCATCTTTTCTGACCACAGCAGTGTAAAACTAGAAAGTAACCACAAGAAAATAATCTGGAAAGAGCACCAATACATGGAAGATAAATAACATTTAACTAAACAATGGATAGGTCAACCAAGAATCAAAGAGGAAATTAAAAAAAAAATACATAGCAACAAATGAAAATGAAAACACAGTGTTCCAAAATCTTTGGGATACAGCAAAGCTTTTATAAGAGTAAGTTTATAGCAACATAGGCCTAACTCAAGAAGCATGCAAACATCTCAAATAACCTAACCTTACACCTAAAGGAGCTAGAAAAAGAACAAAGGAAAGAAATAATCAAGATTAGAGCAGAAATAAAATAGAAACTAAAAAAACCAATAGAACAGATCAATGAAACCAGGAGCTGGTTCTTCGAAAAGATTAACAAAATTGATACCCGTTTAGCCAGACTCATGAGAGAGAGATAACTGAAACAAAATCAGAAATGATAGAGGAGAAATAACATTTGATACTACAGAAATCCAAAGGATTATGAGAGAATATTATGAAAAACTGCCTGAAAATTGGACAACCTGGAAGAAATGGATAAATTCCTAGACATACAACCTTCCAAAACTGAATTAGGAAGAAATAGAAAATTTGAACAGAGTGATTGCGAGCAATGCAATTGAATCACTCATCAAAAAACTCCCAACAAGCAAAAGTCCAGGACCAGATGGCTTCACAAGTAAATACTATCAAACATTTTACAGGAGAGTTAATATCTATTCTTGTCAAACTATTCTAAAAAATAGAAGAGGAAGAAAGGCTTCCAAATTCATTCTATGAGGCCAGCATTAACCTGATACCAAAACCAGATTAAGACACCACAAAATAGAAAGCTACAGGCCAGTATTTCTGATGCACATAGATGTAAAAATCCTCAACAAAAATATTAGCAAACCAAATCCAACTATACACTTAAAAAAAAATCACCAAGATCAAGTGGGATTTACTCCTGGGATGTGAGGCTGGTTTAATATTCACAAACCAATCAACTTGATATATAACATCAATAAAAGGATAAAAACCATAAAATCATTTCAGTAGGTACAGAAAAAACATTTGGCAAAATACAACATTCATTCATGATAAAAACCCTCAATAAAGTAGGTTTAAAGGGAACATACATCAACATAATAAAGGCCATATATGAAAAACCAACAGCTAACATCATACTTGGTCAAGAACAGAACAAGGATGTCCATTCTCACCACTTTTATATAGCATAGTACTAGAAGTCCTAGCCATAGCAATCAGACAACAAAAAGAACTAAAAGGCATCCAAATTGGTAAAGAAGAAGTAAAACTTTCACTATTTTCAGATGACAAGATTCTATTATACAGAAAGCCTTGAGGACGCCACCAAAATCTAGAATTGATAAATGAATTCAGTAAGTTTGCAATATACAAAATCACTATACAGAAATCTGTTGCATTTCTATACACTAATAATGAAGCAGCAGAAAGAGAAATTAAAAATATAATCCCTTTTACAATTGTACCAAAAATAAAATACCTGGGAATAAACTTAATCAAGGAGGCGAAAGACTATACTCTGAAAACTATAAAAAGCTTATGAAAGAAATAGACGATGGCACAAAGCAACGGAAAGATATTCTATGCTTATGGATTGGAAGAATAAATATCGTTAAAATGTCCATACTACTCAAAGCAATCTATAGATTTAATGCAATCCCTATCAAAATACCAACAGCACTTTTCATAGAACTTGAACAATCCTAAAATTGGTATGGAACCACAAAAGACCCCAAATAGCCAAGCAGTCTTGAAAAAGAAGAACAAACATGGAGATATCGCAATCCCAAATTTCAAGATATAATACAAAGCTGTAGTAATCAAAACAGTGCAGTACTGGCACAAAAATAGACACACAGATCAACAGACTGGAATAGAAAGAAACCCAGAAATAAAACCTTGGTTATATGGTCAATTAATCTTTGACAAAGAAAGCAAAACTATGCAATGAGAAAAAGTCTCTTCAACAAATTATGCTGGAAAAACTGGACAGCTATATGCAAAAGAATGAAAGTGGACCACTTTCTTACACCATATACAAAAATAAACTCAAAATGGATTAAGGACCTAAATGTAAGACCTGAAACCATAAAAATCCCAGAAGAGAGCACAGACAGTAATTTCTCTGACATCGGCTATAGAAACGTTTTTCTAGATAGGTCTCCTGAGGCAAGGTAAACAAAAGCAAAAATAAACTGTTGGGACTACATCAAAATAAAAAAGCTTCTGCACAACAGCAAAGGAAACAACAAAACTAAAAGGCAACCTAGTGAATGGAAGAAAATATTTGCAAATTAACCCTCATAAAGGGTTAATACCCAAAATATATAAAGAACTTATAAAACTCAATTCCTGCTAAAACAAACAACAACAACAACAAATCCTCAACGTCCAAAAAAAACAAATAATCCAGTTAAAAATGGGCAGGGGCACCTGAGTGGCTCAGTCAGTTAAGCATCTGACTTTGGGTCAGGTCATGATCTCTCAGTCCATGAGTACGAGCCCCACATCAGGGTCTGTGCTGACAGCTCAAACCCTGGAGCTGCTTTGGATTCTGTTTCCTTTTCCCTCTGCTCCTCCCCAACTCGTGCTCGCTCGCTCTCTCTCTCTCTCTCTCTCTCTCTCTCTCTCCCTCTCTCTCTCAAAAATACACATTTAAAAAAAATGTTTAAAAATGGGCAGGAGACATGAACAGGCATTTTTCTAAAAAAGACACAGAGATGGCCAACAGACACATGAACAGATGCTCATCATCACTCAACATTAGAGAAATGCAAATCAAAACAACAAGGAGATAACACGTCACACCTGTAAGAATAGCTAAAATCAAAAACACAAGAAACAACAGGTGTTGATGAGGATGTGGAGAAAAAGGAACACTCTTACACTGTTGTTGGGAATGTAAACTGGTGCAGTCACTCTGGACAATAGTGCGGACGTTCCTCAAAAAGTTAAAAATAGAACTATGACATGATCCAGCAATGACACTACTGGGTATTTCTCCAAAGAGTACAAAAACACTAATTCAAAGGGATACATGCACCCTGTGTTTACAGCAGCATTATTTACAATAGCCAAGATATGGAAGCAGCTCATGTATCAACTGATGAGTGGATAAAGAAGAGGTGGCATGTACATACAATTGAACACTATTCAACCATAAAAGAGAATGAAACCTTGCCATTTGCAATGACATGGATGGAGTATAATGCTAAGCAATATAAGTTAGCCAGGAAAGATGAATACCATATGATTGGCCAGAGAAAAACAAATAACATATAAATACCATATGATTTCACACGTGTGGAATTTATGAAACAAACAGAGAGAGAGACAGAGGCAGAGAGAGAGAGAGAGAGAGAGAGAGGCAGGGAGAGAGAGAGACAGAAAGACAAACCAAGCAACAGACTCTTAACCATAGAGAACAGACTGATGGTTACCAGAGGAGGGGGTGAGGTGATGGGGATTAAGAAGTAAGAAGTGCACTTGTGATGAGCACCAAGTGATTAAAATAAAAACTTAAAAAAAATGCAATTCAAAAACAGGAAAAATTCAATCATATTGTTTTGGAATGAATACATAGGTGGTAAAACTTAATACAAAGACAACGAAATGATTATCATAATGGATGATCTTCCAATGAGAAGGAAAGGATTATAATCTAGAAGGGTACACAGTCGTTTCTGAGGTGCTAATTATGTTCTATTTCTTGCGTGTTATACTTCACACTAAAAAAAAAAACCAAACAGGATAGTAAGGATAAACACCACTCCAGGGGTGCCTGGGTGGTTCTGTTGGTTAAGAGTCCGACTCTTGATTTTGGCTCAGGTCATGGTTTCATGAGTTCGAGCCCCATGTGGAGCTCTGTGCTGACAATGCAGAGCCTGCTTGAGATTCTCCCCATCTCTTGGCCCTTCAGCCACTTGCACTCTCTCTCTCAAAATAAATAAATGAGAAAAACACCATTATGTTGACTGGTTCATAAGAATGAACCTTAAAGTGAGGTTCAGGCTGCCAGGCAATCATAGTTCATTGCCCTGGTCCATCTGCCCACTTACTCTCCCAGAATATTTCATACCTTTCTGCTTTAAACCTCCAGTATCTCCTCTCCCATCATCATCTACAGTCGATGACTGAAAATGGAAGAAAGCTTCCAGACTTACCACCATACATACCCATGTCCCAGGATTTTGCACCCCCATATTTCTACCTTCCCTTAGCTCAACTCTCCATGTTACCATGTAAGGCCAGTCCACCTACTTGTGCACCAGAGCCCATTCCTCCTTGCCTTCTCAAAGACGGTATTACAGCAGTTCTCCCATCTGTCACCTGTTATCATCAATTTCCTTCAGCAAATGTGCTATTTCTTAACCAGACTTCTCCACCAGCTAGCTGCTACCCCATTTCCCTGCTTCTGTTTGTAGTTAAATTTCTTGAAAAAATTGTCTGTAGTTACTGTCTCTGATCCTTTTCCTTCCATTCTCTCCTAAACCCATCACAACCGGTTTTTTGGCCTGTCAAAACTGCTCACCAAAGATAATCAATAACTTCTAAAGGTCAGCTGTCGGCTCTCATCTTACTTACCTATCAGGAGTATTTGACACAGGTTATCACTCCTTGCTCTTTGATGGACTTGCATATCTTCAGTTTCCAGTAAACCACTCTCTTCTGATGTCCCCCTGACATAACTGTTCACTCCTGTTCTGTCTCTACTGCCTATTCCTCTTCTTTCTTACTTAATGTTGGAATGCCCCAGTATGTCTTTGGTATTCTTCTGTCCACCTATACTTATTCTCTTAGTACTGTCACCCAGACTCATGATTTAAATACATCTTTATACAATACTTACAGTTCAGATCCCTCTCAAACTCCAGACTCATTTATAACATCTACTAGACATCCGAAATTCCATATATCCAAAACGAATTTCCTCAATTTTCACTCAGAACTTGCTCCACCATTCATTAACCATCCTTATTTCTGTTTAGGGCAATGCCATTCTTCCTGTTGCTGACACCAAAAATCTGGCATCATCCATGGTTTTTCTCCCCACGTCTAGTCCACTAATAAATCCAGTGTATTCCATCTTCCAGATATATCCAGAATTTAAGATTTCTTTACCTCTTCCACTGCTACCACTTAATCCAACCCACATTCATATCTCACTTGGATTACTGTAATGGCCTTTTATCTGGTCTCTCTGCATATAACCCTTATCCCTCTATACCCTGTTCTTAACATAGCAGCAGAAAGACCCTTTTAATATTTAACTGACATATTACCTTTCCTCTGCTTAAAATCCTATACTCCTCTTATTCTGATGAAAAACAAACTATGCATGCCCAGGACAGTATCAACTTTTTAAACTTTTTTTCTGGGTTTAGGAAACACACGAATAAGCACAAAATGGAGCTTAAAAAAAGTGATCCCCAAAGCCAGTCCTCAAACTACTTCTGGCCTATGAATAACTTCTACTTTAATCCACACTGAATGATGACAGTGCAGTACATTTTTATAAATGTCTCTTATTTATTCCTCTTAACATGTGGTTTTTCCTTTTTTAATTAAATTTTATATTTTTCATAAAATAATGGTTATTATAAACGGAAGGTTTTAAAAACACTTTATTACTTGGAAAATAAAATTTTGGCAGAACTCAATTTTAATGCCTTCACCGTTTCTCCTCTCTATGCATTTTCTCTGCTGAATTAAAAAACAGAACACTTTTACTGGTATATAGAATTGAAGAGTCTGGGGACTACTAGCCAAAAGGATTTAACAAGCATGTACCTGCACTAAAAGCTCACTAAAGCATAAGCAGTAGAAATTACATTGGCTAGATTATTAGACACACACCCCTCCCCAGCTCTGTCAGTACTGGTTGTGTGGCATTAAAGTTTTTTGCCTCTCTGACCCTCTGTTTCCTCAACCATAATGCCCATTAAAGTACCCAGTTCACAGGAATATGAAAATCAAATCAAACAATATATTTAAAATACATTGACATATAATAGCTACATGTGTGTTTAGTTAATGCAACAGTATTAACTATGTGTTTAGTTAATGCAATGTTAATACAGTGGGTGGTATACGGTAGGAGAGAGAGTGGACCCAGTGTCAAGGAGAGTAGACCATCCTAATGCACAGAAGTATTTTATCCACTTAGGTTCAGAAATGCCGGCACACGATGACAAGAAGAAGCATTCTGGTCAAGTTTCACTACTGTTCATAAATTCTCTGCAGACCGTTTGCCCCCCGTCTTGCCTTCACCAGAGTACCCCACAGCAAAAGACCACCTCCCACATCTGCTCACTGTTAACAGAATATTAGGCACAGGGTATGGCAAAGACACAGAAGGTAGTTCTAGAGTAAGGTCAGAATGTATTCTTAAATAAACTAACGGTGATTATTTAGAAAATAAAAATATCCACTTACCTTTCTTGAATTTATGCACGGGGAGTTTCTTAAGTTGATCTTTACGAAGTCTGTTTCTTCTAGCTCTATGTCTATCCTGGACAAATTTTGTGATCTAAAAATAAAAGAAAAAAAAAGAAATCAGATATTAAACATGCAAATAGAAAATGGCTATTAAAATAATAGACATGTTTTAAGTGTCTGGATAGCTCCTGCAAATCAAATTCAGTTTACTTACACCCTAATCGTATTATTAATTGAAGCACTAATTAAAGCACTAATTACACAGGTGATTAGTTACCCCAAAAATTATGCTTTTGAATTTTTATTCGTTGACCCAAATTATCTTTACTTACTTTAACAGAAACATTATAAATAACATAAAACTAGTTTTGTTATGCAAATAGAAATGGTAGACCATAGATTACAAAGATTCCACTGGACCAAGAAGAAGGCAGAGTTGAAATTCCTGTTAATTATAAACTAATAAAATTTTCAAACATACATTTATTAGTCACCACACTCTCAGTTGTAGCAGCAAACTGAATAGAAGTACTACCTAACACCTGTACTATGAATATTCAGAAGTATTCAGATAAAATCTATAAGACACTTCAACTGTAAGTTACTATGCTTGAAAAAATGAAAAGTAGTCCACAGGGGCAGAGCCAAATGCCAAAATTATATCCATGAAAAGAAAATTTTGACCAATTTGGCTATATCAATATGAAGGACTTCTGTCCTCAGAAGACACTATTAAAAAATAAAAGACAAGACACAGACTGAGAGAAAATAGTTGCAAATTGCATATCTGATAAGGAATTGTATCCAGAATTTATAAAGAACTCAAAACACAATAAACAACAACAAAAAAATAAGCAACCCAATAGACAAAATAAAGGGCAAAATATGTGAATAAACACTTCACCACAGAAGATACAACCATGGTAAATAAGCACTGGAAGAGATACTCAATTCAACATAATTAGTTCAAATCACAAATACCACTATATAGAATAGAATGGCTAAAATTAAAAAGACTGACTATATCGAGTGTTGGCAAGGAGGTGGAGTTACTGGCACTGGGATACACTACTGGTACAACCACTCTGGATGCTGATGATTTCTTAAATTTAAACACACAATTACCCTATACTCAATTACCCCACTCATACTTACAGAAATAAAAGTACACGTCTGTATAACAACTTGTACACAAATGTCCATGTCAGCTTTATTTGTAATATCCAAAACCCAGAAACGACCCAAATGCCTATCGATGGGTAAATAGATTAAAAAAACAAAAACAAAAACAAAACCTGTGATATATTCATACAATCAAATACAACTGGGTTAAAAAAAAAAAAAAAAAAGAATAAATATACTCAAAAACTATATTAACCTCAAAATAATTGTTCTGAGAGAAAGAAGGCAGACACAAAAGAGGACATAATATACAATTCCATGTGTAGAAAACTGAAGAAAATACAAACTAATCTATAGTGACCAAAAGCAGACCTGTAGTTGTCTAGGGATCGGGCGAGGAGGGGGAGGTGGGGGAGGATGAGGACATGACCGGTGAGAGGCAGGGATTATCAAGGAGCATGAGGAAATTTTTTGAGCTGACTGATATTTCAATAGTGATTGTGGTAGTGGTTTCACAGGTGTGTGTGTCAAAACTTACCAAACTGTACAATTTAAATATGTGCAGTTTGTCATGTGTTAATTATACCTCAATAAATGCTTTTTAAAAATTCAATAGTAACCACTAGAAGAACACTATAATCTAAGCTTTTAAACCAGTAGGAGAAAGTGGAGTCATCCAAATCTTCAAAGAAGAAGAAACAAACTAAAAGTAAACAATAGAAATTATTCCAAATGTATGTGTAATTGCAAAAATGTAAGTGGATTAAATTTACCAGGTTTTTTTTTTTCTGAAGAGTGTATCATATTGGATAAGGAAAAAAATCCAACTATATGCTATTTACAAGACACAAGATTAAAATTAATGACACATTAATAAAAATATAAAGGTAAAAAATAAAGGAATAAAGATATGCCATGAAAATATTAAGCAAAAGAAAGCTGATGTATCAAGTAAAATAGAATTTAAGACAAAAATCATTAGGAGGTAACATGACAATAAAAAAAAACAACACTTCATCTAAAAAGGACAAAATTATAGGAGAAATACCCAAATTCCAAGTTCAGTAATTTATAGCTAAAGCAGAGAAAAAATTTAAAGACTACAGACCTATGCTGCCTGATATAGTAGCCACTAGGTACATGTAGCTACTGAACACTCAATATATGGCTAGTCTCATTTGAAATTTGCTGTAAAATTATAAAATATACACCAGATTGTAAATACTTAGAAAAAAAAGAATGTAAAACATATTTCATAATTACTTATATTAATTGAATACTGAAATACATTTTAGATTTAGTATTTAATCTCACCTTTTTCTTTTTATCTTTTTTTTTCTCTAAGTTTACTGATTTATTTTGAGAGAGAGAAAGTACACAAGCAGGTGAGGGGCAGAGAGAGAGAAGGGGGGAGAAAGAATCCCAGGCAGGCTCCACACTCAGCACAGAACCCGCCCACATGGGGCTTTATCTCATGACTATGAGATCATGACCTGAGTAGATCTCGAGAGTTGGACCCTCAGTCGACTGAGCAACCACGTGCCCCTCTTTTTATCTTTTTCATTTGACTACCAGAAAATTTTAAATTACAATAAATTTGGCTTCACAGTATTGTTCTATTGCCTAGCACTGTTTTAGAAAACAGAAAAGTACCAAACAAACATAGAGAATTGTGATGACTGCACAAATTCTATGAATATACTAAAAACCACTGAATTAGACACTTTAGGTGTGTCAATTTTATGTTATGTGAATTCTATGTCAAAATGGTTTTTAAAATAAAAAAAATACACAAAACAAATGCGAAAGCTCAAACTAATGTACATATATAGAACTTTGAACTCCACAATTCTTTTCACATATATGGGGAGTGTTCACAAAATATGGCCACAAAGCAGGTCTTTGGAAATAACCAAAGAATCTATAACATACAATGTCTTCTGACCACAATAAAATTGAATTAGAAATCAATAGAAAAAAAGAAGATACAGAAAAATATATATGCTCTTTGGAAATGTAAAACTTTATTAAAATAGTTTACAAGTCTCAGAAGAAATCATAATGGACATTTGAGTTTCTGAGGGGGCCTTAAAATTAGCATGCCTCTTTGCCACCTGGATTCTAAATAACTTGAGAAATAAGATCATGAACTAGCAAATAGATGCAGGTGGAGTACCTAATGCAGTGGAGAAAGATTTAGAACTTTTTACTGAACCACAGAATGAGACTGCCTTACCCAGCCAGGTACAGACAAAACTCCTCTGGAATGGAACAGGCCTTCCCTTCACTCACCCCCAGAATTGCAGAACTAGTCCTGGAGAAGCTGGAAATAGGTTAATCCCAAGAGACAGGTGGAGCTGAGCGACGCATGCGCTAGGTTTATTCTTCCCAAATACACCACACACATAAGATACTTCATCTCCCCTAAGACCAAATGAGTGAGAGGGTAAGGAAGAGCTAGGAATTAGAGTAACTTGAGTTCTCCCTTCACATGAATGGAAACATCAAGAGTGCTAAAGAAATATTCTATATAACAACAAAAAATATTTTTAAATGTAAACCAAATTGAAATAATATTCCTTATCAAATGCTAGGAATTGAGGCTAACATCACTGTTAAACAGAAATTTATAATCTAAATGCATTTAAATCTAAATCTGGAAAGAAAAAAACTAATAAGCATTCAGCTGAACAAGCTAGAAAAAGAAAAGCAATATATCCAAACAAAACAGAAGAAAAATGATGCTAAGAGCAGAAATTCATGAGAGACATAAAACAGTGAAGACTTTAGAATATAATTTGCAGTGGAATCGAAGCTGCTTTACATCGGAGATTTTTAACAATTTTAAGTACAGTGATGGATCTTCAGATCATAGAGCAGTGCCTAATTCATCATAGATGTGAAATGAATATTTGTTTAGTGAAAGGAAAAAGAAAACCGTGAAGGTCTACTTCTTTGAAAGACAAAACAGATAAATTAATAACACTGTGAAAAGGCACGGGCAGATATGAATAAAGAGAACTCATTTCACATACAGTAGAAATTCTTGAAAGAAAGAAAGAAAGAAAGAAAGAAAGAAAGAAAGAAAGAAAGAAAGAAAGAAAGAAAGAAAGAAAGAAATGCTCTTTAAATTGTTATGTGAAGGGTGCCTGAGTGGCTCAGTCAGCTAAGCGTCTGACTTCAGCTCAGGTCATGATCTCATGGTTCGAGCCCCACATTGAGCTCTGCACTGTCAGTGCTTGGGATTCTCTCTCTCCCTCTTTCTCTCTGCCTGTCCCCCCACTTGCACTCTCTCTCTTTCTCTCAAGATAAACTTAAAATATAGTTATGTGAATATATAAATATTAATCACCTGATCCCCCCTATACTTGAAAACAGATAAAATAGACAATTTCTTAGAAATATAATTTCGTATGAAAAAGTAGACAACCATCTGAATGTCCAGGTAACTATGAACACAGTCAGCAGGTCTAGATGATTTTGTAAACAACCTTCACCAAAAAGTAATACATAACCCCAACTTTATCAAAAACTATGTTAGAAAACAGAAAATAAGGGTAATTAGTTTTATGGGGCTAGTTTAATCTAGTCTAGTTATTTATTTGTAACTGATTAGTGGACCCATGCAGTTCAAACCCATGTTACTCGAGGGTCAACTATATGGTAAAATACACATAACGCTAAATTTACTCTGAACCATTTTTAAGTGTATACCTGGGTGGCACTAACTACATTCACATTACTGTGCTACCATCACCACCATCCATCCATAAAACTCTTTTCATCTTGCAAAACTGAAACTCTGTGCCCATTAAACAATAATTCCCCACCTTCCCCCTCTCCACAGGTCCTGGCAACTACCATTCTACTTTGTGTCTCTGAATCTGACTACTCTAGGTATCATATATAAATAGAATCATACACTATTTGTACTTTTGTAACTGTTTCATTTAGCAAGTCTTATTTCATTTAGCTTATTTCATTTATTTCATTTAGCATGTCTTTTTTCAAATTTTTTTTAATGTTTATTTTTGAGAGAGAGAGAGAGAGAGAGTGAGACAGAGAGTGAGCAGGCGGAGGGGCAGAGAGAGAGGGAGACACAGAACCTGAAGCAGGCTTGAGACTCCGAGCTGTAAGCACAGAGCCTGATGTGGGGCTTGAACCCATGAAACATGAGATCATGACCTGAGCCGACGTGGGACGCTTGACTGACTGAGACACCCAGGTACCCCTCATTTAGCATGTCTTTAAGGTTCACCCATACTGTACCTGTGCCAGAACTGCCTTCCTTTCTAAGGCTAACATTCCATTGTATGTCTATACCACATTTTGTTTCTCTATTCATCCATCGATGGACAATTTGGTTGCTTCCACCTTTCAGTATTGCAAATAATGCAGCTATGAACATAAGTGCACAAATATCTGTACAACTGTTTTCAATTCTTTTGGGTATATACCCAAAGTGGAATTGCTGGATATGATAACTCATTGTTTAATTTTTTGAGGAACTGTCATACTGTTTTCTATAGTAGCTGTTCCATGTGCTTATGGGATTGTCTGCTTTTGATGTTAAGATCATTCTAGCTCCATAATTCCAAAGCTTTCCCTTACCTGGACATTCAGAATGCTAATATTTTATTTAGGATTTTTTGCATCTATGTACAAATGTAGAACTGATCCATATTAGAAATCTGAATAATCCAAAATGAAAGACAAAACTTACACATCATAATCAAATAAAGTGTATTCCAAATACAAGATTTTTATAATGTACAAAATAAATTAATGTAATCCACCATAAAAACAGACTAAAAGAGAAAAAAAACCCAATGATCATTACAACAGATAAAAGACATAATTCTGCGCCCATTCATCATTAAATAAGGAAAAAGAAAAGTTTGATTTCTTTATTTCTAAGCCTTATATGGCTTTTTTCTCTTGATTTATCAGAAAATTTGGCATAATGTTAAATAAGAGGTGCAACAACAGGCATCCTTTTTTGTCGTTTCTGACTTTCAAGGAATGTCTTTTTTTTAACGTTTATTTTTAAGAGAGAAAGAGAGAGAGCACAAGAAGGGAGAGACACTCTTTGAGAGAGAGAGAGAGGGAGACACAGAATCCAAAGCAGGCTCCAGGCTCCGACACGTCAGCACAGAGCCCGACAGAGGGCTCGAACCCACGAACTGTGAGATCATGACCTGAGCCGAAGTCGGATGCCCAGAAACCCCTCAAGGGAAATCTTCTAATAAATTAACCATTTAATGATGTTCATTTTTCAGTTTTTAGTTAATAATCTTTATCAGCTTAAGAGTATTTACATCTACTGCTACTCTGCTTACATTTTTTGTATGTTGTTCTTTCTATTATTCCTTGCTCTATACTGAAAGCCCAAGAGAAAGAACAAATTCAAATTACCATAGAATTCAGCAAGTTTGTAGATACAAGATTGATATATAAAAACAATGTCCAGTGTCCAACTTTCGGTTTCTAAATACAACTCTTCAATAAAAGAAACCAGGGCTCCTTGGAGAAACATCTAATTCTAGGGCCGGGGCAAAAAAAAAATGTAAGAAGATCCTGAAGCTTCTTATAGTACCAGATACAAAAGAAGTGCTTAGAAAAACAAAAAGATGGATCAAATCAAAGGGACACATGACCTAGTCTGACAGAGCTCCTCATGGCCAAAGCTCAAAATTTAAACAACATAAATAATGTGGTATTGGATTCTAACCCAAAGAATAAAATAAATATATAGGAGTATGTAACCAATATAAATAAATGATTGAATAAATAAATAAATGCCAAGAAGAGACAAATCTTTCTTACAAAAGAATTCCAAGTAATATAATATACGTGGCAGATACTCTCTCCTACTCCTCACTTCAGATCTTAATGCCTGCCCCTCCCCACCTATAGGATGGGTTACACTCAGTGCCTCACTTCCAAAGTAAGAACAGAATAGAAAAAGAGAAAAATATTAACTGTGCAGTGGAGAAATCTGGCTTAATCAAGGGATGAGTGTTAATACCATTAGTTATGTTATGCAGATATCATGTACCCCCTGGCAGTTCACCTCTCTTTTTGTTTTTTTTTTTAAATTTTTTTTTTGAACGTTTATTTATTTTTGGGACAGAGAGAGACAGAGCATGAACGGGGGAGGGGCAGAGAGAGAGGGAGACACAGAATCGGAAACAGGCTCCAGTCTCTGAGCCATCAGCCCAGAGCCTGACGCGGGGCTCGAACTCACGGACCGCAAGATTGTGACCTGGCTGAAGTCGGACGTTTAACCGACTGCGCCACCCAGGCGCCCCTCACCTCTGTTTTCAAAAACCTACTCCCTACTCCTCAAAAAAACCCATAACCCAGTCTAATCATAAGAAAAACTGCTATCAGATGAGGGACATTCTACAGGATACCTGGCCAACACTCCCCAAGACTAAGGTTATTAGAAACACGGAGAGACTAACTGAGAGACTGTCACAGAACAGAGGAGGCTGGGAAGACATGCTAACTGTGTGGTGCCCTGTTTTGGATCCTGGAACAGAAAGTGAGCATTAAAGGAAAAAATACTGAAATCTATACAAAGTCTAGAGTTTAGTTACTAGTAAGGTACCAAGGTCACTTTCTTAGTGACAAATGAACCACGGTAACATAAAATGTTAACAATGGGAGAAACTAGAAGAGGAATGTACAAGAATATTCTTCTTTGCGATTTTTGTGTAAATCTTAACATTCCAAAATTAAAAGTTTATTTTAAAAAAATCAATAATATTCTTATATCCTAATAATAACCATTTAGAAAATGCAATTTCAAAAGTCAAACAAAAGATATGCAAAATGTTTACAGAAAAAAATGATTAAACTGGTGGATATAAAAGTTCTAAACAAATGAGAAATACCACAGCATCACAGAAAGACTGAACATTTCAAAGATGGCATTTAATCTCTAAGTTAAACTATAATGCCCATATAAATAATAAACTCATTGGACATTAATATAAATATTATTTATTAAAAAATTAAAAAGTGAGTATACTGGGGTTATTTTATGTCATTGCAATTCTCTTTAGTATCTATCTTAATACAGTGGTTTTATCTGCTTCTGCCTTCAATTTGTTTTGATATCACAAACCACGTAGTTTCTAGAAACTTCCGCCTTAAACCGTGAAGGAATGAGAGTGACAAAGGCAAATAATATCTTAATATTATCATGAAAATAATTTTGACCTCACAGACCCATTAAGAGTCCTGGGAGCATACTTTGGTAACCACTGTTTTGGAGAAGTAACGTGTCATTGCCCTTACCCTCAAGCCCTCATACCATTCTTTATTTACATTTTAATATGAAAAATTTCAAAAATGGAGAAGAGTTGAAAGAATTTTATAATACCCATATATCCATTACCTAGATTCTATAACTAACTTTGAACTGCACTTTGTATCACCTATCTACCCAACCATCTATGTACCCATCAATACACCTCTTTTTCTAGTTTGTTTTTTTTTTTACAGTGTACTTCAAAGTAAGTTGCAGACAATCAGTATATGTCCCCCAAAATACTTTAGCATATAAATCATTGCTCAGAGTTTAGTATTTTTTTCCCCTTAGGTAAAATTTATATACAATGAAATGCACAAAATTTAAGTGATATGTATGCAACCTAAACCTCTCTCAAGATACAGAACATGACTTACCCTGAAAAGTTCCCTCATACCCTTGTCAGTAAATCCCTCACCCTTCTCTAGCCCCCCAGAAGCAATCACTGCTCTGATTTTCCCTGCCCCCAGATTATCTTCACCTTTTCCAGACCCAATCATATAAACGGATTCATACGATAGGTACTCGTTTATGGAAGGCTCCTCTCACTCAATACAATGTTTTTAGAATCATCCCTACTATGTTTAAAAATATACTTAGCATTGATTTACCTACCATGAAAATGACGATTAAGATGAGACAGATCCCCACTATGATAAGGAAGGGGATTAGATAGTATTCCAGAGGAAGACTAAATTCTGGAACTAAGACAATGTGGCCCCTACAAGAAAACAAAAAGTAATAATTGAGAAATATTAAGGAGTGCCAAGTTATAATGTTAATTAAAAACAAAGAAAAACATTTTAAAAGGCAATTAGACATTACGATTCAGTCCACTAGACACATTTTCTAAAATATGATTTCTAATAATTTAAGAGATACTTTCTCCATCTTTCAGTTTATTTTCATATTTGCCAAAATAACTTGCCTGTATAATTAAAGAAGCTTTTAGACTGGGTAGAGGAAATCAGCCAATCAATACTTACTGTGTTCATCCCGGAAACATGTTATTTACTGAATTTAGTAACCTGGACAAAATTCTGCATGTTTTACATGCAACATCACATTAAAACAATGGTAGTACCTTGGGTGGTATGTCAACAAAAACCTCCACCCCAACCAAATTACTACTCAGCAGTCCCTCCTATGGTAAAACCCTGAAGCCACTATTAATAAAAATATACTCCCTCTTCTCTCATATATGCTTTCCACGAACTTCTTATACCAGGTACAATGGACACAGCCCCTGTACTCTATGTTCCCCTATGAGATGTGGTATAAAACACTGGCAAAGGAATTTACAGGAGCTGTACCTTCCTCTCTATTCTCCACCTTCTCCATTGCTTGACTGGAAAAAGCTACAAAAATACGTATGTTGTGGGTGGAGGGATGGAGAATGCTACATGCCTTACTCCCTTTTGTCATTAACCATGTTATTACTTTCTGTGGTATTACTATTCCAAAAGTTGACAGGGACTCATAGAATGAAACTATGATCAGAATAGGAATAGTATTTTTGTTGTGTGAGCAAATTTGACACGGCTGCAAAATTCTGCATTGTAAAATACCTTCAGTCTAGGGAAGGGCCTATATAACGGTCAGTAATAGGACTGACTTCCCCGTTGTAGTCCTGTGCTGCCAGTATAGTGCCAGTAACACTACATGGTAATCCGCTGCTGGATGATGTTTTAGGCAGTGAAGCCTGGCACTTCATAACACAAGGGTCCAATGCCACACAAAAAATCTCAATAAAAGGGAAATAAAACCAGGTCAAGTCCTCCCTTCATAGATGTTCAGGACACCATAGTACTTAAGAAAAAAAAACAAAAACATGAAATCAAATTATATCTATCCCCAAGCAATTTTTTTTATTTTTTTTAATTTTTATTAAAAAAAAATTTTTTTTTAACGTTTATTTATTTTTGAGACAGAGAAAGACAGAGCATGAACGGGGGAGGGTCAGAGAGAGGGAGACACAGAATCCTAAACAGGCTCCAGGCTCTGAGCTGTCAGCACAGAGCCCGACGCGGGGCTTGAACTCATGGACCACAAGATCATGACCTGAGCCGAAGTCGGCCGCTTAACCGACTGAGCCACCCAGGCGCCCCCACCCCCCAAGCAATTTTTAAGTTTTAAGGCTATTGTTATATTCAAGCTTCACCAAATACAAAAACAAACAAAAATGATAACACAAGAAGTTTGCCCCCAATAATTGAAATATCTTCTGAAAATATTTACAGATTGCTAAGAATACTAGAATAAAAATAGCTTTTTATTTCAACTACTTTCCAGCAGAATCGGGGATGACAAAAGATTCACATGCATTTTTGTAGCTTTACATAAAACACTAAAATGATCTATCAGTATAAAAAGAGCAAAGCAGCAGACCTGGGCCGCTATATTTGGTACCATCTCTTCCAGCATGGAGCCAGCTCTGCAAATAACGTCTCTATGCTCCCACAAACCTTCTGAAACTGTGTGAGCTAAGGCTGAGATGCAGTCACAGGGGTGCCCTAAGATGTTGATCTGCAATCTCCCTACCCTGCCCCTACCAACTTGCTATAAATTAACACTGTGAGGGAATAGAAGCCATACCTAAATTCATACCCATTCATGCTGCATATCTAAATTCAACCCATTATAGGATCTAAATATCTCAGCAATAGCAAACTTTACATCTTGTACATTGTTTTTTCTTCTTCTCCTGTTACGTTAACAACTTCTTATCTAATAGACTTTATTGAAAACTTCCTATATATGTGTAACCATACAAATGGAATCAATCCCAGAATTTTCTAGTAAGCACCGTGTTAGGATTCACAGACCTGGGTTCTAAATCTAGTGTTCTTCTATATGCCCTATTAATGCTTGCCTGCTGTACCTCAAACCATTTTAGTTTACTGTCAAGATGTACTAGAATTTTTAAAGGGTCTACAAATGATAGAAGGTTTTAAGCATCTTAAAGCAAGATGCTAAATGAATGTTCAAGACGCTGCTTTTTCTTTTTTTTTTTAAATTTTTAAAAAATGTTTTATTTATTTTTGAGAAAGAGACAGACAGAGTGCGAATAAGGGAAGGGCGGAGAGAGGGGTAGACACAGATTCTGAAGCAGGCTCCAGGCTCTGAGCTGTCAGCACAGGGCCCGATGCAGGGCTTGAACCCACGAAAAGTGAGATCACGACCTGAGCTGAAGTTGGATGCTTAACTGACTGAGCCATCCAGGTGCCCCAAGACACTGCTTTTTCTTAACCAAATTGCTGATGGTGGAGGGTGGTAACAGTGATGGTACAGGGCAGGGAACTACAACAATCAGTCCTCTAGCTCTATTTCTATTTCTTCTGTCTAGGCTCTCACAGCTGAGTCTGCAGACTCATCCCTCATGTCCTAATCCCAGATGAATTTGTATTTGAAGGAGATACTTAAACAGCGTTAATAAGTATTTTTACACTGCCTCTACATCCACCCCTAAATATAGTACACTCTATGAGCTCTGCAGCTAAGATTTGAGTCCTAAGCAACCCAGGAAATCATGTGTTATTCTCCTTTGCATGAATTCCCAGGCTAATTTCAAACCAGGTGTCTAGGCCTAAACTTTATAACAATAATACTCTAACTTCCCAATCCCTCTGGGAAATTAAAATGTGATGATGGCTGCACAAGTGTAATACACTAAAATCACTGAATTGTATACTTTAAAATTGGCAAATTTTATAGTGTATAAAATATGACTCAGTAAAGCCATACAGATGTTTGTTTGAAAGAACAAATAAGCAAGAATTCCTATAAAAAACCTGAAAGAGGGGGGTGGGAGTGGGGAAGGGCTAGCCTTTCAGATACCAGTTATTATAAACCCTATAGCAAAAAACAGAGTGGTACTGGTAGGCCAAAGATAAAGAATAGAAAATTCAGTTATGTATGGAAATACAGCAACATTTCAAATGGGGTGAGGGGACACACATTTTCAGGAGTAGTGCTGGAGTAACTGGTCATTTGACAAAAGATATAACTGGTTCCATTCCTCAAGGTTTATATAGGATAAATTACAAATAAGCCAGAGATTTAATGTTAAAAGAGGAATCATAAAGTATAAATGTGGGTCAATTCTTTGACCCAGAAGCAGGGGACATTTTCCTAAGACCAGCAGCCCATTGGAAAAGATTAATATATCTGATTGCATTTAAAAAATAGCATCATAAATGAAATTAAAATTTCAAAGTATTAAAAAACACTTGTAATATATCACAAACAAATGGTTAACATACCTAATAAATAAAGAGCTTCTAAAAACAGAAAAGAAAATTGCCAGCAAGCTACCAGGAAAAATGAGCTAAACAGTTCATAGAAAATGACATGCCAACAGGCCTTATGCCTAAGAAAACATGCTCAGTTTGCTCATGGAAAGAAAATACATACTAAATCTACAACAGGAAACCATTTTTTACCTAACTGGTAAAAATGGAAAAATCTGACAACATTCTTTGTTGGTGAGGCTGTGGGGAAAGAGACATCATATATTGCTGGTACAACCTGGAGCGTGGAGCCTGCTTGGGATATTCATTCATTCCTTCATTCTCTCTCTCTCTCTCTCTCTCTCTCTGCCCCTCCCATGCTCATATTCTCTCTCAAAATAAATAACATTTTAAAAATAAATAAATGAAATTGTTACTTTCAAAGGTAAGGATGGGAACAAGATGGACAGGGTGGATGACACTTTAGAAGCTGACCTTCTCTGAATACACATTGTGTTTTGTTGATTTTGACTTTAAGTTTATACATAATTATAAAAATCACAATGGGAGTAAAAAGCAGTCCCTAAAATCTAAAAGCAACATGAATCAAATAGACCTGTGTTTCCAGTTGCTATAATCAGCACACAGAATTATTTCACAGATTTTAAAACATGGTAATTTGATTTTAGATCCTTATTATGATAGAACTTAAAGAACTTAAACAAAGGCAATAGTGTTGGTATTGTTCTGAGTCTGTGTGTGTGTATTGTGCAATTAAAAAAGAAAATAATTATTTGGTATCTCTGAGCACAGAAAAATAAAATATAGATGTAAGATCAGCAAAATACAGTAAAAACGTACGGTCCGGAACTTAAGTTGGAAACAACAATATGTGCTCATGATTTATTGTATCTTTAAAAACATATTATTCTACCTGAAAGCCGTACCCTGTAAAACAAAAGCCAAAACCAAAAAATAAAAAGCAAAAAGCATATATATTTCTTAGCTGTGTCCACTAAAAAGCCCTAGAAATAATGACAAACCAAGGAGCAATGATCACCCCTCAGTCTCTAAATACCGTATTCAATTAAAAGGAACCAGAGCTTCTTGAAAAAATGACTGGTTCCAAGTCAGGGGGAGGAAAAGAACGAGATGGGCCTGGAACAATTGTTGTGCAGAAAACAAGAAGCAATCCAAAGCCCCAGATTTACATCCAAAGAAATTAGGATTAAACTTCAAGAAGTTTGAAATGGGAAAATGTGAATGAATGTCAATAAAGATCATAACTGCAATGCACTGAAGCATACTAAATGAGTTTTAACTCATGAGTTCATTATGATACTTTGAAGATATATATAAAAGCATCTTTGGAAGATGATAGTGAACCAAGTCATTTAAAAATAGTAAATGAAGGCAAAGAACTGTTTATCCTAGATTTCTTTCTTTTTTAAAAAATTTTATTTTTAAATGTTTATTTATTTTGAGAGACAGAGAGAGCATGCATGGATGCAGGGAGGGGCACAGAGAGAGGGAGAGAGAGAATCCCAAGCAGGTTCTGCACTGTCAGCGGGGCTGGATCCCACAAACTGTGAGATCACAACCTGAGCAAAAATCAAGAGTCAAGACGCTTAACCGAGTGAGCCAGCCAGGCACCTTTATCCTACAGCTTTCTTAAACAGACTGTGTATCAGGGTAATCAAATAATTGATATGAATTAATCAAATAACTTGTATGTAATCAAATAACTTGTATGAAGGTGCATGCTCTCTTCATACAAGTATTTTAGCCAATAAATTAAAAGAAACTTAAGACATAAGAACCACTGCAATGTATGGACATTATTTGGATTCTCTCTCAAACAAATACTTTAAAAAAAAAAAAAGAAGAAGAAGAAAATCTGACAGTTGGGAAAATCTGAAGACTAAAACGTGTTGATATTAATGTTTACCTTTTTTCAAAAAAACAATAATGATAATATATTTTTATTTCTTTCTTTCTTGAGAGGTGGGGGGACAGCATGTGAGTGGGGGAGAGGAACAGAAGGGGGGGGAGGGAGGGAGAGAGAGAGAGAGAGAGAGAGAGAGAGAGAGAGAGAGAGAGAATATATCTTAATCAGGCTCTATGCCCAGCACAGAGCCAGACGCAGGGACTCAATCCCACAACCCTGGGATCATGATCTGAGCTAAAATCAAGAGCTGAATGCTCAACTGAGTGAGCCACTCAGGTGCCCTGATATTTTTATATGTAAAAATATCTTCTAGTGATATATTCTGAGATGTTTACAGTTGAGATGACAAGATGTCTGGAACTTGCTTCAAAAGAATCACGGTGTGGGGAAGAAAGATTGAAGGGGTGGGGTTGGAGGGTGGATAGTCAAAAAAAATTGACCACAGGTTGACAACTTTGAAACTGAACAATCAGATTCATTATACTCATCTCTCCACTTTTAAATACTCTTGGAAGTTTTCATAATAAAAAACAGAATAAATAACAAGTGTTGGCAAGGATATGGAGAAAGGGGAACTCCCATGCACTGCTGGTGGGAATGTAAATTGGTACAATGACTGTGGAAAACAGTATGGAGTTTCCTTGAGGAATTAAAACTAGAGGGATGCCTGAGTGGCTCAGTCGGTTAAGCATCCGACTTCAGCTCAGGTCATGATCTGGCAGTCAGTGAGTTCGGGTCCCGCATGAGGCTCTGTGCTGACAGCTCGGAACCTGGAGCCTGCTTCAGATTCTGTGTCTCCCTCTCTCTGCTCTTCCTCCACTCACGCTCTGTCTCTCTCTCTCAAAGATGAATAAATGTTAAAAAAAAAAAAAAGAAAAATAGAAATGCCATACGATCCAGTGATCCACTACTGGATATTTACCCAAAGAAAACAAAAATACTAATTCAAAAAGAAACATGCACCCCTATGCTTATTGCAGCATTATTTATAATCCCTAAGATACGGAACCAGCCCAAGTGTCCATCAATAGGTGAATGGATAAAAAATATGTGGTATGTATGTGTGTATGTGTACATACACAGAAACACACAAACATACACACACACAATGGAATGTTACTCAACTATTAAAAAAGAATAAAATCTTGCCATGTAACAACATGGATGGACCTAGAGGGTATTATGCTAAGTGGAGTCAGACAAAGAAAGACAAATACCAAAATGTTTCACTTATATGTGGAATCTAAAAAACAAAACAAGCAAAAACACAGATTCTTAAATACAGAAACTGGTGGTTGCCAGAGGGGAGGTATGGAGGGGGATGGGTGAAAGAGGCAAAGGGGATTAAGACGACAAACTCCTAGTTATAAAACAAGTCATGGAGATAAAGTACAGCACAGGGAATATGGTCAATAATACTGTAATAGCACTGGACAGTCACAAATGGGGACTACACTTACCGTGCTGAGCAGTGAGCAATGAACAGAATTATTGAATCACTATGTTGTACCCCTGAAACTATTATAACATTATGTATGTTACACAACATACAACAGTATGTCAACTATGCTTCAATAATAATTCTCTTAAAGTAGAATAAGTTAATGGGTGGGTGGGTAGGCAGGTAGGTGAGCAGGCAGACTGACAGGCCAGCTCACAGATGGATAAGGGAGATGTGTACGTACTTGTTTACAGTCCCTTCTGCACAACTCTGAAACCTAAAAAGTTTTAAAAAATCATGTTGCCTGGGGGTGTCTGAGTGGCCCAGTTAGTTAAGTGTCCAACTCTCTCTGCCCCTCCCTTGCTCATGTTCTTTCTCTCTCAAGATAAATAAATACTTAAAAAAAATCATGTTGGCAATTCATCTGACAGTCAACATGAGCTGAGGTGATAAAATACTCATGCATTCATTGTAGATGTATGTATATAATTTGTTTCATTATGGGAGGCTGCCTCAAACTCTATTTGGAACGGTACTTAACTTCTAAAAATCCCCCACAAGACATCTGTCCCACAAGTTAAGTTAAGGGATTCTGTGGACTTATGATACCATGGAAGGGTCGAAATATTATGTAAATAAAGCATGCTATAAAATACTATGTAGGGGCACCGGGGTGGCTCAGTCAGTTGAGCGTCTGACTTTAGCTCAGGTCATGATCTCACAGCTTGTGGGTTCGAGCCCCACGTCGGGCTCTGTGATGACAGCTCGGAGCCTGGAGCCTGCTTCAGATTCTGTGCCTCCCTCTCGCTCTGCCCTAACCCACTCGCATTCTGTCTCTGTCTCTCCCAAAAAATAAATAAATAAATAAATAAAATATAATAAAAAATTTAAAAAAAATACTATGTATTGTATGTTCTATTTTATAAGCCCATCATCATGTAACAATGTGAGTATTCAAATACAGGAAAAGTTTAACACTTTTTAAACAGTAGCTGCTGTTGTTAGAGAATAGCATCATCGGACTTTCATTTTGATGCTTTATATTTCTGAATTTTTCTATGCTTTACTAGCATGTATATATTACTTTTTAATTTAAAAAGTCATGATTTTATAATTAAAACTAAAAAAGACTTTATAATACATATTAAAGTATACGGAATTTTTCTAAATGAGGAACAATATTGAGGTAAAAGTATTAGTTCTCCCCTCTACTAACTTAACAAACACAGCTGACAAAATAGCATCTTGCATAACTTTTTTTTAAAAGTTACTTATTTTGGGAGAGAGTGAGTGGGGGGAGGGCAAAGAAAGAGGGAGAAAGAGAGAATCCCAAACAGGCTCTGCACTGACAGTGTAGCACTTGAACTGCAGGACTTGAACTCATGAACCATGAGGTCATGACCTGAAACAAAGTCGGACGCTTAACAGACCAAGCCATCCAGGCACGCCTTGTATAACTATTTTTAATACAACATCCAAAATTATGTTCTTGACCTTAAAATAGATGTTCTGAGACTATAATATGTGAACAATATTTTAAATATCAAAACTGCATGGGGAAAATGCCAAAAACAGCAATAGAAAAACTTTCCCTCTTCTTTTTATGTATTTTCTAACTCAAATGTTGGTGGATTTTCCCACCTAAATAATCAGGATTGGATTTTATTTTGCCAGTTTTCTCTTTTGGAAAATGCAGAGAATAAGAGATAATAACAACCTCTAGAGGGTTGCTGTAAAGATTAAATGGATAACAAATGTAAAAGTCTTGCTTTCATGAGTGCTGGCACTTGCTAAGTACTCAATAAACATTACTGCTTTTATTACTAATATTGTTATTATTGTTCTTCGTCAAAAACCTGTTCCTGCCCATTATATGTTCCACAGAAGCAGCTCTGAAGTGCTAACTGCAATGTTTTCTATATTAGATGAAATACCTGTGCCTTAGTTTCAAAAGGTTGTGTTACTGGACATGCAAGCTGATGCAGCCATTCTGGGAAACAGTATGGAGGTTCCTCAAAAAATTAAAAATAGAACCACCCTACAACCCAGCAATTGCACTACTAGGCATTTATCCAAGGGATACAGGTGTGTGGTTTCGAAGGGATACGTGCACCCCAGTGTTTATACCAGCACTATCCACAATAGCCAAAGTATGGAAAGAGCCCAATGTCCATAGACAGATGAATGGAGAAGGAAGATGTGGTATATATATATACAATGGAATATTTCTCAGCAATCAAAAAGAATGAAATCTTGCCATTTGCAATTACGTGGATGGAACTGGAGGGTATTATGCAAAGTGAAATTAGTCAGTCCAAGAAAGACAAAAATCATATGACTTCACTCATATGAGGACTTTAAGAGACAAAACAGATGAACATAAGGGAAGCAAAAGTAATATAAAAACAGGGAGGGGGACAAAACAGAAGAGACTCATAAATATGGAGAACAAGCTGAGGGTTACGGGAGGGGCTGTGGGAGGGGGGATGGGCTAAATGGATCAGGGGCACTAAGGATCTACTCCTGAAATCATTGTTGCACTGTATGCTAACTAATTTGGATGTAAATTTAAAAAAATAAAAAATTAAATTAAAAAAGAATTTGGGAAGGAAAAAAAAAAGGTTGTGTTACCCTCATAATGTGATTTGTGTTAGAAATTCCATACAGAAGGTTTTATTCCAAATGAAACCTTTTAAACTTGAAAACAAACTTTATGCCTTTATAAAAACCAAGTCAATAACACACTGTTTTGGACTGTGTTTATAAAATAGCAAATCTCTTTTTAATAAAATACAAATGTCTAATGATAAATATAAATCACATTGTTTCTAAATACCAATGGTTTGATTAAATGATAAAAGGGAAAGTTTTATCTTTTTAGCAACATGAGTACCTTAGGCTCTCTAGAGTGAGCATATTTTCAATATGTAATAATGCACAGAGAAATTATTATAATAAAGTCTTATAATCATTATGACTTAAGAGAGAACTTAATTTAGCACAATAGAGTTCATTTTAAAACACAACCTTGGTTATAACTAACATAGTTCTACCCTAATATAAAGGAGAATTTTAAGCTACATGATTATTTTTCATATCCATTACTTACCCTTTTTCATATGTGAATTCATCTTTCAGGGAATTAGCTGATGATTCCCCAATAAAGACAGATGGAATGTCAATTTTCTTTAGCACATCAACTGTATAAAATAATAATAAAATTATTCTTAAAAGCCCATACTCAGTGTACAATCAACTTTACTTTCTTCATAATAGCAGCAAACATAACTGGAAACAATTACAATAAATTCAAATTGGTTGATTTTCCTGATTGCAGATTTATACCATCATCAATCTCAGTGGTTGAGAAATACTGTTACATTTGCAATAACAAAAGCTAACATTCTGCATACGTACATTACCTACTACCTCAATAGTCCCATGATGATTGGGGTAATCATTTTTAATATTTCCTTTCAATTTATTCCTCTTTAGACACAATTAACTCTTAGAAAAGGAAGAAAATATTTTAAGTTTTCTTTCCACAAATAACTTAATTCCTAAATGAAAAAGTAAAAAAGCTTTTTTTACATACCCATTCCCAGGAGAGGTATAGGCCAAAAAATGTAAGAAAAGACCACTTTACAAAAGTCTCAAAAATGACACCACACATCTATGACTTTCCAGAGTGAAGGGCTGACAGGAGTTGAGAAAGGGCATAAAATAGGAAAGCTGGGTAAATTTCTACTTCCTCCTAAGCCTGGAGTTCATTGGAAAGCTTTGTTTTGTTTGGTGTCTTAACAAACTGGACTCATACCTATATTGCAAAACCAAAATCAAATGCCAACAGAAGAGAAGTTTGAAAAATTACCCATTACTCAGGAAGATCCTCTTAAAGTTACAATAGAAAAAGAAGTCTTATTTTTAGCTGTGAGTTAATTTAACAAATATGGCTTAGAGAAAGTCCATTTGTTTCCATTACATTTTCACAATAACTTTGTTCTACATTTCCTTTAAAAAAACACACACACATTTGTTATTTATTTTCAAAGGGGGGGGGGGGGAGGACACCAGAAGAAAACCAAAACCAACTATAATCCTTCCCACCTGAAGACAAAGGTTCTATTTGAAGTAATAAACAGTTCTATAAGTTTCAACAAGTACATTTTTCACTCCTAGATTATTGTTTTATGCAAATATAGTCATTCACTCCACACATTCCCATTCTCTCCCTCCCTCTCTCTCTCTCTTTCACATACACATACCCATATAAGCCCCAGGAGGGTAGGAACCTAAATGGTTGATAAAGGAATATTTAATCACTATTTTTATATAAGTGGGATCAATAAAAATTTTATTTTTTTGTATCAATGGGATCATATAATAATGGAAAAAAGTATAAGCTTTTTTTCACTCAATGATACACCTCAGATATCCCGTCATGTCAATAATTATTAGAAGTGATATAACTTCTTTGGGTTATCATATCTAAAGAGATGTAAAAAGTTCCTCCTTTTAGTCAGAAGAAGAGGGGAAATGTATGCAAATATGAATAGCCATCTTGGAGACTTTGCAACATTATTTATCTACAGAAAACAAAACCAAACATATTCTAGTTCACAAAATACTTTTAAAAACACTAAATTTTAATTCTAATCCACAAAACAATCCTGAAGTATACATTGCAGATAGTATTATCATGGTATCATAGACAAATGATAATTTAAATGGCCAGCCCCAACCTCTCCAGATTCATATATCCAATTGCCTGTTCAATATCTCCACTTGATTAGCTAATAGGTGTTTCAAACAATGTTTCTCAAACAGAACTCTCAAAGTCTCTTTCCTTTCAATCAGCTCTACTCCTACCTAGTCCTTTTCATCTGGGTAAACAACATTTGGTATTCACCTAGTTTCTCAGGCTGAGCATTTTGGAATCATTCTTGACTCCTCCCTTTCCTTATTCCTTCTATCAAATCCTATCAACTTCAAAATATATCCATAATTCTATCACCTCTTATCAGTCACTTCTAATACTCCAGATCACCATCACCTCTGGCAACATTCTGACTGGTCTCTTCCTAGGCACTCCTGCCCACCTTTCACCTTCAATCTGTTCTCCAAAGAGACCCAGAGTGATCCTTTTAACATAAAAGATCAGGGGCTGAATGGCTCAGTGTCTGACTTAGGCTTACCTCATGATCTCCGGGCTGGTAGCTGGTGAGCCTGCATCAGGCTCTGTGCTGACAACTCAGTCTGGAGTCTGCTTCAGATTCTGTCTGTGTCTTTCTGTGCCCCTCCCCTGCTCACGCACTGTCTCTGTCTCTGTCTCTCTCCCCTGACTCTCTAATGCAAGTAAACACACATACACACATAAATAATTTTTTAAATTCCTTATAAAGTAAAAGATCACTTCAAACCTCTATTTAAAAGGTACACAGAACAAATTCCGAAGTTCTATAAATACCCCCTCTCTAACCTCATCCTCTGCCACTCTCTCTGCCTTGTTCACTCTACTCCAGCCAAGGTGGCTTTCTGCCACATCTTGAAAACACCAAAGATGCTTTATCTTTGAAGCTTTGCATTTTCTTGCTGTTCCCTTTCCTTGGAACACTGCTTCAGAAATCTGCATGGCTCAGCCTCTCACGGTAGACCTAATTCAAATGTCAAAGCCTCATAGAAGCCTTCTCTGACCACCCTATCTAAAACGGCCACTCTCCTCTAGTCCTTGCCGTGCTACATCCCTTCAGCCTGACAGGATTTTCTTTAAAGCACTTATCACTACTTGACATGCAGCATATCTCTTTGATTTTGTGTTCATTTCCTCTCTCCCACCCTAGAATGTAATAACAGCAGTAATGATAACAGCTGAATAACCATTAAAGGATTATTATTTTGCTATTATATAATTTATAATGAAGATACAATAATATAATTATTAGGTAATAGCTAAGTAACCACTACATGATTGCTAAAAAGCAGGAGTCTTCTAGATAGTTTATACATCTGAATTCATTCAATCTTCAACAACAACCCAATGAGTGAAGTACCGTTATCATTCCCATTTTACAGATCAAAGAAGTGAGGGACAGAGATGTAAAGTAACATACGCAAGATTGCATAGCTAGAAGGCAGTCCAGCTGCAATTCAAACCCTGGCAGGCAGTACCCAGAAGCCACACTGTTAAATGCTGCATTCTGCTACATCAATGAAAGATATGAGAGCAGAGCCTTCAACTGAATTATTCCCTGCTGTAGTCACAGTGCCTAAAACAATACCTGAGGAGTACACTGTCAAAAACGACTTGTTGAAGGAAGACAGCAAGGAAAAGAGGAGAAGAAACAAACTCGGACATATTGATATCTTGCCCTGGTAAAATAATTAGGAATTTGCATAGCCAAGACTCAAACTTGGGGCTCTACCTCCTAACCTAGGCTCTTGCAACTCTGCCATGGCATGGGTTTTCTCATACGCCTGCTTTTATATGATCTTCACTACCTTGTCAGGTCAAATAAGAATTAAAATTATTCACACTTTTACAGAGGAAAGTAAAGGGCTTAAAAGGTTAAGTTAACTTTCCCAAAGGCACAGGCTAGTTCACGTATCAACTAACCCAGAAGAATAAATCCCGCTTCTGTGATTGGGTGTTTTCCCCATCACATTCTGCCTCCTCCTAACAGTGACAAATGTATTGGCTCCACTGAGCGAACCCATCCTATGTTCTAGCTGAAATAAAAACAAATTCTTTGTGTGAAATGTCTGTATCGAGGGGCTTTTAAAACTTCCTTTTGTTTTTAGATACTAGAATGTCTGCTCTTAGGAGAACACGTGCAATATTCTTTGTGGCTACAGACTAAGCCTTTAAAAGGGGGGACAGATACATATCCTCTTTTTTTTTGGTAGCATTTATTTATTTTTGAGAGACAGAGCACAAGTTGGGGAGGGGCAGAAAGAGAGAGGGAGACACGGAATCCGAAGCAGGCTCCAGGCTCTGAACTGTCAGCACAGAACCCGATGTGGGGCTCAAACCCATGAACCACAAGATCGTGACCTGAGCCCAAGCTGGATGCTTAACCACCTGAGCCACCCAGGCGCCCTGATACATGTCCCTTTTAATGAATCCGTGCTTTCCTTTCCTCTACTAAGTAATAGCAAAGATGAAAGTGGTAAAGGTCTTTTTTACAACATTTGTTTTTGGATATATGAAATGTCCAAAACACACATTCCCAAGGATGGAGCAAAATAAATTCAAGCAATAAAGTCAAGAACCAAAATTCTGACCAATCTCTGATATATAATAGCTCAGGTGGAACATTCCCATGGCAACAGCAAGATTACTTGGTTATGTGCTACTTTTAACATTTAGCACATTTTTCCCTAGGAACTGGCATGATTACCACAAAAAAGTTTATGGTAGTACAAAGGGAAAAACAGGTGTTATCAGTTAAGCATCCAACTTCGGCTCAGGTCATGATCTCACAGTTCCTGAGTTGGAGCCCCGAGACGGCCTCTGTGCTGACAGCTCAGAGCCTGGAGCCTGTTTTGGATTCTGTGTCTCCCTCTCTCTCTTTCTCTGCCCCTCCCTGTCTCACAATATCTCTTTCTCAAAAATAAATAAATATTTTTAAAAAATTAATAAAAAAAAAAGAAAACCTGTAAAAAGACTAAATAGTTTACAGATATTAATCTGTTTAACCCAAACAAGACCTTAAGCAGGTCTTCAGGACTCATAAACACTAGGCTCAGGACTTTAGCAAAACACACAAAGAGTAAGTCCCTTGCTCAAAGCTATACAGCTAATACAAATGGAAGCTTCATGATGTGAATTTAAATTCATACCTATTTCTGGAGTATTTATGCTTTACATTTTGCTAGCAAAATACACAGGTAACAAAAGCTACTGACCTGGTTTTTGTTTTTTGTTTTGTTTTGTTTAAGGAGAAGAAAGTTGTGTCAAATCTGCAGTGCCAACAGTTTATTTGGTAAGTAAAATACCTTCACAATTCCTTTAATTCTCAAGCAGTGACTATCAAATGTTTTGTGAAATGCTAGAACCTCTTAAGAGTTCTTCATGCATTATAATGATTTAATCAGCTAGGATATTAAATAATAATTTTAGGGGCGCCTGGGTGGCGCAGTCGGTTAAGCGTCCGACTTCAGCCAGGTCACGATCTCGCGGTCCGTGAGTTCGAGCCCTGCATCAGGCTCTGGGCTGATGGCTCAGAGCCTGGAGCCTGTTTCCGATTCTGTGTCTCCCTCTCTCTCTGCCCCTCCCCCGTTCATGCTCTGTCTCTCTCTGTCCCAAAAATAAATAAACGTTGAAAAAAAAATTTTTAAATAATAATTTTAAATATATATGGAAATACCAAAATATATACCAAGTTTTACTTTTTTTCCTAATGTTTACTTATTTTTGAGACAGAGATTGACAGAGCATTAGTAGTGGAGGCACAGGGAGAGAGGTAGACACAGAATCCGAAGTAGGCTCCAGGCTCTGAGCTATCAGCACAGAGCCCAACGCAAGGCTCAAACTCATGAACCATGAGATCCTAACCTGAGCCGAAGTTGGACGCTCAACTGACTGAGCTACCCACATGCCCCACCAAGTTTTACTTTCTAGAAATTGTAGCTTTTGCCTCAGATTACCAGGGGTAAGAAGGAAGAGGGTTCTACTCAAACAATAACAACAAATACTATCTTAAGCTATAAAAATACTTTTTAGTCAAGGACTCCAAAATACTTCCTATTAAGGATGTAATTATTTAAAGTCTTAAAGATATTCCAACGTAGGATATCAGTCCATAGCTTTATGTTTGCTCTTTGCTCCAAGCTCTTTCATGCATATGAGACTCAATGGCACTTAGTAGCCAGAGGTATTATGGTTATGTGCTAGAAGAAAAACAAAAATAAAATACTTAATCATGAATGTTGGCAGTGTGTTTTGGGTTTTGAACCCAATTTCCAATGTGTATGTGGGGGCTCTTCCCCACACCATCAAACAACTCAACTCAATTCTGACATTATCTACCTGGAGATAGCATCTGATTCCACAGGTTAAAGATTTAGTCTCACAAAAAGCCCCCACCCATTCAGACACCAGTTAAGTCCAGATTATCATCTGTGCTTTTGATCTACCAATTAGAGGTTCCAGTGACAACCCCTCCTTGGGTCTAATGAATTTGTTAGAGTGCCTCATGGAGCCCAGAGAAATTATCTACTTACTAGATAGCAGTTTATTATGAAAGAATGTAATTCAGGAAGAGCCACATGGAAGAAATGCACAGGGCAAGGTTTGTGAGAAGGGTACACTCTTCCAGGCATGGAACTCTCCCCAAATCTCCACATGTTTACCAACCTAGATGCTCTCTGAACCCTGTCGTTTTGGGTTTTATGGAGGCCTCATTACACAGACATGACTGATTAAACCATTGGCCACTGGAGATCTATTCAACCTCCAGTCCCTTGCCTCTCCCCAGAGGTCAGAGAGATGGGACTGAGAGCTCCAATTCTCTCATCAAATGGTTGGTTTTCCAGCCTACCAGGCACCTTCCTTAGGTGGAGTCCAAAAGTCATGTCATTAACATAACAAAAGATAACTTTATCACTCTCACCAAATTAAGTGAAAGCATACAGCTTAAAAATCTCAGATTAAAGCCAGTTATTTGGTTAAAATTGGCTCATTTTCCCTACAAGATAATATTTAGTCGAGAATAAGGGAAAACATTCCTATTTTGAATAAAAAACTATAGGCATGTCACTGTATATTAAGAAACTAATAACCAACTGGTGTAAGAAAGCTCAAGTATGTAGCTTTGAAATTTTGTAAGAATGTAGCAGCTACTTAGTATATCCACTTAATATTGTGAATCTCTAAATAAATCACAAAAATTCTTCTATGGAAGCCTTAACTCAGCATGTTTATCTCTATTTAAAGCTTTGGTTTTCCTTTGGTTTTTGCCAAAATATCAACACATCTTCTACAATGAAACACAAAGGTAAAAGAAAAAGAAACAACTATTTGGAAAAGAACAAGTCAAGTTCACTTCAATATGAATAAAATTGTCCCAACAGGGTTAAGATGAGAGTTACCTTTCTGATAGAAAAGAAATTTGCTTTTTAAACAGAAAATGTGAAGAAAAAAATCTTAAGTTTTAGTTTCAAAAGATCTGTCAAACAGGAGAGAAGAAAAGTGATACCTGTACTTACTGTCGTTGGATCCCATGCTAATGAGGTCATCAGAGTCAACATTGTGAACTATGGCTGCTTTGTATCCTGCTCTCTGTGCATTTAAAACCTGCAGGTCAGAAAAACAATCATGATATGAGGAAGAGAGTGCATTGTCATACAGTCACTCAACTTCAACATAAATTAGCAAGTCTGTACCATGTGTCTAGGACTAGATTATGTATATATGTAAGAATGGATCTCAAATATGTTCTTGAAATAGAACATGTTTTACAATTGATTATCAATGACTTTAGACATCTTCTTGACTTCGTTAATGGCACTAAATGAATGAGAAACAAATAAAAAACAGAGATACAAGCTCAAATGCTAGAAAGATCCAAAGCAATAAACATGTCTAGTGCTAATACGTAGAGACTTGCTATGCTCAGGCTCAAGAGTCATCAGCCCTTGAGCATTGAAATTGACCTCTGCTGCTTACTAGTGGGATAAACTTGGACAAATTATTTTTCCTCATGTGGATTAATCAGAATAATTTTATCCTACCACTGAAAAAAAAAAATCCAACCAATCTTCAGGAGATAAGATTGCCTTGAGGAACCAATATTTTATTCATCTTTACAGCCTCTATAGCACCTACAAAATAGCCTCACAGAATAGGCACTCACTAAACATTACTTGAATGAGTAAATGTATAAAATATACGCTCTAATTAATAGCCCACATTATAACATTACAAACACAAGAGAGGAAATTAGGCAGAGCTCTTTTTTTTAAGCTTATTTATTTATTTTGAGAGAGAGAGAGGGAGGGAGGGCGGGAGAATGCGCACTCGTGAGCAGACGAAGAGCAGAGAGGCAGAGAGAGAATCCCAAGCAGACACCATGCTGTCAGCACAGAGCCTAAAGCAGGGGTTCAATCCCAAGAACCATGAGATCATGACCTGACCTAACTCGAGAGTCTGAGCCATCTTAGTACCCCAAGCAGAGACAGTTTAAGAAACTAATTAAAATAGCATAAATAGTTCACCAACACAGGTAGTACTGCTCTAACATTAGGAATACAGCAAGAAAATTAACCAGCCAACAAAACTGTTACAAGGAATGTTCTGTAGTCCTGCAAGAAAATGTCAATAATAAGAAAGGTTTTTTTTTTTGTTTATGTGTCCATTTTTAAGCAGATTTTGTTACCCAGCTAAAATTGAGAAAATGCTAGCTTTAAAGCTTCTTCCCCATAGATACTGCCGCTGTTTCAAGGGGAAAGAAAAATACTCTTAAGAAAGATTATTAGTTTCTAAATCTTATTTCTTATTTGCTACTTATATATTAATCTATTATTCATTCATTATATTACCATAGCAGGCAAGACTTCATGTAGATTTCACTTAAACAAAAGTAGAGTTGGCTGGGGTTACTATTAGTTTATTTGATGCTTTAATGACCATTTTAACTGTTCCCCAAAAGCTAACCAAGTAACCGAGGAGAAATGTTTCTTGCACACATCCAAGAACAACTGTTCCCAGAGATACAATTTAAGAAATATAAAATTCATATCAAAAGCTGTTCTTTTCTAATAAAAAAACAAGTTTGGCTTTCTTTTTAAAGCCAATTAATGCACACAGTCATTGAAATTACATGTATTAGCTTGTTTCTCTGCAAAATATATATTTGTGAGCAAAGAAACAACATGATAGGACACACAGAAAAGAGGTCTCAGGAGCCATAATAAAGAGTAAAAAAGGGGGCGCCTGGGTGGCTTAGTCGGTTGAGCATCTGACTTCGGTTCAGGTTATGATCTCCCTGTTCATGCATGGGTTTGAGCCCTGCATCGGGTTCTGCACTGGCAGCGTGGAGCCTCCTTGGGATTTTCTCTCTCTCTCTCTCTCTCTCTCTCTCTCTCTCTCTCTCTCTCTCCCCCTCTCTCTCTGCCCCTCCCTCCTCAATAAATAAATAAACATTAAAAAAAATAAAGCTTCTCTGTTAAAAAAAAAAAGAGTAAAAAAAGTTCAACTCAGTAAGTATTTGAGTTCACATAATAAAACTACATTAAGGTACTGTGCGACACAATGCAGAACTCAAAAGGTGAATCAGAAATCATCACTATCTTCAAAGAGATCTCAATACTCACAGATATCCAAACAGGTCAAGTACTTTCTTGCCTCTCTATCTGCTCACACTATTATCTCTGCGAGGAATAAGGTTTTGTCTTCTGAATCAGGCCTTAAAATTCCGTGATCTCCATGAAGCCTGCCTGTTCAATGCCCAATTCTGCATGGTTTTTTTCAAGCACCCACATAATTCCTCCCCGCTTAGAGTATTTATATAAATTTTTTTACATTTTTCTTAAAGATCTTATATAGTGCCTTACATTATATTTACATATACATGTACTATCCCATTTTGAAAAAAAACCCTTCATGGGGTCCTTAAATTTCCCGCAGTTCTCTGTGTGAACTTTTGTGGTAAGAAGGGACAAAGCAATCATCAATTTTACAAAAGGTTTTCTGAATTGTTAAGAACCACCAAAATAAATTATTGGATTTACAACAATCTGCTACATGTATAACTAAATCTAGTCATTAGGTTCTTAAAATTGCATGGAGCAAATGAGGAGAAATGTTTCCTTCACACATTCAAAATGCAATTGTTTCCATAAATACAGTATTATATCAATATCAAAAGCTGTTCTCTGCTAACAAAATAATAAAATTCCTGAAACAGAAAACTTAGAAAACCACTAAAATACAGAGGAATTTTGAACGTACAAGTGTGAATTCCAAAAAATAGAAACATGTTCCCCCAAGGCTTTTGTTATTGTTTTTATTTATCTCTAAAATAAAGTATTAAAATTAAATCAAGAAACATATTACATATGGAACCAACAGACTTATGAATACAAACAAGGAAAATACATCCATGTTTATGAACCTCAAAACTCATGCGTCAGTCAAATTAAATTACATTTTTAACTAAGCAGCAGCTGGTATTTTTAAGAACACAAGGCAAAAATAAAACCTAAATCATTTAGTAAACATGTGCAAAGTTTCACATTCATAAAATGCAACCTCAAACACATGGTGTCAGATGGAGGCAAAGAACTCAAACATTCATGAATAAAAAGCATGCACGGTGAACAAACCTAAATTCCAAGAGACATCAAAACTGAGAATTTCAGTCAAAAGCCTTCTGAATTGTATTGCCAATCTGCCTTTTTAAGAAGACTGATTGATCAGAGCTATTAAGCTGAAATTGTGGTGAATACTGTAAATATTTTACATCCAATCAACAAACTAGCTGCAACTAAATTATGATGGCCAGGTGGCACCTACCCAAGAGTTTTGAAGAAATATGGACTGCTGACTTGTTATTATAAGTAGCCAGTATGTCAGAAGACAGCAGACTGCCAATGGAAGAGCCTTCAATAAGACAGGTTCTAAAAAAGGAACCCTGGAGGGGCCCCTGGGTGGCTCGGTTGGTTAAGCGTCCATCTTTTGATTTCAGTTCAGGTTATGGTCTCACAGCTCATGAGAGTGAGCTGCATGTCAGGCTCTGCACTGACAGCGTGGAACCTGCTAGGAATTCTCTCTCTCCCTCCCTCTCTGCCCCCCAACCCCACTCGCAAAATAAATAAATAAGAGGAACCCTGGAAATGACACAACAGTCCATCTTATTTCCAGACTGGACAAATTCGTAATCCTGACACTAATAAAATAAGCCTTGTAAGAAGAATTGATTGAGCTGTCAAGATTGTAAGTAGAGATCTTTTATGGGACACAAAGGCATGAGAAGTTGGGGGAAACTGTTGATGGAATACACAGAACAAGCTGCAGAGCAAAAGCTATAATGAATAAAGGAAACCTCTATATGCTAGTGCTTTATATATACTATCTCTAATACCTAACACAACTCTACATAGTATTTTGGAAATGAGGAAAAATAGGTAAATGCAACTGCCCTAAGATCACATTTAGGCAGAGCTGAGATGTGAATATACTTTTATCTGATTACACAGAGAAGCATGGGATTTCCAATGATTCAGGAGGAGAAACAGAACAATTAATCTCACTTAACATTTTACAAATGTCTGGGAAGAGGAAGTAAACTGAGAAAGCATCAAGACTCAGACACCATGATTGTAAAATCTTGTGGGCCAAATAAAAAAGTGCTAAAATATTGTAACAGAGTTTGTGGAAACATAGAGGGGAAAAAGGTGTAGGCTGAAACACGTATGGCAGATTTTATGGGACTGTATGACACTTTAATAAAGAGAGAAGATTTGAGCTAACAGTAGAAAAGAGTTGGGGTAAATTTCTCATATGAAAGAAAAGAAAAATAACAGAAGTCAGGATCTAGCAAAGCCTGTTAAAAACAAAACAAAATAAAACACAAAGTTGACATTACTAAACAAAGAAGAATGTCACTGAAAGGAAGAGCAGCAGAGGAGTTAAAATTATAAACTCTTGGAATGAGATTACCAGGCTTCAAATTCTGACTCTGTCATATGCAAGCTGTACAAACTTAGACAACCAAGCACTTAAATAGTGCTTAAACAGCACCTGGCACATATTAAATAAGTGCTGGCTATGATTATTGTCATTGCTATTGATTTTTACTGTTGCTCTAGGAGACTCAGAGGTGAGGAGAGAGAGAAAAAAAGGGGACAGATTGTGTAGTACCTTAAAGACCATTCAGAAAAACAGATAAGGGGTCTACTCTGTCAAGGGTTTACATAAGGCAAGTGAATAAGGGGTTGACATGGCTAAGGCAGTATTTTAGAACAATTTGGTATACGGAGATTGATCTGGAAAGGAAAAACTGAAGACTCAGGGCTGCTATGACAAGGCAGAATAATAGAATGATGGAAATGATATGAAAGAAAATAGAACGATGGCAATGATATGAAAGAATGCTATCTTTTATTCTTCTTCATAAACTAATTTTTGAACCTAGGAAACTTGGGGGATGCACTTAACCAAAAATGGGAAAGCTGAGAAGTGCAGGTTGTTTTCATAAGGACAAAGAAAGGAATGACTCTGAGCACACTAAATCTGAGAGGTAGCAAGGTTTCTATATATAGAATTTTTTCTAGGTAGATAAAACAGATTAAGATGAGATAAAAACTTAAAGATTTTCAACATTAATTCACTCATTCATTCAACAAATATTTGAAATAAATCTACCCACCTGGTGTTAAAAATAATTACCCTATCAAAATAACACCAGCATTCTTCACAAAGCTACAACAAATAATCCTAAAATTTGTATGGAACCAGATAAGACTCTGAATAGCCAGAGCAATCTTGAAAAATAAACCCAAAGCAGGAGGCATCACAATCCCGGACTTCAAGCTGTAATCATCAAGACAGTATGGTACTGGCATAAGAACAGACACTCAGATCAATGGAACAGAATAGAGAACCCAGAAATGGACCCACAAACCTATGGCCAACTAATCTTTGACAAAGCAGGAAGGAATATCCAATGGAATAAAGACAGTCTCTTCAGCAAGTGGTGATGGGAAAACTGGACAGCGATATGCAGAAGAATGAACCTGGACCACTTTCTTAACCGTACACAAAAATAAACTCAAAATGGATGAAAGACCTAAATGTAAGACAGGAAGCCATCAAAATCCTCAAGGAGAAAGCAGGCAAAAACCTCTTTGATCTTGGCCGCAGGAACTTCTTACTCAACACGTCTCTGGAGGCAAGGGAAACAAAAGCAAAAATGAACTACTGGGACCTCATCAAAATAAAAAGCTTCTGCATAGCAAAGGAAACAATCAGCAAAACTAAAAGGCAACCAGCAGAATGGGAGAAGATATTTGCACGACATATCAGATCAAGGGTTAGTAGCCAAAATCTATAAAGAACTTACCAAACTCAACACCCAAAAAACAAATAATCCAGTGAAGAAATGGGCAAAAGGCATGAAAAGACACTTCTCCACAGAAGACATCCAGTTGGCCAACCGACACATGAAAAAATGCTCAACATCACTCATCATCAGGAAAATACAAATCAAAACCACAATGAGATACCACCTCACACCTGTCAGAATGGCTAACATTAACAATTCAGGCAACAACAGATGTTGGCTAGGATGCGGAGAAAGAGGATCTCTTTTGCCCTGCTGGTGGGAATGCAAGCTGGTACAGCCACTCTGGAAAACAGTATGGAGGTTCCTCAAAAAATTAAAACTAGAACTACCCTACGACCCAGCAATTGCACTACTGGGTATTTATCCAAGGGATACAGGTGTGCTGTTCCGAAGGGACATGTGCACCCCAATATTTATAGCAGCACTATCAACAATAGTCAAAGTATAGGAAGAGCCCAAATGTCCATCAATGGATGAATGGATAAAGAACATGTGGTACATATATACAATGGAGTATTACTTAGCAATCAAAAAGAATGAAATCTTGGCATTTGCAACTATGTGGATGGAACTGGAGGGTATTATGCTAAGTGAAATTAGTCAGAGAAAGACAAATATCATATGACTTCATTCATATGAGACAAAACAGATGAACATAAGGGAAGGGAAGCAAAAATAATATAAAAACAGGAAGGGGGACAAAACATAAGAGACTCTTAAATATGGAGAAAAACCAGAGGGTTACTGGAGAGGTTGTGGGAGGGGGATGGGCTAAATGGGTAGGGGGCATTAGGGAAATCTACTCCTAAAATCATTGTTGCACTATATGCTAACTAATTTGGATGTAAATTAAAATAGTAAAATTAAAAAATTAAAAAATTAAATAAACTTGTAATAAAACGTAACCCATTCATAGTTTTACATTTCCTACAGTCTTCAAACCCCTTTAACATCTATACGTGAACTAAGTGTACTTTGTTTTTCCTCTTAGAGGAGATACTACAAAGAAGCAGACCTGTGTATATCTCTAAGCTATATACCTGCAAGAATTGTAAAAATTCAACAGAGCTGACTTTCCTTCATGGGAAAGGATCTTGAAAAGAACTCAATTATTGTATCAGACAGCAGTCCAGATGGTCAAGTAAAATAAGAGACACTTGTAACAACAGTATTTTTTTATCTGCAATGCATTTCAAATAAAAGACTCAAGTCTTTATCTGAATTATAGTATTCTTTTTGCATGAAGAATAATTTGTAACACTTGAACAACAGGGAAAAGGTGAGCTCAAAACCAAGATTACTTCAGAAAGACAGGTAATATTCCATGAACACCATACACTTACCTCATTGTAGCTGCCCAGTGTTTCTGAGAACATCTGCCTTCAAGTGATGGGCAAAAGATATTTGATTCAAAATGGTAGTCAATTTTAAATATATTCTCTAATTTTTGTGATAAAACCTTAAGTTTAGTTGATTATTTCCACATTTTATTCTAAGTGTAAAAAGGTGATTTATTTTAACTAGGAAGCTGAAAGAATGTGCTGAAATATGTCAGAGTGAGTAATTCATTCAGAATAAAAATATGGTTTAGAGGGAAATTTCCGGGATGTTACAATTTTATTTACTAAAACAAGCAAAGTGATAATAGAAATTTTAAAAGATGCAATAAATATAGGGAAAATTCTACTCTCCTGGCTTGGGTATAAATATAAAAAATATATCTATCTCGAGATGCATTGTAAGTGCTTGACTACTAGGAAGAGAATGCCTAAATTTTCTTGAACTTCCATTTAATCATGTGGTACCTTCAGTGACTTTAAAGCATCTTTTATTTTCCTTTGGCTCTCAATTTACTTTCCTGCCCAAGAATGAACTTGAGTTCACATTTTAAATAGATACTTTAAAATATTTCTACATTGATAGTGTTGTCTACAAAAAAAATAATTAACATCATATTTTCTGGCGAAACACTAAATGTCTTCTGAGTAACAGCAGCAAGGGAAAGATATTCACTCACACCACATCTATTCAGCATTGTACTGAAAGTCTGGCCAATGATATAAGGAAGGTGGAGGGCACAGGGCAGAGTGGGGGTGGAGAAGAGAGAAGAAAAGTGATTACAAAGATCACAAAGGAAGGTGCTCTTAATTTGCAAATTGATATAATCAACCTGATGAATTAATAAAAGGCTACAAGAGGAAACAACTGAGTTTAGAATTCTATATCCAGCTTAAACTCTTCCTTCAAAAATAAAGATGAAATTAAGATATTTCCAGATCAACAAAAACAGAGAATTTGTGTCAGTAGACCTACAAGAAATATTTTAAAAACTCCTTCAGGCTGAGATGAATGAAGAGTAGTCAATAATTTGAATCTACAGGGGCACCTGGGTGGCTCAGTTGGTTAAGCATCCGACTTTGGCTCAGGTCATGATCTCACAGCTTGTGAGTTTGAGCCCCGCATCAGGCTCTGTGCTGACAGCTCAGAGCCTGGAGCCTGATTTGGATTCTGTGTCTCCCTCTCTCTCTGTCCCTCCCCTGCTCACATGCTGTCTCTCTCTCAAAAATAAATAAATATTTAAAAAAAAATTTTTTTAATAAAAAAAATAATTTGAATCTACACAAAATAAACAGCATCAGTAAATGTAACTACGTAGGTAATATGAAAGCAGTATAAAGACATTTTTATTTGTAACTCTTTTCTTCTCCTATTTGCTTTAGAAGACAGCTGCTAAGAAAAATAATGTCTTAATGGACTTATATAAAGATACAATTTATATGACAATAATAGTACAATAGCATGATAGAGGAGGTAGGGAATAAAGGTATATTGGACCAAAATTTTTATATACTATTTAAACTTAGTATTAATCTGAACTACATTGTTTTAATTTAAAATGTTAACTGCAATACCAGGACAATCACTATGAAAATAATTTAAAAATATATAGAAGAAACAATAAGGAACTTAATAAGGTATGCTAGAAAATACCCATTTAACACAAAAGAAGGCAGGAATTGAAAAAATAAAAAAGACATGAGTGAGAGAAAACAAATAAAGTGGCAGAGGTAAATCCTATTTTATAAGTAGTTACATTAAAGGTAAACAGACTGAATATTCCAATAAAACACCAGAGAATGACAGAATGGATTAAAAAACATGTTCCATCTATGTGCTTTCTATAAGAAAATCAAACTTTAAACAATTCAAGGACACATATAGGTTGAAAATGAAAGGAAAAAGATATATCGTGCAAACAGTACAAAACTTAAAGATAAAAATTCTTATTAAGACAAAGACATTTTATAATGTTTTCCATCAGGAAGATACAGGCACTATAAAAGTATATGCACCTAAATACAGAGTTCCAAAATATACGAAGCAGAAACAGAGAAAAGTGAAGGGAGAAACACACAATTCAACAATAATAGTTGGAGACGTCAGTGCCCCACTCTTTCTAATGGATAGAAGAACTAGTCAGAAGATAACAAAGAAATGGAAGACTTGAACAAAACTATAAACCAGCTACACCTTACAGACCTCTATAAAACATTCTACTCAACAATAAACATTCTTCTCAAGTGCATATTCTCCAGGGTAGACCAGATGTTAGGCCATTAAATAATCTTCAATAACTTTAAAAGTACTAAAATCATACAAAGTTCTCCAAACACAATGAAGTTAGAAATCAATATTAGATGGAAATTTGAGAAATTCCCAAATATGTCAAAATTAGACAACACAGCCTGAATAACCCATGAGTCAAAAAAGAAATCACCAGGGAAATTGTAAAATACTTTGAGATGATGAAAACAAAACATATCAAAACTTATGCAATGCAGCTAACACTGTGCATTTGACAAAATCAACACACTTTCATGATAAAAACCCTCAATAAATATCAAAACAGTATGGTACTGGCACAAAAATAGACACAGATCAATGGAAAAAAATAGAAAGCCCAGAAATAAACCCCACACTTAGATGGCCAATTAATCTACAACAAAGGAGGCAAGAATATACAATGGGAAAAAGATGGTCTCTTTAACAAATGGTGTTGGGAAAATGGTCAACTACATGCAAAAGAATGAATATGGACTACTTCTTATACCATCCACAAAAATAAACTCAAAATGGATTAAAAATCTAAATGTGAGACCTGAAACCACAGAACTCCTAGAAACAAACATAGGCAGTCATCTCTGACATTGGCCTTAGTGACATTTTCCTAGATATGTCTCCTCAGACAAGGGAAACAAAAGCAAAAATAAACTACTGGGACTACACCAAAATAAAAAGCTTTTGCAGAGTAAAACAAATCATTAACAAAACAAAAAGGCAACCTACTGAGGGGGAGAAGATATTTGCAAATGATTTATCTGGTAAGAGGTTAATATCCAAAATATACAAAGTATACAACTCAACACCAAAATATCTGTTGATGAGGATGTGGAGAAAAAGGAACCCTAGGTTACCACTGGTGGGAATATAAATTAGTGCAGCCACTGTGGAAAGCAGTATAGAGGTTCCTCAAAAATTAAAAATAGAAATACCCCATAACCCAGTAATTCTACTACCGGTATTTACCTAAACAAAACAAAAACACTAATTCAAAAAGATATATGCACCCCCATGTTTACTGCTGCATTATTTACAATACCCAAGACACAGAAGCAACTTAAGCTTCAACTGATAGAAGAATGGATAAAGAAAATGTGGTGGATGTGCGTGCGCGCACACACACACACACACACACACACACACACACACACACACAAGGTAGGATTACTCAGTCATAAAAAAGAATGAGATCTTGCCATCTGTGGGACAATATGGATGGACCTAGAGGTATTATGCTAAGGGAAATAAGTCAGACAAAGGCAAATACCAAAAGATTTCATTTATGTGTGAAATCTAAAAACCAAAACAAAGCAGAAACGGCACAAGTACAGACAGCAAACTGGGGTTGCCAGAGGGGAAGAGGATGAGGGCAAAAAGGGATGAAGGGGAGTGGCTGGTACCAGCTTCCAGTTACGGAAAAAAAAAAGTCACAGGGATGAAAAGTAGAGCATAGGGAATACAGTCGATGGTATTGTAATACCGTTGTATGGTGACAGACGGTAGCTATGCTTGTGGTGAGTATAGTGTAACACATAGAGTTGTTAAATCACCATGTTGTACACCTGAAACTAATGTAACATTATGTGTTAACTACACTTCAATTAAAGAAAATGGAAGAAAAAGGATAATCTTCAACAAATGGTGCTGGAACAATTAAACATCCATATGCAAAAAAAATGAAATAAAAAACAATTTTGATGTATCCCTTGTACCAAATTCAAATGACAACTAAAAATGAACCACTTAGACCTAAATCTAAAACATTAAAACTACAAAATTCCTAGAAGAAAATATAAGGGGAAACCTTTGTGACCTTAGGAAGGCAAATTTTTTTTTTATATATAACACCAAAAGTAGATTCATAAAAAGAGAATTAGGTTTCATCAATATTAAGAATTTCTTCTCTTCAAAAGGCATGTCAGGAAAAAAACAAGCCATAGGCTAGAAGAAAATGTTTGTACTATGCATATCTGATAAAAACAAAAAACTTGATTAACTTTTTAGAATTCATTTTGATGATTATTCTAGTAATGACAGCAAAAGACTAAAGAGACTCTCTACCAAGAAGGCACACTGGTGGCAAATACACATGTGAAAAGTGCTCAGAAAAAAACTGATGAATGCATGAATGAATGAATGAATGAATGAATGAGTGAATGATGGGGTCTGGCTTTCCTGAAGGCATCTGCTACTTGATTAACTGTTTAGAATCCATTTTGATGATTACTCTAGTGATGACAGCAAGTGAAAGAATTCTAGTGCAAACATACATACGAAAGCAAGATAAAAATAAGTTGTAAATATCTCTATCTTAGGACCCTTCTAGTAGGACAAATCACTTTTAAAGTGTTGGCTACATTAGGATAAACACAGTAAAGTAGGGCTGCTTCTTATGGTATTTCTTAATAAAAGATGATGGTATCATGCCAAGTTCATCTGAGTCAAACAATTTGGGGGGGAACCGATTTTATTTGGTCCGTATCCTCAGCTTTCTAAAGATCTGCCCTGATGCAGGGGTGGATTTTAGACTATTCAGTTAAGACTGCAAAAATGACAAATTCCATAAAAAGCTCTTATCTCAATTAGGCCTTTGATAGGTACTCAGGGAGTTCAAGATACTACTACTAGACAAAGAGAGTGCAGATGGACATCCATCAACGACTAACAAGAACATATGTCTCCACCTCACCACCTTGGCTATAGTAAGAGTTCCTGCTTTGTTTCAAGGCTAACAATTTATTTCCTCAGCTCTCCTCATTTGCAGAAAGTATCTAAGAATTAAAAGTTGCTATTATCTTCTTTTCATAAAGACTTTATTAGATGATCTTTGGAGGCCTCCGAGATTTTATGCTTCTCCCTTCATCTCTATTATTTCATATTTTAAATTTTGATTTGCAACCCATCTTATGGCAGAATAAAAATCTTCACCAGTCTCATTCAGACATTTTTTTCCTCTACTTGTTTTTTTACTTTCTCCTGAAGTAGAGTAGAGGCTACTGACCTGTTCCTCAGCCAGTTCCAAAGCATATCAGTTTGTTTTAAACTGTTTAGGGAATTTAAACGGTGGTCAGACCCTTTGTATTTACTCATATGCTCTCAGTATTATCATGAGAGCATACTAAATAAAGTTCCAGGAGATGATCTGGCTACTGAATACAGCTTAGACTACGAGATGATAAAATTACATATACTCAGCGGAAGTTCATTCAGCAAGTTCCACAGCTAGGTAGTACTTGCTAGAGAGTTTGGAGGTGGGGTCCTTACCACTGCTGCTCTTGGGAGAGCAGGTTAAGTCCAAAGTTGCATGGTAAAAGAGGCCATCCTCCAAAGATGGGATCCTTAATGACTACTAGGTATCGAAGTTCAATAATTTAGTGACTTTGGTTCACTAGGAAGGATATAAGTTGTTGCACGACGAATTCTAGCTATTGGTGCACTGCCTATCAAAGCTGTGGACCTTAAAGTAAAGAGCAGGTGTGCACAAATTCCACTGGAAGCATCACCACACTTCATTCAGTTTCACTACAGGGAGGATGATCAGGTTAGGACATATGAATTAAAGGACATATCTTTTTAAGTACAATAAATGGAGAAAAATGTAAAGGAGCTAAATTTGGCTTCTGCTATTGGTAATAAGAAATAAGTTTCTTGGCCACACACATGCTAGCTAACCTTATCTCATGCTCTCACATATAGAAGTTTCCTGGAAGTGAATTCCTAGTTCGCTGATTTGCAGCAATTAGAATTCAGCAGGCCCCACGGGCACTAGTTCACGTAGGATTTCTTCACTGCTGGTACGATGTTCAGCTCCCCTATCAGAAATGTGGAGATAATGCTAGAATCTATGAAACACCAATTCCTACTGTAGCCATTATGCTTAATATATGATAGCTGGAATTAAGTCTCCTGATTTTTTTTGTAAACACTTCAGTGCTGGCATGAGGGCAGGCCTTGAAAAAGTAATGATCTCATCTTTTCATGATATTGTTCATATAAATGATACCACTGAATTAAAAAAAAAAATTGACATAGAAGAACTTCCCCATCCTGATAAAGAACTTCTTGGTAAAAACTTTAATTATCAGAAAACTAAACCTGGTATCATCTAGAAAAACAGAGATCTGATAAAATAAACTGACATTTAGGATATTTTGAATGTAAGATTGTATGTTCCTTAAGGAAAGGAACTACCTTATTTGTATATATTTCAAGCCTAGAAGAAGCTCTCTCACATAAATATTTGTTTAATCAAACTAAATCACAACCAAGGTAAAGGTCTATCCAGCCCTACCCAGCAAGACATACGCCACAAAAATAAAAGTTCCTTATCTCTGTGCTTAAACTTAGTTCCCCTGGAAATATATGCCAAAAATTTTACTTCAGTCATCATGGATAAAAATGTTCCTAAAATATTTTGCATTTTCCCAACTTTCTCAGTAAAAGGTACCCAATATGATTTGACCTTTTCCAGTGACCTGGGGATCATTATGAAATATGCTTTCTCAAACCCCAGCTGGTTTTTCTCCTTAATGTTAAGTGTCAAATGTCACTTCCTCTCTCTCTGTACTCACTAGTAGTAGGCTACTAGTAGCCATTCCAGCCTTTCCCCACCCTTAATTCTTTTCGGTGGTACAGAAACAAAAAGGTAACCCTGATAAGTATTCAATTCTTAAAAAAAATAAAAAATAAATAAATAAATCAAGTACATACAAGTTCCAAGAAAAATTGTCAAGAAAAGCACGTGGTTTTAATGCTGAAACGTTGTGACATATATTATGGTGATGCAAAGGCACGCTTCCTCTCTTATTTAAGGTTATATTTTAAGAGTGTTGACCTTTTGACAAATGGTAAATGTTTAGGCTTGGGGATAAGTTGAATTTATTTGTTTCGTTAGAAAATATTTTTGGTAGGGCTGGTAAAATCTGTGTCCGCATGCAAAGCCATACTTGTTTCAAGTATAGCAGAAAACAGAAGCTACAATCCTTGGGAACTTTAAAAATTAAAGATTTTATGTTACATTCCAGTAGCAGCATTTTATTTTAAACAAAATTTTTAATGTTTTTTTTAATTTTTTAACATAATTTACTTTATTTTTTAATTTTTTTTTTAACATTTACCTATTTTTGAGAGACAGAGAGAGACAGAGCACAAGCAGGGGAGGGGCAGAGAGAGAGGGAGACACAGAAACTGAAGCAGGCTCCAGGCTCTGCTGATAGCACAGAGCCCGACGCGGGGCTTGAGCCCCTTGAACTGTGAGGTCATGACCTGAGCTGAAGTCAGACACTTAACTGACTGAGCCACGCCGGTGCCTCTTTAATATAATTTATTGTCAAGTTAGCTAACTACAGTGTATACAGTGGGCTCTTTGATTCAGGAGTAGATTCCCGTAATTTATCACTTACATACAACACCCAGTGCTCATCCCAATAAGCGCCCTCCTCAATGCCCATCTCCCATTTTCCCTTGCCTTCTACTCCCCATCAACCTTCAGGTTGTTTTCTGTATTTAAGAGTCTCTTATGTTTTTGCCTCCCTCTCTGTAACTATATTTTTCTCCTTCCCTTCCCCCATGGTCTTCTGTTAAGTTACTCAAATTCCATATGTGAGTGAAAACATGTATCAGTCTTTCTCTGACTGACTTATTTCACTTAGCGTAATACCCTCCAGTTCTATCCATGTTGCTGCAAATGGTAGGATTTCATTCTTTTTTCATTGCTTAATAGTATTCCAGCGTGTGTGGGGGGGTACACACCACATCTTCTTTATCCATTCATCAATCGACGGACAGTTGGTCTCTTTCCATAATTTGGCTGTTACTAGCACTGCTATAAACATTGGGGTACCTGTGCCCCTATGAATCAGCACTCTTGTATCCTCTGGATAAATTCCTAATAGTGCTATTGTTGGGTCGTAGGGTAATTGTATTTTTTTTCTTAAATGTTTATTTTTGAGAGAGAGAGCGAGAGAGAGGGAGAAGGGGAGGGAGAGAGAGAGAGAGAGAGAGAGAGAGAGAGAGAGAGAGAGAGGCAGGCAGTGTGAGCGGGGAAGGGACAGAAAGAGAGGGAAACACAGAATCTGAAGCAGGCTCCAGACTCTGAGCTGTCAGCACAGAGCCTGATGTGGGGCTTGAACCCGTGAACCGTGAGATCATGACCCGAGCTGAAACTGGACACTTAACCGACAGCCACCCAGGCACCCCTAGGGTAATTCTATTTTTAATTTTGAGGAACCTCCACACTGTTTTCCAGAGTGGCTGTACCAGTTTGCATTCCCACCAACAGTGCAAGAGGGTTCCCCTTTGTCCACATCCTTGCCAACATCTGTTGTTTCCTGAGTTGTTAATTTTAGCCCCACTGGCAGCATTTTAAAGTCAATCTTTGTTTTGGTACATGCAAAAGCAATTTTTCAATATTGAGGGGAGTAAAAATTGTGGGTAGTAAAATAATTTAGCAGACTTAGGTGAATTTTTTTTTAATAAAAAGAAATTTCATATACCTGAGTATTATAGGCAGTATAGGTGAATACTATTTCATCAAACTTTACTATAGGATATGTGTTGTTTATGTATCAGGGCATAAGCAAAAATAAATTTCTTATTGTGGATTTGGCTGTAATTTCTTATAGTCAAAATTTGAAACTGGGGTGCCTGGGTGGCCCAGTGGGTTAAATGATAGACTCTTGATTTCAGCTCAGGTCATGATCTCATGGTCCTGAGATCCAGGCCCCACCTGCGTAGGGGCTCTGTGCTGAGTGTGATACATGCTTAAGATTCTCTCACCCTCTCCCTCTGCCCCTCCCCAACTCCCTTCATATGCATGTACTCCCTCTCTCAAAATAAAGTTTGAAACCTACTTATTATAATGAGTTCTTCATGTTCTGTACAATATCTGCAACAGAAAAGAAATTTGTGCTTTTCATTACAATATTATTCTGCAACACACCATCACCAAATGAAAGTCATTAGCTCATAGGTCTCTAAATTGTACTGCTTCCAATGAAGTTTTAATATTGTATCTGGGAAATGATTAGTACAATAAATTAAAACTAAAAAGAATCCTTTTTTTCTTAGAGACATTAAGAAAACCCAAAATAAACCATTATGTGCAGCTATTTCTAATGTTGCTACTAATTTAAAGATGCTTTTTCAAAAAAAAAACTTCTAGGGAGGTGCCTGGGTGGCTCAGTCAGTTAAGCATCCAACTCTTGATTTGGGCTCAGGTCATGATCTCACAATCGGTGAGATCGAGCCCTGCACTGGGCTCTGCACTGTCAGTGGAAGCCTACTTGGGATCCTCTCTCCTTCCCTCTCTCTCTGCCCCTCCCCTGCTCTCTCTCACTCTCTCTCAAAATAAATAAATAAAATTAAAAAAAAAACTTTTAGGGGTGCCTGGGTGGCTTAGTTGGTTGAGCGTCCAACTCTTGATTTCAGCTCAAGTTGTGATCTCAAGGTCCATGGGTTTGAGCCCCACATGGGGCTCTGCAGTGGCAGTGTGGAGCCTGCTTGGGAGTCTCTCTCTCTGCCTCTACCCCACTCATGGGCATGTGCTCTCTCTCAAAATAAGTGAATATTTTAAAAATATAATAAAAATAAAATTAAAAATTAAAGATGTTACTTTGTAACAAACTTTACCAGTTAAAATTAACTACATCATTTAAAAGTTGCCTAATAAATTTTCAGAAGTGCAATTTAATAGAGGTATCCCATAAGTTTATGGATAACTATTCTCTAGTTACATATGCATATTAAAATGCATGTTAAAATGAAAAATCTGATCATAATTCATATTTTTTGGATACTGCTGGGATTCATATTCTAATCAAATCTTAATTATTTCTCATCCTAACGAGAAGCTCCCATTCAACCCACCCACCACTGTAAATAAAGCTTGTTAAAAGAACTTTTTGTTTTATAAAAAAAACAACTCTCTGAACTTGCTATCAGCCAACTAGGAATTCCCAAGTAGTGACAGACTTGTACTACAATTGAAATGTAACTGAGGGAACAGTTTTACAGTGAGCATTTTGGTGCTTAGCGCCACCCAGTGGCAGACCTCTGAGTATATGCCCTCCTTTACTGCTTGCTCATTTTGGTGTTCCAGGTATTGTAACAAAAAGCTCAGTACACAGAACTGCATAAAACACAGGGTCTCCTCCCAAGAAGCTGAAGTGAGAAAGTATCCAGGGTTTCTTTAGGCTAGAATCAAGCTAGGGAGAAATAATAATATATAGAAGAAAAAAAAAAGAATCTACAGTAAAGAAAAAAGAAACGCACAGTACTTTGGGGGTTTGGTCTGGCCTTAGCAAAGAACTGTTTTCATCACAAGCTTTTTCAAATACAAAACAGAAAATGAGCAGCTTTAACGAGCAATCACTTTGTGGTACACTTAACATCACTTTATTAAAACATTTGAAATTACTATAAAAAATATTCCAAACAGGAAGCTCCCTCATGAAGATCAGATATCAATATGAGTTAATACGATCAGGAGATGAAATAAAACCTAAAAAACAAAAAATTTACCATGGAGGCTTTAATGAAGTTTGATTAATTAACATTAATTAACATCAGTAAGTAACATTTCTCTCTCAAACTTGAGTAGGGAGTACTCAGATATTCATTATCATAGCACACTATGTATGCATACATACGTTATGAATTCTTTTTCTGTGTATGCTACTTTCAGAACACAAAAAGGTAAAAAGTCAAAACAAAAAAAGAAAACAATTTCTAACACACATCCTCGGTGGTTCTGGAACCTGGCCTCTTCTGACCATGCGGGCTAGACCCAGGGTGTTGGCAATTCTAGCGTAATCTGAAGCAATTCGAGCTTCACTTTATGATCCAACCTCCATGAGTCCTCTAAGGAAAATGTAGAAAATGCAGAAAACGTAGTCTAACTCTGCTTCCAAGTGCCAACTGAAAAAATTCTCTGGAAAACTCGTTTTCTTTTCTTTTAGAATTGCCAACACAAAGCAACAATAACTCAACCATCAGCCTGGTACAAACTACTCTTTCTCTCAACTTAGATGTCTAACACAGGAGAAAAAATTCTCTTCTCTAAAAGGGAAAGAGATGAAGTAAAGAAATTAATGGGAGACATAGAGAATAGAGATAGTTCTAGAAACTCGACCATGACCTTCCTTTTTCATCTAAAGAAGTAAGAAGAAATTAAGAAGCAGAATCTCCTTCTCAAATGATCAAAGCAATGCAGATGAGAATGGAGCAGCACAAGTGGCTCCAGATGAGAATGTAAAAACTTAATTCTACCTATAGAATAAAAATGCCTAGAGATGTTACAGCAGGGAACGATCAATAGTTGAAATAAGATCCAGAACCGTAGCAAGCAATCCCGCCAAGATCAAGTCCCATTCCAACCCCATTTTTTCCCACACGTTATTTTAGGATCACTACACCGTCATGTTGGGAAAAGCTATTCCACAGAAGGCGGTGCTAGGGCTCTGATGACGTTTCACTCTCATTAAGAGGAGTTCATGGATATAATCCATCTTGCTCTCTTCCTCTAGATCCCAGCTTTCCTCCCTATCTAGACAGACTTGTGTATCTGAATAATCTGATTATCTTGATTTGGAAGCAAAAGAATGTGTGGGGAAGAGATTTGTAAATAAAGTAATGGGCATTACATGTTTCATTAGGTTAGGGTAAAGTAAATGTAATTTGCTATTTTTCAGTTTTCTTTCACTGAATATTACTTCCCTGGTAAAAGAAGAATATTTTATTGTTTTAATATTGTGTAAATGTTATAAAGGAAATATAAATGTATATAAAGGAAACTAATTATTAAAATGCAGATATTTTTATCAATTAAAGGGTAGAGGAAATGAATAATTTAATGAACACACAAAGCTGTTTGAACCATATATAGGTAAAAATGTTTCCATACCCCAAATATCCTTGAAAACATTCCTTTTGTAGAGTCTGTTAAACATGATTCTGAAGTACATTAATAACAAATGCTATAAGTTACTTTGTAGGAAAATAGAAAAGAGTAGGAAAAAATTAAATAATAATATGAAGCAACTTGGAGATAATTTTGTTTAATTTCTACTCAAGGTCATATCTACTCGCTTGGTACTACAGAAATAAAAGTGAAATTGTGGGGGTGCCTGGGTAGCTCAGCCGGTTAAGCATCGGACTTTGGCTCAGGACATGATCTGCCGGTTTGTGAGTTGGAGCCCCGCGTCAGGCTCTGTGCTGACAGCTCGGAGCCTGGAGCCTGCTTCTGATTCTGTCTCCCTCTCTCACTGCCCCTCCCCCACTTGTGCTCTGTCTCTGTCTCTCAGAAATGAATAAACGTTAAATTTTTTTTTTTCTTTTAAGTGAAATTGTGGGAATCCCATGTAATATATCAGCCTGGAGTCCTGAAAAAGGTAATGAAAGGTAAACCTAGAAAGGAAGACTAGGGGATTATTTTATAACAAAATTTCTTCCAAAAAATGGTATGTCTGTTTATTACAAGATCATCCAAATAACCTAAAAATGTTAGTGGTAATTTTTTTTTTAATTTTTCAGAAAACATGGGGATCTCGAGAAAAATGTTTATGGGATAAATGAGTATCTAGATTTAGAAATATTTCCAAGAACATTAAGTGAAGTGAACATGGAGCCAATAGAAGGTTCCAATAATACTGTTTATTCTTTAATCCATTTAAAATATAAGCCCTTAAAGTGTTCTAAATTAGTTCATTCAGCAAATACTACTGAGCATCCACCTAGTGCCATACAATGTAGTAGACACTAAAACTACAGAACCTAAAACATTATCTTTTCCCTCACAAAGATTAAATCTATAAAAGAAACAGTGATTAAATGGGATTAAGTAATATATTGAAGAAGAAGTGATCTATTCAACCTTAGAGAAAATTGGGAAAGGTTTCAGGTTACTTCATATCTTAGAGCTAAAATAAAGTCAGGCTGTCCAGACAGACAAACAGAGAGAAGGTAATCCAGATAAAGGACACGGTAAAAACCAGACAGAAAGGGAGAGACTGCTCAACACATATACGGACTTGTGAACTATTGAAGAGTAAGGTAATAGGGCAGGCAAAGTACAGATGTGACTTGAGAGAAAGGCAGGAGTCAGGTCAAGGGGGTTTGCATGACACCTAAGTTTTATACAAGTCACATTCCAACAGAAGATGAGTACCAACGTATCCTTATCATCTACAACCCTAACGCAACTTGATCCATGTCAGGAAAAAAACCAAAAAAACAAAACATAGAGGGAGTAACTAAGTTCTTTCAGTTTCATGAAAACTGGCCTATATGGCTTTGTAGCTGCATTGTTCAAAAATAATCATTAGTTGGCACAAAAACAGACACATAGACCAATGGAATAGAATAGAAACCCCAGAACTAGACCCACAAACGTATGGCCAACTCATCTTTGACAAAGCAGGAAAGAACATCCAATGGAAAAAAGACAGTCTCTTTAACAAATGGTGCTGGGAGAACTGGACAGCAACATGCAGAAGGTTGAAACTAGACCACTTTCTCACACCATTCACAAAAATAAATTCAAAATGGATAAAATACCTGAATGTGAGACAGGAAACCATCAAAACCCTAGAGGAGAAAGCAGGAAAAGACCTCTCTGACCTCAGCCGTAGCAATCTCTTACTCGACACATCCCCAAAGGCAAGGGAATTAAAAGCAAAAATGAATTACTGGGACCTTATGAAGATAAAAAGCTTCTGCACAGCAAAGGAAACAACCAACAAAACTAAAAGGCAACCAACGGAATGAGAAAAGATATTTGCAAACGACATATCGGACAAAGGGCTAGTATCCAAAATCTATAAAGAGCTCACCAAACTCACACCCGAAAAACAAATAACCCAGTGAAGAAATGGGCAGAAAACATGAATAGACACTTCTCTAAAGAAGACATCCGGATGGCCAACAGGCACATGAAAAGATGTTCAACGTCGCTCTTTATCAGGGAAATACAAATCAAAACCACACTCAGATATCACCTCACGCCAGTCAGAGTGGCCAAAATGAACAAATCAGGAGACTCTAGATGCTGGAGAGGATGTGGAGAAACGGGAACCCTCTTGCACTGTTGGTGGGAATGCAAATTGGTGCAGCCGCTCTGGAAAGCAGTGTGGAGGTTCCTCAGAAAATTAAAAATAGACCTACCCTATGACCCAGCAATAGCACTGCTAGGAATTTATCCAAGGGATACAGGAGTACTGATGCATAGGGGCACTTGTACCCCAATGTTTATAGCAGCACTCTCAACAACAGCCAAATTGTGGAAAGAGCCTAAATGTCCATCAACTGATGAACGGATAAAGAAATTGTGGTTTATATACACAATGGAGTACTACGTGGCAATGAGAAAGAATGAAATATGGCCCTTTGTAGCAACGTGGATGGAACTGGAGAGTGTGATGCTAAGTGAAATAAGCCATACAGAGAAAGACAGATACCATATGGTTTCACTCTTATGTGGATCCTGAGAAACTTAACAGAAACCCATGGGGGAGGGGAAGGAAAAAAAAAAAAGAGGTTAGAGTGGGAGAGAGCCAAAGTATAAGAGACTCTTAAAAACTAAGAACAAACTGAGGGTTGATGGGGGGTGGGAGGGAGGAGAGGGTAGGTGATGAGCATTGAAGGGAGCATCTTTTGGGATGAGCACTGGGTGTTGTATGGAAACTAATTTGACAATAAATTTCATATAATAAAAAAAATTAAATAAAATAACTATTTGAAGAAATTGCTGACTTAGTATTAAAACCACATGATGAAAATATCTAGGACCTCCAGGACAATGAACAGACTTCTGATAACTAATCTTTATTTGGCTATATACACAGAAATTTGTGTCATTCTGAAAATTTCTGTTTTATGTGATTATTTTAATGTTCTTGAAATAACCAGATATTTTTACAAATTAAAAAAAAGTCATATTTTCTTTTTTTTTTTTTTTTTTTAAGTCATATTTTCCACTGGGATGCCAATTCAAGTCTTCTGAGAACTCTCTGCCTCGGGACGTTACAAAGTCATTTTTCTAATTAAACGATTTAATAACGCCTTAATTTATTTACCAGAGCCATCAATGTTTTTTAACTTCAAATACTCAACAAAAAACTAGCATTTCCAAACAATTACATTTTGTCACAGTAAAGAACAGCATTGTACAAAGATAAACAAAATAACATTGTTTTGCTTTTCCTCTAAAGAGCTGTATCTTTCAGAGCATACAGTTTTTGTCAGTGTGAGTAAAAGTGATTGTTTTCAGAATAAGCAGCTGGCGGGTAATCAACCGTTGTTACTAGCACTCTGGATATTTCACATATCCAAATACTAATTCTGAGTACAGGTTTTGCTTCATTTCTTTAGAGCAAGACAAATTTAAAGGCTCGGATGTGCTTCTCTCAACAGAAGACAAAAAATTAAAACAGTGCTCTCTTTAATTTAGAATGTGACAAATAATGTAATTTGCTACCTTCCAAAAATTGTTAACTGCATTTCTGCATTCTTATCGGCTATCTCTGAGTCACAAAGCACTGGGGATCGTTTGTATAGAAAAAAACCTGCCTTTTTTTTTTTAATTGTAGTTTTGTTTTTTTAATTGTAATTTTTTTTAAATTTTTAATTCACTTTATCATTGACTTCTAAGGAAGAAGTAAATCTAGGTTTCTTATAGTACAATACTCATCTTCAAAAAAAATCTGAAGAATTCCAAAACGTAAACCCTAGTGTACCCACAGTACCACGATTACCACCACCACAATTACTAAAAGATCCTGATGAAATTTTACTTCTTCTTTCACTTCTGCTATCTACAAAAGAAAGGGTTCCTCTGAGGAAAGCTTTGTAAGATATAGCTCATTCTCATTTGTCTGTGATAATCTGGGTATCATTTCTGATAAGTGGCGTGACAAAAAATATAACCTTGCAGCTACTATCAATTCCAGCATTCTGTATGGGGCTGAATGAAGCACTTCCACTACTTGGTTCCAGAATGCTACATCAGGAATAAGGAGGTGAGTTATTTTTCTATTTTCTTAAGTCAATGTATTCATACAAAATTGTGGATATATATGAATGAACCCCTATTTTATACAAAGAGCTATTTATTTTCAATTCAGAAAAGTACTAGAACATACATTCTAAGTGATTAGGCTCTATAACATACCTAATAAAAAACGATATATAACCATCAAGTGGGAAGCCTAGAAAATACAGGCAAAGATTTTTGATCAGAAGATTATAGCTAATAGAGCTAATAGCCTATCAACCAATGACCACCCTTAGAAAGGAAATGCTCTTTGGGATCACATTCCAGTTATTTTTCCAGTAAGTGTGATGGCTTTATCCTTATCTATTTAACACTACCTTGACAGGTGATGCATATTTCTTATGAAACTTATATTTTATACATTACATGCTGGCATGACTAAACTGTCCTTTATAAACCATATTAGAAGTTTCACAATCAACTGTCACTGAGTTACTGCATCACAGTGTAACTTATCAGCTAATAATTTAGTTTCTGAAAGGTCAGTGTGATGTTTAGTTTTATGTGTCAACTAGATGGGGCTAAGACTTGCCAGAGAGCTCGTAAAACAGTATTTTGGAGTATGTCTGTGCAGGGGTTTCTGAAAGAGATTAGCGTTTGATTCAGTAGACTAAGTAAAAAAAGATCCACCACTCTTGTCAACGTGTGTGGGCATTATCCAATTTGTTGAGTGCCCAAACAGATGAAAAGGTAAAGGGAAGGCAAATCCTCTCTCTCTTCCTGATATCCACCTTCTCCAGCCCTCAGACATCAGAGCTCTTGGTTCTTGGACCTTTTGATTCCAGGACGTTACACCATTGGCTCCCTTGGTTCTGAGGCCTTGGGACTCACACTGAATTATACCACTGGTTGTCCTAGTTCTCCAGCTTGCAAACAGCAAGCTGTGAAAAACTTCGAGGCCTAATACAGTTAGCATCTTTGACATCTTTATCCTTATTCTGTTTTACACCAATGGTAAAAAGTGTAAAACATCAATGGCTAATTCCTGTTGCTTATTTACTCTGTGCAAGGCACTAACTGATAAGCATTTCACATTGATTATTTCATTTGATCTTCATAACAATCCTATGATGTAGGGAACATTATAATTCCTATTTTACAGATAAAGGAATTGAGGCACACAGAAGTAAAACAGTTGCCCAAGATCACACCACTAATGAGCAATAAAAAATAGCATCCAGGTCAGATGGGCTGGAGACGCTTCTGGAAGTAATAGCACAACGGCTGCCCAAGAAGAATTCCAAGTCCAGTCCAAACTTGAATTGGCTGGTGATGGTGGCAAAGGAAAAATGATGCTCGTGAAACATCATCTGATGGGCGAATGTGAGCAGTACATAGCCACCTTGGGTGTTGAGGTCCATCCCCTCACGTTCCATACCAACAGAGGACCTATTAAGTTCAAGGTATGAGATATGGCTAGTCAGGAGAAATTTGGTAGGCTGAGAGATGGCTATTACATCCAACCTCGGTGTGCCATCACAATGTCTGATGTAACATCAAGGGTTATTTACAAGAATGTGCTTAACTGGCATAGAGGTCTGGTACAAGTATGTGAAAACATCCCCATTGGATTATGTGGCAACAAAGTGGACATTATGGACAGGAAAGTTAAGGCAAAATCTATTGTCTTCCACTGAAAGAAGAACCTTCAGCACTGTGACATTTCTGCCAAAAGGTAACTACAACTTTGAAAAGCCCTTCCTCTGGGTTTCTAGAAAACTAATCAGAGACCCTAACTTGGAGTTTGTCAAACTTCTCTCCCAGGTGAGGATGATGACGTATGAGAAAGTGCAGCTGGACCCCAGCATCGGAAGTCTGGTTTCATAGGCACCTGCCCTGTGACGTCAGTGGTGCAGGGTGTTGCCACTTTATTGTACAGCTGAGCAGAACATATGCTTCATCTCTGGGATGCTGAAGAAAATGAATGGAATGAATGTGGCAGTTTAAAAAACACCTTCATATTTTGAACCTGCATATTTACCTGTCTTGGAATGCAGTTGTTTCCTGAATTTCAAATAAAAGACTGCTGTAGTCACATCACAGTATCCAGTGGTGAAATCTCATTTGTCACTGTCATTCCCATTCCTTTTTGTTTAAAATCAGAATAAAGTTATTTCAAATGAGAAAAAAAAGGTGGGGGGTGTGTTCAAATGTATGCAGTCTGTTTCCAGACTTTAATTAAAATCAATGTGTCTATCCTGTAAACTGAGGTCTCATATTTTTTGTTGTTGTTGTTAAGTTTATTTATTTATTTATTTGGGGAGGGAGAGAGAGAATCCCAAGCTGGTTCCACACTGTGAGCACAGAGCCCAATGTGGGGCTCGGATTCACGAATCTTGAGATCATAACCTGAGCCAAAGTCAGACACACTTAACTGACTGAGTCACCCAGGCACCCCCGAGGCCTCATATTTTTCATAACTAAGACAAGACAGAAACCATTAGGAACAACATGAATAAGGAGTCATTAGCTTTAAATGGCTATAATAAATACTCTGTTGTTTACTTGTGAAGAAAAGATAACAGAGTTAAAAAAAAAAAAAACTTGTACAATAAACTAGGACCTTATTCATTAAAACTATGTCTACATGGTGAGGTATAATGCAAAAATTTTTAACATTTTTCTAAGATGAGAATCAATTTAAACATTTTTACATGTACGTGTTTTTAAAAAATGCATTATACACCTAAGCAGAAGCCTTACCACTACACTACACAGTTTAACAAAACTTTATTGCTCATCCACTATGCACTCCAATACAAACTAGGTAACTATACATGAACTCTAAACATGGTAAGCTCATATAAATGAAATATATATAATAAAAAATAATAATGTGAATAAAGAGTAAGGGAGCTATTTACAAAGTGGAAGAGTGGCACATTGGGCTGGAATGATTCATTCTACCAGAGAGGGCACAAAGAAAAGTAAGCCTTCCAGAAAAGATAACATCCTCAGCTAGCACTTAAACATCATCTTGGCCAGAGATCTTGAACCGAGAAAATAGTATGTATAAATAGGCACAAAGGTGTAGTTAGCATTGTATGACAAGTCAAGAGACTTCAAGGAGGTGGTATGGTTGCAGAATAAAATTCAAGGCAGGAAGCAGGAAGAGAGGAGCTGAAATTCAGCTAATCCTAAAACTCCATTAGCAGCATTCAGACTCATGATGAGGATCTGCTAAAGGGGCAAGAGGACTAATAACCCTACCACATATGCATCCCTGAGTTGTGTTTCTACCATCAAAAATAAACATCCAATGACAGTATTTTCCTAAATTTTGCAGTGAACCACTTCCCATCCCGAACTAAAAATGTTCTTAAAAAAAAAAGTATTATAGTTTCTAGTTAATAAAGACTGGACTGAACCAAAAATTACATAGCATAATAATGCAATAAACCTTAGAATCAGCAAATGTTGGTTTACTTTTAATTTACTGGCAAGAAATTAATGAAATATTATAATAATATTTCCTTTTTGTTGGAACAGTCTGCAATTATTACGATTTAGTTCTGGGTCAAATCTTAAAATGGCTTAAATTCAAACTATTATAAAAAAAAGATATAACTCTGAAGAGAAAGAAATCATTTGACTTCAACTCTAATTTATTTCCCATCTAAAGGCAATTAAGAGTTTCGGTTTGGAACCGATATACAATAGTAACAACACCTATCATTTCCAATGTGCTCTACATTTCCAAACCCTTCTGGAGTTATTGTGTTATTCCTTTAATAAGTTTATTATAGAGGTGTCATTTCTTTCATGAAATGCAAGAAGCAGAGACAAAATTCAGGCACATCAGGAGTCTGTTCCCGCTGAATAAATCATCTAAGATCAAGCTATGTCAAATACATGAAGTAATATCCCATGTCTATTCTCTAAGATACACGCAAGAAACTACATGACACTCAGGTCTGAGGTAGATCAGTAAAAGTAACATCAAGGCTTATTTTATACAGGCCTCAATGTGGCTCTTTTGCCAAGGCCATCCCAAACCAGATTTGTAAAGACAGTATTAAAAGCATTAAAAAACCACACCTTTAGAGCAGCACTGACGATAGTGAGGGATGTCCTATGGCAAACTTTGTTTTACTTATCTGACTTAACCTGCTCCAGGGAGACAAACTGCGTACAGGTGACGGAATCAGCTTGTTACAGAAGAGAAATCCAGATGTCAACATAAATGTAAATATACATGTAATATTGATAATGGAAGAGTAAAGGCATAAAACTGAAGGTTAACGTTTCCATTCCTAGATTAGACCAAGCAAGATTCCACTATTAAACCACAGTTCAAGATTCCCAACTTCTACCTGCAAACTCTTAGAACCAATAACAATCACTTTTATCCTAGTCAATTTTGTTTACAACCTTATTAAAACTGTGAATCGTGAAACCGACGCTGTCTCCCTCTCTGTACTGGCTGTTAAAAGCTTAAAGGTCAATTCTGTAGTAGATGAATGAGACTTAACCTGCTCCTCTCTTGCTTGCCTTCACCAACTTCACCTTCATTTTGCTTTTGTCCTCACTTTTTTTAAGCTGGATGACTTGTGTCAACTCTCTTAAAGCCTTTCTGAAACAAGGGAGAATTTAAGGTAGATAAACTAAAAAAACAGTAACAAAAAAATGAAAAAAGCAAACATTACCTTTACATCAAAATTACAATCAAGTCTTCTAATTAACACGATGAAAGTGCCAGATGAATTATCTTTTAATGGTGGAGGCACTATGGGTTCACAGGCATTCTCTGGTTTTGAATTAATCAAAAAACCCTGTAAAAGAATTGGCAAGAAGTTTTTTCTTTGTTAAACTCTAGAATTCAATACAACTTAACTTCTACAAATATCTTTTAAATATGTTTCATGTATTTTGCATTATGCTAGATGAGTTATCTGGGAGCTGTGACAATTTCTACCCTCCAAATATTCACAATCCAAGGACTTCTAAAGTAGTATTTGATTTCATAAGCATTTAGTTTTTTAAAGTAAGTTCCATTTCTACTATTAAATTTCTCTTTTTGATCACACATAAGCCCATCATCCCAAAGACAACCACTGTTATCATGTTGGTGTATTTTCCAATGATGACTGACATTTCTAAACCAAGTAAATACTTTTTTAAAATTAACTTTTACACTTCTTCCATGTTATCAAGCAATGAAAATGCACAGCATTTCTGGCAATTTTGTTCTATAGAAATACTAGCCTGAGTATATAAAGGTGTATGTAGAAAGATGCTCCATGCTATGCCGTGTTTAATAGTAAAAGCTGGAAATCATGCACGTCAATAAGGTAGCCATTTAAAAACATATATACAATAGAAAAATAATGCAGCCATTAAAAAGAATGAGGTAAATCTACACACACTAAATTGAGAAGGTATCCACAAGATAACTATTAATTTAAAAAGAAAATAGCAAGTTGCTTTCCCAGAAATACAGGATGGTTTGACATCAGAAAATAACATGAAATGTTACATTAACAGATTAGAACATAAAAATCAAATGGCTATCTCAATGGATGTAATAACTGAATAAACACATAAACAGATAACAGAATTCAGTGAATTTATAAAAAAGTAAGCAGTTAAAGCTATGACACAGTTTCTTTAACAATAGTCCAAATGGTATGTGAAGGGCTCACACCAACCACCTATTCCACAGGACATGGCAATTTCTCCGGCCAAAAGTTGCGTGGACTGGCTTGTAAAAGGGAATGTTTTTGCAATTTTTGCAACATTTTGCAAATGTTTCAGGAATAAAATGCAGCATACCTTCATGTATTCATAAAATAGTTTCCCTTCTGGATTCCATAGAGCACTTGGTTTTTACTTTGCAGGGAAATAGAACTGCGGTTATCCTTCTAGCAATGAGTATTTGCTTCAATCATGTTAAATTTACACCCTGCTGCTTTTCTGTGCCTGTCTGCACAAACAGTAACTTCTTGCTTTAATGAAAAATCACATAATGCAATTCTTTTCAAGACACTTAGAACTGCAATTAAACTCAACCCATGTAGTACGAGCAAGGCATATAACTCAATTAAAGTGAAGACAGTATGAACAGTTAAGGCCAAATTTCCGGTGTCTGGTGATGTCAATTCCATCATGATTGCCACCTAGTGGACAGCAATTGAAAGACACATTCCAATTTCAGAGATGTTAAAACAAGGGGTTAATAAAATAAATGCATCTTAGAATCAATGAATTTATGGTATGTACAGATACACACACAAAAAAAAGATCTACAAGTGAAACTAGAAAAGGGTTTTTGTTTTTTATAACTTCTATATTGTTATATCTGTTATGGCAAATGTATTATTTTTAAACATAAGAAAATTTATAAAAATCAAATACACATAAGCCAAAAGCCCAAAAAACAATCTAGTTGCATTAACAGAAAATTGAGTAAAGCCTTAAAAAATAGGTTTTTTCCTTAAATTATTAAACATTATCTTTCCTGTGGACTATGCTAAAAGAATAACTTGCTATTAATTCCTATTCTTCCCTGAGATATGAGTCACTTAAAACTAAACGCAAACTGGGGCGCCTGGGTGGCGCAGTCGGTTAAGCGTCCGACTTCAGCTCAGGTCACGATCTCGCGGTCCGTGAGTTCGAGCCCCGCGTCGGGCTCTGGGCTGATGGCTCGGAGCCTGGAGCCTGTTTCCGATTCTGTGTCTCCCTCTCTCTCTGCCCCGCCCCCGTTCATGCTCTGTCTCTCTCTGTCTCAAAAATAAATAAAACGTTAAAAAAAAAATTAAAAAAAAAAAAAAAAAAACTAAACGCAAACTTAGTTTGTTTCATCCACAAAGTATACAAGGTAGTATAATGGGCTTTGTCAATTGATTTGGCACAACTCTCTAGGCTCTTGAATAAGAATATCAAACAAGGTGTTGCTTTAAGCCAGGTCCACATGCCTAGTGTCACCTCCCTGGGCCAATCTTTTCTTATTAAAAAGATACTTGCGGGGTACCTAGGTGGTTCAGACCGTTAAGCATCCAAGTTCAGCTCAGGTCATGATCTCACAGTTCATGGGTTCAAGCCCTGCATCAGGCTCTGTGCTGACAGCTCATAGCCTGGAGCCTTCTTCGGATTCTGTGTCTTCTCTCCGCCCCTCCCCTGCTTGTGCTCACTCTTTCTCTCTCTGTCTCAAATATAAATAAACGTTAAAATAAAAGGGGAGGGGGCGCCTGGGTGGCTCAGTCAGTTAAGCCTCCAAGTTTGGCTCAGGTCATGATCTCGCGGTCTGTGAGTTCAAGCCCTGCATGAGGCTCTGTGCTGACAGCTCAGAGCCTGGAGCCTAATTCAGAGTCTCTCTGCCCCTCCCCCACTCATGCTCTGTCACTCTCTGTCAAAAATAAACATTAAAAAAAAACCAAAAACTGATGCTTGCTCTGTAATTAAAGATCCTCCTCATTTCTACCTTCTGACAGTGGCACTTTATGCAATATGTAGGATATTCAAGAAAACTACCAGTGCCTACAAGACTTAGGAACTAGATGTCCATCTATTCTCTCTTTGTTGTAATTGCCTGATGTTTAAACAATGCTGGACAAAAATTGTGCATGCAGACTGGCACCTCAGTATCATCAAATGTATAATGCAGTAGGCTCATTACATATAAATATGCTGATTTCTTTTGAAATCTTTTATGACTATACATAAAGCAAAGTGCACCAAATATAATTTTCCAGTTTGATGAATTTTCACTAACCGAACACACACATGTATCAGGAAATAGAACTCCAAAAGTTCCCTTCATCCTCCCTGCCAGTCACTAGTCCTCAAACCCCATTCCTAATGTCACCACATAGTCTTCTAACAGCTTGATTTTTTGCCTAATTTTATACTGGAGATAAACAGAACCATACAGTATAGTAAGTGGTCTTTTAGACTTCTTTCTCTCAATGCTGTACTTGTGAGATTCATCCCTACTGCTGAGCAACCACACTGTTGAGACACTTGGCAGATCTTTCGCTGCCATTTCTATACAATGTTACATTGTGTGACAATGCCAACATCTATTCTACTGCTGATGAGCATTCGGGGAATTTCCAGTTAGGAGCTGTTATAAACATTCCACGGACACTAATACAGGTGCACATCTGTTAAGTATGTACATAAAAGTAGAACCATAGGCTATCAAGCTGGATCAGAGCGTATCAAGCTTTGGTAAATCCTGCCAAGCAGTTTTCCAAAGTAGTTTGGGTTACCACTTTTTAACTAGAATATTCAAAATCATCTAAACATAAAAATTATACCGAATGTAATTTTGCTTGAATGCTTCAGGAGGTATTTAGAATTACAGTATTTCAGGATAAAAATTATGAAAACATCACTTTTGTTGATAAATTATACTGATTAATAAAATCATAGAGAATTTGATAAAGTGGTTTTGTTTAAAAGATTGCATCAGGCTGAAAACAGCCTTAACTTTCCTTCCCTTCAGCTTGCACTGATGTTAGGCTACATAAATAGTAAAATTAAGAAGAGCATATGTAGTTATAATGTCAACAGAAATGTTGAAAGCAAGGCAGAAGTACATCCTTCTCTTTGCAAGAGTAAAAAATAAAAGAAGGAGAAAGTCAGAGAAGGGTGAGTTGTTTTGTTAGTATCTGAAGTTGTAAATTAACTAATTAATTGCAGTAACAGCAAGCAGTTAACATTTGTTGAGCCTTAGCACTCAACACTGTCAGGCACTATGCCCTTTCAGTATTCTAAATCAGTTAATCTATGCAATGACCCAAGGAGGTAGCTACTATTATTATTATTATCCTTATTTTAAAGATGAGGAAACTAAGTCTCAAAAAGGTTAGGTAACTTGCTCAAGGTTACATAGCAGGCATGCAGTCCCAGAAAATTCTCAACCACTAAGCTATACTCCTCCCGTAAAAAGTCAAAACAAACCAGAACAAAACAACCTCGACTAGGTGAAAAACAAAATGGGCAACAAAAAGAAGAATGAACATTTACAAAAATGAACAAGCCAAAATGTTAGTATAAAAGGCAATTAAGGCTGATTCCAAAATCTGATGTAAATACTTTAAACAGCGAAGATGTCAGGGGTGCCTAGGTGGCTCCGTTAGTTGAGCGTCCGACATCGGCTCAGGTCATGATCTCACGGCTCATGGGTTCAAGCCCCACATCAGGTTCTGTGCTGACAGCTCAGAGCCTGAAACCTGCTTCAGATTCTGTGTCTCCCCCTCTCTCTGCCCTTTCCCTACTCAAGCTCTGTCTCTCTCTGTCTCTCAAAGATAAGTAAACACTGAAAAAAATTTTTTTGAAACAATGCAGATGTCAAAGGAAACTGCCATAATTTTGACATTCAAACACAGACCAGAGTTACACCGATCAGACTTTATTAGCTAATGTTTTCCTAATGTGAGTGAGAGAGATGGATTTATTCCTATCAACAACTTTCGACAATGTTCAAAATATCCACTGTTCTTTTCTCTAATTCTATATTAGATCATTCTTCCAAAATTTATCCATAATTTTCACATACAGGATACATTTAATGTCTTTGTCACAAACGGTTAGAGATTATGCTCTTCGTATACAGTAAAATATCCTTTAACCACTCCTCTTATCATATTACTTTAAATTCCTTTAACACTACTCTGAATACAGTGGTCACATTTCATTGTAAATAAGAGGATGGATAAGACTGAGTCCCTACCCAAGTAATTAATATCTGGAAAGAACTAACAGATCCAATAAGAAGAAACAGAATATAAACAACATACAGTATAACTGCATAGAACAGAGAAAGCCATTCTAACTATGGGAGGCAGTAGCAGAAAAAGTGGCATTTGACTTGGTTCTTAAACTTTAATTTGAGGTCAAACACTGAATATACTACTATATGCAGAAGGTATATAGTAGGGTCTTAGTGGAAAAACCAGTGAAATCTTAAAGAAGTCGGTACTTTATTTAATATATTGTAAAAATATTAATTTCTTAGATTTGATAAATGTACCACAGTTATATAAAACGTTAACATTAAAAGAAACTGAGTAAACAGTATATGAGAACTCTCTGTACTATTTTTCTATAATAGTTTTTTTATATAGCCTTTCTATAAGCCTAAATGTATTTTAAAAATTTGTTTTGAATAAATCAAACACATCAACAACAGTAACAACAAGAAAGTAACAACAGGAACTACCACTCTTCAGCCTGTTCTAGACAGTACACTTACAGTGATACACTGTAATTGACGTATTGATGTTTCTGGCAAACAAATCAGTTTTGTCAACAAATTTTTGACATATGTTGCTACTAAGCTATTTTTCTCCTTTTTTCAGCATGTTTCTTTTAAGACTCCAGGGCGAAACGTTAGTATTTTAACCATTCCAAGCTTCATGCCATTTGCAAATTTGATAGCCATACCTTCCATGTCTTTCTGCACATCATTGAGGAAAGCACTGAATAAGACAGAAATTTGAGGGTTATATACTAATTAAAAGTTAATCCCTTAACTGAATTATAAGAAAAGGTTGTTTAAAAACCTCACAAATTAAGTATTACATTTGTAGCATTTTTCAAATCAGTACCTGGATATCTTTCATCTCAAAGTTACATCTCATATACTGTTAGAATCCTCCCCAATAGCTTTTTTTGGTTATATATTTTATCAGTGAGTTAGATTTTAGAGCTTAATATCTGACTAAAAGATGTCACAAAAATAAAATAAGCCCATAAATAACTTAAAAATGCTATCAGCAAATACTATTTAGACCAACTATATAATTTTTCACACATTATTTCTGAAAAAGTTCAAAAGCATTGGTAACAAAATTTGGCTCACGTTAATATTCTAGGACTGTCAAAGCTTAAAAAACAAAAAAAGTCCCAGACTACTATATATGTTTATTAATTGCACTGAGATTAAGAATAAGCAGGGGCGCCTGGGTGGCGCAGTCGGTTAAGTGTCCGACTTCAGCCAGGTCACGATCTCGCGGTCCGGGAGTTCGAGCCCCACGTCAGGCTCTGGGCTGATGGCTCGGAGCCTGGAGCCTGTTTCCGATTCTGTGTCTCCCTCTCTCTCTGACCCTCCCCGTTCATGCTCTGTCTTTCTCTATCCCAAAAATAAATAAACGTTGAAAAAAAAATTAAAAAAAAAAAAGAATAAGGAAAAAAGGCATAAAATTTATACAATGTCAATATGCAATTATAAAATCACCCATCTTGATAATGTACTCCAATAAGAATTTTTGAGTGATTTGTTTAGATTTGATAATTAGCATTCACTAACTACCTAGTAGATGCTAAGATGAACTTCCATTTCCCAGCCATGACAGAATAACAGGGGCTAGTTTTATCCTCTTGCTTTAAATAACTAGCAAATTAAACAAAAGGTGTGAAATATCAACTTTCAAAGAATGGACCACAGCACAAGACAGCAACTGCTGAGAAGAAAGAAATAAGTGCAATGAGCCCTACAAACAGCTCAACTCAGTATCTAGAGATTCTAGGCCTCAGAATAGGGCAGGGGAACCCAACAGTTGAGTGGTCTCAATGAGTTGAGGAAACAGAGCTCAGGGTTTGGAGTGGCAAAGGCAGCTAAAGTTTTGTGAAGCACCATACTGGGAATAAGGGAGCTGCAAAGACAGAGGGCTCCAGATACATGCAGAGATGTCCACTCAAGTCCTTGGATGAGTAGTAATCTGCATATGTGTGGGAGGAAGCTACCAAAACTGAGAAAGAAAGGAGTAAACAGAACAATCCCTGGAGCCCACACAGAGCTGAGAAGAACTGTATTCTTATCAGCTGCAGAGGAAAATCTTCCTAATACAGAGCACCAAATAGAGTCCTCAGAAGACTGTTGCCTCAGAAGTGGGCCAAATTGGCCCTAAACATTTGAAATGAATGAAAATAAAAACAAAGTTTACGAAAATTTGTTGGACACAACTAACATAGTACTTAGAGGGAACTTCAAATATTTGTATTGAGTAAAGGTCTCAAATCAATGGCCTTAACATTCATCTAAAGAAACGAGGAGGAAAAAAAAAAAAAGCAAATGAAACCCAATATAAGAGAAAGAAAGAAACAATAAATAGCCACTTTCCTTACACTGATCCTTTGGTATGTATTACTATAGACAAGTGGACAAACTTAAAGAAGCTGAATAATTTGCCCAGTGATAGAACCATAATTTGAAGCCCAGTAATGCTGACCCCAAAGCCAATGTCCTTCCTATCTTAGCACAGTATTCATTTTCACAGACAGGAGGATTAAACCAGGACTACATTCCAGTTTTCCCTATTCTCAGCCTAGCACTCGAATAATTTTGCCATTGTGCTAATATAATCATCACTTGTACGGCAAAAGTTCACAAGTGCTTATTAAAAGGATTAGCATTCTAAATCACCTTTTTTCTTCTTCTTGTACCTTTCTATTTTCCCACCTATCCCCAAATCTTTCATTGTATTATGTAAAAATTTGATAAGTGGCTTACCAGACAACTGGTTTTTCAAGTTATTTGCTGCTGTTGAAGCTAACTATCATAACTGATGTGAAGTCCTAGAGGATAGCTTTACGCTCACAAAGGCATTATCATCCGTTTTAGAGAAGAAAAAACTTAAGCTTCAAGGAAGACAACACACCTAAGAATCAGCTGCTAACTCATGGTGCTATGAGTCAAACTGATTCAAATAATGTATCCTTTCTTCAAGAACACATTGTCTTTCAAATTTAATATAAACACAAAATGATTTCCGTAAGATTGGTGAGACTAAAGATTATTCTTTAATGCTATTTCTGGTTTTTGTTTGGTTTTGTTTTTTAAGTAGGCTCCACACACAGCACTTGAACTGGGCTTGAACTCACAACCTTCAGATCAAGACCTGAGCTGAGAACAAGAGTCAGATACTTAACAGGCTAAGCCACCCAGGCGCCCCATTTCCATTTTTTAAATTAATTTTTTTTACTTTAATTCCCGTAAAGTTAACATACAGTGTTAGTTTCAGGTGTACGATATAGTGATTCAACAATTCTACACATTACTCAATGCTCATCGTGTTAAGTTAGTCTTCAAAACCCATCATCTATTCCACCCATCCCCCCACCCACCTCCCCTCTGGTAACCCACAGTTCGTTCTCTATAGTTAAGAGTCTGTTCCTTGGTTTGTCTCTCTCTCTCTTTTTTTTTCCTTGATTGTTTTATTTCTTAAATTCCACATGAGGGAAATCAGATGGTATTTGTCTTTCTCTGACTTATTTTGCTTAGCATTATACTGTACGTCATCCATATTGTTGCAAATGGCAAGATTTCAATCTTTTTATGGCTGAATAATATTCCATTGTATATACATACCACATCTTCTTTATCCATTCATCTATGGATGGACACTTCGGTTGCTGCCATAGTTTGGCTACTGTAAATAATGCTACAATAAACATAGGGGGTACATGTATCCTTTTGAATTACTATTTTTATATTTGGGAAGTAAATTACTAGAAGTAATGTGATTACTGGATCATAGTTCTATTTTTATTACTTCTGTTATTATGATAATATTTGTACTAAACAAATATACTTGGAAAGAGAAAAACTCACAACTTAGAATGAATTACAAGGTGTCAAGAAGGAAATTGGAAGCATCCAATACCAAAGATAGTTCTATTTGTATAGAATCAGTCAGTAAAATGTTTACTTTATTTCAATACAGTTATCCTAACATATAATAATTATTTAAGAAAACATTTCTTGCTTTATACAAGGATTCATTTTCAGATTCCATTACAAAGCAAATTCTCTTAGCATGTGCAGTATTATTATATCATTATGCCAAAAGTTACAAGCAAAATATGCTTGCTTTGGGAGAGGAAAGATTAGGGAATAGCGGTCAGGCCAAACCTATATACTGAATAAAAAGAAAGGAAGAATCATGAGCAGTAGTGAGTTCCAGTTATGCTCCCTGTGATGCCAGGTCACTGTTGACAGTTTTGCATCTCTGATCCATACAAAGTACTAAATATGAACAATACTCCTAAATGAGACATATAAAATAAGATGAGCTAGTCATCAAGGTGTGAGGGTGAGCACAAGAGGTTGGTTTATCTCCTATATACTTCCTAGTGTCAGATAGCAAAGTAAATCCTGAAGTTGGGAGTTTTTAATCCTCAAGTGTTTTTTTCCACAGAGCTCCTGAGGGCAAGTAGAAAACAGATGGCAAAAATTACCCTAAAAACAGCAAACATCAGGCTACCAGATTCATAAATATGGCTTTTCATGCTCACTGAAGAACACTGTTGAACCCCTGAGATGGCAAACTGCTCAATATATTTACAGACAGGGGCACCTGGGTGGCTCAGTCGGTTGAGCATCCGACTTCAGCTCAGGTCATGATCTCACGGTTCGTGAGTTCGAGCCCCGTGTCAGGCTCTGGGCTGATGGCTCAGAGCCTGGAGCCTGCTTCCGATTCTGTGTCTCCCTCTCTCTGCCCCTCCCCCATTCATGCTCTGTCTCTCTCTGTCTCAAAAATAAACATTAAAAAAAAAGAAAAAGAAATATATTTACAGACATTTTGGTCATTTCCTACTTCATAATCTATTCCCAACAGGTCAACCTGAAGCATTAATTGTCGTTTTAATTCTTTATTCTACTGATACACCGGTTCACTGAACAAATTTGCTGAATCCCTACTGTAATTCAGGAACTGTCAGAGAGAAAGATTCTGCCTTCAAGAAATTTACATTGTATGCCAGACACCATATTACAACAGAAATGAGCATGATAAAGTACTTGTTGTGAATACCTCTATGGTAACATTCTCCTTCCTGGTTTTACATCGATCAGCTTTTCAATTTTTAAATGCTGAATATAGCTTTTATACCTACTCATATTGGTAAAATTGCTCAGGGCTGAGAAAATACTGCCACAAAATTGCGATAATTTTCAATGCACATACTTCCTTAACATTTGATATAAAAATTGGATAATTACCAAGTATAAGACAAATCATATAAGTAAGTCTCAAAATAGAAAATCCTCTTAATAATCTGGGGCATCTGGGTGGCTCAGTCAGTTAAGTGACCAACTCTTGATTTTGGTTTAGGTCATGATCTCACAAATCCTGAGACTGAGTCCCATGTCAGGCTCTGTGCTGATAGCACGAAGCCTATTTGGGATTGTTTCTTCCTCTCTCTCTGCCCCTCCCCTTGTGTGTGTGTGTGTGTGTGTGTGCGTGGCCACACACACACACACACGTATGCACTTTCTCAAAATAAATAAATAAATAAATAAATAAATAAATAAATAAATCCTCGTAATATTACCTTTCCAAAAGCAGAGGATATAGAAGAATGTTTTTACTATCAAAGAGATTATCTATTTCAAAAGACTAGGAGAATCTGTTCCTTCAAAATAGCTAGGTTAAGCCAAGAATGGTAGTTAGTAGGTTGATGAGAAATTTATGCTGAAGGAGAGCTGAGGTAAGAAAATCCAAAGTTTGTGGCATTTCAGGGGCCCCTGAGTGGCTCAGTCAGTTGAGTGTCTAACTTCAGCTCAGGTCATGATCTCACAGTTCATGGGTTCAAGCTCCACTTCGGGCATGCTGCTGTCAGCACAGAGCCCACTTGAGATCCTCGACCTCCTCTCTCTCTGCCCTGCCCCACTCGTGCTCTCTCAAAAGTAAATAAAAACATTATCAAAAAAGAAACAGTTTGTGGCTTCTGAGCCACAGCTCACTCCCCTGCCACTAGCTCAGTGAGATGGAAGCTCCACTCTGTGGCAAAGGCCACAAGGCTCCTTCTCCCCTCAGCATCCAGTTAAGGACTATGGTACCTCAGAAGGAGGGGAAGATCACCACCATTTCTCACCTCTCCAGCTCCAAATTGCAAAGGTTAAATTCCTGGTGAATGTGGCAGAGTACACAGGGCCAAGAACACTGGGGCCCGGGTCACCTTCCTCCTAACTCACCTGCAGGACAAAGGATCCATGCTGGGAGAGGCAAATAGAGTAGACCAGAGATAACTACCCACAACCAGCACACTGCACATAAAGCAGAGTGTCAATGAAAAATGAAAACATTAATTTTATGCTAGGCAATCATCCGGGAGATACAGCAATATTCGTAATAACGGAATAAGCATAGGAAACCATAAGTGCACAAGCATTTCCTAGACTAGAAAAAAAAACCAGTGAGACTGATGCATTTTGAATGGAGCCAATTCCCTATCAGTGGCTCAGAAAGTTTGCCCACTAAGAGAAGCAGTCTGTAAGAAAAAAGATCTCCAAAGCTCTTCCTAAGGAAACTCACTTTATTTGAAACAGAATGTGGCAAAGTTCATTTAAAAAATAATGAAGAGGTCAAAGAAGAACTAGCAGGGGAAATTAGAAAATGTCTGGAGACAAATGTAAATGAAAACACAACATACCAAAATTTAGGTGATGTAGCAAAAACAGTGTCAGGAAAGAAATTTATAGCTGTAATTACTTACATTGAAAAATAAGAAATACTGCAAATCAACAACCTAACTTTATACCTGAAGAAACAAGAATAAGAAGAACTAAACCCAGGGACACCTGGGTGGCTCGGTCAGTTGAGCTCCGACTTCGGCTCAGGTCATGATCCTGCGGTTCGTGAGTTCAAGCCCCACATCAGGCTTACTGCTGTCAGTGCAGAGCCCACTTCAGATCCTTTCCTCCTCTCTCTGCCCCTCCCCCGCATGCATGCCCTCTTTTTCTCAAAAATAAACATAAAAAAAAAAAAGAACTAAACCCAGAGCTATCAGGAAAAGGGAAATAATTACTAAAGCAGAGTTAAAGTCAGAATTATTTAAAAAAAAAAAGAGAGAGAGAAAATCAGTGACAGCTAGAGTTGATTCTTCAAAAAGTTCAACAAAAATGACAGCTCAAGAGGACTCAAATAATGAAAATCACAAAACAAAGAACATTACTACCTGGGTACCTGGTGGGTAAATTGGTTAAAATCCCAATGATGTTTTTTTGCAGAAATACAAAACTCCACCCTATAATGTATATGGGATCTCAAGAGACCTCTAACAGTCAAAACAATATTGAAAAAGAACAAACTCAGAGCTCTCATACTTCCTGATTTTAAAACTTACTACAGATCTCCAGTAATCAAAACAGTCTGGGGCTGGCATAAACACAGACACATAAACACCAATGAAATAGCAAAGATATCTCAGAAATAAGCCCTCACATATAAGTCAAATCACTTTGACATGGATACCAAGACCACTGAATTGAGAAAAGATGGTTCTGTCAACAAATGGTATTAGGAAAACTGGATATCCACATGCTAAAGAATAAAATTGTACCCTTATCTTATGCTAAATAAAAAATTAATTCAAAATGGATCAACGACCTAAATGTAAGAGCTAATATATAAAACTCTTATATGAAAACATAAGGGAAAAACATCATGACATTGGATTTGACAATGATGTCTTGGACATTAAAAGCATAGGCAACAAAAAATAGATGATTTGGATTTCATCAAAATGAAAAATTTTTGCATTAAAGGGCAAAAGACACGAAAGACAACCCATGGAATGAGGGACAACATTTTTAAATCATACATGTAGTAATGTATTGACATTGAGAATATATAAAGAGCTCCTAGAACTCAATAAAAACAAGTTAACCTGAATTAAGAATACAGGACTTGGACAATCATTTCTCTAAAGAAGATAAACAATGGCCAAAAAGCTCATGAAAAGATCCTCAGCATCTCCACTCATTAGGGAAATGAAAATCAAAACCATACTTCCTATCTGTTAGGATGACTGTAATCAAATAAAATAACAAATATGGACACAAATGTGAAGAAATTGGAACTCTTGTGCACTGCTGTGGGAACTTAAAATGAAGGAGCATGAATTTCCCTCCTCACATGCACGTACAGAATATACAGCTACACGTGGAGCAACCCCGCCCCTCCCGCAAGATATCTAGAAATTAGCTACGTGATGCCTACACATCAAGCAACTAAGAAAATACTAACATAGTTAACAGGAAAGGCTGAGACATACTCTTGCTACAAACCCCATCCTCGGTACAATGCCATACAATCAAGAGGGAACATCTAATTCCCAGCTTCTCTCTGAAAAGCAAAGGGTTGGGACCACACATCTAGCACTCCGATTTTTAAGGCTGCCATCCAAGGGACTGGCCCCCAAATCACCTAGCTCTGAAAGCCAAGAGGGCTTGTGTCCATGAGTCCCACAGGCTGTAGCAAAGAAACAGTTTGTAGCGAATGCAGGTGCACCCAGCATGGCTGTCATCTAGGGCTCAATACAGAAGAAGGAGGCAAAAACACCCATCTCCCAGTCTTTTCCTGGAAAAGGTTTGACTACATAATGTACAAGCTGCTCCCTGAGAATTTAACTTCTAATCAGCACACATCTAGTTACTGACTTCAATCATCCCCAAGGCCTAAAAAGCTGGTGGGCACTTCCATTCTCCTTCTGGCTCACTCCAACAATCAAATCAAGTCTCCAGCTTCTCTCTAGAAGTGTGTCCACATGTCTAGCATCCCACCTCTTATGGCTGCCACATGAGGGACAGGCCATCAAATTGCCTAGCTTTGATAGCCAATAGGGCTTGGCATTCTCAAGTCCCATAGGACCATATTAAACAAAAAAAAAAGCAGTTTTTAACAGGTGTGGAAGCCCTCACTATCTACTACTCCCCCTCAGGGCTCAGTACAGAGGATGCAAGCAAAAATACCCATCCCTGAGGCGCCTGGGTGGCGCAGTCGGTTAAGCGTCCGACTTCAGCCAGGTCACGATCTCGCGGTCCGTGAGTTCCAGCCCCGCGTCAGGCTCTGGGCTGATGGCTCAGAGCCTGGAGCCTGTTTCCGATTCTGTGTCTCCCTCTCTCTCTGCCCCTCGCCCGTTCATGCTCTGTCTCTCTCTGTCCCAAAAATAAATAAACGTTAAAAAAAATTTTTTTTTTAAATACCCATCCCTGTCTTTACCCAGAAGGGCTATGACTACATACTCCACCAGCTGCTGCCTGAGGTACTGGCTTATAATCAGCCTGCATGTGGGAACTGACTGAGATCCTCCCAGAAGCCTGACTGATCTGGTGAGCACATCCCCTCCTGTCTACCTGCAGCTCACTCAAACAAACAAACAAAAAAACAAGCTTCCAGCTTCTCCCTGAAAGGAGCTGGTCCACACATCTAGCACTCCAACTGCTACAGTTGCCACCCAAGTTGACTTCCAAATCACCTAACTCTGAGATCTGATGTGGCTTGGTATTTCATGAGTACCCCAAAACATATAAAACTATGAAATGATTCCACTTGGGAACACAAGCATTTCCAGTGACTACTCCCTCTAGCTCACCACAGAGTAAGCAACCAAAAACCCCTACCTTCTAGTTTCTCCCTGACAGGGGCTAGACTGCATATATAATATCCTGACTTTCTAGCTGTTGCCTCAAAGTTGAGCTTCCAATTAGTATGCATTGGAGAGCCATATTAAAGTAAGGAGATGGTAGGGGCACCTGGGTGGCTCAGTTGGCTAAGTGTCTAACTCTTGATATTGGCTCAGATCATGATCTCACAGTTCATGGGATCAAGCGCTGTGTCGGGCTCTGCTCTGACAGCACAGGGCCTACTTGGGATTCTCTCTCTCTCTCTCTCTCTCTCTCTCTCTCTGCCCCTCCCCTGCTCACACTCACACTTTCTTTCTCTCAAAATAAATAAACTTAAAAAAAATAAAAGAGATGGCACTAGGTGGTAATTCAAATCCACAAGCATAAAGAGAACCAGAATAATAAATGAGGTTAATATAACTACATTATGAATATATACTTATTCTCCTCTCTTTTCTCAGGGTTCATTAGTAAATACAAAATTATATAAATTAATAATTAAAACAAAGTACCAACCAACTACAAATAGAAGGATAGAAGGGAATTTTTCAACTTAATAAAGGACATCTATAAAACTATGTAGCTAACATCATATTTAATGATGAAAGACTATATTCTTTGCCCCTACTGAACAAGATAAGAATGTCCGCTCTTGACACTTCTATGCAAAAAGGTACTAAATAGGATTATTTAGGAATTTCAAGGATTATTTGCCTTGTCCTATTTTAGACATTCATTGCTTTCCTGTCAAAGAAACATTTCAAATTTCAAAATAATGAAAAATGTTCTCCAATTTAAAAAATGTACTGGCAGGTCTAGCCAGGGCAATTAGGGAAAAAAAAAAAAAAAAGGAATGAAGGAAAGGAAGGAAGGAAGGAAGGAAGGAAAAGCACTCAGATTGGAAAGGAATCTGCAGAAGGCATGAGTTTACACAGTTGACCCTTGAACAACATGGGATTGAACTGCACAGGCCACTTACAGATGGATTTTTTTTATATATACTATGGCACTATAAACGGATTTTCCCTTTCTTCTGATTTTCCTAATAATATTTTCTTTTCTCTAACTTTACTGTATATTTTATATATTATTTTATGTATATAAATGTAATACATATATAAAATATGTGTTGACTGTTTATATCATCAGCAAGACTTCTGGTCAACAGTATTAGTAATTAAGTTCTGGGGGAGTCAAAAGTTATACACAGTTTTTTGACCACGTAGGGGTCAGTGCCTCTAAATCCACATTGTTTATAGATTGTATCTAGAAATACAATAGTCAATTGTATATAGAAAATCCTAAGGAATCCACTGAAACACAATTAGCAACAAACAAGTTCAGCAAGGTTGCAGAATACAAAATCAATGTAAAAAATCAACCGTTTCTACACACTTGCAATGAGCCATCTGAAAAGCAAACTAGGAAAACAATACAATTTTTTGATACAACAGTATCAAAAACAAAATATGCAAGAATGAATTTAATAATAGTCGTATAAGACTTGTACACTAAAAGCCATAAACCTTTGTTAAAAGAAATTTAAAAAGACCTAAATAAATGGAAAGACAGTCTAATTTTATAGATAAGAAGACGTAATAGTGTTAAGATGGCAATACTCCCTAAATTAATCTACAATTTTGACTGAATCTATGTCAATATCCTAGATGGATTTTTTTTTTTCCCCAGACATTGACATCCTAAAGTTCAAATGGAAATTCGAGGTATCCAAAATAGCCAAAATAATCTTAAAGACAAAAACAAAGTTGGAAGACCCACACTTCCCAAATTTAAAACTTACTACATAGTTGTAGTAATCCAGACAGTATGGTACTGGCATACAGATACACAGATCAATGGAGTAAGATATAAATTCTAGAAATAAACTTCCATATTTGTGGTTGACTTTTAAAAAAAAAAAAGAAAACAAGGGTGTCATGACAATGTAATCTAGAAAGAATAGCTTTTTAAACAACTGGTGGTGAGAAAACTGGATTATCCACATGCAAAAGAATTATGTTGAACCTCTACCTCACATTAAGTAGAAAAATAAACTCAAAGACCGAAATCTAAAAACTAAGACAAAATAGTCCAGGAAGAAAACATACATAAATCTTCATGACCTTGGATTAGATATCGATTTATTATATAAGATACCAAAAACATAAACAACAGGAGAAACCATAGATAGACTGGACTTAATCAAAATTAAACAGGAGGCATCATCAAAAAAATGAAAAGACAAGCCAGAGAATAGGAAGAAGTACTTACAAATCATACATCTAACAAGGGACTTTTACCCAGAATACATAAAGAAATCTTACAACTCAAAAATAAAAAGGCATAGAACCCAATTTAATTTTTTTTTTAACATTTATTCATTTTTGAGAGACAGAGTGTGATTGAGGGAGGGGCAGACAGAGAGGGAGACACAGAATCCGAAGCAGGCTCCAGGCTCCGAGCTGTCAGCCCAGAGCCCGATGCAGGGCTCGAACTCACACCCCGCGAGATCATGACCTGAGCCGAAATTGGACACTTAACCGAATGAGCCAGAACCCAATTTTAAAATAAGCAAAGGATTTGAATAGACATTTCTTCAAAGGACATATATGACTGGCTAAGAAGCCCATGAAAAGATGCTCAACATCACTAATGATTAGGGAAATGCAAATCACAACCACAATGATAAAGCACTTCACACCCACTAGAAAATCTATAAACTATAGATAGATAGATAGATAGATAGATAGATAGATAGATATTAAAAACAAGTCTTGACAAGGAAATGGCGAACTTGGAAACCACACACACTGCTGGTGAAGCTGAAAATGGTGAACCCACTTTGGAGCAGTCTGGCTGTTCCCTACAAGACTAAACAGAGTTACAATATGACCCAAAAATTCTACTCTTAAGTATATACTCAAGAGAAATGAAAACATAGGTAGACATTAAAACATATACACTGATGTTCACAGCAGCATTATCCATAATAACCAAAAAGCAAAAATGCCCAAATGTCCACTAACTGATGAAGAGATAAACAAAATGTGGTATAACCATACATTGGAATATTAGCTGCCATCAAAAGGAACTAGGTAATGATACATGCTATGATATAGATGAACTTTGAAGACATGCTAAGTGAAAGAAGCCAGAAACAGAAGGCTACATATTATAGATCCCATTTATAAATGAAATGTCAAGAATGGGCAACTCTTTAGAGAGTTTGGAGAAAACAAATTAATAATTGCCTAGGGCTGCAACTGGAGGGGTTCAAGAGAAACAGAGAATGACTGCTAAATGGGTATGGAGTTTCTCTTGGGGGTGAGGAGAATGTTCTAAAATTCATTGTAGTGATAACTGCATAACTCTGAATATACTAAAAGCCACTGAAAGATACACTTCAAATGGGTGAATTGTATGGTATGTGAATTGTATCTCAATAAACTTGTTATTAAAAAAATATGGGGCAGTGGGCTGGCTCAGTCTGAAGAGCATGACTCTTGATTGCAGGGCCATGAGTTTGAGCACCATCATGGGTGTAGAAATTACTTAAAAATAAATTAAGTAAACAAAAATGAACTATTGGGACCTCATCAAGATAAAAAGCTTCTGCACAGCGAAGGAAACAATCAGCAAAACTAAAAGGCAACCAATGGAATGTGAGAAGATACTTGCAAATGACATATCATATAAAGGGTTAGTATCCAAAATCTACAAAGAACTTATCAAACTCAACACCCAAAAAACAAATAATCCAGTGAAGAAATGGGCAAAAGACAGGAATAGACACTTCTCAAAGGAGACATCCAGACGGCCAACCGACACATGAAAAAATGCTCAACATCAGTCATCATCAGGGAAGTACAAATCAAAACCACAATGAGATACCACCTCACACCTGTCAGAATAGCTAACATTAACAACTCAGGCAATCACAGATGTTGATGAGGATGCGGAGAAAGAGGATCTCTTTCGCCTTGCTGATAGGAAGGCAAACTGGTGCAGCCACTCTGGAAAACAGTATGGAGCTTCCTCAAAAAATTAAAACTAGAACTACCCTATGACCCGGCAATTGCACTACTAGGAATTTATCCAAGGGATACAAGTATGCTGTTTCAAAGGGGCACATGCACCCCAATGTTTAGAGCAGCACTATCAACAATAGCCAAAGTATAGGAAGAGCCCAAATGTCCATCGATGGATAAATGGATAAAGAAGATGTGGTGTATATACACATATACACACATGTGTAAACCTGTTTACACATATATGTAGTGTATATACAAGGGAGTATTACTCAGCAATCAAAAAGCATGAAATCTTGTCATTTGCAATTACGTGGATGGAACTTGAGGGTATTATGCTAATCAAAATTAGAGAAAGACAAATATCATATGACTTCACTCATATGAGTAATTTAAGATACAAAACAGATGAACATAAGGGAAAGGAAGCAAAAATAATATGAAAACAGGGAGAGGGACAAAACATAAGAGACTTTTAAATATACAGAACAGAGGGTTGCTGGAGGGGTTGTGGTTGACGGGATGGGCTACATGAGTAAGGGGCATTAAGGAATCTACTTCTGAAATCATTGTTGCACTACATGCTAACTAACTTGAATGTAAATTTAAAAATACATTAATTAATTAAAAAAACTTTTAAAAACTGAGGACATAAAGCTAGTCAATGAACTAGATGGTTTTTAGTAGGACTTAAGGTTGTATCTTAAATATTCCTGTTTTTACTATTAGTGTTGTTTATTAAATTCTTACCAAAAAAAGTAGTATCTGTATTGCCTAAGGTCATCTAGAAACACATGTTTCATGAATGCTCTTGAAGGGGATCACCTCTCTGCACAGGCTCCAGCCCACTGTGACTAGTAAGTACTATTTTTACAGACAACAAGAAAACATGTTTTTATCTTATGGAGATGCTTTTTTGTTTTTCTTTTTCTCTTTGTTTCCTAGATCACATTGGGTAAGTGGAAATATATTCCAAATTCCTATACGATCACCTCTTGATTTTAGAATATTGACTGTTCCAACTAAATATAATTTATCTTGTTAAACATCTGTACCTTTCTCTACATGATCAAAATAAGATTTGATTGCAGACAGAATTTCACTTTTGTAGGTAAATTAACAAGTACCTTCTCCCTAAATTCACTACTTCAAACTAATCTGCAGGCATAATAGCTTACTAATGACCTTGTCATTAAAAGGGGGAGCGGGGGGGGGGGGGGGGGCTGGGGAAGGGCAATAAACCATGGTGTCTAGGACAAAGCTAGGAAATGAGATCAACAATTCCCTTTTCACTCAAATTGATGTTGAAAGAGTTAAATAAAGAGATATTGTAACAGATCTATTTATAATCCTTTGGTTTTTCTATATCAAATCTAATTCCTAAAAATAACATAACTGATAAAAATTTAAAGATTGTTGCCTTGAGTTTTACTTAACACAGAAGTAGTTGTTTGTCAGGATTTTTTATTTTCTGATATCCAAGCTCTATGAAGAAAGGCCATCTGTTATGTGTTTCCCATTCAGCACACTTAAAATGCTTCACTCCATAGACCATATCTTGACATTTTAAAAAACAAAATGACTGTGCCCTCTGGTGGACAAGGCCTTTTAGTAAATATGTTACACACCACACCACCATTATAATCACATCATTGTCATGCTTAAGAAAAAAATCCAGTCACACATTATCACTCCACTCTAAACACCAAACCAACAGAGTAGAAAATCAAAAGCTCAGTCTGTGGTATACTTGTAGGATTTGTTACATCCAACAAGATTGTTGCTCTAAAAACAAAAGGAATTCTAAGTGGACTGAGCTCACGTTGGGAACACATATCCTCTAAAATCACCTCCTAAGCTGACAAATGGTCAACACAAGCCAGTAAGGAATATTTATTCACATTTTATACTCTGTAGTACTTGACAGATCCTCTAAAAACATAAGGGCTTTAAACATGTTAATCACTTACATAACTCTTAACAAAATCTTTAACAGCAAAAGAGTTCAGAAACAAATACAGAAAGTAAATCTGTGAAAACTTAAGAGGCAGCAGAGAAATTCTTTAGTTTTGTGAACAAAAGTGAATCCTGACTAAAAAGAATTCTTTGGTAATGAAGCAAAAAACATATTGTTTTCTGTTTTTGTTTTTTGAAACCAACAGACCTTCAAGCATTCATTACTCATCACATCATTTGCCATTTGCAATTTGTCATAACTCAGTCACAGTTGAGCATAATCTGGTTAACTGAAGTTGAATACAAACTAGTTATCAATCTAATTAAGAGGGCCAGAACTTAAAATTGCTGATGGAAATGGTCAGATCCTAGCTACAGAAATTATTTCAGTATTAAGTATTCAAAGAGAATGACGACTGGCAAAAAGGGATAATGCAGGTAAACATAAAATAGAACAGTACAAAGTAATAAGGGTATTAGTACTAGTAATTAGTTTTTCTGTTAATTTCAAAGACAATGATTACAGATTCATTTATAAAAGAAATGAGAAATATATTGAATGTGGAAAAAATTAATTATTTCACTATGGCAAATTATCATTGAGATAAGAAGTGGAATATTACCAAATTCCCCAGAGTGGTCAGACATTCTTGTATACCAGCAGTATATAAGATTACCTGTTTCTCAAATCCTTGCTGGCCATTGATATTGTTACACTCTTTATTTTCACTAATCTCATGAGTGTGAAATGGCATCTAGTTGTAATATACACAAGGAGGGATTTTTAGAGATATAATAGCAAGAAAAAAAATAGACATTTTATGAATCTACCAATAAAATAATGAAAAAATTGTGGCATATTCATAAAATAAAGTATTACGCAACAGTTAAAATGAATGCAGACAGTATAATACAGATAAATTGCAAATATAGTGTTGGGTGAAAAAAAAATCAAGTTTAAAAGCCAGAGCAGGGGAGCCTGGGTGGCGCAGTCAGTTAAGCGTCCGACTTCAGCCAGGTCACGATCTCGCGCTCTGTGAGTTCGAGTCCCGCGTCAGGCTCTGGGCTGATGGCTCAGAGCCTGGAGCCTGTTTCCGATTCTGTGTCTCCCTCTCTCTCTGCCCCTCCCCCGTTCATGCTCTGTCTCTCTCTATCCCAAAAATAAATAAACGTTGAAAAAAAAATAAAAAAAATAATAAATAAATAAATAAATAAAAGCCAGAGCAAACAAACTTTAAAACCAGGTGCAACAATGTTTATAGATTCATATAGAAGGTGAAAAATGTTTTATAACATAAATGGGAAAGATATAAATTTCAGGATAATGATTATCTGTGAGGAGGAAGATGAGGGAATGAAATTTGAAAGGATAAAAAATGCTTTGGGCGCCTAGATGGCTCAGTCAGTTAAGCATCCGACTCAGTTTTGGCTCAGGTCATATCTCATGGTTCATGAGTTTGAGCCCCGCATAGGGGCTCTGTGCTGACAGTGAGGAACCTGCTTGGGATCCTATCTCTCCCTCTCTCTCTGCCCCTCCCCCACTCATATTCTCTCTCTCTCTCTCTCTCTCTCTCTTTCACTCTCTCTCTCTCTAAGTAAATAAACATTTTTTAAAAATGTTTCAATGGCACTGGTAACATTTTATTGCTTCTTAAAAACGCAAATTATTAACATCTAGGTGGTAGGTATATAGGATGTTCTATTATTCCCCTACTCTATCCTCTGTTTGAAATATTTCATAATTTTGGGGAGCCTGGGTGGCTCAGTTGGTTAAGTGCCGACTTCGGCTCATGCGATGAACTTCCGGTTCGTGGGTTTGAGCCCCGCGTTGGGCTCTGTGCTGACAGCTCAGAGCCTGGAGCCTGCTTCCCATTCTGTGTCTCCCTCTCTCTGTGCCCCTTCCCCGTTCATGCGCTCTCTCTCAAAAATAAATACGTTTAAAAATTTTTTTAAATAAAAGAAATATTTCATAATTTTTAATAAGTGAAAGCAACCTAAACACAATGACAGCCAATGATAGAGGATCGGTTACATTATGGTATAATTCAAGTATTGTAAAAAAAAAAACAAAAAACAAAAAAAAAACTGTGATGACATGAATGCATATATATTTACATGAAAAGATATCCATGATACTGGATATGCCATGATATTGCCAAATTTTAAGAAGACACAAAATAGCATATACAAACACATTTTTAAAATGGAGGAATAAGAGTGTCTATAGGAAATTCACACAGTTATACCCAAGTCTACCACTGCAATCTCTTCGTTGTAGAATTATATGATTTTCATATTCTTCTTTATACATGTCCTATGGTCTCTCAATTTTTATGGTGAGCATATATTGCTTATAATCAGAAAACTATTTTTTCATGGGAAGAAGAATAAAAATTTACTGTTACCATTTCAAATTGAGAACACTAGCAAGGAAATCTAGTGAAAACTACTAAGTGAACAAATAACACAGAAATCCAGTAATGAAAACAGGGAAGTTTGGGGAAGTGTGCTGAGTTAGGAGACCAGACATCTTAGCCTTCTTTGACTTATAAAGTGGTAGGAAACTAAACAGGTCAGTGTGGATGGGCCCAAGGATGACAGAAGAGACTAGGGCCCAAACTGCAGAAGAAAAAGAGCCATGGTCTGATTTGGGGTATTCTACACAAGATGGGAGGGATATGTGTAAACTTTCCATGCTTTTCTTCAGGCTCTCCTCCCCTTTACTCTCTTCCACACTTCTTTTCCAAGTGATAAAGTGTCATGATGAAATAATTCTTCACTATTTTCCACATCTTAATGAGATGCTCTGTTCCCTGATAAAGTTAATAAATGAATGAGCAATCATTACCTCAGAAATTAATAGGAAAAGTTTTATTTTAAAAGCTCAAAATTCACTGAAGAAGTGCTCTTTTTGTACATTTGTGCATTTGAGAAATGTCTTTAGATTTTACAATTCCTATTTTGTGTATAAACTGGTATGGTTTTACTTCTTATTTTAATGTGTCATTTCCTTATTTATCCTTTGAAAAGAGAACTCTGACCTTTGTTTCAGTCTACAAATTGAAGGTGATATTGTGACAGTTAACAAGTTCCTGGGAGCTAGGAAGCCACGTATATTCAGCCTTAGCAAGACTTCTTCATATCACAAAACTAGCCAGTGTTCTGGGAGGGAAAATAGAGTAAGTAGCTATTAAGCATCTTCCCTACAAAGAAAGCAAAGGAGGGATCACAAACAAGGCATCCAAGCAACCACATTTCCTTGCAATGTTTGCATTTTCCTTCACTAGAGAAAAAACAAAATCTCTCTTCTAATCTCAAGCCTTTGTATTAAACAAAATCATTTCTTACAAAAGAATCTCGAAGTTAACCAGTAAATTTTCTAACAGTCTAGTTTGTGGGAAATTAACTAGTGATAACATAGGGTGCCAATTTAAGAATAATTATCAGGAGAAATAAATCATAGGTCATATAAGGAAAACCCTTTATTTTGTACCTTTGTTCCCAATACCAGGAATGATACAGTCAAGGACAAATTTGCATTCCAAGACCTTCATCATCTAGGTCTTCTCCTCATAACACGAAGAACATACACTAAGTACTAGATTATAATACTGTATACAATGATCATAGTATATCTAGCCCAAAAGGTAATTTGCTGAAATTAAGATTTGCCATTGATAGCTATACTCAAAAACTCAGATGCTAGGCTTACTGATTAAGGCTTCCTTAAAGATAAATCTTGTTTTGAATTTTTTAGTAATCGTCATTATCTCCTCTACTTATCAAGTCACTTCTTAAAAGTATAGCAGTAAGAAACCTAGAAAAGTTTGATCCTTCTGAGACTGGCCTTCAATATGTAACTAAATTATTCCAACTGTATTGATAATAAACTGGAGTCTAGCAAGACAGCTTGCTAGCATGACAAATCAATACATAAAACCTTGACTATTCAACAATGCTCTAATAGTTGGTTATTCATATTCAAAAGATAAAAATAGAGGCCTATCTTACAGTACACCACCAAATAATTCTGGGTAAAGACCTCATGAGCATGGAGTGGAGAGCATGGGGAAACTTTATAAATTTTTGGAGTAATAGAAGAAGCCTAATGGGAACTATCAGTAATGAATTCTTAGTGAATGTCTAACTCTGGACAATGACCACGCCATACAGTATTTCATTGCCAGGTCTCCTACAAGATATTTAGATTTAAGGGAACATATTGATGCCATATATCTTCTCCTCAGATCTGAGGCACAGCCACAGGATCTTTAAAAATTTTTTTTAAAAAGTTAAAAAAATTTAAAAAGTACCTGCCAAAACAGCCAATCAAACTCTGTAACTGAAAACACGGAGCTTCCCCCAGGGAAAAATATCAAACCCTTTTTTAAAACTACAATACTAACACACCATATTTTAATCCAAGATTCTCATTTTTACATTAAAACTCAAATTTCTTTGGATTTCTGATTTTTATATACTTGAATATTTTTTTGAATGTCAGAGGGGGATAGAAAAGCCTGTAAACACCATTTGCTTACTATTGACATATATAGCAATGGAATGTAAACATACAATTTCGACTGACATGTGTTACATTGTAAATATCTGATCTCTTATAAATAATAGAATCCAAGAATATCATAAAACCTACAGAATATAGAATATATGCCCACCAAAACTATCCCACCTAAACTCTCTGAGAAAAGTTTAAAAGTAAAATATTTCTCAGCCACATCTCTTAATAACCATATTGTGCTTTTAAATTAACTTGCTTATACTTTTAACACATTTGATTGGTTTTACAGACATTTCACTACAGCGAGCTATCCCCATTTCATCATCATCATGTCCTCCTTGTAAACAATAATAGCCTATTATTTGTGAATTCTGATTCTGAGCAATGTCAAGCCAGCCATGCAAATATAAAAGATGTCCATAATGATCCAACAATTTGTTAGAACATTCTCTCTTTATTGCCACTTCCTGGGCTTGCCCTATATTGTCACAATGCAAAAAGTAGGCAGATATTTAACACTACTCTTTCTTTGACAGTGAATATGCAATTTTGTCAAAGTATCTTTTAAATGTAAACTGAATTTACAATAGCAGAGTAATAGAGGAGCACCAAAAAGACTATGGTTATCAAGAGTTAATGGAACTCTATAAACAAGCTTACTAAGAAGAAAGACTCTTCAGTAAAAGGATCGCCCGACTCCTTAGGCTGAATGAAAGAAAGGATGCCAGCTCATAATCATTGGTAAGCATAGACATGCAAATTACAACAAAATAATACTTTTTGCCCATCAGATTGGAAAGGTTAAAAAGACTGGTAATATCCAGTGTGGAAAAGGGTTTAGAAAAATGGATATTCTCTGGGGCACTTGGGTGGCTCAGTTGGTTAAGCATCCAACTCTTGGTTTTGGCTCAGGTCATGATCTCACAGTTTGTGAGATCAAGGCCCTTAGTCAGGCTCTGAAGCGACAGCGCAAAGCCCTGCTTGGGATTCTCTCTCTCTCTCTCTCTGCCCCTCCTCCTTCCCCGCCTGGCCACCACCACAGGCACACACTCTCTCTCTCTCTCTCAAAATAAATAAATAAACTTTTAAAAAATTGAGTATTCTCATGCAGTGTTAATAGGAATAAATTAGTACAGCCTTTTGGAAACAAAATTTATTTTATCTATGAAAATTTCAGATGAACACACCCAGGGACTCCTCAATTATACTTCTAAACCTCTATCCTAGAGAAATAATTTAATTTTGGATAAGAAACCAAAATATCTGTCCATGGGAAATGGCTAATAAATTATGGTCCTTCATATTACAGAATACCATGCAGTGCTTACTAGGAACATGCTAGATCTATAGGTAAAGCTGTGAAAAGATCTGTTAGACATCAAATGCCAAGCGTGGGGAGGTGGGGGAAATCAAATTTCAGAGTTAACACTGTAGGGGAGATCTGTCATTCATAGTGCCCCAAATTTTCTGAAACCACTTTCTCCACACAATGAATTCTACCTTCCCAAAGTAGACTAAAACAACAAAAATAAAAATAATAACAAACACTATAAACCGTATTACCCAGCATCCATCATCGCTAGTATTTCACTTAAAGTACATGGCTAGTAACTATGTGGCCTACAGGCAAACAGAACAATCAAGGTGTAAGATTTGAGAAAGAGCCTGGCAAAGGATATTTCTTTAGCTTGGGTGGCATGGCAGTGGAGGCAGGATGTTTTGAGGTAAGACCACAGAGGCTCACTGATGGGAGAAAAGGTGATGTGCTTTGGGGGTCAGTGGCGGCATCAATCCTTTATCAAGCCATTTTTACAACGAGCTTCTGTGTTTTGTTCCTGACAATTTGGAAACTGCTTCTCCAGAATATGATACTCTGGACATCTTTAGCTAGAGTTGATTCCATTATAAAAATTAAGAAACCTTTCATATACACAAATGGTCATCACTTAAGAACTTCTTGAGTTCATAAATTTTGAACTAAAAAGCACCACATATTCAGAAAAAGATCTGAAGGTCTGTAAGATCACATAACACCCTGATGTTAACACTGAAGAGGGAAATGGGATTGATATGTATAGATGAGGAAGGGGTGATGGCAGGCTTTTCCTGTTTCCTCAATATACTTCTTTTCTGTTTAAATATTTTTACAGTAAGAAATAGTCCTACAATGCTGGGAGTTTGTTTTAATAACTTAAAATCTTCAAAAAATTAAAAACTAATATGCCCCTCCTAAAGGTGTCTGTCATCCTAAATGACAATAATCGTTTTATAGTACTTAAAAGTGGAATTTTAAGAGAGAACAACCTGAAAACATTCTGTGGTACATATATACACAATTTCATGTATTCTAACTTATATAACATAAAAGCCTCATATTATCTTGTAATGGGGAAGGACTTTCTAACCATAACCCCAGAGGTAGAAGGAAAGCATAGCAATTTTTAACTACATAAACAAAACTACTGAAACCTTAAAGTTAAAAGATGAAGGACAAACGAGAAAAAAATGACCTAAAACACATATAGCAAATAATAGATTAATATTTCCAGTATATAAAGAATTCTTAGAAATCAGTAAGAATAGACATTTTGTTTGTTTGTTTTGAGAGAGAAAGAGAGAAAGGGGGAAGGGGCAGAGAGAGAAAGAGAATCCCAAGCAGGCTCCATAGTGCTGTCAGCACCGTCTGATGCAGGGCTCAATCTCACAACTATGAGATCATGATCTGATCCGAAATCAAGAGTCAGATGCTTAACCAACTGAGCCATCCAGGCGCCCCAGTAAGGATAGACATTTTAGTTTAAAAATGGGCAAAGAGCATTAACAGGGAATTCACTCTTATTCACACGCACGCATTCACACACACACATGCATACATACACCACACACACACACACACACACACACACACACACACAGGGCAAAAGACATTAATATGTTCAATCTCATTAGATTTTTTTGTCAATTAACTAAAATTTGATAATATTTAGTATTGAAGAGGGTATGGGGATAAAACACAGTATCAAACACTATTGGTGGGATTCTAAACTGTCCCAAACTTTCAAAAGGCAATCTGGAATATACAACAAAATTTTAAATGTGTTCCATAACAGAGCAATTCTACATTTGGAAATGTATCTTATGCAAATAAATAGACAAATACAAAAAAATGAAGACATTCACTATAGCACTGTTTATAATAACAAAAACTGGACAACTTAAAAATCCACATGAAAAATTAAACAAATAAATGTTCAAAAATTCATAGTATTTCCTGATAATGCAAAACCTTCCAGCCACTGCAAATAAAAACATAGATCCTTCCCTAATACCATGAAATGATGTTCTAGATAGCAAATTAAGTCAAAAAGCCTGGAAACCAAGTAGCATGTTTCTATCAATGTTAAATACAGATTCATTATATAAGCAAACATTTACACAAATATATACATACACTTATATCTATAAACACACACACCCACCCACACTGGGCATATATCTTAGAAAACAGTTTAGAAATACATACCAAAATGTTAACAGTGGCTAGTTCAGAATGATTAAATTATCCAAAAAAGTGAATAGTCTGAACCCTTTACAATGAATATGTATGGGTTTTATGATAATAGTAAGAATATTTTCATTCTTTAAACAAATAATGAGCAACAAAAATCACCTTACTAAACACCTTGTGCTTTTACCATATATTACTATTTTCTTACCTTTAAACCTTCAGCTGGAAGTCTATAACCAAATCTTGCTGGAAGGTCATCAAATGTCTGAGATGCATTTTCAAAATTATACTAAATATAAAATTAAAAACAAGTTACAACCAAGTTACACATAACACTAAAAACAAAAAGGTTATTTAAGTTGTCATTTCCACAATTTGATCCACTAACGCAGCTTAACACAATTAAATCAATTTTGGAAATATACATTCACTAAAATAGCAAGGAATATATACAATTTACTACATATACAACTGCATAAATTAGATTCTAATTTCACATAATTATTAAACAGCAGCAATTCTGTAACATTAAACCACTTACTACCTCCTGAGTTTTTCCCACAATTTCCTAGCAAGGAATTTTCTTTATTTCTTTTTTTAATGTTTTTTTATTTTTGACAGAGAGAGCAGGAGTGAAGGAGATGCAGAGAGAGAGGAGGACAGAGGATCTGAAGCTGTCTTTCCCCTGACAGCAGAGCCCGATGTGGGGTTTGAACTCACAAACCATGAGATCATGACCTGAGCCAAAGTCAGACACTCAACTGACTGAGCTACCCGGGAGCCCCCACTCCCAGCAAGGAATTTTCTAAACAGATTATTTTCCTGCAAGAGTTCCATCTGACTTTCTCTAAAGGGTCTGATTTAATAGGAGAGATATACAGGATATCTGGCTCTAGCTTACAAAAGATGCCTTTTCCCCAGAGAAAAAAGAAGCACCAAATCATTTTTAAGAAATTATCATTTCGGAGGAGTTAGAATGGCAGAGAAGTATAGGGACCTGGATTTCCCTCATCCCTCAAACACTGCTGTTTTGAGGTCAGAACACTTGGAGCACCCATGAAATCAGCTTGCAAAGGGACACAAAAACCTCCACAGGTGGAGGGAGACAGCTTAGCTGAACTGAGATGCATGTATGTGAATTGGGGGAGATAAAACGGTGGTATAGACACAGAGTGGGGGAAACCCTTCTGTGGAGAGACAAAAGGGAAAGAAAAAGAGGCTGTGGAAGTCCGGTACTGGAAGTCCCTCTCCAGACCACAGACCAGGGAACAAGAAATAGAGAGAGTGCCAGTTTGTACTTCATAAACAGTCTTAGGAGCTGAAGGCTGGAATTTTCAAAAGTGTGGGACTTTCTCTGGACTGGAGCCACTGCCATATGTGGGCACCAGGGGAGGAGGGGAGCCAGCCCCAGGCATGGTAGGATCTCAGGGGGCACTGGGAGAGAACAGTCCCCTTCCTCGAGTACTGTGGGAAGAGGATATGTTGCCCCTCCAAGGACAACAACCCTGCAGGTGCCAGCCAGAGGCCCTTTGTTGACTGGGCAGAGTGGCACTACCCCAGAACCAGGTTTGCACAGAGTGGGATCCTTTAAAACATCTGGTTTTGAATCCTGGCAGAGTGCCTAGGAGACACAGGGGGACTGTGGTGCAGGGCAAGCTGACTGCTGACACTGCTCTGTGAGCATGGCCTGAACAGCGTGGTTTGAGATACACAGTGCAGGGATGAGAGACTGGGGTGTCGGCATTTTTCTCCCCATCACCAACACAGTGGGGCCTCAGAGAACAGGACAGCCACCCCCTGTGAAGGTGGGAGCGCTTACACCAAACCCCGCCCCTCCATGCCAGGCAACAGCTTATCTACTTGAGCAGGACTGACACCGAGTGAACCAGACTGCCTCTCCTCCAGATCAGCACAGCCACCAGTCCCAGGCACCAACAGACAACTGTCCTGCTGTTTTATGTGTTCTGGTCTTCTTTTTCCTCTTTTCTTTCCTTCTCTTCTTTTTTCCCTTCTTTTTCTTTCTACCCTCTTTTTTTTTCCCCCTTTGGAATCAGGCTCATAGTTTCTGATTTGATTTTTGGTCAATTCTTATTATACATATTTCTTTCTTTCATTCTTTCTTCTTTCTCTGTTCTGGTTTTTTGTTGTTGTTGTTGTTGTTGTTTAATCAAGCAGTTTTACTCTACTCTCTTTACATCTTTTCTGTATCTCCTTTATTTTCCTCTCTCTCTGGATTGAGCCTTATAGTTAGTTTCTTTGATTCTCTGACTGGTCTTTTTTTTTTTTTAACCCACCCCTTTCATTTTCCTCTTTGTTTGGGATAAGGTTCACCAACCCCCCCCCCCCACCTTTCCTTTTTTTCAAGGTTACTTCAATGAACAAAGCAAAGCACACCTGGTAGAAGGTCCAAATGATCCACTACTAAGAGCAGTGGGATAGAGCAGCCAAATACACAACAACACAGGGCTACCTGAAGTGCCAGGCCCTGGACAGGGTATGACTTCTTTTTAATATAGTAGTACTTGCAGGTGCAGGTCATACAACAAGCTATCAAAATGTAAAAGACAAAATGACGAACCAGAAGAATTCTCCTCAAAAGAAATTTCAGGAAGAAATGACAGCCAGAGAATTGCTCAAAACAGATATAAACAATATATCTGAACAAGAATTTAGAATAACAGTCATAAGACTAATAGTTAGCTGGGCTTGAAGAAAGCATAGAGGACAGCTTAGAATCTATTGCTGCAGAGATCAAAGACCTAATAGTCATGATGAATTAAGAAATGCTGTAAATGAGATGCAAATAAACTAGATGCAGTAACAACAGGGATGGAAGAAGCAGAGGAAAGAATAGGTGAAAGAGAAGATAAAATTCTAGATAATGATGAAGCTGAAAAAAAGAGGGAAAGGAAATTACTAGACCATGAAGGGAGAATTAGAGCTCTAAGTGATTCAATGAAACAAAATAATATCCTCATCATAGGAGTTCCAGAAAAAGAGAGAGAGAAAGGGGCAGAAGTTTATCTGAACAAATTACAACTGAGAAATTCCCTAATCTGGGAAAGGAAACAGGCATCTAAGTCCAAGAGGCACAGAGAACTTCCTTCAAAATCAACAAAAACATGTCAAACCATGACATAGCAGAGTGAAACTAACAAAATACAAAGAGAATTCTGAAAGCAGCTAGGGACAAACAGGTCTTAACCTACAAGGTAGACACATAAGGGTAGTAGCAGAGATGTCCACTGAAACTTGGCAGGCCAGAAGGGAGTGGCAGGAAATATTCAATGTGCTGAAGAGGAGAAATATGCAGCCAAGAATCCTTTATCCAGCAAAGCTGTCATTCAGAATAGGAGAGATAAAGCCTTTCCCAGACAAACAAAAACTGAAGGAGTTCATGACCACTGAACCAGCCCTGCAGGAAATCCTAAGGGGGACTCTGTGAGTGGAAAGCAGCAAAAACTACAAAGGACCAGAGACATCACCATATGCACAAAACCTATAGATAACACAATGACACTAAATTCATGATAACACAATGACACTAAATTCATATCTTTCAATAATCACTTGAATGTAGATGGAATAAATAAATGACCCAGTCTAAAGACACAGGGTTTCAGAATGGATTAAAAAAACAAAAACAAAAACAAAAAATAAGATTCATCTATATGCTGCCTACAAGACTACAAGAGACTTATTTTACACCTGAGGACACCTGCAGATTGAAAGTGAGGGGATGGAGAACCATCTATCATGCTATTGGATGGTGAAAGAAAGCCAGAGTAGCCATACTTATGTCAAACAAACTACATTTTATGACAAAGACTATAAAAAGAGATGAAGAAGGGCATTATATCATAATTAAGGGATCTATCCATCAAGAAGAGCTAACGATTGTAAACGTTCATACCCACAATGCGAGAGCAACCAAATATATAAATCAATTAATCACAAACATAAATAAGTATATAGATAATAATATCATTATTATAAGGGACTTTAATATTTCACTTACAACAATGGACAGATCATCTAGGCAGAAAATCAATAAGGAAACAACAGCTCTGAATGATACATTGGACCAGATGGACTTAACAGATACATTCAGAATTCTATAACCAAAACAGAATACACATTCTTCTTGAATGCACATGGAACATTCTCCAAAAGAGATCACATACTGGGTCACAAAACAGCCCTCAACAAATAAAAAAAGGACTGAGATCATACCATGCATATTTTCAGATCACAACGCTATGAAACTTGAAATAAACCACAAGAAAAAATTTGGAAAGCTCCCATATATAGGGAGGTTAAAGAACATCCTACTAAAGAATAAATGGGTCAACCAGGAAATTAAAGAAGAAATTTAAAAATATATGGAAGCAAATGAAAATGAAAACACGACAGTCTAAATCCTTTGGGATGCAACAAAGGCAGTCCTAAGAGGAAAATATATTGCAATTCAGGCCTATCTCAAGAAGCAAGAAAGGTCCCAAATACATAACCTAACCTCAAATCTAAAGAAACTAGAAAGCCAACAGCAAAGAAAGCCCAAAGCCAGCAGAAGAAGAGAAATAATAAAGATTAGAGCAGAAATAAACAATATAGAATCAAAAAAAAAAACCAAAAAAAACAAAAAAACAAACCAGGAGAACAGATCAATGAATCTAAGAGCTGGTATTCTGAAAGAATAAACAAAATTGATAAGCCCCTCGCCAGACTTCTCAAAAAGGAGACAGAGGACCAAAACAGATAAAATCATGAATGAAAGAGAAGAGATCACAACGAACACCACAGAAATACAATTATTACAGAATACTACGAAAAATTATATGCCAACAAACTGGACAATCTGGAAGAAATGGACAAATTCCTAGACACCCATACCCTACCAAAACTCAAAAGGGAATAGTAAATTTGAACAGATGCATAACCAGTGAAGAAATTGAATTGCTTATCAAAAATCTCCCAACAAATAAGAGTCCTGGGCCAGATGGCTTCCCAGGGGAATTCTACCAGAAATTTAAAGCAGAGTTAATACATATTCTTCTCAAGCTTTTCCAAAAAATAGAAATGGAAGGAAAGCTTCCAGACACGTTCTATGAAGCCAGCATTACCTTGATTCCCAAACCAGACAAAGACCCCACTAAAAAACAGAATTACAGGCCAATATCCCTGACAAACATAGATGCAAAAATTCTCAACAAGATACTAGCAAATCAAATTCAACACTGTATTAAAAGAATTATTCACCACAATCAAGTGGGATTCATTCCTGGGCTGTGGGGCTCGTTCAGTATTCACATATCAATCCACATGATACATCACATTAATACAAGAAAGGACAAGAACCACATGATCCTGTCAATATATGTAGAAAAAGCATTTGACAAAATACAGCATCCTTCCTTAACAAAAACCCCCAAGAAAGTCAGGATAGAAGGAACATACCTTAACATCATAAAAGCCATATATGAAAGGCCCATAGCTAATATCATCCTCAGTGGGGAAAAACTGAGAGCTACCCCCTTAGATCAAGAACATGACAGGGATGTCCACTCTCACCACTGCTGTTTAACAGTGTTGGAAGTCCCACCTCAGCAATCAGACAGTAAAATGAAATAAAAGGCATCCAAATTGGCAAAGAAGTCAAACTTTTACTCTTCGCAGATGACATGATACTCTACATGGAAAACCCAAGACTCCACCAAAAAAACTGTTAGAACTAATACATGAATTCAGCAAAGTCACAGGATATAAAATCAACATACAGAAATCAATTGTATTTCTATACACCAAGAATGAAACAACAGAAAAAGATATCAAGGAATCGATCCCTTTTACAGTTGCACCAAGAACCATAAAATACCTAGGAATAAACCTAATCAAAGAGGTAAAAGATCTGTAAAAGATCCACATATGTTTTCACTCATATGTGGAATTTGAGAAACTTAACAGAAGACCATAGGGGAAGGGAAGGAAAAGTAAGACACAAACAGAGAGGGAGGCAAACTATAAGAGACTTTTAAATACAGAGAACTAAGGATTGATGGGGGTGGGGGGTGGGGGTTTGGGGGACTGGGAAAATGGGTTTTGGGCATTGAGGAGGGCACTTGTCGGGATGAGCACTGGGTGCTGTACGTAAGTGATGAATCATGGGAATCTACTCCTGAAGCCAAGACTACACTATATGTTAGCTAATTTGACAAAAAAAAAAAAAAAAAAAAATTTGCCTGCCCTTATAGGTATAGATTCCTACGCTACAATATTTATTAGTGCCCTACCACAACAGAGAAAAAACAAAACAAGGTTTCTCTATAATTGTAGAAGATAATAGTAATGATGATTGTTAAATGAGTTTGTTGTATTATTTAAGAATGTTTAATCTGCTATAGAGAAAACCAGAAAAACAAGGAAGATAGATGAAACTAGGCAAAGATAGTAAACAAGTAACTTTTGAAACACAGGCAATGCTTACCTGATGTATTAGAAGTTAAGACAGCTTTCTGTAAACAGTAGGCCAAAAATAGAAAAAAAAAACAAAACCAGAACACATTGTTTTGAATATAGGTAAAAAAGATGGAACAAAGTGAGATTGTTATGTATAGACAGCAAAGAACAGTGCGAAAGGATCAAGCAAAACTTTATTGTGAATTTATTTATTTACTTATTTATTTATTTATTGAGAGAGCGTGCACACACTCGCAAGCAGGCGAGGAGGCAGAGGAAGGGGGGGGAGGGAGAGGGAGACAGGGGGAGAGACAGAGAGAGAGAGAGAGAGAGAGAGAGAGAGAGAGAAGCAGGATCCATGCTCAGAGTGCCGAGGCCAATGCAGGGTTTGATCACACAACTCTGGGATCATAATCTGAGACGAAATCCAGAGTCAGATGCTTAAACTGACTGAGCCACCTAGGCGCCCCAGATCAAGCCAACTTTAAATGTTCACAAAGCATGGATTAGGTCACAAATGTAGACTGAGAGCTTTGCTCAATCAGTCATTGGTGATCCCCATTCTAGCCTAATGTGTCGTCTGCCAGAGACATGCAGAAAAACAGTTCTGTGGGTAAGAACAAGTTATAGCTACGTTCAGATGTAAATATCTCAAGTGTCTTCAATAAAGCAAACAAATTTTGGATCTGAACACCTTCCATCTGTCAATTCCCCTTGCTCACCCTCAACTCAGGTCCTGGTAACCACACCGTCACCAGAGAAAGTTGATGGAGCATAGAGACAGACTGGGTATGCTAATAACAGTTAATACAGGATTTGAGCTGTGTGGTTCTCGCATTTTGCTTGAATCTTATCCTGAGGGGCTTAACGTACCCATCTTCTACCTGTACTTCTCGTTATATGTTTGTAATTAATTCAATAAAATGTGTGATTCAAACATCTGTATTTGGTCACTGAACCTATCCATTACCGCTGGGATAGTCAGCCTGGCAGTATACTTGGAAGCCAACACTGTTTTAGGGTAATTTCCTACTGTAACAAGAATTCATATTTGCAGAGTGCTCTATGGTTCACAAAGCGCTTTACAGTCACAAAGGGCTTTTATATCCATTACCACCATGTATCTTTTAATCTCTTAAGTAAGAAACCTCTCTTCAATTGATTTAAGTGTTGAACTTGAGAAAGTCACTTAACTCTTCCAAGACCAAAGACTCTACTGTAAAATAAAGAAATTGATCTACATCAATATAGATAGACCAAAGAAAAGACACAAATGTGTGCAAGTAGTACTGTTTTGAAAAATGTACTTTTAAATTCAGGAAAGGAAAATCTACAACTGCAGTAAGCTTTTTATCTTATCACTTCCTATTATTAAGGAGTTTCACTCTTTTGGCTAAAATTTCAGAAACAAAATGTCTAGCTTGAGCAACAATACTTGTAACAATGGGACTTGGAGTAAGTTTGGTCACTGAGTGAGATCCGTTTTGAAATTGATTTGACTTTCCTTAACAGCAAAATAAGGATTGTCTCACACTGCTTCTTATACTCACATTGTTTAAAAAGAAAACAATATTTCTATCATGAACAAAACATCTTTAGCACAAAAGTGCTTTACTTTAGTATTGGACTGCTGCTCATGAAATTAAAAAATGCTCACTGTTGGGGTGCCTGGGTGTGGCTCAGTCAGTTAAGTGTCTGACACTTCATTTTGGCTCAGGTCATGATCTTGTGGTTCATGAGATCAAGGCTCTGAGCTAACACTGCAGAGCCTGCTTCAGATTCTCTCTCTCCCTCTTTCTCTGCCCCTCCCCTCCTTGTGTGCATGCATGCGCACTCGCATACTCTCTTTCTCTCTCTCTCCCTCCCTCTCACAATATAAATGAATAAACATTAAAAAAAAAAAAAAAAGAACGCTCACTGTTAAAATTTCTGAAGTAGACAATAAAGTTACTCCTCTCTGGAATTCCATCTCCAGTTACTGCCATATATTAGTTTTAATCCACTTCTTTCAAAAAAATCTTAACCAATTCTTTCCTTCAACAGCAGGCTTAACAGATTTAATTCAATTTAAAAAGTTACAAATGTTGGGGCGCCTGGGTGGCGCAGTCGGTTAAGCGTCCGACTTCAGCCAGGTCACGATCTCGCGGTCCGTGAGTTCGAGCCCCGCGTCGGGCTCTGGGCTGATGGCTCAGAGCCTGGAGCCTGTTTCCGATTCTGTGTCTCCCTCTCTCTCTGACCCTCCCCCGTTCATGCTCTGTCTCTCTCTGTCCCAAAAATAAATAAACATTGAAAAAAAAAAAAATTAAAAAAAAAAAAAAAAGTTACAAATGTTAACAATTATTGAGCATTTAGGAGATCATGTTAAACACCTAACAGGTGTTCATTTACTTAATCCTTAAAAAATCCTTATAAAGTAGGCCACTATTTTACCATCCTCATTTTACAGATTGGCCACAAAATGTTAACAAAAATTTGTTCTAGGGACACCTGGGTGGCTTAGTTGGTTGCGTGTCTGACTCTTGATTTGAGCTGGGGCTATGATCCCAGGGTCATGGGATCAAGCATGCCACTGAGCGTGCAGCCTATTTTAGATTCTTTCTCTCTCTCCCTCTGATTCTCTCTCCCGCTCGTGCTTTCTCTCTCTCTAAAAAAAAATAATATTTAATTTAAACAAAAGAAAAGAAAAGAACTTGCTCTAGTAAATTAGAAGAACCAGGATGCTCACCCAGGCAGTCAGGTCCCAAAGTGCTGGCTCTTAACTCAGTGCTCCACACTGTCTCTCATACAGTCTCATTTCATATGTAAATGGAGACTTAAGAGATATGAAGCTATTTGTCCAAGGTCATGCGACTACAGAGTGGCAGAACTGGATTTCAATTCAGTTTTCAAATCTGTTGCAGGAGCTATATAATCTGATCCATTCAGACCACTAACCACTGGATGCTTCTCTCTTACTCTGCCCACTGACCCTCACAACTACCTACCAAGAAATAAATTCTGACAAATAAATCCCTACAACAGAATCAAAAGGCAGACTGGGAGTAAACCAAAATCGGCTTGTTTGACTCTCTCTGAAACCACATTAAGATAGGTACTACTTTTCAGTAAGATCATGGCACAGCTCAAAGCTAACAAGTCACTTGTAGCCTATATACCTGAGAATAGTCCACATCGATCTGGTTATCTCTAAAGTGTAATGCTTCTGCCAAATCTAAAGCTCCATGTTTCTAGACACAAGCCTACATAATTCATAATGTCACATTTCATTTTGGGTCAAAGAAGAGAGATATGATAAAAGATGATGAAGATGAATTACTAACAGAAATAATAATCATTTAAAGTATCAGGGTGCCTAGGTGGCTCAGTCGATTACGTGTCTGACTCCTGATTTTGGCTCAGGTCATGATATCACGGTTCATGAGATGGAGTCCCACATCAGGCTCTGCCCTGTTAGTGCAGAGCCTGCTTGGGATTCTCTCTCTCTCTCTCTCTCTCTCGCTCTCGCTCTCGCTCTCTCTCTCTCTCTTTCTCCCCCTTCCCCACCCACAGGTGCACACCCACTCTCTCTCAAATAAACTTTAAAAAATCAAGTACCAAGGAATAAATGTTATTAAAAGAAAATATGAAAAAATTAAATCTCCAAGGAAAGTTAGTAATCAGTTCAAACATTTATTGAATTCCTACTACATGTAACTCTCACTCGGCACCAGAAACAAAGTATAGTAAGACACAGTTCTGCCTTCCAGGTACTCACAATCTAGGGGACTTACTGAGTAGTCAGCAACACACTATAGTAGCATCTCCATATTCTCTTAGAACTCTAACCAGCTGGACAAATACTGTTGTCGGGGAATTAACAAATGGTAGAATTCAACCGCCAAAAATAAAATCATCTGAATTTTATCTTTTCAAAAGGAGCATACTAATACCAGCCCAAAATGGACCAATCTGATGTCCAACTTCTTTAAATCTCCGCTCAGATTTCACGATGCTCTTATTCACTTAAAAGGAAAAGCTAACATTTTCTTGCTCTTGACTCATTTCCTTTCGATGCTTGTGTTACTGATCTAGTTCCTCTGCCTTGATATTTAGTTCCTCTTTTTACTAGTTACTGCCTTCACAATCTACTCCCCTCCAGCTATTTCTGCATGGTCAGCCTTCTATCCTTTGGTGTCAGCATAATGACCAGATTTAAGTCCCATTCTGATGGTTCCTTCCCTAGATGATATCAACATACATTCCACATTTACCTGCCTGAAACACACGGAATACTGCTGGCAAGCACTGATTGTTCTATACCTAATACTTTATTTTGTCTCTCCATTAACAAAAAAGCAAACACCTTGGGCCGTCTCATATACTGCTCGAGGAAGTGAGTGAAGGATGAGGAGAATGATTATATAATGAAGATAAAAAAGATAAAGCATTTACTGTGTGTCTGATACTGTTCTAAGTAGTTTACCTTATCTAATCATCATTACAACATACCAGTTTACAAATAAAGAAACAGAAGCACTTACAGTGGCTAAATAATTTGATTAAGATCACACAGCTGGTTAAGTTCCCAGAGCAGTCCACTGAAGCTCCTTTAACCCATCACATAGCTAAACCATAAAATAACAATCCACTTCAGGTAAAAAGGAAAGAAGGAAGTTAAAGGAGTGGCAGATATTACAAAAAAGAGGAAGAGGAGGGGAGAATATAAAAGAAATCAAAGGAGAAAAGCCAGACATGGAGAACTTCATTCCCTATCAGTCCATAAATCTTTACTTCACTTCAAAAGTCATCCCAAGACTATTCCAAGGACTCTGGGGACCAAGTTAGAGGGAAATTTGCATATCAATGGACTCCTAGTCCTTCAGGGTTCCACTTCTACTCCATCTAGACTATTCCAGAAAAATCTAATCAACCAGTTCCTTACTAAAGAGGGTAACAGTGAGAAATCTCATAGGGATTTGAGTTGCTATGCTTCAAAAGTTGGGATATAGAAACCAGTCTGGCTCTCCCAAATTCCACAATGATCCTCAACACTTCCACAAGTACCACAGTATACAGAAACATGGCTGAGCACCACATCAAGCTTCGGTCAGCAACAATTCTGGCCCTTCTGTTTCTAGAGTGACCTAATGTCATTAAGCAAATCACTTGCACCTAGAAATTTAAAATAATAAATCTTTAGCATAGCACCTAGAGTATAGATGTGTAGACACACATATGTACATACACACACAGTTAGTTGTTTTTCTGGCTTCAAAGAAATGAGAAACGGGAAATATATACACTTCCCAGTGCAGAGGACAGTAAAACAACCTAGAAAGAAATACTAAGGTTTTGAAGAGCAATCTTCTTTTCTAAAAACTTTCTATCTACCATCAAAGATCAGATCATTCTGCTTCCCTTCTCATTAATATTAATCTGAGGTTGAAATTTCCTATAAGCATCTTATATAATTTTTAAAAATATCAAGGGGTGCCTGGGTGGCTCAGTCGGTTAAGTAAGTGTCCGACTTTGACTCAGGTCATGAACTCACGGTTCGTAAGTTCGAGCCCTGTGTCGGGCTCTGTGCTGACAGCTCAAAGCCTGGAGGCTGCTTCAGATTGTGTGTCCATCTCTCTCTGTCCTCCCTCGCTCACATTCTCTCTCAAAAATAAACAAACATTTAAAAAAATGCTTTTTAATATTGGGGCACCAGGGTGGCTCGGTTGGTTAAGCATCTGACTTTGGCTCAGGTCATGATTTCATGGTCCTTGAGTTCAAGCCCCGCATCAGGCTCAGTGCTGACAGCTCGGGGCCTGGAGCCTGCTTCAGATACCGTGTCTCTGTCTCTCTCTGCCCCTCCCGACTCAGGCTCTGTCTCTCAAAAATAAATAAACATTAAAAAAAGTGATGTTATCAGGGGCGCCTGGGTGGCTCTGTCGGCTAAGCATCTGACTCTTGATTTTGGCTCAGGTCGATCTCACAGTTTGTGAGTTTCAGCCCCATGCTGGGCTCTGCACTCACACTGTAGAGCCTGCTTGGGATTCTCTCACCCTATCTCAAAAATAAATAAATAAACATTTCATTTTAAAAAATTAAAAAATAATTTAAAAATTAAAAAAATATTGTTATCAAAGTCATTAGAGCTATGCTAATTACCAAGAAAAACAGTAAGATTCTATACAAATACACAACATGTAGATTCATGTGTGCAAGAGCACTCTTGAAAATGCACACAGTCTCAAGAGCAACATTTATCAAGTACTTACTGTATGTGAGATTTTGTTAGATATTAAGCAATAAAAACATGAGTAAAGCCCTCCACTTCCAAGTAAAAACCATGTGTACGTGCCTGTATGGTCATAGGTAAACGTCTTACCATTTAGGACTTCTTAAAAGCTCTTCTTTAAGGGATGTTTTTAAACATGAATAAATCTTACTGTACTTACTGCTAAAATGTCTGCTTCTACAGGTAGTAGGTTTAAGAATGCAAAGAGCTGGACAGTCAAAATGGTATAGACTTGTGTGGCTGACAGCATGAGCATCCCGATGGAGAGCAGCATCTTGCTGTAAAATCACCTGGAAGATAAGCAAATAAGTAACGATGAGCTCTGGTACTTGGTCCCTGAAAACAAATCACTTAATATGTTAATTCCTGATGTCCAAAAAAATCTTACAAGTGTGTTAACATTAACATTAAACATATTTCAAAAGCATAAGAATTTAGACAGATTTGGACATTTAAGTACACACCCAAAGTTAGTCAATAACCACATAACTCATGGTAACTAAGTTCTGTGTTTTAACCACTAAACAAATATCCTTCCATGGTTCTCAGTATGTAGTACGGCTTGTCTACTAATTCAGTTAGGAAGGGAACTAGATTTCAATGAATATAATGACTAAAAAATACCAAAAAATCCCTTTGCTTTACAATTTTTACAATTTTATTTTTTTAATGTCTATTAAAAAAATGTGCAGGAGAGGAACAGAGAAAGAAGGAGAGAGAGAGAATCCCAAGCAGGCTCCACCCTGTAAGCACAGAGCCCAACATGGGACCCAAACCCAGGAACCATGAGACTATGACTGGAGCCAAAACCAAGAGTCAGACACTCAACTGACTGAGCCACCCAGGCACACCTACAATTTTAAAGAATTTTTATAATTCTTTAAATATAACTAATAATTTCACGTCCAAATTAACTTTTTATTCATTCTTGCATATTGCACCCACTTTAGAGTATATAAGAGAAAAACCAGCCATATGTTATAAATATGCTTTGCTCTGTCCCTCCTAACGATGTATGTCCTTTTTCCCTCTACATCCTAATGGCAATAGTGCATCTACCTTTTCCAACTTCACCCAATTTTCTATGAGTCCTTAGCTATCTTGCAGCAAAAAGATACCATTAAAGGACTGAACAATAACCAAGTAGTAAGATTAAAATTCTCTTGGTAGGCCTCAACGGTCAGTATAACATATTTTTTTAAAGGTGAGAACAAAGTTTGCAAAGACAAGGGCCTTTATTTTTATTTTATTTGGGACAGAGAGAGAGAAAGAGAGAGGCAGAGAGACAGAATCTTAAGCAGGCTCCGCACTCAGCACGGAGCCTCATGAGGGACTCAATCCCCTGACCCTGAGATCATGACCTGAGCCGAAACCAAGAATCAGATGCTCAACTGACTGAGCACCCCAGAGACAAGGGCCTTAATAATGAACTATTTCAGTAAATGCCACTAACTCAAGTAATACTAATTTTGATGATTACTGTTGATAAGGCTCTATATCAACAATGTGACTCTTTGACACACACTGAAAGAGAAATGCCTCTGAACAATTTTTGAACTACCTTCTTACAAAACCATTAAGATCAAAGAAGAAATGAAGTTGGAAACATGTCAAATGTATAGATCTGTTCCACAGAGACAAAGTGGATTAGGGATTGCCTGGGGGGCTGCAGGTAGGAGCCAAGGGAACTTGGTGGGCAGCTAGGAATGGGGAATGACTGCCCATGGGTATGGGGTTTCTTTTAGGGGTGAAGAAAATTTTCTAAAATTAGATTATGGTGATTGTTACACAACTCCATAAATATACTAAAAATCACTGTGCTGTTCACTTTATTTTGTGTGTGCTGTTCACTTTAAATGGGTAAATCTTATGGTATGTTAATTATATGTCAATAAAGCTTTTTTAAAAATGTATAGATTTGGGGGTGCTGGGGTGGCTCAGTCGGTTGAGCATCCGACTCTTGATTTTGACTCAGTTCGTGATCCCAGGCTCATGGGATCGGGCCCCAAGTTGGGCTTTGTCCCTATGCTCCTCTCCCCTGCTTGTGTGTTTTCTCTCTCTCTCTCTCTCTCTGTCTCTCTCGCTCTCTCTCAAAAAAAAAAAAAAAAAAAAAAAAAAGGATAGATTTGTTGCTATTAGTTTCTTAGGAAATACATGTTATAATATACCTTTGTGCAGAAAAGAGTTAACATAGCAGGCCTGAGGCTGCTATCATTAGAAAGACCTGCTTGCAGAATCGGCCCTTCTTATTTCAGGAAGGTTCCCATCATTCCCTGATAAGAATGTCTCATTGTGTCTGAGCTCTGCAAATAATGTGGTTATGCTGAAAACACATTTTCTTTCTGATAATCTGAAATTTTGAATGCTAGGTAGAGGGTACTTACAAGCACAGTCCCCAATAGAAACCCTGAGCACTGAATCACTGAACAGTGCCCAATATAAACCCTGGGTACTGAGCATTTCACATGTGTTGTCATAACTTAGTGCTGAGGAATTAAGTATATCCTGCGTGACTCCATCGATAAAGGACTCTTAAAAGCTTATATCTAGTTTTCTCTGGACTTTACCCTACGAAAAATATCTTTAAACATTTGGAAACTAAACAACACAATTCTAAATAATCCATGAACTAAAGAAAAAGTCTCAAGAAAAATGTAAAAAAATGCATTGAACTGAATGAAAATGAAAATACAACATATTAAAGTTCGTGGGACACAGCTGAAGCAGTGCTGAGAGAAAATTTATAGCATTGAATGCATACATTCGTAAAAGAGGAAAGGATTCATTTTGATAATCTAAGCTTCCATCTCAAGAACTTCAGAGAAGAACAAAATATACTCAAAAGAAGCAAAAAGAAATAAATAATAAAGATAAATCCACACTGTAAAGGCGAACTGAAAGTAACACCGATATTCAAGTTGATGTTCAAAAGGTTAACCCTATGCCTAACACAGGTACTCAAGGACTTCAAACCAATGCTCAAGGCACAATAGCCACCGGACTGTTCCTTCTTTTACTCTGGATATGAGACAGCAGGGACAGAGGGGAGGGGGAACATGTACGTGTGTATTTAACAACAGGCAGTGGGTTTGGTTACACTTCTTTTTGCTTTTATTATGTTTTGAAAAATAACACGTTCTGGAGTTTTTATTGTCTCTCTTTACAAAACTAGTCCTTATTGACTGTTGAAAATGTGCAAAAAATTTAAATCACTCATAATCACCGAATTAAGGAATAACTAGCATCCATATTTTGGTGTGTAAACTTCCATTCTTTTAGTGATATGTACATTCAAATATATATTTAGCAAAACTGGGAATATACTATATGTGCACATTGTTTTGTTAACTGTAATCTTTTCACTTCATATATTGTGAATATTTTCCTAATTCGTTAACTGTACTTGAAAAAATTAAAAATTTCAAACCCTGTACCATAGCATCCCCTGCAGAACCAAGCAGCTAGCAGTCCAGGAAACCCTCTGGGGCTTCCACACTTTTCAAACATTTTTTCCAAGATCAAATGACTATTTAAAAAGCAGCCACACTGTATACAAATCAACATTCTCTCCCATTACTCCGTGCATCTGGGACTATAGAAATGTCACTGTTGGGGGGCCTGGGTGGCTCAGTTGGTTAAGCATCCAACTTCGGCTCAGGTCATGATCTCACGGCTCGTGAGTTTAAGCCCGGCATCAGGCTCTGTGCTGACAGTTCAGAGCCTGGAGCCTGCTTCATGTTCTGTGTCTCCCTCTCTCTTTGCCCCTCTCCTGCTCATGCTGTCTCTCTCTGTCTCTCAAAAATAAAAAATAAACATTAAAAAAAAAAGTCCCTTAAAAAAAAAAAGAAAGAAAGAAATGTCACTGTCCCTGCCCCACATCTTCAAATTAACATTCTCAGGTCACAACAATAAGTCTTCCTACAGGGGACCATCCGGAAAAAACAAGCTATTTCCTCAGCTCATATTTCTGTCTTTTTGTAGCATTACCAGCACTCTATCCAAGACGTATATATTGGGGAGTAGGAAGGGGACCCACCAGCTGGCGCACAGTTGTTGACAGCCACAAGATTAAAGACAAGCACAGAGGGATAGGTCAATATACTGGCAAAAAAATCCTGTGACAGCTTGGGAATAACTCTTCATTTCACTCCTGGTGGAAACTGCACTGTCCAATGCATAGGTATTGATGAGGTAGGCCAGTGAGTTACAGAGTAACAAATAAGTGATATCACCTAGGAGACAAGGAAGAAGACCTGCAAAAGTCCTAGGATGCCCTCTTTGCAATAGATGGTTACTATGGAGTCACAAAGTCCATAGTACTTGGATTTTCTGCCAATGAATTGTTCCATAGATCCCAGACTAATCGTGTGGAAGGTGTGACGAGGGTAGCAGCAGAATGAGCCACCATCTTTCGAGTCGTCTCCTTGATAAATTGGCCGAAGGAGGGTGTGACTTCTTTCTGTACATTTACAGGGCCTAAATAGTCAACCTTGTCACACTCCTGGTAACGCTGTAAAATTTTACCATGGACCACAGTTCCAAGGACTCCTGAATAGTCTTGGAGTTAAGCCTGTGAAAAACCTACACTTCCATGGATCTTTGCAATGTGCTGAGCATAACAAAACAGACCAGGAAGCTGACTTACTTGCCAACCAAAAATATTTCATCCTACTATTGGAGGAAGAGGTTCATATCCTACATGAGCAACTGGGACAAGATGGTGAGGCCAGAGCCCAGGAGCACCTGACTGGCCCCCATCCGCCATCATGGTACCTGAGGACATTTTTTTTTTAATTATATTTTCATACACTGGGTTTCCTGAGGACATTTCATACACTGGGTTTCCTGAGGGTAACTGAGGGCATTTTTTTTTAATTGTATTTCATACACTGGGTTTCCACACATGACTTTGTTTATACAAAATGAAAACTACTGGTTTAAAACAATATATAATGACCACATGACATTCCATGTGAATGCACTATAATGGATTTAATGGAATGCACTCTAATGGATCAAACAGAATCTCTACTGTTAGAAAATTTTTTGACTATTATAAACTCTACAATAAATACTCTTGTAGTTAAACTCCATAGGCACACTCTTATTTTTTTTAGATTAAAGTCACAGAAGTGAGTAGTAGTATTATAAGAATACTACTTGTGGTAAGAAATAGGAGATCCAGTATTTGATAGACGTAGGTTTATGTTGCAGCACTGACACATACGAACAGTGTGATTTTGAGACAAAATGATTAAGGTGCTTTATCTGTAAAAGGAGAATTATTTAGGACTTAAAAGGGCAACTCTGTGGAATAAATACAAAAATGCATATAAGGACTTAACAGCAGTGGAATACAGGAGGAAGAGAGTTTTTGGGTGGTGCTGCCAATAGAGAAAACAGGAAATACCAAAGGAGAACTACAGTTAGTGGAGGTGAGCACAATTGGGGCTGTTTTTTTTTTTTTTTTCATTGTTTGTGAAATATTCTGGTGGGCATGTAAACAGAATGCAATATATAGAAGTCAGGTGCTCTACCCAAGGCACAGAGAGATGTAGTATCATCAACAAATATGTGATAGCTAAAGTGATTTTAACGCAAAAGTGAAAATCAAGAAGAGGGCTAAAGAAAACTCTAAAGAGTATATAAATTTAAGGGTCAAGAGAAAGGGAAAACAAAGAAAGAGACTGATTTCACAAAAGTTAAGAAAGAAAAGAATTTTGAAGTGAATGTGGGAGGAAGGAAGGCAATCAACAGAAGTAAATGTTGAAGAAGTGGCAAACAGTCTAAAATTTTCAGAGTCTGTCCAACTAAACATTTTTATTTCCCCATAGTCCAACAGGTCCCCTTGCTCTGATCAACTCACAATTTCAAAAAATGCACTCTGCTGTTACCAGCTCTATATCTTGTGATATATATATCATCTATAACAATCATGTGTTAGCCAGAAATTAAAATACAATCATCTACCTTCAAAGGAAAATTCAGGAGAAAATGATGAATCCTATGATATTATATGCAAATTTTTGTTTAAATATATGCAGTTTCTGTGAAAAAAAGATCCATAGTTATTAACACACATTTTCAAAAAAAAAAAAATCACACACACACAAAAATAATCACAAAAATCTCCAAGAAATCTTCTGGAGAGAAAGGTTAATAAGTTTAAATCCTTCAATACTATCTTGTAGCACCTAAACTACTGGGTTAAGTCAAATTGTATTACTAGACAACATTACTTACTGTAAAAATGACTTCCTAACTGATGAAAAGAATGAAAAGTGGAAAGACTGTTAATTATAAAAGCTTGTCACAAAAACAAAAACGTTCCCCAAGGGGTAATCTCTCTTGAAATCAAGTATGACCCTTAAAGAAACCTGGAAGCTACTCACGGACTGTTACGAAAAGGGGTTCCTTTCCTATAGGAGACTCTCCTATGCTGCTCTGATAGCCACCCACATACGCTTGTCTGTCACAATTCAGTATACTCTTGGTTGAGTATAAAAGCTGTACCTGAATGAACATAAGGCTTCTCAGTTAAGATATATCTTATGCTGATAAGCCATGTTCCCAGCCTGTATCCTTCCACAAAGCTAGTGAAACCTGATGTCAGGTTACACCCATGTAGAGTGTTATTATCAACCAGAACCCCTGACTCATCATGCAGAGTGGGTGTTATACCTTTCTTCCCCATTACAATTCTCATCAGTCTCCGATCTTCGAATTTATTCAATTACTGCAGCCTCTATAACAGAATTCAATAAAGTATTATTTGTTGTGACTCTTATCACTCTCAAATAGAATGCATTCTATTGAGGACATTCTTTTTTCATGATTTTATTTAAATTCTAGTCCATTAACATACAGGATATTAGTTTCAGGAGTAGAATTCAGTGATTCATCACTTACATATAACACCCAGTGCTCATCATAACAAATGCCCTCCTTAATACCCATCATCCATTTAAGCCCATCGTCCACCCACCTCCCTCCATCAACCCTCAGTTGTTCTCTATATTTAAGGATCTCTTATGGTTTGTTTCCCTCTCTCTTCCCCACTCCCATATGTTCATCTGTTTTGTTTCTTAAATTCTATATATGAGTGAAATCATATGGCATTTGTTTTTCTCAGACTTTTTTTGCTTAGCATAATATACTGTAGCTCCATCTACATTGCTGCCAATGGCAAGACTTCATTTCTTTTTGATGGCTGAGTAATATTCCATTGTGTATGTGTATATATATATATATATATATACCACATCTTTTTTTTTTTAATTTTTTTTTCAACGTTTATTTATTTTTGGGACAGAGAGAGACAGAGCATGAATGGAGGAGGGGCAGAGAGAGAGGGAGACACAGAATCGGAAACAGGCTCCAGGCTCTGAGCCATCAGCCCAGAGCCTGACGTGGGGCTCGAACTCACGGACCGCGAGATCGTGACCTGGCTGAAGTCGGACGCTTAACCGACTGCGCCACCCAGGCGCCCCATACCACATCTTCTTTATCCATTCATCAGTCGATGGACATTTGGGTTCTCTCCATAGTTTGGCTATTGTTGATAATGCTGCTATAAACATTAGGGTGCATGTACCCTCTTTGAATCTGTATTTTTATATGCTTGGGTAAATGTCTAGTTCTATTTTTAACTTTTTGAGGAACCTCCATACTGTTCTCCAGAGTGTCTGCACCAGTTTGCATTCGCACCAACAGTTGCAAGAGGTTCCCCTTTCTCCAAAGAGGATGTTTCTTTAGAACGTTTTTGAAAAAGCACACAGAAAAGCCTTCTAATAAAATTGAAGCCACCAATTCAGCCCCTCTGGCCAACCTAATGGTCTAAATTTTAGCAAGCACCTTTAACCTGACTGATTAACTAAACCTTTCTTTGTGGTTTTACAGATCATGCATTGTTTGCTAATAAGACTCAGAACCAAACCCTGTTGTACAACCTCCCCCCTCCCCCGCCACACCTCAGTACACAACCTCTGAGCACTGCAATGATAACATCTGAAAGCTGACACCACTGAGTCTGCACATAATTAAGAATTGCTACAGACCACTATGCTCCCCTTTTACTGATTAACTGCCCTAATGTTCCTTTAAAACTCTTTGGGCCTGGCACAAACCTTGGAGTTTGTTTTTGGACAAGAATCTACCCTCTCCCCAGGTGGCGTTCCTCCTAAATAAAGCTCATATTCCTTTCCTTTTTTCTTTTTCTTTTTTTTGGGCCAAGTTTTAACTTAAATTCCAGCTAATTAATATACACATTACTAATTAACATAAACATTAGTTTCAGGTGTAGAATTTAATGATTCGCCACTTATATACGATACTTGGTGTTCATCACAATCATACTACTTTCCAAACAAAAACAATCTCTTGAGTACTGGCCTTCCAAGCAATGAGCAGCTGAACTTGGGTTTTTTGGTAACAAAATCTTGCTAGTTACAAATATCTACCTCTTTTCCTCCATCCCACCTTCTCTCTCTCTCTTCACTCTCTTTCTCTTTCCGTCTTTCTCCATAATTAACAAAAATAGGAGTACTCACTCTAAGTATTCACTCTAAGTATTCCTAAAATCAGAAGTCTACATTTCTTCAAAGGAAGTATTTAGTAGAGAAAATGCAAAAAAAATCCTTGAAAACTACCAAGCAGGTTTCTTAGAGGTATAGCCATCCTCACAATCTCTGATCATATCGAACTGTGCCTACTACTTGACAGAACTTCACCCATTATTAACAGACATTTTACCTGAAATTAGCTTCCTGACTGTCTAAAGTTTTCCAACTGGCAAATTCTCATTCTACTTTCTGTTCAGTTTATGTCGCCTAAAATGTATTCTTGTCAAAACTATTTTAACCCAATTCTAACAAGACTTCAGAGCTAACTTCAAGCTTACAGGAAATACATAGAACAGAAAAAAAAAAAAAAAAAAGCTCTAAGACAAGGTGGGTGTTATCTGAGAGCACTGCACCAATTCCTGTAAAATTAAATGGAATAAACAAAATAGTGTAGTGAGATGAAATGGGAAAACAGCATGAAATATGAAACATTAAATCCAAAAGCAAAAGTTTCGAGCAAACCAATGATAAAAATACAGTTAAGGAACAAGAGGGGCAATGTGAATGTGCTCTAGATATTAGATACATTTTTTTTTTTTTTAAGTAACTGTTCATTTTCTTGAGTATGATTGGAGTATTGTGGTCAAATGAGAAAGTCCTTATTTTTGGAGATGCATAGTGAAATACTTAGGAACGAAATGTCATGATACCTGTAATTTACTTTAAAATACACAAGTCAAAAAAATTAAACCAGAAGACTAGTGAATGTTAAATCTAGGTGAAGATTATATTGAGATTCATTATACTATTTCTCTGTTTATTATACAAATTGTCAAACACAGAAAAGTTTTTTTAATGTACCGAATAAATCATTTTAACTCTTCAAGGATCTTCTTAGAAGGCCTTCAGCCTTATTTTTAAATGTTGATATAATATACATAAAATTGTTTAAAATGGTAAATTTTGTTCAGTGTTAAGTTCAGGAACGGTAACTACATTTACACTGTTGTATAACCAACATCACCATTCATTTCCAGAACTTTTCATCTCCCCAAACTGAAACTCTGTAACCATTAAACATGAATTTCCCATTCCCCACTCCTGCTATCCCCAGCAACAATTTTACATTCTGCCTCTATAAATTTGACTATCCCACATACCTGATATAAGCAAAATCACTTTTTGTCCATTTTTATCTGGCTTATTTCACTTAGCATAATGTCGTCAAGATTTATCCATGTTGTAGCATATGTCAGAATTTCCTTTTTAAAGGCTAAATAATATCCCATTATATGTATATGCCACATTTTGTGTATCCATTCATCTACTGATGACACTTTGGTTGTTTCCATCTTTTGGCTATTGTGAATAAAGCTGCTACGAACTGGGTGTACAAAAAACTGAGTCCCTGCTTTCACTCATTTGGGGTATATGCCCAGAAGTGGAATTGCTGAGTCATTATGGTAATTCTGTTTAATTTTTTGAGGAACTGCTGTATCGTTTTCCACATCAGCTGCACCATTTTACATTCCTACTTGCAATGCACAGGGTTCCAATTTCTTTGCATCCTCACCAACATTTACTATTTTGTCTGCTTGACAATAGTCATCCTACTGGGTGTAAAGTGATATCTCATTTGGTTTTGATTTTTATTTCCCTAATTATTAGTCATGTTGAGCATCTTTTCATATGCTTATTAGCTATTTGTGTGTCTCCTGGAAGGAATAATTATTTAAGTCCTTTGCCCATTTTTAATCTGGGTGTGGATGTTGTTGTTGAGTTATAAAAGTTCTTTATAGGGGCGCCTGGGTGGCGCAGTCGGTTAAGCGTCCGACTTCAGCCAGGTCACGATCTTGCGGTCCGTGAGTTCGAGCCCCGCGTCAGGCTCTGGGCTGATGGCTCGGAGCCTGGAGCCTGTTTCCGATTCTGTGTCTCCCTCTCTCTCTGCCCCTCCCCCGTTCATGCTCTGTCTCTCTCTGTCCCAAAAATAAATAAACGTTGAAAAAAAAAAAAATTAAAAAAAAAAAAGTTCTTTATATAGTCTGTATTTATTTCCCTTATCAGATATATGGTTGAAAACTGTTTTCTCCCATTCCATGGGTTTTCTTTTCACTCTGTACAGTGTCCTTCAGTGCACAAGTCCAACTCACCTATTTTTTCTTTTGTTGCCTGTGCTTTCAATGTTATATCCAAGATATCACTGCCAAATCCAATGTCATGAAGTTTCTCCCCTATGCTTTCATCTAAGAGTTTTACGTATTAGTTCTACATTTATGTTTTTGATCATTTTGAGTTGTTTTTGTATATAAGATGGGTCCAACTGTATTCTTTTGCAGGAGGATATCCAGTTTTCCCAATACTATTTGTTGAAAGGACTGTCCCCCTCCTCCACTCAAAGGTCTTGACACCCTTGTCAAAATTCACTTAACTATATATGTAAGGATTTATTTCTAGGCTATCATATTCCAGTGGTCTGTATGTTTGTCCTTATGCCAGAACCATACTGCTTTAATCACTGTAGCTTTGTAGTAGATTTTGAAATCAGAAAGTATGAGACTTCCAACTTTGTTTTTTGTCAATATTGACTAGTTGAGTTCCCTTGAGATTCCATATGAATTTTAGGACATGTTTTTTTTTCTACTTCAGTAAAAAATAAAATAAAATAAAAAAATCCATTGGTATTCTAATAGGGATTGCACTAAATCCACAGATCACTTTGAATAGTACTGACATCTTAATAATACTAAGTCTGTCAATCCATGAACATGGGATGTCTATCCATCTATTTATGTCTAATTTCTCTCAGCAATGTTTTGTAGTTTTCAACATATAAGTCTTTTGCAATCTTGGTAAGTTTATTCCTCAGTATTTTATTCTTTCTGACGCTATTGTAAATGGAATTGTTTCATTAATTTCCTTTTGTGATAGTTCACTGATTTTTGCATATTGATTATATATCCTTCAACTTTGCTGAATTTGTTAGTTCTAATAAGGTTTTTTTTGTGGAACCTTTATGGTTTTATACATGTAAAATCATGTTATCTGTAAACAGAGATAATTTCACTTCTTCCTAATTTGGTTGCCTTTTATTTCTCTTTCTTGCCTGATTGCTCGGGCTAGGACTTCCAGCACTCTAATAAGGACTAGAAGTGGTAAAAGCAGGCATCCTGGTCTTATTCCTGATCTTAAAGGAAGAACTTCCATTTTCAGTCTTTTACCACTGCATATGATATTAAGTGTGGGATCTTCATATACAACCTTTACTATGTTGAAGTAATTCCCTTCTTATTCAATGCTTTTTATCATGATTTTTATCAAATGCTTTTTTCTCCATTAAGACGGCCATGTGTTTTTTTCTTTACACTGTTAGTATGATGTATTACTGATTATTTTTCATATGCTGAACCATTCCTGAATTCTAGGAATGCACTTGATCATGGTGTTGTTGAATTTGGTTTGCTAGTACTTTGTTGAGGATTTTGCATTAATACTCATAAGAAATACTGGTCTGTAGTTTTCTTATAGTATCTATCAGTGTCTGGCTTTCATATCAGAATAATGCTGGTCTTACATAATGAGCTAGGAAGTATTCCCTCCTCTTCAACTTTTTGGAAGAGCTTAAGGACTGGTATAATTCTTTTTTAAGATATTTGGTAGACTTCACCAGGGAAGCTATCTGGTCCTGAGCTTTTCTTGCTAGGGAGGTTTTTGATTATTGATTCAACCTCCTTACTAGTCATAAAATCTTTACAGATATTCTATTTCTTCATGACCTAGTCTTGGTAAGTTGTCTGTTCCATTTCAACTAGGTAATCCAATTTCTTGTTCTACAATTATTCACAGTACTCTTTCATACTTCTTTTTATTTCTGTAAAATTGGCAGTAATATGTCCCTCTTTCAGGTTTGATTTTAGTGGAGCCTCCCTTTTTTTTCCTTAAAGCTATCGAAAGGTTTATTAATTCTGTTGATCTTTTCAAAGAACCAACTCTTGATTTTGTTAATTTTCCCTTGGCCTTGTTTTGGAGAACTTGAGCACCCTGGCTGCCACACATAATTATCTGTACAGCTGAAGAGCACAGATGCCAGTTACTCATCTAATGCTGGTCTGGTATTTGCAAAATTTTAAAACTTCCCCAAGCATCACAGTAAATCCTAAGCTCACTTTAAATCTATGACAATACCATACAACTCATCTACACAAAAATACAGACTAAAACTTCATTTTACAAATGGGGCTGCATTTAATGAATGTTTAGGACCAATATTACTTTCAGGAAATTCCTTTCCAAACAATGTTTAATTCTGAAGATAACTCACATCCTGACATCAACTAGTTTAGTGCCAAATAACACTCATGAAACAGCTAATCAGCTCCATAGGAAAGCCTCTGAGTAAGCTCTTATTCTACTGATTCCCAAGAGACATTCCTGAGCATCACTAGCATTCCAAAAATGGACCAAAATACTCCACTGCTAAAATAATGGTAATCTCTTCCTAGTTTGCCAAAAGATTTAAAGGATAGTAATTTCAATTTGGTTTTCTCCATAAATGTATCTTATACTACACTAAGCATCAAAAGCAAGCATTAACAGAAAATACATGTGAACAGCTAGTTAATGACTTTAGTGTAAAATTTATAATAGCCAAATCACATTTCATAAAATAGGTTTTTTAATAAATGTGCTAATGGTCATGTATGTATATTGGATACATGTGGTACTATGTTTCCTCCAAAATAGTGTTCTCAATTCATACAAAAATTGATTATATCAATAACTTCATAGTGTTCCTTAAAAAGCATCATGACTTCCAAGAGTTTTAACAACTGGGAACTACTAATATACTGTAGTTAAAAAAAAAACCCAAAAAACTATGCTGTATGGGAATTTAAGAAATGGTTTAGGAGGTTGTCATGAGCAAAAGTGTTAGAACAGAAAAAACAACAAGGCTTAACTTTTTAAGCAAAAATAAGATACCTAGTAGTTCTTTGCAAAAAAACCGAAGGTTGATCCAAACTGAAAGCAAGCCTCACCTAAGATTTTTAACTATTGCTATCAACCAAAGCAAAATTTTTTTAGATTCCATGAAAATGCTTTACAATTTTATTTTTCCAGCAAATGAAACAAAATGAACACATTTTTAATTTCAAAAGGTTAGCAAATAGCAAAACATCAATTCTTTCCAAACTCAGGGCTTCATACAAACTATTCCCAATGTTTTGTATGTAATCATTTCAACTTTTCTCCCCATAGAAACAATACTGTTTTTATTTTCTTTACATATTACCTGCATGTTTTAAAACTTTTGTAAAGCCTATTTATATATTGTATACCAAACAAAAATCTAGAAGAAAATGCACAGAAATCTTTTTTAAAAATTTTTTTTTCAACGTTTTTTATTTATTTTTGGGACAGAGAGAGACAGAGCATGAACGGGGGAGGGGCAGAGAGAGAGGGAGACACAGAATCGGAAACAGGCTCCAGGCTCTGAGCCATCAGCCCAGAGCCTGACGCGGGGCTCGAACTCACGGACCGCGAGATCGTGACCTGGCTGAAGTCGGACGCTTAACCGACTGCGCCACCCAGGCGCCCCAAAATGCACAGAAATCTTAACAGAAATCCATTACACTTCAAGTTTTCTAAGTGTGCATTACTTTTATGCAAAAAAAAAAAAAAATTTATGAGCAAGCAATAAGGTCTTATAATTCACAAGTCTATTCACAATTTAAAGATCTGAAGTGTGCAATCAAAAGAAGTGTAAAAAAAAAAAAAAAGGCGGATCTTGAGCTGAGAGTTAAGAAATCCAGCTGTCGTTTTCTCTCTGTAAGCACTGCATAATACTCAAAAGGTTCCTTCCCACACTACAGTTCTTATAGTTAGTTGCCATAAAGGTCAACTGTAGCAGCTATTTGGGCTCTGAGGAATGTGCATCAGTTGGCAATAAGTCACGATGAACCACAGATGATATCAACTGTGATGCCATAGATTACCAGCACCCCACTTCCACTGGCAAAGAGCTCAGCACTGTGCTCACACCCAAAGACATGACCAAACCAATACCAAAACTTCAAATTTTTAGGTCTGTCTCCTGGAACCACTCCAGGGATTAAGTCTGTATTAGCAGAAATTCAATTAGGAGACAGAAACTATAAAGTAAATTAAATACAGAATGTTTAACAGAAGTAATTAGTAAACTAAGATGTAGTAAGGGATGGCAAGGAGCGAGAGAGAAGGATTCTATACTTTAAATATATACAGTTTATAGTATGCAATTATAAGTCAATAAAGCAGTTTTTAATTTTTTTAAGAAAATTATTAAACTATGATTTTAGTTTTTCCTGATTTTTTCTTCTGTATTTGGGGCACATGGCTGAGGCAGACCATCACCAGATGTCCTCAACCATATGTACTGCCGACAGACCACGCAGCAAGAACAGGAAAAGGAAAACACAAGTCACAGGAACTAGGAAGGAAAAAACCCTTTCTCTAGTAAATTCCCTCTAGGACCCTGTCTCCTCCAGCATCCTGTCCCCTCTAGGACCCAATAAAGCTTAATATCATGCTCTTTGTAAAGAACTTCTTAGAGTCTGGTCCTTTATCATGGAGCAGGTGAGTTTGGAGTAGAAAGATAACAAATTGATAATTGACATGGTTATCTTTCTATTCATGACAGTATTTAAATAAGGCAGTGCTTCTCTCATTTAACAATAGGAAAAAGAGGAAAATGAATATATGGTCATTAGCCTGTTATTAAGGCACAGACTCTCTTTCCAGTTCTGAAAGAGCACCCACAGTCTCATTGAAGTAGCATTTATTTTTAAAAGCCACACAAATTTCATATTCTATTCTAGGCTATTATCCATGTATGTTTAAAATAATAAGTATTTACAATTACACAACAATTGATTATTATGTTTATAAGTTTCTAGAAGCTGCCCATATTCCTTGGCTGGTAGGCCCCTTTATCCACCTCCAAAACCAACATTGGCAGATACCTTTCACATCACATTATTCTAAACTCCTCTTCTGCTTCCTTCTTCTAAAGACCCTGCCTGGAGAATATAGGATAATCTTCCTACCCCAAATTTCTTACCATATCTGCAAAGTTCCTTTTATCACATGAGGTAACATATTCACAGGTTCCAGGTGTTAGGATGTGGACATCTTTGGGGTCTACGTTCTACCACAGTAATTATCCCATTTCTCATCAAATTTTCAACTTATTCATTTAGATCAGTATGGGATTATACTGATTTCATTCAATGGGTTATAATCTGCCATAGTAATTATTTTTTGATGCTTAATTGTTCCGACTTGGCTCAAACAGCTTGTGTCTTTTTTTTAAATGTTTATTCATTTTTGAGACAGAGAGAGAGAAAGAGAGAGACTGAGCGAGGGAGGGGAAGAAGGGACAGAGGATCCGAAGCAAGCTCAGAGCTGACAGTAGCAAGCCTAATGTGGGGCTCGAACTCACGACCATGAGATCGTGACATGAGCTGAAGTGAGATGCTCAACCGACTGAGCCACCCAGGCTCCCCAGGCTTGTGTCTTTTTTATATGTCTCCATCATTCTTGAGCCCCTCTTTGTTGTCTGACAAGATTTTCAAGTCTCATCTTGTAGTTTTCCTGCCTCAGCCCTAAAACTAAGCCCTTTCTCCAAGGAGAATATCCTTGTTTGTAGGAATTTTACATTAAATATTTAGAGCATCAGGTCAACAACTTACTCCCAAATGACTGAGGAAGACAAAAAAAAAAGGTCGCTATACTGTTCTTACAACTTTTCTGGAACTTTGTGATTACTTCAAAATAAAAAAATCATACATTGTTTTATATTAATCATGCCTTCCGAAGTTCAAAATAAATTATTTGAGGTTTGTGTAAATATTAGTGCAGATGACTGAAAATTTACCAACTACAAAAAATCTGGAATTCACTAGTATAATCAGAAGATCACTTAACATTATGCTGGAAGGACACCTCAAACTTCATATTTAGGATAATCTCACATCATAAAAATAAAAATTATTTAGTGTTCCACTTTCCAACTTCATATTTATCTATATGATCCTATTCATTTGGGAAAAAAGTAAAGGACTATTAAAACCAATAAATGTTACAAAAATCAGTCATGTCTCCACACAGCAGCAATGAATAATTAAAAAATGAAATTAAGAAATAATTCTATTTATAAAAGGTATCCAGAGGAATAAAATACCCAGGAGTAAATTTAATCAAGGAGGTAAAAGACTTGTACACTAAAAACTATAAAACATGGCTGAACAAAATCAAAGGCCTAAATAATGGAAAGATACCCCATGTATTAGAAGACTTAATGTTGTTAAGATGGCGATACTACCAAAAGAAATCCGCAGATTCAGGGGCGCCTGGGTGGCTCAGTCAGTTAAGCATCTGACTCTTGGTTTCAGCTCAGGTCAAGATCTCAGTGTGTAGGGTCGAGTCCCACGTTGGGCTCTGCACTGACAGTGTGCAGCCAGTTTGGGATTCTCTCTCTCCCTCTCACTCTGCCCCTCCTCCCCCTGCACTCTCTCCCTTTCAAAATAACTAAACTTTAAAAAAAAAAATCCACAGATTCAATCCATTCCGTGTCAAAATTCCAATATCCTTTTATTCAGGAATGGAAGTCATTCCTCCAATTCTAACAGAATTACAAGTCCCCAGTAGTCAATATAATTCTGGGAAAAAGAGAACAACGCTAAAGGACTCATACTTCCTGATTTCAAAATCTTACTGTAAAGCTACAGTAACCAAAACGGTGTGGAATGGGCCTGAGGATAGACATGTCAACCAATGGAATTAAGGCCCCAAAACAAACCCATACATCTATGCCCAATTGGTTTTTGACAGAGGTGCCATGACCATTCAAAGGGAAAACAATAGTCCCTTCAACTGTACACCAAACTCAACATATAATATGTGAAAATTAACTCAAAATGGTTCAGTGACCCATGAAATATGAACTAAAATGATAAAGCTCTTATAAGAAAACATAGGAGCAAGTCTTCATGACCTCAGATTCAGCAATGCAATCTTTGCTAGCACATCAAGAGCCAACAGCAAGAAAAAAAATTGGGCTTCATCAAAAGTAAAAACTTTTATGCATCAAAGGACATTATCAGGAAGTGAAAAGACAACCCACAGAATGGGAGAATACTTGTAAATCATATCTTCTAGGGGTCTAGAATCCAGGATATATAAAAACATTTACAACTCAATAATAAAAAGACAAACATCCCAGTTAAAATATGGGTAAAGAACTTGAATAGACATTTCCCCAAAGATATACAAAGGGCCAACACGCACATGAAAAGATGTTCAACGTTATTCGCCATTAGGGAAATGCAAATCAAAACCATAGTGAGGGGCTCCTAGGTGGCTGTCAGTTAAGCGTCTGACTTGGGCTCAGATCATGATCTCACGGTTTTTGAGTTTGAGCCCCACATCGGGCTCTATACTGACGGTTCAGAGACTGGAGCCTGCTTCAGATTCTGTGTCTCCCTCTCTCTCTGCCCCTCCCCTGCTCACAGTCTGTCTCTCAAAAATAAATAAATGTTAAAAAAAAATTATTTTTTAAGCTATAGCAAGATACCACTTCATACCCACAAGGATGGCAACAATATTAATTTATAAATGGAAAAGAACAAATGTTGTGGCAATGTAAAAACTGGAACCCTCATACATTACCAGTGAGTTGTAAAATAGTTCAGCCACTGTGAAAACAGTTTGGTGAGTCCTCAAAAAGCTAAACATAGGACTACCATATGACCCAACAATTCCACTCCTGGCATATACCCAAAAGAAATGAAAACTGGTACTCAAAACAAATCCTTATATATGAATGTTGCCAGCAACAATACTCACAATAGCCAAAGGGTAGAAAGAACTCAAGTGTCCATCAACAGATGAATGGATAAAGTGTGGTATCTACAGGGGCACCTGGGTGGCTCAGTCGGTTAAGCATCTGACTTCAGCTCAGGTCATGATCTCAGGGCTTGTGAGTTCCAGCCCCGCATCAGGCCTTGTGCTCACAGCTCAGAGCCGGAGCCTGCTTTGAATTCTGTGTCTCCGTCTGTCTCTGCCCCTTCCCTGCTCAAGGTCTGTGTCTGTTTCTCTCCCTGAGAAGTAAATGATTTAAAAAAAAAAATTTTTTTTAAAGTGTGGTATATACATACAACAATTACTTAGCTGTAAAAAGGAAAGAAGTAGCGACACCCACACCGGTGTTGCTGTAACAAGGCAGAACCTTGAAAACAGTATGCTAAGTGAAAGGCCCAGACACAAAGGTCACACGTTATATGATTCCATTTCTAGGAGACTTCCATAATAAATAGGAGATATCTATTAAACCTAGCGAAACAGAAAGCATATTTGTGGCTGCCAGGGGTTTGGGGCAGCAGTAAATGGGGAGTAACTGCTTAATGGGTATAGGGTTTCATTTTGGAGTGATAAAAATGTTATGGAACTAGACAGAAGTGGTAGTTGCACAACAATGTAACTGTATGAAATGCCACTCAATCGTGCACTTTAAAATGGTTAGTTTTAGGATATATGAATTCCACCTCAAAAAAATTTTAATTAATGTTTATAATAAATGTTGGACAAATGTGTAAATTACAAGCACAGTTCTTTTTTGAAAGTTGAACATGTAAATTCAAGCACAGTAACTAGGCAGATAAAGTACTCTTCAACATTCAATGAGGTATTTTACATCTAAGCAAAGTAAGAGTTCAATTCCCACTCTCTCTCTCATGACTTGATTTAGAAATATTCATCCAGCTTGTGGTATTTCTCCCTAGAAATTCATTTCCTCTATAAAAGTTTAACTGAATATCTCAATTATTAGAAACTGAGCCTGAACTAGAGCCATATTCATTCAAACTTCAACAAGTTTCTAGCCCTTTAGAGCGGATTCTAAATCAAATTCTTATAACTGACCAGTTCTCTTACTTCAATAAGTAGACTACCCCAAAATTTCAGTTGTCTCTTCAACTTATATTAATGTGGTTATGAACATTTAAATGTCTTAATGTTCAAATATTTCATAGTTCTGATATCCTAAAACCACAAAATTAACATTTGTCCTCAGAGTTAAGACTGATTTCCTCAAGCAGGGCTATATCATTGAAATAACATATCTTTCTTGTGTACAATTCTCTTAAGAGGAATGTAAAGGTAGATATACAAATGCCTAATCATATTACTTCCTGCATAAAATTTGTTAACAGGTTAAACAACTTTCAGAATAAAGTTCAAAACTAAACTGTAGCTTAGCAGAGAAAGTTTTCCATAACGTCTCCAGCTTTGTCCCTTGCCGTTCACTCTTCCTCAGGCTTTCTTCTCTAACCAGATGAACTTTCTCTTCTCACAGCCTCTCATTATGTAATGTGCCTTCTCTATGCCACCACAATGTAGCAAAACTAAATTGTTCATGACTCCCATTATTCTTTAAACTCCTTGAAGTTAGAGATTATAGCCTTTTCTCATTTGTATACTCAGCACCTGGCACAAAATCAAAGGCTGTTAGAAAATTGAAGTACGGAAATACGGATAACTATTAAGATCCATTATTAGAGTCTAAAATACTATGGTTTGTGACCATTCCAGAGGAGTTGGGGAGTGTAGTTCTAAAATACTATGGCTTCTGGGGCATCTGAGTGGCTCAGTTAGTTAAGCGTCTGACTTCGGCTCAGATCATGATCTCAAGGTTTGTGAGTTTAGCCCCACGTCGCACTCTGTGCTGATAGCTCAGAGCCTGGAGTCTGCTTCAGATTCTGGGTCTCCCTCTCTCTCTGCCCCTCCCCCACTCATGCTCTGTCTCTCTCTCTCTCTCTCAAAAATAAATAAACATTAAAAAAAAAATTTTTAATACTATGGCTTCTTTTTCCTACATAATGGCAAAAAGGGAAACTATACATTAGGTTTTGTTTGGCTTCATTTTTTTAAATTATAATGCAGCCTTATTAGTAACTAACATCAAATAGATAACATTAATTTTGTAGACATGTTTTTTAAATATCTACCTCATGAATTCAGAGTATAAATTTAGTCTGACTACCATCCAATGGAAGCTCTTTTATCTGCATTAGTAAAATGAAACATTACTACAATCGACATTTTTTAAGTCTTAAAAGTAGAAATTCTTTGACTAAAAAAGTTCCAACATCATTTTATAAATGAGGAAATGAACTGAGAGGTGCAGTTATATAGTCACTCAACTAATTAGTGGGCAAGTTGGGTCCACCCAGATTCCCTTAATGTTGATGCTTTCAGCTCCAATATAACTTTATTTCCATTTCAACCTCATAGACAAGTAGGCAATGCAATTTACAACATCCTTCATTTTTTCCCAATCATCAATCTAATGAGTACTTGGATCCTTAATACTTACTACATTTAACTGATTCCTTTATCTTTAAGATTTGTTCCCTTTAACATAATTCCTTCTCCCTATCGTGGATGTTTAATGAATACCTACATTTGCTGAGTATAAATACATCAAAGTCATCCCACTGGGAAGACGAGGAAATCGGTAGACACACATGAGTAAGAATAACATAGCCCCTTATTTCAAACTGCTCTACAATATTAGTTACAATCTGGTATCGTACTCTTATTATCTTTTTAAAATTATGACCTTATACATACATAGTATAAGAAAGATCTAATTGGGGTGCCTGGGTGGCTCAGTTGGTGAAGCGTCTGACTTCGGCTCAGGTCATTATGTCACAGTTTGTGAGTTCGAGCCCCAAGTCGGGCTCTGTGCTGACAGCTCAGAGCTGGAGCCTGCTTTGGATTCTGTGTTTCCCTCTCTCTCTCTGCTCTTCCCCTGCTGATGCTCTGTCTCTCTCCTTCAAAAATAAACATTAAAAAAAAGATCTAATTACTTTTCATTAGTAAAATATACATTATTTCTCCCTCTAGAAGATAAGGCCCATGAGAGCCAAAGATTTGTCTCTTTGGCTCACTGATACACTCTGAGTGCCTAGAACAGGGCCTTCCATCAAAAGTACTTAAATATTTGTTGAGTGCATGAATGCTATAAGTATTAGGATCCAAATAGTAGGATGGAAGTACTATTTCCAGTAATGATGTGACAAAACATGTAAACCTTTCCTTACCCTAATGTGTGTGCCTAACCTCCAATTTTTTATTTGATTGGTCAATTACTCAGACCTTATATTAAACAGAACTAAAATTAGTTCACAGATGGATAAACTATACTGTTTAACATCATGCCCTACCCAACTGCATCAAACCCTAGTACATCTGCCAAGAAACCTATAAGCCCTTCTACTACTTAGACCTGAGCCCTTTTTCAAGTATAAAAGGTCTCCAGATGTTTTCCTTCTTTCCTGTAGCAGCTCAGAATTGGGATTATCATTCTCATCATTTTACAGAATGAAAAACTGAAGCCAGAGAATGGTTAGCAGAAAGTTAGATTCGTTCACAGAATCTCTATTCTTCCTACCACATCATGCAGCCTTCTCCTGCTTTCCTTTGAGACTCTTCTCTCACATTCCTGGCTATAAATACAATCTCTCTGGGTCCCCTCTTCTTTGCTGTCCCCATAATAAGCACACAGGCTCTCTGATTGTAAAGGTTTTGCTATTAATAATTCAGGGTAACAAAGACAGGGCAAAAATAACAAATCTGGAGATGTTACAACAATTCAATGCTCAACATGTGTGTGTATAAATGCCTGGTACTATATAAAAATCATAGCATCTTTCCAAGTTCTTACTGTGAGAATCCCAAGCCTCCAAATTTACTGGTTCTCTTCTGAAATAATGAATATGAGCACCGCTAGGTTTCCAAAATTTTCCCTCTCTACTACTTTCCCTCCCTTCCTCCCAGGACACAAAATATATTACAGGGAGAAATAGTGGGTACATCTCTATCAAGTGAGAAATCTGCATTTCTAAGGACCTTCAGGAGTCACATCACTCCTATAAAATTCTGACCCACAGGAGGATGACTGCCTTAGACCATCTCCTCACAGTGTGAAAAATTGGCATTTTCTCTTTTTATGGAATACACAGAGCTCCCAGCTCCCACTGTACATTTCCAAACATTTGAACAACTCCTCAGTATCAAAATTAAAATCCCTATCATAAGTTCTCCTCCTAGGGGCACCTGTGTGGCTCAGTTACGCATCTGACTCTTGATTTCCGCTCAGGTCATGATCTACAGTTTATGAGATTAAGCCCTGCATCAGTAGGGCTCACAATGACAGTGTGCAGCTTGCTTGGGATTCTCTCTCCACCCTTCCCCTGAATGCACGCATGCTCTCTCTCTCAATTAATTGATTAATTAATTAATTCTCCTCCAACATTTGCTTCTACCAGGACTTGTTCTTCATCATAATATCTTTTTTTTTTTTTAATAACATCACTATCTTAGGCCCATACTCAGGTCAGTTTCCAATGTTGATGTCAACATTTCTCAAATCTATACCCTTCATTATAATCCCACCATCACCTTTTCTTGTCTCAACTACTCTAATTAAACTCCAGGTATTCCTACCTCCAGGCTTAAGCTCCTTCACTGTATTTCTGCTCCATTTTCATATCCATAAAGAGGGCTTCTTCTCAACTAAGAATAGTGTACAAAATCTTTATCTGGCATTTAAAGATCTCCATACTTTGCATCGATCTACCTTTACCAGCCTGTACCTTAAACATACAACCTCAGCAAATGTTCTCTGCTTTCCTACCTCTATTTATTTGCTTGGGTAGCATCCTTATGAAGAACTCTTTCCTCTCCCATCCTCCTCCAACTGCTAATAACCTTTCAAATGATCACATCCTCAACATAAAAGGAAAAAGGCTGAGGCACGTATCATTCACTAAACACATTCTGTTCAGTGTTTTACAAATGATCTTAATCCCCACAAAAACATAATGGCTTAAGAGTATATTTTTGAGGAAGGAATTGAGGAAATGGAGGGCCAAAGGAGCTTACCCAATCTAAACAAGCGAGAATCCAAAATAACCTCATAGTATTTTGTATTTTTCAATAAAACATGGCACAAGATGGACAAGCTTGATAGTCAGGATGCCTCGGTTCAAATTCCAGTTGCTCCACTAGCAATCTGTATGAACTCAGCAAGTTATATACTTGTAAGGTCTTTATTTCCCCATCTATAAAAAGGGAATAATTGTACTACTTACCACATCAGTAACAGAATTACATGACATAATGTAAAGTGCTTAGAATTGTTTTTGGCCCATAGTAAAAAAATCAATGTTAACTGATATTAGTGTTGTTATTTTATCTATAGGCTATAATATGTGAACTGACAATACCAATTATATGTTCTTATTGTTCCCAAATCAACTTTTGGGCAAAAACTGTATAAAGCTTGGGCGCCTGGGTGGCTCAGTCGGTTAAGGGTCCGACTTCAGCTCAGGTCATGATATCGCAGTTTGTGAGTTTGAGCCCTGCGTCAGGCTCTGTGCTGACAGCTCAGAGCCTGGAGCCTGTTTCAGATTCTGAGTCCCTCCATCTCTTGGTCCCTCCCCTGCTCATGCTCTGTGTCTCTCAATAGTAAATAAATGTTAAAAAAAAATTTTTTTTTTTAAAGCTGTATACAAGCTTAACAATATATTTTTTTTATTTTTTTTTAATGTTTATTTATTTTTGAGAGAGAGACAGAGAATGAGTGGGGAAGGAGGAAAGACAGAGGGAGACACAGAATCTGAAGCAAGCTCCAGGCTCTGGGCTGTCAGCACAGAGCCCGATGCGAGGCTCGAACTCACGAACAGTGAGATCATGACCTGAGCTGAAGTCAGACTATTACCGACTGAGCCACCCACGTGCCCCAACAATATATTTTATTATTGCTCAATAAATATTTGCATAACACAGGAATTTTTAAACAATGATTAAACTGCCATGCTTTATTAAAAGAGATTCATTTGTCTATTAGTTCTGTTTCCTCTTTTGGAGAAACTAACAATACTTCCTAACTTTCTTCTCTTTTTTAGGCCACATGAAACTACCATATGCAATGCCACATGGTAGTAATATGTCAAATGGCACAAAACCATTATTGAGACTCAAACTTGTCTTCTGCTATATGTTACTAACTCCCAGGTTTTAAAATGTCCAAAATGACACTTTTTATTTACACACCAATCATTTCTAGGTCATAGTAACATGAAGCAAGTATACCATGATATCTGTCCAGGCCATTTCATTTTATACATCTTTATGGCAAGAACTGTAAGGCATAAAATATTTTAATTCAAAGATATACACTTATCATACCCTTAGTCCTACCTTAACTTTGCTAAAATGAGTGCCTGAAAAGCTTCTGATAAGTGTGTTACCCTGGAATGCAGAAAAATATCAAGGAAGGGTGTTGAATGCTATTAACAGTGTAAGCCCCTCCAAAATGCTTGAGAGAAAGAACTTTGAACAAGGATAGATGAGAACTTATTCCAAACCCTTCAATATTAAACCTCACAAACCAAGATTATGTCCATACAATTTACTATTACATATGGTGATACCACGCTGGCTGGCTTCAGATAAAGACAAAGTTAAAAATACACATATTAATAAAACACTTGTCATTCCTGACTTGGAAATAACTGAGCTCCTACCCAATCGTTTCAAAGACGAAACAAGCAAACAAAAACAGACCCCCAAAAACTTTGAAGGTTAACTATGTAACAGACATTTTATTTCAACAAATTCCTACAATTCTTCCCTTACTCACAGGTAAAGTCACAGAATCAGCAAGGAGCAGAGCTGAAAGCTAGACCCAACCATATTTGGGATCCAGTGTTTTCCATAATCCACAATGACATGGTATACATTTGCATCGCTCTCTTCATATACACATATTTTATTAAAAAACTGAAAGAAAAGCTTCAAAAGAATAGTCTTACTCCATAGAATGTCCTCTGATATTTTTTCTCTTTCTAATGTTAATGTCAATGTGCTAAATTGATTCCAAAACCCATTAATAAGTCTCCATGGGCCCCAAACTACAACACTGCACTACAATAAAAAAAAAAAAATTTTTTTTTTAATGTTTACTGGGGGGGGGGGGGGTGCGGTGAATAGGGGAGAGGCATAATGAGAGGGAGACAGAGAATCCGAAGCAGGAGGCTCTGGGATGTCAGCGCAAAAGCCCTATGTGGGGCACGGAACCTACCAACCATGAGATCATGACCTGGGAAGAAGTCAGATGCTCAAGGACTGAGTCACCCAGGCGCCCCTGCACTACACTTTTTACCTCCCGTTTAAAATTCCTTTTAACTGCTACAACAAGTCTAGTTGTGTTTCTCTGAAATGGAACTAATCTTCCCAACCCATTAAAAGCTGTCCTTAAAAAGATAAAACCCTTGAAAGCCCTTTAAATCTTGAATTGATCTATTTCTCTACTACAACCCTTTGGAGGCACACCCATCTTAGTTATTTATATTGTATCAAAAACTGCAGATGTTCTCCTTAGAGAACAACAGATCATTGTTGAAAGGAATGCGTTAGTTTTCACGGTTCCTGCTGCATCACTGAGGAACATTTCACACTCAGGGCAAGTTTGGGGCAACAGAAACGAACCTGAGCAGCTGCCCACGGTGCTGAAACGGAGGATGAAACAATAGTTTTGGAAATTTACTCCTGCCAGATTAGGACAAAATAAAGGAATTCACCAAAAACTAGCAGAGAACACTCAGTGGCTGCCACTTAAGTTGCTTGAATGCTTCTGGGATAGCTTGGCTTTTGTGTCTGCCCACTCCCTCACTGGGACAGAGTTCTTACATCAGTGCAGGTCAACTCCGTAAGTACCCTGGTAGAGCTGCTGGATTTTAAGAGGACTGGGACATGGAATCTGTCCCTAGTAGAGTCGCCTCCCACCTTCAATCTGAGCTTCCAGTCGGGGGTGGAGGAAGGTTACAAAGAAGGGAGGTGACTGCCCTCCTTTTTTCAAAGGCTACATAGTCCCCGCAACTGTAGTCAAGCGATATCGCCCGGGGACTTTGCGGCAGGTGACTGACCAAGAGAAGCCTTCCAAACATCTTCCCAGGCTCCTGCCACCGCAGGATGGGAATGTGAGAAGCCAAACAGATAATGCAACAACTTTATACACAAATTCAAAGGGTGGGGGTGGGGGAGAGCGGGAATCTGCCGTCAGAGGGCAGAGGGTTTTTGTTTTTGTTTTTGTTTTACCTTTTGCAAAAAGCCTATTTCCTCCGCACCCAGCCTGGGGAGGAGCAGCAAAGACCTCAGCAGCCGGGCCGCCACGGAGGGCCGGTGAGGGGGTGTGTTCCCCCCGCCAGGCCCCAAAGGAATCAATCCCCTGCCCGGCCGACGAGAGGCCAGAGAGGCTCTTACCTGGAAGCCTGGCCCCGCAATACAAATAGGCTCGCCCACCGCGTCGCTGCGGGAGAAGTCCCTACCCTGACTTCATGACTGAATATCCGCACCGACCCCCACAGCCGGAATCGAAGTGGGGACGACAACACCAAGGCTAGACGGAAGTCCCGCCTCGCGGGCCTCATTGGCCGGCACGCGAAGACGAAGAAAAACCATTGGGCCACAGAGCTGTTTGCTAAGGCCCTTCCCACTCTCACACAGCGTCTCGCTGCTTGCTCCAGCTGGCAGGGAGAAAAGCCCAGTTCGTGGAGTGGCGTCTTGGCCGCGTGATCGGTCTTCCCGGGAAAGGAAGGGGGGTGGGGGGGTGCTTCTGCAGCGCAGCTGAAGGATCCGCTTTTTGGCAGGGGAAGGGGCAGGCTGGCGGAGGGGATTGGCTGTGAAAGCCTACCACCCACTGTTCGTCCCCAGGCGTGGAGGCTGTGGGGTCAGCAGGGGACCATACGGAGCGGCCAGGGCCAGCCGGCTTGGTCCGCTCTGGCTTTGGGACGAAGCAGCCCGAGACCCAGCTGGCGGGCTGCCCCTGGGCGGGGCTGGCTCTGGCACTGTTAAGTCTCTTCCCTGCACCACACTCACCCGACTGGCTGAAGGGGCGAGGACGAAACCTCATCCCCACTGCATGGAGTCCAGGCTGAGATCCGATGGATGGGATCAAGTCCCACCAACGCCTTAGATAAGAGTCCGGGTCGCGTTGTTAGAGATGCGAGCAGACTGAAGGCTGAAAGCGAGTACCCGGACGCCTGGCTCGGAGCCGTGCTGACGTCAGCACTCCGGGCCTGACACGCGCCATCCCCGGGACTCAGCAAAAGTCAAACCGTGTGATTAAGCCCTAGGTCAGCCTTTTAAAACCCGAGCCTCCTTTTGGCGAGCCAAAAACAAAACAAAACAAAAAAACTCTTCCTACCGCCCTTCTGATTAACCTTCGGACCCGAGTATTCCAATCTTAAACCAAGCTACTTTGAAATTTAAATTACCTGGATTGGAACATCCTCACTGATTAACCAGTTACCAACTAGCTACTTTAAAGAGGCACTGTGCTTACGGCAAAGAATGCCAGGAAACCTAAATTTTGGTCCTGCTTCTGCTTCAAAATAATGTCCCTTTAAAAATCCATTACAGGCTTCTCATTCTTTAACCTCATCTTTTCAACAAAGGAGGGACTAAAGGGGGTTATCACCAAAAGAACCACCTGTAGAACACCACTGATGTAACTTGTAACCTTGATTGCCCTCGGGATACCTGCGTGGCTGGGACAAAAGAATGGGAGGAAAACTTTCCCTACTGTGTATGCCTTTTGAATTTTGAACCTTGTGAATATTATGTACTCAAAATTTAAACACAAAAAATTTTAAAAATAGAATTCAACAACGGCCATCAAAGGTACTTTGCTCTCTTATGTATTATGGGTACATATTCTATACATTCTTTGATTTTCATTAGTTATGAAGACATTCAATACTTAATACACAGATCTACCTCTAAGAAAGTCATAAATAAAGGGGCACGTGGGTGGCTCAGTTGGTTGAATGTCTGACTTTGGCTCAGGTCATGATCTCACTGGTTTGTGGGTTCAGACCACCTGCTGTCAGCACAGAGCCTGGAGCCTGCTTCTGATTCTGTATCTCTCTCTCTGCCCCTCCCCTTCCTGTGCTCTGTCCCTCAGGAATGAATAAACATTAAAAAATATATATTTTATTTTAAAGAAAGTCATAAATAAAAATCGGAATTGGGAAGGAAAGGGGGGGGAACAAACAGAAAATCAGAATTGGAAATATTACATAAAGGCTAGTGTAATAAATGCAAACATAGCCACAATATCTATAAGCATTTTATTAAATTATCTCAAATTGGTTTTATGTTAAATCAGATTTCTTGAACGACATCAAAAAAAAGCAAAAAATAATATTGTCCACATTTTACATGTTAAAAAAAATAGCTTTATTTCTTAAATAAAAGCACCTTTAGTATAGATCATTTTAATCTGACTTTATTCTCCTCTTCAGATCACAACAGGTATAGTTCTTCTAGTTATGAACAAGGTAATGTGCGAGCTGTACTGCATTTATGCAGAATTATGCAGTTATTGTCTGCAGAAGCAATTATTCTCCCCATTGTGCTGACTGAAGATAAATTGGAAGAAAATAGATTGGGAAAACGTACCAATTTGTTTAAAAGTAGGTTAGACGGCAAGATGGATAGATATCTTAGTTACATAGTTTTCAAGAACATGAAGTGTTAATAGGACACATGATACTAATAGTTACTAATTATCTCTGTATATTAAAAAACAAAGGAAAATTAGCTTTTAGGACTTCTTATCTCACAGTTTGTTTGGGTTTTTTTACATCCTCCTAAAAGTAGAAACAGATAGCATGTGAAATTGTAGTATTTCCTACCTCCAAATATTATAAGACTGCAACAACAACTAAAAAGACAAGATACCCAAATGCCTAATTGTCTAAAATGGCTTAGAAGTAGTTCTCTCTAGTGCAAAGAATGCAGGCAGTGTCTTTAAGCGCTGATATCAACTAGAAACGTTAAGATGATTCTCAACCTTATTATATTTAGAGTCAGAAAACAAATGGTAATTTTACAATCAGAATAAAACCTATTTTCATTTTGAAAAGAAAATAAAATTATTACTGTGATAAGGAATGGAATCCATAAAAAATCCATAGGAGTTCATATATGTAGGAGTAGGCACATTTGAAAAAGTACAAAACATAACTAAAACTGTTCTAGGGAGTTTTGGGCCAACATTTAGAAAAGACTCCCAATTCTTTTTTTTTTTAAGATTCCCAAATCTTTACTAGATTCCAAACTAATGAATAAGTTCATCTTGTAAGATATATAGTGAAAAGTTCAGAACACGAAAAGACAAGTATCAGTCAGAAAGGTTTTTCAACAATGCTTATTTTATTTATTTTCAAGGGAATTGAAAAAGGTCAGACCAAAAAAAAAAAAAAGTCTGTTTCAAGTTAAATGCCTTATTGGTGTGTCTGGGTGGCTCAGTAGGTTGGGTGTCCGACTTCAGCTCAGGTCATGATCTCACGGTTCGTGAGTTCGAGCCTCGCGTTGGGCTCTGTGCTGACAGCTCAGAGCCTGGAGCCTGCTTCGGATTCTGTGTCTCCCTCTCTCTCTCTCTCTGCCCTTCTCCCACTCATGCTTTGTCTCTCTCAAAAATAAATAAACATCAAGTTAAATGCCTTATAAATGATCTGGTGGCTGTTTCCCTTGGGGTGAGTTGCCTGCCCCTCTCCCTCCCTCTCTCTCTCTCTCTCTCTCTCTCTCTCTCTCTCTCTCTTTACCTAAGATGAATGACATACAATTTCAACTTTTCCTTTCTTATTTGGGACACTGAGAAGCAGTCTTCCTCTATTTGCTAACAAAGTTATTACAAAATAAGCAAGCAAAAATTTGTGTGACATAAAGTTAATAAAGATGGAAGAACTCAGGAGTGTGCTTTGAGACAGTCATTTTGGGAAACAATTTGGCATTATCTGGAAAGGCTGAAAAAGAACATTTTCTAAGACACAGCAATTCCAACCCAGGGACTATACCCTAAAGAAACACATACACACACACACACACACACACACACACACACACACACAAGAAACAAAATAAATTCACATGCAGGTACGTTGTAGTGAAATTTAAAGAAGATAAAAGAAAAACAGCAGTTCTGAAATAACAACAAAACAACAACAACAACAAAGGAGGGCAGCTGACTTTCTCAATAGCAACAACAACAACAACAAAAACCCTGAAGTCAATGAAATAATATCTTCAAATACTTAAATAAAATAATTACAATCGTCAACCTAGAATTGTATGCTGATTGCATCATTTAAATGTGAGGGCAAAGTAAAGGCATTTTCAGAGGAAAAACAGCATTTACTTCTAAGAGACTTTTATTGATAGAACTTCTAAAGGATGTCTTCAAGAAGTCAAAAACTGAACCGAAAAGAAAATGGCAAGATACAAGAACATATGGAAAGCCAAGAAATTGAGTATAATTTTCAAACCAGTAGGTGTCAAAAGGGAATAAAGCATACGTAATTACTCCACTGGCAGGAAAGATGAGGTGGGAAAGGCGCATATTGTAGGTATTATAAATGGACAATACAACACAAGGCACAAGAAATACATTAATCACCCTCTAAAAGAGGTAAATGGGGAGGCAGGGGAGGCAGCACCTGGGTGACTCAGTTGGCTAAGTGTCTGACTCTTGTTTTCTGCTCAGGTCACAGTCTCGAGATCCGTGGGTTCAAGCCCCTTATCGGGCTCCGCTCTGATGGTGTGGAACCTGCTTGGGAATTCTCTCTCTTTCCCTCTCTCTTTGCCCTTCCCTCTATCGCTCTCTCTGTCTCTCAACATAAATAATAAACTTCAAGAAAAAAATTTTTAAAGAGGTAAATGGGGCAAACTTCTCAGTTAAAAGACAGATTGTCAGCTATATTCTTTTTTAACAAGATATAGTAACTAAAACTTAAAGGACACCAAAGGGTTGATAATAAAAGGAAGGGGAAGATATGCAAAGCCATTAACAAGCAAAAGAAAGTTAATATAGCTGTATTACTGTCAAGAGGCGAAAAAACAGGCCTAAAGTCAAATGCATTATTATCAGGATAAATAGAACTATTTAATAATAAGGACAAAAAGAAAAATTTGCAAAGAAGTTATTACCATTATGAACCAATATGCATCTAGAAACATCTCAAAATGTTCAAAGCAAGAATTGACAAACTTAGAAGGACAGGTTGGCAAATCCATAATCAGAATAGAATTTTATACAGCATTTTAAGTAAATGATGAATATTTAGACAACATGTGAAACATACAGAGAGCCCTATAAATATTCTTTTCAAGCACACATGGGATCTTTTCCCAAATAGCAGCATACTTATTGTAATGCAAATATCAACAAATATCAAAGAATCAGTGGCCTATAACCCATGTTTTATGACTAGAATATAATATTAGGTTCCAACTATAGACAGAGTTGGTAATTTTTCAAACTTTAAGAGAATACTATAAAGAACTTTAGAATAATAAATATGAAAAAATAATGGACAATTTCTAGAAAAAAGCTTTAACTTCTGAAACACATGAGATGTAGAAAACCAAAGAAGACTAAGAAAATTGAAACTGTTAAAAAAATCTACAGCCCTCTCCCATAAAAATCAACTCCAGAAAGTTTTAAAGATGAGTTTACCATACCTTCAAAAAATAGGTAATAAAATTTTCACGCAGTTTCATGGAATCAAAAGGGAAAGCTATTCAATTAATTCCATGAGGATAATATAACCTTGATATCAAAACGGAACAAAGACAGTACAAGAAAAATAATAGGCCAATCTCACTTTGAATTCATACGAAAAAATCCCAAATAAAACAGTGATAAACTAAAACTAGCAAAGCTTTAAAACAAACAAAAAACGATGACAAAATAGTATTTATTCCTGAAGATAACATTATAAAATTTATTAACAAGATTCACCACATTAATATATTAAAAGTAAAAAGCTATAAGATTACCTTAATATATGCAGAAAAAACATTTGAGAATTAAAGGAGGGACCCATACTGTACAAGACTGTCAAAGAAACCTCTCTGAAAAGACAACATGAGATGAGATTTAAAGAATGAGGATTCCTACATTGAAAACCACAGGAGCCAACTCTGGTCAATTTAAGTTTAAAAAGGCAATTTATTTAAAGGCTATGGGGATACTCACAGGATTAAAAGGATGCCTGAAGTACGCTCTCGTAAAGATCGATAACCAATAGCTCTAATTGTCCCGTAGAATTAACATTCTCATCCTGGCAGTACTACTCCAGCCATTTTTTATCACTCTGCTTTCAGTTCAAATCCCAGGAAAGGAGCTTTCCACTGGCTTACCTTGTGACACAGATTCATCCCTGATCAGGGTGCCTTAATTAACTGTCCCATCAGATCATACACCAAAAGAGAAAAGTAAGTAATTGCGGTGATATTATCAAAAGAAAATAGAATAAAGGCAGAGTAAGAGCACTCAGAAAGAATTGAACAGCATGTTCAAAGGTCCTGAGGCTAGAACAAGTGGAGCACATTTGTGGCTAAGGAAGCCAGTGGGGCTGGGATGTAGTGAGGGAGGGGAAGAGTGGTAGACTAGGTTGCAGTTGGGCATTACTATTCAAGGTATGGCCCTTGACTGGCCGAACCAGACCTATCTGGGAGTTTGTTGGAAATTCATATTCTCAGGCCCAGACTGAGAATCAGGCCAAGAATTCTCCAAGTGATTCTTAAATTTGAAAGTCACTGATACAAAGGTTTGTAGACCATAGTAAAAGTTCCAATTCCATCCTAAAGTTAACTAGGAATTTCAAGCAGAGAACCACCCCTGCAATTACATAAGAAACAGATTGAAGAAAGACATGAGTGAAAACAAGGAAACCAGTTAGGAGATTGTTGCAATAATCCAAGAAGAAAATAATGGCCAGAATCAAAGTGATAGCAGAAGAGACAAAAAGAAATGGTCGGAATGAAGATATATTTTGGAGTTCAAATTATGAAGATTCACTGATGGATGTGACAGATGAAGGTTTTTAGTTTGAGCAACTGGGTGGATGGCGGTACCATTTATGACCTAGAGAAACCTGGGTTGATGAAGGAAAACAAAATTTGGGGAGCAAAAAGCACAAGCTCGCTTTTGTACATGTTAAGATTATGATATCCAAGTGGAGATGTCCAGTAGGCATCTGAATAAAAGTAAGAGTGGTACCACAGGAGGTATAAATTTAGAAAACACAGTTGTAAAAGTAGCATTAAATACATGAGAATGTTTGAGATCATTTATAGTGAGCAGCCTCCTCTGCAGCATTTTAATAAAACTACTAAACTAAATAAAACACATTTAGAGCTAACCTGTAGCATAAGTCGAGCAGTTGGTCACCTACATATCATGTTTTGAGTAATGCTTGGTTTCGGCCCCCAATCTTTCCCACATGGAAACCTTACAATGGTATCTTAAATTCCTAAATTAATTATTTTCTTTGGAATCAAAAAGATTTAACTGTCAGCCAATGATACCTCACATTTGATAAGTCCTCTCCCTCAATACTTTCTTGCAGATTGCAAAATCAAATACATTTTTCAGGAAGAGAAGGAAAGTCCACAGAATGGGAAGCACTGAGCAGAAAAGATGAGGATACAGGAGATCTGAGATGGCACTGTCCCAATATGCAGGGCTTTGATGCAAATGTAAGTGTTCTTCACAATTTAGCCACTACAGGGGACAAGACAACAGCATGTGCTAGCAGAAGGGAAGGGACAAGGACGATGTGTTTGATTTTACTAAAAAGGGCAGTGGTTAAAGTTAGAATTTAACTTAAAAGTTCTGTATTGATATAAAACATTCCAACAAACAAATGATACGTAATTAGCCTACTGTTTGTTCTGTTTCAGTTATGTTGACAATAAACTGTGTTTTAGAACTGCTATTTCTCCCAGTACTGCTTATTTTCCTCATAATAGTTTTCTTTTCTGTTCATTGATTATTTCCTGTATCAAGCATGAATTTATGCTGGCTATTAAGTCCACAATTTTACTTCCTTGAAAGAGACTTTGCATCTGGTGACTAGCCCCATAGTCTGGAAATTCTCCTGGATTCTATCCTGATTGTAGTTAAATCTTATCAATCTTGGCAATTTCATGAAATGCATCTGCTCCTAGCATGTTCATTTCCCAAACTAAAGAGTGGGAGAACTGCTTACTTACTCTTGCCATGTGTTCAAATGATCCAATTAAAGCACTAGGTATGTTAGATAGTCATAATAACCAGACACAGTAAAATCTTGGATTGCGAGTAACTTGTTCTGTGAGTGTTCTGCAAGACAAACAAACATTTCTAATAAATTTTAACTTTAGATAAACAAGCGATGTCTTTCTTTTTTTTTTTTAATTTTTTTTTCAACGTTTATTTATTTTTGGGACAGAGAGAGACACAGCATGAATGGGGGAGGGTCAGAGAGAGAGGGAGACACAGAATCAGAAACAGGCTCCAGGCTCCGAGCCATCAGCCCAGAGCCTGACACGGGGCTCGAACTCACGGACCGCGAGATCATGACCTGGCTGAAGTCGGACGCTTAACCGACTGCGCCACCCAGGCGCCCCAGAAGCAATGTCTTTCAATACACGTAGTACGTGATGCTGAACGTCACCGGGTCACAAATGAGCCAATGGTTCTTCTCTCTCTCTCATTGTGGGATTGTGGGTGGTCATCGCCCATATTCAGATGCTCAGTCTCAGGCCACAGTGTTTGGCAGATATCAGTGATTTTTCAGAACATTGGAAGGTGCCCACAACTGGCACTAGTGTATTTTTTGTCACTTCAAAGCACATACGGACAGTTCTTTGCTTTTCCATACAAGAGTAAGCTTAGTAAGCTTTGCTTCATTCTAGGTCAGGCTGCCTGAGGATAGACCATTTCCTCTGCTGCCTTATTGCCAGTTACATTAAATACAATATATGATAAGAGTTTATTAATACTGCGTATACGATGGCCCCCATGCAGAAAAAGATTCCATTGAGCTAATAGAGAGCAGTGATTCCATTAGTGATAGTGAAAGTCATCCTAGAGTGCCTGGTAGCTCAGTCGGTTAAGCTTCTGACTTTGGCTCAGGTTTGACCTCATAGTTCATGGGTTCGAGCCCTGTGTCAGGCTCTGTGCTGAGAGCTCAGAGCCTGGAGCCTACCAGATTCTGTGTCTCCCTCTCTCTCTGCCCCTCTCCTGCTCATGCTCTATCTCTCAAAAATAAATAAATGTTAAAAAAATTTTAATAAATAAAAAGAAAGTCGTCTTACACAGTAACCCTCCTCTCTCTTGCCTCCCTCACTCCAGACACTTTTCAAAGGTAAGTGTAGGTTAATTTGTTTATTTTTCTTTATATTTTGTACGTTCTTCATTTTTTTGTATTATAGCATTATAATCATTTTTATATGAATATTTTTAGGTTGTGGAATGAATCATCTGAGTTTCCATTATTTCTTATGGGGAAATTCGCTTTGATATACAAGTGCTTTGGATTAAAGCATGTTTCCAGAACGAATTATGTTCGCAAACCAAGGTTTTACTGTAATGTAAAAAAGATATATATCATATGAGAATTGCTAGAATTGATTGCCATTTTTAGCCTTTCCTTCTTTTACTTAGTCTTCCTTCTCTGTTACTTTGTAATGATTTTTTTGATTATTCATTGGTCTCTTCATGTTCAGGACCAAGTAAAATGTCTAATTAGGCAACTTTAGTCTCAAGACTTTCAAATCATTCCTTTCAATATTGCTATTTCCCATGTCTAGCTCTTGATTCCCAGGTGATTCGTGCTCTCAAAATATTCCCAGACTTTTCCTTGTTCCCCTGCACCCCTAAATAATAATAATAACAATGGTAGCAGCAACACTGTACTAAGTTTTTTATACATTATTTGATTAATCCTCATGACAACCGTAGATTCTACTAATGTGTTTATTTTTACAGATCAGGAAACTGTGGTTCAAAGAAATTAAATAACTCATCCAAACTCAGGCAGCTAGTGAGAAATGGAATAGACCTCTCAGGCTCTGGAACTGGGATTCGAATGAAGTCCATCCATATCAGAGCCTGAGTTCTGAACTGAAATGATGAACCAGAAGTAGCCAGCATAACATGAGAAAGAGGACTCTAGGTTGGACGCAGATAACTCTCCTGGGGGATCTTGGGCAAGTAATGCAGTCTCTTGTTCCTTGACTTTATCATATTCTATCTCTGCATAAAGTACTCCTTATCTGAGCCTGTCCTTCACTCTCCAACACCTGAAATTTACCTGTCTTTGATCTCCAAAGCTGTTTCCAGCTGTCGTTGAGAAAATGTTTAAATAAATGATACAAGAGTATTAGCTTTCTTAAAGGTATATATTTTATGTTAGCTTCCAAAACTAGCATACCTTAAGTGAAACTGAAATTTTAGATACTATAATGAATGAGAGGAAAAACTTGGCAGGAGAAATCTTCCTAGTATTCCTCCACTATGATGTCACGTAAGCCAGTGCTTCTCAACGCCAGTGCTTATGTATTATTATACATAAGAACACCTGGGAGTTTGTGGAACTGCAGATTCTGATTCAGTAGGTCTGTGGTGGGGCCCAAGATTCTAAAGTTCCAGCAAGTAGCCAGGCAATGCTGGAAATCCCCAGACCAAACTTCTAAAGCATCTGTTCCTTTTACAGGTTGAGTCCATTCTCTTTAATCTATCGTTTCTTTTCATGTTTTTCTTTGCTAAATAGCAAATTCAAGAAACTGTAAAGTCTGATTTTTAGTTCCCTCTTTGGTTGACCCAGGAGGGTATCCCTTACTTTCTTGCAAACTCTGCTGTGCACTTACAAAGATGCACTATATTTAACTCAATGCATCTAGGTGTTTTAGGATTGCTTAAACCTGCATGATTGCTTTTTCAGTTAAAATTAAAATAATAATATATTACTTTTTAAAAAAAAAACCTGGGGCACCCAGGTGGATCAGTCAGTTGAGTGTCAGACTCTTAATCTCAGCTCAGGTCTTGATCTTAAATAAAAACAGAAACAAACTGAGTAAAACTATACCTTAAATGAATCAGGAATAATATGAGGATAGGAAGAATACTGAGAATTAAGAATTCTACTTCCTTTTTTCAAACTTGATTTTATTCTCAAAAAACTTGTCTATTGAAGCACAAGGTCCAACCTAGAACTACAACAAATCCTTTCTTTTTTTTTTTTTTAATGTTTATTTATTTTTGAGACAGAGAGAGACAGAGCATGAACGGGGGAAGGGCAGAGAGAGAGGGAGACGGGCTCCAGGCTCTGAGCCATCAGCCCAGAGCCCGACGCGGGGCTTGAACTCACGGACCACGAGATCATGACCTGAGCTGAAGTCTGACGCTTAACCAACTAAGCCACCCAGGCGCCCCAAATCCTTTCTATGAAAAGCTTTTCCGATTATAAAGAACTACTTAGAAGAGGGAGTCAACACAGTAAATCATCACGCCTAATTCAAAGTACAGACTACTAGTTCTTAAACTTTTGGTAGGTTGACAAGGGTGAAGCAAGCTTTGTGGTCAAAATAAGCTTGCATATTTTCACTTGCAAAAAAAATAAATATTTTCTAATAAATATAATTTCTAAAATTTCATGAATTTTAGGGGCTCCTGGGTGGCTCATGGTTAAGCGTCTGATTTCGGCTCAGGTGATGATCTCAAGATTGGTGGGTTTGAACCCCACGTTGGGCTCTGTGCTGACAGCTTGGAGCCTGGAACCTGCTTCAGATTCTGTGTCTCCCTCTCTCTCTGCCCCTCCCCTGCTCATGCTCTGTCTCTCTCTGTCTCTCAATAATAAATAAACATTAAAAAAAAAGAGGCTCATCAGGTGATTCAATTGCATATTTATGCTTTCTTAGATGAAAACAACAGAACTTAGTGACAAAAATTTAAAGTTACAAAATAAAAGCATAATTATATATTAAAAATAGATGCTCCAATGAGACACCACTCCGCACCAGTCAGAATGGCTAGCATCAAAAAGACAAGCAATCACAAGTGCTGGCAAGGACGTGGAGAAAAGCGAACCCTTAGGCGCTGTTGGTTATTACTAAATTGGTGCAGCCACTGTGGAAAATACTATGGAGGGGCCTCAAAAAAATAAAAACAGAATTATCATATGATCCAGCGATTCCACTACTGGGTATTTACCCAAAGAAAATGAAATCACTAATTCAAAAAGATATACGCATTTACTGCAGCATTATTTACAATAACCAAGTATGGAAACAGTCCAAGTGTCCGTTGACAGATGAATGGATAAAGAAGATGTGGTATACGTATATGGTGTGGTGTGTGGGTATGCGTGGGTGTGTGGGGGTGTGTATGTGTGTGTGGGGGTATGCATGGGTATACACACATACACACCCATGCATACCCACACACACATGCACACACACACACACACACACACACACACATACATACAATGAAATATTACTCAGCCATAGAAAAGAATGAAATCTTGACATTTGTGACAACATGGAAAGAACTAGAGGGTATTATAATAAGTCAAACCAGACAAAGAAAAACAAATACCATGTGATTTCATTTATATATGGAATCCAAAAAACAAAACAAAACAAAACAAACGAACAAACAAATAAACCAAACAGACTCAAATACAGAGAACAAACTGATGGTTGCCAGAAGGTGGGTGGGGGATGGGCAAAATAGGTAAAAGGGGATTAAGTGGTACAAACTTCCAATTACCAAATAAGTAAGCCCCAGAGATGAAAATTGTAGCATAAGAAATATACTCAATAATATTGTAATAACATTGTAGGGTAACAGATGGTGTCTACACATTGCAGTGAGCGCTGAGTAATGTATAGAATTGTCAAATCACTATGTCATACACCTGAAACCAATATAATATTGTATGTCAACTAACCTTCAATAGAAAGAAAAAAGATGCCATCAGTTCTCCCAACACATCAGCATTCAGCATTTTTCATGCCAAATCATATATTCCCAAGGTAATTACTATTTTAAAGGACCACCAATCATTCAGTATTTCTTTATAATATCATTTACCACATGACATAAAGTTCTATTTCTTGTTGTTTTGTATATATCATATAACATGTATGACATGTATCAATATATCATAAATCAGAAAATATTTTAAAATCAATTTAAACATGTAATTATTTCAGGTGCACCTGGGAGGCTCAGTCAGTTAAGTGTCTGACTCTTGGTTTTGGCTCAGGTCATGATTTCACGGTTTGTGGGCTAGCAGCATGGAGCCTGCTTGGGATTCTATCTCTCCCTCTCTCTGCCCCTTCCCAATGCTCTCTCTCTCTCTCACTAAACAAACAAACAAACAAACAAACAAACAAACATTAAACATATAATTATTTCCAGAGTTTTTAAAAGGAAACTGAAGTAAGGGGTTAAACTGTAATAGGGAGAATGCCCTGACTCTAAGTGCAGAAATAAGAATCAAGTAATGATTCTTGACAGATTTCCATCCTTGATAGATATTCTTCATAGATATCCATCTATGAAATATATGAGAGATCAGAGAACTAAAATATTAGTCACTGATTATGACACAGTTGTTTCTTTTTTTTAGCTCAGTACAGATCTTGTAAGATTACTTTTTTTCTTACTCTTTCTCCCTAGGTATGTGTCATTTTCCTATTTGCTTGTGTCTCCTGTATTTAACCTAATTCTTTCCTACCATTATTCCCACTACGTACTTGCTTTCCTATTTCCCTAGATTTGTCTTACTTTTTCCATGCTTATCACTATTATCTGACCATTCTCTTTAAACAAAGCTTACTTATTGCTTATTATTTATTGTCTTTGTCCCTCCCCACAATTCCTTACCTACCCTTTAAACTTTCCTCCATTCCTAACACACATACTCATCCACATTAAACTAGAAACTCTGGTGGTGCCTGAGTGGCTCAGTTGGTTAAGCGTCTGGCTCTGATTTAGGCTCAGGTCATGATCTCACAGTTTGTGGGTTCGAGCCCTGTATCGGGCTCTGCACTGATAGTGTAGAGCCTGCTTAGGGTCCTCTTCCTTTCTCTCTGCTCCTTCCCCTACCCTCAAAATAAATAAATAACCTAAAAACAACAACAACAACAACAGAAAACACACTGTCTTATTCACTGCAACGATCCCTCACAGAATAATGCCAGATACATATCAAAGGCTCAGTGTACATGCACTGAATGACTAAAATGAATGAACAGTATATCTTCATGTCAAACCAAATGTCTCTTCACTTCTATACCATCTTTTTTGTTTGTATATTTCTGATCATACTTCATCCTTTAATACAGTTCCTAGTCCAGGTGTGTTGGACAACCACCATTTTCCGTACTCATGGAAAATCCCTTAAGGTCACATTCATCACCAAATCTTTCAAGGACCTAGCATATTCTATTGCATTAGAAAGCACCCAGTAGGCTAACTAAATTAATTAAAAACTCCTCGGAAAAAAAAAAAAAACAACTCAAAAAAACGCCTCTAGATGCTAAAGCAAGCTATTCCTAGATTGCAAGTAAGAAAATTTTCATCATTGCAAGCTGTCCCTAGATTGCTAAGAGAGTTTTAAGTCTACTTATCATTTAATTATTACAAGGTAACTTTTAATGATATCAATCTACAATAACTAGCTTGTTTATTCACACTGCAAGGCACTGGCCACTGGACATACAAAGGTGATTAAGACATTGCCCCTCCATGGAGGAGCTCACAGTCTAATGGACAGGCTGACACTGACATAATAAATGGAATGCAGTATAAAACATCCCACAATTTAGACATGTATGATGCAGGGGTGCCTGGGTGGCTCAGCTGGTTAAGCATCCGACTCTTGATTTCAACTCAGGTCACGATCTCATGGTTCATTAGTTTGAGCCTTGTGTTGGGCTCTGTGTTGTCAGTGTGGAGTTCCTTGGGATTCTCTCTTTCTTCCTCTCTCTCTACCTCTCCCTCGTGCTCTCACGGGCACTCTCTCTATATATACAAATAAATAAACTTCAAAAAATTTTTAAAAATTTATGATGCAGTGAGGGAATAGAGAGAGGGAGGCCAACTTTTCTGGGGAGATCAAGAAGGACTCTTGAAAGGACTGAGTTGGGTTTTGTTTTAGTTTTTGTTTCATATTACTGTATTTTACCTAATTTAATTTTTTTAATTTTTTTTAACGTTTTATTTATTTTTGAGACAGAGAGAGACAGAGCATGAGCGGGGGAGGGGCAGAGAGAGAGGGAGACACAGAATCCAAAGCAGACTCCAGGCTCTGAGCCATCAGCCCAGAGCCCGACGCGGGGCTCGAACTCACGGACCGCAAGATCGTGACCTGAGCTGAAGTCGGCCGCTTAACCGACTGAGCCACCCAGGCGCCCCCCTAATTTAATTTTTTGACTAGTCATTGAGTTCACATGGTTCAAAACTTGAAAGATATAAAGAGAGAATACAAACACAACAACAAATGCTGGTGAGGATATGGAGCAATAGGAACTCTCGTGCTTTGCAGGTACGAATGCAAAATGGTACAGCTACTCCAAAAGACAGTTTGGTGGTTTCTTACAAAACTAAACATACTCTTACCATACCATCTAGCAATCGTGCTCCAGGATATTTACCCAAATGAATTGCAAACTTACATCCACACAAAAACCCTCACACAGATGTTTATAGCAACTTTATTCATAATTGCGAAAACTTGGAAGTAGCCAAGATGTCCTTCAGTAAGTGAATGAATAAATAAAGTGTGGTACATCCAACAATAGATTATCCCACACTAAAAAATGAGCTATCGAGTCAGGAAAAAGACACAGAAGAACCTTAAATGCATATTACTAACTGAACAAAGTGTATCTGAAAAGGACGCATATTGTATGATTCCAACCATATGACATTCTGGAAAAGGCAAACCCATGGAGACAGCAAAAAGATAAGTGGTTACCAGGGGTAAGGGAGAAAAAGGGGTAAATAGGCAGAGAACGGAAGATTTTAGGGAAACAAAACTATTCTGGATGATACTAAACTGATGGATACATGTCATTATACATTTGTCAAAAACCATGAAATGTACAAGACCAAGAGCATACCCTAATGTAAAGTATGGATTTGGGGTAATGATGATGGGTCAGTGTAGATTCATCAGTTGCAACAAACGTACCATTCAGTTTGGGATTTTGATGTGGGAGGCTATAATGTGTAGGGGCAGGAGGTATAAGGGTATAGGAGAACTCTATGTACTTTCTGCTTAATTTTGCTATAAACCTAAAAGTTCTTTAAAAAAACAATGTCGGGGCACCTGGGTGGCTCAGTCGGTTGAGCATCCGACTTCGGCTCAAGTCATGATCTCACAGTCTGTGAGTTTGAGCCCCACGTTAGGCTGTACACTGACAGCTTGGAGCCTGTTTCAGATTCTGGGTCTCCCCTCTGTCTGCCCCTCTCCTACTCGTGCCTCTGTCCCTCTCTCTCTCAAAAGTAAATAAATACTTTAAAAAATTTTTTAAAAAGCCCACTGTCTATTAAAAAAGAGAGAGAGAATACAGTGAAAAGTATTGTTCTCACCCTTGACCCTTGGCTGCTCAAGTCTCCTCTCTACAGGCACCAATGGTTGTAGTTTCCTACATATAATCCCAAGAACTTTGAGGTATATGCAAACCTTCCATATTGTATATCATATCTATAGACATGATTTCCCTCTTTCTTCCTCAAATAGTAGTATACAACATGTTCTGTTTTGCACCTTACTTTTTTCACCTAATGATATACCTTGGAGATTTCTCCATATTGGTACAGAAAGAACATCCTTATTCTTTTTTATTGCTGTGTATCATTGTATGAATGAAAAATAATTTATTTAATCAGTCCCCTATTGATGGACATGGAAGATGTTTCTAATCTTTTGGTATTACATACAATTCTGCAATAAATAATGTTGTACCTATGTCATTTTGCAAATAGGCATATATATTTGCAAGGACAAAGTTCTATAAATAACGCTGGTATGTCAAAAACATGTGCATTTATACTTTAAAATATATTTCCAAATTTTCCTTTATTTGGAATTATACCAAAATATACTCCCTATAGCAAAATATGACTACAGACTTAGCAAGAGTAGGTAATCAACCTTTTGGATCTTTTACAATTTCCTGGTAAAAAATAGCATCGTGTTATAGTTTAATTTACACTTCCTCCTACTATGAGTTAAGCATATATAATATTTGAAAGCCATTTGTATTTTCTTTTCTGTAAACTGTTCATATCATCTATTCATTTTTCTACTGATTTTTTTTTGTCATTTCCTTATTGATGTGTAGGTATTCTTTTTTTTAATGTTTTATTTATTTTTGAGAGAGCGCAAGCAGGGTAGCAGTAGAGAGAGGGGGACGAGGATCTGAAGGGGGCTCTGCACGGACAGCTGTGAGCCCAATGTAGGGCTTGAACTCACAAACCAAGATCATGACCTGAGCCAAAGTTGGGCACCAACCAACTGAGCCACCCAGGTGCCCTAGGTACTCTTTATATATTAAGGAAATTAACCTTTATCTGTAATAGTTGCAAATATCTCCTCACTTTGTCCTTGGCTTTATATCAAGTGGGTTTTTCCATGCAGATTTTTTAAACTATAGTTGAATTTATCAGTGTTTTCTTTAATGGATTCAGTATTTTTTGTCATAGAAAGATCTTATCACTGAAGGTGATTTTTAAAACTTCTTACAGGGGCGCCTGGGTAGCTCAGCTGGTTGAGCATCCGATTTCGACTCAGGTCATGATCTAGCGGTTCATGAGTTTGAGCCCCTTGTCGGGCTCTGCGCTGACAGCCTGGAGCCTGCTTAGGATTCTGTCTCCCTCTCTCTGTGCCCCTCCCTGCTCATAATCTGTCTCTCTCTCAAAATAATAATAATAATGATAATAATAAAAAATATAATTCTTATAAGCATATAAGACTAATGTTTTCATAGTTCTATTTTTACATTTAAATTTTTGATTAATTTTTAATTTCTCATGATGCAAGGTAAAAAGTATAGTTCCTTTTTTTCCAGGTTAATCAAATACTATCTTATCTCCCCACACCATCCCCACTGGTGCAAGATGCCACTTTAATCATACACTAAACTCTTATGAGTCAACTTTTATGCTTTCCATTTTTCCACCGATTTTACTGACTGTTCATGTGCCAGTGCTACACTGTTTTAATTATTATACCTTGTAATATGTTTTAAATCTGGTAGGTGAGTGTCTTTCATTACTCTTCCTTTCCAGAGTTCTTCTAGCTATACTGACAGCTTATTTTTCTATATTAATTTTAAAACCATCTTGTACAGTTCAGAAAAAATCCTGTTCATTCACAATACTGTATTGCATACTTGAAAGTTGCTAAAAGTAGATATTAAATGTTCTCACCACTCACACACACACAAAATGGTAATTGTGTGAGGTGATAGATGTATTAATTAACACTGCTATGGTAACCACTTTACAATATATACATATATCAAATCATCACATTGTATATCTTAAACTTACACAATATTATATATCAATTATAGATCAATAAAGCTGGAAAAATCCTGTTGGTATTTTTATTGGGATAATATTGGTTTATAAATTAATTTAGGAAGAATTGATGACTTTAATGGTTTTGAACCTTCCTTCCAACGTAATGGTATGTTGGTTTACTTGTTCAAGTCTTTTATGTTTGTTGATTATGTTTTTACATTTATGTTATATATCTCTTATGTGTTTCTTGCTCAGTTTACTCCTGAGATATTTTTTCTTTTATAAATGGAGTATTTTCTTCCATTATGTCTTTTATATCTGTCATTTGTTTCTTGAGAGCTACTAATTTTTATATATTAATTTCAAACACAGCCACCTAGCTGAATTATCTCATTATTTGTCATAGTGTCAAAAATTGATTGTTATGATTTTTTTGGTTTACAAAAAAATGTCTTAGAAATGCCTTCTATGATAGGGATAATTTTACTTTTTTCCAATTATTATTTCTCTTACTGAAACATTTTGGCTAATGTTTTGGCAATAACACTAAGCAACAATTGTGGTGATTGTGAATATTCTTACCTTGTTCCAAATGAAACTGAATCTTAAAGGATGACTATAAATTCGAACTCTTTTAATTTGGGGGCACCTGGGTGGCTCAGTTGGTTGAGTATCTGACTTCAGCTCAGGTCATGATCTCATGGTCCATGAGTTCGAGCCCCACATCAGACTCTGTGCTGACAACTCAGAGTCTGGAGCCTGCTTTGGATTCTGTGTGTGTGTGTGTCTGTGTGTGTGTGTGTGTGTGTGTCTGTGCCCCTCCTCTACTCATGCTCTGTCTCTCTCTCTCAAAAATAAATAAACATTTAAAAAAAAAAGAAGAAGAACTCATATAATTTTAAGTGACAGAAACCAATTAGAGCATGCTTAAGCAAAATAGGTGGAATGTATTATATAAATACAGAGTGTCTCACAATTCAAGGGCAGCAGAAACCATGGGAGTGCTCTCTATGTCCTGTGTTCGTCTTCATATGTCTGTTTCATTCTTTCTTCTTAGATTTCTCTGCCACTCAGTCACATTGGAGGAAGAAGATGATTTACCCACAGTGACTAAGTTGCATGTTACAGATCAAACCACAAGTTCTTATTTTCCTTCAGCCAAAAAGAAAGGATTCTGACAGTTCCATTCTGGTCCAAATAACTGATGATGAGAAAAGGGTCACATTACAAACATCACTGCTGGCGACAGAGGTAAGGAGTAAGTACTTAATGACGTAATTTTGAGCGGGGCATTTACTCCAAAGGCAAGACTACTATAACATACAAAAATACACATGTATTTCAGGAAGCTACAAAGCACTTGGTTGTGATTTCTTAAAGTACATATGCTTCTTTAAGATCCTATGTCTTAGGTTGGTTTCTCTGGAAGCAGAGCCTGAGACAGGGATTGGGATGCATATCAATTACTGAGGGAGTGCACAAGAAAAACTAGCAAGGGAGAGAATTCAGCAGAGTTGGGAAGAAGAAAAAGTGAGAAAGAATGTAGTCTCAGGTAAAGTCCAGCCATAGTCTGGTCTACAAGAATCTTTTGCAGAGTTTTCACTCCCTAAGATGAGAAGGCAGGCCTTTTGTAGTCCCTTAGCCATCTGTTATTAAGGTGGGGTGCCTAGTTGTTTGGCAAGGCAGCTCCCATCAACTTAGGGCAATTCTTTAGAGAGGGGGGTGTAGCTATGAGCCTTCGCCAGTCAACAGACACAGCAGCTTGGGGGGAGACACTGAAACAGCATGAACTACAGCCTATGTTAATAAACTTCTTATCAAAATGTTGACAACATAAGAAAATATCATGATGTTGCAACACTTGAAAAATATGAGGCAAAAAGAGTTAGTTTTGCAATTAAATCCTTTGCCCTTTTTATGTTTTCCATTTTCTCAAATTTCTTATGGTTGGAATTCAGGTTGGAAATCACAATGGAATCAACTAACAGGTTAATATTTATGGAGCATCTATCATGTGACTCACATTGTGCTAAATGCTGTTAAGAATACAAAGCAATGCAAGATGAGGATTCTGCTGTGGATGAGGAGGAAATGGAGGAAGAAGACAAGATTTATATACACAAATAATCAGACATAACAGCAGTAAACCAAGTTTATCATACTGGGAGAGCCTTAGAATTAAGTTCCAGTACAAGGCTTACTCTATAAACTTGAGAAATGGTGCTTAATATCTTTTCTCATTTATTGAATAGAGTTTGAAATATTTTCCACCAATGCTAAGGGAAGTTGAAGAAAATAACAACGGTAAATTGTTCTAAATAACATGAAGGCAAGGACTAAAAGACATACAACTATATCGTGTTGCTATTGGAAAGATTCCATTACACAGAGATGCAAAGGGAAAACCACAGTCATTTGCCTCTGCATTCATCTCCCTGGTGCAAGTGGGCATTGTTCTGTACCCCATGGCGGGATTAGAAATACTGCCAGGGAACAAGTACACAAAGTTGTTAAGGAAACCAGAATGCATCAGCTCAGAGTTATTTACAGAGAACTTTCAGGATTATCACATTCAATAAAATCAACTCTGTTTAAACATGCTTCACTGCTTGCCAGTACATCCCAATCACGTATCTATTTTGAAGGGTCCTTCAATCAGCTGCACTTGAGTAAAAATTCAAGAGTCAGTGAATGATGGTCACATCACAAAAGTGTAATTTATGTGTGGCATTTCTGTATTACATGTTTGATCTTGTTCACACTTGCCCCAACCATTGTCAAGTTCGTTGGCTTCTGTAATATCGGAACAAGGTGGCTGTTGACTGCCATTGATAGAGAGACATTTCCTCCAATGCAGCTGTTGGCTGTGTTACCCAATACTGATACAGCAGGACTTGTCTCTTCACATTCTCTCCACTCAGTTTTCAAGCTAGATAGTAACAGCTGCCTCTGGCCATCGTTTTCATCCTTAATTGTGAATTGGAATTTTTCCAGCTATCCAATTCTTTGAAAAAAGTTGCAGGGTTGTTTGTTTGTTGAGAGAATGAGGATTTTCATAGCCTTTGAGGGATCTTTTGAACCATTTGATGTTTCAGCAGATGAAACTGTGGAGGCTGTCAAGCTGATGATAAAGGTATGTGCTTTGTCCCTAAGCCACTAAGATGTATACTAATTTTAACTATGCAATAAATTTAAACTGTACATGGGGCAGAGATACTATTAGGTACGTTTCCAGCAAACAGGGAACTAAAACTATTTGAAAATATCATTATTTGCTTACCTAACAGTTTGATAAGGATATAGTAACCATGGAGTTGTTAGACAGGAAGCAAACTGAGTCAGTAAATTCTCAGGAAAAAAAAAAAAGTTTGACTTCTCTTTATGAAATGTGTGGGTTGTGCACTGGCCAGGCAGTATTATTGCAATTCTTCATAAAAGGACAAAAACAGGGCATTAACTCTAAACTATATAAGTAGAGCATGCCAATTGTCAGATAGATGGCCCATTTGGTGAACAAGTAACTAGAAAGATCCAAAAGATTTTTGAGGTGGAGAGGACTATAGACAACTTCTGAGCTATAGCCTCATTTTGCAACCAGGGAAACTGAAGCTCAGAGAGGCTGACCATCTTACTTATGATTACAGAACCAGGATAAGAAATAATTTGGATTCAGTATCTCTTATAAATTTTTAGAAATATCCCCTCTAAAATGGGAACTTAAGACAAATGTTTAGGTCCTGACCATCAGATAGTAGTTAACTTCGAGACGATCATTTCTATTTGCTGAGGAGCATTTACTGAATCGCAGTCACATGATATTTAATAGATTACTATGATTACTGAAATCTTGATCTTCTAACACAGAGGGTCTTAATCTTTCTATGTCATGAATCCTTTGGCAGTCTGATGAAGCCTATGGATTCCTCAGAATGTCTTTTTTTTTTAAATTTTTTAACGTTTATTTATTTTTGAGACAGAGAGAGGCAGAGCATGAACGGGGGAGGGGCAGAGAGAAAGGGAGACGGAGAATCCGAAGCAGGCTCCAGGCTCTGAGCTGTCAGCACAGAGCCCGATGCAGGGCTCGAACTCAGGGACCGTGAGATCATGACCTGAGCTGAAGTCGGACACTCAGCCGACTGAGCCACCCAGGCGCCCCCCTCAGAATGTCTTTAAATGCATACAATAAAATACATACAAAGAAAAGGAAACAAGCAATATTGAAATATGGTTTTCAAACATTACAAAACAAATTTGTGGGGTGCCTGGGTGGCTCAGTTGGTTCAGTGTCCAACTCTTGATTTCAGCTCAAGTCATGATCTCGGGGTTGTGGGATCGAGCCCTGTGTCAGGCTTCATGCTGAGCATGCAGTCTGCTTAAGATTCTCTCTCTCTCCCTCTGTCCCTTCCCTGTTCACATGCATGCACGCTCTCTCTCTCAAAATAAATAAATAAATAAATAAATAAATAAATAAATAAATAAATAAATAAATATTTTTTTAAAAACCAAATTTGTGATATGGTGGACTTAACATATTGACAAATTTTAGCAATGCATCTAATAACTTGTAATTTCAAAGTAGTGATCAGTATAATATTTTGAGATTTCTGCAACAACTATAGCATGATATGAAAATAGCTATGACTTCTACTGGTGACAAAGTCACAGATATAGCCAACCACTGTTTCTTTAGTTTGTTGCCTATATACACAGTAGTTTTTTGCCTATATATATAATCTCAGTTTAACTTAGAGTTAGTAAAAATAAAACATAGTTTTTCCGAACTAAATTCTATCCGTAAACTTTTGTGGAGGTCTCTAGACTCCAAGTTAAGAGCTCCTGTCTAATACCTCTTCCTTTGTCCAAAATAATTTTATAATTCTCAGTGGGGGAAAAAAACGTAAAAGAAAAGAGATTATATTGTGGGTCTAGTAACGTGGAGATACACTGCTTTGATAATGTGCTATTGAATTTTTTTTAATATATTTTATTTATTTATTTATTTATTTATTTATTTATTTTTTTAAATCTTTTTATTTTACTTTTTTTTTTTATGAAATTTATTGATAAATTGGTTTCCATACAACACCCAGTGCTCATCCCAAAAGGTGCCTTCCTCAATACCCATCACCCACCCTCTCCTCCCTCCCACCCCCCATCAACCCTCAGTTTGTTCTCAGTTTTTAACAGTCTCTTATGCTTTGGCTCTCTCCCACTCTAACCTCTTTTTTCTTTCTTTTTCCTTCCCCTCCCCCATGGGTTCCCGTTAAGTTTCTCAGGATCCACCTAAGAGTGAAAACATATGGTATCTGTCTTTCTCTGTATGGCTTATTTCACTTAGCATCACACTCTCCAGTTCCATCCACGTTGCTACAAAAGGCCATATTTCATTCTTTCTCATTGCCACATAATATTCCATTGTGTATATAAACCACAATTTCTTTATCCATTCATCAGTTGATGGACATTTAGGCTCTTTCCATAATTTGGCTATTGTTGAGAGTGCTGCTATGAACATTGGGGTACAAGTGGCCCTATGCATCAGTACTCCTGTATCCCTTGGATAAATTCCTAGCAGTGCTATTGCTGGGTCATAGGGTAGGTCTATTTTTAATTTTCTGAGGAACCTCCACACTGCTTTCCAGAGCGGCTGCACCAATTTGCATTCCCACCAACAGTGCAAGAGGGTTCCCGTTTCTCCACATCCTCTCCAGCATCTATAGTCTCCTGATTTGTTCATTTTGGCCACTCTGACTGGCGTGAGGTGATACCTGAGTGTGGTTTTGATTTGTATTTCCCTGATGAGGAGCGACGCTGAACATCTTTTCATGTGCCTGTTGGCCATCCGGATGTCTTCTTTAGAGAAGTGTCTATTCATGTTTTCTGCCCATTTCTTCACTGGGTTATTTGTTTTTCGGGTGTGGAGTTTGGTGAGCTCTTTATAGATTTTGGATACTAGCCCTTTGTCCGATATGTCATTTGCGAATATCTTTTCCCATTCCGTTGGTTGCCTTTTAGTTTTGTTGGTTGTTTCCTTTGCTGTGCAGAAGCTTTTTATCTTCATAAGGTCCCAGTAATTCACTTTTGCTTTTAATTCCCTTGCCTTTGGGGATGTGTCGAGTAAGAGATTGCTACGGCTGAGGTCAGAGAGGTCTTTTCCTGCTTTCTCCTCTAAGGTTTTGATGGTTTCCTGTCTCACATTTAGGTCCTTTATCCATTTTGAGTTTATTTTTGTGAATGGTGTGAGAAAGTGGTCTAGTTTCAACCTTCTGCATGTTGCTGTCCAGTTCTCCCAGCACCATTTGTTAAAGAGGCTGTCTTTTTTCCATTGGATGTTCTTTCCTGCTTTGTCAAAGATGAGTTGGCCATACGTTTGTGGGTCTAGTTCTGGGGTTTCTATTCTATTCCATTGGTCTATGTGTCTGTTTTGGTGCCAATACCATGCTGTCTTGATGATGACAGCTTTGTAGTAGAGGCTAAAGTCTGGGATTGTGATGCCTCCTGCTTTGGTCTTCTTCTTCAAAATTCCTTTGGCTATTCGGGGCCTTTTGTGGTTCCATATGAATTTTAGGATTGCTTGTTCTAGTTTCGAGAAGAATGCTGGTGCAATTTTGATTGGGATTGCATTGAATGTGTAGATAGCTTTGGGTAGTATTGACATTTTGACAATATTTATTTTTCCAATCCATGAGCAGGGAATGTCTTTCCATTTCTTTAAATCTTCTTCAATTTCCTTCCTAAGCTTTCTATAGTTTTCAGCATACAGATCCTTTACATCTTTGGTTAGATTTATTCCTAGGTATTTTATGCTTCTTGGTGCAATTGTGAATGGGATCAGTTTCTTTATTTGTCTTTCTGTTGCTTCATTGTTAGTGTATAAGAATGCAACTGATTTCTGTACATTGATTTTGTATCCTGCAACTTTGCTGAATTCCTGTATCAGTTCTAGCAGACTTTTGGTGGAGTCTATCGGATTTTCCATGTATAATATCATGTCATCTGCAAAAAGCGAAAGCTTGACTTCATCTTTGCCAATTTTGATGCCTTTGATTTCCTTTTGTTGTCTGATTGCTGATGCTAGAACTTCCAGCACTATGTTAAACAGCAGCGGTGAGAGTGGGCATCCTTGTCGTGTTCCTGATCTCAGGGAAAAAGCTCTCAGTTTTTCCCCGTTGAGGATGATGTTAGCTGTGGGCTTTTCATAAATGGCTTTTATGATCTTTAAGTATGTTCCTTCTATCCCGACTTTCTCAAGGGTTTTTATTAAGAAAGGGTGCTGGATTTTGTCAAAGGCCTTTTCTGCATCGATTGACAGGATCATATGGTTCTTCTCTTTTTTTTTGTTAATGTGATGTATCACGTTGATTGATTTGCGAATGTTGAACCAGCCCTGCATCCCAGGAATGAATCCCACTTGATCATGGTGAATAATTCTTTTTATATGCCGTTGAATTCGATTTGCTAGTATCTTATTGAGAATTTTTGCATCCATATTCATCAGGGATATTGGCCTGTAGTTCTCTTTTTTTACTGGGTCTCTGTCTGGTTTAGGAATCAAAGTAATACTGGCTTCATAGAATGAGTCTGGAAGTTTTCCTTCCCTTTCTATTTCTTGGAATAGCTTGAGAAGGATAGGTATTATCTCTGCTTTAAACGTCTGGTAGAACTCCCCTGGGAAGCCATCTGGTCCTGGACTCTTATTTGTTGGGAGATTTTTGATAACCGATTCAATTTCTTTGCTGGTTATGGGTCTGTTCAAGCTTTCTATTTCCTCCTGATTGAGTTTTGGAAGAGTGTGGGTGTTCAGGAATTTGTCCATTTCTTCCAGGTTGTCCAATTTGTTGGCATATAATTTTTCATAGTATTCCCTGATAATTGTTTGTATCTCTGAGGGATTGGTTGTAATAATTCCATTTTCATTCATGATTTTATCTATTTGGGTCATCTCCCTTTTCTTTTTGAGAAGCCTGGCTAGAGGTTTGTCAATTTTGTTTATTTTTTCAAAAAACCAACTCTTGGTTTCGTTGATCTGCTCTACAGTTTTTTTAGATTCTATATTGTTTATTTCTGCTCTGATCTTTATTATTTCTCTTCTTCTGCTGGGTTTAGGCTGCCTTTGCTGTTCTGCTTCTAGTTCCTTTAGGTGTGCTGTTAGATTTTGTATTTGGGATTTTTCTTGTTTCTTGAGATAGGCCTGGATTGCAATGTATTTTCCTCTCAGGACTGCCTTTGCTGCGTCCCAAAGCGTTTGGATTGTTGTATTTTCATTTTCGTTTGTTTCCATATATTTTTTAATTTCTTCTCTAATTGCCTGGTTGACCCACTCATTCGTTAGTAGGGTGTTCTTTAACCTCCATGCTTTTGGAGGTTTTCCAGACTGTTTCCTGTGGTTGATTTCAAGCTTCATAGCATTGTGGTCTGAAAGTAAGCATGGTATAATTTCAATTCTTGTAAACTTATGAAGGGCTGTTTTGTGACCCAGTATATGATCTATCTTGGAGAATGTTCCATGTGCACTCGAGAAGAAAGTATATTCTGTTGCTTTGGGATGCAGAGTTCTAAATATATCTGTCAAGTCCATCTGATCCAATGTCTCATTCAGGGCCCTTGTTTCTTTATTGACCATGTGTCTAGATGATCTATCCATTTCTGTAAGTGGGGTGTTAAAGTCCCCTGCAATTACCACATTCTTATCAATAAGGTTGCTTATGTTTATGAGTAATTGTTTTATATATTTGGGGGCTCTGGTATTCGGTGCATAGACATTTATAATTGTTAGCTCTTCCTGATGGATAGACCCTGTAACTATTATATAATGTCCTTCTTCATCTCTTGTTACAGCCTTTAATTTAAAGTCTAGTTTGTCTGATATAAGTATGGCTACTCCAGCTTTCTTTTGGCTTCCAGTCGCATGATAAATAGTTCTCCATCCCCTCACTCTCAATCTAAAGGTGTCCTCAGGTCTAAAATGAGTCTCTTGTAGACAGCAAATCGATGGGTCTTGTTTTTTTATCCATTCTGATACCCTATGTCTTTTGGTTGGCGCATTTAATCCATTTACATTCAGTGTTATTATAGAAAGATACGGGTTTAGAGTCATTGTGATGTCTGTATGTTTTATGCTTGTAGTGATGTCTCTGGGACTTTGTCTCACAGGGTCCCCCTTAGGATCTCTTGTAGGGCTGGTTTAGTGGTGACAAATTCCTTCAGTTTTTGTTTGTTTGGGAAGACCTTTATCTCTCCTTCTATTCTAAATGACAGACTTGCTGGATAAAGGATTCTTGGCTGCATATTTTTTCTGTCTAGCACCCTGAAAATCTCGTGCCAATTCTTTCTGGCCTGCCAAGTTTCAAAAGAGAGATCAGTCACGAGTCTTATAGGTCTCCCTTTATATGTGAGGGCACGTTTACCCCTTGCTGCTTTCAGAATTTTCTCTTTATCCTTGTATTTTGCCAGTTTCACTATGATATGTCGTGCAGAAGATCGATTCAAGTTACATCTGAAGGGAGTTCTCTGTGCCTCTTGGATTTCAATGCCTTTTTCCTTCCCCAGTTCAGGGAAGTTCTCAGCTATGATTTCTTCAAGTACCCCTTCAGCACCTTTCCCTCTCTCTTCCTCCTCTGGGATACCAATTATGCGTATATTATTTCTTTTTAGTGTATCACTTAGTTCTCTAATTTTCCCCTCATACTCCTGGATTTTTTTATCTCTCTTTTTCTCAGCTTCCTCTTTTTCCATAACTTTATCTTCTAGTTCACCTATTCTCTCCTCTGCCTCTTCAAGCCGAGCTGTGGTGGTTTCCATTTTGTTATGCATTTCGTTTAAAGTGTTTTTCAGCTCCTCGTGACTGTTCCTTAGTCCCTTGATCTCTGTAGCAAGAGATTCTCTGCTGTCCTGTATACTGTTTTCAAGTCCAGCGATTAATTTTATGACTATTATTCTAAATTCACTTTCTGTTATATTATTTAAATCCTTTTTGATCAGCTCATTAGCTGTTGTTATTTCCTGGAGATTCTTCTGAGGGGAATTCTTCCGCTTGGTCATTTTGGATAGTCCCTGGAGTGGTGAGGACCTGCAGGGCACTTCCCCTGTGCTGTAGTGTATAACTGGAGTTGGTGGGCGGGGCCGCAGTCAGACCTGATGTCTGCCCCCAGCCCACCGCTGGGGCCACAGTCGGACTGGTGTGTGCCTTCTCTTCCCCTCTCCTAGGGGCGGGATTCACTGTGGGGTGGTGTGGCTCGTCTGGGCTACTTGCACCCTGCCAGGCTTGTGATACTGGGGATCTGGCGTATTAGCTGGGGTGGGTAGGCAAGGTGCACGGGGGCAGGAGGGGCAGGCTTAGATCACTTCTCCTTAGGTGATCCACTTCAGGAGGGGCCCTGTGGCAGCGGGAGGGAGTCAGATCTGCTGCCGGAGGTTTGGCTCCGCAGAAGCGCAGAGTTGGGTGTTTGCGCGGAGTGAGCAAGTTCCCTGGCCGGAACTGGTTCTCTTTGGGATTTTGGCTGGGGGATGGGCGGGGGAGATGGTGCTGGCGAGCGCCTTTGTTCCCCACCAAACTGAGCTCTGTCGTCCGGGGGCTCAGCAGCTCTCCCTCCCTTTGTCCTCCAGCCTTCCCGCTTTCCGAGCAGATCTGTTAACTTATGACCTCCCAGACGCTAAGTCGCGCTTTGTGCTATTGATTTTTAAGGATTATTTCCACATTCCTCTCTCTGAAGATGAACAAGGAAGGCGGTATCTGGAGCTGATGTATGCTGGAGCAGCCCTAAAGGACAGCTGGAGTCTTGCGGATGTTGGAATATCTTTTTGTTCAACTCTCAAATGCTTTGTTAAGGTATGGTGATCAGAATAACATTTTTTTTTAACGTTTACTTATTTTTGAGAGATAGAGAGAAACATAGCATCAGTGGGGAAGGGCAGAGAGAGAGGGAGACACAGAATCTGAAGCAGGCTCCAGGTTCTGAGCTGTTAGCACAGAGCCCGAGGCGGGACTCGAACTCACGGACTGCGAGATCATGACCTGAGCTACAGTCAGAAGCTTAACCGACTGAGTCACCCAGGTGCCCCCAGTATAGCATTTCTCCAAGATACCTACTTCATTTTGAGTAAAGTGTGGATAATTCAACAAAAGTAATTTCATAACTTAGGAAGAACTTTTCTTGCCTTCTCCTGTCTTTCATTTGTCTAACTGGTCTTATTTCTGCTGTAAGGGGAAATAAGGTGTGGAGTCTGGATAGAGTTCCCCTTGTTTACTCCTTTTCTCCCTTCCCTCCTCTATCCCCTTTGTTGCTGCTCCAAACAGTCACCCCAGAACAACCCACTTACAAATATCAGAATAAGGCCAAGGCGTAGATCTGGAATATTGATGTGGAAGGAAAATTCAATCACTTCCATGGGTCCACAATGGATTAGGGGCAGTGGAGTGAGGAAAGGAAGAAATCCTCAGTAACTGTAAGAATGAAGGGGGGGGGATGGGCACCTGGATGGCTCAGTCAAGTGTCCAACTTCAGCTCAGTTCATGATCTCACAGTTCGTGGGTTCGAGCCCCACGTCAGGCTCTGTGCTGACAGCTCAGAGCCTGGCACCTGCTTCAGATTCTGTGTCTCCCTCTCTCTCTCTGCCTCTCCTCCACTTGCACTGTCTGTCTCTCTTTCTCTCAGAAATAAACATTAAAAATTAAAAAAAAAATTTTTTTAAATGAAGGGGCAGTTTCTACATCCAAATCCAGCAAGAGTAGCCCTTCGTTAATTATGTGTACATACCCCAGAGACAGCCTTTTCCATTTATAGTGCCCTTAATTAGTGGTGCTTAATTGGGGGTCCTTAAGCACTTTACAAAACCCTAAAATTGCAAAATAAGCAAAATTATGTGCCTGGAGATTTTCTGGGTGGAGGATCCTTAACTTCTGACAATTTCTTAGAGACAGGTGGCCTAAAGAGTTTAAGAGCTGATCTCTAGGGAAGAAATATGATTCAATAATAGTTCTTTACCCCAAATGAAAACATGATCCTCAAGAAACTAAGCAAATAAGTACACATTCTCTGCTAAATGGGGCACTAATTTTCTCATATTTAGCACTTAAAAAATGTTTATGATAGCCAAAGCTAATTCTTTTTGTTTTTTAATATGTTTTATTGATTGACTAAGTGGAGAGTCTATGTTTAAAAAAAAATACTCTAGAATATTTACTACTGGGGCGCCTGGGTGGCTCAGTTGGTTAAGTATCCAACTTCGGCTCAGGTCATGATCTCACTGTTCCATGTCGGGCTCTGTGCTGACAGCTCAAGGCCCGGAGCCTGCTTCAGATTCTGTGTCTCCTCTCTCTCTGCTCCTCCCCTGCTTGCACTCTGTCTCTCTCTCTTTCTCAAAAATAAATTAACATTAAAAACTTAAAAAAAAAATAAAAATAAAAATAAAAAATAAAATATTTACTACTAAGTAGTAAAAACAGGTCACAGAAAAATAAACATTGTATGATCTCATTTATGTAAATAAAAATAATATATTTGTATATGTGTTTTTTTTTTTCAACGTTTATTTATTTTTGGGACAGAGAGAGACAGAGCATGAATGGGGGAGGGGCAGAGAAAGAGGGAGACACAGAATTGGAAACAGGCTCCAGGCTCTGAGCCATCAGCCCAGAGCCCGACGCGGGGCTCGAACTCACGGAGTGCGAGATCGTGACCTGGCTGAAGTCGGACGCTTAACCGACTGCGCCACCCAGGCGCCCCTGTATATGTGTTTTTAATGTTTTATGAGCATTTATTCATGTGTTATTGTTATATTCTTGAAGACTGTTTAATTACCAAAAAGATAAATAAAAATAACTCTGACTTCTTTTCTCCCTCTGCACTAAAATAATTATAGTATAATACTCTTTTGGGTAGACTAAATTCCATCTCATTTCTTTTTTTTCCCCAATCTCATTTCTTAAATGTCTTTCCTCATGTCTTTAAATATGCTCATATACTATGTTTTTGGTAATGTACAGGATAAACTCTTTAAAATGTCCTGGAATTTTCCAGTGCCAAGAATGATGTTTGAGATATGTTGTTTGTTTACCTGGAGATAGTGGTATAAGTTTATTACTAATATTTGAGCTGGCTGGAAGAGATGGATTGAGCCACAGCTGTTTAGGGACGTAGACAATGTGTGTTAAGAGTATGAATAAAATACTATTATTTAACTTGGCACTGGCTTTATTTTCCTTATTTAAAAAATTCTTCCTTTTATGTATTTTTGACCAGGTAGTACACTCACATAGATAAAAGATACAAAAAGTATATATACAGTAAAAAGTCTTCCTCCTACCTTTGGCCCCTCAGTTTCCCTCCCTCGATGCAATCCATTTCATAGTTTTACTTACAAAAAATATTTTATAAATTCTGGCAATAAAGCATCATCTATCACAGTGATGCAAGCTGTCTTCACACTGAACTCAAACCTTTCTCTGGAGTTTAAACTCCTAATGGAAAAAAAAAAAAAAGAGTAGAGAGGTAAAATGGGTTTACCCAAGAGAGGCAGAAGCTAATTATGCATCACAGGACTGGCCAGCACATAGGGTTTAATTAAAAACTCTCAAGTTCAATGGAAATCTTACTGATCTTAATCTTCACTTTCTCCAGTAGAATCACATTTAGAGAAGTTCGTATCACTGGTTTTAGGAGAAAAACAGTATCTTGAATCTGAAAGAAGAGATTTATCTGCAAAAGCCATAAATATTGGTTTTTATCCTGCCTTAGTTCCTGTTTAGATTAGATGATAAAACAGGCCTATTTCAAAAGTCCACACCATTTACTGTGTATGAATAATAACAGTCCAAATGGGTTTACAACAACAAAAATACATGATGAAAATATCCCATGCCTCAGAGAATGCAGTCAGACCAGTTCTGTGCTGTTTAATCTATCTTAAGTAACTAACACAAGGCTGCATTCTAAGTCATGTTGTTGCTTTATTGCATAATTAGATGTATACAATTTTAAGTAGTACCTTTCCTATTTAACTATGGTACTTCACACAATTAGTTTTACCTTCTGAGAATCTCGAAAAGCTAGAGGCTCTTCATTTATTTTGGTACAACTTAGACATACCAAGATGAGAAACAAATGCTTTTGCAAAGTTTAAAAACTTGCCAAGTAAACAACTTTCTTTTTCAAAAAACTACAAGTAGATATTATGAAACAAATCCAAAACATTTGGTTTCTTTATCGTGCTTATATTTTTGTGTGAATTACAAGGCTTGCTTGTGTGAAAAGAGGAAAAGACTTCTGATAAATTAAGAGGTGATCTGCTCTTAAATACATTTTTTAAATAGTCAATATATTTCCCAGCTTCCTTGTGTATTACACCTTCTCCTTTAATGGTAATGTAGACCCATTTGGAAAAGTGAATGAGGAGGTGATATGAGAATAGTGGGGAAGGAACATTGTATTAGTTTTTTCTTCTTTGGGAAAAAAACTACAGAAACCATAGATGTTACCTTCTATAGCACATATATCCAAGTTCTATTAACACAGGAGTCAGTCCTGCCCATTCATTGCTGCCCATTCACCCGGTAAACTGTGGCATGATGCAGTGGAAAGGCCTAGGTTGTCAGACATGCAGAAATGCTATCGCACTTGCCCCCTTCACTCCACCCAGTGTTATTGTGGAAACTATTGCTTGAGTTTTGTTGGCACCCACTGCCTGGAATAGCACCTGGCATATGAGGCTCTCTGTAAATAGGTGTTGAATAAATAAGTTGACAAAGGCCTTGAGAGGTAGAGTGTGAAAATTAACAAGACAGTATATGATTGTTATCAGAAATGTTATAGCAAGGTATTGAGATGCATTTCAGGGTTTGGATTCCCTCCCTTACTGTGGCATCTCTCTCCCTCTCTACCCTCACGGCAAGGTGCTCCTGCATCCTTGCCCTATATTTTCTTATCTAGCATCAGGGTTCTTAGCTGCAAGCAGCAGAAACAAACCCTGGACAATTGAAGCAGAAAATAAACATATTGAAAGGCTACTGGGTAGTTCACAGTCTTGACAGGAAGACTGAAGAATCAGGCTCAGAGATTATGGAGCCAAAAACAATGTCTTAATCAGGCCCTAGGACTAGTCCAGGAAAGCTACCACTTCGGCTACCTCTAAGCCCTTGAAGCAGGTCCTGGACACAGCAGCAATGCCTCAGATCTGCCACTGCCACAGAGGATTCCCTGTATCTCCTCCTGCTCTGCCTTACTGGCCCCTAATTCAAAGTAGGGCTGGATGGGTAGGCCTGAGTAGGAGCATCCTGGTCACGTGTCCAGGACCTACTGCAAAGGGGGCTAACAAGCAAATCTTTGACAGGTCATACCTTCTACCATGTGAGGTGGGCTCAGCCTCCCTGACACTCCTTCTGGGTTCCCTGCCTCCTTCTCTCACCATATTTCTACTCACCAAGGGATGGCGTTAAAGCTTAGTTATTCCTTTCGGGCATCCTTGGAATGTTATTTTATGGTAAGAGATCAGATTAATTGTGGTAGTATTGAGTAAATGTCTATTAGACAAGTTGGAGAAGCTTAAAATATATTACAAGTCCTAAAATTGATTCAAGTTACTATACCTTTAGCTGTTGAAAGGCACTCAACATATAAACACCAAAATCCAGGAGACACATAATATGTGACTTTAGATTTTAAATATACTTGACACACACAAAAAATGTATAAATATGCTTCTTAAAAATGTAGAATTTACAAATGAGAGGTGGCTGGCTGGCTCAGTTGGAGAAGCAAGTGACTCTTGATCTTGGGGTCA